>NC_089628.1:2436971-3655457 GCF_039881205.1 Euwallacea similis
GAATTTCTCAGAACAGACTCGTTCATTTTCTTTGAATTTATCCAGGTGGAGGTAGTATGGGCAGTCGTTCAGGTCCCAGTAGTAGAGGTGGTTCAATGGGTGAGGGAAGTTCTGGCAGCCGTGGGGGATTCGGAAGTCGCAGTGGTGGAGGCTTTCGTGGAGGTGACAGTGGCAGTTTTGGGAACTCCAGGAGCATGGGAGGAAGAGGAGGCGGTAGTCGTTTTGGAGGAGATCGCAACTCATCTGGAAGCGGTGGATTAGGAAGCGGAGGACCTGGAGGATTTAGGTTAGAATTTTTGAGTAAAAAAGAACGTTTTTGTTCTAGCTTGATACATTTTAGTCGAGGTGGTGGAATGTCCAGGGGAGGTAGCGGAGGAGGATCTCGTGGTGGACCAGGTGCAGGTCGCGGTGGTTTTCGAAGTGGTGGTCCGTCCCGGTTTAGTGGAGGACAAGGCGGTTGTAAGTAGACTTATTTAACCGATTTTTTGCCATTGGAAGTTTTATTGTTCCAAAATGTTGAGTACACATTATCACCACAGTTTTGTGAAATAAAATTTTTGGTATACTATCACTGAAGCTTTCGAGCCGCGTGGCCAAATACTCGGATTTGACTTACACTGAAAAGCTCGTAAAACGATTTTTTCATATCTATGCGTGGTTAAAACTAAAGTTTTTTTTTCAGTTAATTAATTATCTTGCTGTGAGCTCCCAGAATGTACGGCTTTATTCAATCATCGTATACTAATAAATCCACTCTACAGCGCATAAGCGTCAGTGTTTGATTGCTCCATTTTTCCTAGGTATAAGTAAATATCTATCTTGTTAATAATTTAGGTTTCGAGAATCTTGCATGTACGATTCTGTAGGTTGCTATAAATGCCATTACCGTATTAATTCGAATGGATGTTATCGTTTCTAAGACATGTAATAGTAGGATGAAAGTGAAGTTATTTTCGCCTTCAAGATGCATACTTTTTTATAATTTAATTCTAATTTCAATAAATCTTTCGTTCGAAACAGTGTTTGATTCAGAGTAATACAGTAAGGTGGAATTCTAGAATATTATTTTCAAGAGAAACCGAAAAATACGCTTTTATTAATATCTTAATGATCGCGATCAGTACGTAGAGTGAGGCATTTGCATCTGTCATTACCTGAAATTTCAATGCGTCATATTATCAAGATATATGATGCCGTTCCATAACCATCTCTTCGCCTCTAAAGCACTGCAAATTAAATTTTTATAAAAAAAAAGAATTATAGCAAAAACATTTAATTCTCATCAGAATCATTAAATGAACATTCTCTCTTATAAAACTTAAACTAAAGAAAAGTAAACTACTTCTATCACAGTCATAATAAATACATTACAATCATGACAGAATCAGATTAGAATGTTTTAAATTTCTTCGGATGCATGTTACGTATCTTAGACGAACTACGAAATAAGAGAGGAATACTTGTTACAGGTGCTATGTAATAAATAATGGAACTAAGCTAACACTGTGGAATTCACGGATTCAAGAATGTCACAGATCGGAATTTTCTTAATAACCTGAAAAAAAAAAACAAATTCGTTAAAGCCAGTTGAAGCAGAAACTCGTCGATTTCTAACTTTTGCCATATCCGTTGCTTTTAAAGCCACCGGAATTGAACTTAAAGTGTTGCCTTTGGACACCGTTGTTCTCTCTACCTTTGAAGCCGCCCCCTCCATAACTGCCCCATCTACCCTTGCTTGTTCCCCCATAGTTGCCACTTCTATTGGCAATTTCTTGTAATTTCGGATTGACCACCTAAACGGAAAATCTCTTTTGATCGGGGACAAACAAATTACGATAATGATTTATACAGATCACAAATGTTGGGAAACTTGAGGATGGGATTCAGACTTTTAAGTGTGTGAACACCGAAGGCATATTTCCCCATCAATTTACCTTCCACAAGCATTCATGCTTTGCCGATGTGTCAAGGCAATGGCATGCCAATTAGGAAGGATACAAATAAGTACTAAACGAAGGAGCAAGTAAACATCACTCACCTGATTGGCTTCTTTTAAGACGGAAACTAAATCTTTGGCCTGTTTAAAGTTGGACGGAGTAAAGAACGCATATGAGGTTCCAGTACTCTCAGACCGTCCAGTTCTACCAATTCGGTGAATATAGTCTTCTGACGAGTTAGGGTAGTCATAATTGACTACATACTTGATACCGTCTACGTCTAATTCAGAGAAAAAAGGATCATTTTCGATGTTTGTTCACTTTTTTACTAATCCAATTAATTAATTTTTAAATCAGTCTTAATTTCAATGAATTCTACAACAGCACAATATGAAAAGCTTCAAAAGATGGCAACAATACGTTCTAGAATAAAAGTAGTATCGCACGGTTGTAGATCGCATTATATAACAAAAACAAAGTAAACTGATACTAACCGTGATCGGGTGTCTTAACGAAAATCCATGAAGTTGTGAACCCTGGCTAGATTCAATTCAGAAGAGTAACATTGCAAAAATTAGTAGCATAACTATCTGCCTTATTTGCTTCAGTGGACCCCGTCCCAATGCGGACTTAAGGTCTACTCAAACACTCCAGCAGATCGACCATAGGAAGACAGATTTTACTTATTTACTTTTCCTCCCAATTATCACCTCCCAAGCGATCAATCAGTGATATTTTTTTGGGGGGGGGAAAGTGCTACTCCCGGTGGGTAACACAGCTTCAATGTCAAAAATCTTCCGCTGGTCTTATAGAGGCACCCGCAAGACAATATTGCATCCTTTTTGTTTATTTTTTTAGAACACAACTGCCATATTTTAGCTCAAACTCTGGCTAAATTTATAGCTATCCTGCTTGTGCCTCTGAAACAAAACAGGATAATACCCAGACTGATTAATAGAGTGAGGAATTGAATGTGGACTGAGTGATATTAAACTCTTTTAGACAAGGTTTAAGACTGAACCTTCATGGTTTTAATGAATGATTTAATATCACACACCACAACAAGAGGATTAAACTAAAAAATAATGTAATATTAACAATTGATAACTTATAATTACTGATAACTTATAATCTTCGCGCACAGTTATTTGATGCCCCGGGTTATCGATTGAAATTTCAAGGATGAAAAACCAAAATTTGACTCGGAAAGCTAAACCCACATAGACACAAAATTAGTTTTCCACCATACGTATTCAAATTGAAAAATTACCAAATTGCGCAATGCTCATAACAAGGTTTTAACACAATAAAGAACCTTGATTCGAATGAATTGAACAACGCAGGAAAAAACCGTAACATTCTTTCAACAGGGACAAGAAAAAAAATTAAAAACATACGTTCAATCAATAAAATTTCGATCAAACATCTGCAAACATTCAAAGCTTGACCAGTCTGGAAAATCCCAATAAATGCTACTAAAACTCATTAGGTCTGGTTTTTCAATTTAAGCGGAAAATGAACCGTAAGCATAACACGCAACACCTGCTCTTTTTTTTATTGCTGTTAACTGATAAACCGGCCCCTTTATACGCAAGCTACTCATTGAATCTCAAAATTCACAATTTAACATTTAGGATCTCGAAGTTTCCGATCATCTATATAGAGACAGAATCAACTCACCTAATCCTCGGGCAGCAACGTCGGTGGCTACCAATACGGTGGCCTTGCCATTTCTGAATTCTTTAAGTACATAGTCACGTTCTTGTTGGCTTTTATCGCCGTGCATGGCGACGGCCGGCCAACCGAACCGTCTAATAACGCGGGTAATATTGTCTACTTTCTTCTTGGTTTCAACGAAAATTATTATTTTTGAATTCGGTTCCCCGTTGTTGCCGATCTCTTGCAAAAGACCATTTAATCTAAAACGAATAATTTGCGATTACTTACAAAGTATAAAAATCAATGGAACATAAAAGATAATTATGCAAATTTAATCAGATCTTCTTAGAGGATTAAAAGGTGTGTAAGACATAATCACGGTACTCATAATCACTTGTCATCATGATGAAATTAATAAAATGTTAGAAGTATATACAAACACTCACTTATTTTCCTTCTCATGCTCCTGGCAAACATCTACGATTTGCAAAATGTTGTGATTGGCGGAAAGTTCCAAGGATCCCACATTCAACTGAATGTATTCCTTCATAAAATCCTCAGCTAACTTTTTGACCTCTTTTGGCCACGTGGCCGACCACATCAAGGTCTGTCTGTCAGGCCTAATTTGGCTAATAATTTTCCTAATTTGAGGTTCGAAACCCATATCCAACATTCTATCAGCTTCATCCAACACCAAGTAGGTGCATCTCTCTAAGTTGGTGGCGCCCTTCTCCAAGAAATCAATTAAACGGCCGGGGGTGGCAATGCAAATTTCCACACCGCGTTCCAAATCTCTGCCTTGGGGTCCTTTGGGGGCGCCACCGAAGATGCAAGAGTTGCGGATGTGCGACGATTTGCCAAAATCATTGGCAACTTGCTGAATTTGTTGGGCCAATTCTCTGGTGGGGGCAAGAACCAGAACGATCGGCCCGTCGCCTCGACGAACTTCTGGCTGATGGTTGATGTGAACTATCGCCGGTAAAATGTAGGCCAAAGTTTTTCCTGTAATTTAAGCATTTTCATAAACAACACGGCTTTAATGAAAATTTAGTTGGGAGAATTTTCACAAATCAGGTCTTCTTAGAGGTAAAGGGTGTATGATAATCATAGCTGTTCATAGAACCGTCTCATCATGTTCACGAGAAATACATTTTATTTGATTATAAAAATAATTCTCTTTCCAAACCTTACCCGAGCCAGTGTGTGCAACTCCTACCATGTCGTGCCCACTCATCGCAATGGGCCAACCTTGAGCTTGAATTGAAGTGGGACTTTCATACCCCTGAGCCACAATTGCATCCATCACATAATCAGGAAAGTTTGCCTCATGGAAGCTTTGAATTGGCTTAGGACAATTGTCACTCTCTATGGTGATTTCTTTGGCGGCTCGGAATTGATTGACTTCAAAATCAGATCTTGCTTGAATGGTTTTATGTTCCTGGTAGAAGTCTTTCTTGAAGGGTTGCAATTGCTTGTTTCCCCATTCCACTGGGCGCATACGCTGGCCAGCTCCTAACGATTTTCCGCCATATCCCTGATTGGACCAGTTGGAATCGCGCTGGCTGTAACCGCCATTTCTTTGGAAGCCGCTATTACGCGAGCCGTAACTGTCTCTACTTCCGCCGTTTTGGAAACTGTTTTGACGCCCGCCGCCGTAGCCTCCACTGCTGCCGTTCTGATATTTACCGCCATAAGACCTGTGAAAGGAAGAAGAATGACATTCAAAACGCGTCATGATTCTTAAACTAAATTCACATTCTCTTTCTACTCTGGTTGCTGCTTCTTCGTAGAAGCTTCAGATTTAGGCCATGTATGCCTCTCATTATAGTCGAATTAATGTGCCTTTTTGACAGATTGTTAAGGACATGCAAAATCATATGTTGAAATGCACATATTACCAACAGGCCCTTTCCGTTTAGAGAACCTAGAATCACGATCAAACACACAGTACCAGACTAACCGACTTTTAGGTACTTTGGCAATTTCACAAGAAATTAAAGGAAATTCGGGAGATACTGCAAGAATTGCATGGGATACTGCTAATGTGGAAAAAATAGAAAATAAACGTGAAACGTAAAATTTTGCTTTATTTCTGTTGAGCAAGTAATTAGTTCACATGGCACTGCGAGCTTGATGAGAAACGTGCAGACTACATGCTTACTTTTGTTAAGGATGTTGCACGAGCGGCAAAACGCGGATGAACTCAATAAAAAGTTAAATTTCAGAAATTTATAGAAACGTTGACCCCACGTGCAACATCCAAACCCGGATTCGCAACAAATCGGTTTAATATTTCTTCGGCAAATTACGTCATCAAAAGGTAAAAAAAAACTCCGCCATTACACGCCTGAACCTAAGACTTTTACCCGAACAAAATGGTGGCCAAACGAAGGGAATCAAATGAAAATACAATAGTTACGTAAAAATCGGCGCTTTAGTTTAACAATATTCTCTGAGGAGGCAAATACTTACATATTAAAGTTTTGTTGGTGTTGGGACGTTTTTTGATACACGTTCGGTTTGAGAATGTTGTGGCCGGCACGGAGCTGAAGAGTCCTCAGTCTGAAAACAAGACGGAACATTACAGACAAATTAGGCTGCTACAACAGTATTTGAGCGAATTATCTAAACCTACGATGTGGTTACGAACGCGTGTAAATGGAAAAACCACGGTTGAATACAGAAAACGACTGGAACATGAACAAACAATACGGAACCCAACTCACCTCTTCGGAAGGCAGACGAACAGAGAGAGAGATGACTGTTTGAAAGATCCAGATCCATGACGTTGGTCTTGGCCGGAAGAACGGTTTTGGTATTAGGATTTTCCGATAGGTGGCCGAATTTCCTGTTAGGTCGCGGATTTAGGAGAGTAGGGAAAAGCGGTGCAAATTTACTGGAAGTTTATGATATCAAAAACTTAATGTTTCTAGTTTCAGCAGCACTAGATTCGGTGTTCTCGCTTAAAAAGTTATGACAGATATGCCGTAAATTCGGATGAAATGAATGGAGAGCGCTAGTAAATCTAATCTCTCCGCGACACAGTTTCTTGAACTTAGCAAATCCCATTCCCTGAATTTGTACTCAACTAAAGCTTGTCCTATCTACACTTTAGCCTGCGTGTCACAACTTCCATTTCGTCGTATCTTTTCCATTCATACATATTTTGGGTGCAAATCTCAAACTATGCTATATTCAGCACTAATTGGTTCTAGGGACAAGTTGGACTTACTAGGATTTGCAACAGTGGCACCACTGTATTATTCCCTGAGTATTTGGCGAATGGATTCGGAAATGCCCGGCAAAATTCGGTTCGCGGTTTCTGGTTGAGGCAGGAAGGTGAGCACATTTTTAAAAATTATTATTAATCAAGTTTTCATGTTGAAAAACTGATTTAATGGTTGTGATTTTGCACTTAAAGCATTACTTAAGATATGTGGATTATGTGGCATACATTAGCTATGATTTTATCCATCTTAAACATCTTTTTTCCGTGTAGTTGCTGGTGCTGCAGATTGATATTTGGCCGCCATTTGAGAAAAATCTGCTGACATACTTCATAGCCACGACAGAATGCAGTACAACAACGTTTTTCATAATTCACAAATGTAAGTGAATTAGATCTAAATATTGCGTAAAGTAAAACACCCGTAATTTCTTGGTAATTAAGGCTGAGAATTGAGGTTATTGGTATGGGCCGTCGTGGCCCGCTTTGTAGTCCGCGTATATCTTGGGTGTATACAGAATTCAACTGCCTATCGTGTTTTCGTGAAGTATTAACAATTGTTATAAATCTAACAACACAAGTGCCGAGAAACGTGCTTCTCCTACAACGACCTCGAAGCTACCCCACACTAATGTGAGAGCTGCTACCTCTTCCATTCAAATACCTGGTGGAAACTGCCTTTTTCTGCAGATATATGAACAATAGTTATTTTTTTACGAGCGTGCTGTAAAGTTGTTTTATTGCCGGCATTTGCCAGTTGAACCTCCCCCACTTTACCACAAATATGCATTAAAAAGTTTTCTCGCTAGCAAATGGTAATGGGATGTGTAAGTAAAAATTTTTTTGTGGTTAGTTAACATTGATAACTAGGCGGTAAAACTTTTCTATGTCTACCAGGGGCAAAAGTACATTTTCCGAACTTAATTGCCTACCAAACCAGTTCGTATCATAACTGTTCCACTCTTTAAATAAATAATTACTGTGCATATACAGTGTGTCCAAGATGGATGGAACTCATAAACATCAGTAAATACAAACTTGGTTGCATGACTGTCGCAAAAATAAAGTGCCTTATGAAACTGACATGTATTTTTTCTTCACCTCTCATTTATCCATTATGATTCGCCATTGAGTTCACAAATGAACTTTGTTAATTCTCAAACGTAATAAATTTGTGTTATTTCTGCTATGATTAATGCCTTTTTAATTTCTTCTTAAATTGTATTATGCTATCTGAACATTTTCTTTTACTGTAGCAAGTAAAAAAAAAGTTTATTAACAACTTTAGGTATAGGTCACGACCCGACCGTAATGAACAACAATATGGAAAACCTTCAAACTATTGGAATGGACCACACAATATTGCGGCAGTTCAAGATTTTGGAGGTCCCAACATGCGGCACTTCAATAGCAGAAGATTTACCCCAAGGAACTTCAACAATTACCAGCAGAACCAGTTAGATCAGGATGACAAGAGTGACACTGAAAGGCAGGGAACCCCCAATTGGGAATCTACTGATTTGGTAGGCATTGTAGTTGATTTGTGTTTTGGTTTATAAGGGTTGTTTCCATTGCAGATGTCCCATCTCTTTTCCAATTTCTTCTAAATAGAAAGGCTTCAATTTCAGATCCCATTCAAGAAGGATTTCTATGTTCCACATGCAAACACCAAAAATAGGACTCCAGAGGAGATTGAGAAATACAGGGAGTCCAAAGACATCATTGTCCGTGGTAAAGATGTACCTCAACCCAACTTTAATTTTGAAGAAAGTAGTTTTCCTGATTATATAATGAACGTCCTTATGAGTCAAGGATTCGACGATCCAACTGCAATTCAGGCTCAGGGTTGGCCTGTTGTCTTAAGCGGTCGCGATTTAGTAGGTAAGCGATAAACTCCGAAAAACAATATTCGGTCATTTTTTTCCATGTGTATCTGTTTATTCAGGCATTGCACAAACTGGATCTGGAAAGACTTTGGCTTATATGCTACCTGCCACAGTTCACATTAACAGCCAGCAGAGACCTCAAAGAGGAGAGGGACCAATAGCATTGATTCTTGCTCCAACAAGGTATAAAATAATCTCAGTTTCTTCCTTCTTACAATTTTAATGATTTTGCTGTGTAAAAAACGATTCTATTGTACATGTAAGACTTATGACGATCTCCGAAATGGATTTAACTTCATCAATCAATAGTTTTCTTATAATTGTAACAGAAATTAAAAACTGCGATATTTATTTCAGAGAGCTAGCACAGCAGATTCAAAAGGTTGCCCATGAGTTTGGTTCAAACACCATGATCCGAAATACGTGTATTTTCGGAGGCTCACCCAAAGGTCCTCAAGCTAGAGATCTGGAACGAGGAGTGGAAATTGTTATTGCCACTCCAGGAAGATTGATTGACTTCCTGGAAAAGGGCACCACTAATTTGGCCAGATGCACTTACTTAGTGTTGGATGAGGCGGATAGGATGCTAGACATGGGCTTTGAACCTCAAATAAGAAAGATTATCAAACAAATAAGGCCGGATAGGCAGGTGCTTATGTGGTCAGCAACGTGGCCGAAACAAGTGCAAGCTTTAGCTGAAGAATTTCTGGAGAATTACATTCAGGTACGTCACGCTGTTGATTGGAATGTTTGGGATTTTTTAAAATTTAATTGCAGGTTAATATTGGAAGTCTTTCTTTATCGGCTAATCACAATATCAAACAAGTAGTGGATGTTTGCGAAGAGCCCGCTAAAGAAGAGAAATTGAACAGCCTGCTAAAGCAGATCGCCTCAGATCGCAATAACAAAATCATCGTATTCGTTGAGACTAAGAAGAAGGTGGACGACATCACCAAAGTTGTTAAGTCTGTGGGTACGTCTTTGTAGTTTTGTGATTTCCATTTTTGGCTTTGTTATTCCCCACATGTTAGAGCCCACTTGGAAGCAATAATTATCATCCAGTTGGGTGTCGGAATTGTGGGAGATTATACTTGAAATATGTCCCATTGAATTTATGCTTTTTGTTTGGAAGTATTCGGGTGTATTTGAACATTAAAAAAAAAACAGTTTGAATCAAAACTATTACTGTCTGGAATGATCAAAACTTTATTTATCATCACCTAGGTTTTTCTGCGATTTGCATTCACGGTGACAAGTCTCAACCAGAGCGCGATTACGTCTTAAACGAGTTTAGAACTGGCAAATTTTCGATCTTGGTGGCTACCGATGTGGCTGCTCGTGGACTTGATGTTGAAGATGTGAAATACGTAATTAACTATGATTACCCGAACTCGAGCGAAGACTACGTTCATCGCATTGGTAGGCTCATGGGTCTTTTTTGGTGTATTTGCCACGTTGAATGATCGAATTTCAGGGCGAACTGGTCGATGTCAACAAATTGGTACTGCATACACGTTCTTTACTCCTAACAATCAACGACAAGCCAAAGACCTGATTTCTGTTCTTGAGGAAGCCGGACAAGCCGTTAATCCCCAACTACTAGAATTGGCTCAAAGTTCGAAGCATATGCAAACCGGTCGCAACCGTTGGAATCAGAGGAAAAAGGTTAATAGTTGTGATTTTAGAGAAAATGATTATGTATATGTGAATAGGTTTTTTTTATTTGCAACTAATTCTTTAGATCATTTTTCATTTGAAATTTAAGTTTTTCACGCCTTCGTCCACTTAATTTAATCCAAATATTAACTGTTCAATCATCATTCCGTATTGTTTAATTTACAAGCCTTTAAATTACTGTTTTTGTGCTGAAAATATCTTAATTTCCTTCAAGGATAATTCGTCACCTAATTCGAATAATTCTGGTAATCGTGCTTGGCAAAAGAAGCCCCAGGGCAACTATATGGGAGGCATGGAATTCTACGGAAATCAGCAGCAGAACGTTCTCGGTGGAATGAAAAATATGCAGAGCAGGGAGGGCGCCTATCAGCACAAGCCAAGATACAACAACAGCGGTTTTAATCAGTATCAGAACTCGCAGTATCAGGGCTCTCAGGTTTACCAGCAGAACTACAGTCCGCCCTTGTATGGTCAGGGACAAATGAACAATCAAGGGAGAAACAATTATGGTAAGTAAAGAAAATGAGTTGTCGATGGTCCAGGCAAGAAATATACATTTGTTTTATTAGTAATTTAAATTTAAAAAAAGGACCCAAGTGGGTCTTTGCTATTTTAGCAAATGAATATAGTGAAATAGAAATTTTCAATTGTATTTTCTGTGACTGTGACGCACACTGTAACGGTTTTCGCTTCATAAACAGCTTAAAACATTACGCTGATAAATTTTCAATTTTTGTTAGTCATAAATTGAAAAATATAACAAGTGTGTGACTCACACATTAGAGCCCAATCAGTGTTATCATTATCTAATTGGGTGTCGGACGTGTGGAACATAATATGAAATATTTTAATTATTTGATTTTTGGTGTCTTCAGACTAAGAATCAAAACAATATAGTATTCCAACATACGAATATTTGTATCCGGATTACAAGCACATTAGAGTGTTCTTTCTCCCTGTTACGTATTTTGATGTTCGAGTCAAGGCAAAACTATTGCTGACAGAATCGCCGTCAAACTCAGCGTGAATAAAGATTTTAAAAACCTGATATTTTCTTCCAGGTCAAGGCAACCAAAGAAACTTCAACCGTTTCAACCAGCGCCAACAGTACCAAAACCCCATGCAGTCAGCCTCATACATGCCAACGGGTAACAGCTCGTACATGGTGCAAGGCCCCGCTAACTCCGGAGTACCCGATAGCATTCAAAATCTTATCAGCCACAAATTTTTCCAGAGCCGCGGGCTCACGGGGGCTGCAAATCCTTGCGCATATCAAAATCAAGGCGGTCCTTACGGGCAGTACGCTGCCGCTCCTGTGGGATATACTGCATATCCTGCACAGTACGCTGCGCCTCCAACGGCAACCGTGCAGCAGTAGATCCGTTTAAACAGGGTTGTCGCATACGGATCAGTTTAGTAAGTGCTGATTTTTTTGCCAGAAAAATCCTATTTGTTTCCGTAGCTTTATTCATACGAAGGTTAAATTTGATGTGCGACAACCACCGCTTTTATTCGCATACGCGGTACTCGCATAATATTTATCTTGCATGTATTAGCGTCTAGAAATAATCACATTATAGTTTTGCTTTCTCTCTTTCTATCTCTCTCTCTGTTTCTCTCTTGCAGTGTATCACTTGCTTCTGTTCAAGATCTTAATGTTAATTGTCGATTCGCGATCTTCGCACTCTTTTCAACCGATGTAACGTTGTATTAGGTGGAGAGGAGTTGTTTCGAATCGGGTCATTCCATCTCTGGTTTTACGTAGAGTCGAATTTAAGCTGCAGCGGATGCTCAGTGCCAGCTCCCCGCTCTAGCAAACTTTTACTTCAGCAGAAGTTCAAAAAAACCTTTAACGTTTTTCGCCTAGTGTAGAGGAAAGCTTCTGTTCGTTGCTATTAGAGAGTCAAAAAACTACTTTGCCGGAAATAGTAGCAGCCGCGCCTGTTGCTTTTATTTTTTCAAAACGATTGAATTTTCTAATAGTCACAAGGCCGTGAGGCGGGCAATGTTGCCAAAAGAATTTGGCATTTAAAGAGACATTTGTTTGAGAAATATGCGGATAAATTTGCTTAACTTTGTTCCCGTTCAATTCCATGGATTGCCATATTCAAACGAATTATGGCAACGTTGCCGTTTTTCCAAAGATAATCGTCTAACATAAGTGGATAGGGCCGTTTTTAGACAGCGTTGCCGTATCTTTAAAAACTACCGTACATGTAGGGAAGCCACATTGATGTTTTGCAGTAGCGTAGCAACGGACCGAAGTTTGATTTATATGTGAAGTAGTTAGAAGTAGTTAAGGTTATCCTGTATGCCATTGAAATGCACGAAACATATAGAAGGGGAGTTTCGGCTACTTTATAAGTATTTACAAATGATACATAATATTATATTGATACTATGCGGTGCTAATATCGTACCAGGATCCCAATTTTATATATATATGACTTGCATAGTAGATCAAAAATGCAGTATTTTCTTTCATAATTATTTCTACTTATCTACTGTAGGTTTTTAGGTTAGTTAGATGCCAAAATCTTAATTTTTTCTTCTTAAACGCAGTTCATTTTTTAAGGGAAAAAAGGCGGCATATTTTTAAATTTTAGTACTATACGAGACTGTAGGCGGTCGTCGGTTTACATACGTAGATCATATTTAGCTTCCAAAGTGTCGTAACGGAACCAGGAACTCTGCAAAATCAATGAAATAGCATAGTTTACGTAGAAATAACTCTAAATATTAAAAATGTTGAATCTTCAAACGGGCTGTGCTTAAGGGAAGTGTTTCGGGAGATTTGGATGCCCCCTGCGTCGAAATTAGCCAAAGAGTGTGAGTCATATTATTATTATTTCGTTCCGAATAAGGTTTTAGATTGAAATGCAAGCGATTTATATTTGCATCAATTCGACCCTTATGCGTCATAACGAACATTTAACCTACAAACAGCTGTGTAATCATAGACAATAAATTATTGCAGTGAAACCAAAATTTGTCTGGAAAAGGTTAGATTAGACTTTCACCGTTCGTTTCCTTGAATAAGGCTGTTGATTTTTCCAAGTCTCGAATGTTTGAGGTTAAATTGTGATATTGCGTGTTGGGGCATTAAAAGTGGATCTTAAGGACTGCTAGTGTCGTGTAAATATAATATGTAGTATTAAGTAAACTCTCGTTTATCGTTTGTAAGCGTGGTGCTAAATACGCTCGATATCGGATAAATTCAGGATGTGTTTTTTGGGACGTGGACCGAATGAAATTCGCCAGCAAACTCTCCGTACCAATTAAGCGTCTTGAGTGTTGTTATTAGCAATTAGCTCACGGTGTCATCTGTGATATTCTCTAGGAAATAAAAAGATAGCAAAGAATAATACATTAACTGCTCCGAGTAAAAGAGGCGCGTTACGTTTTTTACGATTATGATGTGATATTTATTCCTGTTCAAAGACTGACTGAAATAACGCATTAGTACTATACTTTATTTTAAATCGAGTAATGATTATTACTTTCCCTGATCAATTGCTATCGTTAATCTAAGTTAACCAGGGCAGTCCAAAAATACCACATTCTAAACGTACCTCGTATTCGGACTCGCGTGCATAAAATACTAAATTGGCATGCACAAAGTGAAGTTATTTCATTATTCTGTGATAAGCGCCATTGCATCGTAACGATTGACGACTTTCCCTATTTATGATTCGCAAAAACAAATTTAAAAAAAACGGGCAAGTGTCGTTTGAAGTATGAAGTACCCACGCGAAATAAATGCTTTATACCGAGCCATCTTGTACCAAAGCGGTATGTCGTGTCGCATTCCAACATTCTGGGATACATAATTTACTCACATTACCCCCCTCCCCCCATAACGTGATAAAAGATTTTTCAATGATACTCTTCTGTAAGTTTCAAGAGAAGTGCATTTCTTGTATGTAATACAGTATTATATATTAATCTAGAATGTAACTTGGATTTTGTTTTCTTTCACTTTGTTAAACAGTTTAAAATTTGATGTAGAATGGGTATAGTGTGTGTATCTAATGCCATTCGACGAATACATTTATAATTTAAAGGTAAGCTGTTTCATTGACCCATGTGGGAAACATTTGAAATTTTTATCCTATCTTCCCCTTATTTTTGAGCGGTTTCGACCTGGCCTCTCCTACCTTTCATGAAGTGTGAAAAGAACAACAATGCCATTTCCCTTTTGGCAGCAATCTAGAGTGCAACATAAATATTAGGTCGTGTAGCATGAAATGAGTAGAATTGAATTGAAACTTTAGTCATTTTTTTTTCATATGAAATGTTTTTCTTGTCAATCGAAATATGCACCACCATTATCAATACACTTCTGCCATTTAACGGGAAGTTCATTGATCCCCCTGCTGTAAAAGCCTGCAGGCCGGGAGTCGATAAACTCTTGGAAGGCAGCTTTGACAGCCTCGTCGGAGTTGAATGTTTTCCCTACCAAGAAGTTATCCAAATTTCGAAAGAAGTGGTAATCAGTGGGTGCTAAGTCGGGTGAATACGGTGGATGACGAAGAGTTTCCAATTCCAACTCCCGTAGCTTGGCCAAGGTGACTTGTGCGGCGTGTGGCCGAGCGTTGTCGTGCAACAATAGCGGTGCGCTTCGATTGACTAATCTTGGCTGCTTAACCGTCAGTTGCCTCAGCATTTCGGTCAGTTGTCGGCAGTAGACATCAGCCGTAATCGATTCACCAGGTTTCATGAAGCTGTGATGGATGACACCTGCGTTGGACCACCAAACGGACACCATAAGCTTCTTTTGATGAAGATTTTTTTTCGCACAATCTTGATCCAACCACTGCGATGAACGTCTGGTATTGTCATATAGGATCCATTTCTCATCACAAGTAACAATCCGATTCAAAAATGGATCGTTATTATACCGGCACAACAAAGAAACACAAGCTTCGAGACGTCGTTCTTTCTGTATGTCGCTCAACTCATACGGTGCCCACTCGTCCAGCTTTTTCACCTTACCAATTTCAGCCAAATGAGTCAATATTGTTTTTTTGGTTACACTGAACATTAACGATAATTCGCTTGCACTTTGACGTGGATTCGCTTCCACCACGGCTTTCAGATAATCGTTATCCACTTGAGTTTCAGGTCGTCCACGTGGTTCATTTGTTAGGTCAAAATTGCCAGAACGAAATTTCATGAACCAACGAGATACTGTTTGCTGCGAAGTGACTTCAGTACCAAACACATCATTAATATTGCGAGCCGTCTGAGCTGTTGTGGTTCCACGGTGGAACTCATATTTCATCAACACACGAATTTCACTATTTTGCATGGCTGCACAAAAATGTTTATAAAAATAAAAGTTTTCAATAATTTTTAACACTTTAAACTCTGATCGAAAGAGGAAGAATGTGCCTTTTCCACATAAAAAAGTCAAGTCCAAATGTAGATTTAGAGTGAAGTTATTCGCGGTTGAATGTGGCATTTCGAGAATCTACTCATTTCATACTACACGACCTAATACATATCAAAAAAGATGACGTGACAACGCGGCTTCGGTTTTAATCACTGGCGGCCATTTTGAGCTTTTTTCCTTACTATAAATAATAGTACCCCCTTCCCCTTAATTTTTTTCTGTAAACGCATTCATTTATCGTCTATTATATATATTATACAGAATTTAATAATACATTATAAAATAATTATGTGTCAGCAACAATCAATCAACACTTTGCAAACAACTGTCTCACAAATTCTAAGCAGCACTAAATTCCCTTTAATTTTAAAAAGTTTTATGGTCGTGCAATTGTCCTACATCAATTTCAACAAATAACTATTTCAGTGGCATTTCAAAAGGCGAAACCGGCACATTCGGAACACACTGAACGAACTTTTCTTTCACTTTTTGACATTATGTTTAACAATCCGGAATGAGACAGAACTACTAGGCCGTGAGGTGAAAGTTAAGTAAAAAAATAAAATGTTGCTATTACGTCCGATTTCAATTTGCGTTTGATGCCCTTTCCTCAGTTAAATTGCTTCTGTTCTTCATTATTTGGGGGAATATTATCTGATTGTCTGTGAACCGTCTTTCTTATCGCCCCTCATTATCTTCTTCTTCCAAAAACTTATCCCAGCCCTCTAATCGTTGATTAATCTGAGAATCTGTCTCAGATATTTTATACTTCGTTTTGCCGTCGTAAATTTCCGCACTAAGCTGCCGCTTCATGAACCACCTGCCGTTCAACATTTTGACAACTTGGGATGCCTCTTCTGGGTTACCCATTGTGATCTGGGCAATACCCTCTGGGTGCCGGTCAAAAAGAGTCACTTTCCGGACTTCTCCTATTTTTCCTGCCTCCTCTCGCAAATCTTCTTGGAATTCCAAAATTAAGCTGACATCCTTATCAAAAATGTCTGGATCAAATAAGTTCTTTATTATAACTATTCTTTCGTGTTTGGATTTTTCCCCTTCTTTCTTCTCAGGCCTCCAATCAAACAGCTTGTCTTGTTGTTTCTTAAGCTTCATTTTCTCTTTCCTTTTTTTCATTTTTGGTTTCAATTTGGGATTAAACTCTCCCTTTAACTCAAACTTTGCCCTTTCTACCTTGATTTTTTGCCCCCTCAAATTACAGCCATCCAGCAAGTTCAAAGCCAGCTCCACGGATTCAATTCTAATATATGTGCATAAGGCATCTCCTTTCAGATAATTAGTTCCTGGATCTTTGTACAGTTTCACTTTAAAACTTCCACTTACTGGATCTCTCATCACCAAACCACATTTCTGCATAAACTCCACAAATTCTTCTTCCTCAATATCTAAAGGCAAATTTGAAACATAGACATTAGTATTTTGGTCTTCATTTACTTGGAACCATGTCGGTTCTGAGGCTTTTCGTTTTTCACCTTTTGGCAGTTTAGCTTCAACTTTTGGAGCCTCTTTGTCTGGTACTGTCCTTGATTCTTCGCTACTATGCTCATTAAAACCATAAGACATTTGATAACGTGCCATAAAGTCATCATCAACCTTTGGAAACCAGGCTTTCTTCTCTTTGTCCCAAAACAGTTTCGTGCCATCAGGCTCTGTGTATACATGAGTGTCATCTTCAAATTCATAAGTAAGGTTTTGCCTTGGTATCCATTCTTGTTTGTTATCGTCCCATTGATATTGATAACCTGTGTATTGATCTGTGTAAATTGCCGTATCTCCATCGTAATGTACATTTTTGGAGTCATATTGCTGCTTTCCCACCTCAGTGTCTCTTACTTGGTTTTCTCTGCTTTGCATGTTGGTACTGTCTTGGGTGACAACAGATTTTTCCTCTGTTAAGAGTGTAGGATTTTCTGAAATTGGACGAGTGTTCTCTGTGCTGTTTAAATCCATATTAGGGTTCCTGTTTAATAAGCTAGTACATTTCTTACTCTATCAGCTTCAATTTATGACCGAACCGGGATATTTTGATTTTGCCGAGCTCGACAGTATTATTATTGATTTTTTGTTTGTTTTTTAGCTTTATTATAAAGTTTATTCAAGAAGAAATACCCAGAATGACCCCCAAAATTGTCGCTTGAACTAACCTATTGTTAACTAATCTGTCAAATGTCAAAATATTTATTCATAACCTCAATAAATGAAGGATTTTCGTGATGCGATGTGAAACAAGGATGTCAATAGATTATGAGTATCTTTCTGTTGTTGACATTTACTTCGTATTAGATATAGTAAACACCTAGCTTCATTGATATTCTCGTATTTAAGGTTATGTTCCATGTTATGATACTTTACGTATTTTTTTAAAATTTTGGATAAATAAAGTTCCAAATTAAATCCTTTTTAATTTTGAGAGGGTAATTAATCACGAGATATTGATTTACGAGATAACAAAAATTCAACCACTTTGCTGTAATATATCCTTTTTGTGGTAGTGATAGTACTTGCAAGACCCAAATTTAAGTTATTACACATTTAAGAATGTTTAACTATCCCAGTATTAATGACTTACTGACCACTATTATTATATAGTCGGCCTCACAATCAGGTGTACGCAAATATTAAATAAAAATGTTAATATAATAATGAAATATTAATGATTAAGGATCCCACTCACTGATTACAACAACAAACAATTATTTAATTTTAGGTGAAACAGAAAGGTTGATGCTTTAGAATGGAGGGTACCAAACGGAGCCTAGTAGAACTACTCTCCTATTTAGACAAAGATTCTTTAATTTCCTTAGCTCGTAATGTTACGCAAGGGCTAAAACAAAGTAGAAATGCTAAAGGTTCATTTTTGGTTCTTTAGGAAAAATCCTAATTTCTGTGGGAATATGTTTTTTAGAAGCCATTGAAAACATAATCAAGTATTCTCCAGATGAATTAAGCATTTTAAGGAAAAAAGCAGTGACCAGGGATATTCTGTTTAATTATTTGGAGGCAAATAATATCAAAGTCCGCCTGCCAATAACAAAAAATGAGCTAATTGACGGCGTAGCAGACTTCTGGAATTTACCACGTATAGGTGGAGGTCAAAATAATGAAATTACTGAACCAAGTCCCAGTAAAGTTTCTGTTGAAAGAACCCAACAAGAGGGTGGTAGCGTACATCTTATGGCAACTAAATTTGCTAATTGGTTTTATTCAATGTTGAATGATAACGAATGTGGAGCTGAGCACTTTTTTTCAGGTACAGGCAAAATCTGAGAAAAAAGTCACTCAAATTTACTTAATGCACCCTTACAGATGCCAAACTTAGACTCAACATGTTTGTGAATGATTCCTGTGACACCACTGAAGTGGACAACAATCCCAAAGAAGTTACAGAAGCTTTACTTAAGGTGAGACTTCAACACAATCTGCACTTCAATCTCAATGACACAAGCGAGGGAATCCAGGGCAGAATGGACCCTCACGGCTTGGTAATGGTATTGGCATGTGGGACCCTGCATGTAGGGAACACTTGCATAGGAGTGTTTGAACAAGTATTTGCCTTAGCCAGGGATCCCTTCAGTGAGAATAATTGGAAGATTAAAAACACGAGACTGAACCTGCGAGCTAAAAACAACGTTTTACAATTTCCAAAGTTGTGTGATAATGAGTTAACTCGAGATTTGTTGATGTTGCCTTCAGAGTGATTATTTTTATTTCAATTTGTAAGAATAAACTTGCTGTGTTGTGAGGACGAGATATGGACAATAGTTACTGTCACCTTCAGGCTGTAATAAAAATACAAATATAAAGAAGTATTACTGTAAAAATTGAATTCATGGTGTCCAACTAGTTTAGATTTTTTTCCTTTAGACGGCTTTGTCAAGGCCTACAAAGATTGCCTAGAGCACAGTTTTTTATGGGCACGTGACGGGGCATTGGTTAAAGTTTTCAACTAGCAGTAATCGCTCCTCGAATATGCCTCATTGATCACGATAATGCCACTGCGCAAATGGAAATTGCACAAATATGTTTACTTAATTCGCTTTATTTTGCATGGTAAGCAAGGGAGAACGTGTGGTGCGTTCTATTAGTAAATTAGACAAACTTGGACCTTCCACTAGTTAGGGCCGCCACGGGTAATAAATACATTTAAAGCAGTAACGCCAACATTATGTTACTGAGAATGTAGTTTTCGCTTTAATGCATCGCTCATTGAAGATGTAGTGAAAATAATACTGTCTGTATCATTTATGGGGTTCAGCAAGCTTTTATCCAATGTTTCCTATACGGTAAAAATTCATTTGAACGTTATACAGTTTTGTACAGGCTAAGGTGCGGACGCAAAAAAACCTAGAGTCTATTAAAAATTCTTAAGAAAATGGCGATCGCGACGTTGCCATAATTTCTGCTTTTTGTCTCAAAAACTGATTAAAATATAACGGGTTCTTGCGTCATGGTGTTTTTAACCTCAAATTCTAGAATATACATAAGCGGCGGGGTTACTCGTGTTGCTACACGTTCAAAACTGTTAAGGTCTCCAACAAGCTGCGATTTCAATGTATTGGATATTTGTATTTAATTTAATGTAAAAATATAATGCCTAATACATTGAAATATTGGTATCTATAGCTAGAAAATCAATTTTTTGTCCTCTATATGGAGGTTTAAGATGGAATCTTCCAGTGAAGATACCACCTCTGTCTCTACAAATGTAGGTAACATTGGGAAGTTTGACACGCAAACCCAAGACCTGTATGATTGTGGATCACCTTTAGTGCAGTAAGTTTATAACACATTAACTTTTTTATGAAACTCACTACTGTTGAGGACAGATGGGATCAAACACATTACGTTTTCGGTTGTGCCCTTATGTTTAGATATATTTACCTTTTTTAGTTCTAAGAAGAAAAAGCAAAGGATAAAAGCTATAGCTATTCAAGATCAGGACAAGTAAGATAAAATAAATTAGTTTAACGAAAGTCGAGATGTATACCTCCATTTTTAGTGAAAGCCCCATTTTTTTTACAAGACGTAAGAAGCACAATTTGGATATTAGGAAGGCAACAAGTTTCAATGAATCAATGAATACAGATAATTCTTTAGTGATAGACGAAAGGTTTGAGGATTATTTGCATTATAATAATACTGTATATGCTTGAATACTTAACTTTTTTTTAGGGAAAACAATGCTCTTAAACTTAAAAGAAGGAAGGTGAAAAAATCAGATTCTAAAAAGAACATTAAGTTAAATTCTAGTGGAAGTTTACATGATCTAACTGATTCTCAGTCCTCAGTAAGGTAATTAGTTTGATGTAATCACTCTGTATGGAACTAAAGAATTCATTTTGTTTAGTTCTAGAATACCTTCACTTTCACAATTAAGCCAAAAATCAAATGTACAAAGTGAGTCTATGTTAGATAGGGAAAATGAGAGTTCTTTAATGATACATGGATTGGAAAGGTAAGAATGTGCAGTTAGTTGGTTCTATTTGGCATGGAAAGGTACTTTGGCAAATGTGCCCTTTGTGTGTCTTTTGATGTACTTGCACAATAAACATTATTACTTATAGTATGTATATCTTACAGATCATTCAAAACAAAGAAGAGAAAATCAACTTATTGTGAAAACAGTGCTGATGAAAAAAAATCAAAACTAAAAGAGGATGAAGCTCTTTCTGCAACCAGTTTTGATACCTCTGAGATTGTATTCACTGCCTCAACCCCACATAAAAGTAGGAAGAAAATTAAAATGAATGATGCAAGTTCAGACTCTGGTATGCCCAGTGACCAAGAAGAAAATCAAGGATGTGTAAAGCTTGAGGGTAAGTTTACTAAGTAATTTTACATTAGTGTTAATTTAATAACTCCTAAACCAGTAAATTCTATTTAATTCTATAAATCTCACTGAGCAGCATAACATGTAGACCTCTTTAGGAGGCTGAATCTACTGGATGATTTGCAATAGCTATTGAGCTTTGCTTCGGGTAAGAAGTAGGAAATCCCCAATGCCGGTTCAGGTCCTACAAATGGTGAATCTACCATTTTGTCCCTAAATGGGTATTTCTGGGGGTCAAGCTGCAGGATTGGGCTCAGGTTTAGGCCATCCTAAACAAAGTCCCTAAGCAATCAATCAATCAATCAATGAGGCTTATTCTTTTTGCACTAACTGTCCATTACCTCAACCATACCTGAATGGTATTGGTGGATTTCTTATTATAACCAGTTGAGATTACTATTATTTTAGAATCTTTGAAAGAGGACGATAGTAACGATTTGTCAATCCAAGAAAGTTTTTGCGAAAAAGAGGAGGATATCAAGGTTTTTTCTTATGTTCCATAACAACTTCAATTCTTATATTTTTTTCCTTTTCAGTTGATGTTTAAGAGAAAATTTTTGGAGGTGCATTTTGAGGTCCCGCAGCTTCACAGCATCCTTGATCGCGCCTCTAAACCCACGCCCGAACAGCGTAAGCGTTTACAAACCAATGACATTAAAGTGAAATACGGCCGATTTGATAGACAAGAAGACAAACAGATCAGGGAGAACTGGGAGTATTTTGTAAAGGTTTGTGTAAGACTTAAAGGAGTCCTCAAGAAGTTTATTATCCGTTGTTTCAGTTGAATGAGTTGAACGTGGAACCTGAGGCGTTCTTTACCTTGAGTAAGAATCGCATTAGCGTGGCGCAAAAGAAGATCTTTCTGCATTATTTGGCACGAGATATGCCGGAAAGGACGCCATACAATGTTTATAAACGATTTAAAATCCTGATGCAGACTGCTAAGATTGGAAGGTAAGTTGTTTGTTGTTGTTGTGTTAATTAGAATTAAAATTAAAATTACTGAATGTTTTTCTCATAGATTTACAATAGAGGAAGATGCTTGCATAAAAGATTCGCTGAATTCAAATAAAAATGGATCCATGTCAATTACGAAATTAGCTAAGAAGTTGCAAAGACTACCTCGTTCTGTAGAAAAGAAAGTGAAAGCTTTAAAGATAAATCAGAGGAACATTAAATGGCACGGAAGAAATATCTCTGTTTTCATAAAATACATGCTAAAAGTGACGAAAACCCCTGAAGACCGAATAGACGAGTTAAAAACTCGGGACGTAACCGTCAATGAGTGGAAGACTCTCTCGATGAAGTTAGATAGCGTTCCAGTGCGGGTTCTGCAACGAGTGTGGTATCAATCGCTGTATCCCGCTCTGTTTATTCCTCATGCAGTATGTGATTTAAAGGAAATTAAGCTGCAGCTCATTAAAATGTGAGTCGTCTGTAAAATGTCAACAGTGCACCGTTGTTTTGTTTTACATTAAAGGATTTGCGTCTCTGCCTAAAAAGTGGCCCATATGACCACCTTGCGAGATTTGTCTTAAGGTTTTCGGAATTTACAGGTTGCACGAAAATAATGAAACCGAGTGGTGTAAAGTTGACTGGAAGCGATATGCGACACATTTTGAAGGAATGACTGCTCCGAAAGTCTACGCGTTATTCAGAATGGTGGTTACGCTTTTCGTACCAAAAGACAAGAGGACCAACCTTAAAAGTAAGTCAACTTAATAGCGTGCATCTCTATCTCAGAATTTGTGCTGTTTGTAAATAAGTAAAAATACACTTTTTTACAGAATGTCTTAAGATACTAATAAAAGTGGAAAACGCAAAGATCCGTTCTCATCTACTGCACAAAATTATTTATGACAAAGGTGAAGTTAAGTATGAAAGTCCAAATGTCATTACAATTTACGATGTCGATTCTGAAGAAAGTCTTGAAGGAGTGAATTCTATTAGTTGAAAAATATTATACACCAAAGTTGTGAAGCATATTATTATACCATTTTAAATCCCGAAGCGCACAACGCTGAGGGCACAACGTGAGGATAATAAGTATTCATAACCGCAGTGTATATTCAATTTTTTCCACTTTAGATTTAACTAGTTTTAATAAAATTACGGTAAAGTTAGTTAAATTAAGCAAATGAAAACATCAACGGTAACGTTTCATTTGACGTTAATTTCCATAGCAACCATAATAATACAATTACAGAAATGATGACAAGATTGTGGCCGATTAGCTCGCTAGGTAAATAATTATTAACCTGTTATTTAACTGTTTTAAGGAACATACTTCACAGTCATTTACACACCCAATAATGGTTTTTCTTAAAGTTAGTGGCGGAAAATTGTTTTTATTTGGAAGTGAAGTGCTCTTATTTGCTTTTCGGCTTTATATGTAGTTTTATTTGAGCTTATCCTTCTATTTCCCTATGGATAATTGTTTAACATAAATTTTATATCGTCTTAGGAAAGCAAGTTTTCATTTTACAGCTTGAGATTTAACACAATTGTTATATTACAATAGTTATATGGCATAAGTAATATTGCGTTTTATTGATTTTATTATTCCCCATCCACGCCAAATGCATACCCGGAAAACAAATATCTTTCAAACACGAATAGAAACAATAATTTTCATAAAATTAAGTGCAAATGAAAATTTACCTCACATATTGTCCGTTAATAACTTCAATCAGATTTTAATTAAATTTACAATAACGCGATTTGGGTATTTTCTTAGAACATCATTTTCATAATCTGCCCAATTTTAATACGACAAAAACTAAGTCAATTTTGATGTAAAACCTTAAAAGTACCTAATCAGTCGAACTTTTGCGATCCACTATCAATCGGGAGACTTGGTAACTTTCTTATTTCATTATAAGGCAAAATGTTTTATTTTGGGGCAAAATTGAATAAATTCAATACTGAAAGACCGTTTATTGAAAAGGTAATAATTAACGCGAGTCACATAATTAATTAACAGTAAAATTTTCTTTTTTTGCTGCACCTTTCGAAGTGGAAATAATGCATATTAATTTCTCAAAAGCGCACTTTTCTAGACAATCTGGCGGGGTTTATTCAACTATTCGATTTAATAAGTTACCTTTTCAAAAAAAAGGTAAAAAACACATATTCACGTTAAATAGGTATAAAATATCATGAGCATACAATCATTTGCCGTTAATACAAATATCTTATGCACTTAAATGCTACGTCTAAAAATATCGTTAAAAATAAATAAACAAAAACCTAATGTACACTGTCATAACAAAGGTAAAATATTTACAAAAGGCTATATAGTAAGATAAATTAATTTAAACAAAAAGGACATCCCTAATGACTAATTTAGTTACTATTAATCTTTGGATTGTACAAAAATCTTAAGTGTAGGAATAGTAATTCTACCTATGATATTTAGGAATACACACATTCACGCCGAACCGAGAACAACGGACTTTGATAGCACTTCTCGAGGTCACGAGAGTCTCAGCACAGAAGTTTGTATGAGGTCAAAATTGAGTAGCAGAGCTTCTCGAACCTCACAGGACCACAAGCAAAATGTTTTTGGGCACACTGGTAATGCCGTGAAATCATTTTTTAAGACTAGTAAGTAAAAGTAAGGGATATTTAACGCCTTGGTCCAAGGTTTGCTATTATTCTGATCTAGACAAAGTTTTAAGCGAGTCTTTGGATGGAAAGATATCGGTTACTATTGCACTAAAATCATATTATAATGGGACCTTACACCATTTTTATTTTAAATCAATCAGTCGTATTTTTAAAAGCATTTTATGTCTATCTTTGCACTGAACGTCCTTGGTGGGAGCCCTTCGAAGCGGAAGTTAGAGCAAATACCAGTTTTTTCCCTTAACCCTACATTTTTACCTTGATGAATGAAAAGATGATGTATCTAAAAAGTCATGGTAGAGTTGATGCACGGAGGCTACAGATGCAGGTCCCATTATTTACCAAACACTGCTAAAAATCTACGGGTTTTCAACCAAAACCTGTCTTTTATGGTACAGTCTAACAGGTTCACTGGAGGGGAAATAAGATCTGTCCTATAGTTTCGCCAGAGTGACCGCTTACAAATTAAAAGTATTCGTCCACTGAGACTTATAAATGCGAATTAGCGTTAGGCCCTTGAAATCAGCTTAAATCACTTTTTTAATTATAATTAACAAAATAGTCATGGACCTTGAAAGGAAAGTTATGTGAGTATTAAAAATGAGACTTGACGTTGCAAATGAATCGGGCTTCGTTTCCAAATTTCTTGGAGAGGTCCCGTAATACTCATATCCTAACTAAACGTTACGAAATAATATTGAGCATACACTAAAATTATTACCTAGTAAAGGTCGGTATCACAGTTGATTCAAAAAATATAGGACAGGATGCGCGGGCTACGAAATACCGACTTATTATCAATAGTTAGGGTAGGCGCGGACAATTGTCAAGACAACTAACAAATCGGTATTCGCACGTTAAATTTATACAAATTTTAGCGACAATCTAAACAAATCACATACTCACACAAATTGCCCCCTATGGAGTACCTCGCAAGCGCAAAATGTTTAAATGGTCCTTACCTTCGTATATTGTTTGAGTAAGATTCTACGTAATAATACGAATAATTAATTACTACTTACCAGTTCAGCCCAGGCCCTTTCCTAATCTCGGACTCATATTTCGCACAAAAAAGGGCTTAGACTGAACTTATAATCGCCTAAATTCCATCCATTCTATCGAAACACAACATTCACTACATCTTTAATAGTATTATTCACCTCATTGATACATCTAGTGTTTTCAGTTTGATTTCTCGTGCTCGCAGATCGCATTTGTCTGCCTTGATGCTCCAACCTTATTAAAAGAAGCAATTAGAAATTTTTCCTGTGGGTTAAATTTAGAATATACAAACCTGGTTAAAAGCTCTCTAAAATGGAATTTTGTGTGTGCCGGCACTGCGTTGTCCGCGTAATCCATGCACGAGCCATGCAGAAGGCCTATTTTATCGGAAAGTTGCAACCAGGTGGCGGTTGGCACAGCTGGAGTGCTTCTGCAGACAAATTATGATAATTATAATTGCGTACCGAAGACAAACGAACGTACCTTATCGTGTTTAACGTACTCTCGAGGGCCTGAGAAATCTCGAGAATACTCTCTTTTCCAGTCTTATCAACAGAAGCAGGGGATGCCCCCAATTTTTGGCTTTCCTCTTCAGGAGTTTTATTGTTTGCGTTAATACTATTATTACTACAATCAGTGCTGACGGGTTTGACTGATATTGGAGGTTTTGGAGCGATAGGAGTTGCGTAGATGGCGGGCCCGGCCGGCCGGTTCACTATAGGTTTGACTGCTTTCACGGGAGGTTTAATCGGTATCACTGGCTTTTCCTCACTACCGCAAGGAGGCCAAGATTTTTTCTCTGATTTTGTGGAGGATTTTTCTAAAAAAATAATAAAGTAATTTCTTGAATGCCTTATATTGATACTCACCAGAACTGACACTTCGGTCCATTTTCGAGGAATCGTCCGAATTATCAATGGGTGAATGCTCAAGAATTTCTTCACTTTTCGTACTCTTAATCGACAATTTTGGGCTCAATTGCACAGTCCCGTAATCCGAGTCTTTGGCCTCCCACAATTTCTTTAAACTACTGATGCTGCCTGTGCTCTTCCGCTTATCATCTGCCTCTTCAATCTTCAAATTCGCGCTCTCGTTGCTGGCCGTACTCTCTCGTTTCCCGGTCAATTCCGAAATCGTCTCGTTGTCTTCTAATTTATCACCTACAAATCTCAGATTAAAATGCTGCTTTAGTGCCATAATGAGAGACTTGCCTTCTTTTTTTGTATTTTTCTCATCTACTTTCCTAAGCCTAGATTTGAAGTCGATTATCAACGAGGAATCACCCAAGTCACTTTTTTCTTTGGTTAAAACTTTCTTAACTTGATCAGTTTTTTTAAGTTGCGAAACAAAAGTCACACCGTTCGTTTCTTTCTCGCAACTTTCCTGGGACCTTTTCAAATTCGTTGCCCCTAGGGAATTCTTCCGAAAAGGTTCTTTTTCTATATTTAACGACTGGGATAATTCAGTTACTAAAAACACATAAATGATCATTAGTAACCTAGAAAAAATAAGCAACCGTTTCCTACCTAATTGAGACACAGGATCGTGGCTAATGCCACTCACAGCCAAAATTGGGTCAATCGGAGATTCTTTCAAGTTTCTACCCTGCTTTTGATCCGCCCTTTCCTTTATTTCTGCGACTAGTTTCAGCTCCATTTCCTTCATTACTAATCTATTTTTGAACACTTTAGATGCCGTTTTATTGTCATCGCTCGCTGCGGCATCATCAAGCAGGCACGTTTCCAATGACTCTTCGTCTAAAAAAAAAACTTTAATTTCGGACGAAAAAATATACATCTATTTGTCAGAACATCAATGGGAGTTTTTGTCGATTTGGTCAGTTTTCGCTCTACAATTTAAAACGTTGATGGTGAATTGTGCCATGGAAACAGAGTTGTCAAATGTGATTTTTTGCCATCGCTCCAATTGTGTTTATAATGGAACATATTTCCTTAGGCCTACATTTTGATTTTTCAGTTCTAACCGCAAAAACTATTCAAAAAATGGTAATACTATCAGAAGTTTTTCTTAATAATATTTGGTTGGAGACGAACATAAAAAATCTGGTAATGCTAAAATAAAACTGCAAAACAAAAATGGCGATCAACACAAATAATAAAACATATCTTATTACCTACTGAACTAGTAATAAAATGTTTGAGTAAATGTAGAATCTGTCTACTACCTACTCTGTGTCTGTACATTCTGTCTTTTCTTTCTGTCATACGTTTGAATTAAAAATTTCGTCCTTTCCATCATAAGACATTTTGTGTTGACGAAATGGTGAACGAAAGATAATGAATTAATTTAATTTATTTTATTTTATTAATATTAAAAATGTATTGATCAAATTACTAAACTTACCAGCTTCAGGGAAAACTGGAGGAGGGGGCAAAGGCTCCAGAGGAGAACCCACGGCAGGAACATCGGAATCAACGCTCATAGGGCTCTTGCCGTCATGACTAGGACTAGTGAGACTCAAACTTGTTCGTTGCGGACTTTTCTCTTCTTTCGATTTATTTTCTTCCTTGTTTACGACTTCTTTTACGCTACTACAACTATCCGAAGAAAGCTCGCGTCGTTTCAAGCTAACACCGAATCTGAAGCAGAAAACCCTCAGCATTAATCGACACTTATATTTACCAGTTAGTAATTAATCGATCCCATTATCTTTAGAAACGCATCACTTAATTTTTGTAACGAAATTTTACCTCGAACTAGCTTCTTCTACCGACGGCTGCAATGTACTAACATCCCCCCCGCCGCCCTCCAAACCTTCCAAGACGCTCTTCTTGCTCGGCAACATCGGAGACATGGGAACTATTTTCTTCTTCAATTCGGTGGACGATGTCATTAGTGACGCTGTGCAGTCCACTGTGTCGATGCTGTCAAACTCTTCCGGAGGCGGTGGCAAGTCCGTGGGCGGCGGGGGAAACTCCAGATCGGCTAAAGTTGGAGGGGGAAGGGAACGGGACGGACTGCCCCCGCGAAAGGAGCTTTGCGGAGCTTTAAAAGTGCGGAGACTGGATCTGAGGCTGTCCGTATTATTCCTGAAAAGAAGTACACATTGAAGGCTATTTGTTAAAGTAATTTTACAGTTGAGAATACCTGGTCAAGTTCCTATTTCTAGATAATTTCGAAGAGGTGGGCGAGCTTGGCGGATGGGTCGCGTGAAATGCAGTAACACCACTGGATGAGTTGCTGCGTATCATTTGAGGCTGAGCCCTGATGTTCGTTCTGGGGGATAATGACCTGAAACCATAGTGACAAAGTTAAAAAATTATATCTGTGTTGAAAGAGAGTTATGTCATTGATCATTTACAGTTTGTAAAGCCCTAAAAACTCAGCAATTATTTTGAATAGCTAAATTTGCCTTGAACAAAATTGCGAAACTTCTTCACCAATATCTTACCTTGGAGTAGACTCAGACTCGCCTTGGACCGCAATACCAGCCACAGCTTGACCAGTCGCTGATTCATCATTTGCAGAAATTCCGCTCTGTCGAAGTGATTCCAAATACGCCCCAATTCGCGCCCCTTTCGGCAAGGTCCCATACCTACTAATAGCTTTTCGCACATTTTGTACTTCCAATGCAGCCACCTGTACCTAAAATAAACATACCGACTCAGAAACTTTCTCCAAAATTCTAACTTTTATGTCTCAGCTTACTGCGGGTGAATCTTTGGTTTTAGTCTTCTTCCCCCTTTGCTCTAGTCCGCGGTTACCCATTATAGGGACTCTTTTAAAGGAACCGAGGCCGCTGCCCCCTAAACTGCCCACAGCCGATATTTCGGGGTAGGAATGCGCCCCGGAATCGTCGGTGTCGGGGGTTTGGTCTTGGAAATCGCTCTCACTATCGCCCCTAGTACTGGCGGTTAAATTTTGCATTTCCCTTGTCAACCCTATACGCATAAGGAGGCTAATAAAGAGGAAATGAAAAAGGGTGGGTGGAAGAGCTCGTTAGTTAAAGTTAGTTATGGTACTTACGATGTAAAATGTGTGACGATGAAATGATGGTTAATTAATTAGGTTGAGATATTGACAGTTATAACGCACAGGCTTGATTAAAAAACGTGAGGAAAGGCTGATGAACTATAAGGAAAATGCGGAGCTGTGAATAAAAAAATGATAATCCATTCGGATTTATTAAGCAAAAACGGGGAAAACTCCGATTCTTATTAATTTTATTCTCCGTAAGTCCACAAATCGGCGTAACTTTTAAGTGTGGCTTAAATTGATGATTTTGCGTGCAAGTAGTAAATTAAACCACGTTTGTACTGGAGTTGGGCCTACGGGGAATACAAGGGTTGGTCCACCCAATACAATGGTCAATTAAACGTGCACATTATTCGTAACCTACACGACCAACTACTAATCTCTTTCAATTCGAGCAAAATTGGTGATCGCGAACACCGCCACTCAATCTATTTCTCCTCAGTTAAAAGTTTTAGAAACGAGGTTAGTATGCATAAGAGAAATCACCCTTTTTCAACGTCAAGCAAAACCCAAAAAGACTCGAGCTCAAACCACGTAAAACGTGAACAAAATACCTTTGAATCGCTTTTTTAATATACCATTTAGCTCGGATCCATCCTCGTTGGCGTGCTCTCCCTGACCCTGGTCGTCGAACGTACTGTCGCGGAACGAACTGCAAGAAGACAGGAGGCTGCAAAGATAATTCGGTGATGTGTTATAGCACACGTGGAGGGTTAGTTTGAGTTAATCAGGAAGAAATCATGCTTTATGATAATTTCGACTGAAAAAAAAATTAGTTAAACTGCACTGAAATAACTAAATTTGGGCAATAAAACGGGTTAATAGAAATTTAGTATAAAAGTGCATATTATTAACTTCAACTGAAACCGAACCAATGATCATGCATATGAGGATGCGGGAGCAGTAATTTTTATACAAAATGTGGAGACAAATTTTGATTAAACTTACCTGGTTCGTTTAGGGGGCGCTGGGGCGGTTTTGCCCTTTTTGTTGGTAGTTCTCCTCATTTGCACCAGACTGCTTTTCGAGCCCCCCGTAAATGTGGTTAATTTCGTGGAAATACTATTCAAGTTGTCTAAAAAAATCATGATTTTATAACAATGAAAAAGTCAACCAAAACAATTACCTGTAATATTCTGATCCGCCAAACCGACTAACCCGTGCAAGTTCCCTGTACTGCCCGAATGCGATTTCTTGTAAGACATGTGAGGTGTGCCAATCGGCACGGGAAAATCGTTACCCTGTAATTGTTTCTCTACCTCTGAAAAAGACGAGACACAAATAACTACCCAAATTGCCCTCGTGTGTTCTAAATGTACCTTCTGTAATACTCGACTCTTGAAACATATTTTCAAGGGCGTGATGGATCTCTTTAAACGTCGGTCTATCATTGGCGTGCCACTGCCAACACTGCCGCATCAACTCGTAGATTTTCGGGGGGCAACCCGGGGGAATCTCCATCCTATAGCCTATAAACCGAAAAGCAAAATCCTACAATACTCACAAAAAAAACAAATTTTACCCTTCTCTAGCATGTGATAGACGTCAGTCAAATCCACCCCTGGATAGGGAGACATCCCGTACGTGGCAATTTCCCACAGCAAAATGCCGAAGGCCCAAACATCGGACTTCGTGGAGAATTTATTGTAAGCCAGTCCTTCTGGCGCGGTCCATTTAATCGGGAATTTTGCTCCTAAATGAGTGTTATTAAACTGAATATATTTGATATGTAATAAATCACCTGCATGGGCAGTGTATGTGTCGTCCCTCATTAGCCTTGCTAGACCGAAATCGGCCACTTTAACCAGATGATTCTCTCCCACCAAACAGTTCCTCGCGGCCAAGTCTCGGTGAATAAAACTGCGGCTCTCCAAGTAGCTCATCCCGCTTGCGATTTGCGTTGCTATGTACATTAGTACTACAGCGTCGATTTGTTCTTTGCTACCGTTCCTTAGATAATCAAGCAAATTACCTAGATAGAGATCACGATAAGCCTGAGAAATTTCACCGGGCAAAACAATATGCATACCTTTGCTCATAAATTCTGTAATGATGTAAAAAGGCGGCTCTCGAGTGCAAACGCCCATCAATTGCACTAAATTGGGATGTTTCATCTCTTTCATTATGGCCGCTTCTTCCAGGAAATCTTTCAGTGCCATGGTATCTTCTTTTAGGGTTTTTACGGCCACCGTCATATTGTATCTGAAGGAAACATGTGATAGAGGGCATTTGACAGTGGATGGCACCTCAGACTTTTGTGGAATATTAGATATAGATACTAGATAGAAATACTAGGAAGTAATCTAGATATTTATTCATAAGAATCAGTTTTAGGACGAGTTACTTTTAACTCGTGATTTTAACTGACTATTTGGAACCTGTTCTAATTTGTTGCTTCACCATTGTCAAGAAGACAACCACCATGTATGGACGTGCTGCTAATCTAAAGCTATCTGTTTCAATTTGACATTATGCGAAACGTCATTATAAGGTTGTTTTCGCCTAATCTTTGATTTTTCGATATCTCGTTGCATAACGCTTAAACTTAATGCCAGGAAGGCCTAAAAATTGCCCCATTACTTAAATAGTAATGGAATTTCGAAGAAAAGTATGAATTGTAACGGAATAATGAAAAACACTGATTTACTTATCCTGGCCGCCAGCCCGCCGGCATTGCGGCAACATTAATCTTTACCAACATCAGTGAGTTTCACCAACATCCGGTCCGAGCGGATCTAATATTAAGTACCCATTTCCAGTAACGATGTCTGTTTACGAATAAAAAAAACCCTTACGGCCCGACTTTTGCTAAAAATTAATCGATATGGTGTAGCAACTTTTTAATGCGAACGTGGTAGAAAAACAAAAAACTTTCGAACTATTTCCCACAATCCCCGCAATGACATTGTTGTCGTCATGCACAGCCAACTTTCTGATGAGAATTTCGGATTAATCGTTCTGAAGACGCAATGCTGGTTGCATATAAATCGGAGAGACACAACTGCAGGGGTCGACATCAATCAGAAAACTTTATTTATGTGCCCTTCCATACAATCCTGATATGGATGCATGGCAAATGGTTCATTGCTTTTCTTTTGGTTCTATCTCTTTTTTCGGTCTGCTCACGACACTCGGTTTAATTCCTTCAGAAATCAAATACATTCTCACCTTTTCCATATGGCCTCGTATACGTCTCCGTATTGGCCGCCGCCCAATTTATGTTTCATTACGATATCGGTCCGATTAATCTCCCATTCGTCCGGCTCGGGACTCAACGGGAACACCGTGGGTTTGTTGTGTTTCGGAGCGGGATAGAGCAATTGAGTTATTAGTCCGTCCGAAAGCATCGAATGGTGGTGAACGAGTTCGGCCAAAGTGTTGAATTTGCTTTCGGCAGTGACGTAGACTTTGCCCTCGGGGTCTTCGTTAATTCTAAATGGAAAGAAAAATTTATTTCTCTCGATGGCACTTCGGATACGACAGAAAACTTGCAATAAAATAAAAACATATCTTCCCTTAGTACCAAAATAGCGAATTCGTTTAAACACGGTCGAAAATAAAAAATAGTCCATTATTACCATCTGAGCACATAAAAACTGTTGAATAATTTCGAATTTCTCATGCATTTCATACCCCAGACAGATAATTATAACTCTAATGAAAATTACCAATTTAGGCACTCTCATTATAAGCCAATCACCAGCAAAATTTGCCATAATCACTAATAAAACACATGATAGACATTCCCTGCACAATGCATTAATATCGCAATACCATCTACTGGTCTATATATAATCCACACCCATCAAACTCACTATTTAACACGATCTCGATGCGGGAACGCGCTTAGTAGCGAAACAATATTTTATAAGGTCGATTGGTTTAGTTAATCACAGAAACATGTCTGAGAAACATTTAGGACCCGGTAAGAAACATGAAATTATCGCGTCTGTTTCTAGGCCTTTAATTTTAATTATAGGTTCCGTGGAACCCTCACGAGTACAAAGACTCCTTCGAATGTACTCAATGGTATTTTGCCCCTTTGTAAAGCGGGCCCGATTGGTGGCGAAAATAAAAAACATCCCCACGACATCGTCAATATCGACCTCACAAATAAGCCTGAATGGTACTAGACAATTTATCTTAAAGATATAGTTTTTCTTGCTTTTCTGACAATGGAGTAATTGTGATTATGTACAGGATAAGTCCCATCTATCCTAGACGGAGACAAAATTGACATTAAAGAATATAGCGGACTATCTATGAATGGAAAAAGACTCTACTGATGAACTTTTATACCCAAACGATCCAGCGGAGAAACTGGAGGATAAAGCTGTAATAAGGACCCTTGTGGGCAACACCACGGGGGCATTTAATGGCTTCATGTGTTCCAAAGCAGAAGATAATCAAATCCCGACAGCAGGGAAGACCATTGGAACCACACTTCCCAGCGTTCAGTCATTGGAGAATGAATTAATTCATGGGAAAAGACTATTTTTCGGAGAAAAAAACAGGAATGGTATGTCAACAAAATCCTTATTGTTCGCTTCATAGGATTTCTCTCTCAACACAGATTGATTATATGTTGTGGCCTTGGGTGGAAATTATTTTTGTATTGCCAAAGTGGGAGTCCGAAAACTACCTTCAAAAGTAGACCAAATACCTATCCTGTGTCAATGGGGAGACAAATGGCCGAAGAGCCCATAATAAAGGAGCTCTTCGTGTCGCCAAAGGTACTGGCCGAGGTCGCAGAATCCAGGAAACACATCATGAACTATGACGTAGTTGGTAGTAAGATTCAGGCCAATGCAGTGGCAAATTTGTAAAAATATAGAAGATAAATATCACAGTAACTTTTATTTGAAGCTTTCCTTTCCAAATATCTGTCTCTTCAATCAAATCCAATTTTGCTTCTCCTGAAAATGGCAACAATGTACCGCTCATTTGTTTTTTTCTTACTATCGCGTCATGCCGATCTTCAACTGGCATGAATAGTGTTGTCACGTCGTGCAGACGCTCAAGCTTTTCACTGAAAATTTCCGTGCGTGCAAACTTAAGTTTTTACCGAAATTGTGCTGATTTCAAGGAATAACTTTCTATTGAATTATTCACAAAATAAATAAACAATTAAGAAAAAAAAACAAAATTTTGCTGCACTATCAGCGATTCTTTTATGAGAGCTTTAAAGCCATCAAAGTCTAAGATTTGACACCACAAATTTGTTGAAAAATACACGATAATATTCAAAGATAGATAACATGCATTTCTTCTGGAGTATGTGTGTACAATCGTGCACTATACATATGATATAATACACTATGTTCCGAGTAAACACAGATTTTAACTGGTAACACTAGTTAGCCGCAATGCAATGCAAGTGATACGAAAGCTTGTGAACTGTTTAACACAGGTTGGCGTTATGTTCGAGAAACACCTTTCTGCTGGTAGGTAAATGAGTCGCACGGTGAAGTTAAAAGTTATGGGAAATGCGCGAGGGATCAATAACACTAAATTTCAGGATCCCTCACGAGTCAAAGGACTGCTAAGGGTTTACTCAATGCAAAAATTTGCTCTTTTGCTAAGAGGGTTACGCTGGTGGTCAAGGTGAAAAACCTACCGTATAATATAGTTACCATTGACATTTAGATCAAGCCCGATTGGTATTTCAAGATACATCCAAAACGCAAAAGATCCGAGAAACTTAGAGGAAATAAAATAAAATATGAACTACGCTTTAATTTCAATAACATCACACACAAAACTCTAAAACTAGGATTGTATTGCCATATTTACCAGTTCCCCTCGTAAAAAATATACGTTGTTATAAGCAACCAGACATACACGTGCATGTCCGCTTGGTTGCCTACTGACGGCGAACACATAGATATGGAATCAACGTTATTGAACCGACTGGATTTCTATTTTTCTAAGGCAAATCTTTGCCCTTCTCAACAGCGACAAAATAACAATCGAAAGCCTAGATATTGCCGATTATCTGGATGAGAAATATCCGGAAAAAGCCGCTATACTTTGGGATAAGTTCAATATAGCACCGAATCTTACACTGTGGAGTCGGCTTTAAAAATTCTACTGCCAGAGCCGCAATTTTTACAAGACGAACTGGAGAGAACTGGCTCTTTCTTCGAAGGAGAAAGACCTGGGATGGTCGATATACAATATTAAATGTTGGTTCCCCTTTAAAAGTTAAATTTTAAATTGACTGTGTATTGTGGTTGTGGGCGGAACGCACTGCTAGTTTACTGCAACTACTGGAAGTGGCAAAACTCGCTTTGAAAGATGACCAAATTCCGAAACTGAGAAAATGCATAAAGGCAACGATCGAAGTACCAGATATCAAGGAACCATATACCCCTTCAGATATCTTGATTAGGGCCGTAGTGGTCGGGAAGAATAATATTTTGAATTATGCCACTCTGTTCAATGAATAAAGCTGTGAATTTTCCCTTTAATTCACTTACCTGTAATGGTATACTCTCCCCTCATACCGCAGCGAAATGCTTCGTTGTCCAGGGCTGCTCTCCGACTCCCTGACCAGGAAACTGCCATTAATGCCGGAACTGAGGAGGTATTCCGCTGCGTTCCGAGATATAGGTCCGTGGTACCACGAGTGCTTTTCTAGGGAATTTACAGGGGTTACGTAATTGGAGGGTACCCAGCCGACCAGATTGGAGGAGGAATGAGCTTCGCACCATTCGCCACTTTTGTTGTAGCTCAATATTCGGACGTGTTCACCTGAAAATTGTCATTGTGCAAATATTCGCAAAGGCCAATATGTCGGCATCCGTGTTTAGCGCATATCGTCACGTGTGTCCGTTAACCGATTATGGCTCTTCATTGTTGAACAGCCGCTAAATAGCCGGACCTAGATTTTTGATACGTATTCAGAGCATTCAATAAGTAAAAATTATCAAAATTCTTCAAATTCAAAATTAGTATGATCATCTCAAAGGATCTCCAAACGGCCCCATATTCATTTACATTACCTACGCAAAAAGGAGGATTACACATACTTGATGGCTCTCCAAGAGACGCTTAAAAATAGTCACGATCGTGCCCTCTTCTCCGGTTATTTTAAGATGAAGCGGGTAATAATAGAATGTTCACGTAATTAACCTATAAAAGCGGTTTTTGAGTGATTAAGAAGCGACGTGAGTGGACGAAAAATAACCGCATTCTAATTAGGTACAAACACTACCGGTATAAAATCAACCGAAAGAGTCATTTTGAGCTGCTGCAACCTTTGGTATTTCTTTGCTACTATGAGACAGCCTTAGAGGCGAGTCCTCCAAAGACCTGCAGCAGAGCTTCCTATCCCGTAACAGTTTATATGCCCAAAATCAGTCTGCAGGGCGTTCTAATCACACGTGGACATAACTCGTCTTGAAACGCCTTTATCGCCAGACAGGGATTTTTGTGATTCATAAAACAATCGTCTCACCTTTCTTCAAGCTGAGCTGATTCTCTCCCCCGGCTTGAAAATCATAGAGGGCCACAAACAACTGCGGATCGTCCTCCTCCTGCGCCAGCAGGTTCTCTTTAGATGTCCACCGATTTGCTGTCTCCAAGGAGAGGGGTGTGGAGGGACCGGCCGCCGCTCCTCCGTTGGTACCTCCTGACTGGGCACCTCCCCCGGAGGTGCCTCCCGATCCGCTCGAAGGAGGGTCCGACTCTGGAAGACTGGGAATATGCGGCAGGGGTCTACTTTGCAGGAGAGCTTCTGTAAGAGATACAGAAAATGTTGGTAATTTGATGAATTGTTATTGAACGGTGAAGAGTCATGTGTGACATAAAGGAATATGCAAATGAAAGTGTGTGTAGGTAATATAGATAAATTGGTTTTAATATTAAGATTGGCGTGATAAGTGAATTTAAACTGTGTATGAATAAGAGTGACTTCAGACACGCTTTAACCTCGTCAAGGGCCCTAAATTGTCGATTACGCAGCCGTGAATTAATTGTACACTGCACAACCCCAAAAGCATGTCATAGGACGCATACTGCGCTATATGTTAACTAACAGATGCGCAATGACCCTGCAATAACTATTTCTTTATTTAATATGAGCTTTTCTTTCCTGCGGCCACAGAGAACAAACGACCATTAAATCCAATATCGGCTTCGTCTACTTTCAATAATTTGTTTGAATTTGCTTTGAGACTATCTAGAGCGGAAGCGACGCCCAATATAAATGCCCTCCAATTGAACAGATAAAACAAGTAAAAGAAGGTACAACATCAACATAGACTTTGGTACATTATAAGGGGATACAGAACATAAGGTTTGTTGTTTAATGAGGCACAGTGAGCCCTCTTATCGCCAATCAATTTGTTACTGACTGGCAGGACAATTAATGAGACTTCCTATACGTGTTGTGTAGGCAGATATCTCAAAGCAAGTGCATTAATTTTAGATGCAGTAAATTTTCGTGTATTTTCAGTGCGACTTCGGTTCACTTTTAAATTCGCAATAACACTAAAATGCGACGAGTACTTGAGGAACTTAATGGGTTAAGTGATCCAAGTAGCTTTCTAACATATTCTTACTCCACCATTTTGCCAAGAAACACACTTCCCATTACCGAGCCCTTTGTAACACCAAGTTCCCTTTTGAAAGACTTGATTACTCTACAAACTATAACTGACTCAATCGGATGAGATGAGCATGATAATTTATCTGGACACTTTGAAGGCATTTTTGAGACGGAACTAGGCAGCACATAAGAATGAAACAGCTGTTAATAACAAGTGCATTGATCAGAATGGGATTCGACCAGAAGTCTGGCGAAAACAAAGAGTGAAGGCGATTGTTATTAGTATGAAAACCAAAGCAAAACACATAAACACACACAGATCTTCCAAAATACTCACCATTTTTAATAAGAAGTTTTTTCACTAGACCTACTGGATCTACAAAAGACAAAAATAAAGCAAATTAAAACATAAACTGGCGATTCTCTTTAATGCACGCTCAATCAGTTTCAATTGAAATTAGTGTTTAAATTTCAAATTAATTAAATTTAAGTTATAATCGACAATTAATAAAAATAATTTCAGTTTTTGAAAGGTGCTGCAAATTTCCTGATCGAGGGCGCTGGTGCAAATCGCAGCGATGGCTATTTAAACTTGACGGAACTGGACATGCGACAACGTCGCGAGCGGTGCGGCCGAAAATTATTTCCTGTATACGCTAAAACCAAACTTCAATTTCAAAAACTCCAAACACATTTTAATAATACCAAAGAATGATTCAGACACGTCAAATAAATGGTGAATTAATTAGCGATCAACAAACCTCGAGTTAATGAAGGTCTCGTGTTATCTAAACCGCGATTTCCCATCCAAAACAATGGATTCAGAATTCGTTGCGCAATAAAGGGGCTCTTCTTCGCTTCAATTAACCCAGAAATAAGCCCATGGACACCCTTGCGGGATGGAAACAAGGAGACTAATTACTGAAGCTGGTACCTACGACTTTAATTTACTTAACTTTGAGTGACGAAGGTTAAAAATAGACTAAACCCAACCCTTGTCGTTTTCTCATTTGCCCCCGCGTAAGGGATGGTATTAGTTAATTGAGGATGATGAAATGTACATTAAGCAGGTTTCTTTGTTTGGATAGTGTGTCTACAGAGCGTTTCCTCGTACGTATTTCGACTCTGTGCTTTTCAGTGTTTTTCTCGTCGCGTATCGACGGGTCGTGGATTTAAATCCGGTTCAAAATTGATGTAATAGATATGATGCGTATATGGTTAAATAGCCCAGGAATTTCCGCCTCGGGTTCTGGCTATTTTAATTATTATATCTACTCTTCACAGCAAAAATGCGGCTCTCTGTTGAGTATGAAAATAGCCAGAGATCCGACCGTGTTTTGTATTCCCGTGGCATTTTTGCCTGTTTGCGAGATTATCAAATCTCTCTTCAGGATAAGAGAATTTGAGTTTTATTGACGTCAGTACCGCCTTGTTCGGCGGGATAAATCGTGCGGTTCATACGCGCATCTTCATACTTATCACTGTGGCTATTACTGAATTTCACTGTTTACCTCATGGCACGCTAACATGAGCCACAGTGATATCTTATCGTGTTTCTGGACGTATCCTGATGAACGCTCTCGATGCATCAATGTTTACACGTGGAATTAACCCAATTACTCCACTCTAAAAACAGATATTCGCGCCCGGAGTGTGTACACCCGGTAAACAAAAACAAACTGAACATGCGGCTTAAAATCAGTTCAATGGGCCCGTTACAATCTATGATTAACGGCGATAGAAAAAGGCATTGTTTCATCTGGTTCCATCAATAAGATTTAGTCACTGGAGCTCTTGCTGCACCGGTGGCATAATGTTTGTTTTATGCATGAATGGTCGCCGCATTAAAACATGATACGTCGTTGCAGATCAAATAATTTGTTTGCCATGTAAAAACGAGTAATCAGGCACTTGCGAATCACGGCATAAAATTATGTATGCAGGTTAGTTTTTTTTATACAGGGTGTAACGTATCATCGTGGAGATGTTTCAGGGGGCATTTTTGACCGTGGGTCTGTTAGCGTTTTTTCATTATTTCGTTCACTAAAATATCTCCATGATGGTGTGCTACATCCTGTATAATCATTAAAGACATCAAAACCTGAAGTGTCCCGAATCAATCGATAGTCACGTAAAGTGAGTATGACTAGTCACCCCCTTAAAAGCGGCAGACGCAGTCTGTTGACCTTCTGCTCGGAAATCCGTCGTCGGCCTCAAAGCCCCTCGTTTTCCAAGAAAACACTCTCTCATATGCCCGAATTTATCCACGTTTCTGCCTCTATTTGATTCACGACGATCACTAAAGTGTTTACTGAAGTGCGATATTGAAGTTGATGAACAAAAGCCCACAGCGAAGAGCAATGATTTTTTTAGACCAATAAATCTTATGAGTCTGTAAATTTAAAGTAGCTCATGAGGCTTCTCTGAGGCTATCTTCTTTCAGCCTTAAGTTCCAACCCTCAGCTATTCCAAATTGTTATTGCGTAAATTCACCACCCAAATGAGTGGTTGTCAAATAGCAATTGAAATAGTCCTCAGAGAATACCTTTAGCGATAATAGCACAGAAATGGGTATGGAAAAGATTGAAGATTTCCTAACCTGTCAAACAATGTCATGTCACTCATGTGACGTTGGTCTCAACAACTATTTTGAATGAGGATTTTGACACCATTTTGAAACACCTTAGGAGGAGGAAACAATTTTCGAGCAGAAGCATTCACCAAAGGTTCTGTAGATTCTCAGCAGAAGGGTAGATAGGAGAAATTCTAAATATCTACTCCCGTACTCCCAATAAACTTGACACAATCAATTATGGCAAAATTAGTACAACATAAACAATTATTCCTGTTGAGACCTGAGAAACCACAACAAAGATGATGCCTTAGGGTACAATAAACATGGAACAATTCTGTGGTTGGATACGCAATAATTTCAGCTAGAAACATTGGGAAATTGTAGCATTTCTTGCAGCCTGCAGAATTGAGTGCTGAATATCGAGAAATCCGAGTACTTACCGCTATGTTCTGTAAAAATATTGGCGACAGTTTGCCGTCCATCTTTCACCGTTCTTGGTCTATTTCTCGTCGTTCTAGTCGAATGGATTCCCGTAGGTAATGTCCTTTCTTTGGTATTTTGCGCTCCCATGATTTGCACACATACCCTTCTCGCTGGCTAGCCCAGATTCCGAATTGTCACCACTTTAATTTTTACAAAATTCTCTGCAGGCACACGAAACGTCCGGTTTTAGCCGCGGTTCGGGGAAAGAGCCGCAGGTCTTTGTCGTAGATATCGCATCTCGAACGTACGAAAGGAAAGATTTAATTTATTACACTCGTTTAAACAACAAATAAATGCAAAATCAAATGTATTTTTGTTAAACACAGACCCCACTGACAAATCTATCTCGTCGCCATCTTTAATGTTGCCGTCTGTCTTCGTTCAACAAATCGAATTGCTTTATTACCTTTCTCTTTCTGTCGTATGTAAGTTTCTAATGCACTTCGATTTTTGGGTTCCGCATTCTTCTGCTAGGTAGCAGCAAGAGAGGAGAAATCCATTGTCAAAGTTCCACTAAACAGAGGGAGATAGCTACATTAAGACAGATTACTGCAGTATTAGTGCAACGAGGCTCGCAGATGGCGCCATAGGCTTATGTATTGAATGTAGGTAATGTAATAAATAAAATTCATGACAATTTGGTGAATGCAATAAAAACATCTGTTTTAAACAAAGTACATATATTATGTTGAAACTTTTTTTAGCAAATAGTAAATAATTAATATGTATAAATAGTGATTTGCTATTAATTTACATTAAATTTAAACTTAAAACACGTCATTATTAAGTAAAAAAAGTCATAGCCTCAGGATAAAAGTGTATCATCAATGCGGGGCAGAGAACGTAATAATTTGTACAATATATAAAAATAATACTTTTTTAGCAGTAAGCATTAATAAAATCTTAAATCTATAATGCAAGTCTATAACGAATTTTACACGCTTAATGACATACATAATTAAAAGATATTCCATTTATTAAAACAGAAAATCAGTAAGTTTAAGGGAAAAAATTACAAATAAAATTCCCAATATGACATATTACAGGATAGTGGGTATTTACACACCCTATGTAATGCCATCCTTACACATAAGAGTAGGTACTTTTCGCCGTTTATCTAAGTATACATCCAATTTCATTCTGCACACAAACTGCCTGCCTTTAGCAATTTTTTTAAAGATTGATATGATTGCAATGATTGTAACAACTAATTTCTGCCCTTATCAAAGCCTTCAGAAGACCATAAATATGATCATTACACCTTAAGAAGAAAGTTGTTTTCAAGGAAATACTGTATGGTGAAATTAACATTTTTCTCGGCGTGACAACTACCTTAAGATCGATATTACTTGTTGCTAGTAACACATTTAGTAGTAATTATTTATTGTTAGTAGGAAATTGTTTAATAACATTTATAGTTGCTACTAGTGATATAGTAGGTAAATCGTATGTAGGAATGTAGGTACAATTGTAGATTCTCTACTTAATAATATCAGTACTTAGATTACAAGTTAAACTACTTCATATATAGGGTACTGTCCTATAATTTGCACAATTTCAAAAATTTGCCGCATACAAACATCTATAACAAATTATCCTCAAATTGAGCATCCGTCGAAAATTTAAAATACTGAACTCCTAAAACAGAGTTAGGAGATGAACCTTTCAGATCCATCGAAGGATTTAATCAAAAATCAGCAACGCGTTATTACATATTTAACTTCAAATGAGTACCTATGTACTGAAAATCACCGTTTTGAGCACTGGCGATTATTAGTTGGCCTATAAGCGGGCTTAAGTAGACAATGATATGTTTTAATCGTATCAAGCTAAAACACTAATGTCCAGTAACAAAACTAAATAATCTCAGGACCCTGTCATTCATAAAGCATTCTCTAGAGAAAGATGTATACTTAACTACCATAGTATGTCCACTCACATCAGGTTACGTAGTAATTTCGTATTGGAGTTCGATTAGTTCACAAAATGCAGATTCTCACCATCTGAACATTTGTTATTGTGTACTTTGAACACCTAAAATGCAGCTTTTTATTAATCCTTTAGACATACAGGGTCTAATTGTCGGAAAATTACATACCTTAAGATTTGTCGACGCTATTTTTTACATTCTTGTCATCACTGTAAATCGTCTTCAGACTTGGGAACATCAAATATTTCGGCAAATAATGGAGGCAGTACCAATTTTTGCCAGTTTTCCCGAAACCAGTCCAAATGATTGTTGTGCTTTAAACCTAAATTCCTTAATTCGGGCAACTTAATTAGGAGATTATTGAAAACTTGCAGTTCGTTAGTGTGATTTCGATTAATCTGAAAACAAACAGATCTTGAATATCCACGTACGCTACAATTAATAAGAATAAACATTTGGCAAGCGCTAGAATTGGAGGGCGTCAATAAGTCACCTCTAACGCAAGAATCAAGGGCTCAGGAGCCCTGTCGTAAATTGCGATCTCATGCACTCCCTCAGTTCAATTTCGAACTGAATATTTCACAGAAAATTCAGCAAAGTATTCGCTTACAAATCCAAGGATTTGTCAATTTTAAGATTATTCAAATCTCCGCAAATCGTATTTAGAAACATCTCAGCATTACCTGCACTTTAAGTGCCTCTATCAGTTTGTCCTTATGGTGCTCTATGGATTTAATATCCGTTACTCCAGGTCTATCAGCAGTTAGAAGAACTATTGCTGAGAATAATCCCACTTCAGTATCGTTTAAAGCTAATGCGTTGAATGTGTTGGCGAAATGAACAAGGGATGATACGAATTCGGCCTGAAATCAAAAACTATTATAACAGAAACCGAAGAATCTGCTAGAGAATCGTAGTAGTGCTCAAGCTTACATCATACATTGTTTCCAGTTGTTGCCTGGTGACCGTGGTGCCGTCATCGAAGATCATACTTTGAGCATTCGTAAACCTAGCGATATGTGTTAGCCACACTTCGAAAAAACCTAATTTAATGAGTATTAATTGGTCATCCTGCCCTAAACTACTGAAACCGGGTATTCGTTTGGCGAATTCCACTACTCGTTGAACACTGGGCGTCATGCAAGCCGCGAACTGTTGCCACAACCAGCCTCTAAAGATTCAAATATGTAGAGAAGTCGTTATGTTGTAGAATGTACGCACCTATCATTTTCTAAAGACTCTGCAGTGGATGAGGCCACTGCATCGTCATCTCCATCATCCGTCTCATCCTCTTCGTCCTCGAGCTTATAATTGCGCAGTGGCACCAAGGGTCTCCTTTGGAGATTCTTCATCCTCTCTTCAACATAATTACAATTCGCCAAATGTGCCTAAAATGTTTCTGAATTTTTTTCCCTTCCGACTAAATCTGAGATTTACCTGAGATACGCCCAAAATTATGTAATCATATACTCCTAGCTGTTTATTATCGTTATCGACGATAACGCTGGTCGTGTTGGTCACTGCTGAGGTTGGTGACATAGCTTCAGTGGTGTTGGGGCAGGGACTGACTACAGAAATGACGTCCGGAGCCGTCGTAGACACCCTGGAAGGATTGTCCTCGACGCTACGCTCTCTGGAGCGCTTCGGTACGCGACCGTATCTCACAGCTGGAAACGCACAAACTTTAATGTATTAATTATTGCAAATAAATGGCGTTTGGCGAGTCTACTTATTTTACTTACAATCTCTAGACATGCCAACGGCTAAACATTTTTTGAATCTGCAATACTGACATCGGTTCCGGTTCAGTCTTATAACCAGGCATTTGCCGTCTCTTAGGCACCTGTATTCTATTTGCTTTTGGATACTTCTTCTAAAAAAACCCTGAAGAACATCTGTCAAGATCTAACATGCAACCAGATCGCACGCCACTCACCTTACAGCCTTCACAAGAGGTTACGCCATAGTGATACCCTGATGCTTTATCACCACAAACTTTACAGGGCACAAATGTTTTCGTAGTGGTTGAGCTGTTTGAGTCGGCAGCAACGTAGTTGCTCTGTTCTGAAACAAATTAGGTATTTTTCAAACGAAACTCCTTTCCTTCATCGGTGTGATTAACGCAGCTTCCAATTTAATAGAATTCAAAACAATGCACTTGTCACATGAAATCACATCGACCTTGCAGAAGATTATTCCAATATTATCGATGTTTTATATATCGAAGGGAGCTTATTGTTATTCTCTTAATGCGTTCTTTAGTAATATTTGATTAACCCAATTCGCCTCCCTTCGTGACACGCTCAGGCTGGAATGTATGTGTTGGAATCCACCTTTATTATTATTCTTGATTAAAGGAAAGATTAGTTTTATTCTTGTATGTAGGTGCAGTAATGGGCAATCATTTATTTTAGTTTTAAGAGAAAGGAAGCTTTTAGCTGGTGTCCCAATTTCACTCAAAAAGCTCGTTGTTTTCGGGTGAAATGAGACACGCAGCTATAAACAAATTGCGGTGGACGCTGTAAAATTATAACTCTGCATTAATTTTCATCGAAGAATCAATAGAGCTGTGCTGGAAGTTGGAGCGATTCAAGTCCAAGGCCGATAAAGCGCGAAACAAGGTCAGTAACAACGGACTAATAATGCACTGCAGGTCGCCGACGAGAATTAAAAATTGCCTCAAGCTTCCAGGAAAATGGTAATAAATGTATATAATGGGGCTCCGAAAATATGTTATTGTTGCTGAGGGAAAGTTTAATAAAAATCGTACAAAAAATGTTATTGCAGTGCTTTTTCTCCGTGTACAGCACTTATCTGCCTCCTCACTCACAAAAACAGGCGTGTTCTCTCAGTGTAGATTTAAGATTCAAATGAACCAATTGTAGATTGGAAATATTCAAACCAACCAATCACAGCTTGCTTTTTATGGCCATCTGTCGTTTTAAGTCAAATATTGAAGTACTTCACATAGAATTGCAGGTATTTACACATGTTATTACATACGAACAATAATAGAAACAAGAAATTCTAGCAGCAATTCAATTAATTGATCGCAAATATTCAATAATAACGGTAAATTGCGCGTTCATTAATTATCATCCCCGGTAAATCCCCCGTAAATGAAACCATTTTTAATTTGTTTCTATCTTTTTACGTCATTTTTATAGGTTTCATCGATTAAATGACATTTAGTTTTACATCACGTTCATTCAATGATCAGCAGGTTGACTTCCATGATTTTAAAATTTGCTTCCCACGAAGAGAGTTTCCGAGGGATTTGAGGTCAAGTTCAGTAGCGTTATTAAATTTATCCATGAAATGTACTGAATGAATAAATTACAACGCTGAACTGGTTTAAAAGTTGAAAGGATAATGACCAATGTCACTTAAATAACAGGATAATAGAGAAACTCGGAAATCAATACCACAGAGGAGATAATGCAGGCACCCTTCGGAGTGGCTGCCTTTAAATAGCTAGATTGAGTGCTTTAAAAACGCGTCCTTGACCCTTAAGCAATTTCTCCTTCAATTTAATCACCCTGTACACTGTAACGTTTCATAGGTTTGTAGTATTATGATGTTAGAATTAGTAAGAGGATAACGACAAACAAAGACACCTGGGGATGAAGCACTGTCGAACCAGATGGCCGAGTGTCGGGGAATTCCCTTTTGGATTGAAGAACCGAAAGTAAAGGCAAGAGGAAGGGATGGGCGATCCAGGTACAGAAAGGCAGAGGCACCGTCGAGTAGTAGTAAATTCGTCAGTTTGTCTTTCTACATTTAATTAATTATTACAATTAATGAATCTATTTACTATGGAGAACGTTCCGAATGTTATTCCGGCATATACCTAAAAAATAACCGGTTTACACCGGCACAAGCTTCCATCGAACACACAATTTATTATCCCGCATATAATTGACCTTAAACTTGAAACAGTTTCTTTCAAATACGCCGCATACGTGGCTTATTATAGATAAACACCATCAAAAGGTACGTGAAACGTTTCGATAGCTGGATACGCCCTCCCGTCAGAGTGAAATTTCGGATTTAGCTTTTGAAATCGAGGATGCGACGATACGCACACGAGTGTTCCCATAATTGCGTTTGTGATATGAGTGCAGGAATCTCAATAATTAATTAGCCATAACACAATAATTAGCATTATTACAAGGTGTAAATGACCTACCACAATATTGTGTCTGTAACAAGTAACTGCGTGTCGTTGATTGCGATGTGAACAATGCCGAACCGTTATGGTTGCGCAAGCCACAGGCAGGTAAATCGGGCAGATTATTAAGTATCGAATACTACTGTTCCCGATAAAAAAATAATAATAATTTCAATTATATGAACCTAATTTGCCAGAAACTGCGTTAATCGCGTTAGCGAAACTTTCTCATTTCTCTGCAAAATCAACAAAGAAACACAGTGTTACGTAATGAGTTGAAAGCCACCGAATTTGGATAGATACTATCTGCGAATGTTAGGCAATTGCTGTAAATTCAAAACAAATATGTAGATCGATTTGGTTGTAAGAAGCAATTGTATGTAACTTTCGATTCTGTTTCCCATGCGTTTAATGCAATTAACCTAGTGACAAAGCGCTTGAATTTACTTGACCTATGCAAAAGCTTTCTAATAGGATGGCAGTTTGGTACCATTAAGGGAATTAAGAAGTGCCTTTTCTCAGTGTGCACTGTTCATTGGCCAGTTGACAAAGTGGATGGTTTGTTTCTATCGGCGGAAAATTACAAGTTTTTCTTCGAGTCGACCTATGATAGACAATTAGCCGTCAGCCACATTGGTTGAAATGCCAAGATATTTTGCGCAATAACTACGCCAAAAAATATGGTTCGATTTCAATGGGTTGAATTGTTTTAAATTTAATGCATTCCTCTTAGCGAGGGTACCATTAATTCGCGTTTGACGAAACGCTTGAGGTTTTATCATTGAGTCAGGGGGTATGAATTTTGGCTCCCAATGATAAGGTCATTCGTTCAAATTAAACACACAATTAAACTTTCTTTCAGTATCTTCTACTTTTAATAGCTGTATTTTCGTTTTTATCAATTTTCCGTTAACAATTTAACAATTTTAAAGTTTTTCATTTTTAATGTATTCCCTTCAACTTAATTTTTACACGATTCTTAAGAGATGTTGCAGCGGCCGTTGGCGTTCTTAACGTGGAAAAATCCAAACCAACTCTTTTTCAGTTACCTTTCGTTGTTCTGGTGGAAAATTTGTTCAAAACGTCCCCAAAGTCTGCCAGAACTGCACAGCTCATCCTTTATCAAATTCCTCAAAAATGGCACTATAAGCTCCCCCAGCGCCTCTTAGAAGTTTAACTAAAATTTAAGTGCCATTCTGCGTAAAGCTTCACTATTCCTCAGATTTGTTTCCACGGAACCGATAAAACGGTCGTTAACAGAGCAACTTTCCCACAAAGCCGCAAGTCCGTTATGTACGTATAAAGACACGCTTGAACTATACTGCATAATACCAATATTTCGATGCAATATATTTATTACTCTTCGGCATTAGCTGAGGAAAGGATAATTTGGCTTTCGCTGTAGTACACCTACGGGGTATGGCTATTGTTCTATTAGGAAGTTATACAACGTTCAATCTTGTTTAATGTTTAGTAGCGTAAAAAGTAACAGCTGAAAGGAACATATTTCCCATCAGGAATGTTGTTTCAATTACCTCGAGAAGTACCAACCATCACGGTGCGTTAGTGTCTTGTTTAGGTTATTCGATTACTATAATTGGCGTAACGAATTTACTAACGAGATCATTAAATTATTAAAGAATTAGCCATGGTATTTCAAAAAGAGCAGACTTTACACGTATAAAAAAATTATTGCCAAATATGTGTTTTTTCTCGGTATACACTAATTAATTGCCACGAAAATAAACGAGTTTTCTCAGTGTACACATTCGAACGTTGCTCCAATCAAATCCACCAATCACATTTCCAGAACGTTAAAATCGACCAATAACAGGCAATTACCTTTCCACAGGCCGCCATTTTGATTTAATTGTCAAAATGTTTCCGACAATAGTTATGAGAATGTGTTATGCGTAAGTGTTGATTAATGTATCTGGAGATGAATAAAAATTCATCATTTTAGCAATAATAATTCAACAAATTGATTTTAATGATTGATTAGTTATAATGCCACATTTTTAATAAATTTTTCGGCGCAATATTAATTATTGTTATTTAATGAGAAAATTGGCCAGTTACTTGTGGCATTGGCTACGTTTTTTGACCCCGGTAGCAAGGACTAGGGTTCCAAACTCTGCTTACCTAAAAGTTTTTATATTTCTTTTTTATCTTTATATCGATCTTCTAACTAAATTTAGTAGTTTTTAATGTGCTTTTAACGGAATTATCGACAGACCAGTGAGAAAAGGTGCAAAATTCGCAGTCGATAATTCCATCCTCGAAGGGCCAATGTAATACAGAATTCCATTAGATACACATACATAGGTACACAACCATAAAATTTTATTCTACCATTCCGTTCATACACTGTAGGTCCCATGAGTCTCGTTTTTGAATAATAGGCGGTTCATCGACCGTGTCGGAATCAAAAAGAAATGATCAAAACCAGTTTCTTTTTTGAAGTTGTTTTAAGTTCTTATGTAAGTGGCGTGGCTTATAATACATGCATGAATCGATAATTGTGAATAACTTGAATCTTTTTATATGGGTTCCGGCGAGAGAGATAATCAACAACTCAACAACTCTTGGAAGTCTTTAACGGTAAGTTCCGGTGATAGGGGCAGTGCTCGTTGCTAATGACCCCTAATGCAAACACAATTAAAGAAATAATGATACTGGATCCTCGGTTAGGGAAAAGTTTTATTCACATTTGAATAATGTTCATATGTAAATCCACCACCAATTATTGCCATCACCACACCTCCAAGGGCTCACCTTGTTTTACGCTTATGCTGCTCGAATTGCTCCCTTGCGGAGACAAAAGTAAGGTGCCAACGTCTGCAAGATCAGAGGTACTGGACTGCAAGGGTTGTATGTGCAAAGGAGTGAGTTGTAACTGCGGGGGAGGGGGTGAAGAATCGCCCGTTGAAGGCGATTCCACTGATCCTGGATCACTAAATCCGCCCTATGGTGAATGTCGTTAAAAAATATAATCGCAAAAAGTCCAAAGGTCAAATTAAAAGAAATATATCAGAAACGTTTGGCAACAATGAGCAACTTGTCATGCCATCGTTGGCGCTTTTTTCTGACATGACATGACAGAAGTGTGCTTGGGCAACGTTACCGGTTCATATATCATCTAATAACAGTAATTATTATAATTTGAAGGAATAACTGTTTTGCGCTGTGCGATATCTAAAATATTATATTATGCCTGATCCTATGTTAATTACATATTGACGTGCTGGTTAGCGTATTCTGTACCTATGTTTTAATGTTGCCGTCTGGTTAAAATGTTAAAAATCTAACAATAATAATTGCAAATTCGTAAGGTCAATACTTTGAAAATTCACCGTCTAGCCGTTTACCGTCTGGATATTACAATTTTTTAGGATTACTCAGTAGAGGTGGAAATTCGCTCTTTGACCTTTGGTGTTCTAATTTCTCTATTTTTTTCCACTCGACGATCTTCCCCACTTGTTATCTGGTTACGTACCTGTGTGTTATTATCTTCGTTTGTGTCAAAAAACTGCAACTTAAAATCCGAACCAGCTTCGAAAATCACTTCCGGGGTAATCTTGTCGGGAGTGGGGGCTCCGCCTAGCGATCCGCTCAGCGATTGGTCGATTTGAAAAATGTCCATGCTGAAGAGACCGTTAAGAAAGCGCTGTTATGATAGGCGCATTGCAAACTGTCACGCATACCAACTTCGTGAGAATTGAAAATTCGCGAAGTTTGTTTACCCACAATACACATTTTTACAACGTTCATGAGTGTTATCTTCTGCCTTCCGTTATAAATTGTGCAGAATTGCAGGCAATTTGAAAAAAAAAATACTTAAGCGCAGTCATAAATAATTTTCGTTCCAAATGTGAGGTATCTCAGTTGTTAATAACAACTGAGAGTTAATAAGTGTTGAGTCATACAGGGTTGCCGGATGTACCTCAGAAACCATGAATGGAAGAAGTTCTAAACAAAAATCTTATTAAGAAAAACTCTCTAAAAATAATTTCCCTGAACTTTAAACTGACCATGAAAAACACTTCAAAAATATTTGCGTCATTACAATGTTACTAATTTTACCTTAAACCAGTGACATCATAGAATTTTTGAATGACAACCTCTGAATCTGAGGCAATTTTTGCCGAGCAATATTTCTCCTATCAAGTTCGCCTTTAAAACGTGAATAGTTTATGTTTTGCAGCTTTCTAACAAATGAAAACTTAAATTTTTCATTTGCTCGAAAAAGGCTAATCTTAGAGGCGAACTTAATGTGGCCCAAATTGCTCGGGGAAAAGGTTGTAACCAAAAATTGCCTCCGATACTGGGACTTCAGAAGTCCTTCACAGGTCCTTCAAAAATCATATGATGCCCTGCTTTCGGATAGAGGTGGCAACGCTGAAATCACGACAATATTTTTAAAGTGTTTCTCATGGCCGTATTCCTTAATAAAATTGTTGTTTAGAACTTCTCCCATTTACAGATTCCGAGACACAGCCAAACTTTTTTACACCCTACACGGGGTACATAAGGTTTGCGCAAGCAGTATGGACCTTCTTCAGCAGAGTCAACAGCTGCGCAACTGATGGGATTTCAAATAAATGACATTTTTTGCTCCAAATTTCAAACAATTGTGCAACAGTTCCGTGTGCTGAACGTGGCCACTGTGCTTGATTTTCGTTTCACGAAAATTGACACTGGCAGAAAACCCATCGTCACCTTCGTTATACGCTATTCGTAGCTACGGGGTGTTTTTGAAAAATCTGCATTTTCGAATTTGGAACTCCTGTACTTATTCGACAAGTATGTAGACTTCAGTGGCGTGGTTTATTTTCTTCTGCAACATATGGTGTGGCCGTAAACAGCGTGGCACAGACCAAACTTATATTTTTCACTGCTGCTGATCTCAACCGTAATGACGAATTTATGTCGATTAAAGTAAAAAAGTGCATTGTGACAAACTGAATGAAAGGGGAGCGAAAAGGGAATGGAAGATACCTTAACTCCGTAAACCCTTCTTTCTCAGTCTATCCGCAGGGCACCACATCCCCATGCCGCCGAATTCGAAACCAATCGAAACGCGCTCCTCCTCGAACCACCCACACCACCTACACCCCCACGTACCCTAGCGCGGCGCGTTTCTTCTTTCTCTTGTCGACGACACGACGCATGACGTCGTCAATCAAGGTCGGAGGCGTCGGTGCGTACCACGACGTTGTCCAAGAACTACGCTCGGCCACATGGCTGTACCCGCATGATGCTGTTGACTCTACGGCGACGACGTCGTTGTGTAATATCCCGGACTACTGCCGGACGGTGTCGATTCTCTCAGGTGTGCCGAAGAGAGGGAGAGGAGAGGAAGACGGTTCAAAGACCTCAATGGTGGAGTTGTATTCAAGTCGGAAGATAACGCAAGAAATGATGACTTGAAGATGAACGCCGGAGATGGTCTTCGAGTATAAACTGATGATGTCGTAACGCTGTAGGAAACGGAGTGTCTGTTTTGATTTAGAAGGGTCACGACACCGAAGTTCCCTCATAAATAATATACCATGGAGGATTGTAATAAAATAAATCTCGAGGAAAGTTCCGACTGCGCAAAACTGCTTTATTCTCGCCTTGCTATTAGGCATATTGATTTATGATCCGAAGTTTAACTTTATTAACAATGAATGTGCAGGGAAGGACCCAAATGTACCTGCAAATGCACTTTTGAGGACTTCGTGAGAATGCATAGTAGGCCTACACTCAGCATGTTTATGCCTTGATATGCAGGAGAATTTATTTTCTCACAGATCGACATCTGATAGAGCTTAAATGGCTCGAGGGTATTGTAAAGAGAGTCCCGTAGGAATTTGCGAGGAGTTTCACCTGCTCCTGTGCAAGCAAATGTCACCCCTTCGAGAGGTACATATAGCAGGCCTCCATTATGTTGTTGATGTACAGGAAAAATCGCTGAAGTTCGAAAACACGTGGCAGACTTTAGCTCCGCCCCCAACCAGCACAGCTCTCACAAAGAAAGTTGTCCAGATACGCTTTTTTTTTTAAGCAAAATTGCATCCCTTTGCTGATTGGTTGGTTTAGATTGGTGTGGCCAACGGGGTCGGTGCTTCAAGGCTTCATTATGAAGAATATAATTGGTTTTCACGACAAAAATGGGATTTCAGGACTTAAGGGAATCTTGCAAAAACTCCCTATAAGCATTATTGAAAGGGTGCTCTTGTTATCCCCATAACACGCGAAAACTAGGAGAGATTGGCATTGGGATTTCTGTAGGAAAAGTGAGGCCTAATAAATAGAAAATTCAATAAATCGCATAATATACGGGGCGTTCTATATGAAAAAGTAGAGAAAAGTTTCCCGTGCATGCCGAGAGTAGTTTTCCAAAATTTCGAGCTCCTACTGAATAAACGCTCAAACCATCCGAAAGCCGATAAAGACAGCTGTGGCAATGCTGGGCTGAGTCTATGGTGAATTCCATGGTTCAAGTTCAAGTCCAGATGAAACACTCTAACGTGAACGAACCTTTATTAGTTTCAATATAGAGGATCAGGAAAACCGGTTATATACCTTTATACATAATATAAAAGCTGGACCACGCATAATATCCTACACACGGTGGCACGTGCAAAAAGTCGCAATAGAGAATGGTAGATATCCCATTCCCATATTGTTGGGAATAAAGGCCCTTTTATTGCTCGAATCTCTGTGTGTATTGAGGAAGCAACCCGAATTCCTTTTGAAATGAAGAATGGGAGAATGGTGCGTTAATAATATATGGAACCTTATATGGGGAATATTTCAGGAGCTTTTCTCAGAAACTAACTCGAGTAAGGACAATACTGCTTGAATACTAATGGAACTCTTCCTCATCATTATTCGACATTACTGTGTCTTAAACATTACCATTGTATATTAATCTTTATTTGAATGTCGTCATCCCGAACTGTCTTCACAAGAAAGACCGAACAATTTTTTATTTTAAACATTTTAATTGTGCAGAAGTGGGAAAAGACGTGGGCAGTATATCAACTGATTACATGAAAATTGGTTGTACGCTTTATGGCCTTCAATAAAGGTTGGCGCTTCCTAGTGATGCGACTTGCTGATACCACTTCTTGTAGCAGCGCCGATCTCCATCGGGAGGTGAACGCCCGTTGCGGTTATTCCTCTCTTCTTGTCAAAGAATGCCCGGGGCTAAATAGCTCTGGGGAACGGCTAGTTGGACAAGATAGATCGCCATGCCCGAAGGGATTTTGCCCAAATCCAAGCCGTGTCGAACATCCACTAATAATGAACCAAAATGGAGCTCTCCAATACGTCAATGACAATTCGATCAAACAACCATCATCATGTAGGTAACAATCATTTTGATACGGCAAGACACTCTAAATCGAATACCTATACCAGCATCATCATCAGTAAAAGATGGATTAAAAGGCCAATGGCACCTCACTCATGATGTAATTATTTTTTTGCCGGGAACGGGCTCTTATAAGGAGAAGGAGTGGTTCTCAGATGGTATCGAGAAAACGGCGGACCACAGGCGTAACAAACGGCAAATTTTCACGTAATCACTCATAATTAAACCTAATAATTGATGGGTTCTTGATGTGGTTAATATGTACAGCAAGTAGAATGTAAGTTCATCCCGGGCTCACCTAGAAGCGTATAAAGTCACAATAAAGTGTCGGGCAGATAGCTCATTTAATTTCGAGATAACTGAGATTTAGTTTGATTTGAGATCATCTTGATATCTACCCATTATCACGACTTTCAAAGTCCCTGAAAGGCACCTGAAAACGTATTTCCACGGTTTCCAGGACCGAAATTGAGGTCAGTGAAAGCTCCAAAAATGGCACCATAAAAATTTCGAACGTTTCGCTGATTCGAATTATGGCCGATGCTCGAGGAAGTAAAAAGTGCAATTGTGGGGAATTTGGCAGTTGTGACCTCTTTAAAACCAACCGAATCGCTTATCTTTAGCTAAAAATCAAGCGATAATGTAGCAAATACACTGGCAATGGCGAAAATGGTTATAGTAGGCTATTTTATACACTTTTTCCGTATGTTTTAAAATTTTAAACTTTAGAAATGAACTCCATTTTGATCCGAATTTTAATATGGCATAAGCACCAACATTACGTCCGAATTGAGTATAGGACGCGGTGTGTAACTCTACAGAGTGCCTTAAAATTCCCCATTTAAAATATCATACAAATTATGAATTTTTGTCATAAATTCTTCCAAGTGATTTCCTAATCTACTTACTGCTCTTAGCGTCATTTGGTTTTAGTCGCACGTCGGAAAAACGTCCCAAATTTCCGAGAAACCCTCTGAGGCTTTAGACCGCATTTGACTTCACCACTTTCACGCACTATTTTAAACAAATTTCTTTAAAATTTCGTGCAATTTTTCTGAAAAAATTTAAATTCAAAACTGCAAACTCACTTCGAGTGGTAGCAATTGAGTTGCAAAATGGCCCCCAACGCCTAAAATTTAACGTCGCAGAGGAAACTTGATCCTGAAGGAAACTGATGATAACCCGATGACTTTGAAAACTATAAACATGTGAAAACCTCGAAAAACGCAATGAGGTGTAAAAGCGCAGTTTACTCCATTAATTTGACACACTCGCTTAATCGTTTTTCGCAATTTTTCCCACGTTTTTCTGCGAAAAATTTAAAACTCTAAACCCCGCGCGACGTCTAATACACTAATTCAACATGGCGACTAGAACATGTAATTTTTCCGCATCGGCCAATCAGAAGCTTCCATAGTGACGTCGCAGCCAACTTGATGAAAAACCGGAAATAAAAAATGACTTTGTGAAAAATACTTATGTGGTCCGGATAAATTCATGGAATCGATAGATTAAAAAGAAAAAAGCGCTTTAAAAATGGAAATCTTCGTAGGAGGAGCCCTCTACTTTTCTTCCATTTGAAACCTTTGAGGGAAAACATCTCAAAAACACATGGAGCAATTTTATTAAAAGAGAGCTCGAATGAATCATCTTGATGAACTCTATTATAAGCCTGCGCAAGCGGGGTTGTTATAGCTCTTATTTTAGTTCCTGCGATACAGGGTCACTTAAACTGATTTTTGCCGAAAAGACTAAAAGAGCATCAAATGGCATTGACTTATGCATATTAATGCTTTGTATATTCTTACCTCTTATTGCTATAGGACTTGTAGCCTCCAACGGGCTTTCCGGATTGGAACCAGGTTCCTGTTTGAGGCTGAAATCAATAGAGTTTTCTGTAATAAAATGTATTACTAGAGAGTTAATTAAAAAACCATTCTTAGTTAATTTCGATCGAGACGAAAATGTGCTCGTAAAATTCTTCAACATGGAGCAACATTCATCCCATCGAAAGTCCTTTAATATTTCGGACAATCGCAAATAAATTGCGGAATACATAATCAGAAATCTATTTATGTCATTCCCAAAAGCCCTGAGCTCTCAATCTGTCAGCACAGTTTTCACATTTGGAAAGCAGCCAAATGGAAATGGGCAGAATGGAAGTTTAAATTGTTCTACTTCTAGCGGGCATCAGTGTGTTAAACTGCATCTACCATGGAAGATTCCGATACATCGTCTCTCGATTTATTTAAATTATTTTTCTGTGAAAACTGACCGAAAAAATCCATTGAACATTTATATGGAGACAAAGTCTAATGCACCCCTTATTGCACTCGATAAAGGCCTGGACAAGAAGGTTACATTGTTGCCACGCAAGCCATCTTACAATTCCTAAATCAACCGCGCCAAGCTCTTTCCAGGTAAACTGCAAACCTCCCTTAGCAACATTCCGACTAATCCGGCAACTCCGCACCGGGAACTTACCTGGCGAAGGTCGAATCTGCATTTCCCTTCGGCCGGGTTTCGGCCTTCGGAGACGGTGTGGTTTCCGTGTGATCTCCTGGAGTTGTCGAGCTGGCTACTGCCTCCATAACGACGGAGCGCGGCCTCCAGGGGGGCCATAGTGCCCCCTATCTACAACGCGAAGTACGGGACAGCGACGGCATTGTTTGGATCACCAACTGGACGACGAGCAGAACGATAGGGTCGCGGACAAACTGGGAAACGGGGTGTCTGTGTCCCGGCTGGAAACGAACGAATTGGGGGGTGCGCAGGTCTCCGGAATTCAGAACGGGGTTTGTGGGGAATGAGGATGCGAGTTTGTTGTATTTTATGGGTATGGATTTGATTAGCGCGAGGGGGATATATTACTCTTGGTCAGTTATGTTATATCGGGTTGTTTAATGTGGTTTTTGTGTTTGCCTTGACTTGTTTTTGCTGAAAAATTGACTAAACTCTCCGATAACGAGTGATTCAATCGAGGAAAAGGCGGCCGAACGTTTTTGTTACGCAAATTAAATTCATATCGGTTGTTGTTGTCACAAACCAATACAAAATGGCTGTCCGCTTCGCGCTTGACTGTTGACAGGGGCAACGAAAACAAAAGAATCGAGGGAACAAGGCAACGTGATTTAGAGAAAAAATCAAAAAAGGGATTTTGTTAATCATTTTACTAAAAATTATACAATTAATCTACAAAAATAGCATTTACAACAATTATTATTACAATAAACCTAAAGAAACATAAATAAAGTGGCATTTTAATATATTACAATAGAAACGTAACTTCTAGAGATTACTTAAGGCATGTTACTTAAGGCACTTGTTCAGATCAAGTACTTCAATCCACAGAAAGCACCAGGAAAAACGGAGTTATTTAAAGATAATACGAATTATTCCTAAATTAGCACATAAATAATAATACATTAACAAACAGATTAGCGAAAGTTGCAAACTTCCTTGCTCTACATAAATAGATCATTGTCAATTCATTAATTCCTTCGAGACACGAAGAGTAGAGTTAATTTACAAAATGAACACAAAAATTAAAAATAAAAATTGCTCGAAGAGGAGCAAAAACTCGCCGTGTCCAGGAAGATTCGGTTCAAGCTCAAAATCATGACAAAGTTACCTCTCCAGATACTTCAGTGGCACCAGCCTACATCTTTCCGATAACATTAGCGAGTCATTTTCTCAAGAATGGGAAGCACCATATCAAATTTGGGCCTCTTGCCCGGATCCTCGTTCATACAGATCCGAATCAGTTTGGACAAATGCGGAGATATACCCGGTTTGAGACTGATTCTAAGGCCTTCCAGAGCTATGCGCATGCCTACTTCCATGGGACTCTGATCCGGGAAAGGAACCTCACGCGTTGCCAGTTCCCATAGGAGGATTGCAAAGCTCCACATATCTGAGGCTTCCCAGTTTCTGGAAAACAAAAGGATGGAGAAAGGTGTAAAAAGACCCTAAGAGAGCTCACCTATCAATGATTTTCTTTTGCAAAGCCTCAGGAGACATCCAGGCAGGATAGTAAATTCGCCCTTTCTCCTGGAATGAAAACTTGGCATCTCCCATATTTATACGCGCAGTCAGGTCATCCTCGATGATGACATGTCGGCTATTTAGAAAATACTCAGGGATTGTGCGCTCTAAACTGTGCAAAAAGGCCATCCCCTTGGCAATGTCTATGGCAAATTTTAGTGCTTGGGCGGTATCCACAACAATGCCTCCTCTTCCCTCATGCAGAACATTATAGAGAGACCCTACAAGCTCATGTTTATTACGTATAGTGACCACTAAAACTTTCATAATCAACTAAAGTAATTCTTGGAGAAGCTGCATGTAGGAAGGACTTCAATCGTATTGAGACATTAATAATCTTTTTTTTTCCACGAGATGAAATTCAAGTACTTACCCAATGGCATGAATTGGCTGATAACAATCAAGTTCTGTGGATCATTGCAGCAGCCGATAACAGGCAAAATATTTGGGTGAGAGAATATGCGCAATTTTGGGAATTCTTCATTAAAATCTCTGGATATTCTTGCCGTTATTTCTCGAACATTCAGCACTTTCGCTACAATATCGTTGTTCTGCCAGCGGCCACGATAAGTAGTTCCACTATGACTTTCTGCAATTTTATGTTTTAAATCCAATTCTTTGAAATTTATGCCCTTGTGTCGTGACAAAGTTGCGTCACGCGAACGTGTCTTCATTCCTGAAATCAAATTTGTCTAATGTATATTATTTTATATATATTTCAAGCTGCGAAAAAATGAAAAAGGTGCTAGACCCCGAGCCTGATTAATGAATGTCTCATTTGCTCTCTTAGCACCTTCGTCATTCCAACACAATCATCACAACAAATCGTCATTAACACACGATTATCATCTAAATGAGTTAAATTTTTAATTATCGTGACGTTGCATCGCACAAGACAGGGAACTTTTTTTAATAAATATGCAATTCATATTTTAATAGATATTTCCTCATTGAGACTTACCCAACCAACTCTGATCTTTAAATTTGATTTTCTTCAAATCTTGCCCATTTTCCACTGCAATATCGTGCAAAGTTTTGGCCAAGCTGCCCCTGGCTTTGTCAAGGGGGGTATCTCCATATTTATTAGCAATGGAGACCTTGGCTCCGTGATGTACTAGATCTTCAGCCAGTGCCTCATAGCTCCAAAAACATGCGTAATGTAGTGGAGAATTACCATGTTCATTTGTGAAATTTACATCAGCTTTTTGACGAAGTAGCTAAAATAATGTAATTCTGAATTAGTATTTAATTTGTGGAATAAAAAAATATTGAAATATACCATTCCCAGAATTTCTCTATGTCCATGAGCAGCTGCTAAATGTAAAGGTGTATCATCACCCCTGTTTGTGGCATTCACTCGAGCACCTCTTAGCAAGAGCATCTCTACAATTTTGTTGTGACCCTTCATGGTAGCCCAATGTAAGGGACTGAAGCCATGGTCATCACTGAAATTGATTTTTCAGTAAAGATCAACCCAATTTTTTCCACATTAACTTTGTGTCCTCACTTTTTTTAAATGAAATTTTGCAATATGATACAAAAATGACAAAGTTGCATGGGACCATTTTTTTTCTTCTACTTCTAAAGCAGTTTGTAAGGAAAAAAACTATTTATAAAGTACACTTCACAAGTTAGGAAAAATTAAGCAAGGAATTTTAGGTGCATTAAAAAGACTGGAAATTAATAAAATCCTACAATCAATTGGCAAATATAAACATTATGTAATAGATTAAATTATCAAGACAAGATATTTGGTAACATATCTCTTTGGTATTAATATCACAAATTCCAATATTTCATGACAAACTCTTATGGTTTTTATGTAGATTAGATTGTTGTCAGTAACCATATAAGGAGACATGATCAGATGTGGCCTTTATTAATGGAACAGTTGAAAAATTACCCCTGGTTCATATCATGTTCAGGTTCATCCAGCCATACCCTCACTTGCAAAGCATTCCCTTCCTTACACCACTGGAAAATATCTTCCATGATAATAGGGGAACTGGGTCAACACTACTGGAACTAAAAATAAACAAGGTTGCACTGGGCGTTTTCTTCACAGTCCCTAATGGGACATGTGTGATGTTGAGGTTGTACCACGAGTTTTCGATTGTGTTTCCGGCTTTTTTGCTTATTTACGTAGCATTTAGTTCCTTTTTCAAGTTTGATTATTTCAAGGATAATTTAAAATTTAAGTAATTGGAAAATAAACACTCAACAATATTAAAATAAAAAAATATGAAGTTTACCATAACCTATCATCCAACTGTCACATATACTTATACAGTGTTGCCAAAGAATCGTCGTTGATAAAAAAATACTTAACTCCTACCGTGCAAACATAATATAATTGGAGCGGTATAATTGAACGAATTATTGTTCGGTTTCTAAGTAGGCTATCAAGGAAACACCTTGATAGCCTGGGAAGGCCTGTTTAAGCTTTTCTTAGATGAGAATTAATATTAAAATCACTCAGTTCTTGTATTTCATTATAGGTGGGCAATCCAAAATACTAATATATACATCTTGTCGTCACACCTGACATAATTAGATTACTGCTAATTTTCTAAGATTTTATTTATAATATTGTGAGGGAAGATCCATAATAGCAAATCAACATTTTTGGGATTAAGAATGTTTTAAACAGATGCTTAATTAATATTTTCATGACTGGTAGACCTACGCGCTGTGTGACTTTCGAAAACCCATTAAAAATATAGGAGAAAATGAACACATCTTATCGTCGGCGGCATTGCCACATTTCGTGCCTTATCCGTCCAATATATTTATGTTTACGTGATTGTGATAGTTCGTTTAACCTAAAAAAAAAACGTAAACAAAAATAATCATAATTTATACAAATTCAAATATTTTTAATTTATAACATAATAAACTATCTCAAAATTTCAAAATAAATATGTAAATCCTGATAATGAACTAATCTGCCACTCTTTAATCTCCTCAAACTCAGTCATGGCATTTGGAGCTGTAATTAAGTTAAACAAGAAAGGCTACAGTCTTTTAATCCTACTGATTCTCATTTTACTCTATTTTCACTTCCATGACAGACACGTTAAAAAAGCGGACGATAGAATTAGTCTTTTACACCTTCTGCAAGTCTCAATTGAAGCTGCTGAAGCCGGTGGAAAATTTGTAGTGTCTACTCGTAATGACCTTAAAGTTGAGTCAAAAGGCAAAACTAAAGAAGGACTAGATGACAGCGTGACTACTGCCGATTTTATGAGCCACTGTGCTATGGAACACGTAATAAAATCGGCTTTTCCTAAGGTGCATTTTGTGTCAGAAGAGAAAGATGTGGGATGTGAATTGGCTCATAAACTAAAGGAAGTTGTTGAGCCTCAATTGGCCTTACAAGGCGACAATGTTCTTGCCGAGGCAAAGGACATTACAATGTGGATTGATCCACTTGATGCCACACATGAATATACAGGCATGTGATTAATGTGTGTTTATAAATTTATCTGATCTTGGAGATCTTTATAGAAAAATTGTTCCAGTATGTCACTACAATGGTGTGTGTGGCTGTTAAAGGGGAGCCAGTCATTGGGGTTATACATAATCCTTTCAATAAAACTACTTCATGGGCTGTGGTTGGCAAGGGGTATTCAGCTAATTTAAAGCCAAATGTAATTATTTACTTTGCATTATAGCCATACTTATATCACGATTCATCTATTAGGTAAAAAGGGGAGATTCTGATATAAAAGTGATTATATCCAGATCTCACAGTGGCACCATTAAAGAGGTTTTGGAGAAAAACTGCAAAAAGTGCAAACTGGTTATTGCAGCGGGTGCAGGTGATTTGTTTGCCTAAAAAAACATATATAATACCTACTTTCAAATTGATTTTTATACAGGATATAAAGCACTTCAAGTGGCTGAAGGCGCCGTAGATGCATATCTGCATATAACAGAAATTAAGAAATGGGACATTTGCGCTGGCCATGCCATTCTTACCACTCTGGGAGGCCAAATGACCACTAAAGATGGGAAACCTCTCATGTATTACAATGAATCTGAGCCAGTCAACACTGAAGGGCTGATTGCCACATTAAAAAACCATGATTATTTTTTAAACAAATTGTAGATTCTAGCGACTATATGGTCAAATGTAGGTGATAATTCTTGTTTGTGATTAATGGTCAATTAAAAATGGTGATAAGGAATTTCATGGTTTTTGTTGGAATTGACCCATACATATACACATTGAAATTTAAATAATATTTACTTGTATTAGTTAGATTAGCTATATTTTTATGCTCATTTTCCAACAAACGCAGTAACAAAATGATATTAATTAAGGCTGAGTTAATGTAATAATCAACCGCCATTGAATTGGTGCTAGTAATGCTATGTTATAGATGAAAAAAACGGGTTTAATACGCGTGTGAAAGAAAGCACTAGACCCCTACTTCCTATGGGTAAAGAGATGGGATGTGGAAATTCCTATAAGAAAACCACTAGCAGATTAATTTTGTTAATTATCAAATTTATCACTGACCTCTGCAGTGATTACTCTTAGATTATAAAAACAAGTCATCTATAAAACCCAAGAACTATCAAACAAAGCTAATAATTCTAGCATACAGTTAATCAAGTTAGAGTTTGATAATGGCAAAACTCCTAGCAGTAAGTAGCCACTGATAGGATTAAGTATTTATGTGACTTCCCCTTAAAACTTATTTAGATTGCCATTCTAGCAGTTTCTGCTGGAGTAGTATTTTCACTTCCATATGGTGGTGGAGACGGTGGTCACCAAGGAGGAGGATTTGGTGGTGGTAGCCAAGGTGGAGGATTTGGTGGAGGTCAGGGAAGAGGATATGGTGGAGGTCAAGGAGGAGGATATGGGGGTGGCAAACAAGGTGGAGGATTGAGTGGTGGCAACCAAGGTGGAGGATTTGGTGGAGGCCAGGGAGGAGGATATGGTGGAGGTCAGGGAGGAGGATATGGTGGAGGTCATGGAGGAGTACTTGGCGGAGGTCAGGGAGGAAGTAAAGGCCTCTTTACTGAACAAGGTAGCATTTTTAACTAATTTTTTTTTCATTACAAAATGTCTTATGATTCTTTTATTTATTTCAGGTGGTCATGGGGGTGTTGGAGGCTACAAAAGCCACGGATATTAAAAACCATAATTTTATAACTTTAAATAAATATTTTAGTAAATAAAACACTATACAATATCTTTCTTCTTTTTGTAGGCACACTCGCTTACATTGATCATAAATCACAGCTTTTTTAGTTGTGGGAAATTCTCAAATATTTTATTTCTTACCTTAGGGTCAATAATCTTTATGCTTCACTCGAGAAGTGTACACATCATACCCTAAAGAAACCAAATTATCAAACAACACTCTATACTTAGTAGAGAGTACATAAAAGTTCAAAAACTGGCAAGGAGGCCAAATCATCCATTCAGCCGCATATAACCTCCACGCTTTCGCCTTCACTTCTGCATGAAACTCTTCCATTGTAGATTTCTCAAGTACTGCAAGGGTGCTAAAAAAAGTAAAAATACAAAGGGGAGACCCAATTATTTGGTCCACTAGTATTTTCTTAAACACTATTCGCACTGTGTAACCCGGTATAGTTCTGTCCACAAATGAATACCAGTAATGGCACACTATCCCCACAGTGGTACCCGATATAGTCATATTTCTAGTCCTTTGTGGGTTCCACTGTGATAATTCATTGTTCATTAGCTCATATTTCTGCTCTAGAATGTCTCCCAGACCTGACAGAGACAAGGAAAGCCCTATGTTGGTGTAAAGCAGGAACTTATTGCTAAACATCGTGTGAAAGGTTTTTATAACTTTGGGGTAAAAACTCATGTTTTGGAGTTTGCTTTTGAGCATAGCCATAGTAGTTAAGTATGATTATATTTGGAAAATGCAGTAATAAGATTAGTTTAGTTTGGTACTATTTAAATAGTGAAGTAGAAAAATGAACAAAAATGTTAAAATTCTAAACGAATATGTAAAAAAGATCTTACAAAAATTAAGGTTATTTTATTGATTTTCTAAAATATTTGACAATACTGCTGGAATTGTGGCAATACTGTGAGTAGTGCTAGTTTGTGAAGTTGTCAATTTGATTTAAACTTTTTGATCAACTATCAATCAATAAGGCCAAGAAAATTATGATTTTATAACGATTTATGTATTTATTATTACTTAATAAATTTTAACTAAAAAAAAATTAAACATATTATTAAAGCTTGTATAGGACACCATAGTCTTTAACAAAATTAAAAATGGCGTATTTTTTTAAGTGTCGCCCTCTACGTGCAGAGAGCGGCAATTATAGAAGAAATCCTTATGCTGTCAATTTTTTTTATCAACAATCGTCTAAACCGGCTATTTGTCCACTTGGCAAAATTGATAAAAACCTTTGCCACGGTGTTCCCGGGATTATTTAATTTCAATATAATTAATTGAGGGCTGTCGTGGCACACTGTTGACTAGCAAGACGACATTCAGTACAAAATGACCAGTGAAAACGGGAAAAAAGTGGCCCTTATCACGGGAATCAATGGACAGGTTAGTTCGGGTCTTGTAATGTTACTTTAAATCGTTGATTTTGGTCAGTTTAATTGTCCAGTTCGTTGTAAGAGGTTTTTAACGATTTTGATAGTAAAAAGGATGAATGTCACGGGAATTTTAAGGGAAAAATTGTAGTTTCAGAGTTTGTAAATAAAGGGTCCTAACGTCAAATGACATTGACAAGAAAACAAACAATAGATTGGTCGGCAAAACAGGGAATAGCCGGTGGTCAGAAAATGGCGCCTATTGCAAATTCGTAAAATACAAATATTCCCTCCCTAGACGGTATAAATTATTATTGCCAATAGAAATTAGAATTGCTACTCAGTTTGTTACATATATCTCATGACTTAACGATAATTTACGACATAGCAGTAAACTCTTACACTTATGAGCATTTTTTCTGCCTTTAGGACGGCTCGTATCTATCGGAATTCCTTCTCAGTAAAGGCTATGAAGTCCACGGAATCATCAGAAGAGCCAGCACGTTCAATACAAGCCGAATTGACCATTTGCATACCGATCCTTACGCCCATAAAGGTAAAGACCCAAAATAACACATCCTTGACAGCATGGTGAAGGATTTCGTTCCATCTTATAGGAGGCAAGCTCTTTTTGCATTACGGGGACATGACCGATTCGAGTTGCTTAGTTAAAATCATCAGTAAGGTAAAGCCCAACGAGATTTACAACCTGGCTGCTCAAAGCCACGTGAAAGTCTCCTTCGATTTAAGCGAATATACCGCTGAAGTTGATGCTGTAGGCACCTTGAGGCTTCTGGGTGAGTTGTTATCTCTTTTTATTGGAAAATTGGGCTTAGCTTAATCGCTTAATAAATTATTTAATGTTCTATATCCCACTCCGGTCTATAATAAAGGTATTAAGGCAATTTTTTAGTTAATATGTTCAATTTGAATGTTATCATTTAATACGGAACGATTAACGTATATTTGCTTTAAAAAATAATGACGTAAACGTTCCCATTTGTGTTATTAGACGCCATTAGGACGTGCGGCTTGGAAACTTACTCGAAATTCTACCAAGCATCTACCAGTGAATTATATGGGGACGTTAAGGAAATTCCGCAAAATGAAGACACTCCATTTAACCCTAGATCTCCTTACGGTATGTGCAATAAATAATGTAGCGTTAACAATCAACCAAATTGTTTGGGCCCCCCGGGTTGTGACGTCGCCATCTAATCTGGTGTGTCTCAGCTTGATTGGTATCGGCACTGCTCGGAAACGATTGATTCGCCTCGGTGTCTTCCGACTGTCATTTTTCTGTTACAATCAATCTCAGACACATTTTTAATCATTTCTCTCTTTCTCTCTCTCTCAGATTGGTCACGTTACACCCATTACCTGTTCTCAGCGGTCTTATACCGTGTCCCAAAAAAATTTCAGCATGCGCCAAGCTCTATGCTTTCTGGATAGTGATCAACTACCGCGATGCCTACAACATGTTCGCTTGTAACGGTATACTTTTCAATCATGAGAGTCCCAGGAGAGGCGAGACTTTCGTCACTAAAAAAGTCACAAGGGAGGTAGCTAAAATCCACCTGGGACTGAGCGACTGCTTGGTCTTGGGCAATTTGAACTCGAAGCGAGATTGGGGACACGCCCGGGATTATGTGGAGGTGAGTTTGCCCATTTGATCGTAAACTTTATGAGGAAAATGCGATTTCTGCAACTTTTTTCTTGCGTAAAATGCTTTTTCTTATCTTGGGAGTTCCCAAAGAATCTTCCCGACAAAGACCGTGATTTTCATTAGACGCGGTTTTATTATTGTCGCTTCAAAGCAGGAGTAGTGTGTGGCAATTTTATTATAGATTTTTCGAGAGAATAACTCATGAAATTGCGAAGGAGACGTTGCCGAAGCGGCACATTCTTTTCGCCTGCACGTCTGGCTGTAAAAGTAATAAAGCGCAAGCACTATGCACCATAACAGTCTCATATTACCTTTCCTATATTACAACCTACCTGCGTCACTCAAAGCGCTTTCATTGTGCCGAAATTGTCTCTTTTTAAACTGAATTAAAATAAATAACCGCCGTGCAAGGGGAAATTACTATTCACCTCAACGCTTAGAGGCGACTTTTCGAAGTTTAACGAAACCCAACTATGGTCGTTCCGCGAAGGATGTCCGATGGCGCCATGCTACGACTGCGAGAAATTCATTTTTAAGTGATCCCAGATGCGCCTCCAGGATCATCAAAAATTCATTTGTAATCCGACGGCATGCGACCGCTCAAACTTAAATTTGCAACTCTCGGCTAGTGCGAATTTTATGACTGCGGATCGGGAGGGTTATTTGACTGGTGAACTTTAGAATAATTTAAAAACGCCTAAAAAGCACCGAAAAGCGGGAGAAGATATGAGAAAAAATGGCCGCCAGGCTGGACGTTACCAAATTTCCAAATTCACAGGTACAAAAAACTATTGTAGCCATGTTTTTGAGGGTGGTACGGACAACTTTGATTTTTAGGCCATGTGGTTGATGCTCCAACAAGAGAAACCCGAAGACTTCGTGATTGGTACCGGGGAAACTCACAGTGTGAGAGAATTCGTTGAACAGGCCTTCAAATATGTCGGCAAAGAGATTGTGTGGGAGGGAGAGGGAGTACATGAAGTGGGCAAGGAGAAGGATACAGGGATTGTGAGGGTGAAAGTGGACGCCAAGTATTTCAGGCCCACAGATGTGGTAAGTAAATTATAAGGCCTTTTCGAGGTTTTTTAGCGTACAAAAACGGACCTAATTTTCGTCAGTGCTTCTTATTGGGAGACCCAAAAAAAGCCAAAGAGAAATTTGGGTGGGCCCCGAAAGTGACGTTTTTGGAGCTGGTCAAGGAGATGATGGAGTCGGATATTGAGCTTATGAGGCGCAATCCGTTGGCCTAAGGTTTCAAGCATTTTCCACGCGGGAAAATATTTCAGCTGGCATTTATGGGGGGTGGGGGTTTATTTAAGGATGAAACACGAGTATTATGTATTGTAAATAAACGATATTAAGTTTGCTTTAGTCGTTCATTTCCTCCCTTATAAATAAGCAAGTTTCGGTCGGATTTTAACTGCGCAAAAAAATACAAAAAGGAAAGAAAATGGCGTACGACAGCGGTAATGTTAGACTCGGCATTGCTGCTCTCCCGGCGTCGAGTCTAGAGTGAGCTGGTGCCTCGTGTCAACCCTATGACCAATTGTTTGGAAAACAAAAGCCAAGCTCAACGTTGCCATTTCTGGGCGTTCTTCTTGTATGCCTTGAAATTTGAACGTTGAGGCTTATTCAAATTTGTGGTCTGATTCCTCTGTCTTGGCACTTCTCTCGGATGTTGAATCTAGCTCATTAGGGCCACCCACGATGCGTTTGTCACAGACAGAGAGAACGCGGCTTTCCATCGGGCAATAAAAACCGCCCGAATAAGTAAATAGCCATGTTCTAGAAACCGAAAGTGTTTGTTTGCCTGGATGCGGACGCGAACATTAAAACACATCAAGTCAAACATCATAACACCAAGATCCAAAGAAAGCCGCTCGCCGTAACCCACGGGGGGGTTTACGTTACCCAATTCAAAATAAAACATACATGTTTTATTGTCAAAGCTGGATTTGAGACCAAAATTATCCCGGGAAAATACACTTAGGTTGGTGCTGTAGCGCGTACCCATTGAAAGGATAAAATCCGATATACGTGATGACAGCAGACCTTCAAGCAGCCAGATTCTTATTAAAGTAATTCCTTTGTGGTGGGTAGAGTTAAAGAAAATAAATCGTTCTCGTTTTATGGAGGTTATTAAAGGATCTTCTTTGATTTCTGTTTGTAATGGCTTTCCCGACTTTTATTGCCTCCATATTTCCATCCATTTGTTAGATCGGAGCTTTACAACGACAAAAAAACTACAATGCTTTCTAAAAATAGTGTAATACAACTCTAATATCACCTATACAAATAATATGCAAATAATGAGAGGTCTCTTCCGTATGAATCAAATAAAGATTCCTCAGACTAAGGACATCACTTTAAAGGGCTGTGAAAAATGCTGAAAATCCACCGTACAAAGGAGGATTAAGAGAAATCCGTATATAAAGGAAATACCTTGTGCAAAGTGTCTGGAACACGCCCGGCTTAATAAAACATTCAAAGGGCCGGTTTTTAAAGGAGTTGAAATGAAGCTTATTATTTGTTTTTCGTATGAGACGATTTTAAATCGGTGAAAAACACTTTCTCAAGCGCAAACTCTCGAGAAACGTAAAAAATATAAGAAAATGACGGCTGGAGGCATAAGCACTGTTGCCGCTTTCAGCGTTGCGCCTAGTCACCAGAAACAAGTGATGACTAAGCATTCGTTTATTCAATTTTGGAAAATATAAGTGTGAAGTGCAGCGTTGCCGAACCTCTAATAATTTAGTCTAGTTTCGGTGCCGTTCGATAAGTAAAATCTCTTTAACAACAAAACAAATTACATTTTCATTAGGGCTAACTATCAGTTCCTGCACAAACCTCTAAAGGGCTGACGCCGTTCTCATGACTCTCATGACTCTTAATCAAGTTCTCTATGGTAAACAGACTAGAATTCTTTTGCTTTTTACTGGACTCTTCCGCGGCCGCTGCCTCCTTATCACACGCAGTTCTGGTGACCAGCGAAAGGGCCTCTTCCTGTCGAAAAACATCTCATTTAATTCTCCTTGTTCTGGGAAATTTTCCGGTCCAAAAAATTAAGCAACTTTGAGCCCCCGAAAAGCAAAAAACGGCTAATTAAAAAACTGGAAAAAGTTTTAACAACAGCAGTAGCAGCAGCGACGTAAATTTAGTGTGCGCTTTACTGCATCTAAAGTTGTTAAATTATTTTTAACAAGGGCCAGTTAAACGCGGCTCGTTTGTTTTTCAGTTTTTTGTGTTTTATGTCGACTACAAAAGGGCCTTGGTAAACGCTTTTTGTTTAGTTATGATCGAGTCGGCCGATTTCCGGTATTACAGCAGGCGCGTGTTTCCTAATTTGCAGTCTTTTGTTTGTTCCCACGGCGTTCGTTTGTTTCAAAACAAAAAAATAAAAAACTATCACTCACTTGAAATATGGAGGCCTCACACTCCCCCATCCTCTGCCTCCTAGTTTTTCTCCTTCTGTAATTCCCCTTTTCGAACATGTTGGCCGCCTTGGGATCCAGCATCCAATAGGAACCCTTGCCTCCCCCCTCCCCAGTCCCTGGCACCTTATCTCTTGGCACTTTAACGAAACAGTCGTTCAAACTCAGATTATGCCGAATCGAATTCTGCCAGCCCTGCTTGTTCTCCCGGTAATAGGGAAAGTTGTCCATGATAAATCTAACACATTATTGGGGAACTAAGCCATCGATGAGGGTGGTGCTGTTAAACGTAAACAAACCGAAGAAAGCGTGTCATAATTGATGTGTCATAATTTGTCATCACACGTAATGACCTGTCATCATAACTTACTCGCTTTCTTATGTTTGAACGTTGCCAATTCTACTCTCTAAGAACATACCGATATATTCCAGACAACGTAAGTCGTTGCTTGGGGCTGGAACTGATGGCCATAGCAATAAGGGCTATGTACGAGTAGGGGGGTTTCTCGGGGCGTGGTTGGGATATTTTCAGGGGCAGAGGGAAGAACAAGTGAGGGTAGTAAGGGTTGAGCAGTCTCTGCGCCAGGAAGCCGTGGTTTTGGGCGCTTTGGAGGCAGTCGGCTAGGTGGTCCAAGCAGTAGCAATTGGTGTCCAACAGAGCGGAGGGTGGTTGCATGTGGAACATGTTGCATTCTAAAAGCACAGAAGGGGAATTGCTTCAGTCTCGAAAGTCAGGGTTGTTGAAAAAACGCAATTTGCTAAACGTGGGCTGAAAACAATGTGGACCTGGCTCTGAAATTTAGTTACGTCCCTGTTCCCGTCAAATTTTTCTAGTCCAAACATTTTTTGAGTTGAAAATATCAAAATTCAGTGCCGTATCAGGCTGGATTCTAGGGCAGCAAAACTTGGAAAAATTGATTACAAAAAGATAATTGTAGTTATTCCTGAACACCAGCGACACCATCTCTGTTCAGGCCCGTACTCGGCCACTTTCCAAGTGAACCCAAAAATTTAGAACACCAGGACTGTACCATAAATAACGATGCTAAACAAGATTACACCACTCACCAACTTTTCACACGCTGACAATAACCAAAAAAGCACTTGTCTCACGCCAAAAAGACAGGTTTACGCGCACCTTTCACGTTTTACTTTCCGCACGACTACCGGAACTGTCGATTACTCGGAAACCTCTGGACCACTAAAGTCGTTCCAGCGGGTCCAGAGTTCTCCCTCCTCGGCCAGTGACGTTAAGCCATCTTTAATTAAAGCGCCTTAAGGCGGGGCCAATTGCAGGAACGACTTTCCATTGGTTAAGTGTTGAAATAATAATGTTTTGTGTTTATTTTCCAGATTTTTGTACACACTGGATTTGTTTTTTGAGAAATGTTTGTCATGTTGAAATATTTAAGGAAGAAAAACGCGCCGCTCTTTTGTTTTCATTTAAGGGCTGGAGCAGCGATTTTCTCACCATCTAGAATTTAGCTTATTTGGAAGATTCTCTGTTCTAATGTGTTATACAACAACAACAACAGACCATTTAATTCGAATAAATTCCAGTAAGCATCATCCTCCGAGGCGCACTTTTCCCAAGTTTCGAATCGCGGAAAACGGACAGGGCATTTAAAAAGGGATTTTCCGAGGGTTCCGAAGCAATTATCGTTCGATTGCTAATAATACCTGGCTCCCGGATTGCGGAGAAAAATGCCCTCCATTTTCTCGGTTTTAATAGACAAAGAGAATTGCCAGGTTGGAAATTGCGAACCTATCGATCGGGGCTCGTAATTGTTCAACTAAATCCCCCGATTCAAGGTTTTCGAGTTGGCCCTTTACCTTTCGAGTACCACGTTTAGATTACATCAAAAACACGGGAAGTCCTATATGTTTTCGTGGCCCAATCCCCTTTAGAAAGTCGTCTTCAACGACGTGAAAGCCCGTTTGAAAAGGAAACTGAATACATCCGAGTGTTATCCTCTTCCCACGGACAGGAAAAATAACGGATTACGAGATTAGTGATCCCCCCCCGCAAAAATCCTCCTGTTGAATAGAGCGGCAATTATACGAGGAGAGGTCCCAGGGGGCAATCAGAGGCTTCGCCTTTGGAAAAGTTGCTCCGGAGAGTTTCCAGGAGGGGATTTTCGGCTTAGGGCATACTCGATGGCAACAGGTTATAACAAGTCATTGGGAATACTCTCTCTCTGATACACACACACATACACACTTGAAAAGTCCGCTCAATGAGTTGAGTGTAGACTGGATTTTTGCGCAGCAAATGAGGCCCTAAGAAACTGCGTTCTTGCAAACATCGGCCTGGTACGGCTCTCATTTTACTCATTTCAAAGTTAAAATTTCAGGATTTTAAAAAGAGATTTAGAGCTTGTCAAACACGTTTAAAAAAGTGGCGGAACTAGCTGCCAGGGACGGCTTCAATATTTTTTATAAATAAGAGAAATAAAAAAAATGTGCCCCTTTAGAAATCATCCTAGTGCGACACTGGTGTTACATTTTTAAAATTATGAAATTTCAAGATTTTTTAAAGGGATTTCGAGCTCGGAACATACATTCAAATAAGTGACGTAACTAGTTGTCAGGGCCGGCAACAAATTTTCATTTTTTGCGGATTTGCAACAAAACGTAGCACTTTCGAATTCGTCTCGGTACTGCCCTGATTTTTCATATTTGAATATGCTACGTGCTCCACATGAAAAAAACTGCATCTAAAGCATATTGTGATTTGACTGCAAAGCGCACTGGCACAAAATTAATAAAAGAATGCCTTGCTGCGCTCTCTAACTAATAATTCCAAAGCGCAATAAAAGTCTCATCAAATTGGGCCGTAAAAGAGCAGTTTTCAATATACCGGTGTGCGTTTTTCGCTTCTTATAAGCTGTAATATATGAATACAAAATAAGGCCAAATTCCCAACTTTGAACTTTGCCGTAAAAGAAACCACCACCACGCTAAGGAAGCCGCTTACAATGTACATATTTGAATCCAATATTCACTCCTTTATTCTATTGAAAAACTCATAAATAAGGCGAATTCCCTTAGCTGTGCAAAGGTAATATTATGGCTCAATTCAAGTTCGGTGCAGTTAAAAATATTTCGCAGAAATACACATTAAAAACGTACAAATAATCAGTTTTTCGAGGTTAAGGTGGATCGCTCTACTACCCACTGCAAATGCCCTGTTGCCGTTCCTGCCTTATGGCTTGCAAGTAGCTCTACCTTGATGATTTTTCCGAACAGTTCCATTAGGACAACATTTTACTTTCCAGATTTAATTTCCAAGTTAATAACACACGACTTAATTTCCCCAAACCCTTATTTAACCTTCGGTTAACAGGGAGGATATTTTTCATATACTCTCGGACTTCAGTGAACCGACCGCACGGGCCACTTTGATAAATTAAAAGAGATAAGCCGGGCCGGACTTCATTAAGTCTCTTCTAGAACGACCGAAGATGGATTTTTAACCGGGCGTTTAATTAAAATAGCGCTATATCATTCTCTATCTGGGAAATCGTGTTAATCTCGGACACGCCCTTTGTTGACCGGCGAATTGTAAACGATTTTATTAAGTGCAGGGGCGTGGCGGTAATAAAAAAAATTGAATAAGCGGGCACCTACTTAACTAATTTGTGGTGGAGTAGCCCTGAAACGTCCCACAATTGAACTTCACGTCGGGAATCCTATACAAGGACCCAGACAAAATGGCTGCCCTGGTTCACGGTGACGTAATAAACGACCTTCTGAATAACTCATGTTCATTTTCAGCGAAACAAAAAAACTTTAAAAAACCAAAGTAGGAAATTAATGGGTGTCAGAACCGTCATATCAAACACATGAGGGCTTCTGGCTAAAATTAAAAAAATAGCGTCAATGCGAAAAATGAATTTTACGAACTTTTAAAACAGAACATTGTCAAAATGGCTGCCGCGGTTCTTGGTGACGTAGCAAATGACCTCATGGGTGACTGATGCCCAAAAACGTCAAACGATTATATTGACAGATTTTTTAAATCTGCATGTGTTTAGCTGGCTCACGCCTTAAATTTCTCATCAAGGACTCCCCAGAGTGTTTCATTCAAAAAACGGAATTTTCGCGGGGACAATATCAGCCCCGAAGGGAGTTTGTAACGCTTTCATTAAACCGGGAAAGTGGCCCATATAACCGGGGATAAAGCAAGTTTAGTTCCTTACATCATATCATCTACACAGAGCCCCAGATAATGTTTACGATCCATTTGGAGCCACTAAAACCGACGCTTTATTTCCCCGATAAGGACGGGGGGGGCGACGCCCAACCGGGGGGTGGGTTCTAGAGCCATTTCGGGGGTTTTATTCTTTCCTGCAGTTGCGATAGTTCGGGGATGCAGCAACAGGGTGAGAAGTGACACTGGCGGAATTATTCGTTGAGTTATTGCCGAATAGGAGGATCGAGGGGGATATTCACTAATGTTTTAATTAGAAAAAAGCGGGATGTCGTCCCCGTTTTTTTAGGCAATATTCTGACAGAGATGGCTGTCAAAGCGTGACGCCCACATTCAAAAAACAAAAGCTGGCGCAACGTTGCCACTTTATGGTATTAGTAAATCTCGCCCGAAACGCGGTTGGAATTGAGGGGCAAGTGGCACAGGCACTGCCAGTCGCCTCTTCTGGATAAATTAGCTGCAAATGATCTATCTTCAAGAATAAGGAAGTTTTAACTGAGCGACGGCTATGTCAAAACTAAATGACAGCTATGTCAAAACTAAGTGACAGCTACGTCAGAACTGTCGCTTTTCCAGGAAAAACTTGCTGAAAATGAGCACATAATATCGTACGCGTTCTGAACTGATGAGTCGTCAAACTCTTGTGGAAAAATTCATTTTCTGCCAAGATAAAACGAGACACAAAGAACGTTATTTCTGAATGAAACGGTCTCCAACAAAGCCCTATTCACCATGACTTAAAAACTGACATTAACGCATCTCATTAAAGTCGCTTCGCAACATGTGCGCCGATTATTGCTTTGTAAACAGCTTTACGCACTTTCGTAACAACTTTTATCGACGGCCGTTTCCTATGACTTTAATTTGTTGACAAATTAAAATCCTCACTGTAAACCTGACTTTAGTCCGAACCGGCGATAAAAACTAAACATTCAACGTTACCGGCGAATCTGACCAAAATGGCGCCCGAGGACGCCATTCCTGATCTATTTCGAGGGATTAGTTTATCTTCGGGTTTTGATATCGATGGGGGAAATTTGGGGTAATTGGCCACACTCTCGAAGATTGTCTTTTGTTTGTTGTGAAAGTCGCTATTGGCGTCTTAAACGTATCGGAAATTAAAAATCAGGCCGAGGAAATCGAGATGGCGGCCAAGGATGGGAACGTAATTTAATCCGTGGCAGGTCATCTGACTAATGGCCGTGTCGATAATGGGCAGCCCCGATAGTCGATACCGGCCTGAAAAAGACCTTGATTTATGGTCGATCCGACGTGCATTTGGCATTTCGAGAGATAGCAGGAAATGGGCCAGTTGTTTATTACCTTTCTTTTGTTTGAAACTGATTTACACTGTAATCGATAAGCCCCGTTTGATGGAAAACTTGTTTGAATGTCAACTGCAGCGTTTGGAAATGATCGAAATATTGAGAAATAGCGTAAGCGCCCAGAGCTTGAATGTAGGGTTGCAGCCGAAAAGCATGGAGAGGTTGTCGTGACCCCGGGAATTCTGCAAATGCGCATGCACGCACACATGCGTCAATTCCTCAGCAGGAGCACGATCTGTTGCCTGTCAAATATAGACATAAGGAAGGGTCGCCCCGTTTTTGATAGGGGCTCCCATGCTGTATTCCACGGCTAAAAAAGGGACTTTTTGAGCTAACCTTCCCTTCGCCCCCCTGTTATTTCATTGTTCGATAACTAAGAGATATAAGTGCAGGAGTGGAGTACAGTGCAGTCCCGTGAAAAGTAGAGTTTTAGCGCCCTGAACGAACCGAAAGCATTTTTTGCCGTTTCTACGGAAACCATCGTTCTGTGACATATAGTTTTGATAAAGGAGAACGCGTCGGAGAAAAAAGTCGATAGATAGCGACGGTACGTCCCTGCTGTGGAAGTATGCGACGGACGTAAACAGGGAAACTTCGAAGCCAAACAAGAAATTACATCTGATTCTGAATCAGCGAATCGAGAGGAAAGATGGCATTGTTAGAGACAGTTCGTCTCGTTGTTTGTTGCTGCACGTTTTGCGGGTTTGACGTGCCAGCAGGGGCGGGGGCCGGAGCCAAGAGGCAAAACTCTGCGTTTTCACGCATTCCTCCGATGCCCCTAATTTGAATTTCTCCAGGGATAATTTGTCATAACCCCATATTTACCCGAAATACATAATAAACATCACACCGAGCGACTTTGTAGCTGACACTCGTGATACGAGATACGTTGTTGCTTCTTGGGCCGTGCGAAAAAACCGCTTTTCGCACACACGTCTCTCGGCAATTAGTGTCGCTCGTGTGTATGGAAATTCGGGACACACGCCCGACGGTAAACAAGCTGACAGATTGTGAAATATGATCCTTAAAGTGTGCCGTTTTGACCTTTGCAGGTTCTGATGGTTCGTAGCTATGCCGACGCGAAACCGGGAAATTTATGTTCGAGTTAGTTAGTGCCAGTGGGAGCATAAATGAACGCACACAAAAGAGGATCACACACGAAGACGTTTCCGGGAAAATGAAACTGCCTCCGAAGTGTAATAATAAATTTCGAAGCGTGAAATTATCGCGTATAAATGTTTTGTCACAATATTCGTATTTTGTGGACCACACACACATAATGTGAGTTTCATTTACCGCTTCGTGACAGGTAAATGCGGTTTCGGCTGTCTGAAATAACGCGACGTTTTGCTCACATATTGAGTCGACTCACATGAGTCATTGTGCGGGCTCAATCCAATCCGGAACGAGTGCCAAAGACACGATATTTGCTTTATAAAGAACGTAATAATTAAATCCTTTTCGCACTAATGAAAGCCCGCATGCAACCCCCGGGAGGAACGAAATCAATTACCGACCTTGGCACGCAAAATGAAGACTACTCCCAGCTGGGAAATCCATCTGTTTCCTCTCCAGAAATTAATAATCATCTTTCGACTTTTGACGGACAGTTCCCGTTCCGGCCCTTCCCCCCACGCTAAACATCGTCCGACTCATTAATTCGCCGCTTTAACCGGAATTAATCCACGTGTTAAACACCCTGTGTATTACCGCCCAGAAAAAAAAGCATTAGCAGCGTTATCAATCAAATCAAAGGCTCATTGAAGTGACATTCATCTGTTTTTTCAGCGGCGTTTTCATTCAACAAACGCGCATCGTGCCGCCAATTTGATGGCCTTTTTAATGTTTTTTTAGTACTTCGACTGTTTTGCTAAGGCCGCGTTTACTGCGTTCGGATGCGGATAAATAAACGCGAAACAATCGCACGCCTGTTCGGACCAATCCAGGGGCAACACGTGTGCTCGGGAAAATAAAAGAAACGCGGCCTGGAAAAGTTTGGACTTCCACGGTGACGTCACGTGAGTGACATACGCTAAAGGCCGTGTGTCGTCGACAGGCGTGATTTCCTTTCGGCGAAAGAAAAATGCGTCATTTAGCGGGAGCCGGGGATGTAACCCCGGTAAAAACCGCGCTCTGTTTTAGAGTGGCGTCATCTATCATCGACTGTCGGGATTTGCTCCCCCGAAGTGACAGAAGTGGCGCTTTTTCGCCGGCGTCCCCCCAAAAAAAACTACCGAGCAAATGATGATGGCGTTCGTAATGGCTTCGTGTTGTTTCGTTTATATTTCTCCCCGTGACAAGTGACAGCGGCTAATTAAGACCTCGTCCATGGTTAGAAACAAATTGCGCAACTTAACAACTGACAGTGTAATAACATATATTAATTTGCACACAAAGCTGTTCTTTTAATCGGGGAATGCGGACAACAAAAAGATTTACAATATTTGACAAATGACGTTGGCTTATTGAGATATGACAACCTCTATGCAAACCCTCTGACAAGTGACAGTTTAACTCTTAGGCTCACCGTAAGTCCATGAGCTGAGTTTAAGCGTGGCTTAAATCGACACTTCTCCGTTCAAAACTACCGATTTAAGCTGCGCTGACTCGACAATTGAGCCTCATTATCCATAATCACAACATTTTCCAATGCCATTCCTATGCAGTGCGTGGTCTAATTGCCATAATTATTATTGCCCGTTTACTAGAGAGTTGTCGCCTTAAGTCGAAATAACGCACGCTCCAAATTTGACCATCACCGAAATTCCCTCAAATTGACAGATGGGAAAAACGCAAATTCAATTTTACGTTTAAGGTTACGATTAGGTACTCGACTGTCGTTTTAGTTCCCGGTCACACCGCGGAATGTCGTCATCGCGTATGCGACGCCAGTTCCCTATCCAGAAAGGCCGTAAATTGCCTAAGCCCCAAACCGTTTTGTTGTTATGTTAATGCCAAGTTCATTCAATAATATTTATTTTATTGCAACTTCTAAACAATGGGAACGTGCCTAGAATTGCGGATTTCATTACTGGAAATGGGAATGAACTCAACTATCATCAGTGCGAAATTTGCTTTAGTTAAATTAGCTATTAGAGAGGCATAATGGTGTCTATCAGAAAACAGTCATAACATGCGAATAACGTTAACGAAAACCGACAAGTCATTAAGATGTTAACTCCGTCAAGAAGAAGAGACGTTGGTGTAAACCAGCTTAAGGAAGATCGCGAAGTGTTAACTCGTCCATTGTGACGATTTGTTTGACGTGATCGTTAAGGTAACACTGAAGACGTTTACGTTACGACGTTACCAGAGTTAACATAAACCGCTTCTAGGGAAATTTCTGCGCGTTAACACTTCCGAAAGAATTTTGATGAGCGGATAAGTTATTATTCGGAATTTCTAGTGGTTATAATTGAATCGTTTTCAGCAGTCTAACTTGAAGAAACCTGCAAACTTTCCAAGCGACGCCTTTGTTTGTGTGTGTAAAATATCATCGAGAACTCGCAAAGTGAAAAGATTTTTCATCAGACGTATTTGGAAGTTTGAGCAATCCGATTAGCCAAATAAATTGCTCGGCTGCGAACTTCCAAAGTGGAGTTCGGATGTGCGGCAGGTAAGTAGTGCTTTTGCCGTGAAATATTTATTCACGGGAGTTTTCTCGAAACTCCACGTTAAATTACTGCCAAGAAATAACAAAAATTCGAAAACTTGTGAATCTATGAAATTGCGAAAATTTCGGAATGAAAAGAAACTTTTCCCGTCGCGAAGGAGCCGCTTCGCGGCCAATACCACAAATTAAAAAAAAGAGGAACTAATGGCGACCGGCTCGATAAAACAGGTCCCTGGCCGAATTAACGATGGCGATGCCGGGCGAAAATTTATTCTCCATACACCGAGGGCGGTTTTAATCCCCGCTTCCCGTTAAAACTTTATTAATGGCCGGTTTTTGCTGGTTTAATTGGCCGGAGGATTTCGTGTATGACGTGTAATCACCGGCGAAATCACTTTCCCTTGTTGGTCCTGCAAAGTCAGATTTGCAGGGTAGCCCCTAAACAAAAGCGTATCGGGTTTGTCAATGTCACTTGTTCGCCTGTAAGCTGTCAAACTTCACGATTTGCACCGAAATGATCCACCAGTTGGATCACCGGAAGCTCCAGGACAAAAGCACGTGGGGTTTGCCAGTGTCGCTTGTCCTTCATTCAACTTACACAATTTGCTCAGAATCGGTCCGCAAACTGAGGTGCAAAATAGGTTTTTTGTGACGAATTCAGGCAATCAAAGAGTGCGCCTCGAGCACGGCAATATGGCCGGCAAATGCCATAATAGCATAATCGCACATTTAAATTGATTTTGAAGGAGTTAACATTTTCCAACCCCGTCGGTTAATAACGCTATTCGCTTATTAAGAGCCTTTTCTCACGTGATTCTCTATGTGTGTGTGATTGTCTGATAATCTCTATTTGTATCTGTATGTGATTCTCCATGACTGCTATAGTGAGGCTTGACATGATCATGCCATGCCTCACTACACCGTAAACCTAATCGATTTACGTTAACGTTATTCGTTAAATAAGAGCATGTTCTCACGTGATCCTCTATCTGTGTGCGGTTCTCTATCATCGGTATAGTGATGCGTGACATGATTATGTCATGCCTCACTATATAGGCTAACTTAAGCAAATCAAATTTCGCACTGATGATGATAGATGAGCTCACTACCGTTCCCAGTAATGAAATCCGCAATTTCGGATACGTTCCCATTGTTTAGAAGTTGCAATAAAATAAATATTATCGAATGAACTTGGCATTAACATAACAACAAAACGGTTTGGGGCTTAGGCAATTTACGGCTTTCCTGGATAGGGAACTGGCGTCGCATATACGATGACGACACTTTAAGCTGTTGCCGGAAACTCAAGCAAAAATCGAACAATCAAAACCTGGAATATAAAATTTAGTGCTTTGCGTTTTGAAGACAAATGGGAAGAATATCGACAAAAATAATGGTGTTCGTGGAAATGGAGCCTGAAACTGCTGGCGATCGACCTCCGCAAATGCTCCAAGCAGAGTGACTGCGCATGCGTCTGATTTGACTAGTGGACGTCAGGAAATCGGCCATTTTGAAACAGCATGTGGTGCGCAGGAGGAATGCGCCGCTACACTGTTGAAGTCTTTCGAAAGGATTCCATAGCTAATTGGCGGCCCATCCGCCAATTTGTGCCGATTTTGGCGACGATTCAATTTGGGGAATACTGCTTGGACGCTATTTTAACTCAAAGCAGCAACTCCCTAACAAATTGGCAATAATAATTATTAAAATTAAACCACACATTCTAATCGTTGTACGAATGGCGACGGAAAAGGCCGTGATTATGGAAAATGAGGCTCAATTGTTGGCCAATATTTGCTCTATATTTGGGCGTTACGTTTCGAGCAATTTCGTATGTTTCCGTTAGGTTCCATTAAAATTTGACATTGGAAATTATTATTATATTCGAGAGCACACACGCGAAACGGCGGAATACAAAAATTCGATTTATTGTAAATGGGGCATATCCGTTGTTCGGGGATTTTATGGCAAAAGCAATTTAAATGTTTTTATATATTTTCCAAAAGGAAAACGAGGAATTTTTTACGTGAGCCTGGCGGGTCTGCTCGTAAATTTTCTTTTTATGCGGTTCGAAGGGCCGCAAACAAACCAATGCCCTTTAAACGGTCGTTAGGGCTATTTACGATATGTGTATATAGTGACATAAATTTTTTATTTTCCAATAAATAAAGAGATTTACTTTCTCGTGGTCATACACATTTGGTTGATTTACGACCCTTGATGTGGATAAATTCCCCAGTAATGCATTTCAGCTGAATGAGAAAGGTGCGCCTCTGTCCTAACTATTGCGAATTACATCTTATACAGGGTGTCCCAACCTGTTGTGTTAAGACCGGCTATTTTAAAAATTAAAAAAAAAACGCAGTGTTTATTTGAAAAGTTCAAAGGTTTTCATTGCAATAAAGAGTAAAGGCATGGAGGTCGCTGATGGGACACAATGTCCGATAAATAGCCCCCTCGGAACTGATGGCACTCGTTGATTCTTTTGATGAAATTTTCGATGACGTTTTAGCAGAGGGACGGTTCAATTTCATCAAAAGCGTATCGAATCTTGATTTTCAGTTCAGGAATTGTTCTTGGGTCATTGGCAGACACCTCTCCGTTCAAAAAATACCCAAGAAAAAAGTCCAATGGCGTCAAATCGGATAATCGTGAGGGCCACAATACATCGCCGCGGCGCGAGGTAACTCTCCCTTGAAATTTAATCTTCAACAATTCTATTGTTTGTTGTGTGGCCGTCCTGTTGAAATCACATATCTGTGAATCTAATCACTCTACCAATCCAAAATGCGTACCAAACAGTGACTCGTGGAGAATGTATGGGTCCTTAAACGATTTCTCTTGGATTGTTAGCCTCCAAATGCGACAATTTTGTTGGTTGACATAACCATCAAGTTGGAAATTTGCCCCATCACGAAAGACGATTTTCTTTGAAAAACCACCATTCACTTGTTTCTGCTCTAATATCCATTTTGTAACCGTTCGGCGCTATACATGGTCTGCTGGCTTTAAATGTTGTGTCAACTGAATCTCGTAAGCAGATCTTTAGCCAAAATGTGCTGTAAACTGCTTCGCGAAGCTCCCAATTGTTGGGAACGATGGCAAATCGAAATGGAAGGATTCTGGTCGACACTCTCACTAACTACTGCGATGTTTTCATACGACCGAGCTGGACGATCACGGACAGGTCTCTTGGTTTTGTCCTGACCCAATCGCTTTAAATTTCTCTATTAATTGCACCACTGTGCTGCGAGAGGCTGCGTGGAAAAAAATGAAATTTTGGAAAAACGCTTCCTCTTCCACAACTTGGCAGCGTCATTGAAATCCGACGTTTTGATTTTCGGCACCCATCGTCGACCTTATTTTTTCTTACGGGCAACATCTTGGATTTCTACACTTTCTTAAAAAAACCTCACCGCCAGTGAAAACGGAATACGTTTTGCTTCTTTCGTTCGGGAACTTTTCCGAAAGTTCGACGCAAATTTTTCCAATTTTCCCTCAGCAAATCCCCACTGGAACGTCGAGAAGTCTTCAACTAGCTGGTACGATAACCCCACATTAAAACCATCCCCTAAGGGTCTCTCTCGGGGGTGCATTCAACAAGCGCTTTCGTGTCGACATTGGAATCTCGCGTGATTTTTAAAATGAACACGTAAAAATGCGCGCCCTTTGTACCAACCACCTGTACACCTGCTTACGATAAGGCCTCCGTGTAGGCCTCCGTGTGTATTTAATGATCGAGGGCTGATTTTATGACTGTCGGGGGAGCGAAATTTGTAAATGTCGGAGGTTTATTTGCATGAGGGTTTATTAGGATTAGCGGAATTGCTCGGCTTAGTCAAGCCATAAGTTGAAATTTTTGAGAGTTAATGAGCCTCCAATGCACACTTTTAAATGAGGGTTTTCGTTCCTGATCGCGGCCTTGGAACGTGTGAGCCTTCAGCGATTTTTAGCGAAATTTCAGTTCCGTGGGGCTCCATAGACGGTGGTTTTATTGTGAATTTCGAGCCTGAAGCACGTTTCCTTCCTCCATCCTTTCCAGGAGTAACGAAATAAGTTTTCAGCGTTTTGTGTTGTTGGCCAAAGTGCCAGCGTAAAAATAAAACTCGTGAAGTGTGCCCTGAAACGTTTTAGCGTTGCAACAAGTAAAATGCCAACTTAGGAAGGGTATAATATTGATCTAACGGACATGGACGGCGGGAACTCTTTTCCCAAAAATATCCTTTGATGTAAATCGCTGTCATTTGCCCAGCACTGCGAGCCCCTGGATGGTGGCCCGAAAAAGCGGATTTCCCAGTTTCAAGTCACCCAGGGCTCATGCCCCCCACCGGGAATTTAAATCCGCCAGGCCGACTGCGCCCCTGTACTTTGGGGGCGCAAAAACGAGCAAACAACCCTGGTGGCGAGGCAAAATGAGCGATTTTATTCGAGTCAGCTTTCCGTACTCTCGGAATCAGCTCTAAACGCCGACCCATTGCATATCTGCAAGAAAAACTGCCGCGCCAGCAATGATGAATTTCAATCCGGATCGCTAAATTACGGCGAAAGATATGCGAATATAAAAATATGCGAATACAAGAACATACCTGATGGTGGGAATCGGTGTTCCGGTCACGTATGCGTGACGTGCGTGTCCAAACATGACCCGTTAAGATTCGAGCTGAAATTCGCAGAGACAGCCACCCGAAGGGTCTGATAAAGCCCCGCGGGGCCCCCGAGGAGCTTCTAACGAGCTAACGGAATCGCTCTTGCTTGCGTGTTCTTGGTAATGCGATTTAGCCGAAGCCAGAACAAAATCTTACGGCACTGTTGTTTGTTCTATTGACGCTGCTAGGCAAGAATTGTTCAAAATGGAAATTTCTAGTGTTTGTTTGAAATTACGCGGTTTTGGTGCTTCTGTGGAGCGCACTTTCGCTTTCCGTATCCGCGGGAAATAAGATTTTCGTACGGAAAATACTGAGGACCCGAGAACATGTCTGACAAAATGGCGGCTACTCGGCGAAACGTCAAATCTAACCGCTGTTGCTAGATTGTGAGGGGCGTAAGGGAGCCGCGAGGCATGTCAAATGCCGAAGGAAATTTTCAACAAGAGTTTTAAAATAAACGCAATGCGTGTGTAATAACAATAAGTTTTAAGTGATCAATAGCAATTTAGTTGGGTTTGCAGCGGCGAATTTGGAGCTCTCAGGAGCAGTTTTCAGCGATCAACTTAGGTGATTGAACGACACTTGGCATCAGCGCAGTTTTGAAACATTCTTTTCCAAAACACGCGGTTTTTTGGCCATCTTTGGGACGGAGCCAAAATCCGTCACGTGATTGAATTACGTAATGAGCTTTCTACAACCCGAAGGGGTGTCTTGCTCCATTTCGCCAGCTCGAGTCGGTTAATATTCCTAGTTCTTGAAGGTCATAAATCTGCCGTGATCTACCTCTTAATGCGTCTAATCTACGCCAGTGTTACCCAACAAATTGAGAGAAAAATTGGAATAATTGTACGCCACTATTAGGCGATTACTCACGCAAAAGTCCATTGGCGTGACGATACTAGCTCGCTAGTCAAAATGCCTCAATACTTATTATCCTCGAAGAGCGGTGAAAAGGCAATTTGAAGTGCTTTTCTGTACGTATCATCGACACCGCTGTTTCCATTCCATTAATTTTACGTTATAATTAAATCAGCAACGTCTGACAATATGTGGAAATTCCATGACCCGCCCATGGTTGAAAACAGTAAACCTTCTAATTCCCCGCTGCTTATTTGTTTTTTTTTTACGCGCCACTGACACCTGTCATTATATTATTGAATTGTCTTCTTGCCTCATCTGACATAACCGCATTACGTGACCGGTATTTTTATTGTACTGCGAATTATCCTTGCAGATGCACCAATTAGCAGAGAACAAATTCAAATTTAATTAAACGGTAGAAAAACTCTACCTACGAGTGCCGCGGATTTGTGTCAACTTCATTAAAGAAATAACGAGAGACTTTTGCAATTAAAATTAAACATAAAGCGGGCTCTAGAGGGCGCCACCGCTGTTTCGATTCGAGTTACTTCATTACGCGATTTGTTTCCCGAATTAACTGAGCAGTGCGGTGGGTGAGGTTTTTATTAATTTGCGTCGTTTAATTTTTTTTAATTAAGGGCTTGTTTGCAATTCAGATTTTTGCCGGTCGACTACCATCCAGCGCGCCTCCGCCGCCCCACCACTGGCTCTAAAAGCATCTTCGCGAGGCGTATTAAAAATAATTCGCCGCCGCACATTTGCTTTTAAGTTGCTTTTATCGTTTGAAAATTGATTAGTTCGGGAGGGCGAGGGGGAAAGAGTGAGATGAAAGCGTTTTCGCCGACTCATCTTCCTGATGGCAAAGTGTTCTTCAAACGGGCCCGTTAAGGGTGCGAATTGCTTGGGAAAATTCATGGGGACACGTAAAGGGAGTGCACGTGTCTCAGTTTGTACTTTTATTTTTTTTGGTCTTTGCCTTACGTAAGCAACCGCGATTGCATTGAACAATTCCAAGGGTTTCTCTCCAGAGGGCACTCGCGCATTTTTTCGATCTTGCCTGTCTCGTGTAAACAATGTAGATAATTTCATAATGAGCGGTTTTTAATTTTATAGAGCCACTTAATTCACAATGTAAGGGTCTGGCAAACGTTAAATTTTATTGCCATTATTATTATTAATTTATTAAACATTGTACCGTAATTTTTCACGGCCACGGCGACCGTATTTAACGCTTTTATTGCCCAACTTTGGCGTTAATTTTCATCTTTACTGCCCGATAACTTTCCCGGTATAATAACTTCAACTAATTAAGATTGAGGAGTTCGAAGGGAATTTTTTAAGTCATTACGGTTGATGCTCGATTGCCATTATTAGCCGAGATCGCACGTCTAAAGTAACATCTCCAGTACTCACTTTCAGCTCTCTGGGAACTTGTTTTATTGGCATTTCCAGAGGCAATTTCAAACAGATTTCCACGCAAAAAAATATTTAATTTTGATTATTGCTTCAGGCCAGAACCAATTACACGTCGTAAATCATAACCACGTTGCCGCCGATGTTTTTCCAAAAGTCAGATTTCAGCCAATCGTGTTGGTTTATTTAACTTAGCGCGGCGGTCCCTTTGAACTTTTATATCATTGCTTTTAATAACTTTCGCCTCGTACGTTCCAAAATTACGAGGCGTAATGTGCAGCTATCGCGAAATGAAGATTTGTGAACAAGGCAAAATGCTACCATTTTGTGGGAAGCTTTTGGTCGAGTGGTTGAAAAATGGCGACCGCTCGTACATTGTTGCCAGATAAATGAAGCCTCAAAATGGCCGCCAATGGCGAGACTAAAATGGCGGCCATTTTGTGCCAACTTTTTGCTTCGCAATATGACAGTGGCACCGGACTTGTCCCTCTGGCGCCCGTTTTGTGGGTGTTTGATGAAAGCTTTAGAATAAGGAATTATATTAGTCTATTGTGCAATCAATCAACGTCCAGGGTGGATGTGTCAAAACTGTCAAAGGGTAAAAGAAGATATTGGGGATGAGCACGAAATAACAGCAATTAAAAGTTTTAATTATTTCATAGCGGATTTTTACGTGAAAATGGATTACGTGATAGCATTATGTGTGTATACTGACGTGAAAATGGGAATGTAAACACACGATACACCGCGTGGAATTACTGGAATGTTGTTTTCTGTACAAACTGCGCCTGTTTCAATAAGAACAACGCGTAAGAATACTGCTTAACACGTTAGGAATTACCCGGTTTATGAGCACTTCTATAATATTCCAGTGACAAGAACGTAACGCATCGTTAGAGTTAACATGCCGTGCCGTTAGGAAATTACAGGGCGAAATCGCAACGTCATTTCCCTTCTGACAGCAAACTAGGCGCGACGTGAGCACAGGTCAAAGAAGACAACGTGGCAACGTGGTTTTGGTTTTAGTCACCGGTGGCCATTTTGAGTTTTTTTCTTCGCTACAAAGTAGTTTTCTCCCATTTCTCGCAATGTGGAACACAGTCTCCCGCTGCAAAGACTTTAAATAATCAAACAGCATTTCAAAGAAACGAATTATTACCGCACACACATGCCTTTGGATGACTTAATATTCCCGACAAGAAAAATAAATCCCCTTTCGAAGACTTCCTTCGTGATTTTTTCGCTCTTTAGGAATAGAACAACCTAGGAAAACTTCGGTGTTTGTTTACGTGAAAATATTTACAAATCGCCTTTAAAAAATATTTACAAACGGACCTTTTATTGTCGCTAAAAACCTTACTAAAGTTCGTTTTAATTGTATTTATTCTAGGGGTTTTTAGTAGCGGTTAAACACGACCGTACCAATTGATTTATGTGACACGGGCTAAATAAATTCGAAATTAAGGCCGGGTTTGCAACAACGCCAAACAAAATATTTATATTAGTTTAATAGTTTATGTTTTTCATTGGTGTTTATTGTATTTACTTTCTTTTATCTTTGCTAATAAAACTGGCTAGCTTTTAACTCGCGGAGATCCAGAACGAGCCAGGAAATTGTATTTATTTGTAAATCGTTTTCCAGTTCTTTTAGACCAGTTTTCGGGGAATTGGCGAACGTTTCCTGTGTCACTAATGCAGCCAGAACCGATTTTGTATACAAAATCTATTTCGACTCACTTCCGGTGCATGGAAAAACTGAACTCCTCAATTTTCATTGCTCTCGACATTTTTTTTTTAACGCAATCTCTCCGCTCAGAAGAAGTTTCATTTTTATAAAACGCTCCCCCAGGTTTTTCGCACATTCATTGGCATTCCGTCGAAGCGCCTCGATCTCTTTTTCTGTTCATTAGAGGATTATTTTTACGCTTTGGACGCAAAAAAAGGTAAAAAGACACCCCGAGTTTCCACTGAGAAATTTCAATAAGAAGAGCCTCAGTTTTTACTCTGTCACGGGGTGGGAAAACAGCGTGAGAAGAGGGAATTTGTATCGTTCCTTTAAAAAAATATGATTGATGAAATAAGTAGAGATACGAGTTTGTTTTTGAAGGAATGCAAGCGTTTAGGGAAATCTGAAGTGAAAGGAAACCTTTTTTTACGCTATAACACCTCCTACTCGACCAGAATCCAAAACTTTAAATCAAATTAACCCATTTCGATGAATGGCGTGAACCATATGAAAACTCCTCTTACTGTCAATTTAAATGTTATGTTATTAAACTGGCAAAAAGCTAACTCCTCCTAGTGGCCTTGAAAGTGTCAGTATTTGACAGCTTTCCTTTCTTTAGACAAACGATAATATCTTTTAGACACACGTTTTATTTTTCTGTTGAGTTCCTCTCCTGTTTTGATCTCTCAGGTTGTCTCGAATTTCGTAAACACCATTTAAATGTCATGTAGGAAACGCTTGCAACTTAACCGCTTACGCCCTAAAAACCCACTTCAACCGGCTCTAAAATTGGAGTTAAAAAATGCGCGTTTTTTCACTTGTGCCCTTGTACCTCCGCTTCGGGAAACAAAATAGCATATTTACGATTTTAACGGTTTAAAGCGGATGAACAGAGCTTTCATTTGGCCTTTACTTGAAATATGTACCTCTAACAATAAGGAAGTCACGGTAGTCAAAAGTTGACCTATATTTTTTTCGAGAAAGTAAAAAATTGAGGCTATTCTCTATTTTTTATTTCAGCATTATTTAACTGGGAAAAAGCAATATTTTTTTCACTTTCATTAAGTCGCAGTACAAACGATAAAAAAAAGTAAAATTTTTCGAATGGCCGAATTCTACCATCAGATCAGTCCAGTCAACTTGTGCCGGTTTATGGATGCTGATGCGTGATTCGTCAGAAGCAGATTTTGACATTTAAATCTACCCCGCGTTTGGGCCGTTGATCAACTCACCTGGTAATTTCTTCACAGGAGCAGAAATAATTATTTTGCTTAGATTTTTGATATGCTCCATCTGTCATATCAGATGTGACAATTGGAAAGTTATGTGACAATAAGCCTCTCGAAGCTTAAACATCCCCGCTAGTGGAACAATAAACAGATAATTGATTACCCAAAGGATATTAAACCCCTGATGGCGGCATGGAGATTTATCAGAGATTTATCATTTTCAGTTGATACAGTTAGCGACTTATCGGATTTGGGGGCGTCTTTTTCCGTCACTCGCCCGCTGATTACGTTCTACACGACTGATTGATGATGATGATGATGATTGCGGAATTCAGGTGACGTCGAAGCTTCGCAGCTGATTAATGGAAATCCGCCACGTTCGCGGGCATTAGCGCCATCACCTTCGAGGTGTTTTCTCCCCGAGGAGGTCCATAAACTAGCCATGTAAAGTGCGCATCCGAGCATATAAACAGCACACAATTATGCCGCTTGCTCCCACATAAATCTATCCCGCAGATAAGGCCTTAGCCGTCGCACATTTATCTTCTTATGCCGTCCCATATATCTGTCCTTTTTCTGGATGTTAATCCTGACGGCAGGTCGCCTTTATCCTTCTCCGGGTTCAGCCCGATTCAGCGTTTTTAATGATTTAAAGGTTGGTTTTAATGGAAAAATTCTACCCAGTTAACTCTCCTTAGAGCAAAGTTCTATAGTAGCATAATCTTAGCCATAATTAGGGGTAACTCTCTCCTGCTGCTGATAAATGTCAGGAATTAGTCGAAAACACAAGACAGAGCCTCGTAATCCATTCCAACCCCTTTCCCACACTAAACTGCTTATCTGTATTATCTCAAGTTGTGCATGCACACCCTTTAAGTTGCGTGTGTAACTTCCAGGGTTTACGTTACGCATAGCAATAGGGGAAGTATGGAGATATAAAAGTTTCCATTACATCTAGCAGCGTCGCCCCCTCAGGGGCTTGTTATAACTTAATTGATTCCGAGTTAGCAAGTTCGGAAATCCCATCCAATCCACGAGGGAAACTTTCCTCTTGTCTAAAACACTCCAACTACTTATAAGTTATAAGATTCCGGGGTCCTCTGGAAACTTTTCGGAAATAATGGTCCCATTTTTAGCCCGCTTAATGGCTTTCAGCGCCTCCATATAGTTTTTTCACATTAAAAAAAAACACCCTCTCACCCCTTGAGCGCTAAAACTGTTGCTCTAAGCACCGATTTTCAGCGGTATTTATTTTGAAAACAGGATTCCCGTTGGCTCAGGATAATTGCATTTGTAACGATCGCGCAATTAGAGCGTCGAACGATTCAGCAAGAATGGGGGGCGGCGATGGGGATCAAGGGGTGGAGAGGGGCACAGCCCGGGAACCCCGATGGGGTCTGTGTTTTATGCTGATCGCGAATTCCGGGGTTACCGTTTCTTTCAGTCCTTTGTTGTAAAACTTTAATGGGACACAATGGGACACCTTTTTGGGGTTAAATTAGGGGTCAGAGCGTATAAGGTCCATTCCTGTCATGCTCATGCGGCACATTCGGCCAAAGCCATAGAAACGCAAACATTTGTCGTCAGTTTCCTCCCTTTTAATCCCACGAAATACGCCTCTGATTTATGCCAAATATATTTCACAATTTTCGAGAGTGAGTGGGAATATTTGGCGAATAAAATGTGTCAACTTCATTGGCGCCGCTGGTTATCGTTAGATGATAAACAGTGGCGTTCGAATCTAGGGCGTTAACTCCTACGTTCAATCAAATTTGGAAAATTTATCATCATTATTCTTCAATTGGAACGTCTGCGCCCCCGGGGGAGGAGATTGGCCGACAGTGTCCCCATCAAAACACTAGTTTTACTGTCCAGATTTTCGTACCGCTTTTCGATTAATTTTCCCGCTCTTCTCGCTGGCTTGAATCATATATAGACTTATTATTAGCGCGAATGTGGAGCGAAATTGATGTCGACCCTCTAATTAACACGAGGCCCGTTTTTGTTTTCGCATGATGAGCCCAACAAAAAAATGTCACGACATTTTTGTAACATTTCATCGAGGTAGCATTTAGTAGGGATTTGAGTGTTGCACTATAATCCACTAAAGGTTAAAACGCACGATGTTGTTTGAAAGCCGACTCCATTAAGCGAACTGTAAAATGGGACTTATTTGGGGAACTTTAATCTTTGCCCCCACAAAGATCTTCTGTAACTTTAAAAGCTAGGAAAAACAGCAGGAAATCGCAGGACTTATTGCCGATTTGAAGGTCCAATTTTTTAGGCGCTGCAGGAACCAAGGCAGGCGAAATACCAACTGGCAAATTTCTGTGTTAATTTCGTTTGAAAAGTTGCAGCTTCTAACCTGTACGCTTCAAGTCAATGATCTTCTAGGGCTAGTTGGCTTGTGGTTAGCCCTAACTACGGTACAAATTTCATGGCGATTCTCCAAGTAGTTCGAGGGCAGCAAGCAAGAGCGTCGGGGCTCTACGTGACAATTAAACGTGAAAAAATTCGTGAAAATTTCTTGACAATGGCGAAGGAATCTCTGTAGCTTACCGGCATAATCAAGTGACGCCCCTATGGGGTATCAGCTGAGCTGTCTGCAACAGCGGGAAAGAGAAACCGAACCTGAAGATTTATTTTTTAACGCTGGAGAAACAAAGGGAGGAGACGAACGAAACAACAACTGGCAAATTTCTATGTTAATTTCATTAACCCAAACCCGTGTCACGTGCGACACTGATGATGACGAGGTAATGAAGTCAGTAGCGTGCCGGCAGGACTAACGTGCATCAGAAATATTAAATCTCCATTATTATGGATTTATTCTGTAATTTGTATTCGGAGGTTATTTGCTAGATAGAGCTGGAATTTGGGTTAGAGGAAATGAAAAATGCGGTCTAACGTTCACGAATCGGGAGGCCCTTTTTAGCCGCGTCATTGTTAGTTCATATTTCTTAAATTAATGAGTTTTAATACAGGAAAATGTGGGCATTTCAAGGTAATCACGAGCATTGAATTGTGGAAAAATTCTGGAAAAACAGAACTTTTAAAGGCCTATAAATAAATCAGCAGCAACAGCGGTTGGTTATGTTCGACTACTCATATCGGTGTTGTTTGTTCTGCTTTCCTCTATTCCCTTCTACAAGGGGATGATCAATCATAGTTGTTTTGATGGGCTGCCTTCCACTACTTTTAACCTTTTGACGGATGGTTTTCCGACGACATACGAACGTCCTTAGACAAAAAGCCGCCTAATGGCCTCGTCCTGGGATTTTTTCTTTTCTGAGGTTTGTTGCTACGCAATGCATCATTACTGCACATTTTAATGGAACAATAAACTCAGTAACAAGTGCCTTTCAGTAACTGAACTTCCAGAATTCACGCTCTAATCTTCGAGACAGATTTATGGAGAATTTTCAACCCTCCACTATATATTTCGCTACACTCCGTATAGACATGTAAATAGGGAATATAAGCCTCCGTCTTTTATGGACGATTGACGCAGGACCGTCTTTGCTCACCTCGCTCAAATCCGACTCGCAAACCTAAACCTTCGTTAACCCCAAAAACACAACGGGCAAGCATTAATGTATTACTGGGAGCCCCAAAATAGCCCTCAGCGGTGGGTAGATTTCTAATCTTCCCAATACATTGCGGGACATAAAACGTTCTTCCTGCACGTGAGCCTTAAGGCCAATCCTGCACTCGTGTTACATGTGTATGAACAGCCTTATTTTCGAAATTTGCATCACAATTGGATTGTCTCGGTTTTCTTTGTTAGTTGGGAAACAATTTGAGTCTAGGCGCAATTTATTACCGCGATATTCTCTAAAACATTGCCCCATACATTCCCCGTAATATACATATTATTACACATGTATCGAGTTTCCCATTACGTAACCAAAGAAGGGAAAAGTCCTCGTTCCTAAGCTCTAATTTATGCAACCTTTGATTACAGAATCGCGTAAAATCCAAAGGGCCCGGAATCGAATCGATAATATATACCCACGTATATGTAGATAATAAAGGGCTCCGGTCCTAATGTCGAGGGGGGCCCTCGTTACGAATGTAAATCTTCGTTTTACCATAACGAACTGCAACTGCATTGCATGTGGAAACGCAAACGCCAAAATGCTAATTTCGCGTGGATCCGGCAACGTGTGTGATTGGCGACGGGGTCAAGGGCTACCCGGTCCTGGATTTTAATGCTAAATAGGGTCGTGTGTTTTGCCAGAAGAATTTGTTAATCGCTTCGGTGATTTACAAGTCATATTGGGACCAAACAGAGCAAAACCCCTAATTTGACTCATTCCACTATAAATAATTTCTTGACAATGGCGAATGAAACTTTTTAATACTTTTTTCCGCATGAAAATTTTCATGTAAGGCATTAAGCGAGATTCGCTCGTTTTTAGGCACTCATCGCAAAATTAACATTAACATACTTATATTGGCATAAAAAAGACACTACTTATAACCCCGCTTATGCGGGCTTACAGAGTCCGACGAGGCGATTAAATTGAAGTAGCTATTTCATATGTAAATGGTTACCTCATTTAGGGGCAAACCATCTTTGAAATGCAGCTTGAAGATTCTACATTTTCAAATACTTCCTATAAATAATTGAGAAAATAGAAATTAAATCGTCCCATATCTCAGACAATAAATGACTTAGAGGAGAGAGATAAAAGAGTTAGAGGCGATTAATTTGACCTAATTTTTACGGCTCCATGAGTTCCGGGGATATCCGCTCTTAAAGTTTGGAAAGTAACGTAGCGAAAGCGCCTCCTTCTATTTGGGAAAATTTTAAAGGGGCTCTGGACTGACAACCAGGAAGAAGATCACACTCGTCAAGAGTGGTAACCAGCCGCAGTTGACATACGCATCAGCATGCAGCAGCATGCTTCGGGCAGCGGGAAACGAAGCAATGGGTCCGCAATCCACATATTTATTGCAAAAACTCATGAGAATTTCTTGACAATGGCGAAGGCAGATACTTAACGGAATCAAGTAGCGCCCCTATGGAGTGTCAGCTCATATATCTAGGACAGCAGAAGAAGCCGAGTGTAGAGACATCAACTGAAACGGGCTTGCAACTAATTCTCTCTAAGGTGGTTTGAAGTTTTTTACCAGTGATTTTTCCTTGAAAAAAGTCTATTCGGCATAATTAATGAACTTTAGAGAATGTTTCGGTAATTTAGAATTTGTCTAGGGAATTTATTTATCCTCGGTCTTATTAAAGGACTGAGTTGGCAAGTGATAGTTCGGAAACTTAAACCGGCCCTTAAGGGCGACTAATCGCACCTATCAATTCCAAAGCTCGAATATTCAAAGAGACGCAAGAGCGTTTCCCTTTGCGGAGACGAGGAGGGAGATAATAAATGTTTTTCCAGCCCTTGAGAAACAAAGCCCACGCCATTATGGCAGTCACAATGCTTTTTAAATCCTCATATTTCCCGGTTTTTATCCGGAGTTTCTCTGCATTTGGGCGCCAACTAGGAAAACGCGTAGACGCCGTCCCGTCGAGGTTACGTCCAGGAATTAACAAACGAAGTCCGATTGCGAGAGATTTCGAGGAGTCAGAAACGTGGCAAAAAGAAGCGGGACGGCGACAGTTTCGGTCTGTGCCGCCGAGTCGTTGGCGCACTCTAAGTGTCGCACCTCGAAAATTTGAGTAAATCGCCTCTCTCCTCCCTTTCCCTCTCTGATCCCTCTTTCGAGCGATTCTTCCTGCTACTTGTTGGCGCTTTTTGTGCCGCTACGAGTTGCTGCGAGCAGAATAAATCCCGGGCAGTTGTTTTGTTTGCTTTCTGGCTTCGTAATCTTTATTGCCGGTCGCATAGTTGCCAGAAAAGTGATCGGCAAAAACCTGGAAGCGCGTGTAATATATGCCGGCCTTGCCTAATCGCCTTAAGTCGCAGTGCCATCAAACACCCTGCCGGTTCCCAGGAGGGCGAATTGATTCTTATCTTTTCGTCCCACATGCACACGCGGAGCCCCATGAATTATTCATGGCGGGGCCCCCGTTCCAGAAAAATACCTTTATCTTATAAAAATAATCGGTTCGTTAGAGCGCTCTTAAGAATTCAAAACGTTCCGCGACGCGAGGTGTTTGAGATGCCCGCATCCACTTTACTGCCTGGGAAAAGGGGCCTCCGGCGGCGAATGTCTATGCATTTGTTTTGCCATGATTTCAGTTTGAACTTTTCTTCTGAGCACTCGCTAATAGAGAAAACTCCGAACTGCTTATAAAAAGTTCCGTCTAGCGATAAATTTGTCGGAGTTGTGAGCTCATCGGCTACACTAGCCGATCCCCTATTCAGGAACCTTAAACGGTATCAGAACCCTGCCCTAAAGACATCTGACTTGAGGCATTTCTTACTAAACTGAAAGATATGTTCCAGTTCGGTAAGTACGGGTTTACAGAGCTTGCTTCGAGACTTAATTTGAGTCTTTTCCTTAGGGAAAATGCTCCTCTTGTTCTCGAGATATCTGCGCTTAAATTTTGAAAAGTGCCTCAGGAAGCGAGCATGGCTCCTCCGGTACCACTCCTAACAGACAACTGATTTGGAGTATTTTTCAGGGGAATTGCGCCAGGAGTTCCTGAGGTATCAGCGCTCAAAGTTTGGCAGCACCCAACTTCTTTGGCGTCGATGACTTGTTTTTTAATTATACATTTTTAAATATAGGGAACTTTTCAGAACTGAATAAAAACATGTTTTGAGTAACCCTCAAAATAAAGCAAATATTGATGTCACCACTGAGAGACCACTAGAGAGCTGAATCATTTTTTCCACATGCTCCTGCACAGATCTTCAACCAAATGGCTTTTTCAAGTGACGAAAATGCGAGATATTTATTACGCTTCGCATTAAAATGGGCAAATTACTTTTAGTTAGCACAATTTCACAAGTCCGGTGCAAAGTTACTGGAAAAGGACATGTGAGTGGACCACTCAACACCACTGAGACGAATATTAAAGTGAAACCAAACGGGGATGCACAAGAAGAGGGAAAATAATTCACTCTTGAAGCATTTCATTAAAACGCGCGTTCCAGAATAGTTCCTGGAGGGATCAGGAACGCGATGCGAGTTCCTGGTAGTTAAAGGATAGCGGAACCGCTGCTCGTGAAAAATAAAGTCTTTTCGGACGGCCCTGAATATGGATCGACATCGCAATTTGAGCGTTTACATGGCTAACGTACTCTATTATGACTGCATAGACTTATCTATTTTGAGCGGGTTTTATTAAATCGTTAGAAAACTTACTATCTACGCTACTGACCTAGCAAGCCACTGTACTTTTCAAACTGAACTAGCGAATCGCAGTTGGATCATCATTTTTAGCTTGAGTCAGAGATTGTCGATACGACCACAACCGAATGTTCACGATCGTTCGGACAATTGAACTTTGTTGTCGTTCCAGAGCCATCTACCGCAAAAATGCCTAAATAGTCCAACGTTTAAGAGACTATACACAAAACAGCATTTTTATTAGCGAACTTTGATGGTTTGGTAGCGGCAGGTGATCGTTTTAAACGAAATTTACTTCTTTTCTTACGCATTTGCTAATATACAGATTAACTGTGGATAGTGTGCAACTCGACCCACCATTGAGTGCGAATCCTTATTGTTAAATAGAATAAGAACGAAGTAAGAAACAAATCTTCAACTGCTTTCAACTATCATGGCGTTCCAGACTCACCGTCCGCACCATTGCGGCACAATGGATTTAGAATATTTAGCAGCATTCTAAACCGGGGCTGTGTGGGTGAGTTGATGCTACTAACAATGGGTCTTAAGGGTATGTTTTACGTTACGAAAACTAAAGAACTTCAGATCTCCAACTTTCTAAACATTACTGCCACATAAAGGACATTTTTCTTCCTGAAAAGTTGCTTATCGGCACTATTGTGCGCCGGCATACACTAACTCTATCTCTGGAAATGACGACAGAGGCGTACCAGCAAAAAAAGTTCTTTTTTCTTTTTGTTAGAGTTGACCACGGACCCATATACATCGCGTGTGAAGCTTTCCCTCCCATTAAAACATAGTTTTACTCACTTGCGAGTGTCAAAATTTTCTTCGCCGATGGCTGTTCAATGGAGAGCGCTTTCCCGAAGAAATTTACGTTGTCTCAGGTGAGTCTCTTTAGAAATTTGCGAAGTCAGAAATTCAGCACAACAACAATTTTATAATACTTCTGGTTTGTCACAACGGGCTGAGGTCCGGCTTTAATTTAACTGGGTTATAAAACAATTTAGCAAATCAAAACCGGCACGGCAACGAGGCAGAAAAACCTCATCGCCATCTTGGAAACTGTTTTACTTTGCTATGGTATCCATGGCAACTAGAGATGGCAACCGTCTATGACGGTCTTTGTTAATGCGGAGTATTTGAAGTATAAATAATGTGCCCGAGTTAGGCAACGCAGAATACACATCAGGCTAATGAATTGACATGTGCGGGGGATTTCTCTAATGGCGTCAAAATTTTTTCTGTTTGTTCACAAATTGATTCTGGCTTTAATTTTAAAAAAAGTTTCGAAATCTCTCCTCACGCTCGAATTGATTAACATAAAAGATCAATTAAAAAGTGTTTCTCCACACAATTCGAAATGGACGGTTTTAGGGCTGTGAGAATCCAATTAGGAGCCATTGGCAGCCATCCATTTTTCTGCGACCGCTGACGTACAATCGCTTTGAAAAATTTAATTTTATGAAAAGTTTTCTTGGCACAGTTAAAATTAGAAAAAGTTTCCTTTCTCTCCCCGGGCTTCACCTCTCCCGGTTAAGAGATCCGATCGCTGTGTCTTTGATTAGTTTTTTGAACAACTTTCGAGTGGCTCCTTTGATTCCGGCCATTTTCTCAGATTGCTTTCGTTCGATCGGTTTTAAAGTTTCGCCATTTCCATTTTCGGGAGTTCGACGCAATGTAATTAGTTTTCTTCCCCCTCGCACAGCACTGCCCGAAAAGGGCACTTAACTGTCGAATAATAACAGCATGCACTGGTCGTATATTTTAAGTGGGTCCGCTTTGTTTGATTCGGGACAGCGGGACGTCCGATCGAGATTCTCGCCCGTCGCATCCAGAATTTCCGGACCAGAATCAACAATGCGTGATTTAGGGCTCGGTCTGCACTTGTTGCCCCTCGTCACAGAATTTCCTTCGCCTTTCCAGATCCGTATTCGGAACGCGAAAACTCTCGACGTATAAATCCTCGTGCAGATGCACCCTCTAATAAATATTCAAATCTGATTTTCAGCCGACTTAAAAGTCTTAGGGAAACTTATTCAAACTGGTTACGGGCTTATGCAAATTCGATATATTTTAGTTTTAAGAGTCATTGAAAATGGCGGCGAATGTAGGCGGATACTTGATGGGATGCGACGTTTTGTGCTGTCAGAGGGTGTCTAGTCGAAACTAGGAAATATGTTAAGAAGCCCGTGGCGTCACTGATTTTATGCACTTTTAAACAGTCGCAGTGTTTCTTCCCCAGATACAAAATAAGCAATATGATGCACCCCGATAGAACCAGTGACGCGTTGAGAGTAATTTCCAAAAACATGTAAACCTTCACATTTGAATGATTGAGAATTTTTCTGGAAGCTCCAAGACGAAATAGTTCTGATTTAGAATATTTTCAGGATTTTTTTTGAGGAAATTTATTGTGACCGTTAGAAAATGGCAACGCTACCCAGAATATGTCTCAAATTTCGTGCCTCACTATTGACTCACCAGCGTCTCACTTGACTCTTACCGCCTTAGGCATTGTTGCCGCTGTGACAAAAAATTACCCTTCCAAATTTGGTTTTTCAACGCATTTTTGTTTGAACAGTTTTAAATTATTGCAAGCTGGATAGGATTGGTCCCAAATTAAATATTCCTCCTGTATATGTCAAATTACTGCAATTCTCCAGCGTTGGAGAAGACCGAATTGAATTCCCTAAATATTTGAGCGTGAAAAGGGTCCGTACTTGTTGCTAGAAATTGTCCAGGACAAAACCCTTCCCCCTATTAATCTATTTGGCTCGAAATGGATTTCAGCTGTAGTTTGGTCGATCTCAAAACTTTTGACGCTTTTAGTATAGTTTTAGAGGCTCCAAATTGAAATCCAGAAGGGAAATTGTTAATACTCGGTTTTAATTAGAGTGAGGAAGCAAACAAGGGTGATATTCCACTTTTCCACATTACAAGCTATGACTTTGACCAAAACCCCTGAAACAACCGAAGTTTTTAGGGCACAATAAAAGCGGTTTAATGGCGGGATAAATGAACAAATTTTATCGATTACAAGCGCTCAAGAAGACCGTAAACTCTTTAAGGGATATTTTGACGGCTTTATCGGAATATTAAAACCACCTCAAAGTTGCTTTACACGAGAAGTTTTGCGCCGTAGCCAGAGGCGCACAGCACTTCATTCGATTCCCTCAAAACCTTGAAAGGTTGTTTTTCGGTAACAGTCGGTGCCAACAGTGCAAGAACAATAATAATTAGCAAATTGCTCGCATTTAAATTAGTTTTGGGACAATGGCGTGTGGGGGTGAATTTTAAATGCCAAATATTTATCCCAAGAGAAACTATATTCCCGAAGGGACTACTATAAAGAAAATCCGCCAAAGATGGCGGGTATTACCGTAAAATTTAATTGAACGATTTGGCCCTCTCGAGAATCCTCAGGAGGGCCGATTTAGCGTTTTACGTTCAGTGGCGTACGTGATTTCATGGCTTCGTAAATCCGATTTTTGACCCAATTCTCCGTTTCACCCCCGAAAATTTACGAGCACACATCGCCTAATTACAATGGGTCATAAATCGGCAGGGGAATCGAAAGCCGCTCACCTCTATTGCGTTCGTTAATTGTCGGCCGCACTCGGCCGATGCCATGTCTCCATTAATTTCGGACCATTATATCCAAATGAATTGTGTCCGCCATTATTCTTGCAGCGCTGCCGGCAGTGGTAATTGGAAATTGGAAAATAGCTTGTTTTAAACGTTCACTTTTATTCCTTTGATGCGCATGCCGCCTGAGAGAGTTGGGCGCAAGTCCCGGGCATAATTCTGTATGCATTGGAAAAAGTTTCCGCATATTCTACGCTAATTGGAAAAATCGAATTGCAAATTCCCATTCCTCACTAATGTGAATATGGTGTAGGACACGCAATGGTATCAAAATTGCAACGTTTTATCGCTCAATTTGGGCAAAAGCCGAACAAAAAGACGCTAATTGCTGAATCGTGTTGCCGGCCATTAAAATATCGCCTAAATGGGGGTTTTATTTGCCGGTATCCTCTTTGGTGCTAATTATTGTTTATCGCATTTAGCGATTTGTTTCCCAAACCGAACACCCATATATTTTCTTCTATGATTTAGGGACTCTAGTGACTCGTCAAGACAGGAAAAACCGAATTATTTTAATAAAGCAATGTGGAAGTCCAAGATTCGGGTCGAATCGCCCATTAAAAAGTGTATAATCTTAAATCTGTAAATTTAAGGATCGTTGGGTCACAGCGGCAACAGTGCCAGACACGGCACAAGCCACGTGAGATGCATTTGATCCTACAGAGAAGCGCGAGCGTTGACATATGTTTTGAGCGGTGTTGTCACTTTGAGTTGTGGTCGGTTATATTCTCTGGAAATAGTCTGCTTCCTAGATTAGTGCTCTTTAAGGAGATTTAATAAGGACTGAATATGGTATTGCTATCAGAGAGCCAAGAGAGGGTACTAGTCAGGTTTTGATTAGTTTAAATCTCTATTAGCTCAAAGTTTGTAATTTGTGACTTGCTCTCGCCTAGAGTGTTTGGAACAATCCAAATGAAATAATCGCAAGGATCTCCCTTCTCGGGAGGCTTTACTATTACCATTTTTATCTATCTTGTTTACGTACAAGCTGGAGAAAATGCTCTTATACGGCATCCTCCATATGTTAAAAAGAAACGGCAGATTTCAATTCCAAACAGGTCGGGTATCAAAACCGATAGCAGGAAAGTGCAGCAGGAATGCCTTAGTGTATTCCTTTCCGGATGCTGTGTGTGTGATATCAGACTCCCCGGAGGGCAGAAACATTTCGAATTTGCTGCTTTTGTATTCTGCGGTTTAATAGGTTCTTGATAAACTCCCCGGGATTGGATTTCGAGTCGAAAATTCAATTCCTTCGTCAGTCTGGTATATCTAGGTTAGGTTGAAATTGGGGAAAAGTCATTAGCGGTCAGCTACCGTTTCTTGCGCGACCTTTACGCAAAATGCCATACACTCTGTTGATATTTGCAGCTAATGAGGCCGTAACCGCAGCTCAAGTTTGAGGACAATGCCGCCCGAAATAACAAAAATCGATTGATCGGCCCTTCATGAAAGGGGGGCCAATTCCCGAAAAGCGTCAACGCGTAAACCCCTATTTAGTGAATAGGGCGAACTGTTGCCCTTGACGGTCATTAATCTGGGCCTCGCAGGGCGACAGGCTAATTCGTCACTTAGCCCTGTTCAGGCGGAATTAAAATTTTTTACCCTGCTGCCTCGTCCGACAGAACGAGATTAGGCAATTTGGCGGCTTTTTATTAATGGCGTGATTTTTGAGTCCATTACGGGAACGTTAATGACTTTCATGGATTCATACCGATTTCATAATTACTCCCCTTGTAGATCCTGTCGCGTTTAAACCTGCGGCGAAATAAAATCGGCTTCGGGTATAACCGGAATTATGAAAAGACCCGGATACAACACGTTTTATGGCATTTCTCGCCGGGCACAACTTTAAACTTCCACGAGTTTATCGTCCACATTTTTCCCTTTACGGGGGGTTATTGCATGAAATAAAGGGTGAATTTGCCGCTTTTCATGTTTAAGACATGCCCGGTTTTTCTACGAGGCAGGGCAATAAAACCGCGTTTAAAAGATTAAGGTGGTTATCCCTGTATGTAAGTTTCGGGCGACGATAAATAAGAGTTAGAGTAAAGTGTAACGCTTGAAGCGTAAATTTTAAACTTTCGCAATTCTTGAGGCGTAATCAGGGATCTTCGTGCTTTATGACACATTTATCTCCTAAGAGGCTAAAATAACGACTCGTTGAAAGAATCTTCGGTGCACTCAATATTAAATATTTTCAATACAAATTGAGTGTAAATTCAAAATAGCTAGCTATTCGTCATTTGATGCAGATTCGAAAGTTTCCATGGTAATAAATGTGAATTAAGAAAGAAAGCTTTTGGCGGCGTTTCTCAAGGCCCTTGAAAGTCAAAACTAATGCGACCGACTCCTCTTCGAATCGAGCAGCGAGTATGTTGGTCTCTGTCTAAATATATACTCCAGAAGGGAACAAAAAATGTTCCTCCTGGCGAAAAAAAGTGAATATTAATAATTGCTCGGCCCGTCAGTTTGATTTTCAGTTTTCGTTTTTATTGCCCGGTTCTTTCGTGAATTTTCATTTCGCGTAATTTCTCATATTTTAGACGAGAAATTGTGTATACAAAGTACGTTTGTGATGGGAACTTTATGGTTAAGCACTTGCAGAGTGGGTTTTGCAGTGATTTACCACAGATTTTAGTTTGCAAAAGCTGGTCGGTAAGTTTGGAATTTCAATTTCTCTTCAAGCTGAAGTCTCTAGATGTGCTCGTTATTAATTATTAATTTAAACGTACAATTATGATTTATTTGTGCATATTTTCGTTTACGAAATGTCCTTAAAATTTTCAAGAATAAGGAGTTTTAATTGGTCCTCCAAGTAAGGCCGAGCTTTGAGGTTCCATCTGTGGGAACAACCTCAATCTAACTCCTGACGTAATTTTTGACCATTTTCAAGAGTTTTCGATGCTTTTAGCAGCGCTCTAATGGCTAAATCTATAGCCAGTTAATTAGCTAATAACAGGACGCCATAATTTCACCGATGATTCACTTTGCCTTGAACTAAACTCGACTTAGGGCCTTAAAAATTCAAAAGGATTTGTATCCTTGTCATTAACATGCATTTGCAGGTTTTCTTTCTTACAATGCGGGTTAGTTTTTAGGGTCCTAAACTCTTGGCAAGCAACCTAGTTTTCTTTGGACTGCGATGCAGTAATACCACCTGTCGCCTCTACAGATTCGGCCACTTCCAGTGACAAATGGCTTGAAATGAAGCCAAATCCGCTGCCATATAAATCCCCCGTATTAATTTACTACAATTGCAGCTCTAAGCCACACTAACACAACCGCACATTTTATTGCTCTTATACTTCCAATTTTTCATAACCCTTTTCAAAGAAAACGATAAACTTTTACAAACGTACTATATCTGAGCTCTCTGGGGAGCGATTCGATTAAAACGGACGAATAAAAAGTGGAAAATCCCCCCGGGGGCGGCACTGGTCACATGCACAGATAGATAAACCCCTTCAGTTTGTAATTGATGGCGTGTTTTCGGTGGCCCCCGTGGATGATGCGCCTCGTCATGCGACCATATATCAGAAGGAGTCCTGCGGCTGACACTTTGTTGCTAATGCAACAGTCAGCTTTTTTACAGTGGCGTAGCAAAAAATTTTCCCCCAATGACGAACGCGTCTCAAGTTTGATAAACGTATAGTTGAAACAATTTAATTATTTCCGTGCAGAAGTTGAGTAATGGCAACAGGTCTCCCGGAATGGCTGCTCCGACCGCAGACTCCAGGAGAAGTTGCGAATGTTGCACCAGAGTGCCGGAACTCGGCAGGAAACGTCATGAATTATTGTCTCCATCCTGTTAACGTCTGGTAAACTGGGCGAATAGTGCTTTAGTTTAAATAAAATCGTCTGCTTTCGAATGCCCTAAGATTCGTATATTGAACTCGTTTCGAGGTGCAATTGCTGTTGCAGGCAACATTGCAACGCTCTTCTGGGACAACCGCGGTAACTGGAACCTCTGAGTGCGAGGGAGGTGCAACATTAATCAGGTTTTAAACAGCGTTGCCGTGTTTTCCACGACGGCTTTGTACTTTCCAATCTTCTACATTCCCAATGTGTGTCCATAATTCTTTAAAATATGACGCTCCATTTACTTCGCGCGTTGTTATTTATGTACCTGTACCATTATCCCTATTTCTCGACCCTAATGCATCACCGGATCAAGGGGTGGAAAACCATATATCTAGTGGTCATCCTTTCGATATCAAGTAACCCGCGCGTGTTGACAGAGGAATTACGTCGACGATCCAAACAACTGCCGTCCACAATGGCGCCTGCCTCGCTATCCAGACAAAAGAGCCTCGTCCACAATCTTTTATTTCCACAGCTCTCTCTCATATATCACTATTTCCGTGGCCTCCCGGGATATTTGAATGAATTTAGATTATTCTCGGTCGAAAGGAGGGATAATCGAGAAATATGGAGAAAAGTGGCCGCGGTTTCTGTTATTCATTCCGGGGATTATATGGCAAGCGGTTATCGGGGATGGGTTTTAAAAAATCCCGTGATTTATGGTTTATGCGATACTTTTGAAAATATAATGTAGCGGAGAATTTTATATAACTTAACGTTCGACAAGCCATCAGAGAGAAAATTCCCCGAAATGCCGGAACTCGGGCAGTAAAAGCATCCAATTCCGGCTTGCACCCGATAAAAGCTTATTAAATTACCCCTAAATTTTCGTAAACCCAATTTAAAGTGGGGTATATGAAAACTTAAGCCGGCACTTAAGCCGGTGCCGTCTAATGCCCTGTCCGGACGCTATTTTACGTTCGGCAAGGACGCAAACTAAAGCCGTTTATACACTTTACATGTCGATTAAGCTCTAAACTTCCGCACTTGAGATTAAGGTAAAGTATTGGCGTGATGCGAGCTCCGTCTATAACTGCATAATACAATAAAGCGAGTCAACAAAGTCGAGTAAACAGAAACCTAAACAAGAAAAATGGCGCAAAGGCTCCTCTTGACGCTAAATGACAAATTGAAAAGGTAAATCTATGACAGAAACAGCTGAACGTTGCTAGTCGAGTCGCTCTCTTCGGCGATAAAAACTGTTTGATTTAATCTGACAGCGACGATGCTCGAATGTTATTTGTATTTTTTTGCGCCCGATTTATCCCGGAATTAAGTCTATAGAACTTCCTGAAGAGGCCCCTCCTCGAGAGGTTTCCATTACGATTCAGTGCACTAAAGCTTATTTGATGGTCCTAAATTCAGGTTTTCAACGCCAAAACTGTATTATCAGCGGAGCTGCAAGCCCCAAAGGCTTTTATCCCTACTGAAAACTGGGCGAAGAGACTATAGAGAAGATATAAAAATGCTCTTTCAGGTAATTAAAACTGCTCTATGATGTACCGGTTGTTTTGGTAAGAGGTGCAGGTGAATCGAGAGTGAATTAATACGAGGAATTTGTATGGCAGCTGAGTCGCGGTAAGCCACCGCTTCATATTAAATCAAGTTGATGATTTTAATAAATAGTGGCAGGAAAATCTAAATCGTACGTCAAGACGTAAAATGTTTTCCCTTGAAACAATAATTTTCTGAAAAATCTTTTACTACGAACATACCAGAAGCGAAATTACTCTTTCACTCGCCGCATTGTCAAGAAAAATTTAACACGCTTTTTCATTCAGCTCTATTCCTGATACCGATGATTAGTGGCGTCACCTAAACTCTCGTACATTCCCGCATTACATTAAATCCACCCTCCACAAAACCCCCTCGATAAACCGAACGAAAGAAACTTGTCATAACCTGATTATTCCCTGTTAGCCGATATTAACTTGCGGAAACTTTTAGAAAGCTTTGTTATTCGGTGTAGTTTAGCAGGGGTTTCCAGCGGAATTAGAGATATCCCGTTTCTTTGTTTTGATCGAATTTGCCAGTTTATTTCCACAGTTTCCAAGTTGGCGGAAGCACTTAGTTCCGGGTTTAAGTAGTTCGCCCTCTCTCTTTGTTTCCCTCTCGGTAATGACGCGTAATCAGAAAGCCGGTCGGTATAAGTATCGATTTTTAGTCGCTGCCTTGCAGCAAAAACAGATCACGTATAGAGTTCGACTTAGTATCTTGGAGACAAAGCACCTAATCAATCCGATAATAATAAGCCTTCAGAATTGGGACAGAGAGGGAAGTTGCGAATCCGCTTATCTATAGGCAAGATTTCACATAAACGTCTGCTAAGAGAGAATACACGTAAATGGGCCTCCCTGTATATTTAGAACTTCTTGTTTCCATAATAACTTCACTGTCTGCTTGGTTATTTGAGCTTCTTGGGATATTCCTTCAGGTTCCTACATCATCATTTTGATACGCCTGTGACAATAATTTGGCGAAAACTTAATTCGGGGCTCCTCTGGCATGCTAATCGTAGACAGAGCACTTAATTTGCTTGTAATGTCCCCCAAAACGCCAAGAAATTAATGACCGGTCTCGAGTGCTCTGTCGACCGGGATAAAACGCTCATATAATTGGGAAGGACACCGACAAACCGCCCTTGCTCTAATTCCGGCTTCGTTGTAAACTCCAATTAAGGAGAAGGGTTTAATTTGGGGGCAATTAGCCCTCGCCCTGCGACAGTCCTTATCCAGTATTTTTTCCCGGCTATTACAAATTCCGCTCCCGTTTCTCCGGAACTAAATGTGACGAATTTTTAATGTCCGGCCTGTTTTTCTGTTAAATGACGCGTTGTTTTTATCGTTATGCCTCTCTGACGGCCAGTTAGTTATATCCTCTCTCTCCCACCAATCTCGACTCGCATATTTATAGTTGGAGTTATTTTGCTCATTAGCCCTGTTTCTGGCTCATCGAGCTGCCTCAAGAGCCTCGACTATTAATTATGCGGAATTGGGGCGCATTTTTCCGTATTCTTGCTCCGGGGTTTAAAATATGGCTCGAATTAGTCAAGAGCGAACGTTCACGAGTGTCGTATACGGACAGAGGTAAAAAATTGACCCGCTGCAAACGCTTTATTGGAATTTTTCTGAAGTAAGTTTGTTGGGAAACAACACTGGAATTAATAGCCCGCAATTTGCGGAAGGGAAAAATGAGTTCTCAAGGGGAACAAAGTGGCTTGGAGATGTGCGTTTCCATAGGAGAAAACTGACATTTTTTCATAACTCATTTGTTAATTTTTTTTCGTAATTAAATGAGCGAATTTGGTAGAAACGGTTCTACATATCTTCAAAGTAAAAAAACACTATTAAAAAAGGAAAAAGTTTGCAAAAAGGGTGTATGAACTCTGGCTTTTCGGCTTACTAACCCAATACCTTTCCGTCATGCTAACGACCGTTATAACTCAAACCAGCTTTAACGGAAAAAACCTACCCAGATAAAAAAATAATTATTTTTCTTAATTAATGTTAAGAAATATCGTCCAAAAAAACCTTTCATGGAGTCTATCCCCGCGAGAAATGATCTATTCTTGGGTTATTAGAGACATTATGCACACGCAGTTTTTCCAAAGCACCCTGACTAATGCACCTCCATTTTTTCTTTAAATTATAAACGACCGGTCTATTTTTCCCTTTAAAAAGATTTATGACCAATTACGGCGCCATGTTAAATTTTTAACGACTGCTTTTTATTGCATCGGCGGCATATCTATCGCCAATATGGCCAACTTTTCCTTTTTTTAAGCACCCAGTATAATAAATTACATTCTTTATTATACCCCCCACGGACTTAGAGGCATGTTATACCTACTTACTACTTAATTTCCCCCTAAATTGAGTTTTTTGCAACCCTGTAAGAAAATTCGGGACTGCATTTAGCAAATAGCAATATTGAGTCAAATAGCTTGAAGCACTCCTTCATTACAAGCCGGCAAAGGAAAGTTGACACTCCAAATTATTTCATGATAAATCCAAGCACCGGTTTTAGATTAAGGGGCGTTTGATGCCTTGTTGAATTCAACTATAACCGGGGCCTATTTAAAGCAATTTCGTTAGACAATCAAACCGGGGGCTTGCGCTCCGATTGCAGCGAAAACAAATAATAAGTTAAGGCCCCTTTACAGTGGGTATGTATTATGCATTTCAGTTACTTCTTGCGACAAAAGAATTTAAATTCCGATCGCTATTGGGGATGCAAAACTGGGAGCGATTAACGATAAAAAGAGAAGGAGAAAGAGAGAGGGAGATATCTCTCAATGACTTTCGACAGGGTTCCAAGGACGGTTTCAAATATCAAAGAGTTATTTTATCGGGTCCTAAAGGTCGATGCAGATCGGCAATATCTGAAGTCAATTCGTCGTCGTAAAACGCAGCTTGTCTCCAGAAATGGGATCCGTGTAGGAGATTTAACCGGTCCATCCGTCATATTTCGATATTCGCTCTCTTTATGTGGCCCTCGTGCACCCCGGACTATAAAAATGTTGATTATATTGCAGGATTGTCCGGTTATGTCCTTTTTTCGTAAAGCTACCACACACGTAAAAAGCTTCACATGTACTATGATGACTTGAAAATATCGAATTTCTTTTGAAGTTATAAAATTCGCATCCCTCATCGCGGTAAATTTTCAAAGCATCATTTCATATAGATTCAAAAAATTGATAAATTAAAGAAGGTTCAGTCTGAACGTGTGTGTTCGGCCTTCGAGAAACGTCTTTCCAATAGAAAATGGACAAAGAGAGGGCACAAGTGTCGATGACTGCCAACTTTTCAAGTATTATAAATGTTATGTCGTCCATGGCTCGGGCCCCAGGAAGTCCCGGGTCTTGCCGAGAGGATTTAAACGATTCCGTTAAATAAAAATCACGGGCCAGGTCTGAGATTTCAGATTATGGCGTTCCAGAAATGACATTGTGAATCAATGCTTTTCTGAAGACCGAGAGAGAGAGAGAGAGAGAGAGAGAGAGGTCATGAGTTTTACACCTCCATTATTTGCGGTTCGAGGTCGATTTTTTTATACCTAGGTAAGGTGTCCCCTGACGCTCCATACTCATTTGAACTATTGTTCCAGGGACACCCTGTATACAGTGCTAAAATAGGTTCTTCGATAATTTTGTTTCCAATAGAAAAAGAAAAGAGTGGGGTGCTTAAAGAGATGTTAAACTCTGGTCCCTCGATTCGTTTGCGGGTACCCTATCACAGACGTATTGCAGCAGTCAAATGAACACTAGCAAAAACCAACAAAATATACTTCTGTGGACATTTTGGCGAATGCGCTTTAAGTAGACAGTATTTAAACTGAACTAGATCCGTCTCGGTGGCAGTTTTTTTGGCGTGAATAACTCGAGCTAATTTCGAAAGTTTAAATTTAAACGACACGAGGTTTAAATAATTTCCTCTGTAGTCGACCGAAAAAATAAAAACTCCTCCCGCAACATGTTCCGTTTCGAAAGTTCTTATAGTTTCGCTGCTGCTGTTACTGCGGAGGAGAGCCTTCGGTCCGGCATATAAAGTAATTTAAACTTTTCAACAAGTTCCGGATTCGAGCAAAGTATATAATTAGAAAGCTGCCAGCAATTATACAAGCAAGTAACGCCGTGTTGCCAAGCGTGCGAGAAAGCTCTTGATAAAGCCGGACTCGCTATTCAATAACGCAGAAAACTTCGGTAATAGCGGGACAATAATTGCCAATTCCAATCAATTTATTTGCGTGAATTGTCATAGGAAATATTAGGGAGCTTACGTAATGATATATTTGGCAACAAGGTTTAAATTATTCTTCGTTTCAGGCATTATTAAAGGATAAACGAGGAGGTATTCTGCGAGATTATTAAAAGTTTTGGTTTCGAAATAAGTGAGTTTGATTAAGTCTGAGATTCCGAGGAAACACAATAATTTAGCGCTATTTAGTGCGATTAAGATGAATATGAATTTTTTTAAATAAAACAAACAATATAATGAAAAATAAATACCTCGGTGGTGCTCTACTCTATTATCGTGCAAACGAAACGAAACACAAAGGAATAGGTAATGAGAAGATTTGTTCGGAAAACTCCGCTTATTAGACGAAAGAATAAAGGTTTGCTTTTTGAATTTTGTATGTGATAAGCCAGCATAAGTATCTGTCATGCATGTGCTTATAATTGTGTGTGTTTTTCGGTTCGTCAAACTTCGCAAACATTGTTTAAAAAAATGTATTTAACTCAATTTAACTCTACTATCGACATAAGCAACTCGACCGAATTCTCCCCTTTAATGATGGAATATTGAGGTATTTGCGAAGCCTTCCACCCAAATCCTTATTGGTTTCTAATTATTTACATTCCAAACAAGGCAAACTTCAGGTTACAATTAACCGAGAGCGAAATGCCGAAATGGCGTCCCGAGTAATTTAAATAAACAAATTAATTGTTTTCTGGCGAGGGTTGTTTCCGCCCAAATCATTTCCTCGTTATTTCCCCTCGTTCCGAGGCGAAATTTTGAAATTCAAAAGAGACCACCTACGACTGATTAGTCCGTGAGCAAAGGCTCCTTTCAAGCTCCCAAATGCACCTAAGCCAAAAAAATGGTTTCAATAGACCTAACTATTGTATAATAAAATTACTAAGAATAATTTGTTTCTTTTGGGGACATATCTAAGTCCCAGAGTCCTAGACTTCATCAGCCCCCGATCTAAGCCTCAGTCAGTGTTTTGAGAGACATTAAAGAAAAGCGCCCGAATTAATTATTTTGTTTTCGAAGGATCTCTGTCATTTATTATTGAGGCCGCGATGGTATTTTGATTAAAGGGAACGAGGGCTGCCTCTCCCACCCTTATCGAAAATTAAGGATCCGCTTTTCATAATTTGATTATTCGCCAGATCCGCGCGTTTGTTTGCTTTTGGATTCTTCTGGAATTATTCTGAAACGCTGTTGCCTTTTTCTGGTCTTTCGCCTTCTTGTCGAAGTAATTTTAATTTATATCATGTTAAAACGTGTCATTTGGTAATTTTGCAGTAAAAGAGAAAGTTAGGTTCAAGCGAATATCGCACCCTAGGACCTGGTGATTGAATTACGAAAACTCCACCACAGATCCATTGCTCCGATCTAGCCAGCAGTGAATCAAATTCTATAACAACAAAACAAAATATACCAATCTGGCTGTTCTGGTGAATGCGCATTGAGTGAATCAGCTTGCTTTTAGGTTTTGTTAGAATTTCATTTTTTTGGTTTTTACTTCTTTAAAAAATCAATTGAAAGGGGATAACGATTTTAATCCCTTGATGGATGGGGCAATTTGCGGCAACCCAAATACTCCCCGACTGTCATCGATATAGGAACTTAGGGGGGTGATTGGCAGGCACTTAGCACACTAGATCACTTCAGTCGAGGGGGCGGCTCAATCCTCCGAATAAAACGCATGTTCAATTCATTGAAATATGCCCATGGTAAACGTGAGGCTAATTTAAAACTATTTCACGTTTTTATGAGCGAACGCGATTCAAAGTAAAGCAACAGTAGGGCGGGAGACCCTTTGTTTGACACGGGTGCTAAGCTCTGTGTGAAAATGTCTCCTTAAATATTTAAGAATTCTCTTGGGGGGACCCTTGAACCTTGGTCATGTTTTATTTAAAAGAACTGCTTCATCACAATTCGGTCAAATACGATTCGCAATTTATCGTTAGAGCGAAGTGAACAAGGAAAGCCTTATGACGTAGATAAGCCTATTTCTTCCAGCTTTGGAGAAATCCAGAAGTTTAATGTAGCGTAATGTAAGTTTATAATGATGACTTTCTTCTTGGACTTGATTTGATGGAGGAAAAGGGCTCCAAATTAAATATACATGATAGGACCCTTTGGCAATTCGCTAACACTACGCCTCTGGGATGTATTGTAAATATACAGATTTTTTTTTTTTTAATTGAGACCTCTGAAGCCACACGAAATTAGTGGCGTAGACCGAATTTGCGGTTGTTCTGTTATAAATATTCACAGCGCCATTCGAATCCATATAGAAATCAGTCGCGTAGCATGCCAAACAGCAGTTCAGATTTAAAAAATTCAAGGCACTTACCGGGCAGATCGTTTCACGTTAAATACCTTTTTGGAATTTCATTAATTGTGCACCTCCGATTTAGGGTAAATATGTACTATAATTTCAGGGCAGGAAGAGGAATAAAAAATGTTTGAGTTCCCGTGAAAATCAGTGGTGTATCAAAGATTTAAGTGATGTTAAAAAATTCTAAATGCGAAGGAATCGCCCCAGCGAGTATTTCACGGCTTGCTAGCCTTTGGGAATTCGGGGCTTTGCGCTTTCCATCCTTCTTCTTTTGATCACCCCTTAAATATAACAATACTTCAAACACCCTCTATGCCCTCTATGCTCAAATATGTATAAATTTTTGCACGTTCTCTATGCGTTTCTCCCCTCTCTGATTCCAGATGTTTTTTGAACCTAATTGATCTTGAACCCGTATCGATCCATATCACCGCTCTCAACTAGACACCGCTCCAATTCAACTTGAAAGTATTTAAAAAGCGTCAGGTCTGCGTGGCATTTGAATGTAACCAGCACTTTAGGCCGGATATATCGTCCGCCATTACCACCAGACAGTGATAGATGTTTTTATTTCGTCTCTCTGGAATGAAGGCTTTAAAAGGGTTCTCTCTCCCCATTCAATCTGGGTTAATTGGCCCCGAAATTAGGCATAATTTATTTATTTACATGCGCTCATGTATTGTGCCTGAATGTGTAAATTTGCGCGACCGAAAGCCCGCGCGCTCCACGTTCAATCATCCATCACATTCAAATCGCATTAAAGCTTTAAGTTTATCGGTAAATGTATTTTGCATCGAGGCGAGGCGAAGGAAAACACGTCTAAAGCCCCGTCAAGAAGAAATTCAGTTTAAGGGCCGCCTTCTCGTCAAAAGCTTTTAGTTTTTGGATAAAGAGAGAGGGAAATGTAATTTCGAAATTATGTTCACGGGAATGTTTCCGGGATAATGCGATTTCGAAGGGAGGAATGTTAACTTGAGGTGAAGGAATCAATTTTTTTCCCGTGATAGGTACCTTCTTCGGTCCAATAAAATTTCCTATTCCAAACCAGGTCAAGCGTGCTAAATATTCCATTACGACTGCTATTTCTCTATTATCATCCCTATCCTAGACAAACTTCATTAAATTTCCATCAACTCCGCTGCAAGAACGGGAGGAAGTTGCAACGGCAGCCGATCGCTCGCACTGGCTCAGCATTCGCCATTACCATCTGTTTACCATACTAATAATCTTAAAACTAACGGCTAGATTTGAAAGGTCGACCAAAAGTTAGCGCAGCCTATCTCTATTTTTAACCCACGTTTAGTTGGGTAGAGAAGGGATGTGTGACCCGATGGGCAGGGGAGAGACCAAAAGGAAAGGCCATGGCCGAACAGAGAATTGACCGAAAATCTCCGAATCTACCACGTTTAGAGGGCGCCATTCAAACAGAAATTTACCGGACTACATTCTCCTTCCCACAGTCAATTACACTTTAACTAACAACTTCCGTAATATCCAGAAGAGAGCTGTTGCAGTGCAAAGCTGTCTCGTGCCAGCTGTCACTTGTCATCCGCAGACGACGCTCGGCATTCGGAATATGACACTCGCTATGTACCAGACGTCCTAATTGGGTTTCTCCATTATTGCGATCCCAAGTTAGCTAGTCAAATTTCCCAGGATTTCTCGGGAAATTATATAAGTTTTTTGCCGATTCAGTATGTTTAATCACGAGCGTTTTCGCGGCCGCAGGCTTGTCGGATTTGGATCGATTTTCCACTTAACCCCAGGAAATTTTCCAGGTTTTTCCCGTCAGCCCTATGCATCGGGAGAGTATCTGTGGCGGACGTGGATCTAATGCACTTTCGGATTAGGGCGGTTTTCGCGTTATTGAAGCGAGAAATGGTTGTTAACGTTCTTTGGCGATTAAGGGAACAGAACTTGATTATTTTCGTCGCTTGGGCTCCACAGGTTTTTATTTATATCTCTCGTCACGCCATCAGCGCCGAAGTCCCGTTAACCGAATCCATTCGGTAATTTCTTGCTTTCGGGTGAGCTCACGCACGAATTTAACAGGAAAAAACACTCCCTCACGCAGCAGTAAACGCGGGAAGATTTACAGATGGCCGAAAAGCATAGAGGAATAAAACTCGATCCTCAAGTCAAATCCTCATTTCCCTCTTTTTCCCTTATCAATTAGAAACGCAGGGACATTTTAATCTCGCTGCAAAAATGCTTTAATTCTATGGGGATTAGTTGAGGAGGGGAACGGAAGATTTGGTTTCGTAGTGTTACACCTCGATGGTAGATCACGCACAAAAATCAGAAAGAGAGACACAAATAACTCCATTTCCATCAGTTACTATCAAAGACGTCCGCTCCAATTTGGAAAGGGAAAAAGTCCGGGACTATTAATCACCTGAGCCACGACCGGTTCTGATTAATAGACCTTCTCCCTGTATATCGTGGTGAAACCACACTCAGTGGGAGGTGTGACGCCGGCTTAAAGCGTATTACTATGCCTCGCACTCCTATACAGATTAAGAGATAAAGGGGAAAATTGGTACTTTAACAAAAAAAGAAATGCCGGAGAGAGGGAATTTGCACCATGTTTGGTCGAATCTTGTTTACTCTAGACAAATACCTGGCCAATCGATTTTGCGGGAAAATCGCGAGTGTCCTTCAAAACGGACACCTAACGTTACCAAAGATATCAGGGTCGACGGTGGAGTGGGGTGTCTGGTGGCTGCTGCCACGGCCTGGTTGACACTCACGTCCCACTAGAATATTGCCCCCATCAACAATAAAGCGTGATCTAAATGCAAATACGACAAACACGTTTCCGTTGCATTCGCCATTTTGTCCCGAAACGGGACTCATTCTCCCCTATGTTCGAGTTACTCTTGAAAGGCTGCCCTTCATCTCTCCGACAACCCTTCGCTCCGACTTTCCTAATCTGAGCTCAGCTGCAGTTTATCTTCGAAAGATAAATAGAGATAATCAATGCGCCGATTTGCAAGCGACAGAGCGAGGCACTCGGTAAATCTTCGTTCAAACATTGCTTCTGATGATGGCTTAAGTTCTCGTTGCCGTCTCTCCATCTTTGCTTGTTTACGCCTTATTCGGCTGTTTATTGTCAAATACAGTTTTAAATTACGTGTTAAATAATGAAAGTTGCAGGGAACTGTGAGTTCTCAAGAATACAAATTTTAGTTTGAGTTTCTTCACTGATAGAAGTGAACTACTTCTGTTGGATCCAACAGAAGCGACAAAACCAAATTTGCACAAAAAAAAACGGCTTTTTCAGTGAAAAACGTAAACTCTATTTGTCACTTAAAATGCACATTTCCCGGTGGGAATTTAAAAACATGCAGTTTATTCGGCGAAAGCGGGAGAGGGTTCTATTTGCATTTTAACATCGAAACGTAACAGTGCGACCCTTTGAATTTTAATAAATTCCATTGTGGCCTGGGTCGCTTTTCGCCCTTTCAATTCACTGTGTATATCGTAAATTGAAAACGACCAATTCCGGATTAATGGAAATCCCTTTTCAGGGTCCCAAACTTAACTCTTTTTCCAAGTGGAGTCAATTTTCAGTCCGAACTTATTATGTAAGACACGAAATTGCATAAGCACTCGAGTGAAACAAAAGAGAAATTAAGCAGTGGTGGCGACGTCGCCGCCGCCATTGTACGACTAACCCTCCTTAATGAAGTTTTTAATGATTGCCCTCGTCGAAAAACGTACCTAACTACACGAACTTTGGAAATTTCTTTTTAGACACGTTAACTTCCTTGCTACTGTAATCGCCCCGGCTAAATGCAAGAAACTTTGTGAGTTACTCCAAAAAGACGAGTTTCGTGTCTGCAGTTTGTGTTTTATGCTTGTTTCGAGAGGAAAAAGGGGAACTTCATCGTGTTACGTACGATTATCTGGGATGTATCGTTAGGATTTGACCTATAGATAGGTTTTTTCAGGGCTTTCCAATTCTTTAATGAGGGCGAAGTTCTAAGAGATTAAACTAACTGTGAAACATTCTAATTACGACGAAAAGTTCCCCCGGGAACGATCGAAAGTTGGAGGAGCAAACTTGGAATAATAATTGTTATGTTAACGCAGCAGAAGAGGTGCACGTGGCCTATATTTGCCGTTCTAGGGCTTTTTGGCAAGAGCATCGATTCGAAGGAAAAACTCCCCTCCTCGACGCCAACGACGACGAGGAAAGAAGTTTCCAATGAATCTTGCGGGAATTTATATTGTTAGGAAACTACAATTTTCGGCACATTAATTATCGCGAACGACATACGAGCCCGAATGTGCGGATGGCATTCTTCTTCCGGAAAATTAATGACTTTCTTTTGGCAGCCGCCGCCGCTGTTCCAGATCTCGCGGAGCGCTCTGATTCCCATTTTACTCCTTGGGCATTTTTTTGCGAAAGTACCTATTTTTTCTTTGCGCTTTAATCCGCTTGGAAGACACAGAAGTCCGCTTCGGCCGGTAATTATATGCAGATCTTGCGTCTATTGGAAAGAGTGGAAAGGACACTTTCCTCCGCAGACGTAGCGGTCAGAGTCCAACCGAATTCGGTATAAATAATGCTTCTGGCAAGTCCGTTTTGAAGGATCGTTCCCTCTAGTAATTCCAGATGAAAATCTCTCAACGGAATGTGGTGGAAATTTCTCCCTGTTTTCCCGCTTACTGTGCAGCGTTCTCCAAGAATCGAATCCGAGTAGTTCGATGGCTCCTTGTACCTGGCTACATCTGAGGCACAAGCCTTCCTTTGTTCATAAATTAATTTATTAATTAACGCTTTAAAAAATCAAACTCCCCGGCCTTTCAGCAAAACAAAATCGGCTTATGCGATTCCCACCGGAGCTCTACTTAAACTTTTAATTATTGAAACGTAAATGCCGACTCCTCCGGCTCGAAATGCTCAAAATAAGAACCTTTTAGATTTTAATTACGGGACTTAATTTCCAACGAGGAGCTTTCAACAGTATCCGACGTCGTTCTCCGCTGTTTATAATATTACGGTCCCCTTTGAATCTCGTTAGGCGCGTTTCTTAACAACAAACACTCGACTAATAGTTATTTGGAAAAGAAAATTGCGATTTTCTCCACGGAAGTATAATCCGGCAACGATAAACTGACATCCCCGATCCCTCCAGATCCGTCCATCAGCCACCAGATATGGTGTCCGCAACTAGAACAGAAACTAGTTGAACACGGGTTAAAAGGGGATTTAACGTTTTGTCGTTTCCCGTAATTAGGGTCGGCCCCACGGACCCTTTTTGCTCCTCTTCCACGGGCTTATGCCTCGAGTCTAGCTGATGGTGACCTCGTTCCGAACTCATTATCTAACAAACGTATTTTACTACCTACATAACTCCGGACAGTCAGAAATGTGTCCAAAGAGTTCCGATTGGTATACTGCACATGTTTCTGTCTTTTTTGCCCCTCCGTTGAAACGAAGCTGTAGTAGAATTCACGATCAAAACTTCCCATATTCCTGGGGGCAAAAAAGGCCATAAATCAGCATCATCTTTCGAAAAGTCGAATAAAAAGTTTTCGGCAATTGCAATCGCAGATATCAAATCGGTCGGAAGGAAACGACTGTACGTCAACCGTTGGGGACTCCTGTTGATTATACCAGTCGATATTTTCCCTTCCCCCCATCAAGTTTTATTAGTCCTTTGAAATTTGGGGAAAGTCGTCGACAACGATAACAATAAAGCGGGGGCCGCACAATGCGGGACGAAAGCAAAACAGTCGGGCTGGCGCCACTTAATCTGTTGAATTTTGAGTCTGTGCTCCCCTCTCTTCCTTGCCATACAATACACCCCGGGCTAATAAGAATAACAAAAGAATGCTTTCGCAGTTTCCCCGGGGAAAACCATGTGAGATTTCAAATTAAAGATTTTCTCGTGTTGGTGCTAAATTAGGATTTCAATAAGGCGAAATGGTGATGGCAATATTTAAAGCGATATCCGCGACATATTTTGCGAGTAAGTCGACGTTAACGGGGGAAATAATAAGTCTCTGAAATTTTGAAGCGAATTACCTTAAAAATTTATGAAGTGGCTCCGCGATAAAACTCAGGATATTAAGGCCCTAAATTTAATGATAAGTGGTGAGATTGCCGGGCTACACGTTAATGTCTTGCTTTTCCTTAGTGCAACGTGACTTATTTTTCTTAAAAAAAAAAAATTATTTTGACACCCATTAGCTTCTACGGGGGATTAAATTTTTCGGGCGAATTTCAATACACAGGGTGTTTTCTAACCATTCTAAAACATTTCGCGGGGTGATTGCCCAGCTCAAAACGTAAAAAAAGTTCAGATGATCATAGGTCCGCAAACGCTTCGTCTCCAAGATACAGGGGGGCGTTAAAAATTAATACTTGTTTTCCGTACTATGTATCAAAATTTAAGCTTTCCGGGTACTTCCGAAGACATCCGAAAAGAACTAAAAATTAGAGATTTCGTTTTTATTTTTTTAGCGTTATTTGACAAGGAAACGCACGATCACACGGACATTTTCATTGCCACTTTTTCTCAGCTACACGATGACGTTTTCGGATTTACCATCCGACGTTTCGTCTTTCGGCTACCGTCATCAACTTTATTTCTCCTCATGGGCGTCAATCCAAATTAGTCACATTGGATTTTTCGATAGAAAAATTGTCGGATGGAAAATCTGAAAGCGTCATCGTGTAGCGGAAAAAAGTGGCAACGAAATGTGCCTGTGGCTTTAGCCTTCTTTATCAAATAACGCTAAAAAAATAAAAACAACATCTCCAATTTTTAGTTTTTTCGGATATCTTCGGAAGTACTTAGAAAATTCAAATTCTGAAAACGGCATTTGGTCAAGCGCTAAATTACGCAGTTTTGCCCCAATTTAAACTACTTCGTGCCTCCTCTAGTTTCCGAGATCCCAATGGTGAGGGCCGAATTTGAAATGCCCTGTGTATGACGAATAACGAAATCAGAATGAGCGCGGCAACATCGCCGCCGAATGCTACCTGCGCCTGTCTACCGTGCTCGCCGCTGGCACGCGAGAAGGGCGTGCGCAGACTTGCAACAGAGCTGCGTCGCTTGTTTTCGATTGAGACAAGTTCCCCTCACACTGCCAAGATGACAACTCACAGGTATAATTGCTTCGGAAAATATTCCTGTGCACATAAAAAGTTTGACTTAATGGAAAAATTTACCGTGCAGACACAAACTCGGCCCGTGCACAGGCCCCATCCTAAATTTCGAACAAAAGCCATCTACTCTCGAAAACCAAAATCAATTTGTCTAAATCCGATTATAATATTAATTCGAGTTCGAAATACCAAACGAGGCAACCAATTAGCGAATTTAATAATTAAATAATTTAACCGGCACAATGAATCTGGCCCGTATTGAACACTCATGCTTTAGATTAGAGCTGGGCACGGGGGTCGATAAACCTATTAATTGTTTCGGATGAGAAAAATAAGGAGATAAGAACAAAATCTGGCAATAAATCGGACGAACAACGTGGGCGGGAAGATCCGTTATCGATGGAGGTAATTATTGTGCATAAGCCCATCTCTATGATGCAATAAAACGAATTAGTTTCCACACATATTTCAAAGCCATTTCGTTACAAAAAGCTCATCAATTTAATTATTCATCAAACTGAAATTTCGAGCGAAATTTAATCTGCCAAATTAAGCTCAACAGTATTTCATAACCGAAATAAATGGAAAAAAAGTATATTCCCTCTCCCTCTTCCTCTTACGGAGGCTCCTCCCACAGTCATAGCCTCCTCAATTCCCAATCTAAGACTCTTCCTCACGTCCCGGAGGTGTTGTGATCCCCAAATTACAATGGGACTTGCGAAAGTGCAAAAGCTGACCGGAATAAAATCGTTCATTTTGTCTCCGGTCGACTTTATAACGGATGAGTGTGCTTGTCTGTCTTGGGGATTACTTTTATTATTTTTTTGATTCCGGCCTGGAAAATCGCAATTTTCGACCGCCGGGAATTGGGGATCAAATGGGATTTTTCGCCTCGGGACCTCGTATCGACTCAGACACTGCATGGGACGAAATGTCTAAATACATGATTGCAGGGACGAGCCTACTCTACACTTTCTGCCATGTTTTATTCCGCTCACACACATAATTCTCCAATTGTAATTCCGGCATTATGACACCTCAGAGAAAACTATGGGAATTGCGATAAAACGGGAAAAGGGTGTCTACCATGTAAGCTCGGATTGTGCCTTCCTGTGGCGGAGAGTTTCCAAATGTTTCGGTGCAGGGGCGACTCTAAAAAGGGACGATAAATCAGGGGAAAAGTATTTTGGGGTGCACGGTGGCCTCCCGGATCCTGCAAATACACCGAATACAATCTGACAGGGATGGCGACGTAAATTTTCCCGTGGGATGCCAGGAATAGAGAACTGTATTCCGTCACTTGTGAAACTAGCAACGTACAGAGAGGCACAAGTGCAATCTCTCAGGATTTGCCATGAACTTCGTGATAATTTTCTATATAAAATTTATATCACCGACAAAAAAAATTTCAACGTTGCGTTGCTCGTGAGTGCGGATCGATCTTTTCGTGTTGCTCCCCCCTAAATAAATTAAAAGATTTTCCGTCTACTTTCCCGGGAAATTCCGTGATAGTTCCATTATGCATCGGGTCGAACTACAAACCATTCTAGCTTTGGAGACCACAGAGTTCGTGTGCAAGAATAATTGATGGCTCGAGTTTTTGCATTATTTAGCCGATAAGTCTTGCAACCAGAAGCTCGCACTTCGTATACCAACTCTTCGTAGCTCTCCCGGTTTTTGCTCAAGTTTTAAACTGAATTAACATAAACATCAGCAATCGTAAATATTCCGGCGTTTCATGAAAATGTCGACCGGTCTCTGGGACATGCGGAAGCCCCTCTGGAAACTGGAGTCGATTGAAACTCATCGGCCAACTAACGGCAGGTTTTAGGTGGAGGTGAGGCTCTGTGGCCGTTGGACAGAGGCAGACACGCGTAAGTACAGGAAACGTTGCGGTTCTTGTTACATCTGGTGATCCGTGGGGCACAAGGGCGGCCTCCCCGCCCTGATTGCCGTCGAAGAAGCCCGGCGTTAATGTGGCCGTGACTCGAACCGAATACATCCAGCAATAGCAATTTGTTCTCGTTTTCCCGGCCCTTGTTATCACCATACGTAACATAAAAGCGAGCCCCCTTAGTCAGCAAAACAGGCGAGTGGGGCACTCTTGGCGATTTTTCGCACGGCCACAAGTGTTTCTTTGTGGCGCGGAATAAACCAACTATCGCCCTAAGGGCTCGGAAACGTGTGTAGAGCCCTCGAGAGCGCAACCCAAGTAGACACGTTGCAGAATTTACCCTCTCGCCCTTATTTCCACTGTTTTTTCTAGGCTAATTACGTTTAACCTTTGTTATAACATTTTATTGCAATTAACCTTTACATTTGTTCGAAATTGCATAATTCCCGCTATAATGCTGTGATGTTTGCTGGTTCCGGAATTGGGTCTGAATTATTAACGTTTGAGATGAGTGACCCTCTGCTCGAATAAAATTAACAACGACGGTGCGATTTTATAGCAAAATCGGTCTCAATTTGAGGAAGCAAGAAGGCAAGTGAAATGGGCAAAAGTGAACAACGACGATTGTTGATCAGGCCCGCAGGACACAGTTTCCCTAACTAATCTAATCAGCACGGTCGGTCGAACGCCATCAATCGATGGATTAACGAATTAGAACGCTCTCCATGGGGAGAATGGCATGGTGGGGTTTCGTAGTTACATCATTAAAAGGTTTAAATGGATGCAGGTAAATTGCTTGAAAATTTGTTAATTGGGTTGGGGGGTTGGTGTTTCCTTCACAATTTCGGTCCTCACAAGGGAGCTCTTCGCGAAAGTAATGAAGAAGGCTAAAGAGTTCCGGGCCTATCGGCATCCACTCCGCCCTTAGAAGAGAAGATGTACCACCGAAACCCTTCAGCCCCGAAAAATCAGTCGCCCTTATACATGTTGAGCCAAAATTCTAAGCTTCCCGGTGGCACGTTTTCCTTGCCAGTGACGGATCGAGTCAAATTGACTGCGATGGCAAGATTGTCTGCGCTTCACATTCACGTCTAAGTGCGTGAAGTTTTGAAAATTAAGCAATGGCGATGCGAATTCCCTCGAGCAAGAAAAATTGGCCCCTGTCCGGCCCTCCCCTGTTCAATTCCAGAGCGTTTAGTTACCGAAGTGCCTATCCGCATTTAACTAGGGCAGCATTGAGCCCAAATACCCAAAGGCCCAATATCGAAATATGCTCGGCAATATTACTCTAAAAGCTTCAGCAATCTCTTAACCCGCGGGGGCAAAAAATCGGGCATGTATCCCGGCCCGCTCTGGGAGTGGAACTAATCACTAGATACATCACGTCATTTGCCTAATGGCTTCCTGGATGCTAATCTGATGGTTGCCATCAACGCCAGTTCGTCGAAGTTACGCGTTTTCGAAATCTTCCTCAGAGGCGGAGGGAACAAGCTCGAACACGAACGGTTATAGAAATTCAGTTAAGACAGAGTTATTCGGTTAAGACACAAAAAAATCTTCGTTGTCTTCTTGTCTCCGCCTCGTGACAGTCAGGAGTAAAATTGAGAAATCAACCAACTCTTTCGGCGAGCAAAACCTTCGTTTTCTTGGCAAAATGGCGAAAGTTCGAATGCTATTTCGACGTAGTGCTCATCGATATCGCTACAATTTACATGAGAACCAAGCGATGGCGCCACGAAGGCGACGTAGCCAGGTAAACTACTCGGCGAAAATTCTCCACTGGGCGATTTTAAAATAACGATTCTTTTTTTAAGTGCCCGCCACTGTCAAACACCAGTGCATCAGTTAATATCGCGAATCACCTGAAATTCGCATAATTACGCGATAAAACCAATATCCATGCACTCTCTGCGAGCTTAATGATTTTATAATGATTGAGCTGCGATGAGGGAAGTTTGTCTAGGATGGGGTTAATTTCGGGTAATCAGTATCAGCCACTTTAATGGCCCCCTTCGAAAAGCTGAGGAAGGAAGTTTGACCTGAATAAATCATCCTAATACCGTCACGAGATGTAGTTTCGGTTGCCTATACATATTCCTTGTTTTATTTCGCGGCCTGTTAAATGATGGATGGAATTCCGACAAGAGGGACTCCTCGGGAAGGAGGAGGGGAGGTTTGGGGCGACAATTCACTCCCAGGAAGTAATCAGTCAACCTTTTTTTGGGGGGGTTTTCAAAGACAACCTGTTTGGAATTTGTATGGCAGGCATTGTGCTTCTAAATCATATTTTTACATTTTTTCCCGCTGTTGCAGAGGAAATGGCCTCATTTTCGGTTTGTATTGTCCCATTGTGTCTCCAATAACGTTCGCTTTTTCCCTCGTTCCGAATTCAAGCTGATGCGCCGCGTTTCTGATGTTTAAAAATGTATGTGCGACCGTAATATATCGATGTCCGAAAATAGCCGGCTGGCCAGCGGTGTCCGATCTCAAACAGAGAACTCAATCCCGTCAATTTTAGAGCCATCGATCCGGCTCTATTCGATTTCTAGAGTCCTTCAGCCCCGATTTAATTTGGAAATGGGAAAGCCAAACTGATCGCTATCTTTCCTATTATGTTAGCGTTTGGTCTCGGAACCGGTTTTGTTCTGATTCGATTTTGATTTCCATTAAGGAGCTATTACGCGTTGAGGCCATTTTTTCGTTTATTTTGTACAATTTTACGAAACTATGACTCAAAGAAATGCAACATATTATACACGGTGGGCTGACTCTATTATCATCATACTTGTCCATGATTTATGGGACGTTGGTTACAAAAAGGAACGAAAGAGTAAGGCCAAGTTGGATAATTAGCCGGCAATAAATTGCAGGTAAAAGTATTGAAAAGTGGTGTTATATACCTGTTCGTGGCAATACTTCGTACCACCGCCATGGACCGGCGGTTGGGAAACGGCACTAAAACCTGTGGGTAATGAGTTCGGTTCTCTCTTATGTTCCAATAAAAACTATCCTTAGTACCCATTATCCCCTCTCTCCGTTCCTCCACTTTTTTAAATGAAGAAAAGTGCACCAACGTGAGTCTTGCAATAATTGAACGTGTGTGATGATAAATGGTCCTTATCCTAATGAATCGTTTATCTTATGTTGTTTTTGAGTCACAAATTGTGAGCAACAAACTCCCATTGTTAGCAATAAATTAAACTATTAATATTATTTTTCATAGTAACGTTCCGCGCAATTCCATGGAAATATTGACGAGTGTTGATTTGTGTACATTCCATTTAATACTTTGTGTCACTGCCGTTCTTACTCACACTATGTGTTACTTTTATAAGCCTCCTAATTCGATTACAAAAGTGACACTAAATGAACACTAGCGTGACTCTGCATTTTGGAACCCTAATTGTATGGGACCGTATACCCGTGAGGGTGAAATTTGTGTCCTACTCAATTGGCCAATTAAATTTCTTGACCAATTAACGTTGTTGAAAATTTCATTCTCACTCAAAAATCTTTTTTATTATTAGCTCAAAAAAAAACCAGAAAAAGATGCAACACAAATCGTAAAAAGTTTTTACAATTTCTATTTCCAGCTGATTAAAATCTTTACAATACATATAGTGATTTAGCTGACGTCAATACGTCTAACGCTTTGGGCAAGCGATTGGAAAGTGGCATTTCAACCCACGGGTGGTGGGTTCGAAGCGCGCTTCGATAAATTGATAAACAGGCCGGCCCATGGAGACATGAGACGTTTTTTTTTTGTAAAATTAATAAATATTCAATGATTGTCTTTAACTTGCAACCGAACATGTACAAGTCCTACATGTATAATGCTGTTAGTAAAAATATTCATGTTTTCCTATTATCCACATTATGACTGGCCATGCAATTTAGAGAATAATCATAACAAATTTGTGAAAAAATTAAATCGTTATGTTTTCTTTTTTAAGTAATAGAATGATTTATGTTGAATAAACTTAAATCTAAATTTGTTAATGAAGGTCATGTAGAAGGTATCTAACATGCAGCAACCGTCTCTCAGAGGCTCGTTGGTCTAGGGGTATGATTTCCGCTTAGGGTGCGGGAGGTCCCGGGTTCAAATCCCGGACGAGCCCAAAAACTTTTTTCTTTTTACTCTTGTAATTTTCTTTAAAAATTTATAATTTTTTATAATTTAAAAATATATATTAAATAATGAAATTAAAGTTATTTTTTATGTCGCCTGTGATTGATTAGTATAAATGTTGATACTTAATTTGAGCCAATACAGGGCCAAGAAGCACCACGTGCGATTTTCATATTGCCGTCAACCTAAATTTTGATTATCTTAAAATCACATACCAGATATAAATTGTAATAAATATGTTCGTTTTTTTATTAATATCTTTCTGCTGCTCGAATATCTTTTCCAAATAATTTAGTCCTGGATCTGCCAGTTCGAAAAGGGACATTACCTTTACATTCGTAATAAAAAAAAATTGCCCAAAATTCCTAGTGTAATTGATCCAGTTGCGTAGCTGAATCTTGTTCCGTGAAACAATAAGTAGGCTCCTACAATATGTTTCTCATTCCCACACGTCGTCCCATGAACGACTTTCATTTGTTTCCCGGAACAATGGGCTCGTCCGGTCCGAACGGACAAAAGTAATGAGTATTTGTCCGGGAGCAAAAAAGGGCAATCTCTCTTGAGCGGAAAATAAATACATCCAATTTCTTCCACCATTATTGGAATTTTTCGGGTAATATAGCAAAAGGCACGTCACACGGCGACATTTTCCAATATGGCCCACATGTTGAATCTCGGTGCTGCTGATGCTGGTGGAGAATTGGCTGAGTAGAATATTGATTAGGCACATCAGCAGTTCCAAGGAAAAATGCATTATTTATTTACATGCAGTTTGATTAACTACTGTTTATGCTATCACTAACGTAAACATGATATTTGGTATTTCGCAAGGAAAATTATTAATTATCCCGTTTGGCAGCCAGTCTTTGGTTCGGCTTATTAAAGTGTAGTTGCATTGCAATAACCATGACGGTAAGTAGAGTTCAAAGTATATTATCATAAAATTTTATAAATGTAATAGCGTGGCCAAAACCCAGTTTCTGGACAATAAAAACGAACGACCGCTTAGAAAATAAATAAGACGTTTCTCTTCTGGTGTCTCCTTATCTAGTCAACGATAAATTTCCTTTTAATGGGCTCCTTTATCGGAATTTTACTATGCCTACTATAGTATTATTATCGCTTGTAGTTAAGCAATGACTGCTTTTTATTGCCTCGTGTTTCAGCCCGCCTTTGTCCTAATGCTAAGCATCACAGTGTTGTTGATTCAGCCATTCAACTCAGCTAGCACCATTGATATTTACGGGAACGTAATCGAGAGTACCGTTCCGAAGTACCCGCCTTCAGCGTGCTGCCTAATACCGAAATGCCAGAAATCCGGTCTGTGTTACAATGAATTGACGTGCAGTTATCAATGTAGTACCGAGCAGTATCGCTCCGCTGATCAGGGCCACACCCCTGGGTATAGCTTGAGAAATAGTTATACCAACTACGTTTGTTGGTGAGCAGCAATGGTCAGTAAATAAATAGATGTCTTGACGATCTATTCATGCAGGTTTGGAGAGTGTAGGAACTTTGAGGTGATATGCAATCACTGCCAAGATCCCAGGGAGTCTGATTTTGATATTAACACTGTGCGAAGAGACTGCAAGGACTGTTACTATAAGAAGCGATCTTAAACGTTAAGTTGGAATATTTATTTACGAAATTGCTACTAGTGCGAAGTTAAAAATTTTGCAATACGAAGCCTTATCAGTAATAAACACATAATTTGTTTATTGTTGCCACTAAACATTTAAATTCTTGACACGGTTGCTGGCATAGCAGGGGAAACAATATCGTTCGTGACGTATAAGTAAATACATGTAATCACTCAGACAACATCGAAGGCCCTGCCCTCAAAGGGGCATTATTGTTCCAATCTCACAGTCCGTGACGTATACCTACCCAGATGTTCGATTCCCTGGCGTCAGCTGTATGGTATTCCACTGACCAGGTGTGCCATTATAAAACAGCTGAAAATCGGCATCAACCCCTCACCAATGGGGTACGCAACAAGTCTTAATAAGAGGTGTGCAGATATAGGTTTCAGGGTCACTGACTGCATGCGTCTATTTCTCTACAAACATTTGTCAGCAGAGGTAATTACCACATTAGTAACGTAGAGGGGTAATAACAAGGAGGCAGCATGCTGAAAATGAATATTTCAGCCTCAAATAGCCCTTAATATTGACTTCCCTCGTAAGTATTGGATACGCATGTTGAGGGTTTCCCAAGGTTTTTGTTCTAGCTCGCTCCTACGCATCTTCATCCTGAAGGGTGATCAACATCAACTGTTGGTTTAGGTACAGCTGGGAAATTAACGATGGTAATTAGTTTAGTTATTGGCGTTTTGATTAGGGCAAACAATTGTCCGCTTCAAAATAGGCACATGATCGATTTAGGGCCACTAGATCAACGTACTCGCGACTCTGCCCAGGGAATGAAATTCGTGCGAATGAACGTTTGGCATTGGTCAGTTTCCTGAATTCCACAAAAATGACCTTTCACGTGTAAATTTATCAGTACATACACGTCTAGTTAAAGAGACATACTCTCTGCAGCGTAAAATTTTAAGTTCTCGAACAATAAAAACCAGAACAAACATTTTATTTCGGTCTTCGTGTAATAATAAAATATTGACCCAATCGTCGAGTGGCCGTACACTTACGCCGAATATGGCAAATATACAGTATAAAGCCGGCTTAAGAGTCCACCCAAGGTAACGTTTATTTTTGTGTGCCGGGGCTTTGAGGTTCAAGAAACCCGGTTTTCTCTACATAGGGCAAACGTTTGGGTTATTTGACGTGAATATAAAAACATCAAGGTTAAAAAAATACGAACGGTTTAACTGAGGGGAGACAAATATTCATATATTTTTCTTATAATTGTTACCAGGACTGGCCATCACATTTAATTAATAACCGTAACAAATTCGTAAAAAAATTTACATGAAACTACTTTTTTTTTAATTAATGGAATAATTGATGGTTAACAAGTTCTAACCGTTTTCGCAATATTGAAATTGAAACATATGTGTTACGGTCATGTGGAAGGCATTCAGCATGAGTGAAATTTCTGCTAACGGCTCGTTGGTCTAGGGGTATGATTTCCGCTTAGGGTGCGGGAGGTCCCGGGTTCAAATCCCGGACGAGCCCGGTAATTTTTTTAATTTTTTTTCTTGAGACATTTCTTTTGATTATCGTATATTGCATTTTATTAAAAAAATGGTTCGAGAAAATATTCAATTGATTTAATAATAATTATTTCTTACTCATTAGTAAAAAAAAGTTATTATCATCGTCTCAATGTTCCTACGTGAAAATTGGAATACTGACAAATTTGATTTTTCTTTAAATCCATGTCTATTAAATCAAATAAAATTAAACTATTGTAATTAATGAGGTCTGCACTTTGCCTTTCACAGTCACAAGCCTATAACTTGATATGTGGCTCAATGGTCTAGGGGTATGATTCTCGCTTTGGGTGCGAGAGGTCCCGGGTTCAAATCCCGGTTGAGCCCGTCTTTTTTTTTATTTGTTTTTCTAATTTTCAGCATAAGCTGTTTAATGCAAATCACTTATTTTACCAATGGCATTATATAAAACAATAAAAAATTCAACTCCGTAACAATTTCCGGTTTTCAAGCATAATTTCCAGAATTATACCCATAAAGGAGAAGGCTTTAAACCCATTTTACCTTTGGCATTGCAAGCTTTAAAATCAACGGTAACACGTTTAGTTACATGGTGATAATGTTAATGCCAACTTTAACCGCGTTGCAGTAACCGACTAATAACGTCCCCATAATACCATCTTGTCGCAGTAAATTCTATTTACACCTGTCGTTCTGTATAAATACAGGCGGGCCATAAATCATAATTTGCGTCACGTTTAAGGGCAGGGCTCCCCCTCATAAACACCCTACATATGAACATATATAATATGCATCAGGTATTAAGTCTACACTTTCATTTCGAATTGAAACTGCGGGGTCTAATTTTTCTATACTATTTATTATGAAAATATAATACAAAACTCCCTATGTAGTGTAATCGAATAAATATAATCAATATTGTGGTCATTTAATGGACTGCCTCGGTGTATACAGAATTTTATATAGCAAGCACAAAACGCACTCTAATTCTAGTCACCCTGTATATCGCCCTCGCGAAACGAGGGAGATGCACAAAGTTCCTAGGTCAAGTAGCATAATATACTATATTAATAATTAGTGGAACTGACTAATAAATTACCAATATAGCCAATTGGTTGTTAGTTAACCAAAGTGGCAGAACATGATTTCTTTTAAATATATTCGTTGTAAAACTTGTTCAAAAACTCTTTGGCATGCAACTAGTTACTTTTCATTGGACGTGGTGTCTATATAGCTACGCTACTTTATATAGTATATTTTACATCTTAGTTCTTATTTAGCGCAACGTATAGGCAACCCAAAACACTCTACTAGAGATGGAATGTTCCCGACTATATGCAAGAAAACTGGGAATAACTTAATGTTATATAAAATATATTGTACCTACAGCAAAAACAATTCTCTCTGCGTCTGATGTGGTTTTTACAATTTTTGTACACTAACTGGGTAAATAAGAACCAGAGGGACATTTTTTTGTCATTTATATAATATAAAATTCATTTATTTAACTCTATTATAATATATTCATAAAATATCTCTATTTAAGTTAATTAGGTAGGTATGTAAATAGTACAGTTCAATCTCTAAAATTGTTTTAGTGCAGGCTGAACCGGGCTGAGACCCGTCGGGGCGAAGCCCGACTTCATCCGGCAAAAATTACGTTTTACACTATTATGTAGTAAAGGCTAAGTATCTCTAGGTCTTATGTAAAAAGTAGTATTAGTATGTAAGTGTATTGCTCGTTTGATTATTTAATACGCTATATTGCTGTCAAGTTATAGGCGCTCTATGTGGCAATGTCGCAGAGAGGGAGAATTATTCTAGTTGGGGAAAATTGACTGGTGGTGTCGTGTCCATAGAATATGCATTTTGATTTTAATACTTCTCTTTTAGGTACTTTAACGTCTCTGTGAATAATTGACCGAACTTACCCCCTCCGCGACCTAATACTCGCTACTCGTTAATTCATACTTTTAAGGGCTAAAACGTTAACTTCCTCGTTTATTTATTTATACCTAGACCTATGGTAGTTCGTTATCTATCGTATTGCTATGGTTTCAGAGGCGTGGCCGTCTTCTGATGACCAACCTACTGTTTTATTGCTTTCGAATACCCGGCACCCGGGATGCCTTCGAAATCTCGATTCTGACGAAAACTGTAAATTCCACTTAAAAAAGTTCCAATCGTTGTTTTGTGTGTGCGATTCACCGAAACATTAAAAATCTTAAGTAAAAATATTGCTCATCGCTCTTATTGCTGTTGGAGTGCCTCGAAATATTTCGGCGAATGTGCTTAAGTATAAACCGTATTGACGAACATTGAATTTGACGAGAATTGCTTTTTGTTTATTGCTCTACAAGACGCGTTATTATTGCTTCTTTTTAATACTAACACATAGAGTGCAGCCGCCAAAACTTTCACGCACGCTCTCCGTTAAAAAAGAGGAGTGACGTCAAACGGACGTCATTAAATGATGTTGAAAAGACACTGGAGGGTGACGTCGGGAGGACGTTGTGGAACGACGACAGTGTAGATCTGTGAGATTTCTCTTTCAGGAAAAATTTCTTGACTTGAGCATTAGCGTGAATCGTCAAAATCGACGTCGAAAGTAGGTCACCTTCCCACCTGAAAGGCCATAGGCCTTTAACTTTACGATAAATTTATTCGTTTCATTGTTAGGTCCCTTATCAGGTAACTGACAGTGTACACCCCCCTAAGTGACGTCCCTCCACTCGAGAGGGCAACAGGGACCTTAAACATTTTGGGAGTCGAGTGTTACCTTATTTTAAAGGTATTTTTCTTCAAAGTCGAGTTTGGCTGGGGTATTTCGTTTTCGAACGCCCACCCGGTAATACATTAAGAAGACTATTTTCCATCAACTTCATCGGCTGTGCTGAAAGTTTTGGCGTCCCATTAAACCCTTACCACCTAATCCCACCCCAATTTGGGGCGGTTTTAATTTACGAAATTCACCGTTCTCATTAGTGCCGCCATTTCTGTTTTTCTCCCGAAGTAATGCCAGAACATTAATTACAAACTATAATATGATAAACTTGTCAAAGAAACAACGTCTAACTCTAGGGGCTTAGTTGCGTAATATCACTCTCTATACTGTACAATTTAATAATACTTTCTGTGCTCCTACATAACCTAACTTTCCTACATACGGCCGACTCGCAGATGAATCATTTTTAAACAGGTAATAGGGCGATAGTGTTTTGTTCTGAATATGTATTGTGGTGAGATCGATCGTCGAATGTTTTCTATACCTACTGCAATTTCTATTATCGGGGTCATAGAATGAAGATTTATTATTTATAAAATGTCACATATTTTTATAGCGCGCAGCAGGCAATAGGGAAATTATTAAAGTTATTAAATTCGCCTTGAATACGGCATTAAGCTAATAATAGCTTGAATTATTGATGCTAATCTATTGTTCGTTTAAAATGTAAAAAATGCTGTCGCCATGAATACAGGAATGTGAGCACTACTACTGACTGACTAGACTGCACACTCGCCAGCTTTAGGGTCCAGTCAAGACTAATTTTTACCGCTGCCCTGTGTGGAAATTTTTACATAAAATATTGCACTGGCCCTTTTGCGGTCATCCCACGAGACTGTTGTCCTAACCTAATTCCTTATAACATAATAATTTAGTCTATTCACTTGCAAAAATACTGCCAAAACTATTCTTACTTATACGTATTAGTTTGTTCTCTTTTCGCCTTAAATTTCATGGATTTTCTCAACTTTTATAGCAAAACCTATTTTACATATTGTTGAGTCCTTCGGACCAGGTTGCATATCTACACAAGTACCTCTTTCATACCCACTTGTTTGGATACGAAGAGACAAAACAATTGACTAGGTGTTTATCTATTTTATATCGGGACTAAACTGCGACTAGAAATTTTGCATCGTGTCTTATCATACATTTTTAACAATTTTATCTAAGATTCGTTGTTTGCGAAACGTTGCTTGGCGTTCAAAACTTCGTTGCATTTGAACGTGCGATAAGGGGTTGAAAGAAATCTTTGAAAGTTAATTAACTAAAGATTAGCTGAGATAGGTATAGTGCAGCCTAAGTGTGAGTACAGGTATTTACATCCCTTATTTATAAAAATCGCCACGGTACGTATGGCAGGAAGTGAAGTTAGTTCGGTGCAGGGAACGTTTGAGTATAGGCAGGTACAGGTATCAGGTTAATCCTGATCGTTAGGCAATTCAAATCGACAAAACAAACAACAGAAATCTAAATAGACCCCCTTCCATTCCTTGGTTCTCGATTTAAATGTGAAATTTCGCCGATTTCAATGGCACCTACATTGACACATTTATCTCAAACCGTTTCCGAGGTATTCGGGCACAAAATCTGTCAAAACAAAATGGGAACAAGTGAGGTGTTTTGACAAAACTGGCTGACTTGTCAAAGTACTTCATTTGTTCTCAAGGCCACGGAAAGGAAACATGATTTTTCCCAGATTTTGGGTCAGTTGCAAACCATTAGAGATGAATGTGCAAAAGGCTGTATTTTTGAAATCGGTAAAATCAGCTGTTTTCAACGAGTTAAAAATACTTTTATTTGAGCCTTCTCGTCACAGACCTGCTTAGATTTGACTGCAGCCCCTGATGGCTTGTGGAAAAAATTCGTATTTTTTGCTCGTTTAAACGTCTTCGCAAAATCAAAAATAACGGAAATATCCATCCATTAATCCATATTAACTCGAATTGGAGTAGACATGGGAAAACCCAACTTTATTCAGCTCAGTTGCTCGATTCTTCGCCTCAAACTTTGCAATTGGGATGTTCTTCACTTTCTTCCATTACCAACGGCTTCGTTACCCTAGATTTGCGTCTTTAAGGCTAATCTAAATTTAGTGGACGTATTTGCGATGTGTGACATGTTACTCGTTTTGGGAGGGACTATATACAGTGCGATAGTCGAAGCTAGGGTCACTTTGTACAGGGTGAGTGACGTTAGCGTCGACTAGGGGGATTTTAAGAAGTTATATGGCCGCTAGAGTAGTTTACTTAAGAAACCTCTTTTGGAGGTTTCTACTAAAGATTTGCAGAATCCAAGCCTTGAGGGGAGGACATTTTTGAGTCTCCTCAAGGCTGCAGTCGCTTAGCAATAGACTAGAATATAGTGACTAGAATAGAACAAGGACTAGACGAGGAACTGCGCGGCTTTGACACGGCTCACCTACCAATAAGGAGAATGGCAAATCATAGAACACCTAAATCTCTATTAACCTACAATGCACAGAGTAATTAAAAATAGGTATATCTCTTCTTTTTTACTTTGTTACACGCCCTGCCAAAGCCGCCCCTCAACATTAACCATCAAGAACTTTATAGGTAAGTAGAATTATGTCACCTCTTTAACCAGTGTAGACTCGTACGGGTACAGGACTCGGAAGAATTTCTTGGATTTGTTTGCCGGAGACCGGAGCGTCCTCCAGGCACGCCATCGAGGGAGGCATGGGCTCTTCTTTGAGACACGCAGACTCCAGGTGCTTGTTAAGGTACGATTTAAGAGCGAAGGTCTTGTGGCATCTCGGACATTCGAAGTTCTTGTCCGCTGAGTGGGTTTGCATGTGTGCTCGGAGATTTGATCTGAAACAATTAGAATCTGCTTGAAGATGTGAACGATCTGCAGGGAATTGCGGTTGAGGCATTAAGTAACTTGCAGTCTTTTTAAGCTAGAAACGAGCAGGTGCAACGTCTTAAATTTGACACAACTAGTCAGACCCCTTCCGTAATGACTCAGAATTGAATCGTAGTGTATTTAAATCGATAATAAGCCGCTTCAGGTTAGCGGGTTAGCACTAACCGGGCAAAACGAGTGAGGATTAAATCGCGGTCTTTTCGAGACGTTAAAGTCGATTTAACTTAGTCCTGAGTTGGACCGAAGTTTGAAAGAGACTCGTCTTACCTGTCAGCAAAGGCCTTCCCACAATGCGCACACCCATATGGTTTTTCTCCGGTGTGCGATCTGAGGTGTCCCTGAAGAAGCCACGGTCTCGAAAACTGTTTCCCGCACACCCCGCACCGATGCGCCAACTTATGCGTCAGCACGTGCATCGCCAACGCCGGCATTGACACGTAAGCCTTCCCACACGTCATACACTTCTTGGCTGCCTGACTATCCAGGCTTCGATGCGTTTGCTTATGCCTGGACAGGTTGCTGCTGGTCGCGTACTGTTTCCCGCATTCGCTGCAGGTATACTTCGGCTTCTCGTTGCTCAGTTTAGTCGTCAGAGCCACGGAAGGATCCTCTGGGTTCGACCGTTTTTTAGACCGGCCGTCGCTGACGAAAAACGCCTCGTAAGTGTACGCCACTGTCTTTCCAGACTTAATTATAGTTTGGTGCGGTCTGATGTTCTCTTGTTCCTGGATGTCGTTCGTGTCCTGCGCGATCTGAGGTGGCTGCGGCGGGAGGAACACTGTGGTGCTGGCGCTCAGATCCAAGATGGCGTGGGCCGCGTGCAAATCCTCCTCAGCAGGTACGCGTATGGTTGGCTGGTTAGTCAAGAACGACAACGGTGTGGGATTGTCATCGTGATCGGCCACTTTCTTGTCCTCCAAGCAGTAAGGCCGGTAGATGTCCTTCTTCTTAGGGGGCAGGCTCAAGTGGGCGCCGGTGGAAGTAAACGTCATGGACAGACTCTTCCTCTTGAAGGGAGGCGGTGAAGGAGGAATAAACTCGGACGTTGCTTGTCCTGCAGACTCCTCAAGGGAGTTGAGAGTGACGTAAGGCGGTGCCATGGGGTGTTGCGAAGTGAAATCGCCCTTCGGGATGTAGGTGGTGAACGAAGAGGGGTGCACCTCGTGGATGTAGCCTGGAAATAATAAAAACCGGGTTTTATTTTAGCTTGGAAGCAACAGTTAAAAAGCACTGTAGGGGACGTTTTCATTATTAATGATACGATGCGGGAGTGGAAGTAGGGTTGAAAAGTTTGCGAATTACCGGCAGAAACATGACGATTAAGAGGGACTTTCGTTTAAAGTTTAATGCCTTTTATTATGTGGAGGTTTCGAAGTTTTCTAGAATGGCAGTTCTTCGTATGGCTCTAAGATAATATGAATAATTACAATTAACTCGAAACAACTAGAAATAAGTAAAAAAGTATTAGTTCGCTCAGAATTTGAATCTAAGCCATCATGATTGTGAGACATGTGTCGATCTCAATACACTCTGAACTGACGAGCCGCAACGATGCCAAAGAGGCTTTTCTAGGGCGCGAAATAACAATAATAAATATTGAATATTATATAATATAAGAAACCTCTTTAATATAATATTCCCTCTTCAGTCATTGAATAATCCTCAAATCACTTACTTTTGCTAATTTCCCTCAGTAGCATTTCACATATCTGCAGATTAATTACCAGAAATATTTTGGCAATTAATTCAACATTGTTGCCGCATTGTTAAAGGTCCGTTGCGATTAGTCAATTTAAAATATTCATTTGTGGCGAATGCGATTGGCTATAAATCCTTTTAAGTAAAGTATGTAGAATACTGCACATGTTCCAGTAAAAAAATGGCCAAGGAAGCCTTGAAACCCTTCAATGTAGGCGAACCCGTTGGTAATCCCAGTAATTCTATTAATTCTAATGGGATTAGAGGTGATTATTGCCTATTTAAATATAATGTCCTGCCACTAGTTGAATATTAGGTAAAGGTGATAATTGAATTTACCAAGTTTGCTAGTATACTCTTCGATTGATTTTGATTTGGGCGTTCAATACTTCCCTCCAATGAGGTCCTCGGGATGCAAATCACAAGCATATAAGCTCAATATATGGGTTAATAATTCATTAGTGTCCTTAACCACAAAACTGGAAACTCCGAGTTATAATTAAAGCTATTAAAAGTTTTATTAAGCCAGCAGGAACGTCGTATAGCTGTAAGCTGTAATATTACCGAGCTAATATATCGACCCTGGTACGGGATTCCGTATATTATTTAGCTCGATTTTCCGCAGCGAAAACCTGTTGCCGGAATGTCGAAAACAAAACTTTTTCCACTTTAATTCACTTAAAAAGGGCGAGTTTACAGCACGACGGAAAAGGGACCCTCTGCCCCTTTTACGTATTCAGGTTTACAAGGCTTGGGCGAATTGAGTTATTGGCACAAACAGCTCGGATAAGAATATTCCACGCCTTGTTTTCCCTCTGGAAAGAAGGTTTTATTTGCCGCGATCCAGATCGTACATGCATCGAAAGCGCTTCGCGCGGTCGGAGGAATCGAAATAAAGCCATCGATGGCGATTCGTTTTTATGGGAGGTTTTTGATTTTCTAGTTTTAGTTTTGAGTCGTTTTCTTCCTTTTTTCTATCAAAATGATTTTTGAAAATGTGGAATGCACGCAAAAGGTTTGATGTGTTTGGGATCTTCCGAAATCATGATCTCGCGTCAGTTGCTGTTCCAACTACACCATAGTGCAATAATTGTTTGATGGCTCAATTATGTTTGTTGCTTATGCCAGATGGGGTTATAAGATCAAAGAAAGAAGGAGAGGGAGAGGGAGAGAGAGAGAGAGAGAGAGAGAGAGAGAGAGAAAGGACAAAGTAGTGCTGTTGCTCAACAAAACTTAGTTTGAGATTTGATCGCTTCTAGAAATATCCAGAAAAATCAAATAATTTACAAAACGACTTTGTTAGATTTATATCTTTGATCATTTTACGCCACCTCAGTAAATTTATGGTGATGATTTTGATGAGAAGGAGAAAAAATAGAAGAAGTTGCCTGAAGAGGAAAAGCAGGAAAGATGGAATAATCTAAAACGGAAAGAAAGACAGCAAAGACGTCATCTCGAGCAGAGAGGGGAGTTGGAAGGCGCTGAATAAGGAATTAATAGAGTGACTGGAGCAGCAGCTGGAGAGCTGCATAATGGAGAAAATGACGACTGTCAACCAGAAAATTCGGGAATTGGAAAACAAGTCATGATAGTCATCGCGGTCTTGTTGGCAAGAAGTTGGAAATCGAAGATGATGGAGTAGAGACAAAACATGGCGGATTTTGCCAAGTCCCCAAATCGGGTAACGATTTTCATTGAACTTCAACATGACTCAGTAATAAACAGAACCATTCTTAGAACCATGGGATTGAGGTACTCAGAATCCAAAGATGGTCGGGGTACATACAAAAAGAAAGAAGTTACGGATTTGATACAGCCTGCCAACGAAAATTGTGTGAGTTATTTCATTATCTATTTGGGAGAGGGGTGGCGATAGGAAAGGTGGAAGATGTGGCAGTTTGGCATCACCCTCTTGTGGGGTGCGCTCGTGCCAGCTGTCGTCGTCTAATCTGTTCGATTTAATTAAAAGGGCCCGAGAAAGAGAAAGAGGGAAAGAGGCGCTTTCGCCCTTCGCACCGCCAGGTAACAGCTGTTGCTTTCCGACCTTGTTGAGCATATTATTGTTTGGGGGAGAAAGGTGTCTATTTTCGAAAAGAATGGATTAAATTAAGTGTCGAGTTGATGTTGTTACAGTTACAAAAAGCGTCAGTTATACGGGGAATACGGGACGTTTCGCCTTTAAACCTCTAATGCGTCTCTTCACTCACCATTATAAAGAATGGTGGTACCGCTGGGGCTTCCCGGCGGCGGGCTCGGGGCAGTGGCCCCCTCCGTCGGACTGCTCGGTCCCCAGCAAGCCCCCTGCGAGTCCCCCACAACATCGATAATCTCCTCCTCCTCCTCGTCCATCTCCTTGGGCGATTCTTTGCTGCTCCACGGGTACGACTTCCACTTTTTCGCCATCAAGCACCGAGGCATCTTCGCACATTTGGAACGTACCCCCGAACCGTCGCCCTAACTTCGAATCATGTGGAACCCGCGCGGCGCGATTGCAGTACCGAAAGTGCGAGTGGTACCAGAGAGGAGAGAGACAGAGTCAAGATATAGAGCGACAGAGTTTAGCGTGAATATAGGAAACGAACGAAGAGAGAACTAAACTAAAGTAGCGTCGTCAACCCCTCGTGGTTCGGTTGTGCGCCCCGCCGAGCGCGCCCCTGTATTTTATAAGCGCGAGGGTTGGGGCTGCGGGGGACGCGGGGGTTGAAAGTTGGGCTGTTGCGCCGCTCCGCGAGGGGGGCCACCGAGTGTTGCATGGCACTGGTTGCTTCTTCTTCTCGGTCGACGGGGAGGGGTGGCTTTGTCGGGGGGGCCGGAGGGTAGCAAACCGCGATAGTTTTCGGTGGTTTATGGAACTGTAGCAATCAAGGGAGATTTTCTTTTTAGGAGGTCGGATGTGTGATTAAAAAAACGCGAATTGTGTTGGGGTGTAACCCCGTAGCAGCCTCGCTTATTTCCCTAGAATTCCAGACAAAAACCCCGATCAAGAAGTTGGAACTCAAAGTTTAATTGGCAATTTTCCCCCAACTAATTTAAAAATTATAGATTCCATCACTTGAATAGCTAATTAAAAGTTTTCAGGGTTGTATACACATTTTACTTATTAAATTGTAAAGAAAAATCGTGTTGGAGTATTACATGTTCGTTCAGGCTACTTAAAGTTCATTTCTTAGAACTCACTTGCCACCTCTCTCTCTTTCTTTCTCGCCGTTCATCAGGTTGAAGATACCTTAATGTTGAGTTTGCAGCCAAATTCTCGAGGAAAAATTAGCTGAATCTGAAAATACCTGAGCTCTTGACGATATAGTGAATAAGACTTCCGCATAAGCTCGAGTGCGCCCCCATGAAGTAGCTTAGAGCAGCTCCATGGGGGCGCCACTCCCGGAAATGCATTATCGTGGATGTCCTATTTGCGTAGTTACCAATTTAAAATGTTATAGTTCTTTAAGTTGTTTTGGTGTGTAAGGGAGGCGGATTATTCAGAACATTTATGGTGTAATTTAAAAAAATGGTCAGTGGCGGAGACACTTTGTAAGAGCAGTGAAACCTAGTGAAGAGCCCCTGGGAAATCCAATCCAAACTACCTTAACGCTATCACGAGATTTCCTGCATTCGAAAATGGCACAATGAGACATACACAGAGGCGCAAAAACTCTCCAAAAGTATACCAATATGGCACGTGCTTGTTTAAAGACACGCGACACCCGCCACGTGGGCTTAGGGCCACCTGATCGGTCACGCACCTGGGGTGGAAGCCCTAGACCGGCCCCTGACTTCCGTAGACACCAAGGGAAAAGATACCATCATATAATATTGCACCGTTACAAGAAGGGTACTATCCATATTTGGGTATTTAAGTGGTTCTGAAAGCACCGAAACGAATACTTAAAGTGATTTATGGAGGAATGATACATACGGAAATATGACACATCGAGTGAAAATTTTGCGTGATTCTTGAGACACGGAAAGGAGGTGTAGGGGTGGGTGCCTGACCGTGGGCGTCTGAGCGATATTAATGCCTATAGGGTGGCACAAGGACATGCAAAATTTGAATTTTTATCGAGTATAGGGGATTACTAATGACGTGAGGTTGAGGATATTATGTGGTTTGTTATGAAAAATGCCTCGTCCAGCACCGCAACTGCAAACCAAATTATTGCTCCAAATTCCTATAAAAATGCAGAAAACAGGATTAATCCCCGGAATAGCAGCTCGAAAATCCCGTTAAAAACAGCGGTAATCTTAAGGAGGCAACAAAAGTAAGCCGTGTCCTTTGGACTATTTAATTAAAAAATGGTAATGAGAGAGGGAGAGTCGAAGAAGAAAGAGAGAGATGTTGAACTTTTTAGCGTGTTCCCCGAGATAAACATTTTGGGAAATTACGCCAAGTTTTTCAGTGTCTCACTTCCCGACAAAGAAAAAGGGCCCAATTAAATGATAATGCGTCTGGGGAACGTCTTAATTGAAATCTGGAAAACTAACACTGCTGGGTGCGGCCCGCGCCCCACCCCCCACCCCCTGCGGGGTCAAACTTTTTGCGGCATTTCCGAACAGTTTGGCCCATTGTTCCTTCACAAGGGAGAAAGTTTTTCAGTCACGTGCCACACACTTTTGATAAATTGAATCCGCGGATGCGATTGTGTCCGGCATTGTTTAAATTTGTCTGCCATTTTTGCCACAAAAGGCCGATTGTTTTCCGCCGGCCATGCGAAATGACAAAAACCCTGGATATGTGTACGTATACGTATATTATATTTTAGCCCGGATTGTTTTCGGCTACGTAATTGTTATTGTTTCCGGGGGCGTGGAAAGTTTTTGTGATATCGCTCCCCTCAATCCCACACAACCTCTGGAAATCTTACATTTGGAGGAGAGGAAATCGAGAATCAGCCTGGAAACTTCCTGGCTGTTTGCGAACATTGGGCGTTATTACTCCCGCCTTGTCGCCACAACGTCTAATACAGAGGTGCAAAAATCATCTTCCATCACTTGTTACGGAATATTAGTCGGCAATACGTGAGTAGCTGATCACAGTAACATACTGCCTGCTTTTGAATTTCGCGCTAATTTGTGAGCCAAAATCTTTCCATATTCGCATCTCACTTCCACCAACGCACTATCGCGTCATGACGTCCTTTCCTTACAAATAAAGTTCTGAATGTGACAGTGACATTTCGCCTTTTAATCGTCCGCGTCGCAACTGCTTTACTCGTATGGTTCGGCAACCAGTCATACAAAGAAATCATGTTTTTAGTGTTAGAGAAATTATAGTCAAAAACAAGAATTATTCTCTAATGTGCTATGAGCCTTTGGCTGGGACCCGAACCCACATCTCGCCCGATCCCTGTGCTCTTCGTTACCGTGCATTAGCAGAATACTTTTCTCTTAATTGCTTCATTTTATTTATCAAAGAACCCGAAAATGGCCTCTTTTAAGGGCAAATACAATGAGTCATTCCACCCTCCTCCGCACTAAGGGTCTAATCAGCGCTCATGAATACGTAAATCGCACTTTTCCCCTCAGGAACTTTAGAGCTAACTGCGACTTCCAGTAAAGTAGGAAACGTAGTAATAGTACCCCTTACTAAAGTATCAAATTTGCATGCCGGAAGCGGGAACCAACGAAACTCTAAACCTACCTATAGATACGAATAAGTGTTTAATTCTAATGATACTCTTTTAAGACCAGTTGCACCGACGACGTATCGAATTACTCACGAGGGATTTAAATTTCAGGGCACTTCGTTTTCGTTTTTTTTTTTTAATAAAGCATCCCCTAATGGCACTTTGAAGACTACACCAGAAAATCCGTATCTTTATCGCTCGGCCCCCCGAAATTGTATTATCGCTAATGCTTCCCGAACGACTTTTGCATAAAAAAGGCATTCATGGAGTGTGGGGGGGAAAGCACTGATTACTTGTCGTTTGTTTAAATGGCCCAATCTCGGTATAGAAAAAGTTGCCTTAAAGTTCCCAACTCCACGCTGGGATCAGTATTAAAAGTTTCGGGTTTCTTCCCCAAAGAACTGACTTTGAAACTGGGAGTTTTCAGGGGAGGGAGATGTTGTGGACTTGTTGCTTGGGCGAAACAGTTAGGGGATAAGTGGGGATAAAAAAACACGCTAAATTCTGGACGCGGGGTGGATAATTACAAACCAAAACATATTAAAAGCGGCTTGTTCTAGGGGAAAGTTTGGTGAATTTAAGGAAGCTCGACCCTTTTGGAAACCCAAATGATCCTCATCCCTGACTCGCTTTTCTATGTTTAGCAGCTTTTTGACAGCAGAGACTTCTTGTTTCACGTCCATATCAAGTATGTGATTTACCTAGTGTGCACTCAAGGTGGAGATTTCAAATGTGTGAGGTTCACTTGAGCTCAAGTGGCGCCCCTAATTGGGCGAGTTACTCAACAGCAGCAATGAGAACCACTTCGACGTCGGCGCCATCTACCGCAATGCGCCCTTAACTAATCTTTTCATCTTTGGAAGTTTTTTTGAGGGGGTTTCAGTGTTTCGACTGCGTTTTTTTGCCAAATTTTCGACTCTCCGTTCCGGACACCCCCTTTTGCAGGCTAACACCTCGTTCAAATATTACGTTCATCCACTCGGTAATTCAAAATAATAGTCGTATAAAAATAGGTAATATTTAACTAGTCATCGAAAGTGCATTGTGCGTGCTCAATGGCATTCAAAGCGCGTCCAAAATCCGGCATGATTTATAGGACAGCGTTCGGACGTCCATTGATTTTAAAATTTTATTTCTATTAGTCTGGGGCTAAGTGTGATTCGTTTTCGGCGTTAGTTTAAATGGAAACAGCCATCAGTGTCAGAAACAAGGACATTAATTCCGGCCGGGCTTTATCGCCGGCCCATGTTCCACTTTTGATAGATCGCGTTGTTTACGCCATCCGCCGATGCTCGATTTCATTACTCGCCCTGGTTATTTATTGGATTTTTTCCCCGTTGTCGATAAACATCTGCCGCTCTTTATTTCAGTTTAAATTTAAACTTTCCTCCGTTCCTTATACGGCTGTATTGAAAGCCGAGATAGGGAGAGCCCCGCCAACAACTCCTTATCTGACACTACACTTTCGATTCAAAATTCGCCAGTGCTTAATCCATTTGCGAGAAAGTTCTCTCTGCGAACACGACGCCACCAAAACATTCTATTCAATGTGATGGCATAGAATTGAGGCAACCTTCCCATGCTCTGTTGCCGCCCTGCCCAAACGTCCGGAATCACAAAGAGTTTTCAATTGACCATATGAGATTTTCGGGTGAACATGGCAATGCTGCAAACGCTAAACATTTCTCTCCTGAAAATAGTCTCTTCGAAGTGGCGAGCAAGAGTGAGAAGGAGCACGTTGAAAAGAAACTTTGTCAGATACAGAAACGCGAATTATTATGGTTAGATCTCCCGAGTTTCCTATTATTCAATCTCCTGAATGCGAAACACCCAGAAACCTGCCGGGATTATATGAATAATATTTTGGGCGGGGGAGGTTTTCCGAATTATGTTCTTACCGAAGTTTTAACTTCGTTTGCGCTCGGCGCCGAGTTGTGTGTGTAGGCCCGGGAATTTTCTTACCTTTGCATGCCGTTTTGTTTTAGATTGCTCGCCTTTCTCTCACCCGATGCATAATTCATGGAAATATGACACGCATTTGTCCAATGTGCTCGGCACTTTTCGTAATTGAAACTGAGGGGCTTTGTTTCCGTTCACTTGTGACGTTTTCGAAGCAAGCGGCGCGGAAACGTCCTAAGCAGACTTCACACTAAAGGGACGAGCTTAATCTTTTAAGGGATGTTTTCAGGGTGTACGAAACGATAAGAAATGTCATTGGGACTATTTTTTTGCAGAGAGATGGGCCCGTTCAATGCATGGATAATTGGGTTCTGAAAGAAGGTTGTTTACATCAACGTGTAGTCCTGGATTTCACGCTCCATGATCGGAGAGGGTAGTAGGAATTAACAGCTCTATGCGGAGGGACCATGCACGGAATAATGTTCTGTAGCAATGCTCCTAGCGGACTCAAAGTCCCATTCGTTTTAACGTGAATTAATCTAAATTGCTGAAGACCGTTATATCGCTTATATATGTAGATGTTGACCACTTCTAGAAGCTTAATTTGTGTATTAAACTGTCCCTGACCTCGTTGCATGAGCCGTATTTTACCATCATCAAGATTAACTCGACGAATCATTTATGATAATGGATTTTTAGTCGGTTTATGTGGAAAATGCGTTTTAATCACTCAAAAAGTCTCAAAAAAACTTCCTAGAGTTGAGTTAACAAAGTGCGCATCTCAACAGATGGCGCCAGTACGCTGGTTCCTGTGTAACTCCACTGATGCTCGATAGGGGCGCATGGAACGCTGCATTCACCTTTGTCAAGAAAATTTTGTGTGTTTTTATAAACATTTAAATTTGTTAACATACGTTTATTATGTGGTCGGCACTTGAAAGAACTCGCTATCTAATGCGGCTAAGCCGTGGAGCTTCCAGGCTGCAGTATTGCGATTTCCTCTGGTAGATCCTGTACGCCACTGCTTCATGTTAAATCAAGTTGATAATTCTTATAAATATACAGGGGGGATGGAACTAAAATTATGCAGAACCGCGTTGGCATGGCATGTTTCTCTTGAGAGTAAAAAATTATGAAAAATTGTCTTTCTGGAATAGAATATTCCTTTAGCTCGACATTTTATGAGGTCAAATTTCGACAGCCGTAGGCATGAGAACAAATTTTCATATGGAAAATCGACGCGTTTTGAGGTCCTACATGCACCCGTTCTGTGTCCAATATAAGGCTAAAGATCCTATGACTAGATGTTACCATTTTCTTGCAAACATGCGACTATTAACATAAACGAACATACCAAAATATTCGAGATACACAAAAAGGAGCAATAAATCACTCGTCGAGAGTGTTTTTCGGGGAGGCAAAAAACCGCATATGTATATACAGATACATTGAAAGAGGGATATTGCAGACAAAAAGTAGCAATTCTCTTACATATAGAAATGTAAAATAACCCTCCAATAAAATTTAATAACGGGCAAAATATGGCGGCGTTTTCGGTTGGCGTTTAGAAAATCCTTAAATATTACCATAAGGCCGGGCATTTCCCTGGATGGAAACCGAGCTATTCTCGGCACGTACCGATGAATAAGAATAATCCCTGGATTCGGACCGCAACAGCAGCAGCAGCAGCAGCAGCAGCAGCAGCACCAGGAAAACTTCCATATCTGGAGCGGGACCCTGGGGGGCTTCGTTTTGCATTTTGTCCTCGTTTGTTCGATAATTTAACCGTCCTTTTTAACACCGACGTTAAACGAAACGCCACTCTAGAGGCCCTAGTTTATGATTAACACCTTCAATACTCGAACTTGTGAAACTCTCGAGAAACTTCTCCTATATAGATGACTTCGAAGTAGTTCCATCTGGCCGAGAGGGCTCTTGTGTGGTCCCGAACTTCTGCCATTGTCGACATCGGCCCTCTCTGATTTGATTTTCCGATGTTGTTGTGAGCGGAGGGAATTGTTGCCGCAGGAGAAAAATTACAAAAACAAATTGGGCAGTTAAGTATTTAGGGCTTGTTAGGGCAGGTATTAGGGACGCGTATTAATTTGCCTCTAATTCATCATCATTACAAATAAATCCGTTCATTAAGTCTAACTTGCGAGCATTAAAAGTTTGCAACGAACAGAAAGCTCAATTTTTCATCTCCCTCCTTCGCTTCGGGGGATTTTCTCGATGGGAACTTCGAGGAAACAGGTGGCAGTGGAAAAGAAACATTTTTTTGAATGTTATTACGTGTGGCCGAAATAGAAAATTCCATTTGCCGAGCCACTCCGGGGATAATAACGTAAAATAGAGAGATTATCCGTCTTTTATACGTTAATAGCGAGCTCAGTGGTCGCCGGGGATTAGTGATGGCCAAATGCGAATTAGCTAAGTGGGTCGGGGATTAGGTGACGTGTTGAGAAGATCGAAATGATGAATTTGTAAAAAACAATACAATCAGGGTTCCGTTCTCTAGACGAATTATTCGTCCCGAAGCAACATGAAAATTCTTCACTCCGCCTGATTTATCTATCTCGGGCAGGGGCTTAATTACGATGTATATTTTAGAGCGTGGCATGTGGGGATCCGAAAGGGCATAGTTTCCTTTTTGCAGTGCTTTAAAAGCGGATGCTCGATCGCAGGAAATGTGCCCTATCACGAAAATGCAACAGCCACTACAGGAAGGGCTTTTAAATCGGCCGAGACCGTTACGCGATATTCGCTTCTAATCGACCCTTCGAGGAGAGTCGCTTTTCCTCTTTTTCTACTCGAACTAGTTCGCCAGAACAATAAACCATATTATTAGGTAAGTATTTGTTGTTACGCCCCAGTTCGGGCAGAGCCTCGCTCTATATTGGCCCCATTGTCTCTCGATTCTTTGGGAAAACAAAAAAAGCGGCGGATTTTCATTATCAACCCCCCGCTCCCGCGCCCTCTCCCACCCCCTTTAACTCTTGACGTCAATGACGTTAGAGCGCCGCAAAAACTCGACAATTAATCACCGCAAAGATAACAAAAGAAGTCTGTGTCAGATTGCTATGAAATTTGAATGCTACCATTTCCGTCAGTGGCGTGCGCAGGGGGTGTTGGGTTTAAAACTATTTTACGTAGCTTAGGACTTATCTTGAGGCTTTCCTAGGAGGGTCGATTAGGACTCCTAGCACTCAGCATTCCTAGGAAAGAGACTAGAACGTGAGTAGCGCCCCTGTCGAGGCATAAAAGAGCAGAAACGAAGACCGCAACTCCGGCTCCGACTGTTGCAACGAGCACCGAACGAATTCCGCCCGGTGTCGATTTTGAAGATTTTCGGCGGTTTTTTGGAGCGTGCCCTTTTTAAAGCATCGAACTAAATTCAATCTCGAGCATGTCCCCCGTAAATTCATCACCCCGAATCACGTGACGGGGTCATCTGATACTCGAGCACGCGCCTCTCGGAAAGCGGCAGCCCCCCGTGATTTACAGCCCCAGCCGGGGCCCTTTTTAATGTATTACGTGGCCGGCCTAATTACCTCATTCCTTTCTAAAATAAAACCGGCCTTGTGCCGTGTCATTTCTTGCCATTCAAACGCTATAGAGTAATAATTATTGAAGGTAAGTCGCGCGTCGCCGAGGGGAGTTCCTGCGCCCCCTCTTGAACCTGTCAAATATCCCTTTCGTTGTAATCCCGTTAGCTCGTTGCAAAGCCGCCCGACGTTCCCGGGGGAATCCCTGTTCCGAAAATGCACCGAAAATCTACCGGGAATGTGCTCTGACATTAATTGGAGCGAAGCCGGTCGGGGAATTCGGCAACAGGTTTGAACACTGTACGTTCAGTGTATTAATATTGTAGTCGGTTGAAGAATGAGGGAGTAAATCAATTTTCTCCAGGGAAAAAGAAGCCTCGAGGAGTCGGAGGGGGTGATCCAACCATGAGAATTATCGCCTGGCTAATTGGTGCGTACACCAGGCCCACGGAGGCGCAGGCACACGCGTCGTCCCTCAGTTTTCGGCAATATTTGGGCATGTTGACCGTCAAAATAGGAGTCGATTTGGTCTCTGTTTACCTCGAGATATCCACAGATTCGGTATCTACCTTCACCAGGGCTAATTTAGTAGCTTCGGCTTTCTTACCGCTTATACGTCCAAAACCACCCCCACTCATCCATCATTTACCTCCATCACGCAGCATTTCCAACATCCCTTCGTAACAGGTGGTGGTAGTGGTGCTTATTCCCGGTTATTGATCCGCGGGATTTCGGAGCGTGCGCAGCCTCCTCGTCCATTTCCACCCCCGACGCTGCTGCTGTTGCAATCAACTTTTCCGGGTTTATGTGCGGAATAAAGTGCCTAAAAACAGCGGTTTTTCGCCGATTGTTGTGATGATTTTCGACAACACTTTTCGTTTTCTTTGTACATAAAAAAGTAACCGCGAGTGGAAGCTGGAGGTCGTCCATTTACAGCGCTCGCCTATTCGAAGGTGCGTTCGTAGGGGTGGCTTTCGGGGTTATTTTGTTAATAAAAAAAAAGGTGCTAAAGTGGCTTTGAGGTGTTCTTGGAGGCGGCAAAAAACAGGGGATTCAACCAGTGGTTCGTGCCCTCGGTAACTTGTTGCTTGGGTTTTGATGTTCCAACCACCTGTGTTTTCTGTATCGCCAGCCAGATAGGAGGCGGATCGATAGTGATTTCCGGGTTTTTTTACAAAAAAAAACAGGTAAATATGATGCGCTTTTACGCTTGGAAACCCCCAATCTCCTCTATGTAACCAAAAATTTCCGGAAATCCACTACAGTGGCGTTTAAACGTTCAATCGCCAAGGATCTGTTTCTTCTCTCGAAGTCTTAAGCTCTTTCCAAATTCAGAATAAATAAAATAATGAGGAACTACCTTCGAAATTTAACGCGCCACTGCCTTCCTTCAAGGGTTAAAGCGTGCGTGCCCAGTTGCGTCACTGGTTGCCTTCTGGTTTAAGGGTGCCAAGCCCCCTTGGTAATTGCTGAAAATTTCATGACGCAATTTAAAACCAGTGGCGCATCGGAGTTAAATTAAATTACTTAAATATAGCGCGGCATCTGACCTCAATGTGTCTAGAATTAAAAAATGGCATCGCGTTTTGAGACCAGCTACGCCCCTAAATTACTCCCAGTTGAAAAGTCCAAAATTCCCTTTATGAATGCTGATGTCTTCAATACGTACCTGCGAAAAAGTGCAGTGGGGCGCCACATTCAAATTGATGGACGAAATCCTTATTTAATAATCTAGAATGTAAACATTTGAAATTGCACTTCGAGGCGAGCTGCGCCACTGCATTATCTTCGATTTAAAAAACTTGAGACCTTTCGTAGTGGTTTAAATTGCCAATGGGTACTTTTCAAAATACAGTGGCGTGCCAGTCAAATTAAGTCGGGCCACTGCGGGGCAAAATCTGACTTTAAACAATACAGAATTTAAAAATTTTGAAACTGCCTCTGACGTCACTGAATTCCTTGCACTTTATGAGTCCCACGCACAATTGTTCAAATACCTTCATAATGCCGAAATTCCCAATAAGTGTCTACCATGAAAACCCAGTGACGTGCCACGCTCAGATCAAAAGGATTAAAAAATGATGTTTCAATTTGCAGGTGCGCCGGGTGGCAAAGATGCCTAGGTGTTACGTCACGAAGAAGGCCAGCAAGCACCAGGAGGGCAACGAGAGAGATCATTGGGACCATAAAGAGGAACCGGACAGTCCTACAGAAGGAGCGGTAGCTCCTCGATGCTATACAGCCTTAACAAACCGACCAGGTATGTCCCCAGTTAAAATTGAGGCATGACCTTTGTCATTCCTTGTCGTCTCATCAACTATCCTTCTGGTAGGCCTGCCGGGAGGTCAATAATTTAGTCTTTAGCGACTAATAAACTGGCCAGCTGTCTCTCAGACGAAACGTGCCCCAGAATGGAGGCAAACTTATGTATGATGGAGAGCACGATGAAACTTTGTATCAAAACATGTCGGGCTCGTTCCAGCGATAAATCAGCCCAAAGACGGGTCCAATTTAAAACAGATCCCGCTGAAATGGGAAAATGGGATCGACTTTCTAGTTGGTGCGCGCCGAGTTAATGAGTTTGGACGCCATTTTTGATACTGCCTGTCGTGTTGCTCGACACGATGAGAATTTGTTTAAATCCTCGCGATTTTGATTGATTAAACTCGGGGATATTTGATAAACCACGGCAACGTCGCGCTAATGACACTTACTTAAGAAACACAAAAAAGAACAGAGCAGTGTTGCCGGTTTTTTTTCGCAAAATTTGGAGACACAAAGAACACATTATATGCCCCTCTCCTCCTCTTCGAAGGAAAATTAATTGATAAAGAGCCTCTCGCGATGAAGCAAGAAGTCGCCTCTCCGCCCTAATTTGATTACGGCTCCAGACGACATTGGGGCCCCGCTCTTCGAAAGCGCCCTTCCGAATTAATAAGGGCAACAGTCACTTTTGTGTCGAGAAGAAGGATGTAGGTTAATGGTAGCCGCGATCTTATTGGCTAATTTCTGCGTATGGGATAGAGCGTGAGCCCCATAACGCGACCTCAATAATCATAGATTAGTTCCTCTCGATAAATCCCTCTTGCGTCATAAAGTTTTATCTTTAAAGCAGCGGCTAAAATAGCACCCTAATAGCAACGGTCCGTTTATTTTTATATACGTGCATTTTTTCCATCTAACACTAAAGATGTGCCTGCTTCGACTCACTTAAAAACGGTTTCACGATGGGATAGAACGTTGTGTCAAATTGACCACGTTTGACTCGCTATAATTTCATCGTTTCGAATTACAAAGTTGATATTTCGAATTCCGAAGGTACAAACTGAATCAACAGCAACAACAGGACCAATGGGATTCCCTCTATCTGTTGCCGCAATGACGCGGTCGGAAATTGCAGTCAGTGCAGAACCGGCTTTATTGCGTGTGTACGTTTAATGGGCCGTCGAATGCACGTTTGGATTGTTCCGTTTTGTGTGTCGACCGCATGTTAATAATACTGATTGGGAATGGGTATTGAATTGTCTGAAGTTTGCTTAATTAATAGATGGACAATCGTGTAAAAGCCGTCAAATTTGATATCACCAGAGAGGAGAGAAAAGAAATTTCTCCCCGATATTTTCTCTTTTAAGAAAACAGCAGCAATATACCTTCCCCGTTTATTTCAAAAATGTCAATTTTCGCAATTTTGAAGCGAGTTATTTCTTGACAATGGCGAATAAATTCTTGACGATGGGGAATGACGTTTTTAGGGGAACTTAAGTGGCGCCTCTATTGACAACCAGTGGAATTCGAACCGGCGATTGCGAGCACCATCTGTTGAAATGCCCTGGTTATTAATGCTCTTTGATGTTGATATTAAGCTTTTAGAGCAATTTGTGAGCACTTAAATGAAGTTTTCTTATATGTAATTGTTCAATAATTGAGTAATTAATAGTAACTGGTGCACGTCTCCATTAACGAACGAAAATTGCACTGAATTGGATATTAACATTAGTCACATACACATGGAGTTCAAGCTTAATAATTTGAAAAGCGAATCTATCGGCAAATAGATTGCAAAGATGGCGCTGCGCATCTGTTAAAATCCAGTTTTAGAAACAAAAGAGGAGCGAGGCGTTGCCATTTTCAGAACGTCAGCAATTTTCGGGAAGTCAAGTGAAGTACGCACTCGAAGCTCCTGGGTGCCTATGTCTTCTTAAACAAATTAGTAAAAATGTTCTGTCTCAATGGTTCCATCAGCCATGAAAAATCTGCCTCCGAAAAGTTTAAAACAGCTTATTCAGGTCCGGGAAAATCGAATGGCCCATTATTCCAGGCCACTAGTTCTCTATGGCTCAGTGTATCCAGGAGACCTGGAAAAGGGCAACCAACGTAAACATCGAGATCGGGCAAAAAGTCGCTTGTCATACAGTTTTATGACGTTGTTTTTCTCGTGAATCCGACTTTTTGCGCGCCTCGCCTATAAATCACCGCGGGAGTCCTAACTTGGCAACCAAAAATTCGCAATAATTGATTCCGCATCGGAACAATACGAGTTTAGCGAAATAATGAAAACGTAATCCCTTAATCGAAGGCCGAAATTGATCTACATGTTATTAATCCGGGGGTGTACGGGGTTAAGCCGCGATTTCGCCATTTCGTTTCCGATAATCGCTATTTGAAGAGCAGACGCGTATTCTGTATGCACACGCGCGTGTTTTTCTATTATTAGTAATAACAATTGTTTTGCTCGTTTAAACAGCAAACATACACACGCCATATCTTAATCAATGGACGTCATTTATTAATGGATTTTTGATTGCCCCGATTGCCACGATAAACCGAATCATTTATGTCATTTATTATTTGTTTTCCTTAAGGTACCGACATCAGATAGTAATTAATTACCATCTAGATAAGGGGTGTCGGGAAGAAATGGGCCGCGGTGCGCCCCTGGATTAATAAAAGCATTTCAATAGAAAAAAATTCTATATACATCCGCGTTGAAAAGTTTGAATGGAAAGCCCGCCTAATTTAATCCCGACCACCGTTTTATTATAATAATTCCGTAGCTTTTTGAGGTACGAGGCGTAATTTTAACGATATTAAACAAGTGGGGGCCCCCAGGAGGCGGCAGGTAGCAGAGCGGGCTCGTTATCTTTATTAGGCAAAAGAAAGGCCGGGGCCATTGTTACGTCGGCTTTATCGTTGCATAAATTACCCTTTTTTGTTCTAATCTGCTTTATTTAGTTCGTATCTTGAGGGTGGAGAGAGTGAGTTTGTTTTAAGGTTATTTCGAGGGGCACCATCAAGATTGGGGTGGGAGTATTACATAGGAAAGGGGCACGATTTTTAATGCTTATTCCTCAACTCCTATCCCTCTCCGCTCCATAGATACGCAGGCGATTTATCTAATACGTCACAATACCACCATGGAAATGGAGGAAGCCCCGAGAGGGATATATGTATATGGTGACGTGGGATAGGAGCTCAAACATGGCCGCTACGTGCTGACGCAGCTCCTACGTTTTTCCACGTATAAATTGAAATACCTGTAGTGCCGAATATTTCTTGCGAATTTTTTTCGCGTATAAAAATCAGCCGAAAATAACTAAAAACTGTGCCGTTTTGACCATTTTTGTGAGCAATTTATTTGGGCAAAGTCCCCTGTGAAACTGAGATTGAGCAACGATCTAACATGTGAATTAATAATCAGATAGATGAGGGATGAGAGTTTTCGATAAATTTCCTTGTCTCTCAATATGGCTTTATTAATAATTCTCCGGAGCAATTTAATTTTCCTGATGGTCGGAAAACGCAAGATTTCGATCCTCGTCTCTTTCGCTCTCAATCTTGCTCTCATGTTTTGTTCCCACTCTATCGAAGTGCCCTCCCCATTAAAGTCAAAACGCCGCACTATAAAAACAAACTCGGAAATCCAATATTTATGCAAATGGGGCCTTTATTTTCGTAAATTGTTCCACAGGCCGAGGGATCTTTTATTCGACGTTATATCCGGAAGAAAAATGGGAATTTCCCGGAGTAAGGAAATTTGCATCTTTTTTTCGTTAGCAGATTGATAGAGTGGAAAGCGTAAAGAATACGGTCGGAGTAAATGTTTTAATTCCACGGATTTTCCCTATTTCCGGACGGGCGCCGGATTTTTCTCAAAGCCCCGAGATTTCGCCCAAAGCAAGGGCGCGCCTTTTCCGTCCATTTGGAGCCCACATTTCCCCTAGAACCCCAATATCCCCATCTGAAAACGCGTGACATTCGTGGTAAATGTCAACTCGTTCGTACCTAAATCAGATAGCCAAATACCGGGTATTTACAAGGAAGCCCTCGTTGGTACGCCTCTGCCACAACAGTATTTTCATTACCCTAAAAGATTTCTTTATCCGTTTCGCCTGTCGATGGATACTCTTTCCTTAAACTAAATTAATTTGGGATTTAGCCAGTTTCAGTCGCAAAGAAATTGAAGCGAAACTGTGTACTATAAAAGGCCCGATCCCGTTTAAAGCCGCTTGATATAAGCGCTTAGAGATGATTCAGTTTGGAGATAAAAGGGGAAAATTTATTCGAATTTGTTTCAGCAGTACTTCCCGACGAATCTCCTCCATCGCCGCGAAATCAGCAAAACCCCACGTTGCCCTCCGAGATGCTCCCCTCGGAGGGGCTGTCCTCAAGCAGCCCTTCACCGTTTAGGCCAAGGAGCGCCGAGGAAACCGAGGCCGCTCACGATCTGCTATCGCTGAGTCAGAGTTTGCCCCCTCTGACTGCTCCTGGGGTCGTCATGATCCACCACAATGTATAGACGATCACGAATTTTGATTAACAGCAGAATAACACGAAGCTTCTTGCTGTCGCACAGGTTTTGTCCGATGACCCGCCATCTCCTAGTCGCAATTACAACCCGTTAACAACCGATCGCAATCCAGGAAAATCGGCCAAGAAAGAGAGGCAAATTCGAGATCCTGTTATAGTGCAAAACACTGCAGCTCCTCAGAGCGTCATCCAGAACTTTACGTTAGTTCAGGCCCCACAAGCCGACAATGTGCTTTACCTTGTTCCAGTGCAGGGAGAGAAGTTCCAAATGCAGAGCATGCCAACGCCCCCCGGGAGCGATTGCAGCTCTGACGGAGACACTTTACAGGTAAAAGAACAATTTAATGGCGAATTCGGGCATCCAAAGAGTGCGCGCCACAGTCGACTATTCTGGCGAGTGTGGCGCACATTCCTCAGATGCCCAAATTCGCTGTAAGTGAACAGATTGATGAGTGATTCTCTCTCAGTTGCCACCCCCTCAAACTCTAACCATAGACGAATCAAACGACGTCATAGTTCTTCCGCTCTCCCCTGAAACCGACATATCGTCGGGCCCCAGAGACTTCGTTTCAACCTCAGAAACGCCTCATGTTGCGACGGGGGGGAGTATGAGGACAATTGAAATGATCACGTTGGATTCACAACTGAAGCAGGCGGCAGTGTGGAGGCCTCTGTCTGGGAGTGGGCAGTTGTTGCGGGAGAACGAAGAAAAGGAGCAAATCAGTTGCGAGAGGAACTCGGCAGTGCTGCTGATGGACTTGCCCGACAGGAGGCGCAAGAAGAGGGGAAGGAAGGAGGGTGAGAAGGTGATGAGTTTGGATGTGATGGATGGCGAGGTTCCGAGGGTTAAGGTTAGCAGGGGGAGAGAAAACAAAACTGTGAGTCCCATTCAATCGTTTAAGTCCGTAAGAAAAGCGTGCGGCATTTGGTTTTTTTTTTCTCGAACACGATGCGAGCCGAGACATTCGTTCGATGTAAATTTTGGGTCCTTTTTCGGAATGATTCCATCAAAACTCCACGGCCACGTCCATAGGCGCATGAACGTCATCGGTCTTCCTAACTAACGGGAGATCATTAAAAAAAGGTCGCAGTAGGCGGAGAACCGTACAGGCGCCTGACTGACAACTGATAACAAATGAATTTATCTATGACGTGCCTCTGATATTCCAACGCCTACTTCAGGTTTTTTTAACGATCACCCTTTCTTTGTGTACCATTAATTTAATATTTTGGTATATCTGACTGCCAAATAGGCACAAATTTAAAAAGATAAGAAAAGTTACGAAACAAAACCCTCTTTTAATGCATGGTTTAATTTAAAAAAAATGATTGAGAAGTTTTTCACTTGATTACCTCCGTCCTTTCGGCGGTGGCACTTCCTATCAAACATCACCGAAGCAACGTGCGAAGAGTTTTCGCCCATCGACGTGACCTTATTTTTTAACGTTGTAGTGGTTTGACATTAATGATTTTGACATTTGTAGAAGAAGATTCGAAATATCTGTCACTGGGCGATTTTCACCGCTTAAAGCGTAACTAAAACTGTTTTCTTTATAAAGAAATTCTACAAAGTCTTGGACGAAGAAATTGAGGAGGAAGAGGAGCCCGTTGAGTGCGAGCAAAAGACCAAATTCTCTTGCTCCGAATGCGGCAAGTGCTACGCCACTTCCAGCAACCTTTCCAGGCACAAACAAACTCACAGGTATTTCTTCACGTCGCGCACACTTCTCAATCAGTCGATTTAAAGTATTCTTGTTATTCCAGAAGTCTGGATTCTCACTCAGCAAAAAAGTGCAACACTTGCGGCAAAGCCTACGTGTCCATGCCAGCATTGGCGATGCATTTGCTCACTCACAAATTGGCTCACGGGTGCGAGATATGCGGCAAACAGTTTTCTAGACCGTGGCTCCTACAGGGACACCTAAGGTCGCACACCGGGGAAAAACCGTATGGGTGTGCCCATTGTGGAAAAGCGTTCGCAGACAGGTGAGATATTTTTTACGCAGAAATCGAATCAGTTTGCATAATTAGAAAAAGTACAATTTTGCAATACCGAGTTGTTACTCAGAGTCGCCAATGAGATGGCTAAGTTGCTTGGATAAATGACTAACGCCCTGCTGCCATTTATGACAGCAATAGGGTCATGGTTTGTAGCAGTTATCTTGTGAACTGAATTTATGGTTGTAATGGTAAATAGAAAGCCGCGTTTTAACGTTTCTGCGCTTCTGAATGAATAAGTCATTGAGACTTAATTAAAATATGTACACTCTAGGCGGATAGTCCCTCAATAGTCTAAAAGAACTAGAGATGTCTCGTGCGCGGGCGCTCTAAAAACACCCTAATTCCAAGCTGCTTTTTTACCTACCTTTTTACTCAGCGATTCGTATATCCAGATCAAACTTGCGTGCTCACATGCAAACTCACTCCAACGAGAAACGGTTCGAGTGTCCAAATTGCTTCAAGAGTTTTGCGCTCAAGTCCTACCTGAACAAGCACTTGGAGTCTACCTGCGTGAACTACGGGGGTTCGCTGGTGCGCAACAAGGACCTGCGCATGAGAGAGCAAGCAAGAAAAAACGCGGAAACTCAAACTATGACAGGTGAAGAAAGCAATTGTTCCATTGTCGTGGATTAGGAAGCAGTGGCATCGCTGCAAACCGAAGAAGACATACAGTAGATATTGCTCAAAACTAAAGAAAAAATGATATCAATTATTCATTTGATTTATTTTGTGTATTTCGACTGAGTGCGTCTGTAAGTCCAAATTGCCCGAGGTTATGTGTGTTTCCTTCGGGCCTCAAACGTAAAGCAATAAGAAAAGGAAGTTTTTCGATAAATAGGGATTAAGGGTGAGGTTCTACGGCAACGACGCAGTTTGCTCTGTTTGAAACCAAAATAATTCTTTTCAATGCCATACAGCAGCAACAATAATGCAGCCAAAAACAACGAATTTTTGACACGGTATACGTTTGCTTTTTAGAAAAAAATTATTGTGATATTTAATTTATTTTCGTGGCGCGTATGAGCTTTTTGTACATAGAGCATAATATACATTTTCTAGATTTAAATAGAACCAACAAACTATCATGCTAATAGAGCTCGAAAGAAATACAGAATGGAACAGTGTTTGTTTTTCGCGTGGACCGGGCAGCGGAAACACAAAATGGCGTGCCGTTTCAGAAAACAATAATTGACTATCGTCGCTAAGGCGATTTGATACAGTGACAAGCAAGAGCACGTGGTTGTGGCTCCATGACAGTCGTTGATTTGTGATTGTTTCAGTAACAAACGGGAGAGCAAAATGGCGTCCCGTTTCAAAAAACAATTGCTACACGGAATCGTTTCAAGAATAAAACATAAAATGGCCTTTCCGATCTCCGTCTAGCAATTTTCTAATTTTCTTTAACACACAACGGGAAAAACACGCTTCTTGACAGTTTCTCTCCTGACTGGAAAATCCTATTAAAGTTTCCTTCATCAGCCGCTGCCGGTCCATTCAAATTTTCCTGACACTTTCCGTGTTATTGGACCATGTCCAGATGCGCAAAATGTCGAATCAAACTGGATGTGTGTATTATTCGAATCTGGCCCGATAAGCACGATAGTTTCCCCGTTTGATGTTAAGTGCAAATAGTGATTTAATGCGAAAATTCAGTGCAAGTGATAAAAGAAGTAGTTTTCGACAGGTTTTACTTAGGCGTATTCCTAACCTTTTAACACCAATTTTTTTATACTGTATACAACCGCTTTTCCCAGCGTTGGTTTTTCACGTTATTATTGAACCCACATATTAGTCACTTTGTAGTAGGTCAACGCACTCTGTAGGTACTGTTATCATAGGTCGTTTGCAAGTAGATTCAAAAGCAATAATAAAAATATACCATAGACTTAAAGTTGGTCCAAAGTGTGCTTTGGCAGAAGCTTATGTTAACTACACATATCAGATTATAATTAGTGTAAAAGGGGGGTTTCACGAGGGAAATCGCGACTCTACAGGGTGCGACATATCGTTATGAAGATACTTCAATGAGCGATAGCACTCTGCAAAACAATAAAAACCGCTAACAGGCCCTTGGCCAAAAAAACACGCCATTTTCGATGTACAGGGTGGCAAAGTTTTGCATTTTTCCCATGTTTTGTAGTTTCTTGCATGTGCCTTGAGTTAAATTTTTGAAATTTCGTTCACTTGCTTCCCTTTAAGCTTCCACGGCATGCCAATATCGCCGGCAGCGATATACTGGGTGTCATGTTTTTTTGGGTCATTTGCTACTTTATGTTTTGTATCTTTATTTGTTCGCATAAACTGGTAGGTGATCCGAAAAAACGTAACACTCGGTATAACGTTGCCGACGAGTTTGACGTTTTGTTGAAGAGGGTCTTAAAGGAAACAGGTGTACGAAATTCTAAAAACTTACCCCAAGATATACGCGAGAAAAGCGCAAATTACAAGAAAAATAGGGAGCTTTGCCACTCTGTGTAGAGACAATGGCGCGTTTTCATCCGTGAGTCCATTAGCATTTTTTAACTATTTTGCAGGATACTACCACTTACCGAAATATCTCCATGACGATATGTTACACCCTGTATAACGTGAGGTTCTGCCAAATAGGATGGCGAAATGTAGCAGTTTTGTAGCAATTTTACATTGTTCAACCAATAAGAAGGCGTAGTTAATAATATTCCTTACTTATGCTGTAACGTAAGAGATCTAGTGAGGCTATATTTTATCTAATTTAAATATTACTGACGTACTTATACTCACCATAGCAGGAGAAGCAATAACAAAGATATTTTTAAATTTTAACGTTATAGTTTATGTTGCTACAAAAACTCCCTTAATCACTCCCATAGACGGCCTAAAAACACTTGGTTTAGTGTCCTGGAGAGCGGATAGTGTGGGATTCCCCGAGGCGCCTACACACAAAAAACCTCGAGTTTCCTTTTTCTGCAGCCTGCAACGACCTCGAACTGTCCCTGGAGGACAAAACGTCCGTCTCCAGAGTCTTGGGGGAGTTCGGCTGTCAATTGCCTTTAGGCCCGGGGTTATTGTCCCTCTTGATTGATACGATCTATGCGCTCTTTTTCCTTAACCATCGTAAAAGTGGCATTGCTACGACCGTTCCACTTTGTTTCATCTTCCAACATCCCGTCCATGAGCTGGGTTGGAATTAGGTTGTCCGCGCATTCTTTTAGCACGTCTCGCTGCTCTTCGAATAACTGGAAAACGAATGTTCTGCGACCTCGACAACCCCACATTCCTGCAATCCCGATTGGTTTTCTCTATTCTGTGGATGTAGCTTTCGAAGCTTTTTTTGGCCTTGAGAAAATGGAAATTTTCAGAAAATATCCGAATATCTGGTGTTTTCCTTGAGTGATGGTAGCAACAGCATAGTGTGGGATTTGGGATAACCCCACCTACTCACAAGAGCCACGTCTCTTCTCCCTGGCCCTGAAACGGCCTTAACAGGATTACTTTGGGACACACGCTCGCTCTTATATTTGTCCATCCCCGTCCTTGGCCCTCCTTCTCTCTACTTCCCATAATCTCCTTCATCACCACTCTAAACATCCTCCACTTTCCCTCGCCCTCGGTCAATTTCCTTCCCATCTTATCTCGCTCCAATCCAAGCCCTTTCTCCGTCTCTCTCATTCATTCTCATATTTCTGACTCAACGTATTTTCTGGGGTATCTTCAACCTCCTCCCGACAGAACCAGCACAGTTTTTCGTTCTCCATCTTTGTTCTGTGCACACATAATTACCGAAGACACCGTGCTCTGGAAACATCAGTGTCAGTGCGTAGTTCCTTTGAGTCAACTCCTCGTTGAACCATTTTCTCATGCACCAGAACCTTGGCCCAGCCGATGTATTCTCTCACATCTCTTCCCATTTACTCATCATGCTCTTCCTGGCGTCCCTCCTTACTTCCCGTCCATTCTTCCCTATGCGTTCCTTCTCCTCTACTCTTAGTCTGGCTGGAGGGTTCTCGGCCGATTGACTGTGTTCCTACCAAGATCTAGGCTGCCTGCATCAGGGCTTTCCTTTGGACGCTCTAGAGCATCTGTGCATACTTTCTTATTGCCACTATGCCTCCCCAAATGGGGGCGACATAGAGGGTGGCCGATTGAAGTGCGCCGTACAACTTCAAAGAAGTCCTCGGCCCACAGACGACCTGTAGACCTACACCATTAATCCCATTGCGTATTTCTAAGGTTTTTTTCAACATTTCAGAAACAAGAAGGGGGCCAAAAGAGAGTTGTCGGTTTAAGAAAAAGTGGAGCATTTTCCATGAGTGGAGACCAAGGCGAACGAAATCCGTAGGGTGAATAACGCTGTTTTGGAATGAAAACCAGAGGGTAGGCTCGGATTTTCGAGCAAGTCGGCGAGAAGGGAGCTGTACGTATTTGAATTTCAGATACTGAAGATGAGGTCTCGAAGGCAGGAGAGAGCGGATACGCGAATGTGCATTAATGATTTGTTGCTCAGCTGCAGCACAGTTTGAGAGCGGAGAAACACACGGAATCCCACGTTTGTAAATGCCAATTTTCCAGTCTCTAAATTACGCGATGCTCGTTTCCGCACTCTTTACGTTGGCTTTCTCAGGTTCCTCATTAACAGCGGCATTAAAATTCCTCTGCTTCCATATGCAATTTGCACCGTCCTCCTTAATCGTCTTCTCCCAGCAAGGACAACCCCCTAACAGATATCCGCATTTAAGGGAAAATTCAATTTACATACGCGCTGCAGGAGCAGCAGCAGCAAACGTAACTTTCGTTTTATACAACATTCGCAGCTTCGAAAACAATCCCGGCAACACACACCCCCGGAAAATTAGCCCTATTATTTGTCCTATATTCAGCAAGTGTTCGGAATTAATAGTTCCTTTAGTCGAGGGGGGGGGGGAGTCTTGGGGGATGAGGGGACGCGCCCCAACCGGCAAAACGGGGCCTTATTTTGCATCAAATTTAAGTTAGGAACGGCGTTCGTGGAGAATATTAAGCGTGCGGCATTTGTCTTAATGACTTAGGTAGGAGAGCATTATTCTTAAGTGTTGCGAAATCCGTGTTAATTTCGCGGCGTGTATTTCAGTCATTTGCCGGGATTACAACGGTTTCCCCGGAGATAATAATCTATGTACAATGGATCGTCGGAATTGGGGGTAACTTCTTGGAGGCGGATTAGTGCCTCGGGGCTGCTAACTATGCGCTTGGAGGGAGCGTAAGTCAAGCATCTTCGGGCGGTAAATAACAATAATTGCTGAAATTTTGAATTTTTCCCCATTTCATTCGAAAACGGAACAGCCTCCATTCGACTAAATAAATACTTTGCAAGGGAGAAATATAATTTCCGATAAATTTTCACTCGAGTCGGGGCGAATTTAAAATTCATGAAAAGTCGTATTTCACCATTATGGGGCGGTAATGATTATTTGACTAGCGTAACCCCCGGGGGCGCGGTACTGTATCATAAACAGCTCAAACTTAACAAGGTCGCGTGGAATTTATTTTTTTCAATGAATACGTAACGAACTTTCGGTGGATTTTGCAACGGGACCTTTTATTTCGCACCCTCTCATGCACAGGTATATTATTGACTTATCCAGGGGAGTTTGTTATCTTTGCGTGGGTATAGATGAATTAGGGCTTTCACTGTGATTGCCATATTTTTAGCCGGCACTGGCGTGATAAAGAGCCGTTTCTTTACACCTGTTAACCCAGAATTACCTTTAGACCGGCCATACTCCTTCTAAGGGGAGCAATCTATTCTTGACAAAATGGCGAAGAAAAATTATCCCATCTTGGAAATCTCATAATCCAACATGGCAACGACAATAACGCCGAGATGCGATTATTTAAGGACGCTAAATCCCCTAAAGTCTTATTTGTGCAAAGGATTTAACGACTCAAGAGTCAGTTAAATTAGTGGTACCCTTTATGCTCTCCCCTGGATTAATTTAATGACCCCTCGGATTGGAAGTTCGCAACGTGTTCCACGTTCAGGTGAACTTCATTGTTTCATTCCGCAATTGTGTCTGTGACAGGTCCGAGTTGTCCATTTTATAGTCGTCAACTCCAAAATCGAAACTATGATTACATTTGCTTCAAAAAAGCGATTGCTTTTGCCTCAAAAAAGGAAGAAATGTTTTTGACGGAAATATCTGCCATTGTGTGGTATATGTAAAAAGCTTCCGCTGTGTTGTTCTGCGTTGGCTACAAAACCTATTTCTTGGCAAGGGCCCTTTTCGTTGAGTGGAAATAAGGGAATCCAATAAATTTAACTGCAACGGCGTAGTGGAAAACAAATTTGTGAATTATGGAGAGACATAGGTTGCCAAATTCTACATGCGATCGAAAATAAACGGTGTAAGTTTGCATTTCGTGTGCCAAGGGAAAAACGACTTGGAGCAGGGGCTGACAAATTAGATATATGAAGTAAGTGCACCAGGTCGATTATGAGGAAATCAATACTTCCGGTGATCCCTGAGGCGTTCCATATAGTTTTCGATCAATAATTCGAAATTATCATAAAATATTATTAACTTAATTAAGGAATTTAGTAATTTATTGTAAAATAAAAAATTTAAATTTTCCTCCTAGAACTGGTAGCGACACCTACAAGGCAACAGCTAAACACAACCTCAGATTTCTAGGAATCTATAATCGAATAGTTTGAAATTAATAAATCATAGATATACACAGGTAGATGACGCCACACATTATCTTTCAACATTTCCTTAATATGCATCCAAAGAATGAGGTTATGATGCTAAAATTTAATTTTCAGTGCACTTTGAAAGTTATGTGAATTTTTCCATTGAAATAGACTTTTGTCATGGCTTATCGGCTTCTGAGCGGTGGTAGGAAGCTGGAGAACCTCGTCTGGAAGACTTTCAAACAGTGTAGTACCAACATCCCCAAGGTAAGTGGGATTAAACTTAGGTTACCTAACACACAATTAGGGGCACCAAAAATATATTTTAGTAGTAAAAATATCCTTTCATAGCAGGAATTATGAATGTTTTGGAGTATTATATAACGTATGGTTCAATTTTGGTGACAGGCGATGATGGTAAATCATCACCTGCCAGCTTTCGGAGAAATGTATGTTTATCTTAAAATCTGGCTTTCCAAGGTATTTCTAAACATTAACGAAAGCACCCAGGAAGTTGTAATATCTTTTAGAACTTTAATGTTGTACCTCTGCCTCAAAATACAGCAACTGTATTAATACCTGGTGTTTTATAAATTTCACCGAGAATTTCACAATATTAAAATACAGAATGATGGAGCATATTATTCAAACTATCATTCATCGTTGTGTTATGAAAATTGAATGAAACTATTTTTTATTTATACTGTCTTGAGAACACTATTAATGTGAATGTTGCAACAGTTCTGCATCATGTTTTTTGACTTTCACCTACGTTTAACTAAATAAGTATAAGACTTGCTAAAGATGTTCCTTTAATTGATCCACAGAACAACTCCACCCTAAAACGAGCTCTTCTCAAAGAATGGCGACTGTTCTGCCAAAAGCCACCAAAAGGCTTTGAAAAATATTTCAAGGAGGGAAAACCTTCCACTAAGGAGGCAAAACCAGAAGCAAAAGAGGCAAATGAAGGTAATGTTGCTTCATTTATAATTAATCCATAATATAATAAATACTACTGTAGGCAAGGAGGCAAAGCCTCCCCCAAAGCAGCCAATTTCCAAACCACCTCTAGGAGAGCCCCCAGGAGACAAAAAACCATATGATCAATGGGCCTTTGGACTTTTTGGAGGCACTGGAAGCAGGTAAGCAAGCTCACCTCATTACAACAAGTATTCCATTATTTGATGTCTCATGCAGAGGGAGTGGAGGTAAACCTTTTGGTGATGGTGAGCAGGGCAAGTGGTATGCCATGGGGGCTGCGGCCGTTGTGGCGTTTTTGGCCACAATCACCATGTGGGAGATGGGTTATAAAGAAATTGCATGGAAGGATTTTGTCTATAAGTATGTTTCGAAAAACCAAACTGACAGAATTCATTCAGCATTATAAATTTTAGCTACTTAACAAATGGGGTTGTCGAAAAATTAGAAGTTGTAAATAAGAAGTGGGTCAGAGTAAGGCTGATTCCAGGAGCTTCAGTAGAAGGTCAAGGGGTACGTATAACACTGTAGTTATCCTCATCAAAAATTACCCAGATTTGTTCAATATAGAACGTCATTTGGTTCAACATCGGCAGCGTAGATTCGTTCGAACGGAATCTAGAAAACTCTCAAATAGAGATGAATATTGAGCCGCAAAATTTCGTGCCTGTAATCTATAAAACTGAGCTAGAACCTGCAAGTCTCACAGGTATTTTACCCACTTTGCTGATAATCGGATTTTTGCTGTGGATGATGCGAAGGTCTGCGGAAATGATGGGTGCACGCAGAGGTAAAAAAGGTGGTGGCTTGTTTGGCAGTGTGATGGAGAGCACCGCCAAGTTGATCAACTCCAATGAAATCGGCGTTAAGTTTAAGTGAGTAATTCTTTATTGAGCACGTTTTGTTGTATGTATAATTGCTCTTGATTTCAGAGATGTGGCCGGTTGTGAAGAAGCCAAAATCGAAATTATGGAGTTTGTGAATTTCCTCAAAAACCCGCAGCAATACATAGAGCTGGGTGCAAAAATCCCCAAGGGGGCAATTTTGACTGGCCCTCCGGGAACTGGGAAAACGCTCTTGGCTAAAGCTACAGCAGGCGAGGCCAATGTGCCCTTCATCACCGTGTCAGGATCAGAATTTTTAGAAATGTTCGTGGGTGTAGGTCCCTCACGAGTGAGAGACTTATTTACCATGGCCAGGAAACATGCGCCTTGCATTCTGTTTATAGACGAAGTATATTTTTTCCTTTTAAAATGCTTACAGACACTGTTGAAAAAATAAGATTTCTAGATTGATGCTGTGGGTAGGAAACGAGGAGGAAGGTCCTTTGGCGGTCACTCCGAGCAGGAGAACACGTTAAATCAGCTTTTAGTAGAGATGGACGGATTCAATACCACCACCAACGTAGTAGTATTAGCGGCTACAAATAGGATAGACATTTTGGATAAAGCCCTTCTGAGACCTGGCAGGTTTGACCGGCAAATCTTTGTGCCAGCTCCAGACATTAAAGGCAGAGCCAGCATTTTCAAGGTTCATTTAACGAACTTGAAGACTGACTTAGACAAATCAGATTTAGCACGAAAGATGGCAGCTTTAACTCCTGGTAATTTAATTCATTTTTTACTGAACTTCCAGGGATTTTATGTTGGTTTTATTAGGGTTTACGGGGGCTGATATTGCGAATGTTTGCAACGAGGCAGCTCTAATAGCTGCCCGCGACTTGAACGATAGAATTATCATGAAACATTTCGAGCAGGCCATCGAAAGGGTGGTAGCGGGAATGGAGAAAAAGACCAACGTTTTGTCGCCTGAAGAGAAGAAAACTGTCGCTTATCATGAGGCTGGGCACGCTGTGGCTGGCTGGTTTTTAGAGCATGCAGATCCTTTGTTGAAGGTTTGTTTTTGGTTTATAGAAATCTAGCATTAGGGCGCAGTTTTAGTCTGTTTACGTTTATGCTGAAAGTAAATCGAAAACAGATCGACCGATTTTAAGTTCTAGGAAGTAGATCTCCTAGCCATTATTCAGAGCCATTGTAAACTTACTTAAAGAGATATTGAGGGAATAATAGCAAGAAATAAATAGTTATGTTGAATGCGTCAAGTGAAGCAAAAAAAATGGATTATCACTTTTTTTCAGGTTTCGATCATACCTCGTGGCAAAGGCTTAGGATACGCCCAGTATCTACCCAAAGACCAATACCTCTACTCCAAAGAACAATTATTCGACCGGATGTGCATGACCCTTGGAGGTCGTGTCTCTGAAGAAATATTCTTTGGTCGAATCACAACAGGTGCTCAAGATGACTTGAAGAAAGTCACTCAGAGCGCGTATGCGCAAGTAAGGAGCCATTCTTTAGGTACTGAGGTCATTTATAGCGATGTGAATTTTCTCTCTAGATCGTTCATTATGGTATGAATGAAAAGATAGGAAACGTTAGCTTTGACATGCCCAAAGACGGGGATGTAATGATCGAGAAGCCTTATTCTGAAGAAACGGCGCAGATGATTGATTTAGAAGTAAATTTTTCGTATTTTTAATTGTGTAATTTTCAATATTTTCTTTTAGGTCAGAAAACTGATCGATACTGCTCATCAACGCACCAAGCAATTGATCTCATCTCACAAAGGTCAAGTTGCCAAAGTGGCCGAAAGGCTTTTGAAGCAGGAGATTATCAGCAGAGATGATATGATCGAACTTTTAGGTAGAAGGCCCTTCCCCGAAAAGTCTACTTACGAAGAATTTGTTGAGGGAACTGGGTCCTTTGAAGAAGACACTACTTTACCTGAAGGTGAGCAGGTAACTTGCATATAAGGGCGTATTAAAACGACGTGTCGTTTTAGGATTGAAAGAGTGGAACAAAGAAAGGGGTAAAACCAGTGAATCGGAAGAAAAAGCTCCGGTGTAACGTTGTCGATCGATTAAATGCCTGATCAAATCGGGTAAATAGCCATAGAAGGGAATTAACAAATCGGAAAATTAAGTGTGTAACACGCGGATATGTTGTTGTAGTTGTTATCTACTGTCTACTCCTGTCTCTGTGTAAAAAGTATTTGCTCCTAAGGTATTTTTATTATGTGCTGGGAAGAGTAAATATAAGTTGTTAGCGAAAATATTGTATGTATAAAACTCAAAACGATGCCGTACCAAGGCGCCATCTGTGTGTAAATCAGATAGTTTATCGCCTAAGTAGAAATTATCGAGACTAAGATAGGGAACCTTACTTTTTACTGTCACCTCATATTAAGTTCCGCTATGCGTCGTTAGATGGCGGTAGGTGTTTTCCCTTTTTTGTTCATTTTTTTTTAAATTTCGCATTTGTTTTGTTAAAGTGGTGAATGACTTCCTATAAAAAACTATATTTACGTTATTTTTTCAAAAAGAAACAAAATCTTTGAAGGCGAAACAAAAAATTTCCCTTAATTTTTTTAACGTTTGTGATTAGAAAGTGCTAGGAGGTATATTTATCTCCTGATAATCAGATGTTATTTTTCGTTAGCGATTTTCGATTGAACTCGTTCCAGAACTATTAGGAGTTAAATATAAGGCGTCTGCTTAAAAACTTCCCATGTCTATTATCTCGAAATGAAATGGATTTTTAAAAAAATCGCCAGAACACGTCGATTTTGTTATCGAGGGGGTACAATTTTTAAGTAGAATTCACTGCGCCTTTTTCAACCCTTTACCTCCCAAAACCATCTTCTCGAATATCTTAAACGGAAAAGGCGGTTAAGTGAGAGATCATTTTAAAAAGCTTTTCATTCTCTACATTTTGGTACCTCATTTGTTACGTTTGTCTGCTGAGTTATCATGTTAGGCGTTTTTAATCGTTCTAAATTCATTTTTCCTATTAGTGTTTTGATAGCGTTGAAACTAAAACTTTATTTATTCAAACGTCTTACGATTAGGAAATTGTTGTAATAAACTTCTGCATAAATTGTAAAACAAATAATTTTTCTTACTGCTAGTCTTTAAAAACAAAATATGTTCAAAATTGGAATTTCTACTTTTAACATTTTAGTCTATTAAATGTTCGAAACGTTTATCATTATTTTTCAAACAACAATAAAACCTATTTTGAAACTCTTTCCTGACATTTTCAAATACCGCTTCTGGAACAGCCTTGCTTGTCTGATGAGTTGTTATTGAAGGATAAATTACGTTTTCAAGTACAGCTCTCCAGATAAGTTTTCCTCAATAAACAAAGGCCCAATAACAGCATTTCCGAGAGTACCAGCTCAAACATTAATTTTTTCTGGTCACTGTGTAGAGCCCTTTTCTGTTTATTGCCCCGACCAATAAGAAAAAAGGTACACTCATCATTGAAGCAAATGTTTGTTAAAAAAAATTGGTTATTATTAACTAAGTTGGTCATACTTTCGCGAAACTAGATTCTTCTATGGAAATCGTCGTCATAAAGTTTCTGTAGAATTTACAATTTATAGGGCTGAAATTTATTTAATTTTAGCGCTTTTTGCGGAGTTTCACATTCCTATTCCAGCTTAACTTGCGACCGTACGCAGTGAATTGCTGGATTCTGCAACGAAGGTTCCCAGAATCTCTATTTGACAATTTCACTTCTCTGCGGAATTGTGTATACCATTTTTACCATTCTTAAAATTAGATGTTTGTTTTCGAGAACCGAGGAAATTCATTGAATTGATACTCATTTGCTTCAATGATCAATTTATTATTAATTAGTTGTCTGATTCGAATTTTGACTGGAGCCTATCAAAGCTGTATCGTTCGCCTACTGCAGAACCCAATCTCGCTGAAATCGTAGCGATTATTTTTCACTGATTTTTTTTGTTGTGCAAAATTGTCATGTGCGCCACTGGTTTTTTGCTGAACAAATACTCATTGAAGTAGTGAATGTTTTAGACCCGAACAATTTCCGTTACTACGATTTCAACAATATTTAGCTTCGAAACAAGTATCGTTCAAATACGATCTGATTCCAGCAAATATCTATGAATTACTTACATATTCATCTTTGGCCAGTTAGAATGTATTGAAACAAAGCCACAGACAGCAAGCACCTCAAAACATAGTGCTTACATTGTAGCACCATCTATTAATAGATAGCAGAACTGCAACTTCTCAGAATACAGAAAACTACCGTTCTATGAACACAATACTATCTGTGAGTTATAGATGGCGCCTTAGCACAATATCTATGAACACTTGTTAATAGCTCTTACGTTGTAAGGAAAATGAAATAAATGGAGTATTAAAAAAATACTCATTAAAAGTATACCAAATCTAACAGGCTAATAATAAAAGCAGCTCATTGCAACCTGGGTTGGTATTAATATGTGATTACTGCGCGGTTGAGTGGATTTGCGAAGAGAGAAATCGTGAATAACTATGACTTTATTAAAATACTTAGGAGAAAAAATGATCTGGATAAACAATAGAAATTCGACGACAATCGTCAGCAATTGAACCTAAACGTGTACAAAGGTAGCTGCTGATGCCAGCCAAATAAGCTCATTCCCACTAAATATTCTCTCTTATTAGAGCCCCCTTCACATATCTTCTTTCCAGCAACCCCAGCATTAAACCCCCGCGTCCCCAAAAGTGACAATACCATCTTAAAACGACCCCAAAAATCGCACACGTCACCGCTTACCATAAAACTGTCACACGTACCCACCTAATACGACCAGCAAACTCCCCCCCTTCCCCACCAGGCGACCACGCCTCCCGGGGGGACTGCATCCATTTTCCGGGCGTCAGGACGCTCCGCCTTCGCGACGCCGAAATGGCGCCGCCGGAAAAGCTCGCAAGAGGGCGCCGCCAATTTTCCGGAAAATCCAGCGATAAGGCAAAGTGCGGTGTCGAATATGTGATATCCGTGATTTTGAGGGTGGTTTGCATTGAACGTTTTAAGTGAAAATTGTGATTTCGATGATGGGTAAGTGAGGGATTCGTTTTGTGGTCGCGGGGAAAAATTGCTGCACCTGATGAGGGAAATCAAAACAAATTTGCTCATATGATTTCATTTCCCCATCAGGATCAATGCGTTTCGCCCCAGTTGATCTATTTTATGCGCTCATGAGGGCCTGCTAAGTAATTGATTAAATATGCCAAATATTTTTGACTTCGGGGCCATTCTCTGGGAAAAAGAATCTTCACAGATAATTTGTCCCAACACCTGTTCGAACTCGGACAGTGACCCAAAAGCGCCCATTTAAGGGAGAATGACTCGAGCGTATGATCATTCGTTCCGCCTAGTTGTACGAGTGAAATTTCACTTTCGAAAGGTCTACACTAGGGGGAAATAATTCAAATAGTGTCTGAGATATTTCATTTCGCATGTTGAAAGGGATTCCTCGTGTTTAAATACACGTGTACCAACGAGGGGGGAAGAGATGAGGACGAGAACGGTTTAGGGGGAGGTGAAAACGGGAATAATGGGGGAAATTGGAGGAGAGGATTGATGATGCTGATCGAGGATTTTCAGAGAAAATCAGTTATGAACGGAAACGACAGTTACAAGAAGAAAATCCTCATAGGGCTGACTTTTGAGCGCTTCCCCAATATCGTCGATTTTTCTCATATCAGTCCAAAGACAGCACTTTATGTATTGCTGACCCATCATGTTCAAATCTCTTTAAACTCTAATAGCTATGACATAGCATGAAATTGTTATAAAACAGTTAGCGAAGGGGGGCTACCCATGTGATCCGATTATCACCCTTTCCGATATCCCAAAGGGGTGTTTAAATGCCAAATTACATGCGCCGACAGCGCAAGTGATTTACGACTTTTCTCTTAACAGTGCAGGTGCTCCTAAAATACTTAAAACGATCTGAATCTTTAATACAGCTAAATTATGAAGGTCCTAAGGCAAATTTGTCTAGAGAAAAGTTTCAGTTTTGCCACCAGCCGCCATTTTGGTAGCCATTTTTGATGACACGGTCGTGCAGAGTGCAACCAAAATGGCACCTTGAATCATATTGTTGCACTCAATATTCAACACATTTACGTCAACCAAAACATAAAACTCACTCAGTCATTCATCATTTTGTCACCCGTACATTTTTTATTATTTACAGACGACCTTTTTTTCAACCAACAGCAACATGTGCGAAAAGAATACCTCCTACCTAAAATTGAAATTCTTCTATATCACGAAGCTCTCCAATAGCGCTTTTAAAACTGAAAAATTCCTTAGACAACTTAATTCTGAGTGAAAAACTCAAATTCAATGCTATATTTTTCAATCCGCTTCTATTGACACTTAAATTAAAGTCAACTCATGTTTTCAAAGTGTCTTCACAGCTCTATAATGGCGTATCAGGAAATCAAAATCAAGGGTAAACTACATTGTCCAGAATGTCCACAACCTTTTAAGAGGCACTCATGATTTAATAATTTAAAAGAAATTCTTTTGATATCTAAAGTTTTCAAACAATTTTTCGACTAAAAACGGAGCTGATACATTATGAACTGATCATATAGGACTCTTTATTTCTCTGTAATGAAACATCATTAGTTTTATTTTTGTAGCACATTTATGTCGCCCTGAGTCGTCATGAAGAGAGACCCTCAGGGACTTTTGACCTTTTTCTGTTTTCGGGGACAATTAAATTGTCAACAAGTCCCGTTGAATGTTCACACTCGAACCTGGGGAGAGTTTTAGCTTTGCTAATGCATCTCTGCTCAAATCAGCCAGTCTGGCAGAACAATCAATTTTCTCCCAAAACTCCACAGGATTTTCCGTGTTTGCTGACAAATGCCCAATGAGTTCCTATATGATGTTTGTTTGTCGTGACAGCTGAAAAGACCATTAACAGCGACAATAACACACCCTAACGGCCCATTAAAACATTACTTGATGGCTTTTAATTTACCCAGACACTTTTACAGCCGCTGGAATTGCGCTGTGCGGAATGTGCTGTCGGCCAATTAGCGACCGGTTCTTGCTGCGCATCATGGACTTATCCTATCACGAGCACTGCGTCCAGTGCTGCGCATGCGGAGACCGACTACATCATACCTGTTTCGTCAGAGATTCCAAACTTTATTGCCGACTGGATTACGACAGGTAAGCAAGCAATTTCGGAACCGTAACTGTTTACATATTGATACAACGGAAAACGAACGAGTGTCGATGACGAGTGAGTGGCGTCGAAATATTGACGAATCGGCCCAATATTGCCAATTAATCTTCTAGTGTGAGTGAGTGACAGCCACCCGATAATCGCAGCCTGAAGTCTTGTTAAATATAAATAAAGGCGCATGGTGGTTTTTGGAGCAGAAAAACTGATATAATAATTCATTAGTATGAAAAAGACGTATTATCAATACGGCTTTGCTTTAAAATCTACGCCCAACGTATTGCGCCTATCCCGCCCGATCACTAGGAAAATTTCGGCCTGAAATTTAAATTGAAGGGATTCACCAGCTATTCACTGATGAACTACCGTAATGGTCATAAAAATAGCAGTGTTGATACACCGAATCCGTAATATCCACAGTATTAGATTAAATCTCAAAAAGCAATCAAAACTGAGCCCAAATCATGAATGACACTTGTCTATAAGCCAGAACATCGATGATGGTTTTGCGGGTTTGGCAAATTTAGTGATGTACATAACAGAACGTCGATGGTGCCGTGACATATATAGTGACGTCATTCATTAGTGACATTAAAAACAAGGAATTGAGCTATTAAAATGCTCAAGATCACTAGAAAAACCCTATTTTTAGCACACAAATACAAATTACGCCATGGGGAGTAGAAATATGGTTATAAATAATGAAAATTGAGACTAACCTTCTTCGTTGATCGCTGCTTAAAACTGCTAAGTTTGACCAGTATCCAACTCAACTGGTCTTCCATGTGAACTGACCACATTCTCTCGTCTTATATTTTTCCAACTGAAACAATTTTTACCGGCAAAATCACTGTAATTTAACGATAATTTCTCAATCGGTGCAACTGATATTTTTTGATGCGTATTATGCCGGAAACAGAAGACGCTCGGCAGTTTAATCCTAACAGTATTTCTACACGTCGATGTTGTCATTGATTTGGCGGGAAATTTAAATTTAAGGACAACATTAGCACTTTCTGCTCTGATTACCTTATTTTAACAATGCTCACTGCTCTTCAAGAAATGTCTGAGCTGCTCCGAAAGAGTCTTCCGCATCCCAATATTATCTATATGGTTTCGGTCTAAAATCAACATCCAACGTATTGCGCCCATCCCGAGCACCAGGAAAAGAACAATCTGTCGCCAAAAGCGGGGCAATTTTCCGACTGTAACAGCCGCTACAGTAATCCTGTACGTCACGCGGCCCCCATGCAGGGCGCTTCGATGACTTCACGCACACATATTGAGACAAAACGGATTTAATCAAAGCCTTCCCGTGTGTTTTTCCAAACATTGCCGGCATTCATCTTCGGAAATAAAACGGACAGCGTTCGAAAGGGAACAAGGGCAATATCGGCCCTTTGAGAAGCCCAGTCACGTGCGACGTCAAAGGGCCGATATTGCCATCGAACGCCGGTGGCGATACCTCTACGTGTGTCGTGCGGTTGTGTAAACATTTACTCAAAGGTCGTTTCGATGCCCTTTTTGGGGCGTGAGATTTCGAAAAATCCAGCTATTTCCATCAGGCAAAAATGGGAAAAAAACAAACGCCGACATGTAATTAAATCATCCCCACATTCTAAGCACCTGTTACCGAAGGGCATCATGTAAAAGGGGGCGATCGCCTGATATTATGCACCGAAGCGTCGCGACGCCTATTAATCGCCGATTTTTGACGCGTCCCGTATAATATTATGACAAATGAGCGTTTCGGAGGGTGAACACGTGCGCTGCGGTCTCGCTTTATGATGTGTGTCAACTGCCATGAACTAGAAAATCGTCTCATTTTCACAATACCAATTCTCAAAGAAACGTGATTTCTTATTAGCCAATCTGGCTACGTTTCCGCCTAAATGGCCTGACAAACAATAACGCACAGGAAACAAATGACAAGCGCGCCGTTGCCATTTTACTGGTATTTTTTTCTTTCAATTTTGTTTTGTTAGGCCTAAAGGGTCTGAAAGGCAATAATTATAAGAGTTTCGGTTCCTATATGGGGTTTCGGTTGATCGATCAAGGGTAACCAAGGGCGGAGCCGGGGGGACCGTTCGTTTGGGGTAGCATCTCGGCTTTGATAAATATTTGCACTGGGGACAAGGGATCGAAAAAGATGTCTGAGCATTCGGCAAAGCATCTTAAATTGACTAGGATTATGTGCTTGAAGCGCAAGTATACATGCAACAAAAATGAAAGTACATACATTTTTTTGCGATACTTCCCAAAGGAATCTGAATTAGTTCCGTTTCTTTGCAGTACAAACACAAAAATACACAACTATATTGCGCCCACTTAACCACCTTTCATCTATGGTAGTCACAAAAATAGCAATGCTAATGCGTTGAGTCTCTGACGCATTAGAGTATTAAATTCAATCGCAGAAAACAGTGAAAATCAGGACGGAACCAAAATGGTGAACGACGTACTATGTCTATAAATCAGAATATCGATGTTGGTTTTTGCGGGTTTGACAAATTTATTGATACACATTTTAGAACGTCGATGGTGCTATAACACACGTGGATATGTTATTTATTAGTGAAATTAAAAACAAGGAATTGACACTAAACTACGCAAAATTGCTAGAAAAATCCACCAGTTACTATATAAATACAAAGAATATCCTAAGGAAATAGAAACTTGGCTATAAATGAATAAAATCGGGTCTGAACGTATTTGTCGATTTCTGTTTCAAATCACTGAGTTTCATCAGTATTGAGCTCAACTGGACCCAAATTTGATCTGGCCACTCTCTCGCATGTTATACTTTCTGGACTAAAGCAATTATTATCAGCAAAAACACTGTAATTTCACGAAAATTCCACGATCGATGCAACTGGTACTTTTTGATGCACATTATGCCAGAAACAAAAGACGCTCGGCCAATTTCCCATAAGCCCCCAAGAGCATTCCTACGCGTGGATGGTGCCATTGATTTGGCGGGAAATTTAAATTTAAATACAGCATTAGCTCGTCCCGCGTTTCTTCGCCTTCGTTTATTTCGGCCATCACACCCTGATCGTCTCATTTTAACAATCCAGACTGTTCATCAAGAAGTGTCTGGGCTGCTCCGAAAGGGTCTCCCCTGAAGAACTAGTGATGAGAGCCAGCGACAACATCTTCCACCTCAGATGCTTCGTCTGCGTAGTTTGCGGCATCCGTCTCCAAAAAGGAGACCTCTATGTGATCAAGCAAGGACAACTATTCTGCCGAACCGACTACGAGAAAGAAGTGGAAATGATGCAGGGATTCGGATACGGTAATTCTGTGCTGTAAATACGCATTAAATCACAGTTATTTCTTCTAAGTAGGAGAATTTATTTGCGACGACTTGGTGCAGTCGAACAGGTCCCATGACGGCCGGAGGGGGCCTAAGCGGCCCAGAACCATCCTCACCACCCAGCAACGAAGAGCTTTTAAGGCCTCTTTCGAGGTCAGCCCGAAGCCTTGCAGAAAAGTCAGGGAAACGTTGGCAAAGGACACGGGATTGAGCGTGCGAATCGTGCAGGTAAACTAATTATTCTGTTGTTGTGCTTAATAGCTGGGGACAGGTGTGGTTTCAAAATCAACGCGCCAAGATGAAGAAGATGCAAAAGAAGGCCCGCCAGGACAAAGGCAAAGACGCTGAGGACAAGGAGAAGCTCAACGTTAAGGAGGAGGAACCCAGTAAGACTATGTTTGATTTGAGGGCCTTTGTGTCATAACCCTTAGGGACGTGTAGGCCCCCACTCCACTCCGTTCTTTAACGACAGCGGCAGCGACAATGAAACCACCCACGAGGACTCTCTGCAGACCCATCACCCGGAGAACTCCCACATAAAGGAGGAAATCGAGAACGAGAATTTCTTCTACAAAAGCAATAACAACTTGCACTCCTTCTCCGGTAAATTCGAAGACGCTCACTCCCAAAAACCCGATTAAAATCTGAAAATTCAGGGCTGGACTTGAAGAGAAGGGAGGACACGTACCCCCTGGGCCTGCCGCCCTTCGGTAATCCCCTAGATGCCGCCCCCTCGATGCTGCTGCAGCCCCCTGCAGCCCACCAGAACCCTCCCCAAGCCTTAGCAGGGCTCAACCCCATAGATCGACTGTATTCAATGCAAAACTCGTACTTTTGCGGCGAGGACGAGCCCTGAAAGGAGGTGCTGGCGGAGTTGGTGAAGAGGCACCTGGAGATCTTCGCCAAGTGTTCAGAGACTTTACGGAAGTGAAAATAAACACTATTTATTATAAATTATTTGGCGCTTAATGATCATACGGCTTTCAATGCAACGACTTAGTCCCATAAGCTCTTTCATATCCGCATCAGCACTCCATTATTTAATATAAAAATTTCAAGATGCGCAACATCAGGTTTTTTTATTTCGACCGGAGACTGCAAAGTGAATCTCCTCGGGGGGGTCTTTAAGCTAAAAACGAGCAAACAAAGGCGGCATTAGCCTGGCAACCAAACAAAGAATTTAATATGTGCCAGCGATCGACAATGGATAATCCCTCGGAGCATGCCGTTAATCTCCTGGATCTGTGCGCCTACCGCCGACACGTCTTCAGGGGGTCCCCCAGGATAAAGGGAGTTCTTAATGTCGGACGCACGTGAGGACGTTTAGAGACGTCAGTTTGGACAGTGTTTCCCATCGCCGCGTTAGGCCTCTCATATTCATTTTTTTTTCGAAGAAATAATTTTTAGTATACAAGGTGTTTCACGATGGGGCGTCAAAATTTAGGGGGGAATCTGTGGATGATTTTAAGGAAAAAATTCATAGGAGCGTTTCGCTTCCTGACCAAAATCCAGGGCGATAAAAGATCTTTTTGAAAGTTTTTCCCGATAAGCTTGTTGCGGGATTAGATATTTTTATGAACATTGGGGAGCGTAGGTGTGGAGGATTCCAGGGATCTTTTTTCCACAGAAATATGAAGCGTTCGGAAAATAATTTTTATTTAGAAAACAGCGGCGTATCGCATATTTTTTAAATGTTCAGAGTCACATCGTTGGAGACGCTGCTGGCTAAAGTGAAAACATGGTTTTCTTCTTAAAAAATGTATCTCCTATTTCACGCTCCCCAAATTTCATGAAAATATATGATCCTGGAACAAATTCATTAGAAAAAACAAAAAAAGAATCTTTATCACCTTGTATTTCAGACAGGAAGCGAAAACGCACCCATGTTTACATGACCTTTTTAAGTTTGAGTCTATTGATACTATGGTCTAGTTTCGCCGTTTCAGATGCGAAAACTCCACTTTTTCTTATAGAACACCATGTACATTGAGCATTTTTTTTCGACTGACACATTTAGCTATAGGAATCCCTATGCCTCTCCCACGTAGCTTTAGAGCGATATAGCGATTAATGGACACTCATCCTCGATGCTTCCTAAAGGAAACTTCTGACGCGGTTCTCTTTAAAGAACTGCGATCTTTTCCGGGGGACTTCTTGTACGTTATCGAAGTCTCCCATTCGCTCTCCTGTAGGCAACTCTTGTGCCCTCGCATAGCCCCGCTGTGCACTTCCCCGAAACCCATTTTCTCCGCGTCGTGATGCTAAAACTCCACATTCGCTTGTAGGCCGCCCTGTATATTATGCAACTTTTCGCATTCGCCGCTCATCACGATGCTTCTCCTTAAATCCGGCATAAAACTGGCAAAACAGTGCGTTTTCGTTGTTTCCAAATCAAATCCAAAGCCGAAATACCACCACGGGGCAGGAGCATTTGCTTGCGCCGTCAAACAAATCCCCCCCACCGGGGTCGTAAAACCGAACTGCGACATTTCCACCCCCCGACGAGTCGGGGTCATTTTGCCGCCACTTTTACCTGTTTATTGGGGATCATAAAACCTTATTGCCCTCCGGTTGCCGCCATATTTCCTTCGCCCCCGGTCCTTAAAACGTCTTACGTAATCTCATTAGGCCTTCCCTCCTTGCAGGGGTTGGAGGTTGGGGGGGGAGAAATCAGTATGGCCCCCCTTTTGTTTCCACTCGTTTGCGAACGAGATAAAAAGATCGCAACTATGACGCCGCTGGAAATAAAGAAATTCCACCCATTAAGCGTCATCCCCGTTGGTGAGGGTGGCAGCTGCAGCCATTTCGTCACGCAGTTGACACGGGTGTCACTTTAAGCTCAAAGCTGACGCAAATTTGTCGAAGTTTGTCCACGCCAGGGGCGTTCGACCTAACTCCGATCGCGACCAAGCACAGCAAAATCATGCGGCCACCCCAATGGCTTTGATCACCTGTTAGGGTGCAAACAACCTCTTTGATGGTGCACCGTTCACTTGTGCGCTACGCTTTCACGCCTGGTTTTCGCGTATTCGGGGAGGTTTTCAATGCACTCTTCTTCCCCAAAAGGGTGGTTCTCACACCCAAAAAAAGGGGCTCAATCGAGAGCGAGAGATTGGTGTGACGGGGCGGAAAACGCGACATTGATATTCTATTTGGCCACAAGCTTAAATCGCTGTCACGTGACCGAATGAGCCCCCCCTTTGACGCTCCGGGGCCTCATTTAAACTGTCATTAAGCCGGAACGTGTGCCTTGCTGACGTTTGTGCCCCCTGAGAACTTTATAAATAACCCGAGGCAGTTTGCGACTTTTTGAACTTTTCCGCTGTACAGGGTGGCCGTTTCTGGGGCGCGCTCATGAGGATTTCCGCAACGGTAAGAGACGTGAGGCCCGGTAAGTTCCTGTTTTTGCAAAGAACACCTTGGAAACGACGCCTAAAGGGGCCGATCGAGCTTAATAAGCACTCTATCCTTTCGACAAAGTCTATCTGTCCAGGTACAACGCTTTGGAATTCTAAATCCTCACTCCCCTTGGCTTCGCCCTGTCTTTGGGTTTAAGCCTGAAGAGTCGTGGCTTGGGTCCCTCCATTGGGCTCACAATTCCGGCTTTTCCAGGTGTTTCCTAGGAACACTCCTGATTTTTCCTTTTGGAAGGATCTGCATTGAAATTGAACATATACGCAGAAATCAGTGGCGTACCTCGAATTTTCTACATCTGCGCGCTCCGCACCCCTTTCCGAAGTTCGGTACCTGGCCAGAAATATTCTCATGCTCAATTCTAAACTATCTGATGTCACTGGTAACACTTATCTACCCCTCTTTGTATGTACGAGGAAATTAGCTCACTCGCATGTAAATTGCACGCTCGTATGCACAAGAGATGTTGAAGAGACCACATAGGTACGAACATTGGGGCTCTTGATCACGCTTGATGAGCTTCGGATTCAAAGGAGAAAAAAGTCGTTCCTGAATGGTAAATAAACGCAGTCGACTATTAAGGGATGAGTGGTATCATCTGGTCTCCTATGAGGACTTAATATGATGTCCTTCCTACTGACGGCTCAGATTTTTCACTAATATATAGATTTTTAACGTTCAGTGCAAAGATTTAATAAGCTTTAAGGCTGATAAACATTCATGGGGCGCTGGCAATTTGTAAATGGGCAAGTCACGTGTCGGGGTAGGTGAAACGGAGGTGGACACGTGCGTGAGCGCCCCACGCCTCGATTTATGTGCATATTGCCTTTACTATTCACAGATCGTATTCTGCGTGCAGTGTTATTCCCTTTATAGCAGTACTATTACTGGCGACCCTGATTTCAGAAATTTCATTAATCAAGGCCTCCAGTGACGTAACAGGGATGAAAGCAGTTTCGGTCAGGCCTTCGAATCTCTAGGCCAAGGCTGATACTGTGGTGGTTTTTTTTTGAGGACCAGTCTTAGATTTCAGGAATTTTGAATTTCATTTCTAGGATTTTGTCTAGATTCGCATTTTTTCCGTCTGCAATTGCTCTTCACAGTAGTCAGTAAAAAAGCGAAATTAGTCCCACGTTTCAGTCCTTGTGGAGACGTCCCTGATTTCTAGAATTTCCTCCACCTTTGCCCTCGAGTACACTGAGGTGTTTGCCAGTTTTTGCACTCAAATCACCATCACGTGAAAGTGTCGGAAACTGAAATTAGTTGAAATAAAAGAAATCGGATGCGCAAAAACACTAGGCAAAATGGCCGTCCGGGGATATTCATGACGTAACGTGACGTACGGTCCTATTGCTGATACAACCACCAGCCGACGTCACAAAAAACCTCCCGATTTGCAAAGCACTTCAGCATCAATTTTACTCAGTGACCTTAGGTGTTTCTTGACCTCTAGGGGAATAATTACAGTTTACTTTTGTAGAATAGATTGATCTTGAGCGTCGATCATGAATATTAATCCCACAAAAGAAATCTCTTATCGACTTTTATTTGCCCCTCTCCGCGTCCTGAGCAATTAAACCGAACTATGAAATTTATTATGATCAGGTGAGTGGCGTTCACGTGCACGGGAGCTCATCGCCACGCGGCCACTTTTGACGGCCCATCGATCATTTTATTTACCGGCCGTTTATCGATAAGCCGGAAAACGTGGCCTTAGCCCGTCTAATCCCTCGATTTTTACCTGTATGACGAGAGGGCTTAAACAATTCCAGATCTCTGATGGTCCGTATGTCGCGCACACGTCACCCCGTTATCTCCCGTTTTTTCCCGAAGATATATAACAATTTTTTACGTGACGTTTACGATAAATTAGCATCGGAGTCGTGTTACTCTAATTTCGCTTTTAATTAAGTTACGTCATTAATCAAGCCGACAACGAGTCGCGGAGCGCCGACTTTTGCTCGTGACAGCCGAAAAGAAATGATCTTTGAATTCGGGGGGCTGTTCCAGTAATCGTCAGGCCCATTTTACTGATTTCGAAACACCTTAAAACTAATGTGGTAATCTCGAAACTTTTTATCACAGAGCTCCCAGTGACGATTCCCGTCTTGTGCTCTGAAAATTCTCTAATTTCGGTTCATTAAAGTAAACCCGATAGTGAAATGATTGCGCGCTACTAGCACTACAACATGGCGGCCAAATCCGGGAAGGTAACTTGATTTTAATTCCGACAGCTAACGAACCAGTCCGCCAGCCTACGTCACCATATATCGCGGTGGGCTTAATTACCAGCAGATCTACCGGGAGGTACTGGGTTCGCTCCCCGGTGGAGCGGCAACTTTTTTTATTAAAAACTCATAAACTATAATTAAAAGCACCAAAATTTGATATTCTCCCGTTTCGCGACGCAGCACTTTTCAGCCGAACTGCTCGGCATTCATCAATCATTAGGCAAAAAACGTTTGTGGCCCATTAGATGTCCATCCGGTCCTATGAATTAGCCACCTCGTTGGCTACCCCATCCCCCACATATGCAACGGGGCAAATATTTAAAGCCACCCCAGCGAAATCTAATTTCGCCCTTTAAAATACCGACGTCTTTATATTACTATGCCCTCAGTCCGCAAACTAATGTCTCTTCGCTCCCTTGTTCTGCGCTCTTTCCACCCCTTGGCCTATTACAATGGTCCGCATATTGGAAATCGGTCTGTGATGTATTAATTTATTTCCCTAAAGGGGTTGGAAAGTGCCAATGTCACGATGGGTACCTGCAAGTCAGTGCTTTTTTCCGCTGAAATCGGGCCTGATAAGGTCGTCCGTCAGTTTTTGTATTCAGCGGAGGCAATGCGTGTTCCTCAACGGGGGTGCCGATTTCGTATAATAAAATCTATTTCCGATAAAACACTTGGAATGGCACACGACGCACTCGACACTCAACATCCCCCGCTGCTTGGAAACTACATAAAAATTTGTAAGTATGATGTAGATCGGTTTCGAGGGGCTGAAACAATGTTGATTTTATCGGGTTTCGTGAGAAATTTCTGGATGTGCCGTTCCATGGTACCACTCAGGAATTATGCGTAAAAAGGGGAACAAATACGCCTACGCCCTCCTTGACATCAGACGCAGCGATAAGCCGAATTTGGGATTTATTGACAAGATAACCACCTGCAAAAGTTTATTAAACTGAGACCCCATATTTGCTTTGGTTATCGCTGAAATGGGTGAAACAATAAAGGCCAAAATAAATACAAATAATGTTGACAGTAAATTTAGAAATTTTAATTGACATCGGGGGTAAACGGCAACTTGTTGTTGGCACAGGCGAAACACGGTTAATAAAGCTCGTTTCCAGGGCACAAAAGACGAATTTAACGTTCGAGGAAGTGTCTATAAGTGAAACAAAGCAAAATATTTCCAAAAGTTGCGACCAACAAAGTGGAAAATAATCTTATTCATAACCGCAATTAGAGGTTTATTCTGCCGGTGGTCGGAACACTTGTTGAGGATGCCCGTTTTAATCCTTCCCATTTACCGAAAGTCGGCCTCTTTCAGGCCTAATGACTGTTTGTTTCATCGAATTAATCTGAAAGGAATTTATAGAAATTCTCGCCCCCGAAGGAAGACAGAGGACAATACTTTTTGACTTTCAAATCGACCCCGCATTTAAATGGCATTCAAATTAATTTAAATGAAGTCAATATTGGAATAGGGCTCATTATGGAATCAATATCTATTTGAACAAATGTTCCACTATTGGAATAAATCCAGCTCGTCATACCATTGGGGACTGATTAATTTTGGTTTAGGAAATACCCGCCTAAAAATACCTACGATATGAGCATGTTACACTCCTGCACAATTAGTTCGGATTTTTAGGTCCAGTTTTTATTGGAATTTTAGGGTCATTCAGGGTGGTTCAGGTTCAATGGGTTTTATTGAAATTTTCAAACCGCTCCCAATCAGATCAGAATTTTTCAAGCTGGTTTGGTTTATTTCAGAACGCTGAGACGATAAAATCATATTTAGCCAAGCTTTAATAATCGCGCACTACCAGCACCACAACGTGATTAGTTCTGACAACCGATGAACTAGTCCGCCATATTACGTTACTGTCCGATGACATGTGTCACGCTAGCTTAGTGGACTTGGTCGGGAACGGTTAATCAGAAGGTATCCGTTCAATCCTCAGCGAATCACGTGACGCAATTTTAGTTTTGACAGCTCGTCAACTAGTCCGCCATTTTGCGTATAATTTCTCGGAGCTCCAATTTGGTGGTTTTTCGGTGATTAAAAGCGAACTCCTGCCTACGTTTTGGTTACACATTTGATCAATTTTTTTTGGCTTCATCGCCCTATTCGACATTGAAAGTGCGATAATGGATTTTTACTCTATACAGTGTTTGAGCATACAAAATTGTTGTGTTGCGCTACACCTGCAACAGATTCCCTCTCTGACGCCAATATACCTGGTTATCTTATCTGATGGCTTGTGTGCGTTGTTACTCTGGCTTTAGGTCTTTTTTTCAATAATCACCTTATACTGAGACGATCTAGAAAATTCCGCAACTCTAAAACTGGCCTTTGGCCTATCAGACCCGTGACGTATTTCCTGAGCTGACTTTTAATAAAACTCTTGTCTGTTTGCATCCCCTGATAGATGACTGCGCCCTGGTGGGATATTAAACTACAGGCCTACTATACCGCTCACCCCCCATCACTCACCACCCCTAATTCTCTGCAACGCCAAGGAAAATATTGTTCAAATTTCGTATGCTCAGCAAATGCTGAAATCACAACTGAACCCGTTCAAAGGGAATCGATTAGAAACTTGTTGGTATATGCCACATCACGTGAGCATAGAGGGCTTAAAGTTATATCCCACAGGATAACACCGAAGCAGGGCACAAGAGAAATCCGGGCCCGGATCAACATCGTAACTTTTCCCGTCCCGGAAAAAGTGCTCTTCAAGCCGCCAATCAGGGCAAAGTTCCTGGCTCTGAGGGCATTTTTCTATCCCGGCAACTAAAGGCCTCATGTCTGTATGGATAAATCTGGGAAATTCGAGTCTGTAAGGCCGTAATGGCAATGTCCCGCGCCCCATGAGGTCGGGAGATTACGATATTACACCTAGAACACCTCAGTGTCAAAGGAAATTGGATCTCTAATAGACCCATTTGTTACCTGGAGACAATGTCGCCTTGGGATAGGGATTCGAGCTCCCTATGGAGGAGAGGTATCCATACATGGGGCTGAAAAAGTTGGCGCAATTTTCAATGGGGATCGACAGATTTAGTGCAGCCAGCAAATACTTTAATCTCGATTACTAAACAAATCAGAATCTTCATTTAAATGAAATTTTAGGCGTCAAGCAGAGGCCTCTGACTTCAGTGGGACCCCTGACACCCGGGATGATAAAGCCGTTCCTCTTCTGCTTCTTTTTAAGCTATAGCGACTTAGGAAATTTTGGCGCTGCCACTGGCGCAGCAATGTAGGGATTTTAAATTTCAATTAAATTCTAGAAGGAGAAATTTAGAGCCGCCTCTGGTATCCTGCTTGGCATTTCAATGCTTTTTATGGTTTAAGGTTTTTTTTAAATTTTGATTGGCAGACGTGCCTTTTTTGGCCATATAGCCAAGAATAAAAAACCTTTTGTTATTTCACATTTTTTGCTTCTTTTGATACAATTTTGCGAGTATATGATCTCCACTTCCATTGGCGTAAGTGGCCTTTTCCAGCTAAAAATTTTCATATCTGACCAACGCTAATTTACCAGCTATACAGGGGGTAACATGTCGTAGTGGAGATATTTCAGGGGGCGATAATACTTTGCGAAATAATTCAAAAAATGCTATTAGACCCATGGTCAAAGCGCACCGTTTTCGATATACAGGGGGGCAAAGTTTTATAAACTCTCTCATATTTCGCGTTTTTTTCACGTATACCTTGAGTCAAACTTTTGAAATTTTGTACACCTATTCTCTTTAAGACCCTCTACAACACAACGTAAGAACCGTCGTTATACAGAGTGCTTTTTGATTCATGCACTATTTTATCCCTTTTATCTTTTTTTCGAACACCCTGTATGAATTCTGATGCCGAATTTAAATTCCTCCTTCAATTCGTTAGTTTTTTGGGCTCTTGCAATATTTTCGCATCTTTCACCGTTTTCGTGGTATTAGCAAAAATATCTATCAATGCGAATTAAGAAAGTTCGGTCTACATATTCCGGACTGCAATCTAGGATGCCATGGCTGAATTTCCGCCATTTTGATAATTTTGTTTTGATTTTTGACGTACGAAGTGTCAAAAAATTTGAAACTTCGCCAATCTGTATATTGAAAATAGGGCGCTTTTCACCATGGGTTCATATTAGCATTTTTAAAATTATTTCGTAAAGTACTATCGCCACCTGAAATATTTCCATAACGATGACTTTACCGTAATCTTTTTCGTCGGCCTGATTTGAGCTGCGGAAATTAAAATTCACCACGTCTCCAATTGTCGAAAATTTTGCAGTAAACGGCGGAAACTACCCTCGCGATCACCCTATATAATGGATGTCTTGAAATAGCTTCTCGCGGTCACAGCGACACAAACAATGGCCACTATTGCAGGAATGCGGCCTACAGGAACAGGTGTCGCAATTCCGCAACTGCTTGTGGGGGTCCAATTCTCTGCGGGGTTACTTATAACTGCCGTCCCGTTTAAGGCCTAATCTAGCAAGATTCGCTATCTCGAAACGTAGGTATCCACCAAGGCTTTGTGAGAGATTCCAAGAAAAATTCCAGACGTTTAACAATAAAAAAAAAGCCGGAGGAAAATCCGGAGCATCTGGCCCCGAGGAAGCGTCGAGAAACGATAAATAGTCCTGAGGGACGTGCTATGTGTCCACCATGGGCGGAGAAAGGTCAAGCGGCTATTAGACGCATAAATCGGTAGATTTGTCCAGAGCCATCTTCCCCAGTTTTGTTGCACGCGGACTGCATGCGGAGTTTTATGACGGGGACATGATTATGTCCACTTTTGGAGTCGCAGAGGCGTTTTTCTGGGACGCCCCTGGCCAGAAAAGTCCCGTTCGAAACGGCGAGCAAAAGTGGGGAAAGAAGCGCGCCCCCTCCTTCAACGGGGGGAATCTAATATCAAGGCCTGGCCAGACATTCCTGTCTAAGGGATTGTGGGGACGCGAATTTGTAGCCCCTTTTTCTGAACTTAGAACGTGCGCACCAACGGCTATTTCCACTCCATACACGTAGAGCGAGAAAAACTACTTATTATCGCGCAAAGGGCTCGGAAACATTAATCTTAATGCGTTTAATATTATGGCCACGAGAAAATCCCACAGAATCCACACGACACACTCCTTTAAATCCCGCCCCCGACCCGGAATCCTCCTAAATCATTCATAATTCCTAGGGCCACGTGACCGGGACATTAGTTGGTCATTATTCAAAGGGTCTGAGTTATAAAATAGTTATAACTGCCGAAGTTTACGCCTCCGGGGCCGGTGCGGTACGCACCCGCCAAGGACTTGTCGCTCCGCAGAAATTATGATTCAATAGAGATTCGTGTTTCGGCAGGACTTTTTGCCGAAGAAAAATAGCCGGGAGTGGGAAGTGCATGGGACTCGTCGAGCATAACTTTAATTAACTCTCCAAAAGACGCTAAGCACTCTCGAAATCTCAATATTGATACTCGACACAATGGGGCCCTTTCCAGGCTTAAAATCGTTCCTCTGTTTGCCCTGGCACATCTGACACCAGTTATTTCATCTGCCCCTCCAACGGGACAATATTATCCGCTTTTTTCCCTTTGCCGCGTATCCTCTATTGTTCGTTCAAGGTGGAATAATATGATATCTTGGCGATATTACGCTTTCGCGATAAATAACCCGACTTAGGCCGCGTAGAGAATACCTCGGGACCGCGACTGGACACAGTAAAAAGGTACTTCTTTGTATCTGAGCATCTCCGTCTTCGCGACGCGAAAACTCCACTTTTCCCTTAGACCACCCTGTATATTGTACAATTCTTTCAACTTTCGGCTGGCTAGAGGAACGCACACCACGAGCCAGCCGGAACCGCCTCAAATCACTAGGGAAAATTCGGGAAATCACTTCCGGGCGACACCGCGCCCATCTCTTCCCTCACAAAGAACCGCAATTTTCCATGTCGCAACTTTATAAAGCGATATTGTTGCAACAAATGGCCGTCGGCCGCCCACGAGTTTCACAGCTGCTGTAGCTTTTAGAAAACTCATATGTGCCCTAATTGGAGGCGACGAACCCCAAAGCTGCGACTAAGGAAAATTTACCGGCTGGCAATGACATTGAGCGCAATGAATAAAATAAAGTTTTGCGAGAGATCAGAGAGCGATCGGTCGGGAGGCGCACGTGGGAACACGGCCTTGCTGGCGCCAGCTCAAGTGCGAGTTCTCCTCAAAATTATGTTCGAATTTAGGACCTCGATCGGGACGATCGCCGGTTGCTAAAGGTGGGAAAGCCTTGAGGGCACGTGGGAGCACGGCTTTAGCATGCAGGACGTTAAGTTGGAAAGCACCGGCTTCCGAAATCAACGTGGAGTCTTAATGTAACAAAAATCCGAATTGCATTCGTCTGTACAAATAAGAATCTACCTCTCTTATTTTTCGAGTTATATGGAAACCGAATAAGCATCTTTTCAATGCTTTTAACGAGAGTTTTCAACACCGTACTCTTTTCCATGGAACACCACAATACCACAAACTCACTCGGATTTACAGGACCTCATTCTAGCATTTAAAACTGGATTTTTCAGGCTCACTTAAGGTGATGTGAGCTGGGGAGTGTCATACGTTTCTCACCCCAAATCAACATGTTTTCCTTATTTAACCCGTGAGCGGAACGAGGAGGAAACATGCCAATTTAAGGTACCACACGCCTACCAATCGCTAACTGAATGCCTTTTATTGGCCAGGGTTACATCAAGCATTTCGGGTACCGCATGGTTGATTGGTCAAGCTTACTTGATGTTGATCAGTTTCGGGTGGGATTGAGCTTCAAGCTTACTCTAGGTTACTCACCCCGATTACTTGTGAATTTAAGTTGACTGATGAACTTGACAACGAACCAAAACCTGAACTAACCGTCCGACTTATTCATATTAGTGGAGGTTTGACCATCAGACTGGCCCCAATTTGACCCCTTTAAAGCAGAAATTACGTTCCTTTCGATTGATTCAAGTGATTTCGGGTTAGTTTAGGTTTGCTGGTGATATCGCTCCGGGTCGGCATAATTTAGCACGTTCCTGGCGCAACTGACCGAGAAACCTGATCACACATAAACAAACCAGGAATTAGTTTAAAAAAAACCAAAGGAACCTGAATTCACCTGGAGTAATATCAATAAACCTAAATTAACCTGAAACGCCTAATTTCTTTTCGGTCTCAAAGGGGCATTTGGCGCAGCTGCGACAGTCTTATTTAATAGCAAAATAAGCCAACTTGCACACTCATTCCAGAGGAATTGAGGCCGTTTTGAGGAGACAATGAGGAATCATGGTAAAGCCATGATACACTATAAAAAGTATATGGCAGATTGGGACCTCATCTGAACAAGCTAGTGGGTCACAGAATGGAAATGTTCGGAAAAATCGTAGCAAGAAAATCGCTACAGCGGCTTCTACCGTCATGGCCATGACCGTCATTGGAGTCGTGAGAGCAAAAAATCAAATTCCGGCTCGATCATAACTTTCGACGACCGAAATAACATAAAACCCTCAAAACAATGACAATAACAATAACATAAAAACATCCCATATATCAGCTCCGCACAACCCATTATTTTCCACCCATAAATACTTCACGACACCCCATAAACACATATCGAAAACCCATCCTATGAAACAACAGATCATAACCCCGAAAACTCATCATGCTCCCGAAGGATGCGCTCCGTTGCGCAGGCCCCGGCGCTAAGGGACTGAGCCAAAGCTCCACCCCCGATGGAAAACAGTCGTCTAGGGTGGGGCGAGTCCCTTTGGTTGGGTGGACCGCCACAACCCCCTTTTTGGCATTGACAATCGGTGTCGACTTCTGCGACAGTTCAGCCGAAGTCTCTGTTCGATTGTCCCGTGGGTTTGTGCGATTTTTTTTGCGGGTTTGTGACTGTGAAGTTCGGTGATTTTGTGATCGATAATGCTGGAGTTTTATCCGCATCACATGAACTTGAATCCGGCGATGTTGCCCGATCATGGCGGGACCATGCCGGGGCCCGAGTATAACGGAAGAACAGGTAGGTGATGGGTGATGATCCCGTAAGAGGCTTCACAAACCCCTGAATATAGCCTGCTGCTACTTGACTCCGGATACTTGTGAGTGTGAAGTTCGTTTCTATGAAAACGCACAACCTCCATTATTCTCGAATTTATCTCCGAGTTAACTAGAGAGCTTATTCTCGCTCTCTGAACATAAGATAATCAGTATCTCATTTGTCAATATTAGCTTTCACTTTCCAACATGATGATGTGGCTCGGAATAACTTGAAAGCCACTGAGGCGCAGTTTCCACACCAGTGAGCGCCAAATGGAGCGTATGCCTATGGCATTTTAGATTGGTTTTGCCACAATAGGGTCAATTTTGGATCAATCGGGTGCAACTTTCCGTCAATGCGAAATTTCTCACTGATCAAATTCTCAAGACAGACAATCACATATGTACTAAATCAGATAAAACTTCCAAGACACTCTGGATTTGACCCCATGCGATTCGCTCGAAATGACGCCATCTGTATTTGACATTGTCAAACTTGTAATTTTTCTTTAATATTAGACCAAGAAACTGTGAGTTTCCGTCGCGAGCGATGCGTAGACCTTGCATTTCCATGAAATAAGTTTTTATTACCTCTCTCTGTTAACCTGAAGGTTAAACTAAACGCCAAGGCGATCTACAATTCTCCATTTAAAACGTCTTTTTTAAATTAAGTATATACATCAGGTTAAGGACCAAATATCAAGCTGGTGCCCATAGAAACCAATAATCTGACAAATGCCACAGCTTTACACCAACGTTTCTGTAAAAGTCAGCTTACACTTAAACTAAAGACAACAACACTTAACATATTTGGCCTTAATTTTGATTAATCTAGAATTGCCTGCATCCTTTATGGCGAGTATATCGATATAAGCAAGCTGCAGATTCTTGCCTCTGAGGAGTAGAAGTTTCCCGGGGAATGACGTCAAAATGACGGGTGACGACAACTCTGCCATGTGCAAAGTTGTCAAACACGCGTCATGTCCACGTCACTTTGACGTCACAACTTGAAAACGAATATTTCCGCAACTTACTTTAGGTTTATTCAGGTTATTTGTCGTTATTAGAGTTTTATTCAGATTACTTTAGGCCCAACGGAACCTCGAGTAGCGTAAAAATCCGAAATTCATCACGAAATTTGTAAAGAAACTTGAAGCAGTTTTATGAAACTCAATGCAGGAAGATCTTTAGCAATTAAGTATTCTGCTAATACTCCTCTTCGACTGAATTTAAATTCCCACATAAACCTTTTAGGCAAAGGAGCACTTCGGTGTGAACCATTTTTCCTTTGCGACTTCGCAAAAACTGGAAAAACTAAGAGAAAAAAGTGTTCGCAATAGGTTTATCCAGTAGTTGCCCGAAAGCACCCTTTAATGTGCCTCATGGTGAAAAAATAGTCCAATCCAGGAAGCAATTTTGGTTTCCTTGGTCTCGCCCTTTGACAGTTTTACTTTCGCGATATTTTATGGACGTCGACACGTGCTACAAATTACCCGCTTCCTTATGCGAGGGGTGGAAAAACGTCAAATATGCGCATTTTTATTGAAAGATCGTCTTGGATGAGCCCGGAAAAGCTTACAGGAATTTGTACAGGAAACACCTACTTCGCATAGAAAACCGCGATAAAAAAACATATGAGATTAGAGCAAAAACCATTTGAATTTGTCGTGACACAGACAATTCTTGACAAAATGAAGAATAAACAGTTCAACGAATACGAAGAACAAAAAGGGCAGGAATTGACAACGAACTTCAGCTCTTCTAATAAGTTTGACTTTCCACGCGACTTAACTACCTATTACAGAATAAATAGGTAAAGATATGCAGATGGAAGTCCCAGATTTCTATTTTCAGTAAATATCTCAAAAATTAATGGAAACAGAAAAAGCTCTGTTTTTAGAAAAATTTGAGAAATAAATTTAAAATAAAGCTAAAATTAAAAAAATTCAAACTAAAATTTTGTATATTATTTTAGTTTGAATATAACTCAACATACAGTAAGGTGAACTTCTTGACGATATGGCGAAAGAACCTAATTTTACGGCCCATCTCTTTCAATTAAATGGCGAATGTATTTTGTAATTCCGTGGATTCTGATTAAAATTCGCAAATTCCGCAAGCACTAAATTAATTATATACAAATAATGCAAACAAATTCATTACCGTGTTTCCCCACCATTCCCGAAACTTATTCGTCCAGAAACCGAGAAAATCCCCAACTTATCCCACACCCAAATCCTCATGATTATTACTCGAGAAACTTTATCTTGTCAGCTTCCGAACCCTTAATAAACCCACCGTGGGACGCGAGTGTGTTTAATCGATTCAATTTTAATATTTAAACGTTTTTGCCTACATTGTTGTAATTTGTTGTTGCAGATTTAACGAATCCCGCCTCTCTAATTAAGCGCGAACAAACCCAGGACACCTGCGAGGGCTGCGGTCGCAAAATCCACGATCGCTACCTCATGCGAGTCGCTGAAGCCAGCTGGCACGAGCACTGTCTCTGCTGCAACGTGTGCGGAATTTTACTGACCAATTCCTGTTATACTAGGAATATGAAACTGTATTGCAAGGCTGATTACGATAGGTAAGTTGGCAACTGAAATACTCCATATAAGTGCATCCACTCGGGGAAAAAATAGCGCAATATTTTTCCAGAGTAGTGGAAATGGCAATTTCGCCCCATCTGGAACATAAAATCCACGTGAACGGATACGCCGGAGTATACGCTTTGTGCCGGCGGAAAAAGAATAAAAATTCTTTAATAAAATATGCCTGCTCAGCCGGCAGTGCACGTCTCTGTTAAATATTCGTTTTGGGGCTTTCGGAGGCGTCTAATATAAGCGTCGCGAGGCGTCGGTACGGTTAATAACATCCCAAAGCCCCCTTTGTTGTCCCGGATCTTTTGTCCCTTTTCCCCAGCGTAGTACATTTCTTAGCCGGGTGCGATTAGCCACACGTGTATTTTTTTAATTTTGCAGGATTTTCGGAGTGAAATGTTCGAGGTGCGGAGATCGGCTGTTACCTCAGGAGATGGTCATGAGGGCCCAACAACACGTCTACCACCTGCCTTGTTTCGTGTGCGTGGTGTGTTGTCAACCCCTGCAAAAAGGAGAACAATTTGTCTTACGGGCCGGTCAACTCTTCTGCAGACAAGACTTCGAGAAAGAACTGTACTTAATGCAGCAAACGCATAGTGGAGACGAAGACCTCTTGGACGAGAACAGCAGGCCGCGGGACGGGAGGAGAGGTCCTAAAAGACCTAGAACCATCCTCACTTCAGCTCAAAGACGGCAGTTTAAGGCGTCTTTTGAGGTAACAACCTTGAACTTCGACTCAGTGATATAATCAACTAAATCTTTGATTATAGGTGAGTCCAAAACCGTGCAGGAAGGTGCGAGAAGCTTTGGCCAAGGAAACGGGCCTTAGCGTGAGGGTAGTACAAGTCTGGTTCCAGAACCAAAGAGCTAAGATGAAGAAGATCCAACGCAAACAGAAGCAAGACGACGGGAAGTCTCCCAGTGACAAGGAAAAAAGTGACAAGGAGGAGAAGAGCATAAAACAAGAGGCCAGTCCCACGAGCAGTGAGTTTGGTATGGGGTTAAGCTATGGCGGTTCTGGACAGCCACTCAACCCTAATATGCCCTACTCTCCTGACGGTAAGATTTTGCTCAGTTCGATATATCAATAATTAATCAGCGTTGAAACGTATAGATAACTATCCAGCCCACTCAGGGGAATCTTTCTGCAGCTCAGACATATCCCTTGACGATAGTACAAACTTCGATCACCTAGATGAGGCCACTTCAGACACAATGTCGATACAAAATTTGGACCTGCAGTCGCAGTCTCATCATAATGATAACTCGACGTCTACGGGAAATGTCGCTAACCCCATCGATAAGCTCTACCTCATGCAGAATTCTTATTTCAATACAGAACATTAAAAATATTTTCAATTACCATAAATGTTTTACAAAAATAACTGATTATTCTAGTCATTTTGTTGTTGGGAGTTTTATTTCACTGAGCATGCTTATTTGTAACATTTAGGAAACAAATCTGGTCGAATTATTGATTGTGATGGACGATGAATTATGCCAAATATAATAATATAGTGTTTCATATTGTCTAGATTTTATTATGTATATTTCAAATAAAATATTTTAAAACATTCGCATTTGGTTATTAAATGAAAAACTCAATGAAAGTGAGCAAAGGAACATTTAATGTCGGTTGAAATAAATACTTATCTTGTGTACAAAATTTACCCCACGTGTGGGTAAGTCCTTAAACTAATACCAAGCAAAAAAACACCTCTCTGAGTCGAAATTACCGAGTAGGAGCTGACGCCTCCTTTCTGGCTGCATCTTGCAACAGCTGAGTGTCTACTTCATCTGCAGGCAGCTGGACATAGCGAACTACTGAGCCTCGGATGAAGCAATTTTTCACTGATAACTGAAAAAGAAAAACTGGAGATGTAAAGTGAGATGCATGCAACTCAATAGTAAATATGTTCTATAGGTTTAAGGCGGATTGTTCATTTTTTCTCATTTTATCTTTGAAAATAAGCTGACATTCACTGGAATGTTGTCAGTTAAATGTCAAAGAAGAACTAAATGAACTATAAACATATAATAATACTTGATTTGGGGCCAAATTGATAAAGTCATAACCTTGACACAAAGGACATACATTTTTGTCGACTTCAAAGATATGTTTGCCATCAATAGCTTAGTTTTCATGAAGTCTAAAAGATATCTCTTCCTCTCCCTACTGAAGGCTAAGTGAACTAATCTTCGGTACCCTTGGTACTGTTACTTTTGACAATTTTCAATTCAGTGAACCAAATATCGAACTAGATATATTGAGATCATCAGACCTATAAAACTTCTATTCAAATGCCCGGCAATTATCATATATTTTTATTAGATACTTACCATGTGAGGATATTTATCAGTATCTGTTACACTAATATCTGTGAGCTTGATGTTCAGGTACTGGTCCACCGAATGCAGCGTTCCGCAAATGCTACAATTCCACGGTTCACGTTAGATTTGATATAAAAAACACCAAATCTTCTAGTCCAACTTACCTCAGGTCGTTTTTAAGCTCGACAACCACATCTTTGCCCACAAGAGACTTGAAAAACGAATAGAAAAGCTAAGGAATTTAAGATGTATTGTTTACTAAAACGTTTCAATTACATTTAAAAGGGTTTCTTACCATTTTAATGTAATTATTGTTTAAATTACTTTTGCTTTTGCGGTTAACACCAAAACTCGTACAACGAAATAATAAGTTAGGTTAAAAACCTATGACAATAACTCAGTTTCGGATAAACAACACCGGGCAACATCTATCTTTATTTTGAAGCGTTGATTCGAAAAAGACATAAAGACGCCTTCATGCACGTTTCGGCACAGAAAGTCCTAATTCAAACTCTAACAAGTGGATGGCGCTGTGTGTATTTCTGGTTGCCGACGTATTGAAAAAGTTTTGTCACTATTTTATAAAATTTAAATATGAATGTTATATAATAATGCAGAAGTTTATCGTAAACACTGAAATATTAAATACTCTTCCCATAAATTAAATAAATTAATACATTTTACACTAAAACATCTATCATTCAGCATTATAAAGGTCAATAACAGCTATAATAAAAGAGAGCATTCAAGTGAAATTGATCTGGAACGCTTGTTTTAGAATAAAATGTAGCAATTTTAAACGTTTAAATTTGTATAAACAATTTGCATTTATTATGCATAAAATGCATAATTAATTGCTTTAATTATGATTATGTTTATATTTATTACGTGTTAGTTCTTACTAAAAGATAATGCATGTAAAAGCCAAACGAAACAATATTTATTTGCTTATAATAAACCTCGTTCTAGAATCTTTTTATCAAGCAATTTCTAGACTAAATTACATATTCATAACATTGAACCATCAATGTTTCGTTATTTACCAGGAATTTGAAAATTTTGACTAAACAATATCGAAATTATAAATTAATACGACGACTTTCAGCAAAGGGTTTAAGGAGAATTGGTGACCTTTATTAGATAACATTACAAAATTAGAGCGCATTGGACTTATTATTTATGGCAAATTTATATAACATAACATTTTTAAGCTATACATTATTGCTTTTTCAACTAACATTTTATCTGTTTATTTGCGAGCTGCAAAGTCCGTTATTTCTAAAAGAAACACGATGTTCCGTTTTAGGCTTAAAAACACCAATTTGTTTAAGTTCGCGTTCTTTGTATTATCTGCGTGTGTGTTTAAAGAACACACAGGGGAGGGGTGTCAAAAGCCGATAAACTTTGTCTCAAAGATGCCCCCCATAATGGGTCAGTCGCTCATTGTCGACCTTGCCCCCTAAGGACATTCAAACGTTTACAATAATTATTCTTATCAATACTCAGTTCGTATTAGAGATCAACAGCACATGAACGGTATGCGGCAGTTTATGGGACTGTACTGTAACTTAAAAATTATTTAAGAAAAATACTCAAGAAACATTCCTTATGTAAGAGCAGGAAGTATATTTCATTACTTTCTATATAATTACATAACTTAAGAAACAACTCAAAAAGTAAATGAGTTTTCATTGCGTTCATCCATCTATAAATAGGAGTGCTAAAATGATAATCACCTTACCTTCGCCGAATTTTTAAGAAACTCAAACATCCTTTATAATAAGAACAAGCATATTTTCCCTACTTTCTATGCAATTGCATGCCCTATAAAATAAGCCAAAAAGGAAACAAAAATCATTGCAAATAGATAATTCCATCTATCAATAAAAGTATTAAAATCATTGTAATATAATACAGAGAATAAATCTGCATTCGCCTAATTGTCAAGAAACTTTTTTAAGCAATTTAAACCTCGACACGCTCGTTCTATTCATTTTACTGTAAGTAACATCAAACATTTGCTCCTAACGTAAGAGACTAAAACTATCTAATAATAATCAACAATAATCTTTTAGGAACAAAGACGATTGATGAGCCATTAAAAAACTATGATCCAATGAAATCAATGTCTGTCTGCATGCGGATTGTTGTAGTATTATCGGGTCTGCTGTCGGGTGAAGAAAGTTTCTAAATGTGCTTGTTAATTTTTAAGACAACTATAACAGATTGAAGACAACGTGTGATCAATCATAATTGACCTAATTATATAAGGAAAGGGGTAAACACGGCAAAGGACGTCCTATTTAGACCAAAAAGGATTTAACGCGGTCGTTTCGAAACAAGATTTAAGGCGACAATTAATCGAGTTTAATTGTCACTCCGAAAAGGAAAAGAGTACATGCATCCCATTTGTAAGTAGATCGTTTAAATTAGCGTTTTATTGTTATTACATATACAGGGTCACCTAATAATCCACGTTAGGTCGGTACCTAATAACACATCGCATGGAACCATGTTTTTGCATACCTATTTCCGGGAACAATACAAATTCATTTATTCACTTTAATAATTTATCGAATATACAGGCCTCAATCTATTTTCGGCCCACATGAAATGATCTAAAACCAAACCAAAAAAGACCAATTAAAAGACCATTACAGAAATATCGAGGTTTTCTTCGCGTTGCCTAAAGGTCGTTGTTAAATACTTCCGTACAGTATAAAATCACATCTGTCCGAAGTGACCGATTCAGTTTAACGGGCGAGTTTATCAATTATGAGATCATCCAGCATCCGAGTTTCGGCTTAAAGATGGATGGTAATTGTTGCTCACACTATTATTAAAGATGGTCGGCACTAAAATGTGTTTCCTCATTAAACAAGTACTTAATAAACCTATCGAATCGATCTTGCAAAATTGATCTACAGGTGAAAACATTATAAAAGGTCTATTTAAGCGCACTCAGCTTAGTTTTTGGCAAATTTCCGTTATACGCACATGACTTAAGTCGCGAACTATGGAGGTGTTAAATAGTTGTACCGTGGACATAAAAGCGATCAAAAAACGACTGCTCGAGATGGAAGATTTGGCCGAGACCCTGTCCAAGGTAACTCTGCTAACAGGGCCGGAAGCGAAAATGCGTATCGCCGCCAAGAATGCCGCCTTGAAGCACGGGTATATCAATGAGAACGAAGAGTTCGTGCCTCCTCCTGAAGTCCTGTTGTACTTGGTTAGGTAAGAAGTATAACCAAGAAATAACGCCATTCGCTTTTAGGCTGCTTATTAAAATAATTACTTAAAGTAGCTACCAGTTGCGCGGCTTACCTAACGATAACGTCACGATTATTTAACGAGATAACCCAAATAAATTCCCCAATAGCTTTCGTTAATACACCAGACAGAAAATCGGTTTTTGATGTGTTATGGCGTACAGTGCCCCTGTATATGTACCAAACTTACCATTACACGCACTTCAATCCCATCAAACATCAATTCTTCAGCAACAGTTCTGATGTCACCAGATCAAGGACCAACGACGTTTCCACTCAGAAACGGTCGTCAAATGATGATGCCTCTCTGCGTCAGTGTTGTGATGTACTTGAGTAGACATTATCGTTATAGCAAGCTTTAGTGGGGACCTTAAAGAGATTTGAGCAAGAAGGATTTACATATAAACACACACATTCTAAGTGGCGGAAAAATGGCGTCTAGACGGGCATTGTTTATGTCGGCCAGGCGGTTTGAGCGATTGTTGACTTCGTTTCCAAGGTAAAGTATGAATAGTCTTGCCGATTGTTGATCACACACTGTACAAGTAGTAAAGCTAAGGGAAACGTACCGATGGGAAAGAGGGCTCACAGGATGCCCGTGAGTTCTCCGGTCGGATGAAAATTTGTACGGAACAACTTTGCTTTGACAGAAATTGACAGTTAAGTTGACAGTTTGGAGTACTAATTTAACCCTTTTGCACTCGAGAGGTGACTCACTCACCACTTGGTTCGATCGTGTAACTCGATACGCGACAATGAGTATTTATGTTTAGTTTATTTGCATATCGGTTCCTACGTTCTTTGTGTTTAATATTATGCAGTTTAGAATGACACACTTTCAAACGGAGATAAGGTTTCCTTATCTGAAATTAGGCTGCAGTCGCGAACCGGACTGTATTTTCGGTATCAGCACGAACTTGACAGTCATGCCACAAGGACTATTATACAGAGTTAGTTTTTGATCCCGATGGACATGGAACGTAGTAATCAAATAAGCTCAAATGAAGATAAAAGTTTTGTACATTAATTTGTACGTGTAATAAATTTCAATTATATACAAAACATTCACCAAACATCCTGCGAAACGACTCGAGTTGCTGGTTCGTCCGGGCAAAAAAACCTTCGACAGCAAAGGGTCAAAATCTCATTTTCCGTACATTCGTGTTAGAAAATCCAAAAAGATACAGAGTCGTCGTTTGAAAGGATTTACCTTTCGAGTTGCTACAGCCTGATTCAGGGTGACTCATGGTCGATGGTAGATTAGATGTGTACGAAGAACAGAGCCCAGGACGTTGGTCATCACCATGGTCCTTAGAACGGAATAATGCGACCTTGCCGGTTGCGTAGAGGTATAGAAGCAACTCTGACGTATTAAACGAAGCGACCTGTGACACAGACGGGATTGCAACTGTTTTTTTATATAACCGACAACGTGGCATTGCTGAAAATATCTTAGGTTGATAGAGCGAGACCCGATTATCCATATTTGCAAATTTTCAGAAATATTATATGACGAGTTTTCGGTAAACACCTAATCCACCATCGACCGCGAATCAACCCATAGAGATGCCATTTTTTTTGACGTAGGTATAACATAATGAGTGTGACAAAGACTAACTTATATGGAATAAGTGTATGAGAGATGATCAAACAATTTATAACCAACAATAAATAATAAAACTTATTTTAGGACTATTTTACTATTATCTGTCCTAAAACAAGCTTGTTTATCATCTAATTCAGTCCTTTACCTTAACAAAACACTGAAAGAATAATAATAAAACTGTAAAATCTGGAAACGCACAAACATACAAACAAAAGCCAAACCGACATTATTAAACATGGCAAACTTTTCGTCCACCAATGAAATTGCACCATGATTGCCACGTGATACACCCCCTTCGTGGCGCCGCGAATGTCTAGCTATGTAACCCTAATAACACAAGAATTGCCTTTTGTGTTGCCTGCTTTCGGATCTAACCGGAAAGGCCTTTGTATCGCATATTAGAGAGAATGTATTTCTTTCTAAGTTACTTATGGCTTTACATATTATGATTGAAGTAATAAACTTAATATAGAAGGACGAATGTAGGTCCTCAAGTACATTCACAAGTTCAAATGAATCGAAACATGTATGTTTACAAAGGACGAATTAGAATGAAAACGGTAGAGGCGCAGACGTGGATTTAAATTTTTTCCACCAATCGGAGATTTCTTCTAAGAATGTGGATGTTTCGAATGCTTTCCCCCTCTGCGACGAAAGCCGCCCTTGACCTTTGAACTAAAAATCCCCATTATCATTTTGCATGCCACACTCCTTAAATATTCGTCGCAATATCTCCAGATAAACGTCCAAAGTCTAATGGTGATGGTGATGGTAATTCCTCATGATAAAGCAGCTATCTACATAATTCAAATATAAAGTTGACTGTACTGTGAAAAGCGCTTAATTATTCGACATTTTTGATAAAACAATTGTTGCAAATTAACTGGGCGAACCTTGGAATGCAATAACGCTTTCCCATTCGAAAAACTTATGACAAGAGGTTCCAGTATGTAGTTTAGGTGAATCGGTTGGTGGATGGTAAAATCAAAAATTGAGCAAATTTACAATAAAGGTGTGTCATTATTTTTGCTTAACCCTGTAAAATTTTAGAGTAAAAGAATCAATATTTTTCAATGGCCGTCTCGTTATATGTTCGTCATTTACGCAAATCAAGTTAATGTTCAGCAAACGCTTTGGTTTGTTTTATCAATAAACTGATAAAATTAGCTCCAATTACACGATCCAGCTCCGATTCAACGTAGTTATACAAATGCCGGCAACCTGCCGTGTCACTGCGGGAATTGTTGTTTAAAATACATTTTTAAGAATGAAATAATGTGATCATACAAATATACCAATAAACAATAAATAATAAATCAGTGAGTTGTGCGGAACATAGTGAGACGGGGTAGATTTTCCTTCAGGAGGAGCTTATAGTGAATTACGTTCACCAATGAGTCAAGAAGTTAATGTTGATACACAAAATCATTAAAATGCATAATAAACAACTTCTCTTATAGTTAATATTTACAAAGGAGATCCATCACCTCAGGGCAATTGCTATTTGCATAATCCATTTGTTTCCTCTTACTACTCTACATTTCACTACACGACATGATAGATTTAAATAGTTTTAGCACTGCAGCCTGCAATCGCTTTAATTGCCGACTTAAGAGGTACCAGAAGTTGATTTAATATTGCGAAACTTTTGCCATTAACGGCACCTTTAACTAGGTTAGAGCTTGCAAAACCCATCACTGGAAAGCAAATATTAGTAACAGTACCTCTCTTGCAAAAACTGCCTTGGTGTTTTTAAATTCTGCCGCAAGCATCAGGAAGTTTAAGTTAAAGACATGTTGTTATGCAGTGCCAGTCAGACTGGTATCTACTATACATACCGGTTCACTATAGCTACCTGTGCCACTCTGCACTAAAGCGAAGCAAGAAGCAATTTTTCTGCTTACTGTTTCCATCATGTTGATGGATGAAGAAAATTTGGACTTTTTTAGTGATAACACCAATAAGGTTCTTGAGAATTTGACGATAAAGAATGTACGAGAAAAAATTACAAATTTGTTATTGCGGTGAGTTACGTGCGCGCACATAAATGGGATCTGTGTATCAACTATGATCAGACAATAACCAGGATTTTCCTTTCAGAATGGGCAGTTTTAACTCCACCCCAAAGATCCCAAACGACGATTGTCAGGACAACGACGTGATTTTGCCGAAAAATATCAGCAGAAACGAACTGTTGCAGTTCTGCCAGAAAAGGCCTTATGGTCAGCTAATGTTCAAAAGGGCCTTTAAGAGGGCCTCCAGGAAACTTAGTAACAATAACAACGACGGCGACAATTTGGGCATCAAGTTTAGGAAGATCAATGCTGTGACTGAAGCTTGCAGTGACTACATTAGCAGTCCCTACAGTCTCAGAATATTCCAATGGAACATGCTATCTCAAGGTATATATAACTGCAAATAATACATTCGTATGTCTAACCTGTGACCCAAACTTGTAGCTTTAGGTAAAGAAAATGACAACTTTGCAAGGTGTCCCCCAGAAGCGTTGGAGTGGAATCATAGAAAATATTTGGTAGTAGAAGAAATCGTGGAATACTGCCCGGATATCATATGTTTACAAGTACGTGGTAATTAGTCTGCTAACTACCTTTTTAACAGTGACTTTAATTAGGAAGTGGATCACTTCAACTTCCTCAAACAAGTCCTGGCCACTCAAGGCTATCAGGGCATGTTTTTCCCCAAACCTGACTCTCCTTGTTTCTACATTCACAACAACAATGGTCCAGATGGTTGCGCTATTTTCTTTAGATCTGCCAAATTCGATCTGATTAGGGCAGAAACTAGGATTTTGGAAATTTGGAGGATACAAAGTAATCAGGTGAGTTTTTCTTGACAAAATGACGAGGGTTTCGTATACACAAGCTAACAAGCGAAATTTCGTTTTCTCCCTTCAGGTAGCTCTTTTAATTGTTCTGAAAATAAAAGAAACAGGCCAAGAAATCTGCGTGGCAACTACCCATTTGAAGGCCAAACACAGCGCCCTTTTGGCCACGTTAAGAAATGAGCAGGGCAAGGATTTACTGCAGTTTGTCGAACAAAAAGCCGGGGATAGGCCTCTTATCCTGAGCGGAGATTTTAATGCGGAGCCCGAAGAACCTGTGTACTCTACCATTTTGAAAGGGGACACTAATTTTGCCAGTGCTTATGCTGAGTGCAACAGTACTGGTCTCAACGATCGGTAAAGGACAATCATCTTGGGATATAAGTTTACCATTGAGAAGTGAATTTTTTTAGGGTTCCTTCTGCTAGTAGAGAGCCTCCCTACACCACATGGAAGATTCGCGAGGAGGGTGAAATATGCCACACCATTGACTATGTGTTTTACACGCGTAACAAGCTGGATTTAGAGGGAGTGCTGGAGTTTCCTTCTGAGAAGGACATAGGCGAGAACAGAGTCCCGAACTTGAGTTATCCCAGCGATCATTTTTCTTTAGTGTGTGATTTCGGGATAAGGACCAAGAACGAGAGTGAAAATTGAACCGGAAAATCAATTTTAATTAGGGAACTATATTTCTAAGTTTGTTTTAAAACGCCTGAATTTTGCTTGATGAGATTTTCTTGTGATTTTATGTTATTTAATTCGAAATTTTAGTTAGGTAAATAGGTATACTGACACGTTCAGTGTCGTCGGGAAGGACTTACTGTTTCTGTATAATTCCTCACTTTACATCGTTACGTTAATGTATTTTCCATGATTGGGAATGAATAACATGGTCTAAAGTTAAATTTACGAATTAACATCTTGTATTGCCGATTTATTTAAAAAAGTATTGTTTGAGCAGATGCATATAAATGGCGTTACATTTAGGGGATAAACAGACCCTGCATTAAGTTAATTATCGAGAACGTCCTCGCTACAGTTATAAAAACGATTTATTATATGCATTAATCTGAGCATTCATTACAATAACATATACATAAAAATATACAGCGTGTCGTTTACATCTCTTCCTTAACAGTGCAGCTTAACGTTACTTCGTACACATCGATCACAATCACTTTATACATCATTAAGGGTAAATTTCTACAGTCGTTTCTGCTTTTACCTTTCCAAGAGGAGAGGATACGATTGAATTATATGAAATAAATAAGGAAGACAATAGTCTGTACTTACCAAGAAAGACTTGAAAGCTGATGAGTATTGATGAGTTTCTTATTGCTTTTTTCCAATTAAATCAGGTTTCTCTTGAATTTCCACGGGTTAGAGTATTTAATACATAACATGAGAAAATACCATCTAAATCTACTACAATATTATACATGAATGGATAAAATCACTGCTAAAACAATTCAATGTGTATAATAGGATTGAGTCCGTTAATTGAACTAATAAAAAGTACCACTAAATTTCTTTAAAAATCATAAAATACGAGTTTTGGGCTTAGTTAAATAAAACAGAGTTTGGGTCCTCGTTATCCATCTGTTTTACATGCCGCAGGACGTCCTTTTTCGTTATTACTCCTAATAATCTCCTTTATGAAACGAAAATATTAGAGATAGCCCAACTCATAAGAAACTCTCTTACCCATTATGTGTGACTAGAGTCTGTCTCAATCCCAATTTCCTAAACATATCCACCACCGTTTCCATGGGCGTTTGGTCTGTAATGGTAATAGGAGCCATGTCCAGGATTTTTTTCAACTTCAAGGGCGGAGGTCCCAGAGTTTGAGGTGGGTTTCCGCTAGTAAACAAAACTAGCGACTGTCCACAAATCCCTTCAACCATTCTTTTGGCGTTTGCTGCAAAATCTCTAGTTTTCCCAACATTCAACCATATTCACTAAAGTCTTGCCTATAGCTAAATTCAGGTCTTTCCTCAGAACAAATCCCACCAAGTATTGAGAGTCCCTAGAAACCACTACAGGATATCCATTGTGTTCTGTATCTTTTAACATAGCTTCAATATCATCCACCGTCATAGAATCTTGAGTTATCACATTTAGAGTCTCATTACGCCTAAAACATCATCGTTCTAACTGACTTAGTTGATTGGAAACGTCAACACGTACTTAGGCTGCATGACGTCGGCCGCTAAACTTGTATGTTGAAATTCGTCTTTAGAGTCCAAAAACGGGTATCCGTTAAGTGCTATGTGGGCGTCGTAGATGCCTTGTCGGCCTAGGGCGTCACCCACCCATTTGCTGGCCATAGCGGCTGCCATTAGAGGCACAATGTAACGCACTCCTCCGGTAAGCTCGAACATTATTACTACTAAGGAGACGGTCATGCGTGTGACACCTCCGAGGACCGCAGCTGCACCCACCATGGCGTATAAACTTTAAAGGAGAAACTTTTCAATCACTTTTGTTGCGTGTTAGAGAATTACTTACCCAGGTGTAATGCAATCGTCCCCGCTAGAACATTCCCCGCTGAAAAACCAGTTTTTGGGGTAATTGTAAGCCAATTGTTCCATGAAAATTCCTACTATACGCCCCACGATGGCGCCCAGACACAGGGAAGGGATAAATAAACCACAGGGAACCTAACAAACCCTCCAATTGATTCCACATATCTGATTTACCGGGTGACACAGGGAATGGGGTATTTTTCAATTTTCTGATTTTTAACGCAAGCAGGCGGGCATTTTGTAGATTTATAGAGAGCGCGAAATTTCCTTTTCAGTGAGCTATCACAATCCGCTGTTAGGATTCAAAATGGCGGCGTAAGAGACATTTTCCAAAATCAAAATGGCGTCATATTTTAAAAGCAGTGTCATACAAGTTACTTTAAACCAGAGATGACGCCTGTTGTATCCTATTCCGTGACCTCATCCGGTATTGTCATTTTTCTCACCTTCATGCCGAAAGTAAAAATGGTCATTATAAGCTTCAGAACTAAGGCCACGATCAACAGCCACATGGCTTTATACACCCCTGGGCCTGCAGCAGCTAAATCAATGGCAGACTTCACGTTTGTAAAATTTCGGTTGTAGTCACTGAAGAAGAGCAATTTACCCAAACGCATTCAACTTAACCATTCTTACCAAATGGGATCCGAATTGGCAATGCCACACTGGCTGAAAAGCAAGTAAATAAGCTCGCTGGTGTTCATCCGAGTATAGGGATTCGGGAACGCTATGAGGGCAGTCAAAACTGTGACGACCAGGACCTCGGTCACTGGATATTGGCCTAATTTCGAGTACTTCCTAAAGCGGCACCAGTAGATGTTGGCTTTAATGAATATCGTGGCAATAACTCCCTACAAAACAAAAAGGTGGAATAAACGGTATTAAAGCTACGTTTCTTTTTACCCCAATGACGCCTAGAGCGATAAAAGGTATCAACTCGAAGAAAATCCAAGGCTTGTTGTACTCAACGTAAAAGAGCACAGAATGTTCGTTGCCGAATGGGTTAATCGATCGGAGGATGAAGGCTGCAATTAAGGCGCAAAAGAAGGACCTCCACAGTGTTTTAAGAGGGAAGTAGTAGCTGACCTAAATGAAGACATCTATGCATTAAGCTCAAAAGTACAATCATTATACCTCTTCTAAGCTGAAGAGCACCCCTCCTATAGGAGCCCCAAAAGCGACGGACACCCCAGCAGCTGCCGATGCGGATAAAATCTCTCTCTTTTTCGCCTCGTTACGACCATATTTAGGGAAGAGATATGACAGAATATTACCTATGGCGCAGGCAATATGCACCATGGGGCCCTCTTTACCTAAACTGAGACCTGCAGACACTGAGAGGATCAAACCGACGCTTTTGATGAGCAGAGTCCATTTGCCCAAATAGCCGCGGATGATGAAGCCGCTTAGGATGGTCTTAATCTAGGGAAATCACCGTAGTTTACTTAAACGTATTACTTATCTTAAAATTCTATTTACTAAAGGTTTGAAATAAATTTGTGACGCCATTAACATGAACCAAAAATTGCAATGTAAACTTAACCTGATATGTTAATTACAGCCATATAGGTCGGTATGTATGGTGGGTTGTCTACATTTACCCATCTTATATTCCAATATTGACTATGTTTACATCGTTGATGGTGATTTTGTAGAACAAATTTTTTATCCAAAAATACTCACCTCGGGTATACCCGAGCCACAAGCATACGGGGCAAACATCCTGACCAAAGAGGCTGACAGAGCGGCAAAAAGCAATGCCAACGTAGTATAAATAAGGTACGAAATTATGTAGGGTCCGGCTCCAGTTTTGGCTTGTCCTAAAACCTCCGGCCACGTGCGCCATTGCGAGCAGTTCCCCGTCTCGAAGCTGATTTCATTGGACCAGCAGCACTGTTCTCGATTAAACCAAAAGGCCTGGGCACAAATGCCAAATTTCAGGTCGGTCATCCAGGTGGCACCGATGTCAATCACGCCGGCCACAGTACCGGTGCACAGCCCTACTAGGAGTACACACAACCATCCCGACCAGGCGTCATGTGCTCCCTCGATTAGATTCCAAAAAGAGTCCTGTTTCTTTTTTACTATGTGCCTTAAAATGACAGAAAAAAACTTGACAAATCTGACAACATTTGGAGTCATGAGAGTGTACCTGTGCCGCATACGATCCCTGGCGATATCTCTCTGCCAGTCGATTGTGTGGAAATCGTCATACTGCCCAATTCCAGGGATGTCCGTAGAAGCATCCGTCATGCCCCCATAGGACACAGAATCTGCGTTTTACAAGTAAAGATTACTCGTTAGTTCAAGCTCTAATACCCTGAACCTCACAATGTGAGATGCCATCGTCATCTGTTTCAAGCCTCGTGGGCCTGTGGTGATCCCCGTTGCCGGTGTTAATGTCAATCATTTCGTCATCCGCGAAGGGGCGAGGGTTGCTGGGGTTGCCGTTAGTATGCTAAAATGCAACGAAAATCAACATTTTTCTTTAGTTCACAGATAAACTCTGGTAAGTTGATGTTTGGAAGCCAATGTGAATGCCTCTGAAGGCGAGCCAATGAAGACGCACTCCTCAAAATCAATATTAAGGCCTGGATTGATTGATCCAGATCTGCTATGTTGCCACATTCATTGTTATCTCTTTAGAGGGGTATCAGTTATATGGTTGAGCAGCTATTTCAATTAAATCTCAGTGGCAAGGCCGCAGGTGTGTTTAAACAAATATAATAATAAATTGGCAAATTAGGAAATGACTGGTTACCTACCTTTTTATTAACAGCCTGATAGGTGGAGGATTGCTGAGACCCAGAGGTGCGCTTTAAAGGGAATTTTTCCATGCTCCCTTAAAAAACTAAAATAAAATGTCCTCTAATACATGCTGGTCATGCTAAATGTACATTGATTAAAACACAGATGAAATAAAAAAATCACATTGCAATGGAACAATTTCCTAATAACTGAGAGTGGAATGTGCTCAGAAAGCAGCAAAAGATCCTTAACTTGTTCTATGAGGTGGCATTGGAGAACTTGTACAAGCAAACAGAACATTAAATGAGAAGTAAAATAGTAAATAAGGTTTCAGTTTACTGTTGATTCAGATCCAAGTAAAACAATAATATAAGATTAAACAATAAGACAACCAATTACAGAAAGCCTCAGTCAATTAGTAGTTGTACTACCATCAAGGATTCAGCATAATAATCAGGAGAGGATTTGGAGACATTCTTGAGCATTCACTCACACTAATCTGAAAATCAACTCATAAAAGTCTATTTCAAAGCCAAACTCTAATAGGCCCAAGTGCAAAGCCTTGAAGGGCAATTTGCAGAATTTACAATTTATCACCCAATAAATTTGTAGGGCACCTTGAAGATACTGAAATTTTACTCTCTTACTAAGTCAGTGATGATAGGGTTGGATTTCGAACTGCTAGCTTGAGATAACTATCAAACAGATTTTTGGTCGGCCAACCACTTAGTCAGTTGCTTGATTGACATAGAAGAAGTGAGACAAAGGCCTTAATGTTGGTTCTGAGCATTCTATAAGGTGCATTCAAACAGTGAGGGATCTTTATTTGTAACACATTTTTGCTTTATTTTAATGGGAAGAATCTACTATCTGGTCACTATTTCGGATCACCTAGTGTATGGATATTACCAAGAAAACTGTGCATATGTGGAATTCACTTCTTCATTGCAATGAAGTGTCTACTAAAGTTAACAGTAAAAGGGGGACAAAAACAAATACAATTCTTCTCAGTATCTTTGCAACGGTACCTTCTGTCCGCCCCCAAAAATGACTATAACTTCCCCTTTGTGTACTTACCATTTTTTTTTTAAATACACCTGAAATATTCACCAATTTACGCAATTTTCACATACCTAATTTATTATACTGAAACTGGGAATTTGGAAAAACGGCTGAGAATGATAATTATTTGGCTTTTTGGAGATAATGACGAGTGGTGATATTGGTGACGGAGTTTGGAGAGGAGGAGAAGAACAATTGTGGAGACTTTTGGAGAATGGAGCGATGTCAGATGTCTTTACGTCACATTCATTTGAGAATCTGCGAAGTCAGGAAGTATGTTATTGTGTATAACCGATATTAGGCAGAAAGAGAGGGAAACATATGCATGAAAGTGAACGGGGAATATGATGATTGCCCGTCAACAATTTGATATTCACTCGTTAAACCCTCAATCTCTTATTTTGAGGCAGGTTGCATTGATTTAAAACAAAATTTCTTATTGGAGTAGAAATATTATTTAAACAATCTGTGAACTTAGACTTAGATTAACTTCTCCAGTCACCAATTTGAAATTTCCCGCATTTACGTCATCAGTCCGTGTCGCTTGTCACAATTCAACAAGTGCATTGTGGGAACAATGAATGGTGGTCAGTTTTTTAACGAGAAAATTCCGTTTTTTCCTTCATTTTTCCATTTGTATTTTAATTTCGTGGAAGGAAAGCCATTAAAATTGAGGTAAAATTGTGATATGTCGTCTAAATGTGCGGAATAGACGGTTTTAGCTACGTATTCGTCCAAGGAACCACCGTCAGGAAGCTGGCTGACAGAGGTCAAAGCAAATGAACCTAACCCATCAAAAAGGAACGTATTTGTGAGGGATATTTTTGTTACAAAAAGATAGGAAAAGGTACGTATTGATAAAAATAGACGAAATTTCACTTAAAATTAGTGACCAGTTATGAAACTCGGGTGCAGAGCCTTTGAGCCCCAATCGCAGCCAGTGAAAACCAATGTTTTTATCATTGGGGGGTTCCTCCTGATCTTTAATTGTCTATTCAAATTTCCACCAATTATTACAAATAATAACCCCAAGCAATCTTCAACCAAGGCCTTACACCAGTCTTCCAATTGCAGCCACAAGCAATATGTTTTGGAAATACAACACGACTTCTTCTACCCAAATTGAAACCCTTCTTGCTAAGGAGGTAAAGTCTCAGTTTTTTTCAAACCCAAAATCGTGACGATTTGAATTTTAGGGCGTAACTTTGCTGGAAGTAATGGATTGTGAGGACATAATCAATGAGTGCAGGGCACAGAATAAAGTTTTAATCGATTTGTAAGTCAGTTTTTTTTCTTCAAATTAACATTGTAACAAAAAAGGGGATTCCAGCCTACTAAAACCGGAAGTTATAGAGGAGCTTGTGATGTTAACGACCATGGAACCATCAATAGTCCTTAGTGATAATATCAGGTTTAAATATCCAAATATTGCTAGTGAATTACTTACCTGTGATGTGCCAGCCGTTAATGAGCGTTTGGCAGGGGATGAACGGTGATTATTAGTTTAAGATTTATGTTGGTAGGTAACTGATATTTTTGTTGTAGATTGTTAGAGAAACTGTACACATTTCTCGAGAGCGAAGCACCACTGAACCCACTATTGGCTTCCTATTTTAGTAAAATTATGGGCGGCCTTATTGCCAAAAAGACTGAACAGGTGAGTATTTTTGTTCTCTGTTTTGTTGCCTCATTTCATTACTAATAAACAAGAAATTAATATTAATTGGAGAGGGATGGGGATCTGAGAACTGCAATTTAGAAATGTTTTATTGCCATCTCTCTCTTTCATACTCTTTTCCACATGACATTGTCTTTATTAAGAATGGGAAAATAAGATTGAATGGCAGTAAAAACCTCCTTATTAGAATTTTCAAAAGTTTTTCTTAATTTTCTGGCATGTGGAACATCTTAGGTCTCTCATTGAGATCTTATTTAGAATGTCTCAAAATAACTCCAAGTATTGTTTTATTGATGAAATGTGTAAATCTAATAGGGACATGAAATAGCCATTTTTAGAGAATTCATATAGCCATCTCTCTCCTGCCCACAATTCCCTCATAAGGTGGCCTTCATGTAATTCATTATCATAATACATTAAAAAGTTTGTTATCTCTTCATTTTCCAACTTGTACATTAACTCACCATTTCAGCTTTTGATGTTGTGTGTAATGATTTATTTCAAACATTTTTCCACTGAATAAACTACAACTTATTTTTCTTTTCCCTCTCCCTCCTTTAAATCCGATTTTGTCAAACCTCAACTCCTATACAAAAACTATCCTTACCCTTCCAGAACTGGCTGTCCTATCAACTGACGTGCTTGCAGGTCTTAGATTTTTTAAAGGCTAGGGACACCTTTTTGCCTTTACTAATGAAGCATCTAGGCACATCGGCCATCATGGATCTCATGCTGAAACTGATGACTCAGGTCGAGGGAGTCGAAATGCGTCAAAACATCTTGAACGTATGTTGGCAGTTTCCCTACCAATTGCTATATAGTCACGTGTGGTGTTTCAGTGGTTAGACTCCCAACGGATAATCCAGCAGCTGGTCTGCTTGCTGAATCCGAGAATCGAAAAAGAAAGACACGACAACGTTGCTCAATTATTGTGTGATTTTCTCAGGACGTCCCGCGATTCTCGAAGGAGTTTCGACGAGCGGGTGGATCCTGATCCCCTTTTAAATACTCTGGAGGCGTAAGTTGTTCACTTACAACTGAGCTGGTTAATTTATTTAGTGTCTTTAGCCCGGAGACCGTAAAACTACTGCTGGATCAGCTGTTTGAGGACGAGAGGAGCGAGAGCTCGATTGTAGGAGGTATTACCGTCCTTCTGTCCCTGCTAGATGTGAATCAGACCAGGTGACTTGTGGCAAATTTGAAAACAAACGAACTGAAGAATAAAAGTATTTTCAGCCTGCCCGGGTTTCGATGCGCAATCAATATAGCCACAACGCTTTATAATTCAAATATAAATGACGAGGCCGCTGATTTCGAGCACAAACAGAAGATTGTTCGTGACGTAGTTGAGGCCATATCTTTGAGGATAAAAGACTTTCATCAATTGCTGTTGGATCCCCCAAAGGTTCCCAATTGCATGTTCGCTCCAAAAATCAGATTTCAATGCTTTCTTATAGCAAAGCCCAGTGTTAACCACAATGGGTGTGCTGCAACCTCCACTAGGCAACACCCGTCTGCAGGTGGTACGAATGCTGGCAGCTTTAATTCCCACTCAGCCCAGTCAATTGCACACGCAGCTGATAAATTTAGAGACATTTCCAGTGATTTTGGATTTGTTTTTTAAGTATCCGTGGAACAATTTCTTGCACACGCAAGTAGAGAACTGCCTTATTGCCGCCATTGAAACGGACAACAACGAGAACTTTGAAGGAAAAGAAGGGGATAACGTGCAAGTTAGTTCATTGTGCAAACATGTGAGTATTTGTTTTTGGACATGATAATTAGGGAGAAAATTTCTGCATTAAGCCTAAAGACAAATCTCAGAATTTGGCAACATGGGGACCTTTGAATAACTGATTAATTCTTTCCAGTTAATCGGCGGCTGTAATCTTATAGAAAGGATAATGAAGGCCTGGAAAGACAATGATGAGCAGCAGTGAGTATAGTTTTTTTAGTCTTTGAAATTTGAAATACAGAGCCCTGATTTAGATCACAAAAGAAAGCCATCAGGCAGGGTTACATGGGGCACTTAATCAGCATATTCAACCGAATCCTGCCTTTGAGCAGGCAGCTCAAGGAGCTGAAACCTGAAACGGCCGCCGCTCTGGAAGAGTTCAAAATCACGCATTTAGCCGCCGCTATAGAGCAGCAAGACAAGCTTTTGGTACGATTTTTTCGTGATTATTCGTATTGTGCCTTACTGGGTGTTTGCAGGGCGGTCTTCACCCGAACGATCTCTTAGAGGACAACGACGAATTCGGAGACATTCCATTCCCGCAAAGCAGTGCTCTACAGCAGCAGGTAGGCCTTATTAGCTCGTAAAAGCGTTTTTTCCGTAACTTCACGTTTTTTAAATAGAGTTTTTCTCAATATCAGATGCAAAACCTGACGTCCCAGTTCATAGACGGCTACAGCGGGTTCAACGACGACGCGTTCAATGACGGCGACGAGACGTTCAATCAGTAATTTGGTCCACTCTGTAAAGCCACTAATCTAACGTATTATTTGCAGGACTATCGACAATCCCTCTGATGTGAATTTCGATCTTTCGGAGAGCGAAATGCTGCAAAGAGACGCAATTTTCAAGCAGGTCTGTGCTCAGAACATAAACACTCTTTTTGACGCGGACGATCAGGTGTTCGAGGAGCGAGAGCACACGTTTCAAACGGTGATCGAGAAAAAGGACCAAGGAAACATTAGCAGCGACAGTGATGACGATAGTCCGAATATTGGAGATGAAAACATGGAGGTGGATCGTAAGTATTTGACATTGGCGATATCCTGTAAAGAAAATGCGTTCAAGAATTGAGGAATTTTACTCAGCTATACCTGACATCGGCAAACAGATTTGCACATAACAATTTTAAATCTCAATTTTAAGTTTCATCTATTCGCTTCATCATTATTCTAGCATGGACGTCTCCCAAAAATGACCCCTGGGGCGTCGGTACTACCTCAGCAAGTAGCTCGACGACCGAAACGGGCTGGGCCGACTTCAGTTCGGCGGCTTTTGGAGAAAATTCGGTTTTTCCAGAAGCGTTCCCTGCAGAAGCGAAAGACCAACTTTCGGGAGAGGAGGCACAGAGTCCGTGGGAGACTGAATCGAAGTGCGAATTGAAAACTGCGCAATGCAAAAACGAACAAATTTGTGGAAAAATCGAGAGTGCTGAAGCCTCCGGAGATCACCCCCACGAGAAGGGGAGAATTGAGCAAGGGAACGGGAGTAGTCAAGCTCAACCGTCCAAGTAAGTTTTTGCTCAATGGAAAGGCTCTTTCCAATAGAGATATAGACTTACTTTTTACAACCCCTTGCGGGGTTTTCTGAGGGCAGACTGTGTCTCAGGTCGTTGCAAGGGGACAGCTGTAAGAAATCCGTCGAGAAGCCCCTAGACAAGCCATCCTCAGGCCCAGAGTAGCCAGAAAAAGTGTGAGACTTAGTTCCTTAAATTTTCCCAGTGACATATCAGATACCATCGTCAGACTCGGAGCCAAACCCAACCAAATATTACAGGCGCAGTACGCGGCTCCCCTTAAGGGTAACCTCACAACTTTAGTATTATGTTGCATATATTTTTTTAAACTGTTAGGCGTTTAGAAGTGGCGCTTTTGTATGTATTAATTCTCGAGAGGCATAGGTAGTTATTTGTACAAACAGATGTAATGTACACGCGCAAGATACCCGAGTACGTCCCCGGTTAATAATATCTTCTCTAGTGATTTCTTCAGCTTTAGTTTTATCATTGTTTTCGTTAAATTCGCATTTGGTAATCCGCACACACTAAAATTTTAAAGCAAGAAAACGTCGCCTCGTACATATTTAATAATAGTAGATTTCTCATTCTCTTAAGCAATATTTCAACCAATTGTGTAACGTAAGGTATTAATTTATTATTCCTTCTTCCCATTAGCCAAATGTACTTTTTAGAGCCGTTTTGTAAATAATCAATAGACACTTCGAGGCATGACCTGTCAATTGAATTAGTCATTAAAGGGACGCGCATTGCCTCGAAACAGAGTCACAAAGTTCGATCAGGGTCTCACACTTAAGTATTATTGCTCCAAATTGTTACTTCGTACAGGACTGGCTCGGCCCTGTAAGCAGCCGTAAGGTAAATTAAAAAGTATATAAATATGTGATATAAAATAATAATCCTTTGCGTGTAGTTAGAAACTTAATTGGTGCCTGCAAATTACTATATTAAAATAGACATTGTATTCTGCCAGTGTAAGGTTATCTTTCTACTTAAAATACACAGGGTGGGTTTTCTTAGTTCCACATATCACGCTGTATGTGTCGAAGCCCTCACAACTTCAGTTTTCACCCTGTTCATTTGCTACTTAATTCTCGATAGAAACTCCTATTCGTTGTTAGTCAATAGTCTTTGGAAATTAATGGAAATTGAGGCCATAACGCGTCGCTAAAAACATGCTGCAAGCTTGATGCTGAATAGCTTCTAAATATTAGTCCCGAATCTAATAAAAACTAATAATAATGGTTCCTAAGGATACAAGGAAGGATTTATGAAGAGCAGATCACCAATTTAATTTTAAAAAATCACTGAAATCGTACGATGGGGTAAGGAATCATTCAGCGCCAAGGCTGCGACATATAAAGTGATTCGCCATTTTGTCCAGTTTATATTGTGTATTTATAAAGTCAAATTTATAGGAGGCAAAACGCGAAAAGATATATAACGAAACCTCCGTAAGTACCTAATAATTACCGCTGTGTACACCTGCATAGATCACAAAACTACTGTGATTGGTTCGTCAGAGAGGTCGGCACACACCTATAGAATTTTTTACTTAAATAATATGAGACTCAGTTTTTTCAACATGCCCACAAAGTGTGTTTGGTGAGCTTCCTGTAGACCTGAGGATTTTACTGCACAACGAACTGAACAAGACACTAATTTGCGCCTCTGTTGCCGGATCTAAATTGACGCTTTATTTGGATCGTTGCATGGTGAAATGTCCAGGATTGCAGGGAGCCTTAGGTTGGTAGGTATAGTTACCTGGCATTGCAACAAAAATTGAGCCTCGGACGTGTACATTTCTCATGAAATCAGTGCCTAGGTATTATTGTATATTTTTTATTAAAGTTCACTTACCGTTTGTTTAAAGAATATTCCATGTCCTTATGTATAATATTGGTTTAAAATAAAATGTTTCAACATACTCTTCAGTCTCTACTTTGAAGAATTAATTCATGGTAACCAGCAATTAATACACAATTACATCATTAACCACTAATTCAACATGGTGTGTCTGTCATATATGTTTCTCCTCTGCTCTTTCACTTGCCTTTTCCACTTATCCTGTTGATTGCTTACTCGATTCAACACATTTCCTCTCATACTCATATTGTGTGACATGGGCCCCTGCTGAGCATCTTCCTACAATCAATATTTAAACATTTGTATGGAAATTTCAAATCTTCATACATCTTCGTTTGTGTGCTCCTGATAATTTCCTTTGACCCTTTTATTGAGCAGTGGATCCAAGATGATCAAAAACATCATATAAACAACCAAAATGGATATAACCCAGATAACAATAATCACTACGTAACGGATGATTGTGGTGTTGCGATTTTCATATTTGCACTCGCATCTCGGACAAAATTCTTTTACTTCATTGGTACTTAACTTGTCTGCTACTTGTGGGATCATTACCTCTTCACAGTTACTAAAATTTAGAGTTTGAGGGTATGTTAAAGGATTTGTTATAGGTATAAGATACCATTTATTTGGGAGGTTATTGGTCGTATGCATGAGCCTTTCTGTGTGAGTCTTCTCTGTTTTATTGGTGACTGAGGATAAACTCGGGCAAATGCATTTACACCTTTTGTCGTTAAATTGGGCCTGAGAAGATTATTGTTATTTAACACGCTAAAGTGGGATTTAAAATATAGACTTACTTGTGTTTGTGTTAATGAGAACAATATGCAAATGCATATCAACAATAAATGTTTCATTTTAAGGAAGTTTTGTTATGGGTTTGAAAAGTCAAATATTAACGCAAATGTGATTTTCTCTTTGATAAACAGGCGAAATGTGAGAAAATTTTCCACTTTGTGCTGTATATGGTATGATTATTTATTATTATTCTCATTGACAGATGGCTAGATGTGAAAATCCAATTCAAAATCATATATACAAATGTGTAACAAATAAGAAAGGCAACAGCGCATTTCCCTTAATCGCCCCAAATATTTAGATTAAAACTATTTGCGTCATTTCTAATTTTATTAACTAATTGTAATGCCTTTAAAATGAAAAGCAATGTTTCAATAATACTTATGTTTTATTACATCGATCATAGCACGTAATAGTTTACTTTGCATTAATCTTTATATGGGTTCACTTCTTTACCATCTGACGATATTGCTTCATGGTTAGAAATACGTAAATATGCACATAATTACCTACGTCACACCTCCTTAATTTGTCTCTGTCTATACTATGGGAATCTTAATACGATTCTCCTGTTTCAGACAAGGAAGAATTTTAAACACCTTCCCGCCATTTTTCTAATGTCAAACATGACAATCTGTACATTTGCGCCCAGCATTGCCGCTACTTACAGAATATCCCTTATTTCACTCTTTACGAGATAATACATTTTCTTAATTTTTGCAATAAAACCGATGAACCTCATGACTTATGAATTTGAATGACAGCTCGTAATAGCCACTATAACCTCTCTGCAATGCATGAATTGAATTAGCTGTTAGTTCTCTTTAACGCTATTCAGAGAATATTAACGCTATAACAAACGCAAAATGCGGCAACGCTGTGAAGGAAAAATAATAGAATAACAGCCATTTCCGAACAGAATCTGAATGGAGTTGTTCCTCCCTGTGATATCTTTACTAAACCCTTAAAACCGACTTACTTGTGTTCATTATTAAATATAATCATGTCAGCACGTGGCAAAGGAGGGAAATCCAAAGCTAAAGCAAAGAGTCGTTCTTCCCGAGCAGGGCTACAATTCCCTGTTAGTAGGATCCACAGGTTATTAAAGAAGGGTAAGCAACAAAAGCCAGCTTTTCACCTTCTTTAGCAAGTTAATGTTATTTTTCTAAATGCAACAGGAAACTACGCTGAACGCGTTGGAACTGGAGCTCCAGTCTATCTGGCTGCTGTTCTTGAGTATCTTTCTGCTGAAATTCTAGAGCTTGCAGGAAATGCTGCCAGGGATAACAAGAAGTCTAGGATTATTCCCAGGTAAAATGTTTTTTGAATCATGTCAATGCATTTAAAGCATTGAGCCTTGCAGGCATCTCCAATTGGCTATACGCAATGATGAAGAACTCAACAAATTGCTCTCAGGGGTTACTATTGCACAAGGTGGTGTTCTTCCAAATATCCACGGAGTTCTTTTGCCGAAAAAGACTGGAACTTCCTCTGGTTCAAACACCAAATCCCAGTCTCAAGACTACTAAATTAATTTAAGATTTTTTTATTCAGTTTTTTTTGTCTTCTTTAAGTGTTATTAGGAGCCTATTGGTTCTCAATCTCAGGTTTATTTAAATAAAATATTTTTCCATCCACTTACCAAGATATGAATCTATTTTCAATGCAGTACAAAAATATCTGATCTCAAAACCATAACTTAAGCCACATTTTCAGGATCCCATGCATACTTATTATACCCGAAATTGCTTAAAACCTCCATATCCTCACTAGGAATAGTGAAATCCAACTGAATATTCTCCACAATGTGGCCTTTGGACCTGGCCTTAGGAATGATTGCCAGGTTCTGTTGTAGGGCCCATCTTAAAAGCACCTGAGCAGGACTTTTTCCTAGTTTCCTTGCAATACTTTCAACCTTAAGATCTTTGATCAAGTCAGGATTTCCAGTGCCACCTAATGAAGAGTAAGTTTGCAAGAGAATCTCCTCCTTACGGCACAAATCCAGCAGGTCTTGAGGATGATAGTGAGGGTGCCATTCCACTTGATTGACTGCAGGTTTGATTCCATGGTCATTTGTAATTAACTCTTGCAAATGCCTCACTAAATAATTAGAAACTCCGATGTTTTTTGCCAGGCCCTCTTTAACTCCTCGGACCATTTGCTTCCAGCTTTCATCCCTCAATCTAGAGAGGAAGACCTATGTAAACCACTATTGACTTCACAAAAATGTTACGATTTACTTAGAATTAATAACATTTGAGGAGTTCAGACCCACTTTGCCAGGCCAGTGAATTAGGTACAAATCCACATAATCACAATCCAGGTTTTTTATTGATTCCTTTAGTGCCTCATATGCAAGCTCACCTTGATCATCAGGGGCTGTAAAGTTTGTTTTGGGGAAGAGTTTAGATACAGCATATTAAAAGTGTAATTCTTACATAACTTTGTAGTAATCCAAATATCTTGTCGAGTCAAATTGTATTTGGGTAACAGCTCTTTCAGGGCCTTACCTATATCTTCCTCGTTCTTGTAGACCTTGGCTGTATCTGATAAGGTTTTAAGGTAAGTTTAAGGAAAAAGACTAAAGTAAAGGGCTTACCTATGAGACGATACCCTGCTCCGAGGGCATAATCCAGGACATCCCTTATTAGCTCAGTACCTCGAATTTGGTACGTACCAACTAAAATCATTTGATTAGGTAAAAATATGATAAGTCCTTAGATTTGATTTGGAAGCGTAAAATTAGGTGTAATTTAAAAAAATAAAAAACTCTGTAAACAAAGGATTCAAATTCGACATAATCGACACGAGTTAACCTTACAGGACCGCCCTGGAAAGACAATAATAGCTTCTAATTGAGCAAAAAAATGAATCTTTAACTACTGCTCTTAAAACGGACACTAACTTAAAGCATTAGCACTATACTTACATCCCACCATCGGCATCAACTCTCCACTGTGCAACTTGAATTTCATGTCTTTGGCTAAAACATTTTCGCTCCTTACCAGACACATCGCCCATCCTGACGTCAGCAAAAAAGTTAAAAAGGGACGGGTCATTGTTCGCGGTCGGCGGCTTTTCCTCTGCGATCCCTAAACAATCGAAATTTTCTCGAAGCCGTTTTCAGCTTCAAACATGGACTAAGCTTATTGTTAGTTGGTACCGACGTTTTTATAAGTTCAAGCGCATTTCGCAAGGTTAACGGGTTCTTAAATATTGTTCAGAAAATAGAAAAATTACGCTGGTTAAGGCCGAATCACAATGAAGATGATTACCAGGTGGAGAGGTATAAGATGTGCATGGATGAGTTTGTTGTGTATTTCCTCGGCTCGCAATTATTAGTTTTTTTAATCAAAAGTTAGAGCTGCTTGAAATCTTACTAAAACTAACGATTTTCATCGTTTTTATGGAAAAAAATCTATAGCGTTGTTTTAAATTCTATAACAATCGGAGGGAAAATGGCTGCTAAAGGCACCGAATGCGACGTTGGTAACCCCCTACGTGGTCTAATAAATCATAGGCCATGATGAGTCATCAAGAATACCCTTTGATAGCTGCCACTTTATTAGTTTTTTGGAAATGAACAAAAAATATATTCCGAACGCTTCTCAAGGAAAAATCATGTTTACTTCATCAGTATATAAGGTATATTTATGCAAGTAGTAGGTGGGCTGTTATACCCCACACCCCAAAATACCACATTTCCCAACTCAAGTGTTCTAAATCCCCAGGTACCTACCTAGCCCCCAATCACCGCCAAAAACCCACCGCACTAATCTTTTCGTCTCACCCAAGCCACTGGAAAAAAAGGCATCAAAAACCTTCTCAAATCCTCAGGTACCTACCTGGGGAAAATTATAGAAATTTATTCCGAATTTTTTGTTTTTTATTTCCCCAAAAAAGTTACTTTGCACAACATATGACGAGTTGGAGGAAGACGTTTAGGTGCATCTTTTTGTTAGGAAATTATTGCTCTAAAGTAGGCAACTGAATGTAACCAAATCTAACGCCAAGCGCGAACCTATGCAGGACCGAAAATTCACGAGAAAAAAACGTTCCGGTTTTATTCTGCGGTTCGCAATTGAAATCGAAAACTTATAAACGAATTTCATTTTGCAAACCCGATTCGACCTTGGGTGGGGGACAGTTTTGCTTCGTGTACCTTCGTTCACATGCTTCTCAAATTGGTGCCACAAAATGCTGTCCACCGTCGTGGACTTTGATCAGCACTTGCACAGTGTATTTTAGACGGCAGGGACAGAAATGTGTCCCGTTTGGCTGTCTCGGTTTTGTTCGGTTTTTATGTTAATGAAATAGGTCTTGGTTGCATTAAAAGTGTTACGAATTATTTCATTATTGTTTTTGCATTCGTAAAGGACACAACGAAACGAGTAGTAATGGCAGTGAACGTGTGTCTCTATTTTTAGATTCGTTATTTAATGAAAGTGAAAACACTTCAATTGGTTTAAAAATTGCACAGTTTCGAATAAACAAGGGAAACTTAAAGAAAGTGTTAAAAAAACTAAACTTTGGATTAAAGAGCAAGTGAAAAAGTTACATGTATTAGAACAAGAATTAGACAATGTAAATTTAATGGAAAATGTGCGAAGTATGGAATCAAGTGACTAAATTTACAAATCTTTTTTTAATTATATGGCAGGTATACGGCGCCTAATAAGGCGCTTTGTGCCTGTACATTTAATACCTTTTAATGCAACCAGTCTCAAGTCTAGAAAAATGCAGAGAGGAAGGTATAACTAATTAATGCAATACAGCGAAACACTGACTCACACAAGTTAAAAGGTTACAATAATCAAATAATTATTAGCTTAATATCGTTTTTTTACGGTCAATTTTGTTGTTAATGGTTTTTAAAAATGAAAATAACATCAGGAGTCTTTAGGATTTTTTAAAGTAAGAAAATACTTAAAAAAATAGCGAAAACGTTATACTTACGGGTTCGAAGAACCCTATTAGGAGGCTTCGCATCCATGTAGAACGAGGAAGGCTGCATTATTTAGTTCTTACGCCGCAACATACTTAATTTACTTTGTTTACTTTCAAGTAATTCAAGTTGTCTAAGTATCGCAGCCAAATCTAATAAAGGTAAAACCCGTTTATCATTTTTGTCAATAAACAATTCAATGGGCGAAAGCATCTTACCCGTTCTGCCCTGTTTAATCGTAATATCCGTAGCTATATCAGATAACGGAAACCATAATCGTTGATCAGTTCGGTATTTTTTGTTCCTACTGACTATTACTGTTGGTGATACTTGTTCGTCATCTTCATATTCATGTATCGGATTTGTGCACGGAGGAAACAATTCAGGACTTTGTTAACGAAATCTCATATCGAATTTTTCCCATTGCCTGCTTATTCAAACAATTACAATTTAATACCCTAATTTTATCGATTCTAATAGTTTCATTGTATGGTATCATATCATAGCTTAAATATTCTCTAGCAAATTCTTCTTTTGCCATATTGCTGTATAGCATTGCACCCATTAACGAACCTAAACTAGGCGATACGGATGCTTTGCATCCTAGGGCGCTTTGCTCCTGTGTTTGAAAACGGCCTCACTTTGCGCTTAACTTTTTACAGTCCAATATTAATTATATTGTCTTGTGATAAGTAAGAGCTGTTATTATAGTCATTGGACAACATAAATTGTCGTTCTTAATTTGCGTAATACTTTTTTTGCTCTCTTATCTTCCGCTAAATTTATAATTTTTGAATATCCATTTATTTTCTTCGGTCCCTGTCCTCTGGGAATATGAAAAGTAGTTTTGTTTATATTCACACTTTGAACGATAAAATGTTTTCTATAAAGTCCAATAACATTCCAGCATTAGGTTTCTTCTGGTAGCCTGTTGATATAGGCGCTAAAAAGTCATCATTCAAAACTATTATATTCATTAAATCACCTTTTTGGAAATTAGTTTTTTGCTTTACAACTTTTATGATGTTATTAATCATTTTTCTTAAAATAACCATTATTTTAAATATGGCTTTGTCCAAACAATTATTTTCGTCATCAAATTCGAACGGCACATTTGCATTTCTTCTTCTCAAGTTTTTTATTTTATCAAGCTTTATTTGTAATCCATAAAATTTAATTATAATAATATTACTATTATTTAATATAATAAATATTATTTTTTAAAAGATCTAAATATCTCTTAAAAAACTATATTTAAAATGTCTTTACATAAATAAATAACAATATGAGTAAACAAATGTTTTCAAAATATTCTCAAGATGTGAGTGGAGCTGAATATAAAAATGTACATCCTGTTTCAATGCTAAATGTAAAAGTTGAGGAAGAAATGAAAAATTTAAAAACCAAATCACAAACGTGTTTGTATGTAACTAAACATAAAGTATGTACAATAAAAGGGAGATAAAAAAATTTTAAAACTTGTATTCATAGTTAATTTACCTATGAAGAAGTTATTTTAAAAATACATAGCTGGATATTTTTAAAATAAAAAGAATAAAAAATATATAAAGAATCTATAAAAATTAAAAGAGCGCGAGCCATCTATGAAAGAAGTTATGAAGCTCTGCTGCGAAGAAAACTGTTTTTGTTCATTCAAGGTCATTAAACATTGAATTAAAGGTTATGTTATTCCACTTTTTGCTACAAAAAAAAACAAACTATAAAATGATTAAAAATCGTATTAAGATGACACAATGCACAGTTCTAATAAATTACATGGATGAGGGTGCTTATGAAGCAAACATCTCAACACAAGAAAGCGTAATTATAATTTCGCCGGGGCCTCCAAACCGGATTGGATTGGATTTGTCGATTCCTTTCGCAATGTTAGAAAACGTAGCTAATGTTAATGTTACCACCATAAGATTGGAATTATTTAATGGATTGCATGTGGACATAACATTTGGAAATCCACAGTCAAAAAATTCTTTTAGGAGACGTATTCGAGCCGACAGGTAAAATATGAACTATAATTATAATATAATAGTTGTTAAAATGTTTTGAACTTTTATTGGTTCTGAGCTAAACTGTATATTACAATTAAAAATTCTTTTATATTCTTGCAGTGATCAAGAAGACTTGGGCGTGTCTTCTGACACATCAAGCCCACCGTTGTAAATTATGATCTCGTCGTTTTATTAAATAATAAAAACTTTTTTAAGAAAATTAAATATGTTTTAAAAAGAAAAGATGCACTTAAACGTCTTCTTTCAACTCGTCATGTGCAAAGTAACTTTTTTGGGGAAATAAACAAAAATTTCGAAACAAATTTCTGTAATTTTCCCCAGGTAGGTACCTGGGGATTTGAAAAGAATTTTGGTGCCTTTGCTTAAAAATGTTTCCAGTGGATTGGGTGAGACGAAAAGATTAGTGCGGTGGGTTTTTGGCGGTGTCTGGGGCTAGCTAGGTACCTGGGGATTTAGAAAATTTGAGTTGGTAAACGTGATATTTTGTGGTGTGGGGTATAACAGCCCACCCACTACTCATGCAATTTGTTATAGCAACGGAGCAATTATTAAAGATCCGTTTTCTCACAAATAAATCCCACTTGAAATTTGCATAACTGCGGCTGCAACGCAACTCGAGTGGCGATTTATTTCTTATGCCTCGAACTGCTATTGAGGTTTGCCGAGGGAATGAAACACATGTTTAAAGAAGAACCAATAATTTTATTGCTTTAATACCGTAAACTTGAATTATGTACACACAAATATAAATTAAATAGAAAAACCATATTAATAAAAAATAAAACTCTATAATGAAGTCGTCTATTCTATCGTAATATCGATTAATTTGGGAATTTCGCATGACGAAAAATAAATAACGAGACAGGAATAATGCGATTCAACAGAAGAAAACGTTTTCGACGAATGAAGAAATACCTAAATGCAGCGTTTCCGGGCCAAATCTTGCCGAAAGGCAAAAACAAAACGTGATATGATCACCTTAGAAAATAAATAACAAGAACGTGTTCCACTACAAACTATAAGATATCCTATATACGGAGTAAGTTAACTATCATAAGACAATACAGCGTAATATTCACATGGAAAACTCGTCGTTTCTTCGCAGACATCGCTCGATCCGGAGGATCCGAGGGATGCGCGCAAAACCACTTTACAGTATAGGAAAATATGTTATTTACTATACCTTAAAAACGTTTAATAATTGACATCTTTATTAACATCATTATGCTATCATATGTTGGGAGTATAAAACAAGAGCTGAGTGGCTAAAACGGGTCATGTAGTACGGAAAAACGATTAGGAAGCAATTTCTTTGCTGTGATATTACTCATATTGCACCTTTTTAAGTAAGAAAGTAGGGGGCAGAAGCGCACCTATAGTCTATTTATTTTCAAGATAGCCACGATCAAAATAACAATAGACAAGTCACCCCCCACGCGGCCAGGCCATGATTGGTCCATACTTACAGGTGACGTTCTAGAGTTGCAATCAGTTTAATTTTCGCTGTTTTTGCAAGTACCTATAAACATGTTATTAATTGTTATTTATTGCTGTTTGCGATTTGCTGACATCCTCACATATTTCGACTTTTAATTTATTAAATTATTTTAGCAGTAAGCTCAAATCGTCTTTTATTACATCTTAAGAGAGCGTACGTGCGGTCCTGTTCAATAATTTTGCTGCGACTTTGTTATGATCGTGTCTATCAGGGAAACATACTATAGCTACTCTGAGTTTATTCTTTGGAAATTGACCAATTTCACTGTAGCACGTATAATAATAAATATAACATATTACGTAAAAATTACACAGTATAAATGGAGATCATCTTAAATTCCAAACTTGTTAAGTCAATTACGCGTGGTTTGGATTCTTAACGTACCTAAACTTACGGAAAAATCTCATTTTCTTAATGTCCATTCACCCACACATTTACGCAAAAAAGAACGATCCGTCGAGGAAACATCGGCCATAGATCCTGCACGAAAACATATTAAAACGCACAATTCAGCACAGATTGTCCAAAGCAACTAACTATTTAATCATAGAAAAGCGCAAGTTTCTTTGGTTCACCCTATACCAATAACAACGCAGAAGACAGGCAGAAGCATTACTGAACTTGCTCGCTATTGGTCGTGTATGAGTTGGAAGGAAAATGCAGCTCTCTGCGTAAGAGAGAGATAGAAGACTGTTGCGCCGCCGCTCTACGGGGCACACAGCAGTAAAGACGAGACAGAGGCAGTTGGTCTAATACTGTGTGTCAGACCCCCATAGCCAAGTTTCAACAGAGGAAAAAAATGTTTCCGAGAGGATCAAACCCTTATTACAAAAAAGAAAAATCACACCGTCACAATATCTAATACTGACTGTACATCACTCACCCTCAAGAAGCGCACCCCAGGAACCATCCTCCAAAGTAAAAAATTTAATATTGTACAAAAGAAATAACAACAACAATTAAACCTAAGTCCCTTAGAATCTAACAACACTCGGACATACCATCATCCGAACTACTGTTTTCGTCCAGACAAGAGGACTTCTCCTCCGGGTCGTAGTATACCTCCGCCCCTGGAAAAACATACCGACTCGGCGGCAACAGGTGGAAAGTGTTTGGGGGCAACCTCTGCGCTAGACTCTTCTTCACTTTCGGCTGCCAGAAGCCCTTCATCGTGTCCCTTTTCCCTTCGAAACCGCTATCAGAAGACTGCTTCCTCATGTTTTGTCCTCGCTGCGCTGACCTCTGGAAGCTGCCCGAAGCGGATTCGATGCTGAAAGCGTTGCTGTTTTGCGCTTCTTTGCTGTTCTCTGTCTCGGGGTCTGTGAAATTCGAGTTGTCCCCAATGCCAGAGTCTCGAGCCGAGTCTATGCTGATGTGTCTTTCTTTGTGCGATTTGCTCTCCGCTATACACGTGCATTCGTGCCTCGATGATCCAGGACTGCTTACCACTTTTGATTCACAGGTACAAGAGTGAACCTGTACCACATCTGAGATGGTGACGGTCTCTTCTGTGCAGCCCAACCCCATGAGGGAACTGGAATTGTCCCGCCATTTGCTGATATCGAACGGTTCGGGTTCGGCACAAGGGAGCAGTTCTGAGGTTTCAGTGAGTTCTTGGGAGGTGTAGATCGCTTCTTCCCAGTTTTGGCCCAAGCTGGAAAAAAGTTGATTTACAAATGATAGGAGAATGAAGTGAACGGTACTGCTTACAGTTTACAAAGGTGATTAATGATGACATCGCAATCGCCTAACAGTTCCACGTCAAAATGGCAATGTGACAGCGGTTCCCTGTTAATCAGAATCTGGGGTACATGAGCTGACAACGAGCTCGGAATGAGCGCCACCGGGCGCACCTTCAACGAGCTCCCGATAACCACCAAAAGGTCGCATTCTGACTTGTCCGCTGCCATTGCTTCGTGGAAAGTATCAGGCAGACCCTCCCCAAAGAACACTATATCCGGCTTCATTATTCCCGACAACACTAAATCCTTGTACTGCATAGCTTCGCTCCCAAAATCGTCGGTGGCGATGGAGCTTCGCTCTCCGTGACACACCTCGCACAAGGGGATTTTCTGTGAGAGCACCAACTCCCGAATTTTGTCAGCGCTGACTTTGTGCTCGCACTTGGTACAGGTGGCCGTGGCGAAGGAACCATGACACTCAATCACCCTCTCAATGTCTGCCTCTTTTTCCAAAGTGTCGATGTTCTGAGTGTAGTTTCGCAGCAGTTTCTGCTGCTTCTCCAACAGCTTTATAAAGCGATGACAAGGGCTCGGTTTGAATTTCCCTGGGTAAATATCTTTGGCAAACTTGAAGAATGGTCTGGGGTCTTGGGTGAAGTAGTTTATGTCGAACATCGCTTGGGGATTTGGTAGGTCTGGAAATTCCACCGCCAAACGAGAATAAATGCCATCCCGCGAGCGGAAATCGGGAATCCCACAAGAGACTGAGACTCCAGCTCCAGTGAGTACTATCACCTTCTGGGCCCCCCTCAGCAACCGTACTACGTCATCCAGAGTATTAACATGCCTCAACTTGTTTCTTTTCGGTGGTTCCGCCAGGATGTTTATGATGATTTTCCACAGGGTCAAGTCATCAACATAGGGAGGAATCTGCTCCAGATCTACTCCTAAAAAAAAAAAGCGAACAGTCATTGCCAAGCTCTGGTTGCGAGAACTAAAACTTACCTAATTCAGTCAAAATTATCCTGGGATTGATTCCCTTCTGCATCTGCTGCTGTATCCATACCACACTTCCTGCCATTGGCTTCCAGTCCTGACCACTCAAGTTTGAGATGCCACTCAATTCACTGAGGTGGCTCACTGTGGAAGCATTGTCGTCATCGTCCTCCTCTTGTAACGTGTCCAACTGGTCATTGTCAGCGTCGAAGAAATTTGATGCCGTCTCCGGAACGTCGCAGGAATCAGTATGAGGTGGTGATGAATGGGTGGACTCCACGGTGGAGGCTTCGTGTCCAGAACTGCTGCCTACAACAAAAGTTCATTATGTCTTAGTTTTATACAGGGTGATTTGGCACTTCATATTCAGGGTCGGTAGAGCGACTTTGGGCCAAAATTAGTAATTAATAATTCCAAAATTACTATTTCATTGGGATTATCTCCTATCTAGAAGGGTGAAAACTAACCCTTATTAAAGCTATATTGTTTTCATTGAGAATTAAAGTATTGGGAACACTTTATTTACTCTTAGCATTGACATCATGCCTGATCCTAATTATAGACTCACACGGGCTGATAAAGTGGAGATAAGCTCCTATAGGTAATTCAAATCTATATCCAAAAATCTTAGTGAATTTGTGATTGTTATAAAAGTAAGTGAGGAGAGAATTTGGTGACTTATACAAGGGCTAAAGATTGACCTTTTTTAGTAAGAATTTGTGGTGGTGTGGTAATGTGACATTTTACCGCACGCTGATTGCAGTTACAGTAAGGTATGACAAATTTAATTAAATATTAACAAAAAAATAATCGTGCGGTAAGGCCTTAACAAGAACACCTGTGGTGAGAAGGTTTACCTCATACATGTCAATGTCAAATACCTACAGATGTTTTGACATTGACAGCCCCCGCCCCTTCCTCAATCTTTCGAATTGACCTAACATCTGCTACTGTGATTTGCGCAAGTTAAAACCTTTTACTTAAGCATAGGTACGGTAAAGCGCTATTTTAGGCTTGTAAATTCATGCGGTTAAGCCACTTTTCTTCGCGCTAGCACAGAAAGGTAAGCAAAACACATTAGGTAATAACCAGTAACCTCAAATTGCTCATCAACTCTAACAGTTAGGGCCATATCACACATGCTATTAACTTTTAAGCCCTAACTAACTTCCATGTGCACTGTAGGGTCAGAAGGCGAGTCTACGCGGGGGTTTAAATTGACATTTCCACATTCAAAATTGCACCCTTAAGCTTGGGTGTGGCTTAGCTAAAGTTCATGTAAATGAGCAAGCAAAAATTACATTTTCCACCAGAAGAGAGCTCGCGGTTGTGGCATAAGTTAAACCTTTGGTCAACGCAGTCTGCTTCTGAAAGGGTTATACTGCTAAGTGCTATGACTGATTTATTTACTACACCTTATCAAATATTGGTGAACCAGCCGCAATTATGGGCGCAACGAGAGCTGGTCACTCTCAACCTCCTCAGCATGTTTGCTATTACACCACTGCTGTTGGGGCTGATTCTTGGTCACAGGCTATTAGAATGATTAGTTAAGGCTTATTGAGGCCCATCTTACCCCTTAGAGGTTTACATTAATAATTTTGGCTCATACTTGAGTAGATATCAGTAACCTCCAACTGCCTAGCTTAAGGACTTATAATCTGAACAAAAGGGATTTCCCTAAGGGGTAGATGGTAGAGGTACTTTGGTGCACACCAAGGGGTAGATTACTGAGGTGTTTTGGTCTTCACACACACTCAAGTTGTTGCAAGGTGTTTAGAGGTATTTTGGTGCACAAGAATTTCATCGGCAATCTATTCCTTGAGCATGCAAAAGGTAATTCGGTGAAATACTTCTTTAAAAAGTGAAATAGTGTTGCCCTATCAATATGCAAAGACAAGAAAAATAGCTTAACAGTAATCTTTCTCATAGTCTACATTGTTTACAAGATAAAGAAGTAAAATGAGGTAAATATGTAAATTTGGCGCTAATTTACGCAATCCTGGCCTCACGCTTTTCTGATATACTGAAGTTCTTCTGAAATCTGTCATGTAACTCAAAGTTAATGGAAAAACACAGTCAAACAAATGCAAATAATAAAAGTTTATGAAATCAGGGAATAATTATCTTTATTCCAGTGGAAATTAAAATAAATAATAGGAACCTTCCCCCTCATAATTTTTTTAAATTTTGTAATAGAAAAAAATGAACATTCCAACACAAATGTCAATAATTTTGATGTAAACGTCAAATCGAAAATTTAAACTGAATCACGTCGGACTGCCGTCGACGAAACAAACGTACTAAAATCATATCTCCTCGTTACTACTACGGACAGATGACTCACGCACATGTCCTTGAACAGTTTCACAATAGGAAAAATAAAAATCTCGAAAATTGAAAAAGTGATATTTATTAATTTATCCTAAACCATAAAAAATCAAAGTGATGGAAATTGACGCCAATCGAGGGAAAACATCTTTCGAAAATGAATTTTACTTTAATATCGAAAGGCACCACGCCTTCAAAATGGCTTCGCTTTTGTTTGGCCGACGCCATGTTGGATCGAACAAATCGCCTAAACAATCAAAACATATTTAAGGATTTTTACCTTCTACGATGTCGGCGGAGCCCTTATTTGATGCGATAATTCGAGATAATCCTTGATTCTTGCACAAATCACCGTCATCGGACTCACCATGGTCGATTTTTAATCTTTTCGCACACGATTCGTAATCTTGCACGTCAGGATTGGAATCCATCTTTGACACGAATAAAAAGCTGTTGAAGGCGGAAGGCGGCCACAGTGTTGCCGCGGCATGTTCCCAAAGTCTGCTATCAGATTTGTTCAATTGCTGCGGCTACAGCTGCCTGTTGCGGTTTATAAAACTACAATCCTTGTGATCGCATTTAGCTTAAGGGACAGTACCAGGATCGACTGAGAACAGTCGAGTGTAAAAGGCCGACCATCCTACCCACATGATTTAGGTTCAATTAATTCCATGAAGTTTTAAACCAATATTGCTGCCGACACAGAAATCTGCTATAAATTGGAAAATTTTGCTGGCAGCGGCAACATTGGCAGCCGGAAGAAGGTAACGTTGGCAAGCGCACCCTCGCGGAGACGAATTGCACTGTCTTTGGACTACGACGAAATTCGGCAAGAAAGAGAGAGAAATAGGAATTTTCTAGCTAACAAAAAGAGAGACATATATTCGTGGGGCTAATTTCGTAGACTGCAAAGGCATGAGAAATAAATAACCTCACTTACTTTGTTTCTTCTTTTCTTCCGTCTTCCTCCACCAGTTTCGTCAAGTGCTGTCGCCGTGACACATGTAAAAGTTGTGCGCAAAAATTATCTGAAAAATTGAGGAAAACTTGTGAAATTTGAAGTTCCTGTACAAAACTACATAAAATGCCGAAGAATAAGGGTATGTGTTTTCCATTGCAATAGTTGTTGGTGTTCAATTGAGGAAATGGCCTGGTTTTTACACAAGGACGACGTAGGACCACCATGTTTTGTCACAGTTCAATATTTCAGTTAAAATTCCACTAAAACTCCTATTTGTCCTGGTTTTAGGAGTTTCTTTATGAATCACAGCATAAGTCTCACGTTTTTCAAGGATAAGACTGATATTTCCTTCACCTCCATTCCTCATAACCTACTCACTTAAATTTGCCTTTTGATACCCTTCCAACTTATAACCAAAATAGTCAATTGAACCAGCTAACAAAGCGTTTTCTTAATACGAATTTTAGGAAAAGGAGGTAAAAACCGCAGAAGGGGAAAGAATGAGAATGAAACAGAGAAGCGAGAATTGATATTCAAAGAAGATGGTCAAGAATATGCACAAGTCACAAAAATGCTTGGCAATGGAAGGCTGGAAGCCATGTGTTTCGATGGTGTCAAGCGTCTGTGTCACATTCGAGGAAAACTGCGAAAGAAGGTATTTCGGAGAAAGCATGGTAACCCAGCAATGCAAGAAAAATCAGGGGCATTTTAGTGCTGGAAGAAGTGTACATGTTTTCATTGGAAATGTGGTTAATTTTGCCAAGTTCACTATTAATTCAGTATTGAAATTATTCTTGTCGTGATTGTCCTTATAATACTTACAGCACTTACTTTTAATAAATTGATCTGGTTGCAGCCACCCTTTCCAAAGAGGACTGCATTTGTCTCATTAAATATCACACACACGCCCACACCCAAAAACAGAGATTTTTCAGGTATGGATCAACCAAGGTGACATCATCTTAATAGGTTTGCGAGATTACCAAGATGCCAAAGCAGACGTTATTCTGAAATATACCCCAGATGAGGCACGTAATTTGAAAACATATGGAGAGTTCCCAGAATCAGTTAAGATTAGTGATTATGTTACTTTTGTTGAGAATGATCTGGATGAAGATATTGAATTTGGTGATGATGTGAGCTCAGGGGACGATGCTGATCCTGTAGATGGTATCTGATCTAAACCATCAAAAGTTTAAGTATACAGTTTATTTTTCATTTGTGTTTACAAAGATCATTAAAAGTAATGGCCCTTGTAAACCCAAACATAGAAATAGTTTTATTAAAATATTTGCCCTTAATTGGGGTAACGTGAGGGAAGAACTGTGGACTTAGAGTGAAGTAGAGGAGTAGGTGTTTTTAGGCAATTAGTTTGACACTCTAATTTCCATGCCGGATCTTCTCCCATGTGACTAGAAATTAACCATGAAATAAATTATTGCTCCAATGACTTTTTTTTGCATATGGATTAGCTCACTCCAAGGGATTAACAGGTCCTTATTAAAGGTGGTTTCATCAAATGGAAAGTATTGTTACCTGAGACTATTTATTAAAATTTTGGGACTATTAATTTGTTTACACATATTCGGTTGATTTGTATAAAACATTTGGTTTATCTTTTATATTTTTTCCTCCAAAAACAAAATAAAATGTTCAAAAAGTGAATTCAAACAATTTGGGATCTTTCCTAGTCCAAGTTCCAAACTTCTCCATTAAAATATCCCGATTTTCCTTATAAATTTTACATAAACCCTTTGCCACACTGTAGGTCATTTTCTCCCCTAATAGGTTCAAATTTAATTCTTCACACTTCTTAGCAAAACCCCTGAAAATCTCTGCTTTACAAATCCTCAATGCAATCTTCCCTGATATCAGCTGTTTCTTTGTAGCCCCTTGTTTCCTTCCCATAACCACCACCTCTAAATTACTCAACACCTCTCTACTTAAATACCAAGACAGGCTTGAAGGACAAGCGCTTTTTTCCTTGCTTTTCATGTAATCAAATTCACAATTTACCACATATACTTCTAGCAAATGTTGGGAGAATGGGTCAGTCAATGAAACATCATTCAGTCTTGAAAACATAGCCCGGTCAAGTGCTTCTTTACAAAAAGAAGCTGCACTCAAAATGGTGAATGTCGACAAATATATGGGCTTTTCCAGAAAGATCATTAATAAAGAACCTTGAATGCCAAGGTGACACCATTTTGCTAATTTATCACTACAGGACACTGAGGCTGTAGGATCGCCCCTACCTGTAATTTTGGACTGATAGAAGAGATTAGCAAAATTATAAAATTGAAATTTACCTGGCTTTGTTCTCACCAAACCAAGAACATGATAATCAGCCCCATCTACTTTTGAATCTTGTATTTTTCCATCAAGGCACTTAGCCCCTGTGCGATATATATCATCTACTCTTCTCCTCTTGGGTGGAGTGCAATCACTTTGATTTTCAAGAGGCAGAGCCTTCCCAATATCCTCCACTGCTTGTTTAGGAAATATTGCAGCATCTCCACAAGGCACATGAGTGGTAAAAAAATGAAACACCACATTTGACTTTAAGGCATACTGCTTTTTTTCTTTATTAAAATTAAAAATTGATGATTCTGGCTTTAGTTCTGAGTACAGATAACATACAAAAGCTCGTCTGCATATTACTTCCGCATGGCTGTCATTTATCACAGTACCCCGAGGACACAACTTTGATCTTCCAATGCACTTTGACCCGGTGCCTAAGGCTACAACTTCCAACTGATAATCCTTCTGTTTTACAATACTGGACAAAACTGTCCATTCAGTTTCTTTAGGTTTTCCGGTTTTCGGCAGAGTTTTAAATAGATCTAGGGAAAGCTGTGCTATTTGAAGATGCATAAGAATGGTTGTTTTGTGTAACTTAAGCTTTTGGTGGCTCTAAAACGATTTGAAAGTAACGGTGATTAACACACAAATTATACTAATAAGAAAGTAAGGTTATGCATCTTGAATCTCGTGTTCTTCTTTTGTGCAAGAGACTAATATGGGAGAAACAAGGACAAACATATAAATATTGCCACATTAAACAAGTATTATCGAATTTTATCCGTTTTAAGCGTAGTATAATTACATTTCCAGAACTTTGTTGATTAATAATGCTTGCTAAGCATTTCTGGTTTGAGGATTTGTTATTAATTGGTTTGCAGATTTGAATATTAATGGTGATATAACAAGAAATTACTTGGGCCACTGGATTATGATGGCACGAATGGAGTTTCCACACAAATGATCCGATCCACGACATACATCTCTTCTTTCTTCTCACTTATTAGCTTTAGATCGAGTGAAATGGAGAATGCTGAAGTACCGTTACATTTTACGAAGGCCGTGAGTACCACGCAACACGTATATGGCATACCAAAACATTTTTTTTATTAGAATATTACAAAAAAATAACCCCTCCTTGAGAAAACTCATATACTTATTAATAAAATAATATATATTTTGGGTTTAAATAGAATTTTACAAGATAAGAAATAACATATTAATAATTTTTTTATCAAAAAATACAAACAATATCTTCTTTCAAGTAAAATTTTGACTAATATGAGCTTATTATACTAATATTGCACGTACCTGCAAAGGCATAAAAACATACAAATAAAATGCATTTCATGACTATTCCTAAAGAATGTAAAACAATATTCAATTAAGTTTTCTGAGATCAATATCTTACTAAAAAGAAAATCTCAAGAATATACAGTACTTGTAAGGGCAATTTCGAGAAAAGGACACAGAGAGATTTTTCTTTCCCACATCATATGATGCGAAATATGGAGGGGGACGGCTTAATCAGCAAGATCAGGCTTGTTTAGTACTTAGGTATCAATATATAGGGCAGGCTGTGCAGATTCACTGAATAGCTCACATCGAAATTCGTCAAAATTCATAAAAAATGTATTTTTTTCTTACAGTAATTTAATTTTCGAAATATAAAAATAGTTTTACACGTGCTGTTGCCTTTCCCTTCGTATTTCGCATTATATGATGTGAAAGAGAAATCACTCTATGCGTCCTTTTCTCGAAATTGGCTCAGTTAGCTTTATACATACTGTATATGAAACAAGACTGAAAATTTGAGAGATATGATCCAAATGTACCCAAACAGAATAATACTTTTGTTTATACTGGAATAAACTGAATCTCACATATAATTTTGCGCGTGTTATTCTGTAGTAACACTCTTCGCCAAATTTCTTGGACAGTCTACGTTACATCCCCTCCTAACGGCAATGTGGAATGATAGGAGCTGCATTGGAATGACAGTTAAAATGCCCTGCAGGCAGTCGACCGTTTTGGGCACTTCTAAATGTTGCTGGGCCAATTCCATCGTCTCTTTATCGCCCTGCTCACATATCAAAATCGGATTTCCGTCGCGTGATTTCACTTGCTGCAATGCGTTCATGCATTTGTTGTATACAGGGTCGCGCATCACAATCATTATGACAGGCATGTGAGTGTCTACAAGAGCGAGAGGGCCGTGCTTGAGCTCGCCGGCCATAATTCCCTCGCTGTGCATGTAAGTCAACTCCTTAACTTTCTGAGGATTAATGTGATTTATTAGTGTGTTTATATGTGTGGTGTTTGTGCTTACCAAGGCTCCTTCAAGGCAGGTGGCGTAGTTGAACCCTCGCCCCATTATCAGCAAAGACTTCTTGTCATAGAGTTCCTCGGCTAAAGCCTTGACTCTTTCGTCCAATTTGAGTACTTGCCGGATTTGCTCTTGCAGATTGGTCAATCCCTCGATGATCTTTAGAAACGCCTTAGAATCTGAGTGGACAAAAACATAAATATTTCTTACCTCTTCCCTTCGTCTCTTCAAGCTGAGTCGATCCTCGCTCATGACCAAAGCGAACATGACCAAAGATATAAATTGACTGGTATAGGCTTTGGTGGAGGCGACACCGATTTCCGGGCCTGCGTTGATGTGCACCCCACAGTGCGATTCTCGGCAGATTGAGCTGCCCACTGTATTGGTGATGCCCACTATAAGAGCTCCACGTTGCTTACAGTAGCGTAACGCCATCAGAGTATCTGCAGTCTCTCCTGAAGAAATATAAAAAAATTATTTTGGATGACAACGAATGTTGCTACTTACCTGATTGTGAAATAAAAAAGCACACGTCATCCCTGAACACAGGCGTAGTTCTATCCAAGAAATCACTGGCCAACTCGACCATAACAGGCAGTTCCGTTAGTTCCTCCAAAAGCTGGCGAGTGGCGATAGCGCTGTGGTATGAAGTACCGCAACCAATGAGCATCAGTCTCCTGCACCTCTTAATCTCTGGAATGTGCTCTTTAATCCCGCCCAACACGACTGTCTAATTACAAAGGGAAAAATCCACCATTAGGGTTTCGATACTGGAGTCACACGAACCTTAGTCTGGAAATTGACACGCCCTCTCATAGTGTTGACTACAGACTCTGGCTGCTCAAAAATCTCCTTCTGCATGAAATACTCGTAGTTGCCCTTCATGATTTGCTGCAGCTCCATTTTCACCGTGATGATTTCCCTACGATTAGGGTCATCAGCGCCTCCACGTCTCATGCGATGGATGCTGAGTATTCCGTTTCGTACCGCCGCAATGTCGTCATCCTAAAGAGATATATGGCATGATCGTTTCAAAATCCCGAGGTAAATCTCACCTCAAAATAAATAACTCGGTTGGTGTGTTCGATTATAGCTGACGCGTCTGAGGCGAAGAAGTACTCCACTTGCTTGTCTTCCAGGGGCTCGAACTCAGTGGACCCAGTCCGGGGCAGGGAGGGGATCTCGGCACGACCGTGAGGGCGGTGGTCTAGAAAGAGCTTGTAAGTGAGCAGAGAAGGGGCGAGAGGGCGATTATCCCCCACCGTTAATGAATAGTTTAAGGTGTTGAGGGTTTAATGAGAGCTGAATTTAATCGTAGATTATTGATGCATTTACTTGCTTTGAAAACGGCCTTAAACTATCCATTACAAGTTAATAAGAGCATGTTGCAGATAAAGCGGTTCTGCGCATGTTTTAAGGGTCATCCAAGGCTGCCAATAGTCATTGAAAGAGACTGTGGCAGACCACTGGACTCCAAGAGATAGTTAAGTATTACTTACCTCTGGAGATTAGGACGGAATACGTTAAGAGTGTTAAATGACCGCCACCGAGTTATTAAAGACCTAATAAGTGTGAAGCAGCGGAAGTTAAAGAAGCGAACCTTTGGTAACAGAAATGTACGGTCTGACCATTTTTATTCTTAAATTTATCGTTGAATTTTACTATTTATAATTATAAATTAATTACTTTGCTGCACTCCAAAAAATAATCAGACCAATTGGAAAGCGGTGAAAGTAACTTCAAAGGTAACTACCTGGATCGTGTTCTGCGTCTGGTCGCAAGAAAGTCCCAGGGAAAATAAAAAAGGAAAAAATAACAAAAGATTAAAATACTAGACAATGGCATGGGCAAAATGGAAGGTGTAGAATCGCAGATAATCAAGGCATTTTTGCCCCGAATATTTGCAAAAATTAGTATAAACCTGGACGCGTTATCTCGCTCCTTTGTAGCTCGACATGCCGACTAAATTGCCTTGCACGGAACTTCAGATAAGATAAAGCGCCCTTCTCGTCAAAAACATATTATTTTTGAAAAGAGTGAAGAACGAATTAGGTGACACATGTTTTTGACTTTTGGAATGAGAACAAAAATAAACGTTGTCACAAATGAATAAATAAGTTAAGGAAGGAGGAGACAAAATAAAAATATTAGTGGAAAACATATCTACCTTGGTGTGAGTGTTGAGGTTCCTCTATTTCCCATAACAGACCAGAGAAGGAGAACAAAGTACCAAAACAACAAACATATTGTTAATTAAATAAATAAACATAGTTTTGTTGAGCTTTAACAGGCAGACTAAAGAGTACTTAAAGGGCGAAAAAGAGGTCTGCATAGGACCCCCAGTAAATTGCACGTTTTAAGTGAAATTTGAAGCGCAAATGCGATCTTGTATTGTGTGTCAATGTCGATAAAATAACACTGAAGACGCGCGAATCCTTTGAGAAAACTCAGGGGATTCCATAAGTATCAGCGCAAATTCAGTCCGCCCATTAAATCTTAATAACAAAACAAAAATTTAATTAATAAATAAACAAACAGTCAAAGGATTAGTAAAAGCTACATATCATGTTATTCTATTAGTAGATATAATGCAAATATTTACTGTGAAGTGGTACGTTATGATCCAAATATATACAGGGTGTCCTATTTAGATGCGCCTACAATCGTCATCTCCCAAAACAGTCATGGTTACCAAATCGGTTAAATGATATATCCTGTCAACATCGTTGCCAAATTAATTTTGCTTTCCGAGATTTTGGTAAAAATGCTAAACTACACAAAATCTCCAGCGCAAAATATTTCGAAAACTTACTTGCGATTTTTGAATTTATTTACTTAGTTTTTTATTGTCAAAACTTTCTGGTGTTGTGTTTTGTACCAAAAGCAATTTGGCAAAGTCGTTTGCGGTCATGAGCCTCCAAACATGGCAACTCTTTCCCCAATATTCGAGCGACTGTGCAACTTTAACTGTTTAAGAGATAGAAATAGGGAGCGCATTTAAGTAGGACACGCAGTTAGAAGGCTGCAGTTTTATGATTTAAATGAAACTGATATGCGTCATTACGTGTTTGAAGCAAGGAATTTTCTTGCACCCATGCGATAAGTAAAGTCAAAAAATGGCTAAGAAACGAGCTTTATTATGGAGAATCGACGCAAACAGATCAATTTGTTCTGGAAATAAATGATCAAAAAAAATCTTCGAGGGCTCTCAAAAAACTAATCGACCATCTAGCATTCTTTGGAAAACCAAAGTCTTGAACTTTAAATGCGATTTGGCAACATTGCTACCTTCTCCATAATATACAAAAAATTTTTGTTAAAGTCAGCTAACACCCGTCCTGAAACGCATGCCCAACACGGTGTTGCCGTTTCCTGCTTCATCACAAATCTTATAAAACTTTAAAGAGAATGAAAGAGATTTTCCACAATTGTGGGAATTTTTGTAAATTCATGTGATTTTGCAGCTTCAAATTTAAGCCAAATTCTAAGCTTTAAAGCTACGTTAAGTAACCAAAAACTACTTCAAATTGTTATGCGACTTTTTTTACTGTTTTCTACAATTAACGAGAATGGAATTCTACCTAGATTAATCCACGAAATGCTCCGATTTTAGTTCAAATATAATTATCATGCATGACCTTATGAACGACCCTCAAACTACGTATAAACAAAATCTACCTCCACTTTTCTTCTAACTACTGCTTTTGTACATATCCACCTTGTCATCAAAATACTAAATAACATCAACAAAATAAACAAAATATAGAATAATTAAACAAACTTCTCACCTTTGCCATAGAGAATGGGAATGTGGTCAGTGGCCAGTCTGGTCTTAGTCTTGATGCCGACCAAAAGAGGGGAACCCCTCCTGGTGGCCACACACTCCCCCGGAAAGTGTTTGGACTTAAAGCACAGAGCGAAAGCTCCTTCCTAACCAAACAAAACGACCACCGCTAGGAAAAAAACTTCAAAAATCTCAATTTACCAGTTGCTGCACGACATTCTCTACCAACTCCCTGAAGGAGAAATTAGGGTGCTTCTTGTAGAAGTGGAAAATCAGCTTAGCGATGATCTCAGTGTCAGTTTCACTCTCGAAATGGTACCCCTTTTGCTCGAGGAAGTACTTGACTTCCTTGTAGTTGGTGATGATGCCATTGTGGATCACGACAAAGCTATTGTGGTCGTCTGATCTGTAGAGTTACAGTAGGTTTTCTTGCACTGTACAGAACAAGGAATAGAGAAAGTACCTGTGGGGATGGCAGTTGACTTCACTGGGCACTCCGTGAGTTGCCCAGCGGGTGTGGGCAATGCCGCAGTGGGTCTCAAGGCAGGCGCCGACTTCTAACTGGTTGCTGGCTGTGATTTCAATGAAATGAGAGCTAAGAATTTTCAAAAAATCTTCAAGAATTGCTCTTTGTTTAGAGACCTGCCGCAACCAAAACGTGCTTAAAATGACGAATTTTAAGGTTGTTCGATACTCAAATAATCTAGTCACATTTCCTTATTAACAGTTACACAGGCAATACTGCTATGCAAAGTGTCGCAGAGGAATTCGTATCTGACTGAAATAAATTGAAATGTCCTGTGACAAGTCGAGCTCGAGCCTCAAAATTTCTAAAAACGTGACGTGCCGCACACTCGCTCACACCCCAACTGTTCTGCTATCGAACTTAACTTTAAACAATTATTAAAACAAATGATAGGCGCGCTGTTGCCGCTTTTCGATTTAGGTACCCTATGAGTAAAACTCGACTGTTTTTGTGACACATCTGTCACGATTTGAATGACGACCTGCTTCTATGCTTTGGACACGCTTTTATTCTAATATCGCAATAACGCAATCGGCGACAAAAGAAACTGATTAAACCTCGAAAATCGATAGTTTCATGGGCCACTCACCCGCCTTGATTGCTTCCTCTAAGACAGCGACCTTTCCCGTTTTTTTGATCAGCGTGATGTCCTGCTTGTTGGCAGAGTCGACGGCAACGCCTAAAACCAGAGGAGAGCCATCAAAATTCCATAAAACACTTAACGAAAGTTAACGACTGCACAGGCCTTGACGCAGAAGTTTTCGCCTAATGACCCGAGATAAATCCAAGCAAAGGCGGATTTTTGACCGCCCGGTGGAAACTTACCTGCAGAGTCATAGCCGCGGTATTCCAAGCGCTTGAGTCCATTGACCAATAGTTCCAGTATCTCTGACCTCTTCTTCGGGGTGAGGTAGTTCAGGTATGCAAATATTCCTGCAAAAGCATCACATTCAAAGGATTTTACACCGCATGGCGGAATCGGGGGCATTTCGGTCAATTCATTAGCGAGTAATACAGATTAATCCTTTATGTTTCGACGGTTTTGCAGGCATTATAAAACGATACATTTTTTTAATGTCGTTTTTAATAGGTTTATTGGGAGGTTTAAAGTTCGCAATCTATCAAACGATGGGATTATTGGCGTTCGCTTTCTTAAGGGGCAAATGCTTCCTTGGCAACGGTGCCATGGTACCAAAGAAACTCTCCCATAATGCCAAGGCCATCGCATATTAAATAACCAATAGTTCAAGCTGAAAGCGAAAGTGGGTAACCCAACTGAAACATATTACTCCACGCATATCACAAGAAGAGCCGAAGAACACCGTGATGCGGCAACTATATAATTTAATACCGAGGGTCCTCATTCTCAATTCTCAAAATCCTGAACAAATCCAATTCTCCCAAAGGTCAACGCAACGCATAGAACAAGCATGTAGGAAGCACTGCTAAATAGAAAGTGGTTCCGCGGAAGATGGTCTACGGCCATCAACAGCAATGCAGTTGAGCCGCTACTCGATACCCTTGAGGTTTGAGGCCGTTTCACCCAAATTTGACTGCCAACGGCCAACTTACTGCTGAGGAACTTGAGTTCTTAGGCGGATTTATGGCACTCCCCAAAGCTTCTTGCAGCACAGAAAACGGCAAGCATGCAATTTCCTTGTTGCGAATTCAGGGCCAACTGGTCGTGTTCAGGCTGATTTTGTTTCTGTACTTTCACAGCTATCAATTTTCGATTGTAGCGCAATTAGCTAATGGCCAGTCGCATTTATGATAAGAATCCAGAAGTGCTTAAATACAAAATTGATTTTTAAGCTAAGCTTTCGAATATGGTCAATTAAAACTCTAAACGTCCTGTACATTTTGGAAAATTCCTTAATTTTTTAGATAAAACTGGATGTACATGGTGATTGATTGGACTTAGTAGTAGTAGATAACGTCAGCTATTGTGAGTGACAGGGCTGACGAGTAATTAAAAAATCACTTCCTCTTTATATATTAAGTAAATTGTTCCTATTCATCTCTAGGATTGGGGAAATTGATGCCACTTAAATTCGTCATACACGAGATTATGTACAGAAATTCTAGACTACCATCTTAAAGACGTTTTGTACGGTGTTAAGAACTATTCTACTACATCTACGTAAATTTTGCTGCTATTCCTCCTTTTCTCAAGAAGCTCAGAAATAGATTTTTAAGGTGATAATGATAATCTCAGTTTTCAGGCAACAATTGTTTTTCAAAGATTAAACAACCAAAATTAACACAATTTAAAAACCTTCAAATGTACGGGGAAATTTGTGACGTTATTCTTGAAATTAATCCTTTGATTGTATAGATTGCCAACCATATCACTTGACTCATGAGAGAGAAATAAATGTAGCTACAACTACTGCTTTTAAAGCCACAACTTCAACGCACAGCACGTCATGCGGGGCCTCCTCTTGAGCCTTTTTTGTTTTTAATTATCTATTTTTAGCCTGAAATCTATTCAACTTTCACTTTTGCAAGCTGTGCCCACAATTCGTTTTTCAATAACTTACAGCCTCTGGTTGTATTACAAACCTGTCTATTACACAACTGAAAATATTAAAATCCTGAGCCCTATGTTATAGCTCGCCTGCACAGCTCTAATCTGGATATTCGAATATGCATGAAGTCTGAACAGGGTGACAGTCCTAAAAGATTTTAGGTAATTGCTAGAGGTATCATGGGGGGAGGAAAACTCTACTCTGGAACCCCTCAAAATTGCCCTCTTGTGCAGCTGCTTTGCCAGGGTGGCACTCCAGCTCACAACGGCAACAGGGAGAGGGGGGAGCGAAAATGAGGTTATGTCGTATTACAACAATAACGAGTTTAAGGTTTTCGGCCACGGCTTTTGGGTATTCAACACTTACCACACATTGTTGATAAAGCACAGAATCAAATCACATTCATGTAGATACGGAAACAAGATTTCGCGGACTGAAAAACGATTTTTAAATTCCAGTCCTTATATACGAAACGTCACTCGGCCATGTCTGCGTGCGATGGTGGTGGTTTGCCCATAAGTATGGGGAGATAAAGAAATGATAATATAAATCCGTCAATTAACTGGATTAACATTGTCAGTGGTATTTTGTTGTATGCCTGATGTAATCTAAGTTAATAGTGAAATTCTGTAATCATAAATATATTTTTTTGGAAGGAAAACTATGAAATCACTTAATACAGAGAGGGAAATTTGGCAACATTGCGCAAGCAACAACCTTTGGTGGGAGATTGTTCATATACAGGGTGAAGCTTTATTAATTAACAGCTTTAATTGATTCATAATTTTGAAAAATTGGGAATTTTTTTTGTAATACCGATCTCGTGTTGGGTCTCTATAGGCCAATAAATGAATGGGACAGAGGCAATGAATGTGATATATACAAGAAATTAAATATAATAAAAATATATACAATATATAATAAAAGCAATAAAGAATAAGTAACATAAGTTTATTAGCATTTTTCTTCGCTTTTAAACTCAATAAGCTCAAAACGAGTCACGCTGTTTACTGATGACCACCCATAGTGGTTAAGCATTAGGTACATTTCTACTTACTATGTGAATGTGATATGTACACCCACATTGCATTAAAAACTTATCCGAACGAATAATTCATACGTATGAAATCTCATCCTAATCTAGCTCTTTAGTTATGAAAAGATACAATGATTTTGTTTTAAAATTATCAAGTGGGAAAAACATTTCCCAATATTAGAAATTCCCAATAAAGTCGGGTTATTATGGATGGAGTTTTCGCAATATTTGTAATAGGCACGAATAGATATTGTTGATTTTATTTATAGTGGATGAACAGTCGAATTAAAGGTTTTAAGTCCCGTTTAAAATTAGGAAAATTAAAAGGATTCAACACTTTAATAAATTTTTCATCTATCAAATATTCGCGAGTATTGAAAGGAAACTTAGGGAAACGGATAGTTTCAACCTACATAATGTGAATTAAAGACACCAACGCTAACAAACACAAGAAATTAAGATAATAATATGGTGCTATCCCAGGTGATTGGTAGAATATCTATGGGAGTAGAGGGTACTAATAGAAGTTCATTCCTAATTAAGTTTTTTATAATGGCCAATATAAAAATAAATGATAAAAAAACCTTCAAGTCCATCGAAACGTAGAATTATGTTTATATATTTATTGCAAATGTTGAAATAGTTGCATCAGCTAGAAACGTGTTATTAATTAAAATAAAAAATTCTGGACAATTTGGTGAAGGAAAATTTTTCCCTGTAGCATCGCTACATGGTATTTATGGTTGTTACTTATTAAATCACAATCATTAGGCAACTCTCAAAGTGTTAAGTTTTAATAGAGCGAAATAATACTAACTTTGTCTGGTCCTTCTTCCCATATGTGTACTAATTATAATAAACGCGCGAATATGGATATATCAGGTTAATTCACGTCGCCGTTGGTAGCAAGGAGAGGGTAAGAATATGTTTTCCGACGATGTTTCAAAATCGGAGCCTAGTAAATGATGAACAAGAGATGTTAGAAAAAGGTGTCTTATTAAAATAAAGAAAGTATAATAAATCGGGTATTTTATAATATTTGCTCTGTTTGTGAACAATCTTATTAAACAATAAACAGAAAGAATATTATAATCATATCCTGTAATAATAGGATGTATCTTTAATTTCCAAGAGGGGAGGTGTTCTTTTTTACCACTTTTCAAACCTGGTACGCCGATATCTCGGGAACGCGAGGGGGTAATGGTCTCAAAAACATCTCGTTGCTCTTATTGCGCTCCATAACCCTACGTAAATCGCTTTACAAAATAACTTCTGGTTCTACAATTTAATTAGTTTTCCACAAAAGTTACATGCTAATGAAAATTACGAATTCTTGATAATTTGATGAAGAAAGAGATGCCGCTGCAGGATAGCGACGTGATGCTTAGGTATTGTTGATAACAGAACTTATAAGCTCACATGTATTATTCAGTCGTCAAAATTGTTAAGTTTTTAACAGACCAGAGATAAAATGTTAAGGTTGATAGTAGCTCTATCTTTATTATGTTTGTATATGAATAATTGACGTGACGAATTTAATACCGTTCTCGAAAAACCTCAGACTCCCCTTTCGATAAAGTTCTCCTCGCAATAGGACACTTTTTATTACATCGGAGAATGCTTGCGTAATGAAACTACTGCCTTAAATTCGCAGCTTTTCATCCACTTTACTAAATCCGGAAACGCCGCGTGTTATTTCCTATCGGGTATCGCTTCTAAGACCGATCAGCTGTACCTTTACAAAAGGCAGGTTGAAAGTTTTTTGTATGTTTTCGTACCGATTTACTTCGCAGATGATTCACTCGAATGTTAGCCGCAGCGTTGTGCAAGATGATCGTAATGCGCGCTGCACTAATAATCGGGATAATCGGGTTTTCTTTTGTCCTAAAGGCTCGTGAAATACGTCATTAGTGCATTGATGACTAAGCGAGTGAAAGTGGGCGGTGTTTAACTGTCATCTTGTGAGAGAAAGGGGGAACGTTGCTGACGTGATTCTGGCTCATCCTTGATGCTTGGGGGTGGGTTCTGACTGTTGTTTCTTATAGTTCACAATTAAGTTTTGTCAGGTCAATGAGAAAGATGTAGAATTTTAGTTGAAAGTGAAAGTTATTTACAATGTTGGCTCTTTTGACACGCACTTAGGTCCATTTTTAGATGTGGCCGAAGAATAATGTAGCAACTTGAGCTGTTTCGAAAATGTTTTCAGGATTTAATATTGAATTTTTTTTAGGAAGTATAATTGAATTTTTGCAGAAGTTAATATTGTTTTTTTTTCAGGAATGAATATTAAATTCTTTTCAGGAATTAATATTGAATCCTTCTCAGAACTTAATATTTATTTTTTTTCAGGGATACTGTAATAGTGATTTTTTGTTTGTTTCAGGCTTCAACAGTGTATGCCGCTGCTTCGAGTCGAAATTAATTCGAAACTCGAACTGTTTCGAAAATTAATTTTTTTTTTCTGGAATTAATATTAAATTCTTTCCAGGAATTAATATCGAATTCTTCTTGAGACTTGATATTGATTTTTTCTCAGGAGTTAATATTTAATTCTTTTCAGGAATTAATATTGTATTTTATTACAAATAATGTAATGTTGATTTTTTTGTGTGTCGCATAATTCCGAACCATCAAATATTCACGAATGTTGGCAGGCAACTCAAGAAAACGGGTAGTTTTAATCCAAGTAATATTAATCCACGATGCTAACGTATAATTAGGAATGTGATTATTATTTTTTTTATTGGATTCCTTGTAATGCTAAATTGGTTAAACAGGGATAACTATTTACTCTTCTTTCAAAGCATTTTTCGCGATTTATTGGCAGATCTGCCATTACAGCTTCGTGACGAAATGCGATTTATAAACGACGGGGTGCTACCCCATTTAAAATGTAAATGTTCGTAGATTTTTAAATTAAACATATTCTAACATATATGTATGTATATATCGGAACAGGCAACATGCACCCGTAAATTAGCTAGCAATATTACTCGATTTAATTGCTCTAGATTTTTTTCTGTAGCGGCAAAATGAAGCAACATTGGATATAGGTAAGTTTACTTAGAACGTTTTATTTTTTATTCGGAAATTTTTTGCTCAAGCGTTGTGCAGTGATTTCAGGGACAGTATATACATTTGCTAGTATAGTTAATCCGCAATAATTGGCAAAAGTATCACCAACAGGAATAATAATTCAAATTGAATGGCGATTGACGCGCTTCTGCCGTTACTATGGCGACGCCTCCTACGCAACGACCTCGACCAATCACGATGCTTCGTTAAACTGAAATCGCAGAGGAAAATGGCCACATCGCAGTGCTGAAAAAACATACATGTAAATAACTGATTGTTTATTTTTAAAGACGCGTAAAGGTGTCCTATCTATTAGAGGAGGAAAGAGGCCCACGGATTTATTCGATTGTGCGTTTTTCATTATTTCACACGGTTTGTAAATAATACTAAAATAAACGTCGCCGTCGGCATCGCGGATCGGGGTTTGCGGCGGTGCCAAGTTGCAGCAACCTAATTTCTTTAATTAAAGGAATTAAAGGTCGCGGGATTCTCTATTTTGTGTTCAGAGTGAGAGTTTCAATAAGAGTCCGCGTTATTTAAAATTCGATTATTTTAAATTGAGTTTTATCTTTGTAAGTTTGCCAGTTTCGTTTGAAATCTATCATCGTCCCCATCGCTGGAGAATTGAGTGAGCAGCCGACAACAAGGCCTGGCAAGCTCGTAAGCGCCTCGCATATACGAACCGAAGTCCAATATTGATCTTTTAGGTTAGATCCCAGTGGACGGACGCCAAAGCACTGACTTTGCTCGCTCGGCCCGAGTGAAAAGTTCGCGTTTTGTACGCAGTGACTTTACCGAGATTCTACTTCAAAAAGTACCCTCTCGACGTGTTTTTTTTTTCCGTTTAGCAAAGACCGCTCTGGTCCCGGATTCTGTTGCCTACGAAATTTGAAAATTGAATGAAGTCCATAAGTGTCCTATACCGGGTGGTCTAGATCTCTGGCCAGTGCGCGGTGCTGCTGACTTATCGAAACCCAGAGCCTTGGCCCGTGTCACTAGTCACTAGTGCCGTTTGCGTTGCGATGGCAGTTCCGATTGCGTGCACTCGATTCAGTGATAATTACGATCTGAAGGAGGAACTGGGCAAGTAAGTGAACCGCTTTCTAACCTCCACCTTTCCAAGTGTTATAATAATTCATCTTTTGAGTGGAGCGGGGGGCGAAATTTGGGTAGGCGCCGCGGCGTAACTAGACGTTGGCGTTGGCCAGTACCTGCCCGCTTACATGACAACATATTCCCGTATTATAAAAATAAAACGGGTTCCCTTGGGTCGCGGACAAATTTGTGTCGTTTGCTGCTGCCCGACATTATCTGCATTGCTTCGGAAAATCAATATCGGCCGGCAGTGTAGTAGCAGGAATACGGTTCAGCCCCGCCGCACTTTTACCCAGTGACAGGTGGTTGTCTCTCTTCTTTCGGGGGAGATTCCCCTTGTCTCTCGTCTTATATAGAGATTGCCATAGTCTTTGTCGGCAAAATGAATTATACCTCAATCCAGACTTCGGTAATTTATCACTGTGGGGCATTTCTGGAGGCTTCGCTTTTTGAGTCATCCGCATGAAGCATTATCAGAGTAATTTAATCAGGGACGAATTATTAAATAACTGTGGGGGTATTTGAAACGTGAGATTTCTTAAGTGGCGCTCAGTTTTTTAATTTACAAATAAAGTCGTGTATATTTGGTTGCCTATCCACCTTCCCTCTCATCTTATAAAGAGAATACCATAGGTTTTTGTCAGTAAAATGGATTATACCTCAATTCAGACTTCGGTAATTTATATTACTGGGGTACTTCCGGAGACCTCGCTTTATGGGTCATCTACGTGAAGCTTTATAAAAATGATTTAATCACTCAATTTTTTAAATTTAAAAACAAAAATTGACTATTTTTGGTTGCCTATCTTCCCCTCTAAAAGTCAGTTGAGGGGCTTCAGCTGAAGAAACCATGCGAGGGAAATTTTAGAAGTTAATTGGCGTCAAGAAACGATGAAGACACGTTCATTCCCCGTGTTTGTATCATAGGAAGGGATGTTCTTTGGGTCAAAATAAGGAAAACGAATAGTATAGTCAGTAGTGTCACGCTCCTGGCGTTGCGTCATCAATCGTGATGTCATATCTAAATGGCAGCATGTCTTAAGTAACTCCCTTCAGGTTGGGTTTCTGTTACGTAGGACTACGATTTGCTTGGCGTTTTCTTAAAAACTACTCTCGCAAGCTCTTTCGGCTTTTAGGCTTTAGGCTACAAGCAGTCGGTTTCTGCAGCTCAGCCATGGGGATCTCGGTAATCGTAAACGATACGAGGCCGATTAAATTGGTTACGCAATTTGGAGTTGGAGGATCTGAACCTGAACTAACCTGAAAACGTATCAGTAGGTTAATTTACGTGTTTGTATAGGTAACACAACGCATTTGTCAACTGGAAAGAGTTTAATATTATTTTCCTTACGTAAAGGATTGAACGCGTTTTACATCGGCATAAAACTTAATTTACAATCTGCGCCACTGATCTGACCACCTGACCACCGATCTTAAGATCGCCATAAAATGAAGCGTTAATTTGTATCCTTTAAAGTTCCGTCTTACAGAAATATCAAAAATCCTATTTTCGCAGAGTGCCTTGAACTGTAAAATCGGTGACGTAAACTGAAAAAATCTAATGAACTGTTCAGTGCTCTGCTAATTATGGCAGCATCGCCAGTGCTTTAATTTCAAGGTTCTCATTGTATTGACACTTAATAGCCAACTTTTATACTCGATTTATTTTATTAAAATCAGCCGCGGTATTCCAGCTATATAGGAGAACTAATAGGAAAGCGCGAACTTTTTGAAAAACCCCCGTAGTTTTTTCCAGGCCCAGATGGCCTAGATGTCAATTGAAGTAGTTAAATGTCATAAGATTGACAGTTTTAAGATTAGCGCAGCTGCCGCATCCACTGGAAAGAAATACCAAATACAGTGGGCGAAAATGTAAAATGGTTTGGGCTCAAACGTAATCATTTTGCACTACACTTTACCCTGTGTATGCTTGAGAAGACAGTTTTCATTCACGATCGATCTCCCTCGATCCACGTTGATTCTAGACAGCCTTTCTCAAATCAACAATTTAAGAATTTTAGTGGAGATACTGACTCTCCGAAATAACGAAATATGTGGCTATATCGATTTTTCCCTTGAGTAGTTGCACTCCATGCACCCCATCATCGTTTCCTACGACCTCTAATCTGCATTGTAGCAAAAATTTTAGGGCCCTCTTAACGCTAACCCACTAACCTCCTGCCTTCCATTTCCTATATTGAAAGAGATCGAAACGTGCTTCGGTCCGATAAAGCAAAACTAACGCACTAAGAATAGATACTTGACAGCTCCCGTTTCATTCGAAATGGTCGCTATTTTGGGAATCCTAGCTAAATTTAGCGGTGGCTAATATTTTTCAAGCACCAATTTGATTTGTTTTAATTCCAGTGGAAGTAGCATAGTCTAACGCCTCTATAATATACAAAGTCACTGGAGTTATTCGCTTTTAAAGTACTCGATATGTAAATAAATAGTGCGGCTGTAATGGGCAGTTTGCTTGTTGGTCCAGGGAGGCAATTAATGGACAAAGCCAAAATAAAGTAAATTGCCATTAAATAAACAATTTAGGGCTTATTACGATCGTTTTGCCCATTTTTGAGCCCGTCTCTGTGGCCTGTTTAAAAGTAAACTTTTTAATTAAGTTGCTCCCCCATGCAAATGGAAAAGTCTTTCAGGAAGTGTCGCTCTTAAGAAGAAAGGTGTCGTACGCGACGAAAATTGAAAATGTCGCTCCAACAATTGGTCGAAGGGGATGAAATTCAGTGGCGAAATTCATTTGTGCGGTCTAATGGGGTGGTTTCTTTTGAAAGAGGAATTAAATTTCATCTAGAGGAAAATTGGGGAAAGTCCCATTTTGCTTGGCGTTAATTGTGCTAATGTTGTATGACTGTCCCGCGCCTCCCTGCCGTCCATTAAGGGTGCGAAAGCCAAAGGGGGCAAAAAGGAATTAGAAAAAACGCCTTTCTTTCTTTAACGACCAAACATCATAAAAGACTAATATAATTCCCATTGTAGCAGGGTGCAAAGCACGCAATTTACACCCTTTTTTTGTGTACTAAGGAACACTTTATGGCACGTAAAAAGCGTGCCATACAACCGCGGTTCGAGGTGCGGCGGGGGTGTGTTTGGCCGCTAATTTATCAACTCCGATAGCGAAAAATCAATCATCACCCGCCACTCGGCTGCGTCACGTGTGCCTGATCGGACACAAAAAAGCATAATTATTTCACTATCACTCTTTTCGGCCCAATAACGAAAGTGATTTTTCCCTTGTACCCCGCATTCCGTTCCGAACCCAATTTGCATGAAATCCTTTTTGCTGGCGCAGGAAATATGTCATTACTGCCTCGGATATACAAGACGATAATAAAAAAAGCCGGTGTATACAAGTCGTATACATAAGTAATAGGGTAGAATACAAATGGGGCCCTTCCATTTTAGCGGCAAATGACAGAGGCATTCAGCACGAATTGCCATCGGGGTTGAATAACGAAATCAGGCTCAAAAGACCTCATTTTGCTCATTCAAGGAAATTTTAGTTTTAAGCCGACATTGCTAACAAGGCGATTACGTAAATGCAACCCCTCATAACAAGGGAAAATAAGTAAGTATCGCGTTTAGTTCGCATTCATTGCGCGAAACTCTAAACTAGGACGAGATATGCAAAAGTTCTTGTAGCGACGAGAATATTTATGCAAATTAATGCAAAGCTTTAATAAATCGGAGTGCAACGCAGTTATGGGGGCGGTAATCCGATTCGAAACAAAGGGAAAGTTGGCGCTTATTGCGAGGATCTTTAAATGGGGTAATTACTGGAAATAGAATAAAATGCCCGACAACACTGCGAGTGCAGCAGTTTTGTCAGATGTAGCAGATGTAAGACTTCACGGGTTTTGCTCGTTTTCTCTGTGAGACAGAGACAAAGCCGTGAATAAATGTCGAGGAAAATTATTTTATATTTCGTGCCGAACCGTGGACCATCATGTACATTATCCTTGAACTAATCTGAACTGACCTGAACTCTCAACTTGTTTCTTGACAAATTGGCGGGTCAGACCCACTGCAATCAATAATTTCTACCCTTAGCATCTAAGGGGGTTTCATTGTTACGACATCTGACGTTTACAAATAGGGCCTTAACACGGGCTGAAACTTGCAGTATAAACGCTCCTTGAAGTGTCTCGATTGTGGAATCTGGCGCAGAATTTACGAAAGTAAAAGCCTTAAATTCTCACCTGTCTGCTAAACAAATAAAAGGGTTTCCTTTGAAATTTGTCCTTTGTTTTCGGGATTTGCTCTTATGGTTTCGTCGTTTCGAGAATGTTCTTGTAAATCCCGGGGGGTTGACGGCACTCTAGAGATGAAGCAGGCCATTTTTTCTGCCTGATATTTACTTTGTCGGAAACTGGAGGGGGTCATGTCTGTCGATTGCGAGATGTTCGTTCCAGAATTATCTCGCTCCAAAATGTGCAGCCCAAGGCGTGAAAGGAAGAAGGTGCTCTTAAATAATGGCACTTTTGGCTCGGCGTTGTAAAGAGCGCCAACATCGCTTACGGTCTCGTGTAAACCTGCGAAGTTTCCTACAGTTTTCCGTTTTAGGGAAACTAGTTCAGGAAACTTTGCAGGAAGGTCGTATTTCACAACAGTTATTGAAATTTCCTGTTTCCGTAACTATATAAAGATTTTTGGTGTTACGTGCGCAAGATGGTTCCTTATGTACGTCTAGAAACCGGTTGAGGCATAGATGTTCTCCTTTACAACAGTTCAATCAATTAAAGTAACCTTTCGAATCTACCGCGATGATTTAATAATACATGGGACGATCCAAGGCGGCCTGACATAGGCTGCCATTGTCTATCGATCCGGGACGACCCTTTATATAACCCTATTAAATATATTAGGGCTTCTTCCATTCATCTGATGGTCATTACCTTCGTGTCACATATTAGTTTCTAATGCCAAGGCTGCGTTCTTGCCCCGCCGGGATATAATATTGCACCAGTTTAAGCAAAAAATGGCATGAAAATGGCCGCTGTGGGCGCTGTCATTGTGCGTGCCTCGGAAACCATATTGAATAACCACAATATGTTGTTTGTAATCCCGTTGGAGACTCGTGTTTGTAGTCTTGACGGGAGCAAAGTAATCTAATCAAAAACACCGTTTTGTTAACGCCGAGCGAAGGCCTTTGATGGATAATTTAATTGCAAAGGGCTGATCAGTTTTTTATGCAAATTGAATGCAAACATGTTCACAGAGGGCAATTTACTTTCGTCCCCTTTTCCCCCCAAAGGGAATTATTCTTTTCCGTTTCCAAATCCAATTTTGAGTCATATGTACGGCCAAAAACGTCCTGAATAATTCATGTTATAAAGCGGAATATTACATAATAATGCAAATATCGAAGGTCAAACACAAGAAACTGAGCCCCGAACTCAAATAAGTTTTAGACGTTGATTGTTATCGGACATGCTTCAATCGAATCTGGAGCTTTCTCCTTGAAGGAAACGTGCCACTCCACCTAATTAACTCCACGTTCATCATCGGGTAAATTGCAGGAGTTCGTTATATTAATTGGAAGTTTGGATTTAAAGGGGCGCAATAAACTTCTTTCCCTCGTCTTTAGGAGCTCCGATGAGGGGCATCTAGGAACTTTGAAACGTGTAATAAAATGCCTAAAATTTTTAAATGAATAAATAAACTAATTAATTATTGAAGCTTGAAAATTCTCTGTCACTAAACTGAAATTAAATTACTCTTGTCTGGAAATCCCGCATTAACTCGCCTCACAATGGAAACCGTCGTTCTTGGAACAATGACTAATTAGAAGGTGCATTATTTTAATTAACCTCAAGACCTTTCTTTGTGGTCGTCGACGTTCTTTCATTAATTGCGATTCATTAGTCAAATACCTTCTTTAAGGTCAAATGTTTGCGCGACGTCGAATCATTTACCTAATTTTATAAGTAATAAATATTGATTAAACGCTGTTGGAGATAACTATGAGATTTTCGCCAATAACAGCTTTGTTCTTATTTGAAATTCCGATTCACGGTTTATCGTAATATAGCCTATAATACATAAAGCCCCTTTAACAGCGTTAGTTCGATGCAGTGAGAAGAGCACTAAAATCATAATAAATCGGTGAAGTTTTTCACTGTGAAACAAACTATAATATTGTTTATGTATGTTTGGTTGCCTATGCAAAGCACACTTGCGAGTGAAACTTCGAAACATACGAGTTTCACATGTTTTTTCACCTGGCGATACAGTTTTGAAATTATGTTTTATTCATACGCATATTTTTGGAGCACCCCTGGTAACTCTCCTGCTAAATTGTGTTGACGTTACCCCAGCAGAGGGAGCTGGCGTCACACAGTGAAAGGAAATCCCTAGAACACAGGACAATACTTAAATACGATATTATTGTGCTGAAGGTAGGATTGTAATGAGAGTGTGAAGCTCTCAGGCTATTATATGGTAATAATACTCAGTTTCCCTGCCGTTTTCAATAACACATTGCAATTAAACAAAATGAAGGCGCCGTCGTCAGAAAACCGGACGTCGAGGACTCCGTCGACGACAACGACTCGACGACATTGCATATTAAATTGATTTGGATCGGTTCCAGAGCTTCTTTAAAAATTCACTGAGAAAATTCGGGCTGCGAAATTTATTTCTGCCCCGGTCAATAAATAATGAAATATCGTCGCGGACGGTTTTCCAGCTTGGCTGGGCAATGGGCGGCACCGGACGTTTGTCGGCACCAATTTATTAGGGTAATTAGCGCAGCAAAAAACCGAAACAAACCACCCGCATTAATCTCTAATAGGCGCATTTCCTCGAGAAAAATGGAAAAGGGATAAATTGTGGTAACGACGAAACGTACGTTGAGGTCGGAGTTTATAAGGCGAGCTCCTATAGCTCTCTGCTATAATTCTTTGGCGTGGTGCTTTCGTAGGAAATTTTCTACAAAATAGCGGCTTTTATAATGGCGGATAATAAAAATGAATCTGTCCTGAGGGGGTTCGTGCTGTGTCTTCTGGTGGGAAAATTGAGAAAAGCACCCCATAAATAAGAGAATTGATGGAAATATATGTACGCAGTAAACAGGCCAGTTATTTTGAGAAAGATAGAGCAAAACATCGGGAGCTATTTCGGTAAAACTATGAGGTGTCATCTCATAAATCATATGGCTGAATTAATTGAGATTCTGCGTCTTGCTACTAGCCTCTTTGATATGTTTATGGCTTGTTAAATGTCAAGGAACTTTGGATTATTGTGCATGTGTGTGTGACTGAACACACGGAGTCAAAAACGTCATATGCGATGTGATTTGCTTGAGCGAGAATGCCCGAGCTCACATAAATATTGCTAATTTGTTCCTTAAGTACAGTGGTCCGTTTTGAAATGTTAATTGTGTTCACCATCTTGTCCAGAAAGTTGAATTATAACTTTTTTCAAGGTTTCATTGATTTGGTATTTCAAACGGGAGTTGAAATCGCGCACCGAGTCCACCAATCAATGACGATGTTCGAAATGTGAACAGATTAAAATTTCCCAATTATACGAGTGAAATTTAGTTGTTAAAATGTATATTTGTACGCTCACCGTCAGCATCGAGAACGCGAAGAATTCCGTTTTTAGACGCGTTCCAAATTGGCCACACTAATAATACACCCACTTAAAATTAACTCTCCAGCTCGAATCCATTTCGGAACTGATTTTCGTTTTTATTTTGGTCCTTAATTAGGCCTGCGGAGCGAAATCCCAATTGTTGTCTTGTCCCAATCGTTTACCCGTTTTTTATTGGAGCAAATACAACATATTTTTAGTGTTATTTTCGAAAACTGCCTATTAAATTTGGCCTTTGGAGTGAAAATAAGATTGCGACCCTGAGGGTTCTTGACTTTTGCCATGCACAGACTTTTTACTGTCCTCCATCTATTCGTCGTCCATAAACGAGACGGTATTTTATTGGCCATTTTCTTATAAGACGCAGAAATATAACTTTCTTAGTTTTATTGGCCTACGAAATTGCAATTCCTAGTCCATAAAGGGAAATAGCCAGTCGGCTATGGCGCTTATACTGCTCCCGTTTGTTAATTTAGAACCCTCGCCCAGTTATCTATGGCTCCCTTTCTCTATTTCTGTAAGAGAGGTAAAGGGCGTGTTTGTTTAGGGCGTCTAAGTTTACAATGACAATGGATAATTCGATTCCGAGTAACACCTGGACTTTTAGCTCAATATAATCCATCCATCGTCGATACTATCAACAGGGCGGCAGTGTTTTCCAATGTCACGTATTCTTGCGAAATTTCCCCAAAGTGTCTGTCTTAAAGGAGTTCCCCCGCGTTTTAAGTAACAAATTACGAAATTTCGACTCACGTTTTATCGGAAAATCGCCAAAGCAACAAAGATTCAGACGCTTTCGAGCCGAGACAGCTAGTTCAAAATTCACCCTTTCAAGAATAGGCGTATGGCCCCAAAGCCGGTGAGGTGTCTCTAAGAGAAGTAATTCTTAGTTTTTTCCAAGCTTTCCCCCATTTCGGATGATCCACGTTTGCTCCCATACTTTCCCCTTTATCATTTTGAAGCGCCACTGTTGGAAGTAACCTTGGCGGAGTTTCTCCGTGAATTCTCCAGGTAAAGGAGGTTTCCTTGTTGGTACGTTTTTCAATGTGCCCCCGGCGACGCGAAAGCTGGCTTTCAAAGGGAAAAATCCCCTTTTTCAATGTATTCCAGGCAATTTACGTTTCTCATTAAAATTAAGACAGAGGAGATAAGAGTGAGCACGTAGTTGAACGTTCATTAATTATTCAGCTGCACGAGTGTGGTACCCGTTTAACAGGCCTTTTGCACCGTTAACCGCAAATTGACTTACGACGAATTTCCCCCCCTCTAAAAGGGAAAAAATTAAATCCCCATTTTCTTTCTTCCAGAGGTGCTTTCTCCGTAGTTAGACGATGCGTCCAAAAGTCCAGCGGCCTGGAGTTCGCCGCCAAGATAATCAACACAAAGAAGTTGTCCGCAAGAGGTAAGTCGGATGAATCAATAACATGGGGCTCTTTATTTTTATTCCTCGAGAAGCATACTGGAAGCGCATTAGAACTCATTCGCATGCGACGAGCGACGTCATTTTACAGATGTTATGCCCAATGGGACAGTCCGTCAAGCGCGTAATGGGTGGTTTTTGCTCGGACGACTTATTTAGTCCCGTCTTTATTTGGACTGGTACCCATCAGTCCACCTTTAAATTGCCGGGATTGACGCGGCAGAAAAAGCTGCTCATTCGAGCGGGTTTACATGAATAATTCACCATCTTTGATTGTTACATATGATGATTGATTCCAAGGAAGCGATTGCGTGTAATAGGTTTTGACTCGATAAGGCCTGATGGATATATTGGTTTATGCCTCTTTTGGCGACGGCTTTTTAATGAAAAAAAACCTCTTTATCGAGTGCCAACGGAGCCTGTTCGTGCAGTGACACCGAGGGGAAATTAAGTCGTCATCGAACTACCACCCTCCCCATGAATCTTTAATATCTCGACGAAACCAGGGGAAATCCGAATTCGACCGACCTGATGGCCTAATGAATGTTTGATGTTAACGCCGACGCGGCTAGCTTAAACGATTTTTTATTATTTCCACATTATTAAGGGGCCCCACTGAGAAAAAGGAAGTGTACTAATTTCCCGGATCTACCCCTTCACACGTGCCCTTTTTGAATTATTTTACGTTATAACGACCTTTGGGGGCAGAAGGAAAGCCAATTTCGTCCGAGTCGGAGCCAATTTTACGCTGCCTTTTCAATTATGAAAATGTGCCCCTGTTATTTTCTGACGTCGAAAATACGATTTCGTATATAGAGCTTGTTTAGGGAAATACAGTCGGGCATATTCTCGCCAATTCAGATTTCAATAGGAAATTCAAAGAAATTTCAAGCTGCTAGAAATGGTCTGAACGTTGATGGATCCCGAGTTCGACACTCGAGGTAATAGATCTGCGGTTCGTCCTGTCCGGAAGGTTTGTCCACCTCCCAACGTGACAAGGGTGAGACATTTGCGCGTCTGCAGTGATGAGCGTGAGGAAAGAGGAAAATAATAGAAAACACAATGGCGGGGATGGCGTTCGCCCCTGCAGGGAAGAGTCGCTTACTAGTGAGAGCAAACCGAATTTCCCAAGCGGTTTTGCGTTAATAATTGATATACCGAGTGTCCCAGAAACGTTGTTTTGAAGTAGCCAACAAGGCCGTATAAAAACTTGTTTGTATCACTATACAGGGTGTCGCGTTATGTTTCCACGAAAGCCTCGACGCGATGAATTCGCTAGTACTCAGATGAGAAATGTGGTTCGCGCTTATGCGCAAATTTTAGTAGGCGCCTTGCTGCTGAAAAGCGCCTGCAACTGCTTCCCAATAATAGACAATGAGTTCATCGAAGACCACGAATTCTCACTGCGGCTCAAAAAGCGAAAATTTCCGTCCAGAGATTGACACCAGATGAATCTCTGAAGCCGCGAGGGTCGGCAAATCATCAATTTCTAAACTTCCAGGGAGGGAGAAGCTGTTTCCATATCATTTAACGCCTGGGCAAAATTTGCTATCAAGGGATTTTCAACCCGGAATTTATTTCTGCAATTTGTTACCCCAGAAGCGACATCACGACCCTTTGTTCTTTAATAAAATAGTGTTTACCGACAAGGCAGCAATTACAAGGAGAGGTATATTTAATTAGAGAAACAGCCATTATTGTGACACAGAGAATCTTCATTAAATGGGAGAACATTATTTTCAGCATGAATTTTCAATTAATGCGTGGCGTGGGATTTTGGGAAATGCGATTTTCGGGCTAGTTGAACTCCTCGCAAACTGAATAGGGAACGGTACTTGAGCTGCTTTAAAAACGGCTTAGCTTTGATTGTAGAAGATGTTGTTCTAGTCTTATAATAACGATTTTGGTTTATGCAAAGTGACGTTCCTGCTCGTTGCCCTATACGTGTACGGGAGTTCTTGAATGTGAATTGTCCGCATGGATGGATTGGATGAGGTCGAGAACAGTTGTGGCCACAACGGAGTCCCGATTTGACTCTATCAGATTTCTTTCTTTGAGGTTTTTCCAAGACATTGGTACACAAATCCGGATCTAACAGCAGAGAGGAGTTATTTTGTTATAGATATTATAGAGGAGCATACGAAATTGCTTAATTGGAAATATCTCTAGCTTGAAGCTGATATTTTTAATAAATTTCTCGTGCCGAAAAACTCTCCTTGGAGCAATTTCAACTCTGGAAGTCGAGAATTGCGAGATTTCTTCTCAATTTACAGAATAGAAGAGTTACTTTGACGCCCTGTAGAATGAAAACACGGGGCCCGTTGTCATGCCCTCTAGCACGCGATACTCATATGCATCATTGTTTCTGGGACACCCTGTATAACTTGCGGAATTTACAATCTGTAAATATTAAATGTTAGTTGTTAGTACGACCGAACTCGCGTTCAAATTAGCCCTGTAAAACATTTATCGTGTAATCTCGTATCCCGGCTCTCTGTGGGTTAATAAATCAGGTTCACCCGGTTATCTTCTCGTTATCCCGCCCTTCAGATATCCATTAGGGAAATTTTAAAACTTGATAGCCCCTGAATTCTCAATGATTAATCCTTGTGAATTAATTCTTTCGAAATCACAAAAATGTGTCTTTTCAGATTTCCAGAAGCTCGAAAGGGAAGCGCGGATCTGTCGGAAGCTGCAACACGCTAATATAGGTGAGTCCATCCTAATTGGATGCAAATTGACACCAGAACATACATCTACCAACTTTTAAAGTCATCCATGCTTCACACCCCTTAACAAACTCGCGGTTTAATTGGTCAGAATGGGACGTTGACATGCGCGTTAACATTCTGGCCAGTTCCACCAGACTCCATCAATGTGCATTTTATGAATGTAACTTAACGTTTTTCTGTTTTCATTTGTAAATAGTTAGCAATCCTGAGGTGCTCAAGCATTTAGGTAATAGTCTTTTCAATTTGTATCTACTTTTTTACTCATTTATTTATTTGTTTTATCTCTCTTTATCTATACATCTAATTGTTGTGTGCATCTCTTCCTTTTCTTTGTTGTTTCATCATTTTTAGGTCCATAGGACACGCCTCAGAGCGGTTACAAGTGCATGTTGTAGATTGTAGAGCGTTTTACGGGGGGTCCTGGTTAGGTGCGGTCCGGTCATAGTGAGGCTCACAAAAAATAACTGAGAAAAGTTAGATGCGCGGTATGTTCCTCAGATAGTCTAAAAAGCCAGGTGCTCCTATGATGCGCATAGCACGTCATTACGAATTGCCGTCTCTACGTAGCTTGAAATTTTGAAGATAAATGATGAGGTCTGGCAACGCAGCAAACGGTCCAGGCCGCCCTTGTTTTAATGTTAGGCCTGTTGAGTTCTTTCCAGGGACCAACGCGGAGATTAGATAAAAGACGGTTGCGCAGTTGCCGTTTTTCTAGTTATTTCGTGGTCTTCTGTCTGGTGGCGCAATCAACACGAGTGCTGCTCTGTCTGTTATTTAGAGGCGTTCCGTAGGTGTTAACCCATGAACCACTGGGAGTACTTGAAAACATACCAAAAAGCTGTATGGATATTTTCTGTGAAATATTGGAGGCGGAGGAACTACTAGTCGATCAGTGTTTTTGCGTGTGCAGGCACGTAAATTTTTCGTTTAATGTTAGAAGCGGTTGTGCTTTTTGGCACAAATAATTACTCTAGCACTGGCGCCAACAAATCGTGCACGTTTAACCAGTGCTTTAAACTGAGCGTTATCCGAGCCGCCTTTTTTCCGGAAGGAACTTCCGGCTCTTGACTGGGGCGGCACATTCGCCTTTGGAGGAAGCAACGATGAGCACATCTAAATGGGCCGCCGTATCTGAATGATGTTTTGCTATTTCGAAACAAACTACCGAACTGATGTATGCCATTATCATATTGTTAGTTCCGCAAAACCGTTATTCAAAGTGCGACATTTAAAATGTAAATCTAATAATTGTTTATTTTTCGGGGCGGAACCGTTTGCATACGTTAGGTTTGGGGCTCCCAGTAGAAGCTTGCGAATGTTACTCCATCCGTCTAATTTTTCAGCAGCGCCAAATATACTAGCGCAGCTTAATTCGGCAGAAAGGTCTCATAAGGCGCCCTGAAAAATTCTTTTAGCGGAATTTAACCGACCTCCGCTATCTCGCGTGTCCTATCTTCGTCCTGTGCAAGTGCGAAATTATCTAGTTTAGCATAAATACCGAGGACTCTCCAAGTTTATTCCAGGGCGTCGACGAGCCCTTCATAAGCGCCCGCGGGGTGTGGAAGCTTGGAATTCATATAAAGCATTGATCGGGTGTTTATGTAAGCTACCTGCATGTGTGCGGCCATGAGCGTAACCATTCCCGCAATTTTTTAAATGAAACGGTCATTGTGGGATATTTATAAGTCTGTTATGGGACACGTTATGGTTTTACTGCCGCCATTACCTGGGACATTTGCGGTTTTTACGAGTCGGTAAAATTCGGAAGCCCCCAAGGGTCATCAGTTTTATCTGCAGTCATTTGCACACGGGTTGTTTTTGAGTTTTTTTCCCCGTCAATATTAGGACTTCCAGAAAAAGTTACGATTCTGGCTTCGTGCGGCGAAGCTCCTTCCCGGGCTTTAATGGAAAATACAGTAAATGGGTTTTCATTATTAACCGTAAAATTACAAATTTTTATCATCGCCCAGCCTGGCATAACATCGGAAAAGCGTATGGAACGGGCCATTATCACGCATCAGCCGCCGCCGAGATGAAGCTTATCGCAATTTGTATATGTCGGGGCGAAACCGTGTACGGGTCCCTGTTTTTCGGCGATAAAACGGGAGAGAGGCACGTTTTCACCGATATTTCACTGGAACCCCCTCATGTGGAACTATCAGCCACTCGACAAGCTGTAACGCTGTAACGCCGGTGTTAAGCCAGCCAGATCATGTTTGACGAATTGATCGATATCCGCTTCATACCTCAATCTGTAATAGTTTATTTTGACCGATAGCGTTACTGCCAATTAAGAATCCACGTGTATTAGGTAAACTTCCAAGCTTTAAACCTCATTAATAATTCCTTATCCGTCGATAAGGGTCCTTTACACGGAGATTGAAGATAATTAAACCACTCAAAGTTCCAAAGCCCCATAATAACTTCGGCCCCATTTAGTTTATTACATCCTCAAATATAAATTAGACCACACCTCATCTCGACAATAATAACCCTCGTCCTTTCACAAACATGCACCATCTTTAATATTCCGTCGGGGAATATCCGCCATTAATCTCCTCAATTGGGAGAGAAGTGGATGTTGCCCAACAAATGAATTCTTCGACCCCTATCTCTGGGTCAATAGGTTCAAAGCCCTTCGCGGAAATGAGGACCGCTTCCCTATATAAAAGTTTGTGTAATGTAAGCATGTAGGGGGTTTCAATGGTCTGAATTTCTGCGTTTATCTTCCCGCAAAGAAGCGACTTTTAACAAGGAGATTTGTTAAAGTCTCCGGAGTAAACGTAGTCTTTTACTGGTATGCAGGCGACGTCACGTCATTTTCGCCTAGTAACTATAATTGGTTGCCTAAGCGCAAGGAGCTATTGCGACGTCACAACATGTGTCACGACATGTCCAAACTTAGGCTTTTGTTTGTTTTAAATGACAATTTTGCTATAAATAATGTTCTTATACTGAAGTTCTTTAAATATTAGGAGGAATTGGAGCTCGATACGCCAATAATGTAAAAATAGGTTGGTTCAGGTTAGGCGGCTTTTGGTGTGGCGTTTGGTTGCCGATGATAAGCGGCGTCTTATTTCTCTTTCGTTTCAGACATCGTCAGGTTATCGTGCTACAATTATTGTGCAGCTAAATCTACATAAAAACGTAGCCAAAATGGCCACCCAGGGTCCTCATGACGTCATGTAACACGGTTGCCATTTTTGGCAGTTGTAGCGTTAACCTTAGACGCTGGTGAATCTTAACTAACCATCTGACTTTTAATTGCGATATTTGAGCTACAAACTTGAAGTGAAACTGAATCTCGAGCAGCGATGTGGGGGGGGTGTGTTGAGGCTCATGTAAAGCTTTCGCTAAAAACAGGGCACTTCGTACAGGACGTTTTGCCGCCAAGGAGCTAGAAAATCCAAAGTAAAAGTCTCATATCACCGACACCACGTTCCTCAAGTACTCAAATTTTTAACCGACTTTCCATAAATTCAGTCTCAATGCTAGAAAGTTATTAACTACTCGGTTTCAGTAATAAAGGAGCCGTCGTAAAAAAAAACGAACTGTAATAAAAACAATGTGAGCCAGCAATGCAATTTTATTATGATTTATCCTGTTCGGAATAAAACTTGCGTCACGGCTCCAGATTTGAATGTTTATTGGCTGGTCTGATCCCTATTCGAGTCACGCTATTGAAAAGGGATGAAGGACAAACAAAGAAATCGAGGTTTTCATGGAACGGACAGGATTGAACTGTGTCCTGAAAGGGTATTGGAGAATCATGTACTGGCGTGTTATGAAGGCCCGGGTCGGATAGACCGGGCCCATGTGTTGGCCCCAATTTGATTAGATAAATTAGATAGATTAGATAAACGTGTCTTGCAGTAATAATGCCCGGAGGGAAATGTTTGGTCATTATGATAAGAATGTGTATGAGACGAAGTTTGTAGTGGAAGTTCAAGGAAAAAATAGGATCGAGCTCACATTGAAGAGACTTCGCTAGTTTCATATAGAGTTTCTCTATGCTGTTCAGTAAACATCTAAAATTTTTGTTGTGTTTTGCATGAGTATTTTGTGGGATTTTGATGTTTACTCACCTGGCTCTCTTTCTTTTCAGTGAGACTGCACGATAGTATACAGGAGGAGAATTTCCACTACTTAGTGTTTGATTTGTAAGTAATACTTTTTATCTACAAAGGATGGTACTTTTAGCATCAAGTGGCAACGCTGTATTGATCAGTGTTGTTTCCAAGCATGTGCGTTCCCCAAAAACAGAAGAAAGTTGCACCGTTGCCGGTTGTTAACGTCATATTTTTCCCCGTAAAAATCCCCTCGTATCAAACCAATCCAGGCAGGGAGTTTCATAACAATAAAATCTCCTTTACGGCTCCGCCTGGGGCGCTGCAAATACGAAGTCTCGGTCTCCTTGCAATTTCAAATCCCGGATTAAACCATTAAAAAACCCAGAGATTCAATACGTAACAAATTGGCCTCCATTTTAAAAAACGGCTTTCCATAGCTCAGCTAGGCAAACTTATACGAGTCTCGAGCTACGACAAAAATATTCGGGCAAATAAGATCTTTCCAGGCATTAATCTGCGCACCGAGTCGTGAATGTGACCCTCTGGTCATTTTGAGTCTTGTGCCAAATAGAGACCCCGTCCAACCTCAAATGCCACCGTAAGGTAGGTCACGAACAACCCGAATAAAGTCGTAATTTGTATAATGGAACTAGAACGAGCCGACCCAGTTTCGTCGTTTAATAAAAACGCAGATGTTTTGGTGATTGCGACCATAATTTAAATTATTCATTCCCATCGATTTACTTCGGGGATGGGGCGGCTGCCAAGTCGCCTTGAAATGACAACTTATGGGGAAAATAGCGTCAGTCGAGTCGATAACTAGTTAGATATGTATGTGGGGTATTGTAAAGGAATGCGGTGGAACTGTCTACATGTTATAAATAGATGACATTTTCCTATTGAACTTGAACGCGCGATTATTATTGTCGACATTGAGGGACGCTCTCCATTATCCTCGTGAAGGAAAGCGGATTTGGAGGGTTTTGTGGCGTCAGGCAAAATTAGGAAGTAACTGCTGTATACGTGGCAACGCTGCAAATAAAAGAACGACGGTTGCATTATCATTTGTTTTTTTTTTCATGGTGGAATGTCATTATTGATCTGTAAATTAATAAATAAACGATAAATTTTACTTCATGGGCGTCTAAGCGTTTTCCCCTCATTTTCGCATAATTCATGCCTCAATACACGTTTGTTTGTGCTTTGATCCTGCGGGTAAAATTTCCACGCCCATAATTACACATAAAATTCGAAATTTCGCCATTTTTAGGGTGACTGGAGGCGAATTGTTCGAGGACATAGTAGCCCGAGAGTTCTATTCGGAGGCGGACGCATCACATTGTATCCAACAAATTTTAGAATCCGTAAATCATTGTCATCAGAACGGCGTTGTACATAGGGATCTCAAGGTAATTCCTCGGTTTCCAGACAGGGCCGAATTGCCATGTGTTAATTTTCAGCCGGAAAACCTTCTCCTAGCCAGCAAAGCCAAAGGCGCGGCAGTGAAACTGGCTGACTTCGGTCTAGCTATTGAGGTGTCCGGGGAACAGCAGGCTTGGTTTGGATTTGCCGGAACACCCGGATACCTATCGCCGGAGGTGCTCAAGAAGGAGCCCTACGGGAAGCCGGTGGACATATGGGCCTGCGGCGTCATTCTATATATCCTGCTGGTCGGGTATCCCCCGTTTTGGGACGAGGACCAACATCGGCTCTATGCGCAAATCAAGGCTGGTGCCTACGACGTAAGTCGAAGATGGTTTTAATCCGCGCAAAGATTTTGATGGATTTGGGGGTGAATTTACAGTATCCCAGTCCCGAATGGGATACAGTGACGCCGGAGGCGAAGAATTTAATAAATCAAATGCTCACTGTCAATCCGGGGAAACGAATCACCGCGGCCGATGCCCTGAAACACCCCTGGATTTGCGTAAGTTCCTTTTTTTTATCCTTGCCATTTGCCGTATAAGTGTTCCTTGACAATCTGGCAGGATTGGAAGAAGCGATTTTGCACTGTAAAATGATCGATTGTAATTTCGACTGGTTCATGTCAAAATCTAATTCTTTCGTTAATTTTTCGCAGCAAAGGGAACGTGTTGCTTCTGTGGTTCATCGACAAGAGACTGTGGATTGCCTTAAGAAATTCAATGCGAGGCGTAAACTCAAGGTAAACGATTTCCCGATTATGGGGAAGATTGAGGAGCATTTTACGAGATTTCTTGTGATTTCAGGGGGCCATTCTGACCACAATGCTCGCAACCAGAAATTTCTCAAGTAAGTATCCTTGACGTCTTCTTTTCGCAGTTCATTAATTTTTGACGATAAAAGTGAATAATTCGATAAATTAACACTCAAACAACAGACACTTTACCATCACAACTTATGGAAAATTCATTTTTTTACAGCGTAATAGTGAAATACTATTAATAAGAGCATGTTTCTTTCCTCAACTTAAAAATAAATATTTTAATTTTGTTACTTTTGTGAGTATTTACGTGTAAATATTTACAGCTTTAATAGATTTTTTACTGCCTTTAAAAACCTTCAGTTGATATATTTTCTTTGCTCAGACACACATCAACACATTATCGACACCAACTTGGAAAACATGATTTTTAGATTCCCCTTAAGGGCAATTTTTGTGAACTAAGTGATCGAATTATTATAGTTTTGAAAGTCATGTTTCACTCAGTAGATATCTACTAACATCATGACACGCTACTTCTCTAGAATTCTTTTCTTCTAATCTGCTCGGTGGACCGCCAGGAATGCCTTCAATTTATATGAAAAATAATTTTAAAGATCCCCATACCCCACGATAAGTCTCACGATCTGGCAACGTAGGACAAACTTGAGATGAAACGTCACGACACGTGCAACCCTATTAAATTTCAAATAAAAGAACGATGCTTAGTTGCCATTTTTTTTTTTTGAATTGGAAATGAATTAAAATTTGTTGGCATTTCTGGCGGGAGCTTTTGTACCCCCCCCCCCCCCCCCCTCCCCCCCCCCTCCTATCTCCCTCCACAGTTTCCTTAATATGGCCACGTGCATAAAGTTTTTAACCTTGACCTAGTGAACATTGGGTAGTTGGTAATTTTGTTTTGTCGGTTGACGCGGACTTGTCACCTTACCTTACTTCACTTCACCTTGACGCAACCAGAATGCGGTAAGAACACTTTCTGCAACCAGCGAATCACTCCACCGCCATCCATCTAAAAAAGAAAGAAACATGATACAGACTGTTCTTTTTTTTCCATCATAATGAAAAGTTACAAAAGTAAAGTGATTTGGCAACAGTGCGCAAGATTTTTGACAAGATGTCTGAGCGCACTTGCCACATTTCCAGAAAAGAGTAAAATGCGATAAAAAAAAAAGAACGCTCTTTTAGTAATTCGTAATTCAAAATCATCGCTTCACGCCTTGTTTTAAACGTCGATTGAACACTTTTACGTGAGGTTGTCGACCTCTTTAGATGTGTTTACGGTTTTCGAGATGTGGCTTCAATGTTTCATTCATGCTTCTGCACGCTTTTACTTTTTGGATTTAATTCATGACTTGACAGCTTCCACCACATTCATTCAATCACATTACGTTCCACGTATTATCATGAGAGGCTTATTTTTGTCTTGGGTGTTGAACATTTGAACAGTAAGTGTTGAGTGTTTCAATGTGTCCGTGATGGACAATATTCTTTCATCGATTGGGGAAGGTTTGGGTTTAAAATAATGTTAAAATTTTCTAGGTAGAAGTATAATAGTGAAAAAGGGGGATGGATCGCAAGTGAAGGAGAGCACGGACAGTTCGACAACGCTCGAGGACGATGACATTAAAGGTAAGATCTTTTTAGTGGTAATTAAATAGACTGGATAAACGTAGTTCCCCGACCTTGCTGAAGCTGCGTTAGTGTGTGCTTCAGAACAGTGACCAACAAATTAAATATTCAACCGCCTAATGTGCAGGGTGAGAGGTAGATGCGTGCGCTCTCGCGAATTGACCCTTCGAGTGCCTGATTTCATACACATTTTTCACTATTTTTGTTTTCGGAACTTTCCTTCTTTAGACCCCCATGTATATAGAGAAATCATTCATCCCACATACCACTGGTTTATTGTTTCTCGACTTTAAAATGGGGGAGTTGCAGTCAAGAATGTTTTTAAATCAAACGATGTGTGGCAAAGTGTGGAGTCCTGGCTGCAACTGACCTAAAACGACTGTGTTTATTTGCCGACTCTAAATGTCTTTTGAATCAAACCTGTTCCGTTTTTTTCTTCACCCGATGTGAGCTCTATAATCTGCACAGTTTATGGTTGCTTTTCTATGTTTTTCTGTCGCAGGCAAACGCCGTAAAAACGTTTCTCGGCAATTGCCACACCTCATTCACACCATATTTGTTCACACTCACAACATGTCAGCACTTTGTGTTTAGAGACTTTTCCGACTCACCAACGGAGCATGGTTTTTTAGGTTTAATGAGTTTTCCTCGTAGAAAAATAGCGATTAAGGAAAAAAAAGGTGGAAATTTGACGTTGACTGTCACTTATGTATCTTTCTGAATTACTGACAGTCAGTGCTAAAAGTGATGAAAATTAACATCATCTAGTAATGGTCTAAGTGGTTTGTTTTTTGCCCATTTGATATTATTTGTGTGAACTGTATTTTCTTGACAATAAGACGGATTTCTTTGTATTCTGGACACCGTTCAGAAGACAAGAAGGGCGGAGTCGACCGTAGTTCCACTGTTATTGCCAAAGAGCCCGAAGGTAAATCCATTTAAAAGTATCCTCGTATCTTTCTACCACTTTACTGTCTCGTTCTCATCGATTAATTTTCATTTTACCACGCAGTATTAATTCACCTTTTAATATTGTCAAGTATGCGCTATACGTTTTAACAGTGAAAACCTAACGTTCGAACAATAATAATAATGTGCCTGGAACAGCCGACTAATTATAGAGGGAATTGCTGCAATAAGGGAAACATTTTAGTATGTGCATGCAGAAGGACTTCACGTACTCGTCTAGCCTTACCCCAATCATCTGATTCGATGACAGCTAGATGATACGTTCAATTGAGAGTTCAAGGTCTCCGCTCGGAAAATAGAACCTTGCAATGGCCGTTCGGTCAGCAGCAGTAAGCAGTTCATGCAGTGCTCTTTCAACAGTCCTAGGACGGCAAGACTGAACCTTGACCTGACGTGAGACGTGTCCTTGTAATCAGGAAGGAAACTTATGAAGAAACGTGATATCATTTTCTCGTTTCGGTTTTTTTTCGAATGCTTCCGGAAATAGACACCCTATGTATATTTATGAACTTACTCGCGACCGCTATAAATCTTCCATTTTTCTATTATTTTCGTTGTCACACTGGTACTTTAATGCCCCAAGTTAAATGTAATTAAAGTTTAGGGTTTCGACTGCGAAAACGCGGTTTCCAGAGACGTTCTGCGAGTCGTGAGACAATTTGTATTCAAATCACCATCTCGGCCCATTTAAAAATTGAGTCAGGAAAGAACTAAAAGCTCTGCCACACTACCAGGAATGGCGAAAAATCGAAACGAAGCAGGTGGGAAAGTGGTCTTAGCATTTTAATAATGTAGCGTTTCCATTTGGAGTTTTATCTCGCCTCCAAGATAATTAATTGAATTTTCTTTCTTCTGCATGATAAGACCAAGAAAAAGCGCTATCTAAATTCCAGTTTTTACTAATTTTCCGGGATTTGGAGGAAAGTGTCTTTTGGTGTTCGAGTTTTCTATTAAATTGCACGCAGATACATACTTCAGCATCAATTGGCAGAATTAAAACGTTTCCCCGAAATAATTTCAAAGTGATGCGCATTTCTACAACTATCGCAATGAATTAAATCGGAAAATAACGAATTGATTTGAATAAATTGACTTGGCATTCCAGGCATTATTATTACGCGTATGCGGCGTGATGTTTCTGCTAACTTAGTTGAGTAAATTAACGCGGCATCTGTTAGGTTTTCTCTATATAGTTTTTCATTATTAATGAAAGTAAACTTTTCCAGTACCGGCTTATACTAATTGCTTTAACTTGAAACGTTGTTTTGGTACATTGTTCAGATTACATTTGCTCGCCTCGTGATAAAAAATTATTGTATTCTTCAGCATAAGACTGCGCCTTCTATGTGCGTGTTGCAGATAAGTTTGGTCACCGTATATCTAATAGTTTTGCTTTCCGCATAAGGTAAATTTAATGTTATGGGCACGCCAGTGGTGTACAAGGGTAGTTTTGCATGCATTAGACTCTGTCTAAAAACAAGTGCACAAAATGGCCACCAATTTGACGAGCACGGCGTTGCCACTGTTCTTACATCTTGGCACTTGCTTGGAATGGATGACTATGAATTTCTCGGGTAAAGTTCAAAAGTGCTAGCTGACGTTTTAAGGCAACGCCTTTAGAAAGTAAAAGGCCTGATAGTGATGATGTCATCAAACGTAGGTATATCATCTCGTCTGAGACGCTTGTTTTTGTTCGATGCGATGGTATCTAGGGTAATTTGTGCATGTATTCAATTAGAAAACTCAACACTATAGATTTCTGGATTTTGAAAACAATTTTCAATTTATTAAGCATGTCGTTAATAATCGTAGACATGTGCGAACCACTTGATTTGTTTTTGAAATTCCCACGCATCCGTTTCTTCCGTAATTAATGTCACCCAGGATATTTCCCACTGAACAAACACGTTTTTAATAATTTCGTCTGACTTTGATTATTATTGTTTATCGCGCATTTTCGCATCCGCTCTCGGATGGTTTATTATTCGATTGTCTTAAGAAAATATCTGGACGATTTTTTCCTGGCTGCGGGCATCTTTTAGCGGCCGCTCAAAATCGCCAAACACCAATAGCTAGTCATATGCACATACACGAGAGAGTAAACAAGAAATATCGATAGGTGCGTCTATTAATAGGACCCACTTAGATTTTCATCGAAAGAGCGCCAGTTTAATTTTGGATCAGTGACAGAGCAACGAGTTAGTTCTAACCGGGACCCGCTAACCAAACATTGTTAAAGTCACCGTCACTGATTCTGTAAATTTTAACGCTATTTTAATTGCTGTATCAATGTATTCGAAATTCGCACTCTCGGCAATTTATTGAAGGTGGATAGTGGTGATTTCTTTTTGGTCCGAAAAACAAATTCAAAATTGGGTGTTTCGGAAACACGATGTCGGCCTTCGCCGCGGTTTTGGGGGCCTCGAAGAGGCGTGAAAGTACGTACCTGTCACAACTGTTACGTCAAACTTAAGTGTATGTGTGTATATATGTGTGTCTGCCTATGTCGCGCTATCAGCTTCTCCACCTAACAACCAATAAACAGAGTTTATATACGTGCAAGTTAAAAAGTTCATATAACTCCATCTTCCAAAGGGAGGGAATTAACTTTATGAGTTAGATTGAAGTTTGTTTAGAAAGTTCCCCCTCAGAGAAGCGCAATTTTATGTGGGAATCTCAGGGAGATAATAATTGTTTCCTCAAGTCGCACGTGGCATTTCTTGACTTTTTTCGCTCTGTCAGGCCCCGGCACTCCCCCGCAATCGCCCAGGGGCGCAGGCCCTAACTCCGGCTCGCCACCGTCCAGCAGTGTTGCCGTAGCTACCAAGGGCCCGCTGAATTTGGGGCAAGCGCTGTTGCAAAGCGTTCAAGGTTAGGGTCGAGTGGCTCCCCAGTGTTCCCTTTAGATTACTAACCGGGAATGTTTTTTTTGCCTAAAATAACATGATAATTAGAAGAGTTTGTGCAGTATTACCAATAGCGCACTTCATTCACCGGTCATCTAAAGCGTTTTAATTAAGACAGTGTCATTTTTGGGAACGATTCAGGTCCTCTCTCAAAACGCCCTCGTTTGCTGGACGTGGAAGAATCGGTAATTCGTTGTAAGTGCGCGTGATTTTTCCTTTTGATTTCGTCCTAACCCCGTTTTGCTTTGCTTTGCTTTGCTTTAATAGTGTGTTATTTTATTTTTTAACCGGAATTATGGAAATCACTGAGGGAACTGAGATTTTATGCGGAACATGTTATATGTAGAAGTTGTAGGTATGAATGGGGTAATACCAATTATTGTGATGTTATGTACATTAATTATTGTTGTGTCCTTTTCAAGGCCTCAATATCGATTTCTGAAATGTGTGCTATTGGCCCACTATTCGTCACAGGGGAGTTTTCAGTCAACAAAATGATATATAAATTCAATATGGCCCATTAATATGAGAACAAAATGGCCGACCAACAGCCTAATCGCGACGTTGCCACACTTCCTCCTTCAACATATGATAAATAAAAGGCATGTAACAAATGTCAAAGACCAAGCGTTACCTTAAACACCCAGTGTGACATTTGAGGCAACGCCTGTTGCCTCATCAAACGTAGGCGGCAACTGCAATTTTTAAATAGAAGATTTATATGCCTTTAACGATGAAATGTCGGTGCTTTCAAAAAGTTACGACCGAACGTGTCTCCTTGTCGTTTTTGCATGCCCAGCTTGATTATGAATTTTTTTCATGCATGCCGCGGCATGTTAGGAAGGGATTTGACGCAAAGGGACATCGAAAAATGGGTCGAATCTGCCATAAATCGGCAAATGTTGCCTTGCAGGTCGGCAGGTGGGTATTAAACCAGGCACGCTGTAGTAGAATTTCCACTTTGCACGAAAATTTCCCTTAAATAAAGAATAAGTTGCAAAAGTCCTTTAACCAGCAAAATATGTTTTTGTTGTGGCATGAGGTGCATGTATAACGAAATTGTATGTCACTCTCTCTCTCTTAGACGATTCTGTGGCCTACCACCGACTGCAGTCCAATGATGGAGAAGGTAAACGTTATTTCTCGAAAAATTTACATGAATATAGAAAATTCTAAATTTTTAATTGCCGCTCGCGTTTAAATTACGCTATTGCACAGATTTGCCCTCTAATTGTAGAATCCTGTCCTTAGCTGCAGCAATTAGTACAAGAAGGTAATTGGTACTTCCGTTTCCACTAACCATGTCGCCTTATTTTGTTTTTCTTTTCGTGTTTTTAACACCTCAAAACCGACAGTTTTTAGTGTCAGATTGTTATGTATTTATTCGTTTTCAGATTTAAAAAAGACACTTCAAGGGAAATTTCCCCTTTTTATGGGAAGTAAAAGTAATAAACACGGTTCTGTAAGTGCGTTTATTCGTTGTTTTCCATTATTTGAGTGGTTTTAAGTACTGTAACAATCTGACAGGAGGAACTAAAACCGCATGTTGAAACTGACATAATACTAACAGGTCGCTTTATTATGCATATTATAGAAATTCGGATTGTGTGTCCGGACAAGCCTTTTTCGCAACTATCGACAAATTCACAAATGTCAGGTATGACGATTTGCCATTACCAAGGTAGTACTAAAACTCATGGCTAGAGACCTCGTTAATTGTGCTTCTTGGCTGCTTCAATTCAAAGATTATTCTCAGAGCTGTGTAGTGACGAGAGCTTTAGTAATATTCTGTATTAGTAGAACTATGATGTTTATTATTACTTGATTGATACACATCAGTTGAACTCAATACACGAGAGATTTTCCTACTCGCTTGTTTAAATAATACGTAAATGCATGGAATTTGAATACTTATTGTTGAAATTACGCTTCTTACAACAGTGTTTTTCACGTATAAACCAGTGGTACTTGGTACTATACACTGTAGTAGTGGTTCCTATAATGGATGTTGTGATTGCTGTCCATTATTTCCTTGAGTGGGTCGGAACGGGTTTTAATAAGGATGATGTCTGTTCGCAGCTCGACGCCAAGAAATAATCAAGATGACCGAACAACTGATAGAGGCGATCAATACCGGGGATTTTGAGGCTTACACGTAAGTAACAAGAAAGAGTTCAGGACAATTTGGCACTAACAGCTCTGTTGCAACAGTGTAGAAAACTAGCTCTGGATGCTCAGAAACATTTATTCTGTTTATTTTTCTCCGGAGCGCAATCAGTTCACCTCTGCGCTGAAACAGATTTAATTAAATCTCAAAATTTAATAGTACGAGTCACATCCCTGCAATTCCATAAGTTACCGAGTAAATTGCAACGCCGCGATGCTCGTTTGTCAAATCAGCATGACCGTTCGTTTAAAAGTCGAATGAGTGCAACAAGGAGCGCTAGATAGGACTCTGTTAATCCGTGAAACGTCAGATTGCCAAACGTTTCCAGTTTTCCTGTATTTTTTTTTTATATTTCAAAGTGGGCATGTGAAATGTGTTTTTTGCAGGAAGATTTGCGATCCTCACCTGACTGCATTCGAACCAGAGGCAATGGGCAACTTAGTCGAGGGCATGGATTTCCACAAATTCTATTTCGATAATGGTGCGCTGCTTTTTTATTTAATACCCGCGTTAGTTGTTTACAAATCTGAACGCAATTTCAGTGTTGGGCAAAAACTGCAAAGCCGTAAACACGACCATCCTCAATCCTCACGTGCACCTCCTGGGAGAAGACGCTGCATGTATCGCTTATGTGAGGCTGACGCAGTACATGGACAAGTGAGTGTAAATTTTTACCGTTTATTATGAATCTGAAAATGGCTTTTTCGACACAAGGCATGGTCAAGCCCACACGCACCAATCAGAAGAGAGCAGAGTGTGGCATAAGCGGGACAGCAAGTGGCAAAACGTCCATTTCCATCGCAGTGGGGGCAACGGGGGCGCAGCCTTCGGTTTCAGCTCGCATAAATAAACTAATCGTTTAAATTGTGTGTTGTTGGCGGTGCGAGTCTCAAAAAAACTCTTCGGCTTGGAGGTTTCCCGAGCTTGAAATGTGCACGGAGAAAACCCAGTTTTGTTATTTCAGTCCAGTTCCATGGCCCTTTGAGCGCTTTTTCGCATATTTCCCTCTCGCGAAACAGACTTGCCAGAGGCTGCAGTCAAAGTGGGGGCTGCGCGAAATGCGCGTGACCTCAAACCTGAGCTTTATACATAATATTATAGGTATCGAAACACTTGTACGTAAATCTTATTGGTGTACTTATCTATCGGTCGTCTTTTTTGCGTATATGGATCTTAGAGATTTCCTGTTCAAAAAAATTTTCAAAGTGGTCGTATGTATGCAAGAAGGGCGTCGAAACTAATGAAATCTAGCTAGGTAAAGGTTGGGTTCAAAGTTTCCTTGTCGTGTCCGCAGAATAGGTACGTTCCATATAATTCTCTTTACAACATCACAGTGTTGCATTCTATTTGACAGCATTGCGACGGCGCAGTATTATTCAATTGTTCTTTTTGTTTGTTTTTTTTTTGACAAGGAAGCATTGAAAACAAGAAATTACAGTTATTCATAAACAAACTTCTTAAAAACAAGTAAGCCATAATAATATGTGATTTTGTTTACTTAAAACGCAAGATGTCACTATAACGTTCAGAGCACACCGAAGTGAATGTAAGTACTTGGAGTAGCAACTTTAGCCAAAAATCTTACTAAGTAGTTATATGATAATGTGTAAAGAAATTAACTAATTTATTACGTCAAGCAGTGAACAAACCCCAACCGCAAGTCTCTCTATACAAAAACAATCCACAGCAACGTGTTCGTTTTTGCACCTGAATAACTTCAGGGTCATCTCTTAAGCTCTCACCAAGTGCATAACAAAATGACCGTCCAAAGCTCTCTATGTCAATCTGGCAATGTAAGTCGGCCTTTTTGTCGCACCTTCTGGTTGTCCGAGTCTACTATTAGATATGTTGGATTGTTTTTGGCAGGGCAATTCTGCTCGCTATCGAGATGCTTATTGTTGAATTGTCTCCTTGAAAGAAATAATCTCGAATAGCCCCGATGGTACCTCCACTGACTGGTACCTGCATGCCATTCGACACTCTTCAAAAACAAAGTCAAAGCGCATTACCTCTGAAATTTGACAATTTTCCTCGCGAAAGCGTTTGTTTGGCGTGATTGTTGCCGGAGCCTCTTAATTTGCTCTCATAGAGCAGCCTATGAGTGCCATCGAGGTTTTACCTAGTCTTTATCTCTATCTCTCTTATTACCATATAAACATCATGTAGGACTTTTCAGTGTATAGGGAATAACTTACATGAATTTAACTAGTACGCACTATGCTTAAAATATAAGGGGAACGAGGTATTTTCTATAATCCAGGGCCTCTGGTTTCAATTTTGACTGTTTAAGATTAAAGAAACGTTGTATGCTTAAGGTGGTCCCACCTCTTCTCTACAGCCGAACTGCGGCGAATGCGCGAGCACATACACACTCTTATTCTCCAGTTGTAGATGCGCTGTTCAACGATAATGTTTCCTGTATAACGAATTATTCCGTAAGGGTTGATTGACAGACAAAACGCTCCAAATTAACAAAGTTCGATGTATTCAATGTTTAACTCTGTGTATAGCGAAGCTCTCTGAACCTACGTGTAAATACTGAGGAATTTATTGATGCTTTGGGCCTAAAGTGTTGTAATTCTTGTCATATCGTCTTAAATAATATCATTTGGAAGCAATATTTTGGGGACAATTGAGGATCAGCTCTCTATAAAATTACCCTTTTTGATGACAAGCAAACCCATGATATTATTCTTCCTTATAGCAACAAGGAACTTGAATTCCATAATGTTCCAATGCAACAGTGGAATTCGTTCCAAACAACTATAAAGCAAAATACAGGGTGTGTTATTTTATTATTTGTGTACTAAATTAAGATTTGAGGTGGTGTATCTATTCTTTATTATATAAGTACGTGTGTAATCAGTGTGACAACAGTGTAAAAACGGTCTTAATTTTGAGGAGAAATAGTAGCAAATAAAAGTGGACACCTTGTATGAGCAGCAGCGACTTAAAAGCGAATTACAAAAATATGATGTTTTACTTCAAAACCTGCACTAGATTTCTTGTGATAATTGCAGCAAATTTTTGTAATTCTTCTTATATAATACCTACGTAAATTATTATTATTAATTATTATTATATTGTAGGAGAAAAGTGTCATTTCGATTAAGGTACACGGAGTGTACTATTATAGTAATGAAATTTATATAATGCGTGTTTATACAGTTATTTCGTTATTGTAAAGTTTTTGTGCAATAATCTGTTCTCTTTTTTCTAATTAAATATAATAATAACGAACCCTCTATGTCAGTAATTATCAATACCTATTGCTATTTCTATTATCGACTCTAGTCAAAGTTCAATATTAATTATATTACGTTTTCTTATAGTTTGTTAAAGTTTTTTGTATAAAACAAATTTGTTAGATACTGATTAAGGATTATTTATTTTAGTTTTAGGATGTCTCTCTGAAGAAGATAAACGCTTTACTTTGCCCATATACGACTCTAAAATAGGTTGCATTTTTTCCACGATTTCTACAGATTCCTACTTCTATTTAATTGTTGATTTATTCACGTTGAATCTTGAAACTGTATATAGGTATAAAATTAAACATTTTGCTTATCTAAAGAAAAAATAATGTAATCTATGTTTTATCCCTTTTCAATCAAATGTTTCAGTGAAACCCACTTATGGATAATTAAACGATTGAAATCTTAATACCGTGCTTTCATTTTATTCCTAAAGTGTACAATGCGAGGTCTCGCAGGGCAAGAAAATATTACGTCCTGCTAGTTTTCGTCTTGAAATAACTATTTCCCGATAATTTGGCGAAGGTAATTCATTTCTCTACTTCGCAACTACTACATTTCATCACATATTCTGATCAAAATGGCCGGTGGGTTACGAGTGACAATTAAAATTCTTTATATTTAAATCAAATTCTCGCACACATAACCACGAAAACTGAGTAATTTTTTGGCGTGGAACTTGAAAGGCTATGACGAATGTCAAATGTTCTCACAATTGTTTGTTGAGGTTAGAAAAAGAAAGCGAAAAAATATTTAAATTATTATTTCTAGTTATTATTGAATATTTAAATTTCTGATTTGACCCATTAAACCATAAAACTTGAAACTTGGAGTTTGATCTCACTCATTAAAAGCAATTGAATTAGTTTCGCCTGGTTTCGTATCCCTTAAACACATTTCAATCTAAAATTGACATGGGGTCAACCACCAGAGAGAAATATGGCCCCTTGATAGGGTCTATTGACGAAGGCACTTCAAGTACTAGATTCTTAGTAAGACATTTTCTACATTACCTTATTATAGCTTAAAATTAATTCCCCGTTTTGATCCTCAAAAGGTATTTGCTTCTAAGACTGCAGAAGTTTTAACTTATCATCAAAAAGAGGTCAGTCATATCTGTCCACAAGAAGGCTGGTTTGAGCAGGACCCTATGGCCATTCTTCTTGCTGTAAAAGAGACCGTTGACATCACCTGTGATAACCTTAAGAAACTTAATATTGATTTTGAAGACATTGTTGCTGTTGGGATTACTAACCAGAGAGAAACTACTGTTTTGTGGGATAAGACCACTGGTAAACCTTTATATAATGCTCTGGGTAAGTAATTCATTGTTATAGGATAAAATGTTTCACTGAAAATTGTTTGTTTTAGTATGGATGGATATGAGAACTTCCAGTACTGTTGACCAGATTCTTCAATATGGAAAAAAAGACAAAAATTTCCTTCAATACACCTGTGGTCTGCCAGTCAGTACTTACTTTAGCGCCTTAAAAATTAAATGGATGATGGACAATGTGAAAGGTGTCAAAGAGGCAATAAAAGAAGGGAGATGCCTTTTTGGCAATATTGATAGCTGGCTTATATGGGTACACAAACAAATGATCTGCACAATGTTTGCCACAAAAACAAATTTCCTTTATTATGATATAGAACTTAACTGGAGGTAAAAATGGGGGTCTTCATATAACTGACTGCACTAATGCTTCACGAACCATGCTTATGAACATTGAGACCCTAAAATGGGACCCACAATTGTGTAAAGTTTTCAACATCCCAATGGATATTTTACCTGATATAAGATCATCCTCAGAGATTTATGGATACATTGCTGAGGGCTTCAGGTTGTCTGGAGTACCAGTAGCTGGGGTAATACCCCTTTAAGCCACTCCTCACAAATTTTCAATGCTTTTGTACAGATTTTGGGTGATCAACAGGCAGCTTTAGTAGGCCAGTTATGCTTCAAAGTGGGGCAAGCAAAAAGTACTTATGGGACTGGGTGTTTTATTTTGTACAACACTGGGACTTGCGCAAGTAATTTTCACTCAGTCATTTGCAAATGATCACTCTGTACTTTGTAGATGGTGCACTCGACTCACGGTTTGCTGACTACAGTGGGGTACAAATTGGGGCCAAATCAGCCTACAGTGTACGCCTTGGAAGGCTCCGTCGCAATTGCAGGTTGTTAAGTTGGATTGAGCTCTTAGGAATTTTAATTAATCATTTACAAGAATACTCAAACTGCTTTGGCAAATTTTCATGAACAAATGACATTTTAGAAGCTTTATTCTTTTAAAATCATTAACAAATACTCATCTTGTAAAGAAAAATGCTAATTTGTAGTTTTGCAGGTATTTCCATTAGGTGGTTACGGGACAATCTTAATCTTATCAAAGATGTAGCTGAGAGCACTGAAATAGCTCAAAATATGCCGGAATCAGGAGAGGTTGTGTTCGTACCTGCATTTTCGGGGTTGTACGCTCCGTATTGGAGAAAAGATGCGCGAAGGTAAGTGATAAAAAACTAACTTTGCAAATTTAAGCTGTTTTTAAACTGACAATCCACTGTATTCAGTATTAAAATTTGACCTACCACCCCACCACTGCTTCAATTTGTCCCCATTCATACTTGTGCTTTGTTGTACAATTGAGCCCCAAGAATTTCTAATTACAGTCGCCCCTTCGGGATGCGAACCCGGGACCTGAGTGACGGACCAACGGTGCCTATCACCAGCATCGCAGTAATACTGTTATTACTATTACGATTTGCAGTGGTCTTCAGGTTGTAGCGTCAGACATTTGACGCAAGGGGGTTGCGATCCCCTTGCATCAAGCGGATTATAATCAGTGATCATATCCCTTACTCATCATTCGCTACAGTGGATCAGTTTAGACCCTACTGAAGACGATTTGTTACCGTACTTTTGAAATACTTCAATACCCACTTTATATTTCTAACAGATTGTCGCATATAGTGGAGACCTCTCCCGGTAAATTACTGAAGTTTGTATAAGGTTAAAACACTCATAATGTAGAATTCTACTATCTCCAATATCGTCAACATCTAACAAGCACATTTAATTATACGATTGTAAGTAAAAAATCTTAATAGAATAGTTATAGTTTGGTTGCATTTAATCTTAATAAAAGGTCGATAATAAACTATCAAGGAACAATAATGGAACATGTGATTAGAAAATGTGGGGGAATATGCTTCATCCGCCATATCGTCAACATTTATTTCTCGTGCGTCAAACCTCAGAGCCGGACTAAACTTGATAAATCCTACGCTTATAAATTTCTTAAATTATTTGTGGCCTAAAAACTCTTTTACTTTCTCAATAGCGCGCGAGCATAATACGAATTATAATCTAAACTAGTATATAATATGCCTCATAGAAACTGATCAGAAGTCTATAAATGGCCATGCCGATTTTTCGATCAAAACGTCGCTTCATTTCTCACCTAGAATCTTTCATTTTCAGTGTCATTTGTGGGCTAACTGAAGAAACCAAACCAGGCCACTTGGTGAAAGCTGCCCTTGAAGGCGTTTGCTACCAAGTGCGAGACGTCTTGGAAGCCATGTCCTTGGACTGTGGAATACCCTTAAGAAAATTATTAGTGGACGGCGGCATGACCACCAACGATTATTTAATGCAAATGCAAGCAGACTATTGCGGAATACCCGTAGGTAAGCCCCTTTTGCTTCACCACGCAAAGCGCAAGGAAAAGGAATCGTGTCTTAGTGCGACCTACAATGCTGGAGACCACCGCGTTGGGAGCAGCCATAGCCGCCGGGAGTGCTAAAGGGGTGGAAGTTTGGGACGCGGACAAAATTAAACCTACGCCAAACGACGTGTTTGTCCCTTCAATAAGCCCAGACGGTAATATGTAAAAAAAATTAAAGAGGGTTCTTAATTATTTACTTCAGTTCGAGATATGAAATATACCAGGTGGAAGATGGCCATAAAGCGAAGCCTGGGATGGGCAATTGAAGACGAGAGGAGCAAGCTGAAAAGATCCAGTAAGCACTCATTTTTTCAAGGGAAATATGTTTAATTTTATTTTTATCTAGATATTGTCCTATCGGATGACGATGAGGATTCGAATTCCGGTAATTTCAAATAATATCAAAAGCCACAAATAATCCGCTCGCTAGTGGTGCTTGCTATAACACTCAATTATTTATAATTAGTCTTGTGCCCGTTCTCTCAATGTATCGCACACAATCAAATGCCTCACATATTACTCATTCCTCCACATTCGCATGAGTAACTGTCATTACGAATTCCTACGGAATTTCAACCTAAAAACTAAACCTTCTTTTTACAGGGTCCGAAAATATCAGGACGTCGCTGCCAGGCACCTTGTTTCTGTTTGGTACCGCTGTTGTACTAGTCATAGCTCATGTTATAAGAGAAAAAATGTTGACTTAATAAACGTTTTGTTGTTACTGTTTCCTAATGTGTTTTTATCTCCCCTCGTATAAAAATAATGAACAAAAATCCCAGGTAAACCGTTTGCGAAAGTAGTCGCAACGGTTTTTTTTTTATTGCTGTCGTAACGTCAGTTAGGGGATGTGTTTGGCGTTTTTTAGGTCAGAACGAGTATGTTTAAACAAATGGACATATCTGCCTTCCTTAAACGCACCGATTTCTACATAAATCTTTCTTCGTCTAACTTATTGCCTTGTAAACTGAGTCCGGTTTTTTATTTATTTTTTTTTATCACTTATTAGAGTCTCTCAATGCAAAAAGCTGTCACGCTAAAGGGCAATTTTTTTCCGAAAGGAATGTTAGTCAGTTATTTAAGGGGAAGCAAACTCAGAATCTCTCTTGTTCGCGAAAATCCGCCAAGAAATTTCCTCAATCCAAGCCCCCAAAAGTCAAAAATGACTGAGAAATGTCCCGCTTCGGCTCTCCTTGCGAGTAGTTTACTTCAACCCCCGGCAACCCTGCAAACCCTTTAGGGCGCATTATCGCCGCACGATGCGCTCTCAAGGGTTCACGGGGCTGCCGGCGTCGCCGCCACCGTCGTCCGTCATCGTCGCCATGTCCGCCGTTCGATTTTCGGTCGCAGCGGTTCGCCGTCGCGACGCCGGGCCATTTTTTCGATCGTTCACGCGATGACGCCGACAGAACCGTGGTGAAACACGGGAAAATGGTCAGGATGGCCGGAATGGAGGAACACGAGAGGAAAATCGTCGTCGAGTTTGTGCATCTGTTGGAAAAGTCCAAGCAGCTATTCAATGGGTTACGGTAAGGGCTGATGAGTGTGCACGTAGGGACCAGTGCTCAATAGATTGCCCCAGTTTCGCTAAAGCCTCGAGCGGTACTATTGTTTCGGCTTAGAACGACATATAAAAGAAATCCAGGCTTTTCTCCACCAAAAAAAACGTTGTTGCCAAATTCGACGAAATTTGTTACATTACAGAGACTTACCTCAATATGGGCACAAGCAGTGGCAAGCCTACTTCGGAAGGACCTTCGATATCTACACAAAACTGTGGAAGTTCCAGCAACAGCACCGGCAAATACTGGACACAAAGTACGGCTTGAAGCGATGGCAAATAGGGGAAATCGCCTCCAAAATTGGGCAGCTCTATTATCACTATTAGTGAGTCCAAAACAACCTAAAAACACACACAATCACAACTTTTCTTTCAGTTTGAGGACTAGCGAAACAAATTATCTCAATGAAGCATACTCGTTCTATTCCGCAATTCGAGGCAGGGCTTATTATTCGAGGGCCGCAAAGGAAGACAGGTGGGTTTACTTATAATGACGCCCCCTATTTGGTTTAATAGAGCTTTTAGGTCGGAACTAATGGTGAAAAAATTGCGATACTACGCGCGTTTCATAGTGGTGTGCCTGTTGCTTAGACGAATGAAATTAGTTAGAGAATTGATAGTAGAATTAGACAGACATATCGCCGACTACACCAGTACCTACGAACCGGACGACCAGATCGAATGGAGCCTGGTCCTGGACGAGATCAAGGCATTTATTACTGCCGACTCCTTGGTTTCGGTCCTGCACGCGGATACAAACCCTATTGTTTTATCCCATAGGTAATAGGACATTTTTTTGCTTTAGTTTATAATAACGCTGCAATTTCGAAGATTAAGTCCACTCACAACACCACCAGTAGAAAAAAATCAATATATGAATTTAACGCTACAAGAGATCCTAATTGTGGGCAGCGTCACTGAACAAGTGAAATTTTCGGAGCTCACGATGGACATGTTCAGGATGATACAGACGCTGGAGCGGGAACCACAGGAGGATTTCAATCATATCTATGATGCCTCGCCGGCCCCGGGGAGGGTTCCGTACGGGATACCGGGGCAAAAAGGGTAAGTTCGAAAAGTTTAGAATGTACAGAGTGCCTGGAGCTCAATTAAATTTCCATGGTTGAACTTTAGAAACGGACACACTGTATTTCAGACCGAACAAGTTTCGCGCTCGCAATAACGCGTTCTATAAATTGAAAATCCTCAAAAGGTTCCGCTATAAACGTAGCCAATTGCAGCCGAGCTTTTTTTTATTGTCGGCGTATACAGTGTTGTCCACGTGCAGGCGCTGTTCTGATTTTGGCTACGTATGTTCCGTTGCAAGTTGTTCTTACAGTGCGAAAGAAAATGGGTTTTGTAGTTAAATATTTAGTGTCCTGAGATTTTCCTTACACTGACATAGAATTTCTTTGGGGAAATTATAGTCCATATTCGTGATTGTGGGAATGAATTCAATTAAATTATCGCATACTCACTAAAAAAGCTTTGCACTAGCTCTCTTTTATTGTCCATTGTAGCCATTTTCATTATCGGTGTAGATATTTGGAGAACGGCGATCGACCATCGAGAAGAGAGAATCCGCACAAATACCTCCTCTACAAGCCGACTTTGAGTCAAATTCTGGTTTTTTTGGCCAGCGGATTCAAGGAACTGCCAGCCAACGGCGCTTTGTTGCTGTATCTTTCTTGTGATGGGTGTTTTTCGACGTCCAAACATCCGGAAGACAGTGAGTTGACTTTGAATCCTTTCACATCTAAAGCAAATGCGGTTTTTAAGGAAAAAATGCCTTTGTAGACTATTATAGAGGGGCTTAGGGAAGATTCGGTTTTAGAATAACATGTTAATCATAATTCAAAGAATTTAAATTGTTGAAAATAAGTGTTCCGGGGAGTATCGCAAAGTGCAGGGACGTCTTGGACCGTCTTAGTGCTGTTTGGTTCATATGAAGTCGTATTCGGAATCACTCTAATGATATATGTATATAATATGCTCTGGGTTGTGTTGTGTGCAACGTTGTCGAATCACATTTTTTTGTAGTGATTAAAAGAAGCTATATGCATGTTCTATTACAATAGTGAAAGGGGGGTAATTTCTTCATCTTGAAGGAAAATCCTTACAAATACTGGCAAACTTCCCATAAATAATAGATTGTTTTAAATTTAGCCGGATCGGCTATTCGGGCTATTCCTGTCCTCCGGAGCGTTGTCATTGCCTAATAAATCAATCGTCCCTGACCCGATTTTAATTCACAGTGGGTTACGACTTGGGAGGCGTTGCCACCAGCAGCAAACGTGAGGGCGAGCACAAGAAAACCAAAGAAGTACACTGCCTTTACCCCGGTGACCTGTACCCCTTCACGAGACGTCCCTTATTCGTGATAGTGGACTCTGACAATAGTTTCGTTTTTCAACACATACCTAGGTATTTTGGACAGCCTTTAGTCACCTTAATGTCGCCTCAAGACATACCCCCTGCCTTCCAAGGTATGCCACTGTTCTCCTCCCCTCCTCCATCATTGCAACATTCATTTGTTTACTTCAAGACCAACAACACAACGGATCACTCTTCACGCTGTTCCTGCACTCACCACTAACCGCCTTCTGTTACTGCTGCAATATCACCAGCATAGCGATCCATCACTGGGAGCGCTGCCAGTCATTCGTGGATCGCTTTGTCACGGAGGCGTCCAGGCTGTTCACCAGGTCCCGGGTGGATTTGTCATATCTTCAGTTCTTTGGTGACGATTTTCTGCGACTTCTGTTGCTGCGCTACGTGTTCTGCGAGGTCGTTCTGCACCTCCACCGAGCCTTCAGAGGCAGGCAATATCGGCCGAGATGCCAGCCTCCATTGCCCGACGCCGAACTGCTGGAACATCCCTCTTTGCAACACTTGGTGCTCGATCTGGCCGCCCATTTGGAAGTGAGGACGCATTTTGTGGAGGGGAACGAGCTGGAATGATCCAGGTAGGTTTTCGGTGAGTTTCCGTGCACCGCAGTTAATCGTTCTTTAACAGGTCTTCCTCCTCATGGCTTCATTTGGGGCTCCAGAGCCAATCCGCCCCGAAAGCTCATGAGGAAGGAGGGGGTGAGCCCTCCCGCGAATTTGCCGTTTCGTATTACGCAGGCCTGGCGGTCGTAGTGGTCCTGTCGGCGGCAGCGGCGCGCCTGTTTGTCGCCGAAGTCTCGCGAATATTCCAGAGAATTGTGAACGCGTTGCACTATTTCGACATTGATTTCGAGAGGAAATCGACGGCGACGCGCGACGTTTCCCCTTTGGAGAATGTAGTCGTGGCATAAAAGAGCTTTCGTAATATTAAAACAAAAAATGATAGACTTTTAATGAATTTTACATACCGTGATACTACTTAAAATTTATTATTATTGATTACTCATCATCGTGGGGTAATGTGCATTGAACTTTCCTCAGTATTTTGACTTTACCTAGAAAGCACATGTTTGTTTCAATTTTCGTTGTAGAGGATCTCATCTCTAGTGACTCATGGATGCCGTAGACTCACATAGAAATAAAGAGGTATTATACTAAGCTCAAACTGTTGTTAATGCAAAGTGTATTATAGAGACGTTTGTATTAAACTTGTCAATGCACGTTACTGAACAAATTAACATTATATTCGGCTCAAGAACGAGCACAGCGTCTTTCACAGAAATCCGTTCACTTTAAGCTCGACTTTTTTCAAAACGACGAAGGTTTCAACGTTTAAGCGAAGCTTCCGTTGAATTTTTCATGCTGTATATTTCTAACGTCTATAAACAAGTACCGTAACGTTATTTTCAGTTTTTGACAATTATAGGAATTACTAACTTATTGAGATTTAAATAAAAATAAAAAACAGTTCTTTGATTATTAAATCGTGTAGTTTTATTTCAGATTATATGCCTCAATATCCTGCAGGATCTCAACATATACAGGGTGTCCGTTTTACTGGCTTTACTACTGGCATCTCAGTTGTCTTAAGATGCGAGGTCGGTTGAATTAGTGCAAGGATGCGCAATTTAAGGCTGAGAAAATGACCATTTTTTCATCGGCATTGTTGCCAATACTGTTGGAAATATCCGTGAAAAAATATGGTTGCCTATCATAAAAGTGCAAATCGAATATCGCGGCCATATGAGGCGAGACTGAGAGAGAAAACTTGATATTATATGTGGCCACAAAAATATGCTAATAATCCATAATCGCAAGTTTGAAAGGTTCGCGATAGAGGGAGGCCCAAGTGACTAATCAATCGATAGAACTATAGAGGGCAGCAGTACAGCAAGCCGAACTAATAAAGTCCAAGTCTACTTTAAATTTTGGAACTAAAGAAAAATCGTCGAATGTCTTTGCACATGGACTGAATTTATAGCTTCGTTAACGCAAAACGTAGCATAATAAACCATCGTAGTTACGGTATTGATCGTATCGCAAGTCCGATTAATTATCATCTTCCCTCACCTGAGACTTGTGGGATCAAAGCTTGATCAGTCTCTAGTTTTTCCAATAGAAAACATGTTGTTGCACGTTAATTCTTGTGCATAAAGGAGAAAATAACAATAAAACAAAGACTTTCCTCCATCTATATTAGACAAGAGAATTGGTAGCTCCCTAATTTTGTGACTCAGATGTGGAAAGGGGTAATTTTTAGCTGTAACAAAGGAGCAGTTTGGCCATTGCGATGCACGAACCCGTGTACACACGAGGACATAACGAGCCCTTTATCGAGCCGTAATACGAACCTTCGAAAATTTTCTGCCAGTTAAGTCGACTTCTTAAAAGGATAATATTCCCGTTTAGAAATTAATTGCCCCCGTATTGAAAGGCAAATTGCTTATTTCATCACATCTGTAGAATGTCGCAATTTTAGTCCCTCTTCGTATCGCTTTTGTACGGGGTGTCCTGGAAACAATGGTATTGTAACCAAATTAGGGGTCAATGTTATCTGAAAGTTTGTGGTTGCTACCTTAGAGAGCACAGTATGAGAAACTGGCCAATGGACTCTAGAGGGAGGAGCAGTAAGGTCTTTTCATTGATAAATTGTAGCTTGAGATCACGATGAGAAAGACGTGTGTGACTGATAAAGAAAATTATTAATCGGGACAGTATATTATTTCAGTGAAAATATCGCAATGTTAAAATACAGGGTGTTCCTTAATGTGCTAATATTTTAAAGTATGATTCCTCAGGTTATTTTATGGAGAAAAGTTCATATGAATATATGTATGTCCGCAACAGCCCAAATTTTTAGCTACAGGGTGTTGAAATTTTTCTTTTCCGCTCGTTATTTTTAAGTTTTTCAGAAAGTACTTCAGATATTGCTTTGAATTTTGGTCTGGGTTAATAGGATATAAAACCGCGTATTTTAATAAGAAAAGTAGTTCTATTGTTTAACCAGTTGCGTCTCTGCATTCATGTTTTCCGATATTATTTACGAAAAAATTGGTACCCCACTGACATTTTTTTCGCGAGGATATTTTTTCTGATTAAGCTGGTCAATTCTACATGAAAAAAGTCCCTCTGACAAACATTATAGCTCGTTGGGAATTCGTTGAATCCGGGCATGGCAGATCCTGTATAAAGTCGCAATTTGACATAGCCAAAACTAGTTCTATTTATGAGTTAAAGTTCCAGAACTTTTGAGTTACAAAAACATGCCATTCGCTTATTTGACCGGAAATAGCACTATTAATCAAAAACAAACCGAAAAGTCCGAATGAATAATCAAATACAGGTTAATTATCCCTAAACCAGGTGTAAAAGTCATAATATTCCTGCCCTCAGGGGAATAAATGAATATATTACCTACAGTGGTGAGTTACAGATGTTTTTCGCACCCCCTTCAGTTTTTGCTTCGGGGCGCGCGAACGTCTGTTTATCGCGATCAAATAATGTTTTTCGTGTTAGTAGTTAGTAACGAAATGCTTTATTTTTGACATTATTAAATCACGAAAAAATTTAATAGAGAGTCGATCAGCGGGATAATGACTCTGAGGCTTCCCCTCCCTAATAAAATTACCAGCCAAAGTAAATATTTTCCCATAACATATTACCATTAACCGAGTTAGTTACAGACCCTCGACACGAGGATCGAGCAAATCATCTCGTTCTATTTAATGTTCATGCTAAATCGAATCGCCCAGTACAATGCATTATTATGGAGAGGGTGTGCCAGGATTTGTTACGGTGTTGATTCCGAGAAGGGCGACGAATTGATGCCTGGATGAAATCCCCGAATGCTGACAACGCCCAAATTCTAATGAATTCGCAGCTCTATCTTGCAATTTATGCACATTCCCAAAAATCCGTTCTAGGGGATTAAATATGCGCATACGTAACAACAAAGGCCATAAAGATGTATCGAGCAGATAAGCGGATGAATTATTAATGATCCAAATTCAAATTTCGCCGTTTTAATTAATCTGATAGAGCGGCCCGCCATTACTGGCCATATTTCAGCGTTTTCCTATCACGGCAAAAGCGTCGGCTTTTATATTCTAATTTACAATTGTGAAACGCACCCTGATCGAATGTTCTCGAACGCAGGAAGGATGTAGGAACCATGCGTCTTGTCCCCAGAACAACAGTCTTGTGGCAATTTCCCTGCCGGACAACAAACAGTTGTTCTAAAGATCCGGCACACCGGGAAGCAGTCCGTCAACCATTTCTTTCCAGACCGGGTTCCAGGCCACGAATCATGACTCTTTGATGTCTAATTTATATCCATATTCGTTCCTTGTTTATGCGTCTAATATAATGGACAGGAGCTTCATTGATTATTGGAAGCAATAATGCATGAATTAATACTTTAATAGTGGGTTGTACAGAAGCCTTAATAGCAAAAGGGCGTTACCAGGTCGGTAAAACGGACGTAAATTGCGAAGGACTATTGTCACCGAAAACACCTACACACAAAAATTAGGAATAAATCAGGATATTCGAACATCGAGGGTGATTCTCGATTTCTTTAGAAACGTACTGAATTTTCCAAAAAAACTCTGTGGGTTCCTAAGGTAAAATTATTAACGATTACTGTCATTTTCGTCAAAACCGCTTCGGTACTGAAAATGATGATGCAAATTGTCAATACCCACCTCCAGATTGAGAAAAGGCGTTCTCGAGTAAAGGGCTACTCCAAAATGTTTTCTCTTTTTTATATTGCATGTACTAAAAAGAGATGGAATGTGCCAGTGCCATCTAGATTTATTACTTTAATTCAGAGGTGGCGATTTCTTTATAGATAGCAGACAATTTATATGGTCTCCTCCTAGTGCAAAATTTAGAAATTATTTTTAAAAATTGTAAAATTCACATTTTCAAAAAATATATATATAAATTGCGTCCCAGCTGCGACAAAATGTCCTACTTTCTCCACTATTTTTGTTTCGTAACTACATTTGATAATGTGTCAGACTGATCTTTAGGCTGCCAGTTTGTCTAACATTGTAAATAGTTATTTACTTAACCAGTTTCGAAAGCAATATTTTGTCGCTTACTAATTGCAGTTGACCGGAGAATGCGAAGCGGACTTTGGTCAGTACTCTAGTGAACTACAACAATATTTTTCCTGCGAGCGCCTCATGTGTGTCAACTTTACAGTTTTTGGGTAGATTTTATTGAATGTTAGCGTGCAGTAAAATCTTTATACGCACACGTGCAGTAAAAGGTTTTACCTCACGCATGTCAATCTACTTTGTTTTTTGCGTGCGCAAATGTAAGCTAAACGAGCGTGTGGTAAAGTGGCTTTATCGTACGCTCGCCCGAAAAATAAGTGACAAGTAAAAAAGCATCCATTCTGCCGCCTCTGTAAATTAAATATCCATCACACATCACGGACCGATCGGCCCCCCGAGCACGCTCCGGGGTCGATTTCACTTATCCCGTTGCAAAACAATCCGCCACCACCCACCCTGCTCGCCCGACAGGAGCACGTTCCAGCAGGATGAGCGGATCCCGCCAGGAGAGGGGGAGAGGGCGGCTGCAGGTCGGGGGTTGGGCCCGCCCCGCCCCTTAGGAACAGCCACTTGCGATATCGTTTCCTGATGGCATTCCTGTTGGCGGCGCGCCGTATTCCACAGGACCAGGACTACATTTCCTGACGTTTTCCTGCCCCGATCTGTCAAAAGGACAATCCTGGAGGACGCGCGCCAATTACCCGCCGGTCGACTTTCCGAACGAACTTCCAACTCAGGCAGGAAGCACCACGTTTTGTGTTAAGTTACGGTTATCCGGGAAAAGGAATTCCGATGTTTCTGGGATACTCGGTTGTGTCCGGTGAAGGTGTGATTGCTTGATCTCTGACATGATATTGACTGAGATGGTGCGAGTGACGCGCCGGTGAGGCGGCCCGGTTAGAGGTAAGTTACGTCATTCCAAGAATTACGACTGTACATGGAATTTTTTTTAGATAACAGACGCACACATTTAGCGCTAAAAATAAAAATAATAGTAATGTAAAACGGTGCATAATGAGATGAGGGAGCTCTTCCTGTTCTTCTAATTGAAACGGAAACGGCCAATCGTGTATTCGGACGCGAGTAAATCGCTCGCCATATGCCTTCCCAAGTCGGTGCGTTTTCGTTTTTTTTTCACGGTTTTGACACGCGCTCCTATCGGAAAAAATGAGGTCGATCTATGACCAGAGTTTCTTCAATTTTCACTATTTTAAATAAGGAAAAATGAGTGATGAAGGTGGTGGTAAATATGTGATTGTTGCGAGGATTTAAGAAGATAATTTCCTTGAAATGAGGTAAATCGTAACCGAGATATGAAACTGTTATTTTTCTAAATGTACCGCCTCATGTGGATTTCTTGTACAAGTGCCAGGAAGTCGAAGTGAATAAGCCGGCAAATCCGTAGGTTTAATAGTCACAATCACTAAAAAAATGTCTAATTCATCATCGGACTCAATGGGATTATATGGCCCTAACAAGGATCAGGGGGGGCTGCGGAAGGCAACTGCATATTTCGAAAAGTTGAAAGGGCTAGGAAATTTGAACACTATAAATTTCCGTGATTTTGATATCTAAAACATATTTTTTCTCACCAAAGCATCTTAGATAAGATGCGTCCTTACGTGGATCTCTAAAAGATTTTTTAGTAGAAGTTGCTTCCAAATTTTTTACGTCCCTGTATCTGTGGCATATGTATTACAAATCGATTGGAACTAGATCAGGATCGTACTAAGCGGAAAATGAAAATAGCAAAATTTTTTAAAGTTTCATGTTGTTCCTCAAAAGATTATAATAATTCTGAAGAGGGGGGTGCACCACTGACTTAAACAAAGCTTGAATTTTCGAAAAAATTAATATAATGAAATTTGTATAAATCCATTTTAATTAAATCCAGGATCGTACCGTGAGTGAAGAATGATAAAAAGTATAGAAAATCTCACTTCGATTTGTTTGTTCATGGTTTGCGATTTATAATAAAATGAAAGTCTTATAAAAGACCTCCTGAAATCTGTGAAAGACTTTTACAAGGTCTTATCTTACCATCTACATGTAATCCCCCTTTAAATTTCTATCAGACGAAAGTGCCACATCCGCCGCAAAATGTACGAAAGCTCGTGTTCATATCAGGGAGCCCTGGAGCTGAAACGTACCCCATCTACGACCTGCCCTCTCGGGATTAAAACCGAGGAATTTGGAACTTCTACTGATTGGCCCGCTTATCGGTTCTGCAACCCCAGCACTTTTGAGCAGCTCAAACAAAGCGTGGAGAAGGCCAAAGCAGCCCTACAGGTAACTTAAATCATCATTACCTTTAAAATAAATTTAAAACAGAAACTTTCAGGATAGAACGTCCTTTTTCGGCAATGCCAGCGCCTTTAGCGACCTCTACAACGTTTCGTCCACAGGGAGGGCGCATCATCAGGACAATAGCATCCACGACAACTCCCGGTTGAGAGATACCACAGAGGTGGACGTTAAACGAGGTAATTTGATGGCTACACTTCGTTATTTTTCCGAATGAAAAACCGGCCCCAATTAAGCAAATTTTTAAGAGGTCTCGCCAACAAAGGGCTATTAAGGAATCAAATAAAGGCGCCCCCCATTTAAAAAACGGTCGCAAAAAGAAAACAAAGGGACAAAGAACGGGGGCGGAGGGCCTGCAAAGAAAATCATCTCTCGGTGCTACCGCCGCCGTCGTCGACGACGACGTCGGTTTCACTGTGGATAAAAGGAGCAAAGAATGCAAAGATATAAAGGGATAATAAAAATCTGAAGGGCATTGTGTGAGATATGGGGCAGGAGCAGGAATAGAATTCATAAATTCACATGCTCGATGCTTAAAACAAACGCAACCTCCGAGAATCAAACGCAATAAATCCATAGAGGATAAATCAATAGAGGTTAGGATATTGGCCCGGGGCCGGGGGGCGCAGCTCTCAGTTCAAATTGATAGTGACGCGTTTCCGGCCTCTAATTGACGTGTGCGAAGTGATTGATGCGCCGCTTCCGCTCCACCATGTTTGATCGGCCCGTTTAATTGCTCCCCTTATCACAACCGCCCTCAATCCCATCGGATCGGTTTCGCATGATCTCACTTGATTGGTCAATAACTTCATCCCCGAAATCCCCAAACACGTCACACATAAACAATGCAAATTGCTTATTTGCCTAGGCAAATCATACTCCATACCTGCTCCAAGTAGGCGCTCATCTTTAAAATCATAATGCTAAAAGTGGCACTGTCAGTTCTCTGCTTTTCCTTTCTGAATTTTTGCGTGAAATGAAGAAATTCTTTAAACCAGAGGAATATTGTTCCTTTTGGAGGAGTGGCCCACTCAAGTGACAGAACTCAAAATTGTTCACCCGAACAAATAATTTTAAATTTTTGTTGGAAATTGGTGTCCATATTCAAAACATCTATCAAACACACTAGTTGTCTGGTCTTACGAGATGTACTGGTTCAGGAGTTTTTCTTAAGGGGTTTGAAGATTTAAAACAATTGATTTTTAAAGAATCTCGGTACGTCTCGGAAACTTCCCTACTCACTACCGAAAAATGTTATGTAAAACTTTCGGGAAGCACTGTACAATATTGCCTAAAATTTGAATGACGCTGTCGCCACCAGTACAATCGCCCGTCATTTGTAGTCACACACAGTTTAGTAGACAAAATTTTTCACAAAATTTCCGTCATGGACTTCACATCGTTCCTTCTGGACTACGTAGGGGTTTACCACTACCTGGTGATGGCCGGCTGCGTGATGGGGGCTTTCTACCTCCACGAGTTCCTCAACAGCAGCGCTCGTGGCAAAAACGACTCCAAAAAGCTTATCAGTTATGGATACGAGACACACAATGGACCTTCGATGTGGAAGAACGTGTTCCACGAAGCCAGAGGTCAAAGACAATCGCCAATTAACCTGATCACCGCCTGTTCCGTTAGGCGGCCCTTTGAACTGAACCCCCTCAAGTTCTCCACCGAGTTCCATCAGTTCCCTTGCGAAATGACGGTGCACAACAACGGTGTAAATGCAGTGTTGTACGCTAAATGGAAGAGTCCGACGCAACCCAACATCACTGGAGGACCCTTGGAGGACGATGTTTATAATTTTTTAAACGTGAGGTTTCGATGGGGCCCGATTGACAACGAGGGGTCTGAACACATGGTGGACTCACAGCAGTTCTCCGTTGAGATGCAAATGGCCTTTGTGAAAGATAGCGACAATTCTAATAGTCGCGAGCTTTTGGACATTGCTAGGGCCAAGGATTTACTGATGCTGAGCTACTTTTTCATGGTGACTCCCACGGACAACCCATATTTGGAACCGTTAATTGAGGCCTTAAAAGTGCTGAAATATCCGATGAGCTGCGCGAATATATGTCCATTTCCGTTGAAGCTACTCGCTCCGGTTTTCCCTAAGAATTATTTTTTCTACGAGGGCTCCCTCACGTTTCCTCCTTGCACCGAGGGAGTGAAGTGGATCGTTCAGCCGGAACCTCTGCTCATTTCGAGCAGGCAGGTGAGCCAGTTTAGGAAGCTGAAAGCTTTGAATTGCGTACCGATTATCAGCAATTTGCGCCCAGTGCAGATGCTCAACGGACGAGAAGTGCTGTATTATGATTAGATTTGTTACGACATTGTCATGGTGGAAGACAAATCTCAAAATAAATCTTTACAAACTTTAAACAACAATGATAATTTTAGTAAAACAAAATCAAGAGCCAGAGGGAAATAATGTTGGATATCCGACCATCGTTCGTTCGTTCGTTGATGGATTAACTAACGGGGCCCGAAAAGAGGGGAAATCGCAGCCCCGTCCCGGATTCCGCAACGTAAGATGGCAATCCGGGGGGATGATTCCGGGCCCGGGGTCGCCATGGCAACACCCGGCGGGATCTTATTGGACCCCGATCGTGGGGGGTACGCCGTCGCCATGCCACCGTGACTAAATTTTACGCGCCGCGACGCTTGATGAGCCGACGCTAATTCGGGAGGATCATACAATTTTTAACAGCAATAATAATTAGAAAAATCTTGGTCGGCAGCATTTGTGGTTTTTGTCGCCCTGCTTTACGTTTTCATCCTAAAAACATCTGACGTCGTTTTCTCTCTTCTTTATTTTAAAATCCACCAAACCGAAAATATGCTCAATTAAATTTTTAAAAATGGAGTCAACATTTAATGAAACAACAACAGAAAGCGATGAAACTCCCTTTACTAAAACCAGAGAAATGGCAGCGCTGCGATTGACAATTGTTTTAAATATGGGCGTCAATGATCTATAACAAATGAGACATAGCAATCAAGAATCGGCATTGAGTTAAAATTCGTCCTATTTTTGAATGGAAGAACGTCATATATTAGTACCTGTCATTTGTAACTTTGTCGCCATAAATGCATCATGCGCACGCGTAATTATAATTATAATAAAATATGTGCTTGACTTGTAAAAAGGGCAAACGAAGCTTAAAAAATCCATATAACATCCATTTCTTCTAAACCATTGATGAGTTCATATTCCGATGAATACGAGTTGCAAGATAACAACATTACCAAATCGAGCAAAATATTTATTATATCAAAATATATTCATATCAAGTCAAAAATAAAGAACGATGTTCAATGAAATGGAAATTCATCGAGAAAATCAAAATGATGAGAGCCCCAAGAGTTAAACTAAATAAATGACAACAACGCGTTTGACAATGGTTTTAAATATGGGCGTTGAATTTTGCCATGTAAACCTTTTATCAATTTAGATTGGCTTTGAAGTCGATTCGCGAATTTTCGCGGTCGTATCGAGATTGAAATGGCATGAAAAATGTAACTACAACAACAGTAACAGCACTGGCGTGAATGACAAATGTTGCACATCAGCTGCTCCGGTCTTTTGTCAAAATCAACTTAAAAACAAATTGAAAATTTTATTCATTCTCAATTTTAATGAAAATCAGTAATTGTCCTGGATGGATGACTTCGCAATTACATGAAAATAATTCCTTTTCCACTCATTCCGATTACCAACACACAAAATTCATTAAAAAAAAACTCGATGATCTTGATAACCCCCTGCAAGGAACGCTCCGAATGCCAGACAAAACGAAAAAATTGCCACAACCCCTGGATACATCATAAAATCCGGCAAGTCATCCCAGATCGGTAGGTGGCAACGATAAGCGTCGAGCCGGGTGTTGATAAAAGCCCTCTAAAAGGCCGCCCGGGAGTCATAAGTGATGATACGGCAACGACGGGCGGTTACCCTGTTATTTATTACCCCCGTTAAACGGGCGGGGAGTCACTCCCCCCTTTGGCTGTCTAAACACACAGCCTTTAAACGTATGCTTGTGCCCCCTTTCACGGTGAATCAGCGCATTTTTTTTCGGACGATGGCCAGTTTCAAGGATCGTTGGAATTTCTCCGAGACTCATGAATGAGAAAGCAATACATATAAATATTGAAGATGAATGTGGGGTCCAGGATCAGGGTAAGGGATGATCCCCAAAGTTTGTAATACCATACAACCCTGGAAATTAATGTTCTAGCAATGGTGTAGTGGCTTTTTTTTGGAGTCACTAAAAGCTAGATTTTTGTCTCCCTTCCTGTAAAAGGGCTTTTGTCACGTCTTCTACAGGATGGCTTCAGTTGCTCCATGGCCTTGTCGAAATAATTATTTTTCAATATGGTCGTCGGAAGCAATGACATTGACACATGATGTTGTCCCACCATGAGCCATTTTGGAATATCAATAACACAGTAGCAGCGGCCGTTTTGTTGCACCTTTGAGGTATATTTTTCCTAAAGGGAACCATTGAAATTCATCCTGTAACAATGTTTGTTTTTGAGTACGCCCCTGATTTCTCCCTTATAACCGACACGCCCCGCCGGTTAGCGGGTGCCACTAATTGATATACGGCCGCGTTCGCGTCATGCCGCCGCTCCGACCCTGACAGTTCTTTGTTGGTGAGAAAATGGATTTCCATTGGATGTATCACGTGATTTATCGCGATCCCGCGTCGAACTGTCGGCAGCGATGATATGCGATCCAGGAATAGGGGGTAAAGTTCAATTTTCTTTTTTTTCGAAAGTGGGTAAAAGATAATATGTTATGTGCAGTTAGAGCATTCCTCACCCTGATTACTGTAATGAATAAATCTCTCGCAATCACAACAGAGTTATTTTGCAATTAAAGAAAAATGGACGTCAAAATTCATTAAGTATGGCGTCATACGTCGTGAACTGCCACTTTTCACAGCAACGCAACAAAGACGATTTCAGACATACCACACCAAGGGAAACAAGATGATCGCATTTTTTCGATTGTCTTTGCTTTTTATGAAGTTTTACAGTTGTCGCCTGTGTCAGACTGTCACAGAGGGTACAGCGAGACTAACACAAACCAAAGTAACCAGGTAGCAAATTGTAACCACAAGTATCATTATATTTAAATATTGCTCGCCTTCTTCGCAATATCTCTAAAATATTGCGTTTTCCAATTAAATCAAACTGAAAATAGGCGTATCGCAGTATTGTAACGTCAGGACGAGTTACGCACCGAACTCCATCACAATAAAACATAATCGTAACGATACGGGGGCGCCGTTATCACGAGACATCGCCCCCCTCGAGCGTTCGCTGATTAATAGACTCCGATCCCGGGCATTTAGTAGTTCGCAAGTTCCACACTAGGGTTGAAATAATCTGATAACGACTTTATATTGCCCGAGCTAACGACAACTTACCAGCCGCTGACAGTGATTTAATGGGGCCGAGGGATGGTTTTTGCGGTGGCGGCTATCTCTCATGCCTTTCGGGGATGTCTTGGGAAGGGTTAATAATGAAAGTCGAGGCGATGGGAAATAATGTAGATTATGAAGTCATGGGGAGGTTTTTGGAAAGAAGTTTCCACTGGAGCAGTTGTAAACAAGATGACACCAAGGAAGTGTATCAATTTTTCTCTATTTCTTCACTTTACTACTTTTCATGTTTTTACTTCCTTTCAGCACATATTCATTATTTTAACACGATGTATGGAGTCATGAAATACCTACGGATAATACCAATTCTTGGCAATATGATGAAAGGGAAGCTCCCTATGAAAATCTCATAGTAGTTCGAAATAATGTTCCGGCGCATCTTCCTACTACACCCATGCACTTTTTAAAAAACGACTAAACTTTTCACTCAACTTTGAGATGTTAACCCATTCGCAGTACTGTCGTTTAAGTATCTACTATAGAATTTTCTATTGTTAACTGTTAGGCTACACTTCTAAATATTAACACCATTTGATAAGTTAAAAATTCTGATTTCCTCGAGAAATTTCCATTAGCTAACGCAAATTCGACACCATTCTGGAATGTACCCGTCATCTTATGAAATTGTACCCTCCGCCACCATTTTGAATGTGAAAATCCGCCAATGCAGTAGTGATGGGTCAAACGTCATTATTTGACAATGAAAAATTGCATAAGAGAGCCATGACGCATTCCTCAACGTTCTTTTTGGTTAATATTTTCCCAGTCTAATATCTGCACCCTCGAAACTCCAAAACTCACCCCGCAACCCTGCATCATAGGGTCGACTTAATGGCGTACGGATCATGCCCTAATTCGTTAAATGGCTCGAAACATATGCCCCGTGGACGACTGACGCATGTCGTGTAACGATTTAGATGTCATGTCATCCAGAAGCTCTGCGACGATTGTTATTGTAATCCCTAATTGAAGATTCTCTGATAAGGGGATGAGAATTTATCGTTTTCTGAGGGGGTGAATGTCGAATGCAAAGCTTGGAATATCTAACGAGTTAATTAGAATATGAGATTCTGCTTGAAGTACTAAAGGAAAGTAATTGTTGCTCCCAATGGACAGTGACCGAATTTTATAAATGAGTGAGGCTGGAAATTTGGCAAATGTCAAGTTTTATCAAAGATATGTGCTGAATTTTTAACCTCATTCATCTGTCAACTTTGGCTGCCACTACCATCTGTCAAAATCTTTTGTTTACGTGGCGAGTGAACATTCCAATGTTTTCAAAGATTATTCACAACCGATTTAACCGGCAACAACAAACCATAACACAAAACCGTCGGACAATCAGCGTTCGGCTGCGCCCCCCTAAGGCCTAAAGTGGAATATCGGTTAAGGGTGGGTCGCAGTTCCCACGGGTGCGACTCGGGTGCGTGCCAACAACCACTAACCAAACAAAAACAGGCGCGCATCGCGCAATTTAACTGCATTGTTTGCTAATAGCCAAGTGAGCAATAATTTTCGGCCCAATGTAAACTTGACTTTCGGGCCCGGAAGTCCGAATAAGAGAAAGAAACAGACCAAATATATGGGAATTTTAGGGTCCCTCTGTGAGGGTTTTTGATATATTCTAATGGGGATGGTTCGAAAAATGCGGCAACTGGCAGTGAAATAAACTGAGTCATGTTAAATATTTCTTTCAGGGTTGAGTATAGATAAGTCTCTCCACTCTCAAGTCACCCCTACCAAATCGTACAATGGTCTTTCAGAATCGCTGAGCAGGACAAAATGTGGTAAGTTTTTGAATTTCAGACTCAAATTCTTCATAAACAGCCCTTATCTTCCGCGACCCTCCAAAATCCAAAACGGCATAAAATTTTACCGAAACCTACAGTATTCATCTTAAAAAGGAAAAAGGTATACATATAATCCTCTTGCGTGGCCTTCGGATTAGGAAAAAATTTAAATAAAGATTCGTTGTTATTGGCACTTTACCCACAAAACGGCGTCAGTAGAATTTCGATCCCGTGTTTCGGTTTCATGCAACCATCATCATCTTCATTTTCTTAAATATCGATTATTAACGTTTATTAGACATTTTAAAGATGATGATCTATCGCGCTAAGGAAAAAATCAACGCGTTCTGTAAAAAACCGACTAGAACACACACCCTGTATGTCTTCGAATTTTCAATAATCAACGTCGGTTTGATCATGCTCCTTTAGTTTGGAGTATCCCAAGAGATGGAATTTTCATAGACTCAAAAGCGAAAAATTGAGACAGATATCTGTAATATTTCTTTCTTAGTTTGTGAAGGTTTCTGCTTTCTACGACCCAAATCAATACTCATTTGTCGCTCATAACGTTCTCTGGTATGAAACACACGTTTTACCCGTGTAGTTCGGATGTTCGCCGTTGCCCTTTGCAATGGCAAAATGGGATGTTGGTTGTAAGGGCTAATATGAGATGGCGCCACATGTCAAGCTGTTTCGCATTTTAAGCCGAATATTATTTTTGGTCTCTATCGTCGTGTATTAGTCTTTCATATCTAATTTTAACGAAAAGTTTAAAATTCCTTCATTTGCGCAAATTGCTGAAGCTTGGAAATTATTCAAAATCATTTTCCATTTTTGCTTCAAGCAGCATAATGGAGTTTTAAATGGAAAAAAATCAGCGAGTCAACCTGGTAGTCGCAAACATTTGCAATGCAAGATGCAGTTTCACTTGTTGGCGAAGATGAACACCATCTGGCACTGCCAGTGATTAAGCCCTATTCCACCTTCAGAAACAATTTTCCTAATTTTTTGATGATCTACAAACGCATCCGGATGAATAAATTTGGTTGGACGTATCAATCAATCAGATGTTAACGGCGCATGTACGTGTCTCTACTCCTCGTTTAACAACATTTCTGACGATTGTGCACTCCTCAAGGAGCGAGGGCACAAACGCTTCCCTGCTTGATTTACTAGAAAAATAATTTTTAACGTTTATCGGAAAAAAAAATCTATCGCAAATTTAAATTGAGGAACGAGTCAGTCTGCCATTAAGTTTCGCAACTGTCTTGTTTCATTCAAACGATACCCATTAATTGGTAGTGATGTTTAAGGCGGAGAATATTTGAAAAAGAGACATTGCGAGTTTAAAACGGTGCGTCATCAAGTATCGTCAACTGTTAGTTTTTCTCAATGGAAGATTTGCCCAGAGTTTGATTTAAAATTAATTGGTCTTTGGACCCAAAAAATCAGGAAAATTAACGCCGCTCTGGCGTTTTGTGTATTCTACCGGGAGTTGGTGGGAAAACGTCCGCTCCGGGTGCAATTGGCCGCCGCTCCGGGGAGGAAGTGTCCCGGAGACAGCGGTATCCGCCGGCGCTCCGGCCCGCTTCCGACGCACAGCCACTTTCCTGCCACCCGGAATGTTGTTTATTTAATTCCACGTTTGTTTATGATGTCGATTGTTTGCTGCACATAACTTTTCCAGAAGCCTGAATGGAAGGAGGCAAGTCGAAACCTTCGTAATAATGAAATTTCCACGTCCGCATTACCAAGGGATGCCGCGAAATACTTCGAGTGTACCGCGTCATTTCCTACCGATGGAATCGGGAGGGAGTTTCTCCTTCTGCGTGAAGTTTTCAAGATGGGAATATTATGATGATTCGTGACATAGACGTAGATATAATTATTAAAAAAAGAAACACTGCAGAGGGGGTGAGAGAAATAACATAGAATGGAAATCAGAATGTTCTGATAACACTCTGAGGTATCCCTGATGCCAGAAAAAAGCTCCTGTTGTAATTATTAACCGCAATTTGGCATTATTGATGTCATGATTTGCTGGAAAAATCGCAAAGTTCGTCAAAAAATGTCCCAACACGACTCTTAAATACAAAAGTGCGCTTATTACCTCCTCTCCTCCGTCGCTGTCTCAACCAGAAATTCCCGCACATCAGATTATCCAGGGCGGTGGGGACGCTATCCGGGTTTAATTTAAAATTAATATAGCACAGGCGGCGAATGCCGGAAATGAGCTTTAGGAGCCCCCGGGGGGAGGACGATGGAGGGGCGGCGAGGGGCGGCCGGGTGAGCACGGAGGAGCTTATTAAGAGGCGAAAATTTCGTGAGTTTTTGCTCGGCGTTAATTGATATAACTTGGAAGAGGGGGACGTCCAAACGTTAAGGTGGATCAAATATCTGGCAAATCGATCTGAAGGTTAATCTTAATCAATGGCAAACGACAACAATTCATAGTTTCTATATGATATTTATCATTCTAGCAAAGTTACCTGGACTTTGCTCTTAATTGGCACTGTCATCCATAACAAAAAGTCTGATAGGTTGAAGGGCATTGGACAAATTCTTGGTTTCTATGGAAACCGATTTGAAGTTAAACATAACAGAACATCAATAATTTAGCCCTATACCTGGCAACATATTACCTAACATAAAGATGATGTTACTGTTGCCTCTCATGAGTATTGTTACTTTAACAATAATTTGCAAATGTATTACTTACTCCCAATAAATTTCCTTGTAGGGCCAATTGTTGGTTGTTCCTTAGCCTCATAGTTAGAGGCTCTACTTATCAGAAGTGACTAATGAATAGTGTCTGATTGGCAATGTTTCGTCTCTGTTCTGCTCTGCTGCTGCTCTTCCTCTAAAAGAGAAGGTCTTATTTAGCATTAGCGATGTGTTGGAATCGGGGCCTACGTGCTGCAAGCTAGGCCGCATTCTTCAGATATTTTCATTTTGAAGCAACCTTTCAATCATTTTTGGGGTGAGAAAATTTCCCCACAATTCATTCTCAGTTAAAGACAAACATGATAAAGAGCCACAACAACAAACAATTATCGTTTATCATGGGGCAATCACAACACTAATGAGGTTGTGAAGGACCGTAATAAATTTTAAATAAATGTTCTACTCTCGGAACTACCGCTCAGGGTACTACGATACATAAACAAATTGAGGAATGAGAAAAGACTGCGCATGCGTAAAATTTGATGAAACGCCGTCAGCAAATTAATCATTTTTGAAATAACACATGGTGCATAATAAAACCGCAGTAAAACTGCTTCTTTTGCGAGATTTTTCATAGCCAACTGAGATACTTCGCTTTCGACTTGTTGCTAGAGATTGATTTGTATATTTTCTAAGAGGTACATACGTGTGTGCTAAAGAGTGAAGAAATATAACATAAAATAGCATTATATTATGCCAAAATTATCATGTGCATATGTCAATCTACATATCAGAACAATGTCATTTTCTTCTTCGCTTCGCATTTACCCCTAAGAACTGCCACTGAATTTTAGATATCTAATTGGGAACTGCTTAAATGATGATGATGCTGCGAAACGGAAGAAAGTGATTAACAAATCATAATCTCAAACAGCATTTTATTACGTCAAATTTAATGTTACAATTACTCGCTTTCTTTGTTTAGCATTTTTCTCATCACGAATCGTATTTAATTTTGGAGTTCTCAATAGAGCTTAGTACTTAAAATGGCAATATGTAGTATATTTATTGGGTCTCCCCTTAAGCCTGTCCTGGTAAGTGTCCCAAACAATTGATATTGTAGCTACCAGCGCAGGTCGCATGCATAGCATTCGGTGCATAATAAAGCGACAAAGCTGGCCACTCGAGTGCAATAAGTGCAAAATATTAATGCGCCGGTGTCGCGGTAGAGTGGCTCCGACACGTGACTTGTTTGGCGCCCCACGACGTGGGATCACGTGCGGAAAGGGGACCTCGGAAAACTTGACCCTTTGTCTTTTTTTCTATATTCTCTAGTACATAATACTGAGATTTTTATCGGTTTTGTTCAGTTTCTGGCCATTTTTGAACCTAACAAGCCCCTCCACAAGAAAAGCCTATTTTCCACTACTCCATTATTCGCCTTGGCTTGTGTATTCTCCACGTCGAGCGTTAAAATTGGCGTGTTCTCGCTCCGACTTCTCCCCGAAGATGCAAAGCGATAATAATAGCAATTTGAGGAGTAATGTGCTTTTGAGGGAACGACGATGCATTAAAACTACGTATCTGCGAAAGATTACACTTCTTTGTGTTGGGCACGATGATGTGTCGTAATTTCGGGCTTTAGGAGTGGCAAAGTGGGGTATTTGTTTGGTTGTACCATGAGGGAGACAAAACGTAAAATTTAAGTTTTCAAATTCAGACAAAACGCGTTTTCCATATAGTGTCAGATAGGATTTTTTTAATTGTTTTCTATGGTCTACCGAAACAAAATGTTCTCTATATAATAAGAACTTTTTTCAACCGCCTTAAAGAGTGTTTGTCATAGATCCATGAAGATTTAAGGAACAAATATATGAGACACCCTATACATAAACAATGAATGAGTAACCTTAACGTCAAAATTCCTTTTGCATCATGACGTGAAAGGACTGCTGGTTTCAAGGTAGTTGCAAATCTTGCCATTATAGGGACATAAAATTTTATTTAATAATGGTGACACTTCAAGTACAGAGATAGATCCTTGTACAAGCAATTGACGTGAATAGTGAGATTCTTTTAGTGAAATATTCATATATCTCTGGGTTTTTGGCAAGACGCTTTATAACCAATAAGACTGTGAAACATCTACTTCTAACAAAGGTTCTGCCGAACCTATTTCTGGATCCTTAACGACTTCCACTTGGAAAGAGACCATGCCACTATTCCTCCGGTTCGGAATCCGGCCAGTGAGGGGGCGCTCCGGTCGCAGGAAGTGATGCCATGGCAACACATCGATTGTCGGCCGCCCGCCGGCGGCGACGGCATGTTGAAATTTTACTGCCGACAAACCTTGATTTAATTCTACAATAAAAAACGACGATGATAAATCTATAAATATATCATATCAGTTTTTTAAGTTAATAATGCTCTGTAATAGCCCAAATAGGAAAATTTGTTTCTCCCCCATTTCAGTTAAATCTAAAATAATAACATGTCATATAAAAGCTAATTCATCAGTCCATTAACACCACCCACGAAGTGAGCGAGAGTCAAGCACCCCAACACTACCGACAGATAATAGTCTAATCATCGTTCTTCCCCCTGCGCCGCCACCCTCGTCACGCCAGTCACGCGTCCGATGCTCACTTCTTTTATCCGCGACAATAGGCATTATTTAGAGAGGATGACAATTGACATACGCCTCGACGTGTTCGACGACTTTTGTTTTGGTCCTGTGGGAACGATGCTCGAATGTTTTGATTTCTGAGGTGGGGCCGTGTGGGATCGACTTAATTGGCCGGAGAACACGGGGCTTCTGGGGCAAGTTACTATTAAACTGAGTCCATTTAGTGTGTTCAATGGGTTTCCACTCTAAATAATTATTTATTTTACAAATTACAGCCGACGATAAAGTTTATTTAATTAGTAAAAAAACGATAAGTCAAAGTTAATAAATTCGCCTCCAATACACCCCGACAACCATGCTAAAAGCAGGGAATTATTATTATCTTATCAGGCACAATTTCGCAAACACCTCAAGAAAATAACAAAAAAAAAAACAAGGCGAAAAGACATACACAATCCCGTTGCCACCGCTTCACCCCCCACTTCACCCCTTCATGGGGGGTCGAAAAAGGGGCCGTCCTTTATTTATGACGCCACCGTATCCTTCCCGTTCCGGCCGTGGATTGGCAGCCATTCCCTGGCCCCGCCCGCTGCCAGTTTCATCCCCTAAGCCGACTTTGAAAAAGTTCGCAGTCGATCATATAGGGTGTTTTCGGTTTGACACCGTCAGACGTGCCGCGGCGGTGTTTTGACAGTTGTGTGTTGACATCGTGCTTTTCGGCTATGGGTTTGATGGTGGTTTCTCTGGGGTTTAGTAAAAGGGTTCATGTTTAATAGTGCGGTTTTGAGGCCATTCGATTGATGATGCTGGATATCAAGCCGTCGGCAGACTATTTGAGTCGCAGTTCCACGTTTGGGCAATTTTCGATGCTGTTTGGTATGTCCAAACAGTATTAAGTTCACACAGAATGTATATATTTTTTACATACCGACACACTTCTCTTACAGAAGTATATATTTATGGTGTATTTCTTATTACAGATACCTCGTATAAAGGATCATGGAGTTCACATGCAGCCGCACAATCTCAAGGTAAGTTTAAGTGGCGCTTGAAAGTAATTTACGGTTTACCCGGCATTTATTTATTTGATAATTTTTATCAATAAAAAATATATGTAATATGCAATATATACACATGTTTAAAAATTTGTATACCTGCAGGAGTCGCCAAAAATTTCATTAAATTTAACTTTAATATTTACTTAAAATGTTACCTTAAAATATATCAAACATCAATTTAATTAATAACGATAATTTGGGATAAATCATATTTTAAGAAAAAAAACAAAAACATTATTGGGCTCGTCCGGGATTTGAACCCGGGACCTCCCGCACCCTAAGCGGAAATCATACCCCTAGACCAACGAGCCGCTGAAAGTGCTCGCGCTAAAATTTTATACATTCGATCTCATTTTGTACCTGCCATCTATTGTTTATATTATAGAATAAACATCAATAAACAAGAATTTGAGTCGAGATTGATGTAATTTATTATATACCATCTGTGAGCAATAAAGATTACGAACAATAATATCATGTGCCACAACTTTCACCAGAAAACCGATGGATATATGTATTTAGATTGAATATAATTTTTTTTACCTACTTTTCCGATATGTAATTTCTATACGATAAGTTCGCAGATATTTCACTTCCGAGATACAGAGTGATTAGGTTTGAAAATAGAACTTTTAAAGATTATGAGATACTAAAGTCAAAGGGTTGAAGCCTATTCTTAATAATTAAAGGATACGAAACCTAACTCCAAAATAATTATTTCTGTGTAGGTTTTCGTGACCAATTGGGACGTTACAGAATGGTCAATAGGGCCTATCTAAGACAAATAAATATAATTTATTGATCGTTTGATACATTCTCTTTAAGCAGCCTTGATAATTCAGCGACTCGCAAGTCTGTCAAAAACATTAGTGCTCTATTTGAGATTAGAGTGCAAGTGAAATCAGCTCTTATATATGTAAGTCACCTGAACATAATATACATATATGTATATTAGACATACTGGAGCATATAATATACACTTGGAGCAAACATATACATGTACTTGGAGCCTCTTTCAAATATGTGCTCGTACGTCAGAAACATATGCACAAAATTCTTGTGTGTACCCGCAGGACAAATTCCTATATCCAAAACAACATAAAAACATTCGAAAAGTCGCAATCCCTGTAACAACCATCGAAATAGCCCTTAACTGCTGAATGGGAGACATTGAAAACGAAAATTGTGCCCCGGTTTTATCGGCGTCGTTGAAAGATAGCGACGGCAACAGCGAATCGTGAATCGGAAAAGGACATTCGGCCCGGCAGTCCGGGAAGGAAGGGACTCTTTCCTGTTCCGGGAGCCCAATCAGACATCTGAGGAATAATTGATAACGACCAACGTGGCATAGTGGAGCTGCCCGAGTTATTTGTCGCCTCGAATTCAATTCGAGGACTACGCCACTGGATTCCGATGGGCATTCTTCCGAAATTAATGTGGATAACTCGGCCATTCACTCAACTGTCAATCAACGCGCGGGTGCTTGATTAAACTCCCCTGCAGTTATTACCCAACAAGTCATCAGTTTGTTGTAAAAAATCACACAGTCGATCCAGAATCCTATTTGTTAAGCCGCGTTCACACTACTGACAATCGCTTTATCTCTTTGGGGCGCTAAAGTGACAATCGGGCATCGACAATGGAACATCAAAGCGAAATCAAGCGTGCCGCGGGCGATGCACAGCGCCCTTTGATCGTACAAATCAGGAGTCCGATTTGCGCGGAATAACAATTGGATTTTCGAGAAAAGCTTTGATTGTTGTCATCACTTCTTGGCATACAGGGTGTCTGTATCTAAAGCATAAACATGAGAATTTGGTTGATCATAAGCGATGCAATGTATGTTAAATTGAGCCAAAGCTGTGCAATTTAGAGTTCAAGAATATGCCGAGAATAAATCCCAGGCATCCAGATGATTTGTTCTCAGCTTATTTGACGGGATAATTCAAAATGATTTGACACCAAAGTGCGAAATTGAATTTCTGAACTTAAAAAGAAAGCTAAATTCAAAAACGTGAAAATCTAATATAGCGCCGACAAGAAAAAGCAAAATTTATGATGATAGTCGAAAATCGAATCGTCGAATTTCAAATGTGACACGGCCACTTTGTATACGAGGAAAGTTGCAATGGTAGACCTCGTATGTCTTATAGTTACCGAGACCCCCATGGTTGAGCTCCGGACAAGGAGACCTTGTATAAACATGGGAAGGAACGAGGACCAAGTTATGGTAGCTGCCTGCTCTCTAGGATTATACGGAAATTCGCAATTGTTAAAGCGGAATTTCCGTGCCGGACGAACTCCGGGGACGCCGAAAGTGGCTGGTTGGGTTGGGACACGAAAGCAGGAAGCCTTCAACGTAGTCAAAGTGAAACAAAGCGACTTAAAAAGCGCGGAATAAAGGAGAGGGGAAAACTAAGGAAGCAGCTCATTTGTCCACCCAATATAGTCTTTATCGAATTGTGTCGATGATTTTCCGTCGATTTCTACATTTTCTTCCGTCGCCGCTCCGGGATTTTTCATTTCCCATCCCGAACGGCTTTTCCGTCATTACCCGGACCCGCTAATGGAATTTCCAATTGATTGTTCGCCGGGTTCTTTTTCCCTTTTTGCGCTATTTACGGATACCGTTTCCAATCTGGTATTGATCATCGGGGATTTGTAGCGGATATTAAGCTCGCTTCCCTTTCCATTCGAGCAGCATCTTTTCGAGAATTACTGTGTGTTTGACGACAGGATTATTGATATCCCCTCAAAACCCATTTAATTATTATCACCAAAACCACCCGACTTTAAACACTTTAAACACAAACACCTCTTTGAAAGCGCAGCCCGGGGCGTTTTGGCGGTCGCCCCACCGGCCACCGAGCCGTGTGATCCGGGCTTTATTAAGTTTACAATGCAAAGGCATACGCTGCGGGCTCTATCTCTCGCAATATTGCGTATGACAGCTCTGTTATTACGAAAGGACAGAGTCGTATGCACGTTATCTAGACGAGTGTTTATCGTTCGGGGGGTTGTTGGTGTCACTGCGGCACCGAGAAGAGCTAATATTGTCTGTGTCCGATGCAAATCGCTTAAATTGATAGCGACCCACTCGACATACTAAAGGGGAGGATTGTCAGCTATTTTAGAGTGGTTTGGTGGTGTTGAAAATGAATGGAGCTTCCACCTTTTTAAGCTCTGAATGTAGAACTCCTACGATCACTGCAGTTTATACGTCGAATATTCAGGAAAATACGTCATGAGCTCAGGGATCGATTAATAAGGCGAAAATGGGTATTAGCTAACTTCTGTTATGGGTTCTAGAAAAATAAATTCCAGCCTCAATTTGTTTTTTCTAGAATGCTAATTGAGGTTCATACTGTCAAGTTCTATTTTCATGCTACGAAACAAGTTTAAGAGACTAGATATTTTAGATAACATGGACATCTGATTATTCCCTTAGCTTTCCGTTGTTTCACCAAGCGGTCTCTTTCTATACTTATGGTCGAAAAACAAAAGTATAAATGGAGAATTATTTGCGCTCAGAGAGGAGAACGAGGAGAACGGTTAAAATAAACCTAACTTGGGGGGCCGAAACGGCCCCATCGTAACGGAGTGCGGAAAGGAATCTCTTGTCGGTTTCCACGCCAGTTGCCGCCGCCAAACACGGTTCAAGTGGGCCGTGATGGAGAAACAAAAGGCTGACGTAGAACGTGGAAAGTAGGAAAGTGCCATTTTGACGAGAAGAGAACTTTTAACATTTGAATTAGATTTTAAGGCTTCAATCCATTTCGATGGTTCGGATAAAATGAGCTTAAGGATTAAGGAGGAAGAGCAAGAAATCAACATGGTGGAAGGAAACATGAAAAAAACCTAGAATTGTTTGAATGAAAAAGAATTTATCTGGAAAGCAAAGTCAGGAAAAAGGAACTCTTTCGAGCTCAACTTCAAATTAAATTATGCTCTTAGTGAGACAATGGTAACTTCACTTTACATTTTTAACTACAGCCTGTATACTTAGAACTTAATCAAACGACATTCTTATGGTGAAACTGCAGTAACAACAATCTGATGTATATGGTTGATGACCCATAGTTATTTAAAGCCACTATTTTCTTTCAGGTTATGGTACCAACACCCTCTCAAGCATGACGAAAGCTTCCCTGGACCCCCACAGCCATCTCAGACAACCCGGTAAGACATACAATAACTAATATCAATCAAATCAATATCGACATCGGCGGGAAAAAGGTCAAGCGAAAGGGGGCGACTTCTCACTCATCAAATAAATGTTAAATTCGGAGGTCCCTGTTTGCCAAACAAAATCGTGCATTAGAAAAGTAGGACTAGACAAACAAAGGAGGATGTGTGAGCAAATATAGAGGCGAAATCCAGTCCGTATATAAATGCGAACACCCCTGTGTGCCCATTTATTAAGAAAAAGGGCCCTCGAATCATTAGGTCTTGGAAGACGAAATTAAGTTTCGGACGCCGGCGAGGGTGCTTTTTTCGTCTGGATTAAGTGTTTTAACGTCCGAGGTAGTTAATCGGTTCAGAGATCTCGAGGTTATAAGGACAAAAGAAGAAATTACGTTACGCTTCTGGTTAAACAACGATCCGAATTTCCCTAAACATATATTTCTGGATTGCGTGCCACGGCACAGGAATTTCGATAACATCTATAATAATAATAATAATAGAAGTTGTTTTATGGCGTAGAAAAAAAACCAACAGTACTATTACCAAAATTGCTTCAAAAGGGGGCATTTTTAATCAGAGACAAGGTTAAAGGGACTTACTCTATTGCACAAGTAAGTAGGGCAATTTGCTGATGGACATGCAAAGGCTGAAATTACCTGGCAAAACTATTCTCGGTAAACTGTTTATACCGAGGTTTATACAAACAAAGGACACGCCCTTTTCCAGTCAGAAATATTTAGATTGCCTTCCAGGGAATGATTTGCCACTATTAAGCATTCCAACCATGGATAATAGAAGGAAAATAGGAGTTATCAAAGACCCTCGGAAGGGTATCGGGTTTCCATGGATAATCTTAGACTTGTCAAAAGTTAATGTACATCCAATAATATACAGGATGCCTGCTCTATGAATCACACCATTGCGAGTTAGGTCATCTCAAAAAATACCAGATTCCAATTCGATAGGAATTACCCTAAATTAAATAACAACCCCACAGAAATATTAGAGATAAACTGATAATACTTAAAAAACATAAAAATTGTTTCACGCGTGTAAAGAGGTACAAATGGATACCGTACAATAGTGAAACACTTCATGTTATGACGTTACTAAGAATCACAAAAATAACATACCCTTAAAACCTATTATTAGTAGAATAAACTTAGTCATACATCTACCGAAATGAGCTTGAAAAGAACAGTGGCTTGCCAGGGTAGTGGCGCAAAAATGAATTTTTATGACGATGTTGTAAAACGGAATCAATTTTTTACGTATCGAAAATAATACTTCTATTTAAAACCAAGACCCGAATGGCGAAACTCACAAAATAGACATCCTGTATTAATATATATATGGACTCAAAAAATTGTCAAATTTTAGTTCTAAAAATTCTGGGTTTCTGACCACCTATTTCTAAAAAAATCCGGAAAATAAAACAGGAAATTACGATATTCATAGTTATTTTTTCACACTAACAATTTTGATTGAGAACGAATATTTTGAGTGAAGTTTACATAATGAAAAATCCAGGTCTACATTTAAAAAAGTTGATAATGGCTCTGGAGAAACGAAACATTGGATTTCAAAAATAGTATTCGCACGTTACGGCCTAAAAGCGCCGAAAAAAGTAGTCTACGAAACAACCACGAAAATTAAATTTCCTTTTTTTCTGGATATATTCGGAATTATTTCAGATACCGGAATTTTTAAAACTGAAACTTAATAAGCATCCAATCACGCAACTTTCACCTCAATAAACGAAAACATATCTCCCACAGTTCTCAAGCTGACACTAATGAGTCTGGAAGATGGCCTGGCCCACCACAAAATATCATTCTGCAGACTTTATCACTTTATAAAAAATTTTAAATATGGCTGAATATGGCGACCTAAGATAAATAAGGACCAAGGTAAGTCAGGAAGTTGTGTGAAGTTGAAGGAAGTGACGTAATTTTGACGTAACTTCCTCCAAAAACAACGTAACAACAGGGATTATGCTATAAAAGTGGTAAATAGGCAATGGGCATAGTGACGACACTGCCATTAGATTCTGCGCTTTAGCTACCGGTTTATACCGTTTAACTGTGCTAGAACTACAAAATTGGCGGCCACCGATAAACTTTGCCAGAAAACTGTTGTACTTACTTGTAAACACTAAGTATGCTGATACTTTTGGCGATAGATTTCTCGTACTTTATTCCTGGGAGCACTATTTGAGTCTTAAAAGTCACTTTCACTTTTCCTTGCTTGGTCCTTAGCAAAACCGTCTGTATATTCAGGATTTCTGTCACTTACTGCGTTAACTTTAACTATGCTTTTTTCTTGGGGTATTAGTAAATAAAATAAACACTTATCACTATTCTCGTATCAATGAAACTGAGGTAAAGCACCGGAAACTCCTGTGTGCCAAATCAAGCAACAAACACCCGCGGCCATTTTCTTAATAATTACGCCGCTTCGTTATTGTTTTTTTTGGACGTTCCTACGCATCACACCACCTAACCCCCATAATTCCTCGCGTGACGTTACAGCCATCTATGAGCATCCATGGTCGTCTTGTTATTCTTAATAATTACATCGCAACATCTCATACTTCGGTGAGAATTTTGAAATGTTTTTGTGGCCGTTTTTAATGGTTTTAACCGTAATTAATTGCAGATTGAGTGCTATAATTTACCCTCATGTCAATACGCCATAATTAAATCCTCGGGCCAGCTGTTCGCAGCTTTCGGATGGGCCCCATACAGAGCCCTAATTTGGAGCCTTTCGCAGCCCCGGAGCCCACTAATAGAGCCACGATCAAAGCTCAATACATGCAGTAATTACCTGATTATGACCTCCGACTCGGCCGATGATTGTTCCGTTATTGGTCGGCTTTGTTAGGGATGGTCCGCACTGTCGACGTCCGACAGTTATGGTTTTTCATCGATTGCACGATCGATTTTGCATCGTTTTGCCCATTTCTACAGGGTCTTTACAAGGATTCTTCGCCCTCCAGTAATCAAAAGAAACAATTATGGGTCCCTTCCTCATTGTGCCGGTTCATTGATTGAAATCGTCTTTTATTTTACGTAAATTTCTTTTTTCTCTTATTCACGCAAGCTGTAGGTGGAACGAACCAGGGCGAATTATAATAGATATCCTGAATCACGCCATTTTATCTAACGTCAGATCTAAAAAAGATAACTCTTTTGAATTAGCGCCCGTCCGGCCCGGTCAGATATACCTGCGGTTGACCCCTGTATAGTCCGGTGACACGCACACCCCCCCCTCTTTGACCTCGATTGCGGGGGTGCGATTTTTATATCACTTTTGGCACCATAAACATGAATTGGCGTTGCCGTATCAGGAATCGTTATTTTTTTATTCGGGAACGAGACAGAAATTAAACGTGGGAGGTGTGTGGAGTATGGAAGTTCGCCCCTTTAAAGAAGGGGGGTTGTTGTATGGGGTGGCGCCTCCAACTTACAAGACGCAGTCTTGCGGATCATTTCCACTACGTCAAAGATATCTTTTCTTGTAATCGCATGGGGAATATTTATGTTGTATAAGGGGGAGCAAGGAGCTCCGCTCCGAAACATTTTCGTGTTTTCCTTGGTTTTCCTTTATCTTGTAAGGAACATTGCGTTCCATTTTCCAATGTAAAGTTGGATATATTTACACAGAGAAAACATGGAAAAGCCATGGGAATATGAAATGTTGTGAGGTAAATTTTCCAACACAGTTGAACGCCAATATCTCGGGAACACGAGGAGCAATTGCCTTAAAAAATATCTCAAGTTAATCGTTTCGATGCGCTCTCTGGCCCTGTGTGAACCGCTTTGCAGAATCTCTTCTAATTTTTAAATTACGACGTCACCATGGTGCCTTTTTTGGCGATTTTTTGTGTCAAAAATGGAAGTTCGGAAAATGCTTTTCCAAGGCTCCAGGAGATGAATTGGGATATTTTTGGGTTATTTTATCCTTCCAGAAGATCAGTTCTGCAACAAACTAAAATTCAGTTCGGCAACACCCATCATTAGAACCATTAGGCTGAAATCACATAATTCATATACTCGTGCCCGTGGGAGGTTTCCTAAATTATTACTAAAAATACTTATCCACAGCAATCATCGAATGAAAAACGCAATTCGACAATTTAAACCGAACTTACCCAAATCTCTTTTGCAGATCCATATCAAATGTTCGGCCCGACCAGCAGTCGTTTGGCCAGTTCAGGTAAGTCGCCCTAAATCGTCTTAATCGAAATAAAATTGCACACTTTACATAGGAAAATTGCCCCCTTTTTCGGGGGAAATTTCCTCTACTTTCGTCGATGCTAATTAAGGGCATTTTTTTAAATCGGGGAGCGAATTAGGCAATCTGGAAAAATATATCCGACTAGAGTTTTATGTTTTACCCCGAATGAAAAAGCGAAATTAGGAGCGATAATTCGAGTTTAATGGGGATTTTTTGGCGTGGTTATTGCACAGGAACCTTTGATTGTACAGGCTGTCTAAAAACTACCAGAATATTTTCTTAAACATCGCGATTTTGTCAAAACTGAGAGAGCAGCAGGTTTATTTTTGAGGGCACATTTTGTCAAAAATTTGACAAGTACAAAATATTAAAACTCCAATTTGTCAAACTGTTCGATAGTTACGAGTGTCAAACGCCAGTATTTCGAAAACAGTTGAGAATCGGAATGGAGTGTTTTTAAAAAAATCGGATCCTATTTAAAGTAAATAAATTGAATGCTACCAGACTTTCTTGAACCATCCTGTATATTTAAAATTATGTTCAACCTATACCTCAATCCTATAACTTTTGTGTTTGAACTGTTCTTCTTTCGCTATGAAATTTTAAACTGCTGCACATTAAAGCCTGGGATCCCTACATAGCTCGACTTCAGCCTGATTCCCAAAACTAATGTCGGGCCAACAAAACTTTAGGCAATAAATAACAATATTCGACGGATCCATGAACTGGGATCTCTATGATTATTAGTGTCTTATTGGCGCCTATAAGAGGCAAACGCTCAAGGATGACGTGACTTTCCGCGATTTTGCCTCCATGGGTACTAATCCATGGCGTCATATTTGCCAAGTCGGGGACTCAAAACTGTGAAAAACTGACATTTCGTCATTCAGTGATTTACGTAAACATAATATAGGGACAAAATGGCCGAACCAACGCAGCAAAGTTGCCGGAATTCCCACTTCACAGTTTGCTGGCAGTAAGACGCTGTTCTTCCGGATCTTCGGACTGTCAATTTGGCAACGACACGACTTTCAGAGCCATATTGAAAATGATCATTTTGGCAGCGTTTCCAATTCAGCAATGTTAAAATATGTAACATCATTGAAGTATGAAAAGTCCTCGATAAAATTTCCTTTTCGATGAATAATGAATTTCTTTTGTTGTCATTTTATCGTTAAAAAAGTTTAATTACGGAGGCGATTGTTTCGGGACGGGGAACTTGTCCGAGCCGATCCGATTTGCATTTACACAACATTAATCCGGACCGAAATCGCCATTTCAGCCCTTAATATCAATACGGGCGGTTATTAATAATAGGCAAGGGTTCCGGTCGAGAATGTATGCAAAGCAGGCGTGTCTAAATCACCGGCGCCGGAACGTAACATGCGTCGGTTTCCTTCCGCCGTCGGCGCATTTACAAGCGGACCGACGCGAATTTGAATTTCTAATGTCGGGTCGCAACCGAATTATGCTAAAAAACCCGCCCTATCGCTGAAAAAATCGCTCGCGACCGACATTTTGTTTTGTTACCGTAATTAGCGAAAATTGACGGGGCATTATTCAAAAATGAGGTGTCCCTCGTAAATGGGGAGCGACATTAGGCGACACGATTGCCATTAACTGACGAAAACGAATTGCGACTTGACACGGAAAATTCATTACATAATAAAAAATTATAATCGAGACATAACCTAAAAGCGACGCACATCTTCGGCCTTCCTCAAACACCTGCAGAAACTAAGAATCCTCGTGACGATTCTAATTTTCATCGGTCGAGTGTCCGTTATTCCCCCCCCCCCCCTCACCCCTCGAACTCGGAAACAAAAACGCAATTACCCCTCATTTAAAAGTCATTAAAGGTCGGTCAACAAAATCACGCGCCACGGGGCGTGGTTGCCAGATTTATGCTTTAAAAAAGGAGGAAAACGGTGGTTAATGACACCGTTTGGCTTTTGTTTCACGGTCGGCCGGTCTCCCCCCCAAGCAAGCCATACGCGACACGTGACCTTTAGTCATTTGTTTTTGGGGGGTCTGATTTGGTTCTTGCATGCAGGTGACCGTGGGAACAGGCCTTTAATCGTTATGGAATGAGTAATGCGTAATAATAATAATAATTGATATTTCACAGGGTCAGGCCAAATCCAGCTCTGGCAATTCCTGCTCGAGTTGCTGAGCGATTCCTCGAACGCCGCTTGCATAACGTGGGAGGGCACGAATGGGGAGTTCAAACTCACTGACCCCGACGAGGTCGCCAGGAGGTGGGGCGAGAGGAAATCGAAACCGAACATGAATTATGATAAGCTGAGCAGGGCATTAAGGTACGCACACGTGACACCCTATAGAACATCAAAAATCACGGTGATGGCAGTTTAAATCTGCTAAGCGCCACCTGTGTGCGATCAATTTACGAATTTGGGATTTACACAAATTGGCAGATTGACATGCGCACAAACTCCACAAAACTATATGTAACGTTGTATTGCTGATTGCATAAAAATGCAGCCCCTCATGACGTCAATGTCCTCAAAGCGTATTCGTGTACTTAACCGTTCTGTCTGGTGCACTCACTGAAGGAAAATGGGCATCCTTGGTGTTCAAGAAGTCAGTGGCGTAGTTTGCTTTTGAAGAAAGCTTGATTTTACTGCAAATTTGGTTTTCAAAGGAAAATTATTTTTAGGCCACTCTGTTCCTTTAAGCCTGGTCGCCTGACGCCATTGGATTTTTATAATGGATTTTGGGAAATTTCTATGTTTTAAGAAAACTGAACGTCCTTGATTGTGCGAAAATCAGTGGCGTAGTCTGCATTTTTAATGTTTGATAATTTAGGCTGCAGAAGAGCTTGGTGGTGCGTTTTGAATTTGCTCATGCTGCGGCCCTGTCATGACTTCAAGAACCATCACAAAATCTGCAAATTTTTTCGTATTTCCAGCGAACTTTGCATCCTCGCGTCTGGAATTCTACCCTTTGATGCGTATTTTCCTTACTCTTTTAGCTGTCTACATCCGAGCCCTAAGCCATTGCTTCGTACATGCCCTTTGTAACTCCATTAAAAGTCAATCTGAACGTCCAAAAAACCAGTTCAGCAGTCGATTAAGCGTCGGCACGAGGGGACCGCACAATCGTAAAAGTAATTTTCGATTATGGCAACAATCACGTTCTAGAAAAAAAAAGGAAAAAGGACATAACTCAGTTACGTCCCCAGCGATTGCGGAAGCTAATTGCTATGAATGGAGTCCTAGTTATTCGATTACCACGCCTCTGACGTTGGGTAATGCAGTATTGACCGCCTGACGAGATCGTCATTCCTTTGCAGGTACTATTACGACAAGAACATCATGACAAAAGTGCACGGAAAGCGGTACGCCTACAAGTTCGACTTTCAGGGCCTGGCAGCGGCCACGCAGCCGGCCTCCAGCGACCCTGGCAGCTACAAGTACCAGAGCGACTTCTTCATGAGCTCATACCACCACAGCGCTAAATTGGGCGGATTCATGGGCCCTCATGCGGCAATACCCAGCTCGGCAGGTAAAAGCAGTATTTGTTCGACGGTCTGACCACCTCCCTCGAGTAAAATAGCCATCGCTGTCACTGTCACATTCCCGTCTTCAACGCGGCTGTTGACAAACAAATGACGAACGCGAGGTTGTCATTTATTTGATCGGGACGGAATAATCATGAAGAATTAGTAGATCAAGTCTGGCCGCGTTTGGTAGATACCGATGGGCAGTAATGAGTCTCCCCCCCTTACGAAAATCTCGAACGACAACAAATTACCAATTAACCCCCGTCGTAAATAACCGAAACAAAGGGAAACAATAAATTCGCCTCGGGCAATAAAAATTCCCGCGGGAGGACGGATGATGGGTCAGCGTATACCAAATATCCATTAGACGTGATTTCTGGCCCCTGATGCATTATTATCGACTTTATGCCCTTTCATTGGGCTGTACATTATACCGGGACCAGTCACTCAAACGTGGGTTTTTTACTCGGATTTGACCAAATAACGAAGAACTGCTGCCCTTCTAAGGCGCGAAATCGGGACGGTTAATGAATTGCAAGGCGAGTGACGTTGGTGAGAGCAAACCAAACAAAATTAGCATGTAATTTGCTGGCTAAAGGACTGATACTTAGCCTTGCGAAATGACCCGCTTGGTTTTTGGTAACTCGTTAATCCTCTCACACCTCCACAATAGCCGCGAACGCGAAAACTCCCCGCTCAACCCCTTAAATCACGGAGCGAACCCCTTAAACGCCACTATATACCTCATTGAAATTCAAAGGGCCTCTCATATTTATTCATGTACGCACAATATCCAGACGGCATTAAAAAATAATTATAACAATTCGCCGGGGCCTTAATGGGGCCCCCCAGCCTTACTTAACACTTGGCCGTCCCGCCGCTCTCGCGTTAATGACGTAATTCGTTGATTACGCATTGTTTTCCACCCTCGGCCACGCAGCGATCATTACATGTCATTTAACCGGCTCCAGAGGAACGTACGAGGCCCCATCATAACATTGCTCTTTGTTGCAGCCTCCATATTTCCCTCTCCGGGATCGTACTGGAACAGCCCCAGCGCCAACCTGTACTCGAATATTGCGGCCAGCACGCACTCCATAGGGCACCACGCGGGGCCGCACTTGGGCGCGCCGCCCTTGGGCAGCTACCCGCACTACGCATGACCGGTTTCCGGGGGCAGCACCTCGGCCGAATGGAGCCGCAAACTGACGATCTAGTTCTCAAGATGGCGGCCTAGGTACTCCATCAGGTAAATCGCAATAAGTATTGTATTATAATGTCCACTGACGCGCGAGTATTATTTGGTGCAATACGTCTCTGGGGGCAGAGCTATGTAATAGTAAATTTGAAATGTGTAAAGAGCCCTAACACAAACCGTCGCGGCGGATACTGTGATAAAACGTTTTACGTGTTTTAAATGTTACGTTTCGGAGGTCAAAAGGTTCAAATTTGTTCAAATGGCAGTTTTAGGAGTTTTGATCACCGAAAAATCTGTAATGTAAAGGACTTAACTGAAGCGGGTTCAAACGGGTTTCTCCCGCTTGACGCGCCTTAGTTCGCGTACAGGGTGTTTATTTAAAACGTTTCAGTTTCATCTCGATATAACCCAACATCCTGTATAATATGTAAAAAGTACGAGTACTCAAGCTATAATCGATCATAAGCCAGCGGAGAAGTAATAATGACGATTTTCCTCTCGAAGGCGGTGATTTTTCAGTTCCTTATTTGTATTGTTTTAATGAAAAGTATATAAATGTTTTAAACTGTAAATAATAGTCTCTGTATCATACTGGCCTAGTCACATAGCTAAGTGTTAGAACTGCTAGTTTAGGGTAATTTACTTAAGGAGGTGTAGAAATTGTATAAAACGTTTGAGGATCGAACAGGACAAGTTAAAACTGGTTTAAACTAACCGAAGTATTCACGAAAACGAGCAAAAACGTGCAATCAATATGGCCGCCGGGGACAGTGCCAATCGTCTCACTGTCCCCGGCGGCCGTATTATTCATTTTGACAGATTTAAAGCCACTGCAGTTGTCAGTCTTAACCTAAAACTTCTCAAAACAACAATATATCGTAATAGAAGCGTAATATAGCTGAGACCTAGTCATAGCCAGTAATCCCTGAATGTTAGCCCTAAGGCCATTTTTAGATTAGACCCTTTAGCCAGGGTTACCAAAGATGGCGGCGTAGTAGCATTGGAGAAATAAAGTAAATAAATGTTGCTGTATTTATTATATAAAAAAATATAACCTTCTCAAAACAACCTTCCCCCCGTGTTTTCTTCCCCATGATGCCTCCACAGGTTCCAACGTCCCCATATTCAACCTCTAATTATTCTCATTCAAAGCAGAAATCCGCCCTCTTCTCCACATAGACTCCAAAGGGGAGCTGCATCACAACAACGTCGCAAATAGCTTCAATCGCAGCTGAGTTATGCTGACTGCGTCCGTCGCTCGGTGAAATCGTGCGTGAAACTTATGCCTGTCAAGCGACACGCGTCGTATAATGACGTAATAATGTATTGATACAGAACGCCACCCCCGAATGAGAAGCAACCCCGCGTTTTGCGTCATAGGGATGCTGGGGGAAGATTAGTCACAAGATTCATAAATCATCCTTAAACGATGAGCATTCGTCAGGGGTTAGTAGAGGAGGCGTATTGTAAATTCTTTACTGATGTCGGATAATTTACTGATCCGTGGGTGAAATTGATCTGATAAATCCGAGCTTTCAAATTTGCGGAATCAAAAGAATTCCCCAATTTTTGCCATTTTTCAAACTTCGTTATCTCAGGAACGCTAAGATTGATTGCGTCAAAAAACTGGAATTAAGTGTCTCTGTGAGATTTAATAGAAACGCCTTCTACTCCTCCCGTTCACATGATCCCTCCACGGGTAGCTTAGATGGTACTATATAACAATATTTCCTCTCAGTCCCAGGAAATTCCCAAGAAGGATCGTCCTTTTGGACCAAGCACGGCTCCAAACCCAGGAAACGTTAAAAAAAACAATTTGACCGGCCACGAAGCTCTCACAGGCTGATCTAAGTGAACTCTCGAGCTTCGCCATTTCTATCCAATTATATTCGTGAAGAGCCTGATTCTGTCTGATAAGATAACCGGTTGCATATTAACATTGAGGAGTAAAAAGAGCTCCTCATTGGTTTCCAAGGGGGGAATCGATCGCAGTGACGCCCAATTAGGTCACAGGATGTTCCCTATTTGCCGGAAATGCACCGTTCGCCACCTGGATAGACTCGGCCGGAATGGTAATCGCGTCCGGCTCTGTTCATTACTTTTTTCTTGATGAATTTATGGTACTTTTTTGGCATAAAAAATTGTATTCGATGCAATTTTCGTTTGAGCATAAGATTTTCTCGGGAGAAAAAAGAAAAAAGTTATGCGACCCTGCCAGGATTCGAACCTGGAATCTTCTGATCCGTAGTCAGACGCGTTATCCGTTGCGCCACAGGGCCTCACATTAGTGTTTTGGTGCTGGCTACAAAGCCTCCAGACTTTTACATAGACACAATGAAAAATAAATTCAAACGCCATCTATGAGGGTTCCCTGTATCTTTGCGCGACCTAAATCTGAAAATTCCAAAATGTTTGCACCCTCTCATATAGAGGGCAGTAGAGGCAGGCAATATTGTTTAAAAAAACAGCGGGAATCTATTGATTATTCGAAAATCCAAAGTTTTTTTTAAATCTATACCTGAACGCAAAGTCTGCCCCCACTCTCCTGCTGGTTGCCTTGGCCTCACTAGCTGACGAATCAGCTGTTTCAGGCTTATTTTCATTTCATAATTCGCTCGTCTAGAGTTAACTATAGCAGAGAAAGGTACGTCATCGCTCGAATAAATCGATAAGGCGCACCGTTCGGTAATAATTTTTTAGTGTTCCGTTGACCTATATGCATTGAAAGTGAGCACTTGGACTCCTAGAGAAAATAATAATGAACAGTCCCCATTTGAAAAAGGGTGAGTAAACATTTAAGGGCATATTTAATTATGCAGGAATTAATATCCACGCAAAAATTATTTGGATATGTTGGTCTGAAACAGCGGCATGTTTTTAATTTATAATTTAAAATGAGTATGAAAATTGCCTAAAAACGCAGTATCCGAGGCGTACCGTACTTCTTCTCACCACAAAAACATTTTTTGAATTTATTGATGTATGTTTATTCTGCAGTGGCGCTCCTCATGCTAATGAGAACCTAATGTTCATAATCGCCTAAAAATAGACCAGTTTGTTGATATTATGTGCACTGATGGCATATGGTCACGTTGTCAGTAAATTTACTAAATTTATCTTTATTAAATTATCAAATTGTTTAATTTAATTTAATTATTAAATTATTAAGTTGTTAAATTAAATTATGAAATGAAACTATTAAACTAATTTAACATATTCATATTTATGAAATACAGGTCCGGACTTCATAATTAGCGAGCTATGGGACGACGTTTTAACAATTAAAAATTCCTAGTTGCATCTTTTGGTAACGTTAAATCTATAAATAAGAATTATTAGATAGAAAATCGAGGTTGCGATCAATGCCGATGCACGTACGCATCTACTGCATAGATACCAGTTATTGCTTTGGTTACTAAACAACTTGATTACGTTAACGTAAACCTCTCGAGCATCCTATAGCAATTAAAGATTAGGTAAATTTGATCAAAATAAACGAAGTCACATTTATTTCAGTGGGATTACCTCACTTCTGCTTCTAGCGGGCATGCTAAATTTTATTCATGTTTTGACCCCATTCTTTGGCGACCATATATCTTCTTGAATGATGTGGACGTATTTTATTTAAAAACAAATAATTGAATAATTCATTTTTTGATTGTACCTTTCTTATGGTTAGGTCATTTTATTCAAAGTCCTTTTATCGGTGTAACATAAATATCAAGTTGGTTTAAGACCTTTTGACCCACATTGCATTGCACAATTTCCTTAAACAACATCGACTAGCATGGTGAAGCCAAACAAATTCCTTCCCTATATAGAGAAAGAAACCAACTTCGTGGGTTTAATTGTTGCTGCGGTAAACCCACGCACTTCCAGTTTAATAGTTGGCTCAATTGTTGAGGAAACTTGCCTTGAATTTTAGGCTCCAAAGAACCTCCAGGCCCCACACAAGGGAAATTGCGCCTTTACAGCAACAGGTTCTGTCCTTATTCTCAAAGGGTGATATTAGTGCTGGATGCTAAAAAAATTGCGTAAGTATTACTAAAACTCCTTACGTAAAATTAAAGTAATGCAGTGTTAAAACTACAAAGACGGTATATAAAGAACATTGACTGACTCACTAGGGTGGCCGAAATAGCTCAGTTGGGAGAGCGTTAGACTGAAGATCTAAAGGTCCCTGGTTCGATCCCGGGTTTCGGCAAAGATTTTTTAATATATTTTTTTTCATATTAATTTTCTTTTTTATACTTAAATCATTTTTTTGACTAAATTCTAGTTATGATGTGGTGAACATAAACCTCTATAGCAAACCAGACTGGTACTACGATAAAAGTCCCTTTGGCAAAGTTCCGGCCATTGAACTGGAAAATGGGAATGTTATTTATGAAAGTTTGATTATAGCTGATTATTTAGATGAAAAATACAAGGCAAACATCTTGCATAGCAGCGATCCCCTGCAAAAAGCCAAAGACAGGCTGTTGATAGATCAATTTAACAGGGTAAAAAAAGTCGGACACAATAATTTCTTGGTCTCCAATATCGTCATCGTGGCTTAGGTGGTCAATACGATGACCAAAGTTCTTAGCAGCATTGGTAAAGTAAGTTTGGACGACGACGAAGTGGTAGCGAATGGATTATCCAACTTTGAAAGGGAGCTATCCAACAGGGGAACTCCGTTCTTTGGGGGTACCAAGCCAGGAATGCTCGATTTAATGATTTGGCCTTGGTGCGAGAGGGCGGAAATCTTGAAAATATTCGGCAACGCCAATTTACTAAAAAAAGACAAATATAAAAAATTGGTAAAATTCTGGTTTTTCTAGTGAAATCAAATTTTTAAACGATTTTTTCAGTTGGAGTGGTGTAGGAGAATGACCCATGAAGCCAGCGTTAAACGCAGCATGATGGATTCAGATACGCACATCAAATATTTGCAGTCTTACAGAGCGGGCAGGCCCGACTATGACATGATTTTGGACTCTTCATTTTGAATCAAAAAAACGTGTTTAGTTTTGATTCTTAACTTCTGTTCCTTTAACAGGAGACGCACTACGCATTTAGTCTATCAATGTTATTATTTAACGCATATTGTGCCTGTATTTACGATCAATAATTGTCGATAGGTGTAATTTTTTAATGTTGTAACTTTTAGTTAAGGATAAAATAAGTCAAGTTGAGCATTAAAAAATATACTAAATCTTACTGTTATACCGTCATAAATTAACAAAAATGCCTTATTTTGCAATGCAATTATAAATTAGGAAGGAAGGTGATATTGAAATATATATTTATAGCCATGGGTATAGATTAACTAGTTATTTACAATATAATTTAGATAGAACCTCTAAGAGGAAATAAATTCCTTCCATAGTTTATTTCTTTAAAATGAGATAACCAAGCCAGTAGCACTACTTGCACTGTTTCAGTCTTGTTGCCAGTTTTTCTTTTCTGTGACATCAAAATTAAATTATATGTCTACTGCCATGATATAACCTCAATTTAGCAAAATTTTCAAATTTCATTCAAGTTTTCCTCTCATAATAGAGAATTTTGCTCGAAATAACTCAAAGGTAAAGTCAAAAATGCCCAAAGTAGATTTAGAATTAAAAAAGGTAAATTCCTAATCGCCGACGTAACATCTTTGTGTACCAACAACACTTTCAGGCGTTCTCTGAACTGCAGGAAAAGAAAATCGAAACCGAGCAAAAGCTGCGAATCTCGGCCATTCAGATAGAGGCCCTGAAAAGGGCAAAGCAACATGCCCTTATCACGGAAAGGTAATTTTCCCCATGACTGATCAAATCTTTATACCTAAACCCTGTATAGCCCTTATGAGGAGCACAAAACACATTCAAAATCACATGTGCTTGCAGGGAAATTTCAGCATTAGAGGCTTCTACTAGGACCTATGAGTCAGTTGGCCGAATGTTTGTCCTTACACCTAAAGAGGTGGTATGGGAAAATATAAAAAAGAAGCAGTCTAATGCTGAAGAAAAAATAAAGACTTTTGAGGGCCAAGTGCAGTATTTGGAGAATTCATTGAAAGATGCTACAAATAGTTTGAGGGAACTTGTACAACAAAAAAAAGAGTCTTGAATTGTCTTTTAGGTGAATTTATTTATATACATTAAGCTTTTTCTTTTTATTTCAAATTTTCACAAGAAAGATTTGTTTAAACTAAACACGTTGTTATTAAAAATCCTTTATTTCCTAAAAAATCACAATACAGTTATAAGGAACTTCAAACCAATGAAGTTTCAAATAACAAGGGTTCTGCTTCAGGCTCCAAATCAACATTCTGAGGTTTATGCATGAGCTTAAATATGCCAGTGCCGATAGGGGCTGGCATTCCCATGATAATGTTTTCCGACACACCGCTAATTTTGTCGGTCTGGCCATAGTACGCAGCGTCAAACAAATGGTCTGCAGTTTTCTCAAACTAAAAGAGCTCTTATGGCCTTTTCTATTGAGAAAAATAGTGCAGAAATGATGTATTGTTATTCCCGTTGATTGAAGATTAATAAAGCAGGTTAGCAATACATTAGTTCTGCACCAAATTTTGGATCTTACTGAGGCTAAATTAAGGACTGATTGCTTCATTTTTGAAAGTCCTTGCCGGGTAATTCCTAAAACCTCTCCTGTGTGCGTCATTTGCGCTGCAAGCAACATTATGTGCCTAAAATCCACGCTCATACCGTGATTCTCCATTACCATTTTGATTTCCATCATTATAGTTTCCCTAAAATAGGAAAAATGTATTCACTTAATCATATTTACTCAGTTCTTACATAATGGTGAAGGAATTGTCTGGTGCTTGCAAACTTACCTAGCAGCTTCAATGCCTAACGTATGGTACACCTCCATAACATTATTTGAGATGGTTTTCGAACCGTCAATTCCATACGTAGCCATTACTTCCCTCAAATTATTCCCTTCGACACATAAATGGTAAGTAGCCTTGCCATGTTTGTCCTCTCTGGCAATGACTGCTCTGTTGACTGTTGGCAACCCCTTAAAGAGCTCTATAATACTCGCAAAGGTCTTCTTCAATTAAATACCTACCTTCACCACAACTTTGGGAATTTGATCCTTAAGCTCGCTCAGAGCAAAGTTGAGCCTCTGAGCGTTTTGGCTTTTATTGGGGTGCACGGTGATGATGGTGTCGCTTTCCACCACAACGTCTGAAGGCTTCAGTTTTAGCTTGGGAGTGGTTAATATGCTGCGGTTATCGAAAATGATGTACTATATGATTTTGGCGTCCTTAAACTTACCTGTAGCGAATGGTCTCGGCGTTAACTTCAAGTTCTAACAGCTTAATTCTTTCATAGTCAATTTGGAGCAAAAGAAATACGTCAGTTTTTGAGTAAACGTCCTCAATAAACGTGGAAATCTGTGAAAAATCTCATTAAAAACACTATTTAACCTAAACGAAAAAAATTACCTCTCCCAAAGTAGTTCTCTCAATCCTTCCTTTAACCCTCCTCGCAAAACATTGGTCAGCATCGTTAGTAAGCCTCGCAGTAATAATCGGCGTGCTAATAGCCTTTGTAGCATTAATTATCTCCTTAATTCTAAAATTTAACCGTTTTAACGGTTCAACCCAATAATACACATTAAACTAACCTGGGTACACCCTGAGTAATATTCATACTTGCCACACCGGCAAAATGGAACGTTTTCAAAGTCATTTGAGTGCCAGGTTCCCCAATGCTTTGAGCAGCTAGAGCTCCCACAGCAGTGCCTGGTTCAATTATAGATCTCGTGTACTTAAGACCGCAGGTTTCCAGAAAAGTTACCAATTGACTACAAGTCAATCGCTCGATTTCTTTCACTACTTTTGTGGAGCCAAATCGTTTCAACACTTTATCCACTCTATCTGCGACGGCATCCATGAATGTACTGCAAAGCAGTTTATTGAATTGTGCACTGAATTTTTAAAACCACTGAAGCACCTCAATTCGTTTCGGAAAATTGCGCTGCACTCGTTCAAGGTTCCGCTCTCTAGGAGTGCCTTAGTGGCACGTCTGATTTGGTCGCTATTTAAGGCGATTTCATTGCGGTAGGGGCATTTAGCTCGAACATGGGCTAAGACCCTTTCGAAGTCCACCGGACAATCTTTACCTTAATTAAAAGAAAAAAATATTTCCTCTCCTCTCTTGAGGTAGGGCACATACCCTCCATGTATGTAGGATCAAGTCCATCGCACCCATAAACCAATTGAACGATGTTCCCTTCGGCGTTTCTCACAGTTTTGTCATAGTGAACGACAAGATCTTCGAGGGATTTCATTAAACGTCGTTGCATGTACCCGGTTTCTGCAGTCTTCACCGCAGTATCGACGAGGCCCTCTCGGCCTCCCATAGTGTGAAAGAAAAATTCGGTGGGGGTGAGGCCGCTATAAAAGCTGTTCTCCACGAAACCTTTAGCTTCGGGTGTTTTTGCTGGGAAAGATAAAAGGATGTTGAGAGAACGGTTTTGTACAGGCAAATTCTATGTTAAAGGAGATCATATGTGAGCAAAATATTACAATAAATAGCTTTTTTAATCCGCTAATACTTACAGTGGTGCCGGAAATGAGGTAAAGAACGGTCGTCAAATCCATTAGGCACTCTTTTACCATTCAAAGCTTGCTGTCCCACACACGCTATCATCTGCGAGATATTGATGAATGAGCCTGCAATTTAATCCCTTTAGAGCTAAAATTATAGTGTTTAAATACAACCGACCTTTAGATCCTGATAGAGCCATTATAAGAGGACTGTTAGTGGCAGGAAGCTCTGCTACGCAGGCCTGGCCTGCGTGCTCTCGAATTAAGGACAATTCCTTCAAAATAATCGCCTCTAAGGTCTCTTCAGGAGTGCAACCTGGCTGGCACTGTAATTTGCCTTGGGCCATTTGTTTGATGTATTCGTCGCACTTTTGGTATCTAAAAATCCTACTCAAAAACGAGGAAATGTCTTAAACAAACTGCAAAATACCCGTCACTAAGTAGATCATTTTTGCGCTTGATTAGGGCTTCGCTTGGAGTGACATCACCGATTCCTATGGAAAACCCGTGGTTCATCAAGTAATATGAAGTCATTCTAGCTGTAAATAGGGTAATTAAATTGTAAGGTAGTGATGCTTGTAGAATGAATGCTTTACCAAGTCGCCACATAGCTTTAATTGCGAATTCCTTTCCGAAATCTCTGAGAATTACGTAAAATATGTTCCCACCCTTACCGCCACTGCCCAAATGACCCTTGTCTAAAGTTCCTGTTAAAAGCTGCGAGTTTCTGATCAAAACGTACGAGTCTTTGACGCACATTTCTCGATTTTTGGTATAAGCCTTCCCTTTGGCCTCCAAGTTGGCCAAAACCCCCGACTTTTTGTTGGGCTTAAAAATCATAGATATAATTTGCTTGCCTGACCATAGTCTCTTGGGCTGTAAGAAGTTTTCGTAAGAATTATTATTTCGGGCCAGTTTCCTAAAAAAGCACCTTTATTATGCATGGAGCAGGTAAGTCAATGCTCATATTAACATCGCTGCCAGCAAGGAAGGTGGCCGTTAACTGGCAAGCTTTAGCGAAGTCTACAAAGGTGTCTTTCTTACTGAGGAGATAACCGCCAGTTAAAAAATCCTGAGTTGGTGCTATGAGGAGTTCTCCGTTTTTGGGCGTCACCAAATTGCTCTTGTTCTAAAAAAATCGCTTGATTCAGTATTTATTTATTCCCAAAGCGTGCAGTATACAGGCTTACTCCCATCAAAATCAACGCCTCCGCCTTTGCTTCCTCAGTCTGGGGCAAATGCAAGTTCATTTCATCGCCATCAAAATCCGCATTATACGGATTGCAAACGCACTCATTGAACCTAAAAGTCCTATGCTGGTGAACTTTAGCTCTATGAGCCATGATGGACAATTTATGCAAGCTTGGTTGGCGATTGAATAGGACTACGTCATTGTCGTGCAAATGTCTCTCGACTATGTCGCCAAACTGTCAAGGAAACAATAAAAATAATCGCTAAAATTTATCTTATGATAAAAAAACTAGCCTTCAACTCTTGAGCAAGCTTCTCCCTGTTGCCATACTTCAAGAACTTCTTAAAAAAGGACCCCTTTTGTTGCACATAGTTAGCCCCAGGCCATTTATCAGGTCCATTGATGATTAATTGTCGCATCAACCCTATATTTGCGCGGATGACTCTCTCAGGGAAAGTCAATATTTTAGCTATTTGTAACGGAACGCCTACTTGATCGATCTCCAGGTTAGGATCCGGGGAAATTACCGTCCTCGAGGAGAAATCGACTCTTTTCCCTGACAAATTACCCCTAAATCTGCCCTGTTTACCCTTTAAGCGTTGTACTAGGCCTCTCCCTGGTTTTTTCGGCTAAAATTTAAAAAATAATAATTAAAAATACATTTTTTATTTTTGAAAATTGTAGTTGTAATACCATCAAATTCATAGGAACCCCTGAAAGCTCACTATTTATATACAAAGCTGTTTGCAGCTGCAAGTGGTCCCATCCCTCTTGGTACATATTAACAGAAGCACCACACAGCTTGTACCTTTTTATCACATCGTTAAGAAAGATGATTTCTGATTGCTTCATTGTCAGGTCATCCTCATTGCTATAATGCAAATACACACTCATAAGAATTCGTTAGTTATTACAGATTACAACTTACGTTCCATCTTTAATATCTGAAACCACCGAAGGCCTGATAGTCACTGGTGGAACCAGGATTCTTGTTAGAATCAAGTCACGTGGTTGGGCCCTAACAATTAGAAATAAGTTGTCTTGTCTTAAGTTACAATTATCATTCTTACCTTTGAGGATCCATAGCAAAAAGTGGAATATCACTCTCAGGAATTCTCTGGAAGATCTTCAGCACATCTATTGGGGTTAAAATATGAGAAACACCATTTGCTAAAGCAGACCGAATGTCTGGATTGGTTTCAATGGCCGACTTGAACTCCACTTCTAACTTCTCCATCAATTTTTCTTTGTCTTTCTCCCGATAAATCTCATGCACAATTTTCAATACTGTATTATTGGTACTACCCTTGGCAGCAGTCATTTTCTTTACAAATCCATTTGTGGCCTTGCAATGGGGACATTTAACCACCTTCTTGCATTTCTCAATTATCTTTTTTCTAATTGCCCTTTTAGTCATGTAACTAAGATGGGGGTTGGCTAATCTGTATCTAAACTGTCCCTTCTCTGACTCATCAAGAAGCACATGAGAACACTTTTTGCATATAGTTTGAAGCAAAGATATAATGCTTCGAAAGTATCCAACATGGAAGACTGGCAGCTCTAAATCAATGTAACCATAGTGGCCCACACAGTCATTGAGATTCTTTCCACATGTTTGGCATGGGGAATCCTTGGAGGTTGTGCCCTGAAATTGCCAGATTTGTATAGAAATAATGTAGTATATGGAAAATGCTAATGACTTACCAGCCTTCTATCGAGCACTCCGTAAGGCACTGGGGTTCTGCCTACATCTCGATTGTAAAGGTTATTAGCTACAACATGGATATGGGATTGTTGTTGCATGCTCTCAGGGCTTTCCACTCCGAAACTTATGTGAGAGCTATGTAAAAAGGGTGGATAATTATCATAGCTCTAAACTTAAAATGGTAGTGCTTCTGTGTCTGAGAAGAAAATAAAGAAGGAACTTACATATGCCTAGCAACATCTTTTTCTCTGAATTGTTCCTTGGGCATGTTGCTAATTCTATTGCCGATTAGGCAAAAAAATTGCGAGTTTCCTATAGGTAAGGAGCACCGTTTGCCCTTTGTTTCATTTATTTTTAATTTTTTTAGTTGATTAAATTTATGGCTTTAAACCTAAACCATACAGCTCTTGTATGTGCTGGACAAAAATCAACAAATATTGAGGTTGGAAAGGCAATCAAAAAGAGTCCTTTTTCTATAACATGAATTCAAAGCATACAACAAAGATGAAGCCTTAGAATTTCCTAACATACATCACGTGGTGGATGAAAGATTTAAGATTGTATTCAATGTAAACAATGTAAAAAATAATATTTTTTTAAATGAGCTTTTTAAGGATTAGAACCAACAAAAACAAATATTTATTTTTGTATAATACAATATATATTAAATATTAATTAACAATTAAAATATTAAAAATAGAGGAGATATTTGAGAAAATAGGACAGATACGAATATTGAGTAGTTAGATAGTTTAGGTTGAACATGAAATTTACTCTTACAGAAAATAAATTTTGTATGCACATATAGATCCATTGCACTTAAAAAAGTATAATTAAAGCGTTATTAGAGATACAGTCAAATCTTCACATTGATCTGTCCTTGAGCAAGATCTCCTTCACAAAATTGTCTGGAATCTTGTTAATATGAACATTTTAAGTATAAACTTTTATACTTAATACTAAGAATAATATAAATTCAGTCATGTATAAAAAATGCAATAATGCTTATAAGGAACAATAAGGCCTTTGATACTTAAAATTGTCATAGGGCTGGAGGTAGTTGGTTACTAAAGAACACATTAGGTGTTCATTTTCTGACCAAAAACTAATATTTTAGTCAATGATGAACTAAAATATGAGATCTGTTTTTTGTTATTTTTCACTTTATCCGAATTATAAGATGAAAATTCAATGCCCATTCTATTATTAACCATTGTCAAGATGTGCATTATATCAGTGTTTGCATATCGCTTTTCCAGCTCTTCACACAGCACTGTAACCCAATAGGAGCCTTTCTTATCATTTCTGAAGGCATAGTAGGCTAAAAATAATTTTTTAGAGTAACCAGTTGCAACTTTTAAAGCTTTTACTTGCTTGGAAAAGTGGCATAACATATTAGAAAATCTGCACATACAGGAATCTCTTGAAAAAATTCCCCATCAACTTCTGTTCTTGGAGATTGTGGGAAGATTAGTTTAACGCCAGGATCCAGCTTATCTCCCTGGCAGGCTTGGAAAAATATTAATTTAGGTTTTCCTGAAATTTTCCAATAAACTATAAGATTGGAAGGAAATTTGAGTATATAGAAGTAATGATAACCATATGAAAAAAGCAATAAAATGACTTTTTGAAGGGCAGTTATGAAAGCATTTCATCACCTTATACCAATGAGCTCCCTTATTAGTAAGCAAGAATGACATTTTTGACAACTCTACCAGCTAAAGCAGGACACTTATCCCCAGTGAGCTTGCCCCATATCACATCTGCAGGGTCATAGCAGGCATCTCTAGCCCACAGAAGATTTTTTTTTCCATGAGTGAGCACAAATATAGCTAAGCAGTCTCTAAGTCTGTGATAATGCTGGTCTTTTACATCTAAAATAACAAAATAACTAAGTGTCATAGCTTTGACATAATGATTATTTACTTACACAAATCAATTTGTTCTTGAATCTCACGGAGAAACATATCCTTATATATATGCACATCAAAACCAATCGCTTTAAAAGCAGAGCGAATTTTATCAACGTCTTCATCAGTACCAGGTCTAGGCTGTTTGTCCAGTTTGGTTGATATCTCATATTTTTCGTGATTGAAAATAATTAAAAGGCCCCGATAGTGATGATTCATTTTATAATAGCTTAGATCAGTTAAAATGGTTGGTGCAGTGGCAGATCCCTCCATCCTAGGAAGGGCTTCTTCATTGTTGTTATTGCTAATAGTGTCTTCCCTATAATGTGTGTCCTTATTGATACATAATTATTCGTTCTGTTAATAGGGATGACTCACCTATTATGAGAACATTGACCCATAATAGTGGAAACAAGCAATTTCTTACTTAGTAGTTAATTATTGTATACAAGAATTGTACTTACACCTGCCCAATCTCAGAGTTTTCTTTCAAATTTGGCTCCTTACGGAGGCTGTCTTTCAGCTTTCCCACACAAGCACCATCGGTCTCATCCATAGCTCTGCAGACAAAGAACGTTGTTTAAAATGATATGAATTGTTTATCACAGCTTAGTGATTATGCTGCAGTAGTGATAAGATTAAGCGAGGCTCAAATACTCGAAATTAAGGATTTAACGCGGGAATTAAAGCCAAAAAATATAATTTTGAGAGCCGGTTCTCACTTGTGGGTACAATAAAAATAAAAATAATAGCAAAATTTTCGACTTTGACTTTGACAATTTGAATTGTTTAGTCATGTCTTGTTGTCGATGTATGGAATCACTAGGCGTTTTCCGTTGGGTGTCAGAAATGGGATTGCCACAAAGAATTCGTAAAACAGGAACGTTATATGTTTTATTACTAAACTTAGAATAAACTTATATCTACTGTGTACAGAATATGATTGTTACTAGTTGGAGTACATGTGGAGGAGACGAGGCTCAAAAGAGGAAAGAGACCGTTGGTGATGTGATCAACGGTTTTATATGGTTTTTGATCGAACTATACAGAATGTATTCCCGGAAACCGTTACGAAAAATGTTTTCCCACCTCTCTACAGAACCGAGATGTTCTAGTTCGCAGTGCACTGTCACTGTCATTAACAGATGGGTGACACTGCACTGCACTGCTGGCTCCGCCACAGTCACGAAAAATGTCATCAAGAGGCCTAGATACAAATGATTAAAACTAAAAAAGAAATTACTTTTTGGATTGTTAAAAGTTCTCATATCCTTCCAATCATTTCGCTAATTTTATTTTATTTTTATTTTAACACACAAAACCCATATTAACATTTAATTTACATTACGGTAAAATTTTGAATGGTATAATGACATTAATAGAAATACAAGAAGTTAAATATGACATATGTCACTCGTCACAAGAATTTCTCCCTTCAATTTTACGTCATCCATCGGCCTTTTTGCTGAAAATATTTCCGATAAAATGGTAGGTTGTGGCCCATTCCGAAAATTTTGAAGTCATCTTAGGAAATTTTTTACATATTTAATGCAAAATGGCAAGTGAAATGTCCCCTTTACCATATAACTTAAATATCTCATGTCCAGTCATTCAGTTCACTAAAATATGACTTGTTTACAAAAATAAATAAAGTGCCTCATATCTCCATCCAGTGCTTCTCTTTTGGAATATGAAAAATCGAATAAGGCTATTGTCCCTAGAAATTTGCACCTACTGAATGAGTCGTGTAAAAGTTAAACTCTGCAAAATGAGAGGTAAAGTATAAATTTAGTTTCATGAAAATTTAACTTGCAGACGGAAGGAACTGCCACAGTCCGAACTAGAAAGTTCATGAGCAACAGGCTGCTATGCCGTAAGCAAATGGTTGTGGACGTTCTCCACCCCGGCCAACCATCAGTCAAGAAAATTGACATTCGGGAGAAATTGGCCAAGATGTATAAAGTAAATTAACTAACCTGCCTTATTGCAGTGCAATACCATGGGGATTTTTAGGTGACCCCCGATGTAGTCTTTGTATTTGGTTTCCGAACCAATTTTGGTGGTGGCAAATCCACAGGTTTTGCCCTCATTTATGACACATTGGACTTCGCCAAGAAATTTGAACCCAAACACAGGTTGCAAAGGCACGGACTGTTTGAAAAGAAGCAACAGACCAGGAAACAGAGGAAGGAAAGGAAGAACAGGATGAAGAAGGTTAGAGGAACCAAGAAGAGCAAGGTCGGAGCTGCGGCCAAAAAGGTAAGCTCCCTTCTTTTGTTTAATGTTGATAATTATAGAGACTTTCTTTGCTCAATATACCTTATTGCCTGAAATTTATTTTCAGGGAGGGAAATGAAATGAATTCAGGTATTTCTGAATGTTAAAATTGAGTGTTCATTAATTTGTCTGTAGTGTGATCTGCCCATTAATAATTATCATGAAATAATCTTTAACCCATCCAAATAGTACTAAAAACTCATCTGCTCTTTAAGGTCTTGGTCACGTGTCTAAAATTGCCTTACAGGAAAAATATTTTTTTAATGGAAATTTAAAATTTCTTTGATATTTATACCCATTAGAAAATGGCAAAAAGGTGCTGTTTTTTTATTTTGAATTACAATTAGAACCCTGCACGTGTCTTACTCTCAATCAGCATAAAATATTACCAGATTTCAGAATTGTGAGTTGAATGAAGGAAATGTTTCTTGTTTTAGATGCCCTGTAGAATTAATTAACCATTGTTTGTTATTATTTTGATGATAAACCAAACCTATATGTGTTATTTTATTTTGCTTGTATTCTAACAATGTTTTTCTTCATTTTCAGTAAAATCCTACCTAAATCCTGGCACTTCTGTGTGTGCCTGATATTCATCTCCCAAGGGAATCATCATATATTAGGTGCATAAATCATAGATTGCCAGAATTTATGAAATTTTTCAATATATTTTAAGTTTTACTAAGACAATTCTAGGTTTTATTTAAACACATTTCTATCTACCAAAAAGAAGGTAAGTATACCATATTTCTATTTATTCTTTTATGTGTCTGTAAACTACTTAAAAACAGCAAATTTTGGTTCAAACTGCCATTTAAGGGTACAAGAAGATGGTGCACTGGAATAGTATATTTAAGTAAACATTCGAAGGTTTAAGTGAAAGCTGTCTCACCTCAGTATTATTTGCAATGCATTTCATAAATTCTTGGGAAACCTCACACTTATTCTGCAGTTTTAATCCTTCTGTAAGAGCACAATTAAATTCAGAAACTGAGGAAATGGATCCCACTTACCTGAACTTTTAGGTGGAGAACCCCCAGAAAAATATGTATCAGACTCTAAAAACTAATGTTTTAATTTTTTTGGGTTCATCACGCATATACCAACCTATGCTATCAGTTAAGTCCTTGTTGCACTGCTTGAGCAGATCATACTGAGTTTTTGCATGATTGTAAATCACGTTTTTGTCGACCCAGTCGACCATTTTTTGATAATTGGGATATCCGTCATCGTTTAACTAAAAACGATTTAAGGAGTATTGCTAAAATTCAGTACAGCTCATTTACCAATTTCATTTGCCTGAAAATGCATTCGTAATAGTCGCACTGAAAGAGGTAACAGAGTTAAGTGATGCTGGGTGAAAATTAGAAATTTTACTTGTTGGGGATTGAATGGTTCATCCGTGTCGAATCCCAGTTTCTCTTTGGCGAAGTTAAGCACGCTTTTAGTGGTGTATTGAATCCGGTCGACAACCTTCACAGTACTGCCCCAGCAAACATCTTCAGCCCCCAGGAGGATTGCTGATCTTTCGCAGGCAGATTCAACATACTAAATAGTACCCCTAAACACCTTTGTACATTGACCTAGCATTACTTACTTGAAAACTGCCTGTCAGTAGCACTACAAAAGCAAATATCTTCCTGTTTGTTGGCATATTGCTCAGAAACCTAATAAAGCGTTATTGGCATCCAGTAAATTGAAACATCCTGCATGGTCTTACGTTTTTTATCTCTAATCAGAGGTTTTGGTATTAATCACAGAGTAATTAGCCGCATAATGTTGCTTTAAAATTTAATTAGCAGGTGCGTTTCCGGTGATCTGGCAAAGGCAGCAATTTGTTGCTGAACAGTAGTTGTCAACTCAGCCAAGCAGTTAAACCTTCATTAAACAGGAGTGGTGTTGATTTTTGAGGAGAAGCAAGGAGATTCACGTTAACAAAGGGTTTTATTGGAATTAAGCACTAAAAATGTACAAAGACAGTATAACTACTACGGAGATTAGCCGAAGATCCAACCGGCAACTGTGGCCGCTGCCACGCTAATCCCTTGTTTAACTATCGTCCGTATTAATCCATCTGAGAAATTTCTGGAGGAGTTCCATGACGAATTTGGCTGCCTTGTCGAAAAATCCGGGTTTGCCTTCCTCGCCTAGGAGTTCCGCGTCGTTATTGTCGAGGTCCGATTGGCGCTTTGCCCTGGCAGGGGCAGCTTTCTCATCTGGAATATTTTTCTCTAGCGATAAAACTATGACAATGAAAAAACCTACCGAATCCTAGTTCCTTGAGGTCGTGCAAAAGGTCCTTGTCATGACTCAGGTATTCCGCTAAGCTCTTTTCGAGTAGCTCCGCATGGTTCGGATGAGGGGCCTGGGGCAAACAAGGAAAATGGTTGATACAACCTCACGGGTAACTGAGGGTAAGTAATTGCTTACCGCTGCACAGCTATGGAGCACAGCTACAACCAGCACAGTAACGAGGAAAGCTACACACCATTTAGCCGCCATTGAATCTCGCGAAGGGAGTGTTAGAACTAGTATGGAAATAGTTTCCGGAGGTTGATAGTTTTATAGAGAAGAACCGAATTTTTCGCATTACAATTCAAGGGCAGTGGCGGAGAGGTGTTTTTAGCAATTTCTAGGCCCTCCCTGACCAAAACCTCCTCAACTGCTTCAGCGCGAAACAGTTGATTGTCGAAATCCATTAGTTCCCTTTAGGTCCTCTTTAGAAAGGAAATTTTCAGATTTATCCCTGGGGCCCCACTCTACGGCACTGTCTTCGTGCATGCCGCCCATGACCGTGAATCGCATTAGTTATGTAATTATAAAAACAAAATCGGGAAGTAAATAGGATGATGGTTCATAGAATTAGGTGAATTAAGAATGGTTAACATGCCTTTTCCTCTCTTCCTATTGTTACGTGAGTAATTCGACAGTAATTCAGATTAGCACAGTGGATTTCCGATAACTTGGTGAATGTGCACATTTAAAGGTGCTTCTGGGAATTTATTTAAATAAATGAAACACTGAAGCGTGGTAGGGGCAATAAATATAACAGAGATTATTTGGGATGAGCGAATGTATCTGTTACAGGCTAAAGCCCTTAACTTCCAATATAGCACGTAAATGCGTAATTCATCTTTATAAATTTCGCAGGTCTTGAAGACGACAAGATCTGGCAATGAAAAGTTCGAAGAAAAAAAGGGACAATCCGCCTGAAACGTATAAAAGATATTTAAATATTGATGAGGTGACTTTGTTACTAAAAAGGGGGGGAAAGCCACAAAAAAATGGCGAAAGTGATGATGTTAATATAATGTTAGTCCAATAAACAGAGCTTGGAACAGGAAATTAAGATTTCTTTCCATGTTAAAAAATGTGTCAATTGTACTAAAGCTGTTATACCCTTCCTGTGAAGCCAGATGAATATGCATCTTGCATTATTCACTTATTCATTCTTCAACGAACAATGCAGTTTGTGCAATCAGAAATAATAACCGACTAATTCGTTTTTTACCCACCGATTGTTGGGCTTATTTGAAATCGAACCTATATGCCCAGTGTGCATGAGTACATTGCAAAATTAGATTTTTATTTGCCTTCAGTGTCGTCTGGGTATCGCAGCAGCAGTAGTAAACTCGGCTTTTGAACTCATAAAACTCGCTTCATTCATCTAGTTCGATTTAGCTCCCGTATAATGAAGGGTTGTGTAGTTGGGTAAGTTTTCAGACCAGGTCTCATCCTGATAAATCACTGTCTTTTTTTTCCCAAATGTGGCCAAGCACCATTTTGTCAAGAAATTATTGATTTGAATAACATTATAGATACCTTATAGAGCATTCTGTCTGATGCATAAAGAAGTGAGGTGGTTTACATTCCTTTATGTGTTAAATTCATTGGGATTACAAATTATTGAAGATGCAATGGTTTGTTTTTTGAATTATTAGTGAATACAATAGCAAAGTACCAAAAGGGGTATTTTTAACACTTAACACAAAGCTGCTTCAAAGGAAAAAGTCAAGGGGCACAGATGAATCATCATTAAGGTCAAAGAATAAAGTTAAACAGTAAAAAGTAATAAATCAAGAAAACGTTAACGATATAAAACGTTAATAAATCATAAAACGCTGTGGCGCTCTGACGTCATCGATCCTCAGTAATGTTGATTTGGTTGTTTTGCTTGCTGAAACGTTTTGGATGTATATACACGGTGGTGAACATACAAGATCCTGATGTTTATCACAAGATATTATCGCCTTAACCAGAAATTCGCGAAACTCGCTTGGTTCTAGTTTTCCTTGAATAATTAGCAAGAACTAAATTTTTCATTCACCATCTGTCAAGAAAGATCGCAAACGTAATACAGCAGTGAGCCTTGCGCAATAAAACCGCCAGACATCTGTCCCGATTTCCCCTCATTGTTTATCGAATGACGCAAAGTGAGATGTCCTAATTAGGTTACCGCGCAGTTACATACATGCCGGCTCAGTCCCGCAAAGCTGCGACCTCCGTTAGAAAAATTTCCTTGAACTGTGCCGTGATGCAGACAAAAACGGGCGATAAAAGGCAGGTGGGTTCTGATTGGTTAGGGTAAGTGGCCTCCAAGCTGTGGGAATGAATAGAAAATAAAAAAATTCCGTGGATTCTCGGTGGTTTTGAGCGTGTGTGTGTATGTGTCGGGCGTCTGTGAATTCTACGGCTTTTATTAGCGGTATTAGTGAGGAAAACGACCCGGAAAATGCGATAGCGTTATAAAAAACGCGCGGAAAAAACAACATTAGTGTTTGTGGTGTTGTCGGGAATGGCTCTAGGGAATGGGAGCACCCCGAACGGTGGGGTCAGCGAGAAGGCCCCGGTCGTCAACGGGACTAACATGGAAACTTTGCCCAGGACGGGAAAGCAGGTATTTATCTTCGTATTTGCCCAAAACGCTCAGCGATTATGTATGGGCAATTAAATTGAAATCAGAGCCATCGCTACTCCGGTTGGAAGTCGGCTGATTGCTTCCGGATGCTTGAATAATACATGTCATTAGCATTTTAAATGGGCACAGAGGCGCTCGCCCGCGATTCGAGGAGTCCCAAACCTACCAAATTCCTTAATTCAAGCGCTATTTTGTTCATTTTGCATCAGCGATAATTCCAATTTTGCAACCATTTTTTTTTGTGGTGGGAAAACTTGTCTTCCATCTCAATTCTATTCATCCTTTTTCTTTTTGCATAAAACAGTGGAATGAAGCTGACCGATGTAGGTATAGTTCGTTCACGTTTTATTTTAATTGAAGCCTCCGCAACGTAACGAGGGTTTTCATTAGAGCCTCCACTAATGGGTTAAAAGTTTTAACCGAGAATAGTGTGCAATTGCCCCGCTCCAGTGTCCCTTGGCTGCGAGGAAGGCGTTACTCCTAAAGGAAAAAAATGAACAATTCGTCGATGTAGATAATGTAGATAAATAATAGATTTTATTGCTCGTCTGCGTCCATTTTGAGGTCCGCACAGCTAGATTTTCGATTATTTTTCGCTTCTAATCATTCTTATCAATCATTCATGCGAGCTAATTATTCGCAATTTTCCTTTCTCTAAATGGAGCCCCGCTTTGGGGATCAAATTAAGCCATTAAGAATTATACGGGAGAGTGTCCATTAGCCCAAACAGGTTTACTCAGGTATTACTGAAATTTATCTTACGCTAATAACTATAAGTGTCACATTATGCTAATAAAATCCAAGGCCAAAAAAGCGCTACTTAAATACATCGTTTCTTTCCTAGTTACTTAGATAATGTTATTCGGTGCAAATACGCCTCAAATTGAGCAGTTTCCATTGTTTTCGCAGAATCCCGGCTTAACCTTTGGCAGGCAACGTTTACCATTGCCTCTGCCAAAAGCTTCTTCTCTGCGTTATATTTTAGGACCAAATTGAATTTGTGTAAATCTGCTCTGTATATTAAGCTTTCTTTCAGTCCTGCATAGTGCATGTAGTCAACTCACCTGCGAGTATAAATAAACAGACTGTGATCTAATTCCGTGTCCAACGGTGTTTGCACCCTGTGGAAAATAGAGATTGGGTAGTCTCTCTGTTGGGCATTGAATACCGGTCCTGGGGGGGCGACGACCTAGGGTGGCAGACCGGGAAAACGTTTTCTTGACAAAATAGTGTATGAACGTATTTGGAGAAAAAGGACGATAGTTTACGAAGATAGGGCCTGGTCTGAAAATTATTTTCCTGGTTGGCGGCTTTTCTTAGGGCAGGGGGGCGGTGATTAAAAATCACGTCCAAGGCGCCACACTTGCTAAAGCCGGCCCTGTGGACATTGTTTATTTTTATTTTTTTGCGTATGTGAGGAAACATACGATCTCAAGCTTCTGGTACACTCGAAGCGATTATCTAATGTATTCGCACATTTTATAATTCGAAGTGAGTCACGTCGTGTTTGTTGTGGACTGTGCGCTTCTGAAGAAAAACTCATTATGCTCTAGCTGTAACTTATCTCTTATGTTTCGGTGGAATATCAAGAAATTCTACACTAATCGTCGTACGACCCATCAGTGTCACTCTGGGGAGTTTGTGACCCACCGCGCTAATCACAAAAATAAACTTTCACAGATTGTTTTCATATTGTCCAGCTCTGGCCTTGGCAAGTCATCCTTGTAAACCATCGTCCTTTTGACCTAAAAAATTTCATGCACCATTTTGTCAAGAAAGCGTCTTCCTGATCGGCAGTACTGGGCCGTCGCCCAAACTTGCCCCTTCATAAGGTCGATACTGCCGATGGCCCAGTAGTATTGTTAGTATTATTATTAGCATTTGTATCTCTGGCCTTTGCTCGACCAAATAAAATTTAACTTAGCGTTATTATGTCATAAATATTATTTAAGTAACAGTCTCGGGAAGAGTCAAGTTATCGATCACTTGATCCGGTCTCAGGACGACGAGACAGGCCTCATTATTAGCATTCCTCGCTATTGATCCACAACATGGACATCCTGTGTGTAACTTATGCATTTTTTCACGCACTGCCAACTTGGGTTGGGTCAAAAATGTCGTTCGTAAGTCACCTGCCCTGCGGCCCGTGGCTCTCTGCCACGCCCATCCTAACGTCCCCTAATTGCCGTGGTGCGTAACCAAGTGTTTATTAAATTTCGTAATCCCGAGCGTGTGAAAAGATCATTTTAATTTGGTGAATGGGTTTGATATCCCGGCGGACCCACGCCCCTATGTCGCCTCGTCCAGACTCACCCTTAGCACGACCTAGTTTACATCAGTAGCAAGGCTGCGGCAGGGCAGGGTCCGAGTCTCTTTTTTTATTGCTATATATTGGATAACGTAAGCGGGCTTATTAACCCACATTCCATTGACGTAGCCGGCACAGATGTTGCACAGTAAAAGCTACATAAAACAAACTCGTCTAAATGGCGTTTTTAATGTTACAGGCCCATACTTCGGCATGTAGGTGGTTTCGTTTACTACGAGAGGTTTATTATTAAAATCAAGGTTGGATTTGTTGTCGGAGAAGTCCAGCGGACAGGCCGCCGGGAATATTTCTGAAATGATGATATTGTGGGTATTTGAAATATTTTTGCGTATATTCCCAAATAAAGTAATTATTTATGCTCTGAAACTGGCGGTTCCCAGTACCACTGTTGTAGTAAAATAATGAACTAGTGTTGTAAAAGTCGATGAACTCTCTCTCTTTCTCTCTCTCTCTCGCTCGTCTTCAAAAGCAATGGCACACGGCGTGACGACAGACTGTTTTTACAGCCCACAAAAATGAAATTTCTTCTCGCTGTTTTGCTTCTAAAGCGGAAATTCGACCCCTCAGCACAGAACCGCACTTGGAGAATTCCGCACTGAGTACCAAGGTACAGCCGCCATTTAGTCCAGAAATTCTCTAGGGGAGCCTTCCATTTGGCAATATTGCTTGCCGAAGGGACGGTCATATCTGTCAAAATCCGTGGTCAAATTTTGGGAACAAATTCGAATCGCCGTGTTGCCCTTTTTCGGAGGATTTGTAATCAATATCCAACAACCCCTTTACTAAAAATTGAGGTTTAAATTACCCGTTCTGTCAATGAAAAGGGATGAGTGATGATATCAATGCCTTTAACGATCATTAAACAAGGAACCCTTATTCCTCGCCGCATATCTTAACAAACTAAACAAGTTTAAATTGCGCTTGGCTATAGGATCTAATCAGTTTCGACGTATAATGGATCATTCCTAATTTTTAACATTAATAAATTCCTGGGTATGATTTATTCGGCACCCACTCGACAACTTGTTAACAAAGGTCCGCTCAAGTGATACGTAAATCAATATAAACCATTTTGGTTTGTTTGTTAGGAATGGGGTTTTCTATTGGGTTTGATGGTGCAGAGGTTTAATTCAATTTAGGTGCAAGGTACAATGTAACACTTATTTACTGCTGCTTGAGTGGTACCTGTACAGGATTTGTGGGCTTGGGTAGTTGATCACAACTTGGATGCTAATTAATTACTATTTTTGAGGTATATTGGTCGTACTAATTTTCAGGATTCATCAGACACTTGATTATATACGGTTTAATTATTAATGATAATTTTATCATGTAACCCTATTCGATTTAGGTATCAATTTATGGCACCGATACCTCGCGGCAGTATGTTTATCACAGTTTTTTACAATTTTTAAGGTGTATACCGGGAGATTCCATTTGAAATAACGAGTTGAATCCTAATGCGCTTCTTTGAGCCATTCCGTATGATCGAAGTACTTTTCAGTCTATGGCTCCATCTCTTAACCTTTGAATTTAATGCGTTCTTCTATTTCTAAGGGTTTTGAGGTACTTGCTGTCCATAAAATCTTGGACGCCCAGTATACATAATTGCTCACAGCTCACCAAAAATTTACTAATATAGCCACATAGCCGTCAACTATTGTAAATCTTATCGCTAAGGATGATGTACCATCATGTACATCAAAGCCTCGTTTTCTTGCTCTAAATACCATTGTAACTGTATCAGTGGCAGTACCACAACTAAAGGAAGATGACTAATCCTTTTTTATGTTTAATGGAGTTTGTATCTACTCATCGTATCATTAGCCACTAGATATTATTACTTTCCAATTCCAGTGAAGGACCGGTTTCAACTGCATTGCCTACCTGTTAGGTTGTCCGAGTCAAATCTATTTAAGGATCGATTTATTGGGGTACATTAGATGGGTATTACGAAACCGAGAATGTGCAATTACGCAACTGTGGTATGCGCCATTGAAATTCTCGGTAAAAAATGAGTTGAGCACGCGTGTTTCATGTCCCGTTAGTTGCAGGTACTGACTGCGAATTAAGTAGGAACGACAGTACCACAGGGAACCTTGCATTCTGAAAAATGTCTGCCCATGGCATTTTTGGCCTTCGGCAAACAATAAGTGCAGTGGGTGGGTGAAAACATCGGCTAGTTTTCCGCTTTTCAGAGTTGTTGGTCATATTTTTCCTTACATTTAGGTCCTTGTAATAATCGAATAAACATTCATCAGATAATTTAAATGTCACCGGCAATTACGTACTCGAAATGACGCAGTCGGTGGCGACCGGCAAAGCTAATTCAGGGTTGACCTTGATGGTTTATGTCCACACCACCATATCGCATCAAGAAATTTACATAATTCATTCGATAATACTGCCGAGCCGAAATAAAACGATTTCTTGATGTTTGGGTGCTTTTTTTTTATCAAGTACTTTTTGGTGTTGTTTTTGCCTGTTGCAAAAGTGGATAAGCGAAAAGTTCCTGTATTTTGTCAAGAAATAATCGGGTGGGCGAAATGTGGCGAATGCGACAGGTGAAGATTGCCATCAAAACGCGGCGACCATAATGGTTTTTCCACGTTCAATTGTTAACAATAAGGAACCTGGATGATAGCTAGTTTGGGCCTGTTTTTCGGTTTTGCAGTTGATTATAAATGGCGAAGAATAATTTGTGAAATAATTCCCATTTTCTTTAATGTGCAGTGAAAAAATCGTGGAAATTTACGGTGTTTCACTCGCAAACACCGGCGGGCTGCACGTTCCTGGACGTCGGGAGGTTATGAGTTTTTGATTTTCTTACATGTAGAGAGCTTTTTGCGATGAGCATTATGAGACGATGATGAATGACTTCTAAGCCCATCTAAAGCTAGATCAGGGCCGGCCTGAACAAGGCTGACACTGAGTCAAATTTTTAATCGCCGCCCCTCTGCCCCCAGAAAATTCCCCGGATAGGAAAGTCCGCTCACCTTCCTCCGGTAGTCCAGTTCACCCCCAGGCGGTGGTGAACTGGACTACCGTATTGCATAATTCTATATAATCTACGTAGTTAGACGGTTAATCCGTGGGTTAATAACCATTTAATACAATAAATCGAACTCCTCACTAATGGACTCCTAATTAGATTTCATGATTATTACGTTCTACTTAACTCATTTATCGCTTTATAGAATCATTTTCCTTCATTTCGATAAGCTAATTCATGAGCCCGAGCGCGAATTGTAATGGTGTCATGGTTTTTAACACGGTGCAATGACAATGAGGAGCAAGTCTCACCGAAAGTACCGTTCTTTGCGGTCAGTTTCACAGTTAAATGGGGATTTCTTCTATGGTTCGGGCTTGGAATCTCGAGCCCCAGAGCTTTTCACCTATTAATAATGCAGTTGTTTATGCTGTTTGCGGTGAAACGGGAGATTGCGGAGGCAGTCAATATCGCGATTGGAAACCTTTCGCTGAGCCCGACAATTTTCGTAAGGCAGATGCCGTAATCACGGGAAATCATCAAGGAACCGATTTCCGCTCAATGGGGCTTCAGATTCAAGTAGCCGAAAGACTTGCGGTGCGAACGCAAAACGCCCTTTGAGCTGTGTAAATGGGCGGCTCGACGGGTTATTGTCACTTTAAACGAAAAATGTCTAACTTTAGGGGCCTGCACATGCGGAATTACATCACTGCTGCATAGAGAACTAACCCAGATTGCCGTCCGAATACTCTTCACCCGTTGGAAGCTGTTACATAAAGCGCCTTTGAAAGTAGCTTTTAATTTGGAAAACGACGTAATTGCTTCCCTTGTATAGAGCGACAGCCTTGAAGCAACTTCTGCTTTGAATAACGCCGATGTTATGGCAGGAATGAATAATTAAATACCATCAGCCTTAGCGTCAGAAACGAAACTGACAAAACATGCTGCAACGGCCATAAATCTAAAGTGCAAGTAAACTGGGTTTTAGACCGTGCACCAGGATGATGGAGAATGTTGCGATAATGGCTTCCCCCCCATTCCCAAACTAATCCAATTAATAAATTGATTGCTAATAACCCAATAGTCCAGTTCCAGTCTAGAAGTGGTCGTGCTCAAGTAAGCGATGGATAAAGTTCGCCGAATAAGGCTGCAGAAGCGGATTTGGCCCTTTGTGGTTTGCGAGCGAATGCCCCGAAAATGCTACGGCAGCAAGATACTGCCCCTGAAGATTGTAAGCAATTTTTTATCATCGAGAAAGCCTCATAAAGTTGAGTGGCGCTTCATAATTTAGCCCCATTGTCTTGCTTGTGTAAAATTCCACCGTCTGTAGCTGCATTATTCACAACCAGACCGTCGAAATCTTCCCCGTGGGCAGCTCAAGAAGGAAACCTCTCTAATAGGTGTCTAGTATGTAAATTTCGATATCACCCAGTGGGTGTTTTCTCATTCTATCTCGTGCCCAACGTTGCATGACTGTAAACAATAATGTTCGGTGCACTTGTCAAGTTTCAATATCAAGTTTAATTGAAACAATTACCCCGCGTGAAAGCTCTTGGTTGGGAAGCTTTATGGAGATTTCTAGCTACAGTTAAGCAGCAGAACCAGAACTGTACCACAACAAGAGAGCTTAAATCGCACACTCAGCTCGTAAATGCTTTATGTGTATGGTCGACATGGTGTCAAATGGCTCTGCACTGACTGAAATATTCTGATAATTAGCAGAAATGCACGTATTCGAGCTCATTAGGCTCTTAAACAATAATGGTGGTGGTGGAAAGATGGCTGATGTGTCTTTGTTTCCAGACTGACCCCAACACGGCGTTTCTGCGTGCGGCCCGGGCTGGACAGCTGGACAAGATCCAGGAATACTTGGACTCCGGAACCGTGAGGGACATCAATACGTCGAATGCGGTAAGAAAAATAATTACGGTCAAAATCCGAAGTGAGAGAAACGTCGGAAAACCGTTAAAAGTGCCGCAAATGAATGGAACAGTGGTTGCACTTATAAATGGTATAAGGGGCTTCAAGGGGTCAATAGAAGGGTCGATTCACACCTGCTGGATTTGGCCAGTGCGATTGAACAGATGGCGTTATTATGTCAGGGGAACATGGAGAAACTACCCAAATTAGGGATTCGTCGTTCGTCTCTGCTTTGTTAAATTTAGCAGCGAAAAAACTATTTTTCTTCAACCGTATTAAAAAATAAAAAAAATCGCCAAATTTTGTTCTGTTATAGAACGGTCTAAATGCCCTTCACTTAGCCGCCAAGGATGGACATGTGGACATTGCAAGAGAACTATTGAAAAGAGGGGCAATCGTCGATGCAGCCACCAAGAAGGGCAATACTGCCTTGCACATTGCATCACTTGGTAAGTTTATAACTCAAATATGTAATCCGTTTGAAGTAAACAGCGCGTCGATTAAACGATAACCTCTTGATTTCCATACTTGTTGTTAAAAGTATTTACTCACCTCTGTAGCATTTTCCCCGTTATAAATTAAATTACTTTGATTGAAATAACACTCAATAAAACATCCATTAATCAACTACAATCGTAAATATGTGTGGTTGTAGCTGGCCAAGAAGAAGTTGTCCGATTGTTGGTCCAACACGGAGCCTCCTTAAACGTCCAATCCCAGAATGGGTTTACACCTCTTTACATGGCCGCTCAAGAGAACCACGATGGAGTGGTCAAGTACCTATTATCTAAGGGGGCAAATCAGACTTTAGCTACTGAAGTAAGTTTGATGTTATGGCAGAATCATCAATGATTTTGTTTTGCTATCGATCGAGCTCTAATTGACCATAAAACGTTAGCCAACAACAATTATCTAATTAAAGCTGTTTTCTGCTATTAAACATGTCAGTTTGTATGTTTTTACATTAACGTGGCAAATGCGCCTGGAAATAAATCGGCCATTAGTTTAGCTTAACTAACATTGCGTTTCACTCAAAAGTTTAATCATTCTTCATCTCGTTAAATTGATTTTATAGGACGGATTTACGCCCTTAGCAGTGGCAATGCAACAGGGGCACGATAAAGTGGTGGCCGTACTCCTGGAGAACGACACCAGAGGAAAAGTGCGACTTCCCGCCCTGCACATCGCCGCCAAGAAAGATGACGTCAAAGCGGCCACTCTGCTCCTCCAGAACGAGCACAACCCCGATGTCACCTCAAAGAGTGGATTTACTCCTTTACATATTGCGGCGCATTACGGGAACGACAAAGTGGCTTCATTGCTTTATGATAAAGTAGGACTTTTAGTTTGGTGATAATTTTCCCTGTTTAATTCCTATTGTGCTTAGGGTGCCAATGTGAATTACGCGGCAAAGCATAACATCACCCCCCTTCACGTGGCCAGCAAATGGGGCAAAATCAACATGGTCACCCTTTTGGTGGCGAAAGGGGCGGACATTCAAGCCAAAACTAGGGATGGGTTGACGCCGCTGCATTGTGCCGCCAGGAGTGGACACGACCAAGTTGTCGATATGCTCTTGGAAAATGGGGCCCCCATTCATGCGAAAACGAAGGTACTTGAAAAAGACGGTCCTTTTTCAGTTAATTAAAGCGATAAGCCACTGGGCGTTTCTTTAAAACATCAATTCCACAATCCAGAATGGTTTGGCGCCTCTCCACATGGCCGCTCAAGGCGAACACGTGGACGCAGCCAGGATTCTGCTCTACCACGGAGCTCCCGTGGATGATGTCACCGTAGACTACCTCACTGCTTTACACGTGGCAGCTCATTGTGGCCATGTCCGAGTGGCGAAGCTCCTTCTGGAACGCGGAGCTGACGTTAATGCCAGAGCTTTGAACGGATTCACCCCGTTGCATATCGCCTGCAAGAAAAACCGTCTGAAGATGGTTGAATTATTAATAAAACATGGAGCAAGTAAGTTATTTGTACCGGTTGCTGAAAATTTTGCTATATGAAGGGTATTATTAAAGGTATTGGTGCTACAACTGAAAGTGGCCTTACTCCGCTGCACGTTGCCAGCTTCATGGGCTGCATGAACATTGTGATATATCTTCTACAACATGAAGCCAATCCGGATATTCCCACTGTGCGGGGAGAGACGCCTCTACATTTGGCGGCAAGAGCGAATCAAGTTAGTGTCCACTAACATAGTTGTAATCAAGTTATGTAAATTAATGCGAATTCACAGACTGATATAATAAGGATCTTGCTGAGAAACGGAGCTTCCGTGGACGCCAAAGCCAGGGAGGAACAGACGCCTTTACACGTGGCTTCCCGCCTTGGCAACGTCGATATTGTAATGTTGCTGTTGCAACACGGCGCCCAAGCGGGTGCCACTACTAAAGACTTGTACACGCCTTTGCATATTGCTGCCAAAGAAGGACAGGAAGAAGTAAGATGTTCTGTTTCGGAGAGAAAATGCTTCACTATGTGATCGATTTATGATTTTTTTACAATTTTCCTTGTATTTCGTTGTAGGTTGCCTCAGTTCTATTGGACAATGGCGCCGATTTATCTGCCACCACGAAAAAAGGTTTCACCCCACTCCATCTGGCTGCGAAATACGGACATCTGAATGTTGCCAGATTACTGCTGCAACGAGATGCTCCTGCCAATGCTCAAGGTATGTAGACAGATTTCTGTAGTAGTTCTGTTGTTAGCGCAGATGACACAATTATATACACAGGTAAAAATGGAGTGACGCCTCTTCATGTAGCCGCCCATTACGATCACCAACCGGTTGCATTGCTCCTACTAGACAAGGGAGCATCCCCCCACGAAGCTGCAAAAAATGGGCACACTCCACTTCATATTGCCGCCCGAAAAAATCAAGTATGTCTGCAGGAAATTAATCAAGAAAAACACTAAATTAATTGAGTATATTTAGATGGACATCGCCACGACACTTTTGGAATACGGAGCACAAGCCGAGTCCGAATCTAAAGCCGGGTTTACACCCCTGCATTTGAGTGCTCAAGAGGGCCACTCGGACATGTCCTCGTTGCTTTTGGAGCATCAGGCCAATCCGAATCATATCTCTAAGGTTCGCAGCTGCTCCCATTTTTGTTAATATTTCCTTTTCATTCCGTTTTTGTCTTTAGAATGGGCTGACACCTCTGCACCTTTGTGCTCAAGAGGACCGAGTGGCAGTAGCACAGCTACTGCTACGCGCAGGCGCTTTCAAGGACGCTCCAACCAGGGGCGGATACACACCACTTCATGTGGCATGTCATCACGGGAACGTCAATATGGTAAGTTTTTGTTTTGAGTTGTCCAGAGTTATTGAGGCAGTTTTTAGGTGAGGCTGCTAATAGAACAAGGGGCAGACGTGAACCCTATTACCGGAGCTGGGTACACGCCACTGCATCAAGCTGCTCAACAAGGACACGTTCTGGTGATCAGTCTTCTGCTGAAAAACAAGGCCGATCCCAACTCTCTAACTCAGGTAGGGTAAAAAGTCAATCTTTCTCTCTCTCTCTCTCTCTCTCTCTCTCTCTCTCTCTCTCTCTCTCTCTCTCTCTCTCTCTCTCTCTCTCTGTCTTGATTGCTTGTTACTTTAAATCGAACTCCTTGAAATTAGAATGGGCAAACTGCGCTTGGAATAGCCCAGAAATTGGGGTACATAAGTGTGGTAGAAGAGCTCAAAATTGTGACCGAAACGACGATTAACACGACTACAACGATGAACATCGAGGAGAAGTATAAGGTCGTCGCTCCAGAAGCTATGCAAGAGACCTTTATGTCAGATTCCGAGGATGAAGGCGGTGAGTTTGTTATTTAATACTTTTGTTTAGGGTGTCAAAATGACAAGTTTCGCTTTATGAAAGGGTCACAGAAGATTTTTTTAAAGACAACGATTGAAGACAATCTTTTGAAGCCCTTTCAGCAATTAATTAAAGTGCTCCTGGTGCAGTCTTGAGATTAGCATTAACTTTGCGGCTTCTAATTTCGCCTTTTGGCTTAAACTTCAACAGTAGTGGTTTTGTTTTTGCTTATATTTCACGTATTATCGCGAGGGATCATCAATGATTCATGAAGAAACCTGTAGTACTGAAACTGTCGTTGATTGTCTCCCGCAAAAATGCATTTTGTATTACTTGTCTATTTTTGTTTGTTGATTTAAATGATTAACCGAAAGATTGGAAACGAAGTAATAGTAAATATAATGTATAAAGCAGCGAGAAGAAACTTACGAAGGGAGGTTTTTGTAAAGGGGTTTTTCGCCTTTTTGATTTATATTAGTTTATGTAAATAGTTAATGTAAATTGTTAAATGAAATGAGCCCGTCCAGCGTGACGTATAATGTAAAAATTTGCAAATCATCTAGTCAAGACGACGAGAAAGAGGAAAAATTCATAATTAGTTGAGAATTTAAAATGCTAAAGAAAGCAGGGTAAATGGTAATGATTAGCCGTTTGCAGACACCCTACATATTCGATCTATTGGGTGTTCCGAATCTAAGTTGCATACGTGGATACCTAAATACTAAGATTCTGAGATATACTGGATGTCAAAATTTGTTTCAGTTTTTTCTTTAGTTATAGCTCTCCAGAGGTTAGGAATATTTAGCTCAATTATATGATCTTAGCCTTAATTTAACCGGTAAAATGTGTTGTTAAATAAAATTATACAACCTACTTTTGGGGCACCCCTGTGATTTCGATTGCCTTTACGATTCTCAAGAATTCTTATTGAAAATTGGGCGGTCTCTTTTATTATGTATTATGAGGGTATTGGGAATGGCTCTAAGCAGCTAAAAAGGGTGGTGGTTGGTATGTTGCATGCTTCAGGCGGACTGGACGAACCGCCCGTGGTATACGGCAGGCCCGCGCATGCGCAGCACGTGTATCTGCCCTATTATCAGGGACAAATGACCTACACACGTAAGTTCCTCGTACCCATAATGTTGTACCTGTTACATTTGTCATACTGCTTCTTTAATTGTTTACGCTTTACGCTTTTAGTTTATATCTTGTTTATAAAGCTAGATAAGAGGAAACTTCAAGTATTACATTATCGACTTCACCACCGCTTATCGCATTTTTTAGTAGATTTTCTTGGGTGTTTATGTGTTGTGCATCTACTGACTAACAATTATAATTAACAATCAACACTGACTTGCGTAATATATGGCGTTATCGATACACTTGTTACATTCTCCCGACTCGAGCAGGCCCTGTATTATCTTATCGCCTCCATTTGTCGATATCAACCCGAAAAAAACTTTCACTTTACGTCTCTCTTTCAAGCTAGTATAGTGCCAAATTTCTTCATGCTTTCACGGAAGCTTTGACTGTGGCAGTGTTTATTCGTACTTTCTATTGAAACATCTTGCTCTCTTGCACATATAGGGCGGTTCACGAGTGCACAAAACAATGGCAAACCTAATATAATTTGGGACGCTCTGTATGCGACATATCCGCACTGTTTTCAAAACACTAATTTCGTAATCATCAATCAATCGGTTGCATAATAGCAGCTCCCACACACTTTCTGTTTAAACCGAAGACCGTTTTTCTGTTCGGGAACTTAGTTGTGCGTATGTCTTTAGGTGACGATCCTCTTCTGGGCGACCAGCAGCAATACAAGTACATGACCGTGGACGATATGAAGTCCCTGGGTGACGATTCCATGCGAATGGACGTTACCCACGACGAAAAAGGGGAGTACAACAGGAACTCTTTGGGTAAACGCTCCGAGGCTTCTTTAATGCCAAATCATAACTTTGGCCTTGCAGCTCCTTCCCATGTGAGCAGCGAGCTGATTATTCAGCCTCAGCACGTCAAAGAGTACCACTCACAGCCGGATAATGTGGACATTAACAGGCAGCCAGTCACAGCCGGGTAAGTTCTTGTTTTAGTTCCCAAAATTAACATTAAACATTTATTGAAGTTCTTTGTGGCTCACAGACTTGGTTATTTTTTATTTAACTCGAATTAATGCTTAATTATTGTGTTTAACGAGGCTGCTTTAGAGCACTTTCCAAAAGTGATAAGTTGTCGGATTGTTCGGAATTTGATAAATTATCAAGACAGTTTCGATTTTATAGATTTTGCCCGACGAGTTTTGTTGACTTAGCGGCGGACTTGTTGGGTGCAGATTAATGGGGCGTCAGAGGCTTTAAGTGATCTAATGAATGCGTTTTTTGACGTCGAAGACGTTAAAACCATTCAAACAGCCACTTCTGGGTTCAAATGCCCCTCAAGTCAAACTCTGAATGTTTTTATCTAGGAGTTAATACGTAGTTTCATGGTATGCGATTTAACAAGTCCTTTACAATGGGCCCATCCCGCATCGCTCGCAAAAACTCCGTTATCTCTGACGAGTAGATTACTATGAGAAATGAGTATCAACCCGATGACTCATCACGAGCCAATTTTACGGCAAATCTGAAACTTCTTTTTTGTTACGTTTGTCTTGCACATAAGACTAGAGAGAGAAGGCGTCGCGGTGCGAGGTGCCGAATTGGTCGAGTAATATGATTGGTCAGCTGGAAAAGCGGCATCCAGGTGGCAATGGAAGAGTGACGAGATGGGCCTGTTGCAAGTTCGGTGTTGTTTTGCCAAGAACTTAAAGTATTTCATAGATTTTAGGTGGTTTTGTGGTCGTTTTTAGAAGTATGTAATTTTAGCTGAAGACCTTTTAGACAACCCCTTTTTAAAAATTTTTCACTAGTAGAAAAACTGTCTTGATACCTGTTGATTATGTCCTCAAAGGCAACACACGACAGGCTCGACCTGCCGCTGTTGCCCGCTTAAAAGCTCCCTAACCGAGTTTGTATGTGTATTCGAAGCTTTTTCGACCTGAGCAATGAGTGGGTGGTGCTCGATCGGTCCCTGTTACATTTGGGCCCCAAGCCCAAGCGCCCCGGGACAGGCCTATGCAGAGAAAGGTACTTAACCGAATGACCGATGCGTACCGGTCGATAACGCACTGAATGCCGCACTACTATTTTTTCTGATCAAATAATATTTACTAATCAACACTGATGATGTAGCGTGATTTTGGGGTACATCGCGGTGGTTGTTTTATTTGCATTCGCAGCACTATATTATTGTATGTGATGACAAACACGATTTTTTCACCCCTGATGCATTTGTTTTGCAGGGCGTGTGCTCAAAATTATTAATGATTGGTATTCACTTAGTTCATTGGCCCTTATGATGGGGGTTGTAATGGGAGCTATCATTATTGAGCATAGAGATCACTTCAGTTGGGTTAAAGGGAATATTTTGATGGAAAGTTTGACAGCTTTGACTCAGTTTTGACAGGTTTTGTACAAATCTTTGTGTGTTCAGTAGTATATTCAGCACTTTCGATTTTGCCTGCTCTGGGTGTTGTAAATATTATACATATACTAATTCCCTTATCTAGCTAAAACCCGGTTTTCAATGTGCAAGTATGAGATTTATGCATTAATTCAACCAATAGCTCATGCCTGCATATTTTGATACGACGGTTCTGTATAGCACTGTATATACCTGGTACAAAGCTATTAACCTTATTGTTGTGTCCTTTTGTCTGCAGTGTCCCCACTTGGAAGAAGTAAGTGCCCTCGTATTTGTGTACAGTGTCTAACCTAACATTTGATTTTAACCTCCTCCTATAGAGCTGTAAACTTGTTACATATTACAACCTTTGTAACTGCCTTGATATTTTACTACTTGTCACTTTTTCTCGAAAGTTTAATTCACAATAATTTACATAATATTTAATCATTTATTCAGTCATATTATTCCCCATTAAATCAGTAGTTAATGACAAATTTTTCTCACATCACACTAAACACTCTTCGAGAACATCATTTACCTACCGCCTGTCAATGACAATTCATACCAGTATCCCTATTGGCCAACCACCGAAACTACGCGATCATTAACTTTACCAGGAGAACAATGTCCATATGTAGAAACAGTAAAATATATCCTGAGTCTTCTCTCAAAATATCTTCCTGGGAAAATTATCAGTTCTTTGACCTGTTGTCCTTTAAGCTGGTTTTGAGTTGTCATTGCTTTTGCCGCTGCAAACCCTATAATGCCGTAATCGGTATTTGCTTCTGCAGCTTCCTGGTTTCCTTCCTGGTCGATGCGCGTGGAGGCGCCATGCGTGGCTGCCGTCATTCGGGCGTGCGCGTTATTGTTCCGCCCAGATGCGCTCATGCGCCAACTCGCGTAACGTGCCGCTACGTGCGACCGCACAGGGCGCCCCACCCACCTCCATTGATGGAGGGCGAAGCCCTGGCCAGCCGATTGTTGGAATTGGCGCCGGTAGGAGCCAAGTTTTTAGGGTAAGTGCGTGAGAAAATTCATGAAAGCGGTTTAAAATCTCGTTTTAGTCCGGTGATTATTGAAGTGCCTCACTTCGCTTCTCTACGTGGCAAGCATCGTGAGATAATTGTACTGAGATCCGAAAATGGGGAGACCTGGAAAGAGCACACCTTGGAGGCCAGCGAGGAGGCCATTCAGGACGTTTTAAATCATAGTTTTGATGGGGAAGGTATTGTATGCCACCTTTAAAGTTCACCTTTAACAAAGAATATCTTAGAATTGAGCCAATTAGAGGATTTGCACACCAACCGCATCACTCGAATCTTGACCAATGATTTCCCGCACTATTTCGCAGTAGTTTCAAGGATTAAGCAAGAAATTCATGCCATCGGTCCTGACGGGGGAACCGTGTCCAGTTCGGCGGTGCCCATGGTGCAAGCAGTGTTTCCTCCGAATGCTTTGACTAAGAAAATTCGAGTGGGATTGCAGGTCTGTTTTTGTTTGGGTAAATTGAGTGGGACTGATGGTGGGAATTTAGGCCCAGGGAATCGAATTGGAATTGGTGTCCAAATTGCTCGGTCATGGAGTGGCAGTTTCCCCCATAGTGACTGTGGAACCGAGGAGAAGAAAGTTCCACAAAGCAATAATGCTCAGCATGCCGGCGCCAAAAGCTCACTCTCAAGGGATGATTAACCAGTACCAAGGGGCTTCCAGCACCACTTTACGGCTCCTTTGTTCAATTACCGGTAAGTAAGAACATAAGTTTCGATGGGTACCCTTAAATATGCTGATTTTCACTTTGTTTCACCATAATATTTGTATCGTTCTTTGTGCCCGAGAATAAATTGCATGCGGGTCATCTCATTTGATTAAATATGAGCAAATGAAGATCATCAAAGATTCTGCAACTAAAATAATTTGTTTAGATGCACGATAAATGTATTAATAGAACCCCTTAATGTTGTCTATATTGTTGCAAAACTCTCTTGTCTTACCATTCATGCGTCACTAGGAACTAAATCAGGTAAAATTTAGTTCCGCCAATGTGGTAGATTCTTTGTTTTGCATGCTCTACTCGTAGCAGCATTTCTGACAAACCTCTGGTATTGAACGATTTTTGTTCGTACGAAGGAGGCCAAAGCAAAGCCATCTGGGAAGACGTCACTGGATCCACGCCATTGACCTTTGTCAAAGACTGCGTTTCCTTTACCACAACAGTGTCCGCGCGCTTCTGGCTGATGGATTGCCGGAATGTGGCCGATGCTGCTAAAATGGCAACGGAGTTGTACACGCAAGCCGCCCATGTGCCGTTTATGGCGAAATTCGTCGTTTTCGCCAAACGCGTGAGCCAATTAGAGGCCAGAATTCGCGTATTTTGCATGACCGACGACAAGGAAGACAAGACTTTGGAACATCAAGAACACTTTGCCGAAGTAGCGAAAAGTAGGGATATTGAGGTGAGTTTCTGCAACAGTCTGAGCAGGTGTCTCAATTGTTCTGATTTATTTGGCTTTAGGTTTTGGAAGGCAAGGACATTTACATGGAATTCGCCGGCAATTTGGTACCAATTCTGCAGTCGGACGACCAGCCAAAACTCGGATTCAAAGCTTTCAAAGAGAATAGATGCGCATTTAACATGCGTCTGAAGGACCACGTAAGTATATATAGGTTTTTCTGTGAAAAAGTAGACTTGATAACCCTGGGTTTTAGTTAACCAGCTGACGTTTGTATTTATGCGATATTCATGTCTTATTTGTTGTCCGTTAGATGTTCACCATTTTCTGCAAGTCTTGCAATGATTTCCCGCTTCTGTAACATTTCTTTAGGATATTTTTAAATCTGTAGCAAATTTTGCAAACGTATAGATAGTGATTTTTAAATCCCTATTAGGATGAGGACCCAGTAGGCCGAATCATTTTCATGGTGGAGCCGAAATTGGGCCGTACTGGCTACACTCAAAGCAACCCTCTGTGTACCCTCAACCTGATTTTACCCAAGGATGTGCAACCGGACAGGAATTCTCACAACGATCTGTTGTCGATTAATAAAGACCACAGCTATCTGCATCACGGTGGAATCAGTAAGTAACCGGAATCCACCTTCAGGATCGCGAATATAGACCTTTTTCTTTTCAGGTAAACCAGAAACAATCCATCGCGCAGATTTCCGTCTGTCCGACATTTGCAACTTGCTGGATGAGGATTGGGAGAAACTGGCATTTCAACTGGATATCGCTCCGTCTGATGTTGAATTAATTAAGGAGGAGTATCCGGAGAATTGCCCGCAACAGGCGACTATAATGTTCCGGTTGTGGTTGCGGCAGAAGACAAATAAGGCCACTGGGAACCAACTGGAACGGGCGCTGACGAAGATAGGAAGACAGGACATTGTGGACAAGTGCATTTGTAATGTGGAAATGGTCACCGATGACATGGAGAAGGCGTTGGCGAAGGTTCATTTGGATCAATCAGGTATAAACTTTTGAATAAAATTATCGTATCACTAAAAATATACCATGACTGACGTTAAATAATTTCTAGACCTAATGCCAGATTTAACTTATGTTTTTATTTAATTCTAGGTCAATTTCTTGTTAATCACATCATATCCTTCATTTTTAACGAAAATTCATTATCATGACATACCGGGTCAAGCAAACAAATAGTGCGTAAAACTGCCGATTATCTAATCATAGTTCTGTAATCATTTTGAGTCAATGTCTGCTGTTTGTGACATAAGTGTTTTTTTATAGGTTTCGATACCTTAAAAGACGAATTAGGACCTTCAAGAGACACGTCTTTAAGAAGAGACACACATCTCGATAATTCCTACCGTGGCAGCGAGGAAAAACTGGAAAAAAGCGAGAAGAGCGGTGGGTACTACAGATTTTGTTCTTACACGTCTTAACTCATACTGCAACTAAATTTCAGACAACAACCTCAACGATAACTTAAACTCGACGGCTCAAGACTTCAGTGACGCTCACCTAGATAACTTGCCTCCTCAGCAAGACCCCGAAACCTTGGATAATGTTCCGAAAGCGAACGGTAACAAGGAAAACATGCTCGAGGAACTGGAGCAGCAATTCAACAGCCTGCAAACGATACCCAAAACGACTGTTGATAGTTTTGGGGCTACGCCTCCGCCCAGTCCTACGGAAGTACAAGAGGACGTCATCAATAAAAATAGCGCAGGGGAAATTAAAAAGCAAAAAGGTATTTTGTTATAAATGTGTTTGTTTTTGAGGTTTATTAGCAAAAGGAGTTTTTATTTGTCTTTGGTGTAAGATTAATTAATATCCGAAAACTCCTTTTGTCCGCATATAATGCCGCTGATAACGATTATTTTTTAGTTGCAGCCGAATAGAGTTATTAACATTGTCATGCCCATTTTTAATACAAAGCGCTTTCATCTCTTCTTCTAGTTTCGTGCACTGGTTGAGGGGCCTCTTACGTTTCTTTCCTTTATGCTTTTCACCTCTAACCGGCACCCCACTCTTAGCTAATTTTAAGGCTTAAAGTAGTCTTCCGATGGTATTCGATGTGAATTAGTAGAATTTGTAGTAGATTATGCGTTTTTCTCGAAGGAATTTCACCAGAAGCGGACGAAGTCCCCTCAGAAGAACGTCTCTTCACTTCTACTCCTCTGAAAGCACCCCCGGCTTTGGACGCTATTGAGGTGCTTAAGAAAAACGTCAGCGACACTTTGACATTTTTACACCAAGAGCGGAACGATTTTCTGCCCGACGAAGACATAATCATTCCCATGCGCAAGGAGGACCACATTTCCAAAGAGATCGATTTGGAATATATTAGCTTGAAAACCCCGAAAAGAAATCAGGAATTTACATTCAAGAAGGTATCTAAGAATCACGTAATAGAAAAACTACCGGAAGTCAGTTTCCAAGCGCCAGAAAACGATCTCGAAACTTCAGTAAGAGACGTAGCAGAACAGGAAGTCGAGGAAGTCATCAGGCAAGCCGAGGATGTCGTCAATGACTTACAACAAAGCGACTTAAAACCAAAAGAAATAAGATTCACAGTGGAGGAAAGGGCGGATAGCATCTTTGACGACATCCGCACCAATACTGAAGACTCGTTGGACAATCTAGAGAGCCTCAAGGACGACTCAATAAGTGCGATACAGGAAAAGAGTGAAGAGGCCTTTAAGTTTTTGGAAAACGAGGTTTCCAGTCCGTTGCCGAGTAAACCCGCAGAGGACTCCTCGGCGTTTTTGCAGAAAGAAATCGAAGCGGAAGTGATAAGCTTGGATTCGAGCATTTCGGAGTCGCAGAGTGCGGATTCGTTAAGCCCTGTGAGTCCCAGGAGTTCCATCCCGCTGTCTAAGAACAAGAAGGGAAAGAAGAAGGGGAAAAGCAAGAGCGAACAAAGTAAGTTTAGGATTATTTTCGTTTTTATTGGGGAAGGGGAGGGGTCAGAGGCGGAATTAATACAGTCTAGGTATTTAGTTAAAACACATAAGACATTCTGCTCAACTTATTTGCCATGGGCGTAAATTTGTTTCTAAAATTTAACCCTAAACGTGAGTTAATTCGTCTCTCATTAATCCAAATACTGTACATTACAAATGCTGTATTATAATTAGAGAGCTTCAGAGCTTTTAAATTCCAGATTGCCACCCAATACTGTAAGTTGGTTGTCAATTTTTGCATTTATAAAAAAAGATATATTATTAATTTTAACATTTTTGCAGGCCTACCTGCCCTCGTTGAACCCGAACCATCTATACCCGAACTAAAATCCCCTACGGACGACGAGCTCCTTAGCAAGATTCCTATAATGAAGGGTGCCAAAGTGAAAACAATCAAAAAGCACTCTAAAGACCCCCTGAAGGAATTTGCAAACATTTCCAAGGAGATCGACTGGGACAAAGATGACGAAGAGACTGTTACTACTAAAATAATAAAGACCGTGACCACGGATCCGATAGTCAAAACCACGGTGACTAGGATCACCACGGAGAGCAGTCCTCAAAGCAAAATTCCCATTCTTTCTGGGGATCCAATTACGGTAACCAAAGAGGACCTCTGGGACGATTTATCGAATAGCAAAATTCCGGTGTTGAAGACCGAAAGTATGGTGATTAGTTCACCGGACGTGATTAGCCAAATTGCACCGACTCGAGTGGTGGAAACCACGACGATCACGACACGAAAATCGACAGGCGCAGACTCGGATTCCGAGGAAGACTCCCGGAGGGCTTCTCCTCCTTTGAAGGGCATTTTGAAGAAGGCCCGTGCCCCTGGGGCGCAGCCCGTAGGGAGTTCTAGCGGTTCAGACATTGCCCTGCACGAAGAAGGGGCGGAGCTCAGTTCAGACTCAGGTATGCAGACGATTAATGCATGTCAATTAATGATAATTGTCGTTAATTAGTTGTTAGTTTTTTCAGTGCATCTTGTGACGTGTTGCTAGTTACGATGTGTCCTAATTTTTATTATAATCATCCATTAACCCCAGATAAATTAACATTAACTTACCGAATCGACTAACCTTCCTTACTAATCGACAATGCTATTAGTAACTTAATGTTAATTTGCTCTGGTCCATCAGAAACTCTTTTTCCATCACTGACAAACCTTTTTCTACGACATTAAAAGCGTTTGGCCTGCCCGATGACCAAAAACGGTGCTTAGAGACCGCTGCCCCCTGGCATGCCTTGTACGTTCCTCTAGTGTGGTCCCTATTCGCAATCGCTACAAGCATGGTCATTCTGGCACTTTTCGCACACTACTAGTCGTTAAGAATGGTATGCAATTATTTAGATTTTGTTTTCAGTTGCCACTCATTTTCCACACACTACATAATTTTGGCACGAAACTTATATCAGTTACCCGCGCCTGCAAAAGCGGGTTTCATGGTGATGGTACGTCAAGATTTAATTGAAACCGAAGCTTGGTGTAAATAATTATTTGATTGTAGTAGCTAGCTACTGCGACTTTGATGTAGCTTTGAGTCTAATTAGACCCGAGCTAGAAGCTGTACGTGCCTAATTAAGGTGCCTAAGGGTTCATTTTCTCCACTAAATACATCAGGCAATCAAGACGTTATTTTATGGATTGTAAGTGAATCACACAAAATGAACGTCAGAAATCAGATAATGCCATTTTTTTGCGTCCAATTCTCTGGCGTCAAAACAGTGTAGTAATCGGCGATCTTATCGCTGTGCTACTTTCTTTATCCCTCTTCTTCTTACGGCACTATTTTACACTTTCTTGAGGCCTTATATCTATTATGCTTTCTATTGTATCATTGCCATTCCCCATGAGTATCAAAAAGCTTAAAATAAAATAATCGAACTAACATTAAATTGCCAATACTTCCTCAATAGCAGGAATTTATGTCCACAATGAATATTTTTACTGGTGGTAGTGGTACTACACTCATCGTATAGCATTCGCTATGGTGGCATTCAAGAACTATCGTTGTTCCTAACGCAAGAATAAATAAGTCATGGGCAGAGACAAACAGTTTTCCAACGTAGAGATGTAGTACCCACTTCAAAGCAGTAACATTTACCCCTGTAATCAATTTGTCGCTTGAGTAGATAGTAGTAACTCGTTCGCTTGAGGTTGTAACTTTTATTCTACCTATAAACCATTAATTTTCTTCGTTTCAGCTCGCCGTTAAGTTTAGTCGCTTTTTAAACTTTGCTAGTACACTCAGCATACAGTAAGTAAATGCGTGCATTTGTGATTTCTGACAGCATCAGAGCACACTTAAAACTGCTTTTGCCTTTGAGTCAGCATCAGATAACTTGCTAGAAGAGTAGATGGTTCTTTCTACTATCAAATGTGGCATGAGTTTGTTAATAACAAGCTTAAATTTAATATCTACAATTTACACATTATTGCGCGTAATAATAAGAAAGCTCTTAATGCAAACTAGATTGCGTGAGCTTAACTAGATCTGCAGGAAAAAAACCAAAATCTTATTGACACCTTTCAGTTATTTTCCTGCGGACTTATAATATGTATCGTTGGGTTGTGCATGCTTGTATTGACAAGAAAAATGTTTTAGAGGATTTTTACCATCAAGAACCTCAATACACTGAAACTACAACAGAAGAAATCGACCCAATAACTGGAGCTAAGTGAGTATACCTATTAGCCACATCTTAAATGTCATGTAAATAAGTTTGTTTGTACTCAAAGCGGCTGTTTGTATCATTGTTAAATCTATGTAGAATCACAAAAACAATAAAAACCCTCGTCAGTCATTCCACAACATCCCCCAACGAATCAGAGCTGCGGCAGACCATGCAAAACGTCCTGGACCAATTCATGTCTGAGGAGCGGAATCCGCGTTAAGTGATTTTTAATTCTTAAGGACATCTTATTTTACGTATAATAATGTTAGTATGCTCTTGCAGTATTTTCTTACTGGTGATTTTTGTTACATAAAGTTTTAAAAACCCTTATTGCGCAATTGAGTATAAAATTGCTCCATAATGCCAGAATGCGGAAGTTGTCGCTCTAAGCTTCAGAAATGATATTACGTTAAGAGCAATTATTTAATTTGTATGGAGTATAGTGCCTGGATTATGTCTTGAAATTATCCGCGTTCTGCCCAAAACGGCGACCCGATGAAACAAAATAGAAATTTATTTTTTCATATTATATTACGTAATCGTTAACCGATTCAGATTTTAACTTGTGTAGGTATAAGTTGTCGTCGATATTTTATAAGGTGCTGCAAAGGTACTAAACCTGTTTTCTGTCACAGAGTTGAGAGTTTTATTATAAGAATTTTAATATATTTATTATATTACGATAATTAATACATAAAAATATGCTTCAAAGCGTTAAGGAAAACCTTACATTGTAGACATGGTTGCTTAATATATAATTGACGATTTGTTTTTCTGAAATAAATGTGTGGTGTACAGTTTTAGAGAATTTCGATGTCCTAAGTAATATTCACGCAATTGCACACATTGTTCGTGGCTTCTATAGTTTGCATTTGCAAGATTGTCGGCGAGTCTTGCATTTGGGACATTCCAAGTGTTGTTACGTCGTATTCGTAATTTCAACCGCCTTATTTGAAGAAGGGTCAGATTAATTTTTTCGATGATTTATTCCTTGTATGTATTACAGGTTGCCTAGGACTTAAGATCTCCTTTACTATCCACTCCGCCATCCTGTTCAGATTGTTTCACTTTAACGCCAGACTACACAGATTACTAAATCTATTTTTTGTCACTAAGGTGAAAGTTTTCTTACAGGAATGTTAATATAATTATTATATTGCGATAATTAATACAGAAAAATATGCCTCAAAGTGTTAAAAAAGACTGTACAAGATAGAAATAGTTTTTTGAATGTTTAATTGACGATGTTTTAGAGATTTCTGATGCCCTATCCATACAAGTCCTGATCGTGTGAAAAAAACAAATATAATAAGTTAATAAAATCCTTAAGGTATTTCACAATAATGTGTATGACTGGTCGACTACAATCAGGTACATTTACTATGAAAAATATATTGAGTATATTTACATCAATTACATACTTACTCTCACGGTAAGAGGTACAACACCAAAAGCAAACAATACAATAATAAAACCTTTCATCACAACATAAAACGAAAATATATTTCTCGTTATATGTTCTACACCTCTAAAGCATATTGACACCCCCCACTATATTGACAATCCTGCCCTTATACTTCTTAGAAATGTCCTCCTGAATTTCCCTTTGCAATTCCTTAGTTTTCTCAATAAGCAACTTAATCACAGGCTCCAACTTCCTAATCTCTTCTCCATTCTCTTTAATTTTTTTCTCAAGCACAGCTTTTGTTGACCTCATTCTTTCCCCAATGTTCAACTTCTGCCTTAAACTTGCAGTTAAAATGTCCATGTAATTTGGTGAATGTTTAATTTGGTGCAAATGCTGGATTCTTTTGTTGGTCAAACACTCCAAGGCAATATTCACACAATCAGACAAATTGTTGATGGTTTCTAAAGTTTGCATTTGCAAAATGGTTGGTGCTTCTTGCATTTGGGACATTGAAAGTAAGTCAGATTCGTGGGACATCTCAAACAGCCTCATTTTCATAAAGGCTTGTAGCTCTGTTAAGTCATTTATAATCTGCTCCCTGTATTGTGGGTTGTCCAAGATTGTAAAGGCTTCTTCTTTACGAGCAACTCCACCATCCTGACCAGATTGTTCCACTACAATGCCTGATTCTTCTAAATTAATTTCTAGGGATTGGTCAATGTCTTCATAATTGATTATTTCAAATGATTCCTCTTGGGAGGAGCCTCGTGAGGAGCCATTGCTTTGAGGGTTTTCCAGGACCACTTGATCTCCAAAGTCAATTTCTCCCCCTTCGTCACCAAAATTTATTTCATTACTTTCAGCTTCTTCACTCTCTAATGTTGGAGTGTCTGAGTCTTCAATTTTCAAAGGTTTTTCTCCGTACATAAACTCGTAACTTGTAGTATTGCCATTGTTGATTAAGAAAGTCAATGTGGGCAAAATTTGAAAATCAATGTCTTGACCAGAAAGGAATTTGTTGAAGGCAATATAAAGCTCTATTGCAGGCTTTACAATTTTTATTTTTTCAGCAGTTTCAGTATAGATATTAGGAAGCTTTTTTAGCAATTCTAAAAGTTCTTTTCTGATGTCTAGTCCTTTAATGCCTAATTGCTCACATGCAGCATTAAACTCCTTTTGGGAGACTGCCTCAGATTTATTACAATCTTTAATTTTTTTTTCACTTTCAGCTTGCAGTTGCTCCAGTTTTTGGATCTGTTTTTTCAGACTTGGGATTTCATAGGAGACATTACGAATGAGCATTGAGGCAACCTTAAAAGAAGACATTGTTAAATTAATTGAATAGTAGATATATAGAAGACTCTTACTTCTGCTAGATAAATGTTATCTTTCAAGTAGGCTCCAATAATATCTTGCCAGTCTTTCATGCGTTGGGATCCATACCTTCCAAAAATATTCTTGCTGTCCTTTTCAGTTTCCTTGAGAATATCAACTATCCTAATGCAATGAAAATAGTTGATGTGTTGTCTGCTGACCAGCTTCACTATGCCCTCATGCACTGGCATGTTCTGGATGGCATTGTTGATCTTTTCCCTCACCTTTAAGATGTTAATTTGCCAATCTTTGGGAATGTGCCTTCTAGACACCAGCCACTCCAACAATTTGGTGGTGTTTATGTCGATAGGGATGTTTTGCTCGTCCATTGTTAAATAGTGAATGTTTGATTGTTAATTGTCCATATGTTAAATATTAATAATGAGTAAATTGGTAGGGAATTTGTAAATTTTAGTAATAATTCGGAGACGTCAAATTGTTATGGTAATCAGCTGATTCGGTGTCGTTTGATTGCGCTGTCTTAAATGATCGCGCCGATTTCCCCTTGTTTCGCTAGTTTTTTTATAGGTGGAGCCACGATATCTTTGATAATAAATTATGTTTTGTTCACTTTGTCTTGTGAGAAACAAGAGAACTAGATGAGGTGCCTACGTCAGAAGTTTCTCTTTTGTTTGTAGGGAGGTTAAACGTCGCTGTTTTTTCTCAAATGTCAGTCAAAAGAATTTTTCAATTTTCCTTTTTCCTACGTAGATCAAATTAAAAATGCACGATGGTGTTGCACATTGCCAGCGAACTGAGTTTATTTTGTGGTTTTCTTGCCAGTTTACACGTGAAATTTCTCTAGTGAAATGAGTAGAAAAAGCGACAAATTTCTCCGAAAGCAACACGTCGACAAAAATATTCCGATGCCAAGGCGAGCATTGTTTATGTCAAGTTCCTAAAGTCGTTAATAATTATTTAGAAAGAGGTCTTGACACTATTAATAGCGCCTATCCAAATTGTTGTCGCTTAAAGCCTTTAGCAGTATTCGATGTTTTATTTTTAACGCAGAATTTTTCTATAAATAAACACATAGGGTCAGTGCACAGTAAACAAAAAGCCAAGATCAACAAACACCGCCTCAAAGCCCCTAGTAGGGGCTAATCGACATGACCACAATAACGATGGAAGAGTACGACCTAATGAAAGACTCGAAGTACCGCATGTATGTGGCTGCAGTGGATAAGGCCCTAAAGAACTTCGATTATACATCTGAATGGGCTGACCTTATTTCGGCCTTAGGAAAACTCAACAAGGTATCTTTGAACGTAAATAACAAATCTGTAAGGCTCATAGAGCGCCCTAACAGGTTTTACTAAGTTACACCAAGTTCCCAGTGATTCCACGAAGGATAAAAATTAGCAAACGACTGGCCCAGTGTATGCACCCAGCGTTGCCTTCAGGGGTCCACCTTAAAGCTCTAGAGACCTATGATATTATATTTCGCTGCATGGGGACCAATAGACTGGCCTGCGAATTGTTTATTTACAGCTCTGGTAGGTGTTATAATTGTTTAAATTTGAGTGTGGGTGTATGTTCAACGGAGTTATTGCTGGTTCTTTTGAGATCAGACTTGTCTTTTGTGTGTCAGTTTCTTATGTAATATTTTTTAGTATAAAATTGATTTTATGCTGTGACCTTGTAGGTGTGGTATAATAGTCTTGACCTTCAGGTCTATCAAATCAAACTCAATTTAAGTTCTATTTTTGTCCTCCCAATTCCCCGATGCAGATATTTGATCCTTGTGATGCTCAATGAATACTTGTTGCGCTAAAACATATTTTATATCTCTGAAATATATCAGTAAGGAGGCTAGTTTTAGCATTATAGCAGTTAATGTGGTTTAGTTCACTAGAATTTCGTCTTATCTTTTTAGTCTAAATGTTGCTATTATGTTTATGTCAATATTCCAGCAGTAAAGGGTGATTTATCACTGGCTGTAAACGTTTTGGGCTGCAACAAAATGAGTAATTCTATCCACACACGGGTAACATACACTTATTAGGCGCAAATGCGTTTTCAAAAGCGAGGTCGTATGATTCAGTTCAAGCTGTTTACTGCTAAAATTAACATGGTGGATAATTTAATTAACTAGTGGGAGCATTTAATTACTGAGGCTGTCTTTATAAAACTTTTGGGGCAATATACTTCTACTATTCCCTAATGCCTGAGGGGAAATTTCGAAATAAATCCACATTTTGAATTGAGATATAAACTTTGAGCAATCATAACAACGCAGTACAAACAAACAGGGTTATCAGGTTTACTTATGACTGAAGACATTGTTTATGCTACGGGGTCATACTTCAGCCTACTTATTAACTGCAAAGTATTAAGAATATATGAGCAGCTAATGCTTAACACGGCGAAATAATATTTACGTTTAACAGAACGTGCCTTTTCTCTAATGACTTAATGAAACCTCATCAGTTTCGAATCACCTCGTCGAATCCGAGAGGTAATTCCTTTGCTTCGTAAAGCAGATGTGTATCTACCAGTTTTTAGTACATTCGTTTTTTTTTTCCAGTTGTTTGCTGTTGTTGCAAACGAAGGTCTTTAAATAAAAACGTAATGTGATGAGCTACGTCTATTGCTTTGGGCAATTTTGGGTGTGGCTGCTTCTCAGCTATTCTTAACGTTTTTCGGGGATTCCCTTATAGTCAAGTCTTCTGCTCTGTTGATATTTTGTTATCACTACTTTGACCATTTTTCTTTCAAAGGAATTTAATTACTGCTTGCTTTCAAGTACAGAAGTTGAGAGAAGAAATCAAGAGTCTCAATTGCATCCCCATAAAGTGTATTTTGCTAACTTCCACCAGAACTGGCTCTAATATTTACATAAGTATCCTTATAAAAATAACATTTCTATTCTCAAGGAATTTAGCAGTGATATGTGTGAATCCTTGTTGAGATAAGTAAATATTTACTTTATTGCGTAGATAACAAAAGCATACTTTAGAAATTGGAATGTTACGAACCGCAGGTGTAATATGTCTCCCTGTTTCTCCCCTTCAAGGTCTATTTCCGCTAATGAGCCATGCAGCCATGAATATTCGTCCAACCCTCCTCACGATCTACGAGAACCATTTCGTCCCACTGGGAGATCGCTTGAGGCCAGCTTTGAGCGGATTTCTCAGCGGTATTTTACCAGGTCTTGACACCGGAACAGACCACTTCGACCGGTAATAATTATTTACGCCTAGTAGGGTGACAACACTTAATGGACATGTATCATGTATTATTTTATTTCATACTGTGTCATCTAATTTGCGATGGATTTGCATTTCAAATCGTCACAATGTTTCTTGATAATATGGCAAACTCAATGTGTGTATATTTAACAATGATACTGACCGTATAAACAAATCTATGGGGAGAGTATGAAATAAAATCCATTACTCTTGTTAATCATCCCAATTTAATAAAACGATATAGGACCAACAAGCTGCTTGAAGACGTTTGTGACGGTGTGGGACCTCCATATTTCTATACTTGCATATGGCAATGCGTGGCCAATAACAGCCCAGTGCGATTGCCCGCAGTCACTTATGTTTTCGCCCATTATAGTCGGAAATATCCCATGGAAGATCAGTTGTATTTGATGGGGCATGACATAGGATTAATGGTAACTGTTTTCACCCTTATGGGGCACAATTATGAGCGTTTAAAATTAGGTATCGGGGCTTTGCGCCGCAGTACAGGACTCCAGTGTTTTAGTACAACGCTCAGCGCTCGATCTCTTGATGGTGTGCTTTCCCATGCAAAACAAACAGCTTTTGTATGCTGATATGGTGCGGCTGGTCACAGCGGCGTTGACTACCATCTTAAGGAGGGACATGTCTTTGAATCGGTGAGTGGTGCGGCGTATGTTTTACAGATAACGTAATCTTTCTTATCTTCTATTAAACGTTTAAGTAACTATCAAGTTATTTCTGATAAAAACAAAAATAACTATTGACAGGAATTCCTAATTTTAGAAAAACAGTAATTACGTATTTGTGATATTTCTAATCTTTTTAAAGCGATATCAAGCCATTTGTTATTCCTAAAAAACATGTTTCTTCTACATTTCAGACGCCTCTATTCGTGGCTTCTTGAATATGAAATGAAAAACATCCCTCTAGTCCAAATAGACGGGGAACAACCTGAAGAAATCCCTCCTACGCCCGCCCACTCTATAGCTTACGATCTCTTAAATGACGGTATCAAAGATATCTTGAAAAATTCTAGCACCAGCGTCCCAATCGAAGTGAAATCCTACAGACTATTAACTTCTCTCTTTGAAAAGCCTCAAATCGGGCCCGTAATCCTAGACGGCATTTTATACGACGTGTTTCGTACGCTCTATCTTTCGTGTCTGAACCTGCAAAAGCACAAGAACTTAACAGTCAGATGCGTTTCATTTAACGGAGATTTGAGCAGCTTGAAATCCAGCGAAAATAACTTGAGCAAGCAGTTTGTCAGCAAGAATTGTCAGGAATTGGTCAAGAATGCAAATTTGCTATTCAACACTCTACAGAGCTATTACATTTGGAGCTACATAGAAAAACTCTATGACGAAGCAGTGAGCAACATCAAGAAATTTAAGTATCGGGACCGTTGTCAAGTGAACGAAATCGGCAGCGGGCCTCCGTACATCTTGGAATTGTGCATTTTGACCGATTTCCTGTTGGACATCATCCCCATAGAATCTTATGCAGAAAATACCTCTAACATCCTCCCCAGTTTGTTCAACAAAATAATCTCAGCCCTGAATGCCAACATTGCAGAGCTAAACCAATATGAAATACTCAAGAGCTTGGAATTGTGCACAAAGATTTTGACGAAAATTCAACCGATAACTATGACGCAGATTCAGAGGCAAATTGAAGAGGAAGCCGCTGCAGAACTGCTAGAGAAGCAGCAAAAGAGCGATGAAATTAAAGTGGGAGAGGGCGAGGAGCAGCGCACCATAGAAAAGAGTAAGTCTGACTCGAAGATTAGCGAAAATTTGAATGGTTTCGTGGACAAACATGAGCTAACTGTGGATGATTTAGCGAGAGAAAGGTAAGACGATAACGATAGTTTTTATTTTAGAGTGAAATTTTGGGCGAATGCGAGAGAATGGCGTGCCCCATGTGCAACGTTGCTGCATTTTCTACATTTTCAATGTAAAATTGTTATATGTAGATTTATTGGCAACATTGCGTGTGGTGCGAGAAACAGCCAGCTAACTCTTCATAACAATTGATATATAATTACAACTGATAATAACTTAATTAGGTCTTACAGCAACCAATTCCTCAAGAAAAAAGATAAAACGAGTCCAAAAATAGATAAAAAGTCAAAGAATAAGAAATCCAAATCCAGTTCCAAATTGTACGATTTGAGAAATGAGGAAGCAGACATTGGCACTGGTTCTGCTACGGACGGAACCCCTGAAAGTTCTTCCAAGGAGAGCACCCCTCCATCGCTGCCATTGACCAAATACGAAAATAAACACTTCCTGGGCTGCCTGGAGGAATATAAGAAGTTTTATGTCACTTTTGTTAAGTGCAAAATACTGCCAAATACCGACATTAAGGCTTTCTTCAAAAATCTAGTTTTCGACAAGCAGCAACGGACCAAAGACCTAATGACGCTGCTAGACAGGCGATTGTCCAACGAAAACAACCAGTTCAATCCAATAGACTACAACAGCACCTTCAAGCTTAGATGTTTAAGTAGCATGCACCAGGTGTGTTCGCGAGCCAATTCCACTTATGAAAACGCCATGGGAGTGGCCTCGAATATTCTTTTGGAGTTTTGCGCCTTTCCAAACCTCTTGGCTAGCACCACCGACAAGAAAATTCCTCTTTGGTTGGAGGCTTTAATAGCATCCTCGTGCTCCAATGAGGCTTCAAGGGAAACCCAGCTGACTGCCATGAACACCATGCTAGAAATCTTCAGCCTGTCAAAGAACCAGAATTACTTGAAGACCTACGAAAGTGAAAAGAGTGTAATTATTAATGGAATTTTGGAGCACCGGCACGTACGTTATGTGGAGGAAAATACATTGGTCATTGAAGAAATGGCGAAGATCCTCTGGACTTTCTTAGGAACTGTGCGCAACCAAAATCAACTGATGCTGTGCATTACGTTGCTGTATCAGATACATAACACATTTGATAGTAAACTATTCGTGGAGCAAGTAATAGGTCAATATTTGTGTGACCAGCATGTAACTTCGAATTACATAAAGCAGTTCTGCATGTTGTGGCACTTGGGCAGGGATCTTAACATCAAATTGCCACCCCAAGATCACCATACAAGGAGCTTCGATAGGTAAGTTCAATGAAATTTTTTCTATAGAACGCTTATTGTGATTTCGCAGATCTCTCTTGAAAATTCTGGACATGCTGCAAAACAAAGAAAAGCCTGCGCTGCAGTTGCTGGCAGAGTCCTTCCTCACTCACAGCCTTCTCCACAACGACATTCCTAGGATTTTAAATCCGATTTTAATTAAATTGTTGGCCAGTAACACTGCCAGGGTGTCGATCCGACACGTAAATATACAGGACAGTGACACGCACCATGAGTCCTCCGATCAGGACAATCAAAAATTAGAAGAATCTCAAGCTAAGAAAATTTATGCTGTCAGTAATGTCAACGGTAAGGTCGTACGAGTTGTTGAATTCAAGTAAAGAATTTTTTATATGTTTCTAGGCAACGTAATGTATCATATGACCGACAGTCCTCAACCGAAATCGCCCAAAAAGCGCTGGTTTGCCTTTTCGAAGTCGGGCAAAAAGTACGCTTCCGCCATAAATATGACCGCCAGTTTACTGGAGGATAGTGTTGGTGTGGTGACTAAGAAGAATAAAGACTTTAAAGCCTACAATGTCTCACCCAACTTGGACAAACACTCTAAGAACAATGTCAAGCTTATCGTTAATCCTCTGAGTAACAAGGAGATTTATCCCGTAGGCCTAGATGGATCCTATGCTAGGAGAAGTTCACATAGTTCCTTGGACAGTTTGTCTAGCAATGACAATACTATTAGCATTGACGATTCAATCGAAAGGAAGCTGTATGACAAGTGCGATTCTATGCCAGGTAAGTTTTGCCAGTTTAGAAACATTATTTAAAATCCTGTAAGTAAAAGTAATCAAATAGGACGAACTCAAGATAAGCTAAGTTATTTAAAAATCGAGTTTTTAATCGGTACTTTTGAAAGGCAAAATGCATTCCTTCACCATGTTGACCAGACATTATTTTCCCTACCGGAGATTTCCTCTATGTTTAGTTGTTTGCAGCATTTTAAAAATTCATTCACTATCTCACAACGATTCTTACACTGTTTAGTATTCTTCTGAACAAGACGTGAGTAAAATAAATTCTAATAATATTAATTTTGTATTTTCACTTAGGCGACCGAGACAGCGGATATGACTCCTTAAAACAACAACAAAGGAAATCCGAAATCATTACCGCCTTAGTGGATAACGGCAAGAAGGCCCTCCTGGAAAGCATGGAACCGATTTCCAACGGCATTAAGAACCTCAAACTGCCAAAATCTCGCAGTTTCGACGAAAAAAGTAACATACAGCCTGAGGAAAGTTCTCTAGTGCAAAGTTGGTCTTATTGCATTTCCGATTCTTCTAACTTGCACGGGGAACTGGAGTTAAGTAAAAGCGCTGAAGAGTTTTTTAAAGGCAAAGATGAGGAATATGCAATAGTTACCGGAATTTTGAATAAGATAATTGATGAGGTTTGCAGGAAAGTGGACGGAGAGAGTGAAATTCCTTTGCACATTTCTGGGAGACCCACTGAATTGGATTTGAGGAGCAAGATTAATACTTCAAACTCAAAGAATTTCGACTTATACCCTATTCATTCGCACATGTGCTTGTACTACGAGCTCTTCGACTCGAACCAAGTCATTTATGCCCTGCATACTCTGAAAAATTGTATTTTGGTTAATCCTCAGCTCTTCATTAAGTGCTCCGCTACGAGTGGCATTAAAAACCTGAAAAGTAACGATATTTTGTACCTCTTGGCAAGGCACAGAAAGAGCCTTGTCGGACAGGGCTTCGTTGGAGATCTCAGCCAAGAGCACGTCAATTTCTACCGCGGTTACATGTTCCTAGATGTCATCTTGTTAATTTGCCTCAATTATGCCAGAACATTTTTTCCTTGCTTCGAAGATTCGACTCCGATGTTTGACGAATTGGAGATCAACACGCGAATACAGCTTGAATCGCTGGAAATATTACATACGATCGTGAGAAATTTGATAACGATGATCGAGGAAAATTCGAATAAGGGATTCGCCAGCTATATCGCCGATTTGTTGGTAAAGTGCAAGATTCAGAAGACGTTGCTGCATTGCGTATTAACGTCAGTGAGAAATTTCGATCATGACATGACGTTCGCGGAGGATGTACTGCTGTTCAACAACTTTCAGCCGTGCAATTCGGAGAACAGAATGGGGGAGCACGTGGAGGCTTTCCAAATCCAACTATTAAGGTTGATTCAATCGTTAATAGTTCTGGAACATTCCATATTTCCCGCACCAAAGTCTGCACTAGCACAAGTAAATGCGGATGCTCCTAGTGGGGAGCATCTCAACTATAAACCAACAGTTTTGATACCGAAGCAGCAGATCTTTCTCTCAGCTATTTTGAGCGCCCTGCGCAATGAGAACATGAGGAACATGCATGAGAAGTGGTTGAATATGGTATGCTGTTGTTTGCCTTATTTTGGGGATAATTTAAAGCAGATTTCTATGAGTGTTATCCATCAGGTAACTGCTTTGAGCTCCATCGAGCAGTTCTTTTAGTTGATTTCTTCTTTTCAACCCAGGTTTGTAATAATATCGAGAAAATAGCGTCCAGCTATAAAGCATCCAAATTGGATGACTTCGAACTCGGTGCCGACTACACAGTGGTACAATTAGAATCTCTGACTATTCTGTGCCATTACTGCCTTCTGGATGCTACGCAAACCATAAATCAAAACGTGCCCCCCTCTGCGATCACCCCCACTGGCACCAATCCAGGAGAGATTTTAAATAACCTCATGAACGTGTTTTTCTCTCCATTGGGCACTGACATTAATTTTTCTACCAAACAAAATTCAGACCACTACCAACTCGCCAGGAAAACTATTCTCAGTCACATGCCAAGGATTATTTCCAGCGTAGCCAAACTTTGGCAGACTGTTGTGGGTAAGTTTATGAGTTGAAGCTTCGCTGGAGCCTTAAAGAATTATCTCAGGCCTGGAAGTGGAATGTGACAGCGTTTATGGAAGCTCCAAAATAGTAAAGCAACAATTACTTGAATTTCTTAGTCCTATAGCCGTGCACCATGGGGCAAGTTTTCTGGCCGCAATGGCGGTGGCTTGGTACGAGCGGCGAAATCACTTTAGCAGTATCAAGGCCGTAAGTTATATTTTTCCTTCTATGCATAATATTCAAGATGGACCTTACAGGTCTTGCCAGAGCCTACTGCAGGCCAAAGCAACTTGGTATATCTAATTTCGGCCATACGAGTAATCCCACTCGACAATCTAGTACAAACAGTGACCGCTGTGATAAAAAATCCTCCGCCCTGCGAGGGAGTCGGACCTGATGTTTGTTTGGACATGGCCATATTGGAGTTATTTTATTGGTAAACGTATTTAAGAACAAATGGGAGATGGTACTGTATGGCTAGTTTTAGTTACATGCGCAATGCCTCTGCTACTCAGTTATCTGAGGCTTGGACATCTTTGTTGTCCCTGATAAGGGAGGTGAACGCCCTTAGTTCACCTGCGCAGTTTCTGCTCGCTGCCATTTTGCACGAAATGATGATCAAGTGCTGTCCATTGGAGGAGAGGAAGGATCAGAAGGATTTACAGGATGTCACCGCAAAGGTATGTTTCTTATAGTGTCAGGCTCAAAAATAATACTGTGCGTTGATTGTGAGACGCCTTATACGCCTTTAAGACAGAGGTGGCCAGTTTTAAATGACTGGATCCATTCAAAAAACGTTGCAAAATCTAAGTAAATCAAGCCAATGTCCAATTTGGCCTTGGGCTTAATTATTTTAAGGCTAGACGTGTGTTGGATTGCCTGTAATCAGGTGTGATTTACTTGCTATTCATCGCAATATTAGCTGTGTTTACGTTGTCAATGGTCTTTTGATGGTTTTGTGATTTTCTTTGTATTGAATACGTTTACTTCGCTGAGTTCTGAAAAAAAGTTATTTAAATAACTGAATCAGAGGATAAAGAATTTAATACGAATATTGAAGTAGCTTATTCAAGTTTCTCTTTCCATATTTTTAGCTCATTGATTGTGTCTCCCAAGTCTGCGGCTCCTGCCTGGAACAAACTACCTGGCTAAGGCGTAATTTCGCAGTTCGAGAGCAAGAAGAAGACTCGACCCCTGAGACGAGCCTTACCACGGGAGCCCCATCAGATCTCGTTTACAGCTCTAGTCATAGTGTGCAGGCCCAGTTGGTATTGTTCCCTCACTTTTTTTGATTTTTTCATTAGTAACTAATATTTCTCACGAAGGTTTTAGCGGAAATTCTTGCCCCCATCTTGGATATTTGCTTCGGCTCTTCAGAGAAGGATAAAGTAAACAATATCCTGGCCTCATTAATGTGCAATATAGTGCCCTACTTAAAAACGCATACCTTGAAGAATATGCCTAGCTTCAATGCGTGCTCCAAGTTATTGTCCAGCTTGAGCAGCTACCAGTACACTCGCAAAGCGTGGAAAAAGGACGTTTTCGATTTGCTGTTGGACAATAGTTTGTTCCAAATGGATTATTCTTGTTTGAAGTTTTGGAAGGTGATTGTGGACAATCTAATGACCCATGACAATACTACTTTCAGAGATTTGATGAGTGAGTCGTTGGAGAAATCCTTTTTTTATTGGTTTGTGACGTTGTGTCAACAGGTCGCGTTTCGATGACTCAGAGTGGAACCTTAGGCATTTTCTCGTCTAGAGAACAGGAGTACGAGCAAAAGGCCCAGCTCCTCAAACGGTTGGCCTACGTTATATTTTGCAGTGAAATCGACCAGTATGCCAAGTACATGCCTGAAATTCAAGGTTATCCGAGCAATTTTGCACATAACGGAATTTGACAATTATAATTTTAGAACAATTGACTTCGAGTTTAAGACTGAACGTGCCTGGCATCCAGGCGCAAGTGTTCATGTGTTTTCGAGTGCTTCTAGTCCGAATGAGCCCGCTGCACGTGACCAGTCTCTGGCCAATCATAATAAGTGAAATGCTGCAAGTATTTTTGCAGATCGAACAGGAACTAAGTACCGACACTGAGGAATTTAGGTAAACTTCTTTTGGGTTAAAGCATGGGGAAAATCACAATCGAAACTTGTTCATTTGCATTGTCGTTTGTTGCGAGGAGTTGTTTCATTTCGGGAGTTCCCCAGTCGAATGAAGTGGTGATTCAAAGGTTTTAGCATTGAATTAAATTGAAATTTGTGACTGTTTTATTCCTTATATCACTAATTTAAACGTTTTTTCGTGCTTGGCGCTGGGTTCGGTGTGGTGTCTGCAGAATGAATAACAGGTAAATAACCCTTATTTTGTAGTTTAGGTATACTGTGCATGCTGCATTGAAACTAACCAACTTTAGTGTCAACTTGAACTAACCATTTTTAATGCGTGGAGGATCTTTAAGGAAAAGAGGGACCTTACAGAAAATAGTGTTTTTGGTGCACCCTATATGTGCATGTTCCAGCCCTCTGGCGATTCTAATCAAACTTAGAAATATTTAATGTTGATTGAGTGAGTCGTTAGGTGTGCGCCTGATTGAGACTTACTCAGGAATTTCAGTGCATTTCCCATACATTGTGGGCTATTAAATATTATATAAGCCTTCTATTAATTTCCGGAGGATTTACACCAAAAATATTGAGCAGAACCTCATCGCCCAATATCTGCTCATAACCCCCCTTTTCTAAGCTTAAAAAACGTGTCTTTATTTAAAGCTGATACAAGTTATCCGTAACAGCTCTCACATCAAATTGTTGTCATCGCTGGACGCAAGTTGGGCCACCAATAGCAGCAACGGTCTGCACGCCTTGGGCCATCCACATTGGCTCCGACTGCAACTTGCCGCAGCGAAATTGCTAGATTTGGCCCTATTATTGCCTGCCACCACACTACCGCAATTCCAAATGTATGTGAAAATTATTTTTTTCTAAATCAATTAATTTTGGTTTGTGATGATATTCCACAGGTACAGATGGGCCTTTGTAGGCGATGACCTCAACAGTAAATTTCCATCCACCGACCACATTGGCTTTACCCCTCATGTAGTCCGAATAGCGAGTCAGATGGACGAGAAATTCGCAGACGCTCAAATCGACGTTCTGCCAATGAAACGCAACGAGCTCCTGTTGACCATGAACGGCATATCGAAGCTGAGAGATCTCCATAGCTTCTTCAAGACGCTGAGTTCCTGTTCGGACAGGCACAGGAGCGAATGCACCAAGTCCATGACTAGTGACAACCTGTTCACTGATAGGCAGTCTGATAAGCAATTGGACATGATTTTGGAAAAGATAGATAAGGTTGTGGAGGGTGATTTTTTGGATAGGATTCCCAGGTAAGGGCTTCCAGGAGGGATATCAGGAGTCGCGAGTATTTCCGATATAGATTTGCCTTAATAATTTTGCCCAAAGATATCAGTATTAGGTGCGGTGCATTTGTGTTTCTTTGTAAATATACCGGCTATTTCAAGATGTACCTATTTGCATATATAGAAGATGATGAGACCTCGTTGTTATCACTTGTTATTGTAGTTATCTTTGCATAGGCAATTTTGTTTCTTTGTACAAAAATGATCTGTATTTATACGAAATGATTAGTAGTCATTTAATCATGTTATACCTTCGCATTATATTGAAATATTGTTTATTGTATTATAATTTTAGTTATTTATTTTTTTAAACCGCGCATTATGTGTTAAGCGACAACGCAACTGATGACGAGTCCTAATTATTTATTGATAGTTTTCTCTCTATAGTGAAGTAGGTGCAATTTTACTAAAACGCGTTACGCATTTATGTAATATCTAAAAATTATGAAAATGTGATTTTATATTGTGATGTTATTACGAATCGGGCTTTATTGCCTCGGTTATTATTTGTTGTAATTATATGAAAGTGAATAAATACGTTTTGCTATTTTAGCGTATCACAGGTACCACAAAGCGCTAAAACTCTTAGAGCAGGAACACTATAAAAAAAACCCGCTGCCTACATATTTTCCCCGATTAACTGTGTGGTAAAACAAAACACGAGAAATTTTTACTGCGAAGAACTTTTTGTAAAACTATTAAGAAATGGTGGCTGGTAAAAAGAAACTCAATGTTGCCAAATTTCCTACACGGTGGATTGTTAAGAAAGATACCACGAATCCATTGAGATCGACAAATGCAAATGGCGGTTGTGTGTTTGAGGTGAGCGGCGCGATTTAATTTTTCCTTTATTATTTGCGATTTTTTCAATGCTCTACATATTCGTTCTGCTCTTACAGGAATGGCAAACATTTGTTTGCATTTTAGTTGCAACTTTGTGAGCAAAGTAAATCTACAAAACCTTCTTTAAATTTAATAAAACAGACAACATGGCGCCGCAAATTGCGGCGTTGCCGCATTTTCATTTTCTACTCAAAAAAACACCTGATATACCAAAAAAATTACACTATATTCAACGGAAAAAATTACATCATAACTTAAGTAAAATAATAATGATCCATCACTGTATTCTATTTCCCAAAACCGCCCATCAAATTCCCCAACCCTCCCAGTCCTCCCGCAGCCCCAGACTGAAGCTGGCGCATCATGTTCTGAAGCCCCGCCATCCCACCCATTTGGTGCAGCACCCTCGGATCCATCATCCGAGCCATCTGTTGGTTGAGCTTAGCCATTTGATTCTGGTTCACGTTCTTCGCCATGTCACCTCCTTTGAACAAGCCTTTAATTCCGCCCATTTTCTTCACCACAGCGGCGAATTTCGTATATTGCGTAATCAACTCTTTCACCTCCCTCTCTGAAGAAAATAATCACAAAATTTTTTCATTTCTTTCATATAGCTTTTATATCATTACCAGTAACTCCAGATCCTTGAGCTACACGAATTATTCGCAGAGGCTGCTTGGAAAATAGTTTGGCGCCATCTCTATTATCCAATTCACCATCATTCATACTATCCATGATGGTCATCAACTTTTTTAACCTGGAAAATTATCATTTTCTAACATTATATCACTGAAAATCCAAAATAACAAACCTTGCCATGGACTCCTGCTCACTGCCTTTTGACATGAAATCTTGGCTGAAGCCTGGAATCATTCCCTGAAAATCTAAGCTAAGAAACCCTTAAAACCAAAACAACAAATTTACCATTATCTGAGAAAAGGGTCCCATTTTCATTATATTTTGAAACTGCTCATACATGTCCCTCAAGGTAAACTGTCCATGTTTGATTTTCTCCAGCAGTTCTTCATTATCCTCTAGCTTTAGTTCATTAACTTTATCAATAAGACCTTCAATATCTCCCATTCCCAGCAATTTACTAATAAAGGGTTTGGTTTTAAATGGTTCTAAATCATCTATGTGTTCACCTACACCTATAAAGATTATTGGACTGTTCGTCGCTGCAACCCTAAATTATTAACGATTGTGTGAATAAACTCCATAAATTTAGTCATAGAAGTTACATACGCACTGAGTGCTCCTCCTCCTTTGGCGTGTCCATCCAACTTTGTGATGATTACAGACCCAACATCAACTTTTTCTTTAAAGGCACGAGCTTGGCCTTCGCAAGCCTGCCCTATTGTGGCATCCATGACAAATATGATATTATCAGGTTTCTATAACAGTTTTAATGAAGTTTTGCTCAAATTTTAAATTTGCACAACACATACAACTGCATTTGATACTTGTAACATTTCTTCAAACAATGAGTCTTCTTGCTTATGTCTACCACTGGTGTCTACAATAATAATTTCAAAACCTTCTTTTTTGAACATTTCCACACCATCCTGTGCTATTACTACAGGGTCTACTTCAGTGTAGCTGAAAATTTTTTGAAGGAATTTCTGATATATTTAAAATGCTTTCAAACTCAATACCTTCCATAAAAGGGTATTCTTGCTTTAGTACAATTTTGCTTCACCTGATCATAAGCACCGGCCCTAAAGGTATCTGCACACACCAAACATGACTTCCAATTCTTCTTTTGATAATAATAAGCAAGTTTAGTGCAAGTAGTAGTTTTACCTGAACCTTGCAACCCCACAAACATAATTATATTGGGCTTGCCTTTAACTGGTTGATAAGGCTTGACACTGGGGTCTACAAGCTAATGCCAGACGTTTTGGTGAAGGTGTTAAGTGTGAAGCTAAAATCACCTTACTTTGACTAACTCTTTGAAAACCGCGCTTTGAATCATGCGTCTCTTATTAAGGCCCCCAGCCATCTCTTCAAAGTCAATAACAGCCCGAACATTCTCTCGTAGGGCTTTAACCATTTTGATGTTGACGTCGGCTTCGAGGAGGGCTGCACATATTTCCTTGAGCATGCCATTGAGAACCTTTCAAAGTTTGAGAATATAAATTGGGAACTTTTGAAAGTGGCAGTGAAAGATCTAACCTAGAAAACATCTGGAAGCTCTTACCTCCTCATTTATGATGGTGGCTTTGCTTAAAGCATGCAAGGCGGACGTTATTTTACGCCCTAAGTCTGCTAAAACCATTGTAGATGCTTATTTTTGCTTAATTTTCAGGAAAAAGGGTCTTTTAATAATTGCGAATATTTATTTATCCGTTCATTGTGAGTCGTGTAATTATTTTGATCTGTATTTGTCAAATTGACGTTTGGAGAGGATTAACAATAGAATGGAGTGATGACAATGTTCCTATGACGTCACGATGCACCTTTATACTATTGTACAATATTTATGTATAGTTAACGCTTTTTCCTCATTTGTAATAATAAGCTCACTAAAAGCGTTCTAAATATAGGAAATATTTTGCAGTTATGTAATATTAAATTTTAATAATTACATACAAGCATATCGATCACAATTGCCGCTAGTGTGTCCTCATTACGTACGAAAAATCTAATGTCTAGTTCTGCATTTTCGACAACATATGGCAACTATGCATATCGCTTTCATGCCTGTGCTTATGACCAATTGCATCACTCTCAACTAGAACTTCATTGCTGACGTCATTCACAACACAAGCCAATCAGCTTTGACATTTTTCCCAATCGCTTTTCACCAAACTGAATCGAAATTTTGTTTAGCTTTAAGTTGCCAAAATTGACAGAAAACAAAACTATGAATGGGACTCCTCCTTTCTCCAAATAAACCGAAAAGCAACACTCAAAAGGTTATCTAAACCCTCTTTTTCAACGACTTATCTACTAATTCGGTTTACAGGCATGTGAAGTAAATAAGATTACACTCATAGCGGATATGTCACACTAAGTGAATCGCGTTTTACAACTCTTCTCCGCAAATAAGGAGTAATGTCTGGAGGGGAAAAAAAGAAAAAGGGCACTCGTTCGGAAGGGTGGGAAAATGCAGGGTCAGAATTTTACCAGGAGAGCTATCCAGGCGATGGTGACATGGATATACTATGGAAAGACCCTAAAAGACTGGCCACATTGCTGCCAAGCACTCAAACTCGAGCAGGTTTGAATTTTTGTAAAAAGCACACAACTTTGTTGAAATTGGTGTTTTGTTATGTCCAGTGGCAGCTACAATACGCTTGAGAACACAGGACAGCAGGGCTAATAAAGCGACTGTACGGAAACACACTACAAACAGGTCTCAGAGGGACTCAACAGTAAATCGTAGAGCATCTACTGTGGGAGGTGATCATGGATCTACTCTTGCTGATCTCTCAGAAATTGAGTCTAATGAGGAGACTGCCTGGAGGGAGATAATGAAGCTTAAAGAAAGGCCTATTCCCATGGCCAGGAAAAAGGATGAAAAGGCCAAAATAATGGTAAGTGTTATTTTCATGTGTTAAATGAAAATGAACAATTTTATTGTGAGTTTTATCCTGCAAATATGCAGAGCAATTACAAGGAATTAAGAGATCTTTATGATCTTCCAAATATTTTTGTTATCTATTGAATAAAGTATCAAAATTAATCAGGCATTGTGTCTGGATTTAAATAATAATTATCTGAATCATAAGCAGAACAATACAAACTGATAAGAAAGGGGGGTTTAATTACTTTAATGTCATCTCCAATTTCACCAGACTTCAGGTGCAGCATCAACACACTCTTTTTCTTGCCTTCCAGAATGAGCAGCGCTTTCGACTGCAGGGATTCGAGAATTTCAACTGGAAGCGCAAAAAAGCCTGGCACCGGTTCATGTCTGGTTTTAGGGATTCATATCAAAAGTTAGAGTTATGGAGGCGCGATCTCAAGCACATTGAGGGCCACTATGGAACCGGGGTAGTGTCGTTTTTCCGTTTTATCAAATGGCTGTTCCTCCTCAATCTTTTCACGTTCTGTTTAGTGTTTCTATTCATCGTTTTGCCCACTCTTTTGTTAGATCATCGAGACATGAGTTGCGACAATTTAGAGAGCTGCTTTGATCAATACTTCTGCAGCATAAATAGCTCCAATATATACTTAAGTATCGTGCAAGGAAGCGGGACGCTGGAAAGAAGTCACCTTTTTTACGGATTTTACCCCAACAAGACTTACAGCTATTTGATTAACAATACAACTATGTACTTCAACATACCTTTAGCCTACATCTTGATAACTATAGTGTATTTCCTAGTGTCTTTGATAGCGATAGTGGGGACTGGGGCCAAAGGGTTTCGGGAGCGGCTAATTCAAGGAGAAGGGCAGTTCTATCAATACTCAAATTTGGTGTTCGCCGGTTGGGACTTTTGCATTCACAACGAAAAAAGTGCCCTGATGAAGCACAGAGCTATTTTCAACGAGCTTAAAACGCTTCTAGAAATCGGCAGGTTAGAAGAGGAGAAGCAGAGCCGGTCAAAGCAGGACAGGTGGTTTATTTTCTTCCTGCGTCTTCTTGTTAACTCCATCGTATTGGCGATTTTGACTGTTTGTGGAGGGACCATTTATTACGCCTTCAGCTATTCCACGGGACGATTGAAAGATTTTCCTACGCCCACTGACACAGAAACCAAAATGCAACAATTGCTTTACGAGTTCCTCCCTTCGATGTGCATTGTAGCGCTAAACACTTTAGTTCCCTTCATATTTAAGTTCCTAATTTCATACGAGCGGTATTCTCCCGTAATGGAGATCCGAATGGCACTTATTCGCACAGTGTTCTTACGGCTAGCTTCCTTGCTGGTGTTCTATGCTTCCATGTATTCAAAAATTAAATGCGACGATAATACCGAAAAAAGCGAATGCACCAGTTGCAATGACATTTCTTGTTGGGAGACTTTCGTGGGGCAACAAATCTATAAGCTGCTAGTGACAGATTTTGCAATCCAACTAGGGGTGACCTTTGTTGTCAATTTTCTAAGAGCTTTTGTCGCAAGACACGTTAACAATAAGTTCATTAAGCTAATCGGGGAGCAAAGCTTCGACTTGCCTAGACACGCTTTGGACGTGGTTTACACCCAATCTTTATGCTGGGTGGGGATCTTCTTCGCGCCTTTGATGAGCGCCATGGCTTGTGCAGTGTTTTTCTTCATTTTTTACGTTAAAAAGTTCACGTGTTTAGTAAATTGCAAGCCTGGAGACATAGTTTATACAGCCTCAAGAAGCACTTCCATGTTCATGGTGGTCATGCTGGTGTCATACCCAGTGGCCTTAGCCCCCATAGCGCTGACCATGTCAGAAATACCTCCCAGTGTGTCTTGCGGCCCATTCAGGGCCCTTACCTCAATTTGGAGCCTAGTCGAGCAGACTTTTTTGGGTACTCCTCAGACTGTTCAAAGCATAACGGCATTTCTCACAACACCTGGATTTGCAATTCCCGTTTTCCTTGCCTTGATCATGTTGTTATATTATTACACTGCAGTCAACTCAGCTAACAGGCATATGGTGAAGGTGCTCAAGAGCCAATTGGTGCTGGAAGGGCAAGACAAGAAGTTTTTGATAGATAGGCTTTTAATGTTCATTAAGCAGGAAAAGAGAGCAAGGCTAGCGCAGCAAATGATGGATGCAGATACTATTACTAACGCTAGTAGTATCCAGTCCTAAGGGGCTAGTTTACATAAAAGGTGGATCAAATGACTTATTTAGTATGTAGTTTTAATTATATAGTCTTGTGACCAAATTTAGCAGGATTTTTTATCATCCATATGAATGTGATATCATTAGTTTTAAGGATTATATTGATTTTTACAGTTTACTGCTAAGAAGTCTTGCCAATGATTTACTTGGTGATCTCAAAATATTCCACATAAGCTTTAGGTTTTCATTGATAAATTAGTATTAAGTTGAAGTGTATTAAACCTATTTGTATTATTCTGATCCATCCAACAACTTGGTGTTTTAAACAATCATGTATTGAGCATTCTTGATTTAATGATACATACTCTCCACACATGTTATAAGCTCAGACTGTTATTTATTCAGCTATAAGCTTGCTTAACGTCCAATATAAGTATAAGTTACTTCCAATTGTAACCACAATTAATTATTTATTACAGTATTAGCTTAAACAATTATTTTATAATTAGCTTGTGCACAAGAAATTTTTCTTTAAATTAATATTTTTATCAATAATTTTCGTATTTCATTCATCTTTACCATCACAATAAGCAAAGGCACGTTAAGTCAGCAAAATCCCTCACTGTCATTCATCAAAAACAGGTCTGTGAAGCTAGAAAACGACTACGTTGATCAAATTTCTTTGGACTGACCTAAACACCTACAGCCTCAGCTATGTCGATCCAATCCAAAGCTTTCAAAAATGGATCATTTTTGCTTGGAATTTTGCTCCAATTCCAATAGGTGACTTCCTGAAACTTGTTGGTAACATAGAACTTCCTTTCATCTTTTTCTCGACAAGGTTTAATGCTCTCATGTAGCACGAAGCCCACATAACCTTTGGGGATCTCGATTTTGCTACCTTTTAAGGGATACCCCCGGAACGAGGCAGATAACACTGAAGCACAACATTTAACAGAGGTAATGTACGGAATTAGGGCTGGGATGGGCCTTGAGGGAATAAGGAGAGTGACAAAGAGAGAATACATAGGAAGGTTCTTACCATTATTTTCTCCGGTCTTTACGTTTGATTCGAAGTAGGACGATACGGGGGCATCGCAATCGGCGTGGATTTTGGAGGGAATACTGTGTACTTTGCAGTTTTTTAAATTAAGATTGAAGTTGTTTTTCCCGCTCTGTATGTGGATCGCCATGTTTTCTATGCTTTATTACCGGTAACCTTCTGGCCCGACAGGTTGGCAACTGGGAATTGGCAACGCTGCCTGGTGGTAAACAATAGAATAAGATGGCCACTTTTTTGCGATACAGGGAATTTTTTACATGTTCCATTTTTTGCGACATCATTTGTTTATGTATAAACTGCATTTATAAACAGTGGAATATTTTCTAGTCTAATTCTGGAATAATGAAAATGCAAAGAAAAACGTAAGCGAAAACCTAACATCGCTTAAATTACCATATAATTTACAATGGAAAAATATCCACAAAAATAAATAGTTGTATTGCTTTGCTCGTCTAAATTATTGATTTTATTGTGATATTTAAACCCCCTATTAAAATAATCTCCGTCAATCGTCGTATTGTTCTTTTAATTTATACTCTTCCTTTCTTTTTCAATCTATCCGAGGACTACTGTTTCTTCAGCCAGCCAAGCATAAATGGCGTCACAGACAAACAATCTTTTATTTTACTTCATATTACAAAAGTCAATATGAACTAGAACACTCTTTCACAGTGTTGCCAATCGAAATAAGCAGACAACTTGTCGTAAATGTCTTTGTCCTTTCTAACAAGTGAAGAAATATCCGTTTACATTTATGCTGACATTGACGTTGTCACCATATCATCACTATTATTTGTTTATTTTTGAGCCTGCTTGTTTTTATAAATAATTCTATAATTAATCAATTAATAGATCTTGCATACCTTGCCATTCAACAATGGAAAACCTAAATGACAGTGAAATACTGCATGGTGGCAGCGAATACAGTAGCCACATGTCGCTAACCGAAAGTGCGGAAGCTACCGCAAGACGCCGCAGGTGAGTACCTCAAAAATCTATCTAGCCTAACGTCGTTTTGACCAGAGTGCTATGTCCATTTGTAGCTCCAATCGCTCCATTAAACGCCGCAAATTCGATGATGAATTAGTAGAGTACAGCCTTGGCATGCCAGGAGTGTCGAACATAAAGGTAATCTTCACTATAAAAGGTCTCTATGTCTGCAAAACTTATTTTTTAGAGTGGTCGAGCCAGGACCCAACCTTACCAATATCAAGTAGATTTTGCTCCTCTTGACTCTCCATCGACACCAATTCAACAAGCAGTACCATTGGTTCACTCAGTAGAGACAAAAAGGAAAAGTATCTCCAAATCAGTTCCTAGCCTGTCAAAAGGCAAGAAGAAGAGTACTCCAAAGAGCCACTTGACTACCAAAGATTTGGGCCGTTGGAAACCCATGGATGATTTAGCCTTAATCATTGGTAAGTTTTGTGGATGTAAGAAAGAGTTTGTTTATATTGGTCTGCTTGCAGGTATTCAGCAAACTAACGACTTGAAAACTGTTCACTTGGGGACGAAATTTTCATGTCGATTCACCCTCCAAGAGTTGCAGTCTCGTTGGTATGCCTTGCTTTATGATCAAACTGTGTCCAGGGTGGCAGTATCAGCTATGAGGAACCTACATCCTGATATGATAGCCACTGTGCAGGATAAAGCCTTGTGGAGTCAGGAAGAGGAAAAAATCTTAAACACCATTAAATCCGTAGGTAAATCTAAGGATCTTTATGTGAAGATTTAATTATTTTCTTGAAGCAGAATACAAACCCCACTTTGGAGACATTCTCAGAATTGCTCTCAAAACATGCAGACATTTTTTACAATGGCAGAACTGCCAATTCTCTGTTCTACCACTGGCAAAGCCTGAGAATGTACCATTTATTGCCTGATCAAGTTATCAGCCCCATTGCAAGTGCAGGAAGACCCATTATGAGTTTTAATGATGCTGAAGAGCTAATTCAAGACTCAGAATTAACAGAGCCTCAAGATGAAGCTTTAGATAAAGAGTTGAGGTATGGATTTGTCTTGATATTCTAAACTTGAATTATGGAGCGTTTTTTAGGCTTCAACATCGCAAAAACATAAAAGAAATTCGCCAGTTGGAAAATGAAGTGGGTAGATGGAATGTGCTAGTAGACAGCATTACTGGGTCATGTCCTGGAGAATTAGACAGGCAAACGTTAGGCGTTTTAAGAGGCCGCATGGTGAGATATTTGATGAGATCTCGAGAGATATCAATTGGGAGGGCTGGGAAGGGGCATAATGTGGACATTGATTTATCTCTTGAAGGGCCTGCTCATAAGATCTCTAGACGACAGGCAACATTGCGGTATGCCCTTTAATTATTATGTTTGAGTAACAAGAACTTATTATTAAAAACATTTAGGCTCAGAAATACTGGGGAATTCTACTTATCTGCAGAAGGAAAGAGGCCAATTTTTGTTGACAGCAAACCAATTTTTGCAGGCAGTAAAGTAAGGTTGTATGATAATGCAGTAGTGGAAATTGCCTGTTTAAGATTCATTTTTTCAATTAATCATGACTTAATCAGAGCCATTCATAATGAGAGTGTTAGATACAATCTACCTCCTTAATAAGGCGTTTTTATTCATGTTTGGAAGGGCTTAGTTTAGATCTTTGTGTATTTTATTGAAAAAAAAATCTATTTTATTTGTTTTTTCATTCCACTTCTTTATTTACAAAATTAAACCTAAATCCATTGTCAGACCTGGGAAATGTCACAATTTTTGTAGTAGTTCCTGGCAAATTTTCAGCTTTCATTGTGTCCCCTCCTACTGTAGAAGATGAAGGGGGAAAGCTAAATTTAAAATCTCCACTGCCTGAAAGTGCCTTTCTTAAGAACTGAGACTTATCACTTGCTCCTCCAGTGCTCATCTTTATGGATATTTCTATAGGAAAACATAAAAAAACTATTCAAACCTTAGAGGCATACAAAACTTACTCTTTGCCTTCTTTTCATCTTCCAGCATTTTGCTTCTATAGTCCCCAAAAGACAACCTCATAACCTGCCGCTTTTTGACCATGGGTGCCTCATTACTCATCAATGTGTTAAGTGCCTTTGTATGTTCCTGAACTAATTCCAGGTCAAGAAAACTTTGTTAAATGTCCAAAAATGTATTACCATGTTTGCTTGGTAGTTTGCCAGTATTTAAGGCGGATTGCAGCTGTTTTATGCACCAGTAAAGCTCACTTTGGAACTGCTCTTCTTGTTCTGCACTCAATCCAGTTGCATAGTTCACTAAATTTGTGCTAGGCTGCACAGTATGTGAAGTGGAATTTGCTATTTGAGGGATGGGAAGTTTTGAAGGAGTCACTTTGGCTTTACCAGTGACTTTGTGGAGTTTGGCCTTGGGAGGCGGCATTTTGTCTAATAAATTTGAGTTCCCTTTTTTGCAGTTCTAAACTTTTAAAATTAATTTTTTGGCCAAACTTCAATATGTTAGGTTATGGTTGGGCGTGGGGACGTTACAAGAACTTAAATTGGAAATGTGGCAACAAGACTCGAAGATGTCGTTTGTCGGCGCCATTTTTAAGTCTTTAATTTTATTATTTTTCATTGAGCTCTGTTATGTAGCAAATGAGGCGTCACTTTTCTTTTTTCCTATTTTCCTTAATGTTGTCTGAATTTAATTGTACACTTTCATCTAAAATTCCTAACCAATGGCCAAACGTAAATCCAAACACTGTTTCATATATTTCACAGCGTTAGATATCAAGCTTAACTAAATATAATACTGAATATAACACCATGCATTACAAAGTAATTTACGACAGTAAAAACCTCCTTGATAATACTTAATTCCCTGTTGTTTGCGAGCAAACACACATTAATGTAACATGAACATACTATATGCATATTAACGAATATCTGCTCCATTCTAATACACTATAAAATATAATTAGAGTGGCAATGTTAATTTCCATTACTATGACTTACTTAGGACACAAAGGAAAGACCTTATCAAATAATTTAGTTTTCATAACTATTTCTTATCATCGTCTACAGGTTCGGTCTGACAGCAGCAGCTGCACTCTCCTCCACAGCTCCCTGCTGCCCGCCATCACCGTAAATCTGCTGATTTTCTTCCGCTCCTCCATAATACTGTTCTTGTCCATACTGTTCAATATCCTCCCCATAAGCGTGACCATACTCCTGGCCCGTGTCATACTGACCTTCATACTGCTGATTAGGATCGTATTGCACGTTCGGATCGCACGGATACGGCTCAATATTCGCATATTGCTGATCCGGATCCATTACATATTGCTGCTGATCGTATTGCTGTAAGTACTGTTCCCCGCCTTCATATTGTTCGGGGACAGGATTTTTTATTGTGACGTCAGGTTCGTTTTTGGGAGACTGCTGACCCGCAGGAGAGAGATTAAGGGAGAGTTTTTCCTGGCTGGGTTGTCTAGAGGATGTGCGGCTTTGGCTTCTTTGTTTTAAAGAGGAGCGGCTCTCGGAGCGACGTACTTGAGGAGTAGTGGAGGCTTGTGGCGAGGGGAGATGTCTCTGAGTGATTGTTGAGGGTTGTTCTTCATCTGTTGAGACAGTCTTATTCTTAGTGCGATCGAAACGAAGTACATTTTCTATACCTACTTCTACTATAACTTCTACATAGAGTGACTTATAGACTCTAAAATAATACGTGCAATAAACAACAGTTTTCTGCTTTATTATCCTACCTTTTGAATTAATCTTAGAGTATTGCACTTGAGCGAACTTATTGTTTAACTGACCTAGGCTAGTTTGTAGTTCCCGTATTTCCTCCCTACAAACAGACAGAAACTGTATTAAAACTACTCAAATGAGGGCCGTTCGCAGTGAGCTTCCATCGCAAACAGCCCTTCAAAAATACCTCTATAAGGGAAAAGCCCACTCCCCCTGCATCTGCATTCAAGAGCTTCAAGAAGTTCCAAAGGTTTTCTAATCTAGACATAAGCTCGATATTTTTAGCTTGCAGCTTTGCCCTTTCGGCTCTAAAGTTAAATAACAATTTCGTATGTAACTCACAGTGCGAGATAACGATAATAATAATTATGATTTGTATCTGGTGTTGTGTAAACTAAAATTAGGGAATTTTATATTTGGCGGATTGAAAATGCAATGTTTTTTTTTCTTTTTCATAGCAAAAATGGATTGAAATTAATTATTCTTGATATCTGACGGATACATGAATTGTAGCACGAATATATGAAAAACTTATTATTGACATTATGGTGAATTCAACTTATCATGTAAATTATTGTAGTGCGTACTTTTACTTATGTGGTGCAGTTCGGACTGACCTTACGGGATTTTGGGACTACTTTAACGTTAATGTCGATTTTAATCGGTTCCTTGCGTTTGGTGGATTGGACAGTCAGCGAATCGGACGCGCTTTTTGCGGACTTTACGGCGGCTGAGGGCTGATGGTCCGACCCTACCAAACACAAGGATTTTAAGAAACAAAAAATGAACTCGAGAATTATTACTAAAACTATGAAAAAATTAGCAAATCTATAGAAATATCTTACTTATGTCTGTGGCTAGAATCTTCGAGTTTCCGTGTAAGAGCATGGCACTCGGTTGACAATTTGTTCATGAGTTGATTTTGGGAGCGGATCATATTCTCTAGCTCGACTACTGTAGCCACTGCAACAATAGCACAGATTAAGAAGTTTTAATCATTAAAAATAATTGGTGACGGCTCCCAAATCAACTCATGTCAAAGGAATGTTATTCGATTTTGGGCTAGACAAATCTTGCTCACATAAAGTTAATTCTGCGTGCAAAGTCTGTCTGGAAGTAATGTCGAGAATGTCTCAAATCTCACTCACCGTGCTTATTTTCCATGTCCTTAATCATGGAAGACAGCTCCTTGTCCCTGCCATCTTTTTTGGGTGTAGGAGGCGGCAGGGCCATAATTTCTCCCGATCTCGGAGTGACCGATTTGGCCCTTTCTTCGGTTAAGGCTGCGTTTATATTTATCTGGACATGAAATGAGAAAATATGAATTAAATGTTTATTTTTAAGGAAACCGCAAGCTCCTACCTCTTTCTCCAACGAAGCAATCTGCTCGTTCAACCGAATATTCTCCCGTCTACTATGTATTAAATCAGCATCAGCCCTATCCATCCTTTGCCTCAAAGACTGCATTTCCGCCTGCAGACGCGTAATCTCCTGTTTGTATTGCCTCTCACTCCTCTCATTTGCCATGTTCAGGGTGGATATTTGCTGTTCCAGGGCGCCTTTTTCGGCCCCGGTAGTCCCAATATCGGACTGCAGTGTCACTAAAACAAACAAAAAGTTTCACCACTAACCCTAATGTTGTAGAATATTGTAAGTCATACGTATTTTATTCTGCATCTCCTTCTTGAGCTCGTCAATAAGAGCCTGCTTTTGCGCGCATTCTCTCCTTAGATCAGAGTTCTCCCTCCTCTGTTTATCTAGCTCCAATTGCAGCTTGTTAGTGGTCTCCCATTGAACCCCAACTTCCGTTGTTAGTTGTTCAATTTGTTGAGTGTAGCGTCGCTCTACTGCAGATCTTTCATCTGCTATTCTACGGTTCTGTCAAGAGCGTAAGCAACCACAAAATATATCATAAAGAACATATATAGTACATCACACATTAGTGTGTATAGTGTATAGACATTAGTGATATGAAAGGGTGTATGTTTCTGCGCATCTATATTTGTAGTATATAAAGAACAAAGTAAACATAGTGGGGATCAGTTGTCGTACTGCAAGTCGGCAATATTACAGAACTCGTCCATAGCGATGTATATACGAAAACAGACAGTTCTTCATATCACTAGTATCGTTAGATGTACTGTATATGTACCTGATCAGAAATGGCATCGCGAAGCTTCAAATGCTGCCTTTCTAGCTCGTCTTTCAGACGTCGAATTTCCAACTCAGCAGTATTTTTTTCGTACTGAGCTTGCTCGGCGATTTCCAGGCTTTTTTTGACCTGGTCACAAGTGTCTGTTTCCTTGTCTCTTAACGTCGACAATGCCGATTGGAGACCTTTTAGTTTGGACAGCAATTCTTCTTTTTCACTATTCAGTGTATTATTTTAAACTCAAAACTGACTATAACCGGCAAAGTGAAAATAATTGATAACAAAGAGAGTTATTCTTAATTTTGGGTCAACGCTATCTTGACATATGGTGAATGTGACTTTTCTGTAAATTTTTTGAGCATACCATGTGTTGAGAAAAATTACATTTTCCTTGACACATGGTGAATACTGAGGCTCTGTCATTTTTAATTAATACCTGTTAAGAATAAGATTGTTCTTAACAATTAGTAAAGACTTAGGTTGCCTTATTTCTTATTTTCAAACCAATCTTCCTTGATGCATGACGAATTCTCATACCTATTGCAAGAATCTAGCTGCTTCTTGAAGCTCTCATAACTACTTCCTTCCAAATAAGAACCATCTGCCAGCTTTTTCCTCAAAGAATCGTTGTCTTCTTGAGACTTTTTCAGATCGATTTTGGCTTGCGTTAGTTGAGCTTCCAGTTCCGATATTCTCGACTCGAAGACAATTGACGGACCTTCGACTATTCGAGTTATTTTCTTTGACTTCTTGGGCGACTTTGGGGCCTGCAAGAACACACTGCAATACGAGCGATTTTAGCACAGTTAAATTACAGTTTTATCGGAGAGGAATTCCAGCTCCGTTTCAGTCTCGGTTTCAGTTTCTAAATGGTCAAAAACGGATTTGATTAATTTAGATTTTTGCCTTTGGTGCAGATTTTCATTTTCGCTGATGACTTCCTTAACTTTCGACAACAAGGAGGACAACTCATCCTAAAATTCCCTTTAGTAAAACCGCATAATTTACAAGACCAAACAACATGCCTTGCAAAATCTGGACTCTTTCTCCAGTTGCTCGATATAATCCTCTTGACGCTCAATAAAGGATATAAATTCTGGAGGAGCCGATGATGAGGGAGCAACAGGATCCACTTTCTGCTGCTCACTGGACAAACTTAACTTAACCCATAGCATTATCCCTCATACGAGGTATACTTACTGAGACTTGCCTACAACACCATCACTTTGCAAGACTCCAATATTGCTCTTTAAAGGCGGATAATAATACTTTCTAGGAGTGATGGGGTTGTAGCTGAAATTGTAATAAGTCCTTCCCATTTTTGAGTTTCTGCTGCCTGCGCTTATCATGGACTGATTGTCTGTGTCTTCTCCAGCGCTGTCCAATTCGCGAAAGGGCCTTGCTGACGGGTACATTCTAATAAAATAAGTAGTAATCGTAGTAAATATCGCAAATTTTAGGTGCAATATACCTCCTTAACGGGGTGTAGCTCTCAGCCATGAGTATCCTGAGTCTGCTTACTGCTTCCCGATAAGCTGTATCTGCATAGTCAGGTTTCCTCCTAAACTCCATTTTCGGAGAATTAGTTGAGGTTTTCCTGCAAAAATAAAGTGCCTTCAGGGCAGCTTTACGACTAATGAACAGGTGCCAAGACAAGTGCTTTTTACCCCCGCTCACATAAATGCGCTGACCAATATGCTAATTACGACATAATGATTTTTACATCACCGTGTTATGTCCAGTTGTGTTTGTATTTACCTCCACAGGAGTGATTTCCCGGAAGATCGATAGCCCCATGATGAGTCACCATCATACTTTAAATTGCGTTTCTTGAAATATTTAAATAATTTAATGTTGATTATTAATTCTTTTCAATCGGTAGGCGCACTAATGATCTGACTGCATGCAATGCGTGCATATTTTGTGAAGAAGTTTGGTCGATAATGGGCTACGAGATTTTGAAAATCATTATTGAGACCTCATGTTGCCATAGCCAGTAAGAACAAGTTCATAATGAGACATCGGAGCTGTAAAAAATAACCTACAGGGGTCAAATGCGCACTTAACACTTGCAAAGGTTTTATTCACCATTTCATCAAGAATAATTAATTTAGACTTTTAGTACATTTTTGTAGGTACTTACTTTGATTTTCTCCTTTTCTCATTGGAAAGCGCAGATAATGGCCTATTCGAATAAAAAGATTTTAAAGCCCCCAACTTCGGTCGCACCAAATAGCTGGTACTGGGCCTCTGCTTTTTGCTACTACTAGCGTTCCCCCCAGAAGTATACATGACTTTCTAGATCTCGTGGAATGTAACTGAAATGCTGTCGCACTATTACTGGGGCTGCCTGCAGACTTCCAGGGCTTTTATAAGTTTGTTAATCCCCATTTAGAGTTAGTAGAAAGGAAAATATATTTTTGGAAGACACGCTAAGCACCGCCTAGCACTGCGCTCTTCAAAGTCGGTTGATGCGTGATTTCGCGATAGATTCCCCGGTCGTTTACCTATCTGCGTTTAAGGGAATTTATACAGGGTGTAAAAAGATTAGGGTTTAGTTCTAGGGCTTATTTTATACAGTTGATAAGAGTTGCAGTTAAGTGCTTAACAGTTAATGTAATAAAAACTTGAGAATTAATTTAAATGTGGCTTTAGTAGTCCGAGTACATTGCGCAGAAACACGGAACATCATTTTCTCCCTCTCCTACTTGTTGCATTTCACGGGAAATTGGAAAACAAATCTCCACAACTACCGTCTGAGATTGATTTACGTGCATTTTCTTTCCCATTGAAGTGAGGTTAGAAATAACGTCAAAGTCGACATTTGGCGGGAAATTTTCATGAACAAGGAAAATACATGACGAAAATAAACATCTTATACTATCAAAGTAACGTCCATTTTCACAAATCTTTGCGTTTCGGTGCCACGAAATGAGTCTGTTGGAAGATCCGGAAGTAAAGAAAACCTACGACAAATGCAAATATATCGTTAAAGTATGGGAGCACCAATTCACCAAAAATCACAAACGACCTCCGTCCAAGGTAAAAATGCCTATTTTGTAGCTATATAGAAGTCAGGAGCCACCTGATCTCTTGCATGTTTTTGAAAGTAATAAATTAGTTCTACAAAAAACTTTCCATCTAACACTTTCCAGCTAGATATCAGAGAAGCCCCTTTCGAAGTGCGTCATGCCTACCGCAGATATTTCAAACTAAAAACTGCAGCTCTGGAGGAGAGTTTTATGGATGTAGAAGGACTGGAAGACGACGACATTGTATCAACGGACTATCAAGGCACTATCATAGAACCAGATACATTATCACAACTACACCTTTCAAATGACAACTTCACTGAAGAAGTCCCAGATGAAGCAAGTAGGTGTAATGCTGATACTTTTCCATTAGTGCACCTTTGTTCAGACAATCAGGCAACTGACGAGGTTTGGGGGAGTCATTTAAATAAACAGAACACAGACTCTGAGAATGCTGAAACTAAGGAGAAGGGACCTTCAAAACCTGTTTTGTCGATTAGCAAGAAACTATTTTGTGGATCAAAGTTTACTAAACACAAAAGAAATCCTCGTAAATCACTGTCTTTAATGCAAAAAAAGAATACTGACAGTGGGTTTGAAAACTCATCTTCTGTGTCTCACTCCAGTAGGTCTTTATGCACTTTTAACTCTGAGGATGTTATTGAATGCTTACAAAAGGAAAAGCTGGACTTTCCAAGTAAATCACCTGACTCAATTGGACAAATCTTTTCTCAGCCCTTACCTCTGAATATAGTCGATAGTGTCTCCCATCAAAAGCACACTTTAAGGAAGGTGGATACTGGATGGCTTCAGAGAGTGACTGAAAATACTGGCGTGCCATTGGAAGGCCTTCCTCCCATTGGAAGCTCTTCACATAAAATAACTCAGATGCCTATAGAAAGTATAGAAACAAAATTGGACTATAATAGTGATGACATTATAAGTGGCTCAGATGAAGAGAATGATGCCTTAAAAAGCAGTCAACCTTTGCACATAGCCAAGAAATTTAGAATTAGCATTCATAAACCATTCAGCCAACCACCTAAAGATGACTTAGTAACTGATTTATCTAGTGTAGGTATAAAAGAAAACATCACCATCAATATAGCTGAAAACATCACAATAGAAGCTTTACCCAAGTTAGTTGAGGAGAAAGAGGTGACTGGTAAAGCAAAAAAGAAGCAAGCCCCAAAGAAGACTGTCAAGAAAGTGAAGGTCAAAAAATCATCAAAAACTGAGACAATGGAGGACTCCCCATCATTACGAAGATCTTCCAGAAAGAACAAAGTAAAAGCCAGTTTTCAGGAGCTCTCCAGTGGTGAGGAGGACCCATTTGCCTCTGACAATGATTCTAGGGATCCAGAGTTCGTTCCAAAAGAAGAGAATAGCCATTTGAAGAGATTTGATGTGTTGGAGCATAAATGTGATAAGGAATTTACAGAAGCTAAAAAGAACACTAGGGAAAAGAAGAAACAAAGCGGCGCTGCCGCTAGTTCTGGAAAAAAAAAGAAAACAGCAAAGAGAGATGTTGTAACACATGAGAAGAAAAACCAAGAAGAACACTATGAGTTAGAATACAATGTGAAGCCTCGAATTGTAGCCTCAAGGTATAGCAGCATCAGGAGCATACTCAAACAGAAGCTAAAGGACCCAAAAGACGACAGTTCCAAAACAAACAAAACTGCCCTTATTAAAGACAAGCAGCAGCAAGCAAAAGACAAACTGGAACAAAAAATGGCCTTGGGCAACTTAAATGAAAACTTTGTAACTATAAATCTCAGGAAAAAGGTGTTTGTCAGAGGCAAGAAAGGCCATAACTTCTCTAAGTACAAAAAATCTCTGTGGAAGAGCAAGAAGAAGGCTCTCTATGGACCGGACATGGACATGGGAGGCTGCGATGGTGGTAAATTGGTATGTTTCAATTGCGGTCAAGAAGGTCATTTTGCTCAAAAATGTAAAGCTGCTAAAGGGGACGTATTGCTGCCCCTAGCAGTTGAGGAGGAGGAGGAGTGTAGTTTACCTTCACTGGAGGAGGCGACAAAAATGGCTACAGAAAGCAGTTTGTTTGTGAGGAAACCAGTACTTCAATTCAAAGAGGATGAAGAAAATGGGGAAGATGAATGGGTTAATGATGTTGATGAGGATTTGCTGCTAGCAGAAATTGACAAGTTAGAGGAACACGTTAAAAGACTGGATGTTCAAGAGTATATCGATAATATCAAAGTTGTGAAGCCTTATTACGCCCCTAAAGAGGATGGGAGCGTTTTAAACACTCCCCAAGAAGTACTTGAAGCTTTGGAGAAATTTGGTCACAAGTCTTTCAGACGGGGACAAGAGATGGCCGTAATGCGGATCCTTTCCGGGAAGTCCACTTTAGTAACCCTAAGCACTGGCTCTGGTAAAAGCTTGTGCTACCAATTGCCGGCTTATTTATATTCTCAAAGAGAGCCCTGCATTTCATTGGTGATATCCCCCCTAGTATCTCTTATGGAAGACCAGGTCACTGGAATTCCTAATTTTCTGAAAGCAGCTTGTTTGCATACAAATCAAACGGAGGCTCATAGGAAGAAGATCATAGAGGCAATTGCTCTGGGTGAATTGAATGTGCTATTGATATCGCCCGAGGCGATTGTTGCAGGCGAAAAACGGTCAGGTGAGGCAAATTGGAATATTTATTGCAGTTATTGACCCCTTCCAGGGGTACCACTTCCTCTGGACTTCTACCATTTCCAACTCTTTCTGACACATTCTGATATTCAACTTTCAGGTTTTGGAGCCCTATTCCGCAAACTGCCTCCAATAGCCTTCGCCTGCATAGACGAAGCTCACTGCGTCTCACAATGGTCCCATAATTTCAGGCCTAGTTACCTGCTGATTTGCAGGGTACTGAGGGAACGTCTAGGGGTGCAAACTATATTAGGTTTAACTGCGACCGCCACTAGAGCCACGTGCGAGAGCATCATCGAGTCCTTGAAAATCCCTGACGGGCTGAATGGCAGGTTATGGCACCCCTAAATAACTTTGGTTGATAGTTATTTTACCTAGGAATAATTACCGACACTCCCTTGCCCGACAATCTACACATGACAGTCTCGAAAGACGCAAACAGGGACAGGGCTTTGCTAAATTTGTTGCTTTCTCCCAGATTTAAAGACTGCAGAAGCATCATAGTTTACTGCACCAGGCGGGACGAATGCGAGAGAATCGCCGCATTTTTAAGGACTAGTTTGAAGAATGAAAGTGCAATAGAAGAATCGAGCAGCAAGGTGAGAAGGTATTTTTTAATGAAGGAGGAAATCTGAAAAATTTTGTTTTAGAAACGAAAAAGACTGAATCTGCAGGCGGAGCCTTATCATGCAGGTTTATCGGCCTCTCGAAGACGAACCGTGCAGAAAGCTTTCATGTCAGGGGAGTTGAGGGTTGTGGTGGCCACAGTGGCCTTCGGTATGTGCTGATTTTGATACTAGCTCATATTAAGTACGAATGCATTATGGTTAAGTCGCGTGGTCAATATCAACAGATAGAGACTGGGTGTGCTTTTTGTTATTCAATGCATTTGTCGTCTGCCAAATTGTCAAGAAATCGGTAATACCTAATATACCAAATCTACTGCTTTTATGGGTAAATAATTTAGGCCTATATTTATCTCTTTAACAGGTATGGGAATAAATAAGTCTGATATAAGAGCTGTGATACATTTTAACATGCCTAATAGCTTCGAGAGTTACGTCCAGGAAGTAGGTAGGGCCGGCAGGGACGGCCTTCCGGCTCAATGCCACGTTTTCTTAGATTCTCAGGTATTTTTCTATGTTTCTAAAAAACAGTACTAAAATTGTCTATACTAACAGAACAGAGACGAAAATGAGCTGCGGAGACATATTCACGCAAACTCTATAGATCGCCACGTGATCCGCAAACTCTTACAAAAAATATTTATTCCGTGTTCTTGCAAGGAAATCTGCCCGAAACATGAAGTAGCTTTTTCCATCGAGCAAACTGTTCGGACTCTGGACATCACCGAGGAAAACATTTCCACTTTGCTGTGTTACTTGGAGTTGCATGAAAACAAATATATCGGTGCGTTATACATGTACCAAGTTAAAGCAACGCTTCTAGTTAAAATTTAGAGCTCCTGAACCCCGCCTACACGACCTGCAAAGTGGTCTCTTATGGCGGGCCTATTCAGATTCGTAAAGCCGCAAAGAGCTGTCCTCCACTAGCCATGGCCCTTGCATTGTATCCTCAAAAAGAGGATAATATCATCGAGTTTCCTGTAATCGATGTGGCTAGTGCCATGGGATGGGAGAGCGGCATCTGCAAGCACCAATTAAAGAATCTCGAATGGACTTCCAGTAACTAAATCAATTACTCAACGATTATACGAAATTACACAATTTTTCAAACAGTCAATAATCAACCAAAACGCTCAAATTTAAGCGTGCAATTCTCGGAATTAGGATTCCGACTGCTGGCCCCAGGGAACCTGTCCGATGAGCAGTTAGACGAGGCGTTGGACACTTTACACAACATAGTGCTAAATCAGGAGGGCAAAGCCCTGAAACAGCTACATGCAGTCTCAAAGGTATTGCAGCAAGCCTCGGAAAAAAGTTACGTGTCATGCCTAGAAATTAACGAAGAAAAGGGCGGAATGCTGCTCAAGACGGAGATTAGGGATTACTTTAATTCGGCAGATCCTTTGGCTGATATAGGTAGGGGACGGGGGAACCCGTCAACGATGAATTTGAGAGACATTCTTTTTCAGAAATCAAACCGCGAAGCATAACCAACGAAGAGCAACTAGTTGGCGACATTAAAACGATGGTGTGTATGTACAGAGACAATCAATTTACCGGTAGGGCTTTAGCTCGACTTTTCCACGGGATTCAAAGCCCCAACTACCCGGCGGTGATTTGGGGCCGAAGCAAGTTGTGGAGAAGTCATTTAAACGAAGATTTTCACGAGATCTGTCGCATAGCTACGAGGGAGATTATCAAGTTAAGATAAGTTTATTCGTGTATATTGAAAGATTTTATTGGTATTGTTTATTTTATGTTAAATATATTGAAAACAGACACACACACACGCGCGCTCGCGCACCCCAACTTGTTTGTGATCCTTTTTATTGGAACAATATAATGAACAATTTCACCGAAACTAACACTCATATATCTAATTAGATTAAGCTATTTATGCAAATGTATCACATGTTGATTTCACACGAGAGTAACATACTTTTAAATTAAGCCACAACCCTCCTCAACGACTCCTGCATAAAGTACCTCTTATTTTTCCTTATGTTCTGAATTTCCCCAATCTTTTTGCATTCCTCCTCCATTCTGCACTCGGAGCAAAACTCCTTCAGGATCATGTGCAGCGGGCTTTTATAGTAAATCATGTCGTGACTGTTCAGTTTGGCGTTTTTTATGTGACACCACTTGTGCAGGATGATATCCAAAATTGGGATTAGCGTTCCCAATATGGGGGTAAAGAGAATGAAGGTGGGAAGAAGGAAGACTATAGCTGTCATGAATTCTATGCGACTGGAGGAGCTTTTGGTGTTGGGGTTTCCTACTACAGCAGTCACATGGGTTGAGTATCTAGAGAGAAAAGAATAATAATAAATGTAGGATGCATTAGGCAGATATCTGGTGTGTTTACTGTAGAATAATTATGACGTTAAAAGTATCGTATAAATTTCCATAAACAGGCCTCAAATTTGACCACTAGGGATGTTGTCGCTTTCTTGTCGATCTCGGTACTCACCTGCTAACTTTAAAGAGATTGGGCATCTTCAAACTCTCACATATCCTGTTCAGTGTGTAATATTGCTTTTCTCCAGTTTCCTGGTCTAGGTAATAAGTTATGTATTCCTCCTCTCCCGTCTCTGCATCTTTGGATACTTGCAACTTATAGTTGACTTCGCCCGTTTCTTTGTCCATTGCGCGAGCTGTAGAGGGAATTTGATGGTCAATCGATTGACTGAGTCGAGCAAATCAAAAGTGCAACTACTGGTTGAAAGCCACAAAATGTTTATCCCGAGTGCTGATAACGCACGAGTTGTATTTGCATTTCACAACTTTAGATAAGTTAATTTAAATGGGCGATAATGTTGTTTTATTGGTATTAAGGTGTCTGCAACAACTAGAGGTAAAAAAGCAGTTCTTGGAGAGTGAATGAATCACTCTACCCAGAACAGATAATTACCAACAATATCATTATAACGGCAGCCATTTTATGGTTCAAGCTAGCAATCACGTAAACATACTTACCTTGTTGGCACTATCTTTGCAACAAAAATAGGCAACAAGTGAGTTTATCAGCTGATTTTTTTTCAAACAGTCATCTCCCTTCTGCACTATTTACTCACATGTTCCATGCAATAAAACGCGATTGATCTGATGACCGGTGGAACCAACCAAAACGGGTTTAGCACACACGTATTTTCCGGTTTTAATTAGCACTTGACCGATGGTTTCAACGGCGGACTAGAATATACAACTATTTGGCCTCAGAATGCCGTATTGTATGCAAGTTCAAAGGTTCACAATAGGCGACGAAACTTATAATTTCGAGCAATCGAAAACATCACCAAATCATTATGTTGCTTACATCGCCATGCGATGATTACGGTCATTTGAAAGTGAATTAATGCTTATATCAGGAAGTTACAAAAAAAGGACATTGTTGTTTTAGGCGGCAGCAGATATTTATGAAAGCATAAGTGATGGTACCATATAAGAGCAATAAATTTATTTGGGATCCTTTGTATATTATTACCATTGAACCTCCAACACTTAATTCTTCTCTATCTCATTAATTCGCCCCCATTTCAACCGAGATTTGCGTATTTCCAGCTTAAGCCAAGTAGGCACATCTTTTCCAATGTAATTAGCATTTGGATATGGATGCGGTGCAAGTGGTGCCTTAAATGGATGCACCTTCTTCAGCTTCCTCAACAAAAATTCTTTGTTGATTTGCTTGGGGTCTCGATATTTGTCCATGTACAAGTTAAATGGCCTTCTCTTCGGAAACCATTCTTGGGGGCGGATGTATGGGGCAGGAAAGTCGTATTCAAATATTGGTTCTTTCATATCTAGAAAAATTAATTTGGTGCCAGGGGTGGGGAGCATGCAAAGTTGAAGACAAACCTAGAACCTCATGGTAAAACTGCTTCACACTGGGGCTCCAGTCGGACTGAAATAAGGCCAGTCCTGCTGGGGTGATATCATCTTGCAGGGACTGATAAAAGTCATAGGTTTTGAACGTTCTATCTGATAAATTATGACATGGACCTGACTTTTTATATTTGGAGAAATCGAGCTTTTTATTCTGCTTGTACAAAATGAATATGTGACGATGATAACCAGTGCCTTTAGGAGGGAATGGTTGAAGGTAGTTTACTATTACTTCCCCTTTATCTACCTTATTCCCAGGAATATTAGCTCTAAAATTCAAGCCAAATAACAACAACTCTCTTTATGGCCAATGAAACTTACACAAACCAATGAACATATTCTTTATCATTATCCTGAAGGTGCCCATCTGGATTTGTTAAAATTAAAGTCCATAAGCTACTGTCATCACTCTCAAAAGTCAATTCAGGTTTCAGTGCTGCATCCTCAGGTTTAAGAATATTCCCATAGTACACGGGACATTTAACATCGTCTTTAACATAAAATATCTCTAAAGGCACTTGGGGATTGAAGTAGGCATCCCCAAACAGATGCTCAAATACCCCATAATGATCAGCTATTTGCCTGATGTGTTGGGGACCAATGGTCTTAAGCCACTCAGCTTTGCATTTCTCCAAATCAATGAATACTGTACAGTGAATGATTTTTTAGAAACTTTAGAAGCACTGCATAAAATGACTTACAATTACGATTTCGAGCAAGTCTTTCAAGCTCTGAGTCTCTGAGGCTCTTCATGTGCTCACGACGCTGATTTAATAGAGTTTTTTTTGGGATTTGAGGAGGTGGTAGACCTATGTCAACTTTGTAGTGGAGAGATGGGTCCTTGTAGTTAATTTCTAGAAAAATATTGAGTTTTAAGGGATTGAAGTGACTTTTTGCTGTTTAAAATAATTTTAAACATTAGTTTTAATTCAGATTGTTTTAAGTTAGGACAACACATAAATACCCTCTAATCTCTGTTGCAGAGTTCTTGCCACTCCGGGGGGCTTTCCCCTCAAATGGTGTCCATGTCGCACAAAGAGTGCTAAACTCGAGCTGCTATGTTGGTTTAAACTTGGAGTGAGCAGTTTCAATAAGACGTTAGACATTTTTAAATATTCCGGTATTTGTATTAATTCGTCGGTTTTTATTAATTATAATTCAAATTCATAATAAAATTGCAAATTTATTCTGTAATAATTATTTATTTTTAAACAATTTGAGGTTATTTTTTGTTGATGCCCCAAGTTATTATAAAGGCTTAAGTGGCCCATCACCGATCTGTGATCAGGCTGTTTTTTTCTAATACGTGAAAAAGGAGCGAGATAGACCTACATCAAAATGCTATAAAAAATGTCACTGGTGACATGTCACCCGGAAATTAGTTAACCTCAAACCCTGCATCACTTCGTTTCCGTCACAGATTTCCATGCACCCAACAATTTTTTAGTTTTTCCCAAACATATTTCAAAAAAACTCGCACCAGCAACACCATGGTAAGACCTACATCACATGCACTTAAGGCACACTATTAAGCCTCTTTTTCCCCCTACCTAAGAAACCCTTAATATTGCAAGGGCATGAGCGCTCCATAACGCAAATCAAATACAGCCGAGAAGGGGATCTCCTGTTTTCCTCTTCCAAAGACGGCAAACCCAATGTGTGGTACTCCCTCAATGGAGAGCGATTGGGGACGTTCGTCGGTCATCAAGGAGTTGTGTGGTGCATTGATGTTGATTGGACCACCACAAAGTTTATGTCGGGAGCTGGTGATAATACCTTCAAAGTTTGGGACTGTGAGACTGGCAAAGAAACAGGCCACATAGAAACAAGTTCGTCAGTGAGGGCGTGTATGTTTAGTTACTCGGCCAATATGGCTGTGTATGCCACTGACAGGGCTATGAAGCAGCCTTGTGAGCTTTTCATCATTGATGTTAGGACTATTGACAGCAGCTTTCAGCATCAAAAACCAATTTTAAGGATACCCATTACAGCTGATGATTCAAGGGTGTCTTCTTTGTTGTGGGACAACTTAGATGAGACTGTCATTACTGGGCATGAAAATGGGGAAATTTCCCAGTGGGACCTTAAGGCAAGGATTTTTATTTCAATATTTTGTACTAATAATCAAATAAACTATTTAGACTGGCAAGAAAATCAACAGCGTTAAGGAGCATGACAATTTGATTAATGATATGCAATGGAACAAAGATGCTACTATGTTTATCACTGCCTCCAAAGATCACACTGCCAGGCTCTTTGATGCTGAGACTCTAATGTTACTGAAAACCTACAAAACTGAGAGGCCAGTTAATTCTGCTGCCATCAGCCCCATTTTAGAGCATGTGGTATTAGGTAAGAAATGTGAGTTATGGAAAATGTTAATAGTCAATCAACACATGATCTAGGTGGAGGGCAAGAAGCCATGGAGGTGACAACCACCAGCTCTAGGGCTGGAAAGTTTGACTCCCGCTTCTTCCACTTGGTGTTTGAGGAGGAATTTGGGAGGGTGAAGGGCCACTTTGGTCCAATCAACAGTGTGGCTTTTCATCCCGATGGAAAGTCCTATGCTTCAGGAGGAGAGGATGGTTATGTTAGGATTCACAATTTTGACTCTTCATATTTTGAATACAACTTTGATTATTGAGTAACATTATGTTTACTAAAAATATTAACATTCTTAAAGGAAAATTTTGTAAGTGTTGTGAATCCAAAATAAATAGATTTAAAAGAAGCAATAAATCTTATTACTACACAAACAGCCTTTTAGACAAAGTGCCCCCTTCTGCTGTGTCTAGTAACTTCCTTTTTAGTGATGGTTTTTCAATATCCATGACTTTTCTAATGTTTTGTGGAAGGGGCAATTTTGTACCCATCGTAGGAGCAGGTTTATTGCTAAAGAAAGGCATTTTCAAGCATCCTGTGCAAGTTTTTCTGGCAATAGGATTCAGTACCAGCATGCTTTCTATCAAATTCAGCAAGTCATCTCCAGCTGCAGTAAATATTGACTTTATCGGTATTAAGGGGAAAGTTTTAAATTCTATATAATCACAAAGGGTCTTAACCCCAGGCCAGTTCTCCTCAGTGGGGTTTCCAAAAACACTAAATATTTTTGTAAGCTGATCAAGGTCAGATTCTCCAGGAAACAGAGGCACTCGCAACAAAAGCTCTGCCAAAATGCATCCCACAGCCCAAATATCTATACAAGTTCCATACTGCTTGGCACCAAAAAGCAGTTCTGGTGCTCGATACCATCTTGTAACAACTTGATGGGTGTTAATTCGATTGGGAGACCCAAACATCTTAGCCAGACCAAAATCACCAATTTTCAACACTCCTCTGGAGTCCACAAGCAAGTTATTTGGCTTCAGATCTCGATGCAAAATCCAATTTAAATGCAGATATTCCAGCCCTTTGAGGGTTTGCAATACATATGACTTTATATTGGCAGTGGTAAGAATAATTGTATTGTCTTTTATTATCACTTCCAAATCGATGTCCATAAAATCAAACACTAGGGAAACGTTAGACATGTGTCCGAAGATATCTAAAAGCCCTATGAGATTCTCATGGTCCAGTTCTTGCAACAATTTGATTTCTCTCAGTGCGGTCCTATTAATGCCGTCCTGAGCTTCCTCTCTAGTGCCTAATTTTATCTTTTTCACTGCAACGATTCGATCGGTTTCCACGTCTCGGGCTTTGTACACAGTGGCAAACTGGCCCTCGCCCAGGAATTCGATTTTTTCATATCGATTTTGCTTGTTTGTCATCTTAGTTACAAATTTAATAAATTAGGAAAATGAGAAAAACAATTAATAAAATTATGTATAGAAACATAACTTCCGAGCTTGTTTATTATATGTAGTCGCTCTCATTCATTGGACGTGAAGGTTTTCGTGAAGGGATCTAGAATAGATTGATCCCTGTCAGCTGATTTTCAACCAATCGGATTGATCTGCGATGATTGCCAACCAATCCGAGAGATTGAAGATCAGCTGATAGAGATTAATCCGTTCTAAATTTGTTTCCGAAAACCTCTACGTGGTGCTCCATCTGTCTGACACGATATATCCGGAGAATAAACAAACCTGTTGACGTTATGGCGGCAAATATTTTTGAATTAAATTTAACAAGAAATTTGAATATTGTGAGATGCCGGTGTGTCTCTCGTTTGGAGGACTCTTTTCAAGTAGTGCTCAGAGGCACAGTCTAGTAAATTTAGGTATGACTTATAGTATGACTCCAAGGAGGATAATATAAACCGGGTTCTGTACATTTTGGCGAAGGTAACTTGTTGAAGTTTGGAAGTGCACTATAAAAGACACCTAATTTGATAACTATGGGCACCAACTAACCTGACTTAAAAAAGAGGAACCACTTGGGGTTACAAATGGATCCCCTTGATGAGTTCTATAACGTGCATTGGGCCGGTTGCTTTACCTGTTTTAGTTTTAGTTAGACACATGAAGTGACTTTAATACTGATTTTCGTGATTTTGATCGTGGTTTCTCTTAACGAAACCCGGCTAAATAAATCCTGGCGTTTTACGAATCCAATCGATGGTGGGTCACCTCAGGGGGGTACCGAAGTTTTTTCGATACTTTCTGAGACAAACACTAAAAGACCAAATGGCGAAAGCGCAAAAGAGGCCCTCGTCGAATCATGATTCCCTCTTCGCATTATCATGATCAGGACTCACTGGATTTATCGATAGGAGAGGAAATGTCGAAACACGTGTTCACCTCGATGATCGAGAAAAGTGAGACTTAAACTTGAAAGAAATAAACAAATCCCGAGGTTTAGGGGTGTTAAAAAAATCCTGGACACTGGCAGAGTTTTGTACTAACAGCAAATTGGCCTCGACCGGGATCCTCTTTAAAATTAGATCACGGAGAAGAGAACGTTGCCTAACACATATACAGATAGCTTCACCTTTATATTTAAAATTACCAATCCCCGGATGGCCCGAGCACCAGATAAGACACCCACGCTATTTGTGATTTCCGGGTAAGCGCTCTTAAGCCCTGGCCAATTCCACGTCATGGCCTGGGCAATATCTGATCATCATTAACATGAAGTTGCTCCAACTTTTTGCGTTATTTTCAGTAAGTTGTCAGTGGCAGACGATACTGGAGGAAAAAATGGTCCAAACAGCCTAAATCCGAAAAGTGCGGCGGCCAGATTCAGGAAAAACTGTGACACGAATGCGTAAAATACCTTTTACGATAATCGGTATTGCGAGTGCATATAGATTGGCCAACAATGCACATAAAGTGTCAGTTTACCCGTTCTTCCTTTAATAAATGCCTTCAAGGGGTGTGTAATAGAAATGCGCGTGGGGCACGTGCTTATAAAAAAAAAGCAGGGGCGGCGCTATTCAAGGGAAATGTTCATCAAACAGCTCTATAATTACCGCTATTAATGCCAATTTTATGCGGGTAAACTAATGGAGAAGCAGCGCAACGTTTCGTACCTTATAAAAAAACAAGAATTTGTTGTGATAGGAAAGGAGGAGTAAATTTCATAACAACTTCCATGCAGTTTCATGCAACTTCGAGCGTCCTCAGTCCCGACGATTGCAGTATTGTATCTGCAAATTTTTTTCTATATAAACCCGAAGAATAAATGTCTAAATCCGGCTATGCTGAAACAGTATTGATCGCGGCGACGTTATAAGGGTGATTCCATCCCCCTCGAGCCAAACAGTGCCCGTTCGGACGTACTGGCGCGTCACTCGTCGCAACGCTTTCTCTCGGATATGTCGTGACTCTCGTACCGTTCAACCATCACTATGTCGTCGATATCAGCCCAAGGGGTGGTGGAACGAGCCTCAGCGGAGTTGTCCAAACGTATCAATGGTCTGGGCCTCAGAAGCAGCAAACACCACTCGTCCAAGGGCAGCGTTATGGAACGGGTGACCAACGTCTTCTGCGGCGGAAGCAGCGCTGCCGTGACCGCTCCAGAAAAGCCATCAAGGTTGTTGCCGTCCAGGGGTCACCCGAAAGCCAATAATGCACCCCCCAGCACACCTCCCGTGAGGAAGGCGAAGGCCTCACCTGTGCACCTAACGTGGGAACAGCTGATGCTGGACGAAAAGTTCTTGTCCAAGTTCTTTCTGTTCTTCAGTCCTAGTGAGAGGTGCGTTTTGTCTCAAGTGTGCGCTCGGTGGCGGGACATTTTATACAGATCGCCACGATATTGGACAGGGTTGATACCGGCGTTACAGTGCCGGGAACTGAGGGGGTTTCAAGTGAACGAGAGGGCCAGATTGTACTCTTCATTGCTGAGGAGAGGGTTCCACAGCTTGTGCCTCATCGGGGCCACCAATGAGGACGCCATGGATTTGATTAATGCGTTTCCTCTGGCTTCGAAACATATGCACACGCTGAAGCTAAGGTGCTCTAGCATAGGGGATCACGGCCTGGAGTCTCTGATGGATCATCTCCAGGTGAATTTGCCGATTTATTTAGTTGATAAACTTTTGATTTAGCCGCGAGCGGGGCCAAAGCCGGCCAGGAGAGCATCGAACATAAATCTCTTCTCTGGCAAGGTTTCAAGAGATTTAACGATTTTCCGCAAACATTTCGAAATGTCCTTTGACCGTTCTCTCGGAAATATATGCTTGAGAAGATAATAGGGCGAAATTCCGTGACCTGAATGCTGAATCGGAAAAAGAAATGATGGTAGAAAAGCTACCGAGGAGACGTTTGTATCATCCTTGTCGAGTGCTCGGCAAAGAGCCTCTACCGAAAATAAAACTAAATTAATCCTGACAAGGGGTTAACATCGATTCCTGATATTTCTAAACCCGCTTCGAGGCAATTTTCAAGGTTAATCAAACGATTTACACACGAAACATGAGGTTTAAAATTGTGCGAGTGGAAGCAGACAAGACGCTAACGGAGAAGCTCAAATCTTGGGATCGAGTTTTGGGAGATGCAACCTCCGACCGGAAACTCTCCGCTCCAGATTTCCCTTTCGAACCAGGTCCGCAATCGGTCCCCCCTTAATCGAAAAAAATCGCGTCCACCGTTTAGAAACAACGCCGCCACATTTAACTAATCCTCTTTGATCTCTGAGAAAACATTATTCCGCAGCTCCGCTTTCGATGGGGGCAAATTACCCGGCTCTTCATCCCCCCAATCGTTCGGAACTCCATTTGATGTTCTGGTTATGTTCAATGCCCCTCTTTTGCCGCAGGCCCTGTACGAACTGGAACTGGCAGGCTGTAACGAGATAACGGAACAAGGGCTTTGGCAATGCCTGCACCCTCGGATAGTTTCCCTCACCCTTACCGATTGCATAAACGTCGCCGATGAAGCCGTCGGGGCCGTGGCTCAACTTCTTCCCGCACTGTACGAATTCCAATTGCAAGCGTACCATGTCACCGACCAGGCATTGGGGTACTTCTCGCCGAAACAAGGGAGCTCTTTGGGGGTGCTGCGGCTGCACTCCTGCTGGGAGATCACCAATCACGGGGTGGTCAACATCGGTGGGCGCCATTCATCTGATTCGCCGACGATTAAAATTATTGCGGTTTATTTTTGTTTTAGTTCACTCCCTGCCCAATCTGACGGTTCTGAGCTTGTCGGGCTGCAGCAAGATAACCGACGATGGGGTAGAACTGATAGCGGAGAACCTGCAAAAGCTCCGCTCTCTGGACTTATCGTGGTGTCCCCGCATAACCGACGCTGCCTTGGAATATATCGCCTGCGACCTCAATCAACTAGAAGACCTCACTCTGGATAGGCAAGTGGGAGTCCTCGTATAAGGGCAGATAACGATAAGGGGGTTTGTAGGTGTGTTCACGTGACTGACATAGGAATAGGATACATTTCCACGATGCTATCGCTGCAGGCTTTATACCTGCGATGGTGCTCGCAAATAAGGGATTTTGGGCTGCAACATTTGTGCGGAATGAGGAATTTGCAGATACTGTCGCTTGCCGGTGAGTTTGTGGATGTTTCGGCCGGTCTCCATGGGCGTTCAGCATCGCCAAGAAGTCTCGCCTTCGGGACCCGGTTTTTTCGTGAAAATCGCAGCCGAACTCCCCGCATTTGTAAAGTTCCATCCACGAATTTTTCAATTTCGAAAACCGGAGATTTTAAAAAATCGAGAAGCTCGAGCGACACATGCGAGCCCCAGCACCGGCCTAAGGTGGGGCGAGGTTAGGCTGCGGTCAAGGGCGGCGGATTTTAATGGCCGGCGAGGCTTTTTGAGGGGAAGGGGACGGGGATAAAAAATTTCGCTATGGCACCAGACGTGCTCAAGCCGGCCCTGGCAAGGCCATTGCATTAAGTGCCACATGGAAGCATCGAGTATGCTTAAGTCGGGTTCGTTAAATTCCTGGCCGCTCTGCCACCGAAATGTATTACCATAGAAACGAGAATAGTATTCACGTTGAACATGTCGCGTCCTAACAACTTCTCAAACACCTAATTTCTTCATTATATCTCCATGATTCTCCATAAAACTCAAAAGAACGCATAAAAACACCATCTCTACAAACGTATTTTAAAAAATGGAAAATCTGTCATCAAAAACGCTCTTCAACTTGTTTTTCATTGATCGCAGTGTGTGTAGGCACTCCAACACGCGTGTGGTGTGTTGCCTACTCTTATAGCCTTAACTAACCGGCCTTAAAAGCACTTCACAAAAATCTCTTTTTAGGTTGCCCCCTCCTGACCTCGAACGGTCTTTCCAGCCTAATCCAGTTGCGACACATGCGCGAGCTTGAACTGACTAATTGCCCAGGAGCGTCGAGAGAACTGTTCGACTATCTCAAAGAACACCTTCCCCGATGCCTCGTTATAGAATAAATTAAATGTGATTGAACGTAGAATTCAAAGTAGCGATCGCTTCTTGGATTCTATTAGTGACCAGCCTTCACCAATTCCTATTCGTGTAGCATTAATACGTAGAGTAAACCAACTGCGACACGGGCTGCTGGTGCAATTGACAATTATTATTTAAGGGCTTTGGAAGGTTGACGACAGACGCTTAATACTAGATATTACGACTTATCTCGAGAATCGGCGAAATCGCTCATAAAAAACCGTGCAATTGTGTATGTTTACTGGTACTATAAGTGTGTAATTTATCCCTGCTGAGCATGGCCCTACCTTTTGATCAAGGGCGGTCATGAAACCAAAATTTGTTAGGTGCAATAAGTGTAACTTAGCTCTCTTATTAATCACACGATTCCAGATAGTTTTTACCTTATAATTCATCATATCATTAACGACTCTGCCTGATTTTCTTTTGTATTATGGAATTACTGACGTGATTGTAAATAGGTGTTACTTGGCCAATAAAATAGATATTTTATAGATCTTCCCGCTTTAATCAATATCTCAAACGCCACAAATCCGTTGGTTTGACACATAATGAAATTACCGGAAACATACTGACGTAAAGGTGATTCTCCACAGTTTCCCTTGACCATCCAATGAAATGTGAATGTTTACGTAACGTCTCTCAACCGACCAATCACCTAGCCATGACGTCAGACACAGGAGTATCGAAGCTGAAGAAAATCAATTAGCATTTATACCTTTATTTTTTATCCTTATTTATTAGCGTTGCACGAACGAAGATAGTAGCTAAATGTCAAATGTCCGTTAAAAACTAGAAGACAATTTTGAATTTTCTAGTATTCTCAACATCCAAACGTAAACATTAAATTGTTTCTTACCTTTGTTTTGAATTTTTCCTCTTTCCTCTCCTTCCCTGGATCACAATTTTCAAGACAATAAGCCGTCTTACAGCCTCCAACGCGTAAAAGTTGCTAGATCAGTTTCACTCATCAAAGGGAATGGTATTAAACAATCACAATGTACATTAAATCCATCGTGTTAGACGGATTTAAGTCTTACGGGCAAAGAACCGAAATAACAGAGTTCGACCCGCTGTTTAACGCAATTACGGGCCTCAACGGAAGCGGGAAATCCAACATACTAGACTCAATATGTTTTGTTTTAGGCATATCAAACTTAACCCATGTAAGTAACTTTATCATGCCTTATTCACCAATTGGGTCTTCAACTCAACAGGTAAGAGCAAACAGCCTACAAGACCTCATCTACAAAAGCGGCCAGGCTGGCATAAACAAAGCCACAGTATCCATCACTTTCGATAACACAAACCCATCAGACTCGCCTCCAGGATTTGACAGTTCCTCAGAAATCACAATCTCGAGGCAGATAGCTTTGGGTGGCAAAAACAAATACTTGATTAATGGTATTAATGTGACTAGCAAGAAGGTTCAGGACCTATTTTGTTCTGTGCATCTAAATGTTAACAATCCCCACTTTTTAATCATGCAGGGCCAAATTACTAAAGTATTAAATATGAAGCCACCAGAGGTGGGTTTGATTGTTAGAGTCTATGGTTTGTCTGGTGATATGTGGATTGTTTGTAGATTTTATCTATGGTTGAGGAAGCTGCTGGGACCCGAATGTATGAGACAAAGAGGTTGACTACACAGAAACTTATACAGAAAAAGGATGCTAAGCTGAGTGAATTTCAACAGGTAATTGCGCGCTTTTTTATCTTGCAGAAAAGAATTTATTTTACTGATATGACTATGGAGACACTTAATAATTTCCTTGAAATATACTTTTTATTCACCAATGGGTTTGTGTCTTTTTTAAGGTTATATGTGATGAGCTGTCACCAAGGCTTCAGAAGCTCAAAGCAGAGCGAGAACAATATTTTGCATATCAAAGAATTGAAAGGGAACTTGAGCATCTAATGGGTATTTACCAGGTTTGGCAATATTTCGAGGCCAAACGCAGCCTTGACAAGGCTGAAGAAGAGTTGAAAAAAGGGGAACAGAAAATTGATACTATAAAAGAGAGAATTTTAGCAAATACAGAAGAATCAGCTAAGTTGGATGAGGAAATCAAGGCTATTATGTCTAATAATGAATCTGTATGTCTAAGAAAAATGTCTGGATTCTTTTGCAGTTAAATGTTTTATAGGAATCTTCAAATGAGTTGCAAGAAATAGAGGCGAAATTAAAAGAGAAAGAGAAGGAAGAAGCCAAGATTAATGCCTCAGTTAAATCGATAAAAGACCATATTGCTACTGAGGAAAAAGCAAAATTGCAGCTGGAAAGAACAATTGCCAAAGACGAGAAAGCACTAAAAACCAGAGAAGACCAGCTAAGTCAGGTAATAGGCACAAAGTGACTTTTAATTTTAATGTTTCAGCACCAATTGTATATTTAATTCCAGGTTCAATCTGTGTTTGAAAAACTCAAGGAAAACGACCGGTTAGATAGTGAAGCCTGTGCTCTAGCAGAACAGAAATATGAGGCTTTATGTATAGGCATGGAAGTAAATGACGAGGGAGAAACTCAGACATTGGGTGAACAATTAATGAAGGCAAAAGAGGATGCTTCCAGGTGAATGCCCTACCAAAACGTTTCTCCTTACAAATAATTTCAATAAAAATCTTAGAGCGAGTACCGAACAGAAGCAAGCGGTCATGCAGCTGACCTCCTGCGAAAATCAACTCAAGCAGAAGTCAAAAGAAACGAGTGCAAATTCAACCGAATACGAAAAGGAGAAAACGAGTCTTCAGAGGACCGAGGAAGAAATCGCCCAATTGGAGGTTGGTGATGATTTATTTCTTGCTAACTTCTGTCTTCACGTAATCTGTTGTAGGCTTCTATAAAGCGTCTGAACTTCTCGGAAGACCGCATGAAGGAGCTGAATGGGAGACGACGAGCTCTGAAGCAAGAAACACACAATATAAGAGATCGAGTCGAGCAATTTGAGGGCAGCAGACCACATACTTCGTTCAAATACAGGGACCCCGAGACCAACTTCAATAGGAATTCAGTGAAAGGAGTGGTTTGCAAATTGTTCACCTATAAAGATGAGATTTACGCGACAGCATTGGAAAGTGCTGCAGGAGGCAAAGTAAGGCTGTGTTTCCTCTCTGGAAAATTCGCCAGCTCTGCCAAACCAATGTCGATGTCTCATTATCTTTTAGCTTTACAACGTGGTTGTAGATACTGATATGACCAGCAAAAAACTCCTCCAAAGAGGAGATTTGCAGACCCGAACCACTTTCATTCCTCTTAATAAGATAACGACGTATAAAATGGACGAACACACCATTAAATTGGCCGAAAGTTTAGTAAGTGTTTGCTGTCATCGGTTGTTCCCATATTGATATATTTATGTTAAATAGGTAGGAAAAGAAAACTGCCAACCAGCTCTTTCATTGATAAACTACGACAGATCCCTACAAGCTGCTATGGAATACATCTTTGGGGACATTTTCATTTGCAAAGACATTAATATTGCCAAAATTGTTACTTTTCACGATCGCATTAGGAAACGTTGTGTTACATTAGATGGAGATTCTACAGATCCAGGAGGTGATTTATTGTTTTTAAATTATTAAGAATTCTTTTAAAGGTTTTTATTGGTTTTAAGGTACTCTAAGCGGTGGTGCCCGACAAAAAGGTGAATGCATTCTGAAGCTTATTCAAAACATTAAAAAATTAGAGGTAAAATATAGAAAAACTGAATTTAAAAGAGGAATGACCCAGTTTAATGTAGGTTCAATTAAAAGACAAAGAGCAAGAGCTCGCTCAAATAGATAAGGAAATGAGGCAAATGAGTGGCATTCAGGAGCAGTACAATTCCATAAAATACAAATTGGACATGTCCAAGCACGAATTAGGCTTGATCCAGGAACGTTTGCTAAATACAACTTTTGCCAGGCAACAAGACGAAGTTGATAACTTGAAGTCACAAATTGGTATTTCTATTTATTTGTCATATTTTTGGCTAGAGATAACAAATGTTGATTTTCAGTTGAGTTGAAGGAAAAGTTGGCCACTTGCAAGGAAATAGAGCGTGAATGCGTTGCTAAAGCCAAAGATCTGGAGTCAAAAATGAAAGACTCTTCGGGTTATCAGGCGAAACGACTGAAAGAAGCTGAGGTGGCGCTTCAGGCTGCTAAAGCGAAAGCTGAGAAAAGTAACCAAGAATGGAGGCAGAGGGAACAAGATTATGGGATTTTAACTGTAGAAATCGAGGAGCTGAAAAAGGGCATAGAGGAGACCAATGCGCAATTAACAGCTATGGTAGATAATATCAAGCGAGGGGAGGAAGAGCACGCTCAAGCCTTAAAGGAATCCGCAAAGCTAAAAGTGAGGATTTTGCTTAATTATGCTTCTCAGCTTAGTGAGTGTATATTGCAGGAAATGGTTAAAGAACTTCAACTGGAAGTTAAAGAGATAAAGAGTTTAATCGCTCAAAAAAACAAAGAAGTGCAGAATAAGAATAAGCAAAAGGAACAGCTTCTGGCGAAAAATACCGACTTAGAGTTGGAGATCAAAAAACACAATCACGAAATTAATGAGCTAACTGTAGCTTGCAAGACGTCTCAGCGCAGAGTAAGTGCTGTTACTATGTTTTGTAATGTTTGTGTAAAATACCTTTACAGGAGCAAGAGTATTCGAAGAAAATAGGCAAGAACAACACGTACCTGCAGAAAGGACAGACACTGTCGCAGAAAGAAGGAATGAATTTGGAGAGGAATATTAAAGTGGCACAGGAAAAAAAGCATACATTGGGAAGAACTGTCAACGCCCAAGCGCAGAGTATGTTTGAAGTCGAAGAGAAAAGAGTAAGCAATAACTCTCAGTAATTTAAATCTTATAAACTTTGTAATATTCAGTTTGATGAAATAGTGGGCAAACAAAAAATCGTAGAAAATGACAAGAATAAGTTGATGAAAATGATTACTGAATTGGATGCAAAAAAGGAAAATGTCCTGAAATTGGCCTATGAACAGGTCTCCAAAGATTTCGGTTCGATTTTTGCCACTCTTCTACCGGGTGCCAATGCCAAACTTTTGCCCATGCAAGGGAAAAGTATACTTCAAGGTTTAGAGGTGATGAGATCACTTTTTTTCAAGACGTAGCATCTAATGATGTATCCCTTTCAGATTAAAGTGGCCCTAGGTAATGTGTGGAAAGAAAGCTTGACCGAATTGAGCGGCGGTCAGCGGTCCTTGGCAGCCCTTTCCTTAATATTGGCCATGCTGTTGTTTAAGCCCGCGCCGCTATATATATTGGATGAGGTTGACGCGGCTTTGGACTTATCCCACACGCAAAACATCGGCCACATGCTCAAATCTCACTTTAAAAAATCTCAGGTAAACTCCCTTTACGGTGTTTTAGGTATGGTAAAATATGTTTTGTTTTTTAGTTTATCGTAGTTTCGCTGAAAGATGGGATGTTCAATAATGCCAACGTTTTGTTTAGAACCAAGTTTATGGATGGCGTGTCGATGGTACAAAGAACGGAAAATCGTAAACAAAGTTCACACTAAGGAAAGCCGTGGGAAAAAATCTGTTAAAAGAGCAGAAATAGTTCGATTATATTTCCCATGATTTTATTAGTATGCACTTATCTGTCTTCCTTCATATTATATCTATACTACATAATCCTTATCTCATAAAATTTTACATTATCGTTTTTAAATTATTTGATGATTTTTCAACAATTCTTCATAAAAGGGTGAAGGTCCACTACCTAGGTAATCTGATGGTTTTCAACAATTCTTCATAAAACGATAAAGGTTAAGTAACTAGATAAGGATCATAAAGACCATTTTCTGCACTCTAGTGGGCTTTAATCGCAGATTGTAATGCATACGAAACGAAAAAATGATTGTGTTCCCACCACATAAGCAAGGCACACTAAACTTTTCTCTTTCTCTATGACCTAAGCAATTCTATAGCAAAGTACAGGACATATGTCAATGATTTATTGATTTCCACAATGAATAACATCACAAATCACTTTCCACATACTAAAAACAAATTGAAACCACAACATTCGAAACAAACTCTTTATTATTATGATCTATAAGAAACTCTGTGTTAAACTATCATTAAACCAACTACTCACGCTTTTCTCCACTTTCCTCTTCCAAATGCTATTGTGACTGCCCAAAATATGCTTTAAGGGTTGCTCTAACCCTGACATAGACCTATCAAACAATTTCACAACCTTAAACAGTAATTTCCCATATGTATTATCAGTTGAAAATGCTGCACTGGAAGAAGCCATAAGTATAATTAATTGAAACAGAATTTCATCCTTCACATTTGGATTTAAAAGAGCCTCAATAAAAGGGAAGTAATTTCCTTGTAAGTGGTCTAATTTGATTATTAAGTCACTAAAATTAAATTAAGAATATAACAAACCAAAGTTTTTATTGTATATTCAAGTTTCTTACCATAAAACATCAGCTTTATAATCATTCCCTAATGAGGAGAGATATTGTGTAATAATGGGCATTTCTTCATCACTCCAATCTCCTTGAAGAGTTCTATCTATTAATTCAGTTTTCAAGATCTTAGTACATTTGCAGCTTATCTCCTTGAGTAAGGAGGAATATTCCCAGCTATATCTTTGTTTAATCTAGAATGTGACTGTGTGATTCTTGTACTTTATGCAGGTTGATTTTACCTTTGGCATAAAGCAGTATCTGACAAATGCATCTAGAACTTCATTTTTAGTTAAATTGTTCTCAATTATTGAACTCCAAAATAACCCAACATGTTCCAATGACAACGCCTGGGCAAAATATGAAAATATGTCTTGTAAGTGGTCAATGCCCAAATAAGTTAAATTTTGCAGCAAATTCATTGGCACAGGTTTTTCCTCAAATAAATAGTCTCTTATAGTTTCCTTGAGGTCGCCCAATGAGGCTGCATTTCCTTCAATTAAATTAGATTCCTTGGGAATAGATAACTCTACTGTTTGATTAATGCTGCAATGGTTTGTTGCTTTTGAAGTTTCTTCTTCATCATTTCCAGCAACATCTATACAGACGATAGTACTATCATGCTCATTTAAGGCATGTTTTATTTTGGTACTCTGAAATCGGAACTTCTAGCTTACAGAACACGCAGATGTATGTTAAAAGGAACTACTGACGACTTACCAAAGGAAAATAATTCTTTAATTTGTGGTATTCGTCTTGGTTACAAAAAGAGTTATGTTTGTGTGTTTCTGCTAACTGCAGAAAGTTTATCAGGTCTTTTTGTGTGTTACTGTTAAAGGAATATCTGGGGAAATTAATTTCCCTTTCGCACATTTTTAAATCGAAGTGTCTGTTCACAAAATAGTTTTTTGAGGTTATAAAAGACAAAATTAAAAGGGTTTCGTTCTTGGAGTGAGCAGACTAATGTTTTGTTTCACTTTAGCTATTGCTTGCAGTAGGTGTGAGAGAAATAAAGATAGATGCTCGGAGTGCACGCCTTGGTCCATTCGTCGTTAAATTTTCGAGATTTGAGGTGTAAGAGAAAGATGGCGCCAGAGGGGCGCGGATGACATTGAAGCCTAGAATTTTAAAATTGTAACGGAAATATCAACAATAACGACACTGAAGAAGACATGGAACTGCAATTACTTTTATTGTTAGTTATGTCGCGTTTTAAGAGATCTTTTGATGCGCCTCAGTTAAGTATCTAGTGTGGCAATCTCGTGCTTAACCATAGCTGCAAATAAGTGACTTAGACTCGAGAAATGAACAATTAAAATACTGATATTGTTAACACCTATATATTTCATGTAATCATGTAAATAATACCATGTATATTCCAAATATCCATTCGCTTTAAGTATCTACTTACAGCGCAACAAAATATCCAGTACATACAATAATTACCATTGTTCATTATTACATCAATATTGAACAGTTTACCTCAAAACTTAAATTGGGTGTTTCTTTAAACCAGTCTTTACTCGGGTTCCCTTTAGCCTATCATATCTAACAATAAATAAAATTAGTATCTATTAATATCTTTTCTAATTAATTCTAATGTGAAGTGCATTACTTATTTACAAAATCAACTTTACTTATCGATAAACTGTAGAGCTTTATGTCTAGACCCAATTTAAGTATAATGTAAGTGTCCCAATGTCTCTTAATGAAGTTCACGTAACATAGTCCTTACCTAAGCCTTAATGACTATAAATGAGGATTATTTACAGTTATCTAATTTGTGTTGCAATTTTAAAGCATCTTTTCAGCTTACAAAAATATGCAGAAGTTGGTTCTGTTGAACTGGACTTGGGAGTAAAATAACGGGGGACAATTCAGTATTTGCATACTGCATTGCTAACAATAATAAGCATATGCGATCCGGGTGTAACAAATGTAAGTGTTTTTAAATAAGGGATAGTGCCAAGAAATCATGTGGGGTATAGCATAACTGAAACAGTTTTGTAACGTTATTTTTGAGCGCTTTTAAATACACAACCACTGTATACATCATTTTTCTTTAGTAAGAATATCATTAGGAGAATGGTTTTAAAGCTCTTCGAATGGACTTACATAGGTACTTGACTTTAACATTAATATTCGCTTCGTTAGGCCACAGACCGTGAGGAACAGAAATTAGTTGTCACTAGGTGCAAACTTCATTAAGCAAAAAACAACTTAGTTTATCTACAGAGAGTTGCAAATATCACATTCCATAGCGTGTAACAATCCAAGCCGAAGCTCCGCCATAATATAGTACTCTCTGCTCGTATCATCCTCTAAATATAATTAAGTTTCCTTAAAATCGCTATAATTAATAGGTTACGATAAACTCTCAGAAAATGCCAAATTTAAAAAATAGTATTTGTTATACTGCAAAAAACTTGAATGGTCCTTAACATGGTAGAGGTATGTTATAGCTATGACCTTACTGGCGACTAACAAAGCAAATGGATCAATAATGTCCTACTGAGACTTACATTCATATAAGTAATTTGTTTCTATCTTAAAACCGATATTTACAGCCTTAAAGCTACAGAGATTTGCAACCTCCTCAACTCACTCCAACACTGACATAAATAAATTAAAACCTCTATTGAGAAATAGACCTCTCTATAAGCTCTGAGAGGTGCTTCGTGAAGTAGCACCCCATTTCACTGAAAATTAACAGTTGATTTCCCCGTCGTTCTTGCCCACATATTTGATTGAATATCCGCCGTTTTGCACCATTCCATTCTCGTCTACGTTGGCATATCGTTTCTTCTGATGGGGAGCCATTAGGGAGCGCGGGTCCAAAGAGACCCCAGATTTTAGGCTTGGCTGATGGTTTTGGTGGCCCGTGGCGTTTTCCAAGGCTTGGTGACTCTGAAACGAAGCATTAGTATTAGTATGTTATATGACTCTCAATGCTGGGCTCCTGCTTACCGAGCGCCCAGTGTCATCCTCCTTAATGCTGTCAGCAAGCAAAGGTTGGGTCGACTTGGAATTGGGCATTATAAAGGAGGTTTCCCAGTGGTCGCGGGACCCATCGGGAATGAGCTTTTCCACCGACGAAGTTGACTCCATGGCGTCCGGAGTAGCCGGAATCGTGTGATTCGGCACTAAGTAATCCGAAGGATTCGGTAAGACCTATAAAATAAAAAAAGAAATAGAATTACGTCTCTTGCTGACGCTATTTTTAGGGACCTGCAGGCAGTTGTCATTGGAGTCACTGGGCCGAATGACCGTGGTATCCCTTTCGCTTGAAACGTTCACATAAAACATGGGCAAAGGGGCGTTGGTCACATCAGGATCTTGCAGGCAGTACCCCAGTCGTTCTAAGATAGTGGCAAAGTTGGGCCGGTCTTCGGGTTGAGGGTGCCAGCAGGAGGCCATGATGCCATATATTGGACCTATGAGCAATTCGGCATTTCAAGCACTGACTTTTCCATTCACCTTTTCAACTTAACACGGATTTGGTAGTTGTCTACCCACAGCTACAATTTCTCTACATGCGATCGTTGAAAGGAAAATGAACGCAAATTTTGAGGACTGCGCCAATTTTCTTAACAACACCCTTCGCCATTTCAGCACCATTAAATATTAATGGTTGCCTAAACATACCGGGACAGTTCTCTGGCCGCTCAAGCCGCCCCCCCTGCACCACCAAGTCCATCACCTCCTTGTTGGTGCACCCTGTGTAAGGCATAAAACCCATTTTCATTATTTCCCATAGTAGGATCCCGAAGGACCAGACGTCCGTTTTCGTGCTGAATATACCCTCCAGGAAAGCTTCCGGCGGCATCCATTTCACTGGTAACATGGCTTTCCCATCCTTCCTATAATAGTCGGCCCTAGATGCAGCACATTATAACTTCTTGGTTTAGATAAATCGTGTTGTGGGTACCTGTAGATGTCCCTTGACATGCCAAAGTCAGCGATTTTGGTAACTCGGCCAGGGCCTTTAGTCGTTAGTAGACAGTTTCTGGCCGCAATGTCCCTGTGAATGAACCGCTTCTCCTCTAAATACCTACAACCCCTGGAAATGTCTATGGCTATCAGCACCAAGTCTCTCATGGTTATAGGGCTTGGTCGGTCCTAGCAATAACAGAATATGAAAAATGGAGATTTAAGAGTCTTATTAAGGCTCACAGGCTTTGGCCGGGATTCTCTCAAGAAGTTCTTCAAATCGCCTCCGGTAAGTAGTTCCAGCACTATGAATTTGGGGTGTTTATCAAAACACACCCCAATGAAATGAACTATATTTGGATGGTTAAATTTGGACATGATCAATGCTTCGGTCAAGAAGTCGTCTTCCGCTTGTTTCACGGTCATTTCTTGAAGCGTTTTGACCGCCACTGGCATCTCCACGGTGTCGCAGGGGCGCTGCCTATAACAGCCCTGGTACACCTCTCCAAACGCCCCCTGGCCCAAGGCCCTGAATTTTGTCGTTATAGGGAAACGTAAGTTTTAATTGCGAAAATACCTACTTGACCAGCCTCAGCTGTTCTCTAGGGATATGTTGCAGATCAGCAATCGTAGTGACTACGCCTCCGAACTCATAATTGGGGTTGTACTGGGTAGTCACGCTGCCTGAGGCCTGTCTCAGTCTGCTGAGCTGCACATCCGAGACCGGACACCCTTTTCTTCGTAGCAACCCCGATACTTGTTGCTGATAGCGGTTGTCTGAAAACACTTGAAACAGTTTAAAATATTGCCGCAATGACGTGCCTTAATGCGCATCTACGACTTGGTGGAACATACTCACATAGAACGAAACACACCATTCCGAAGGCCACGGTCAAACAGAAAACGGTGACTATTAAAGCCACGACGAACCAGGGAGGGTACGGAGAGTCTGGAGTGAGAATGGCTGAAAATATAGAGGGCATTAAAACACAGCACGATCTCAGCCGGGAATTCTCCACGTAGAGGCTCAAAAGCAGGTTGTTCTTACTTTTTTTGCTCTTTTTAGGAAAAAAAAACGTGTTTCCCATTCCGGACGCAAGCGATACGAATCAAGCTACTCTAAAGCCAAAACGGTCAAAAAAGAGTGTAAAGAATCCCCTTACGTATGCAAGATTTCTTGTCGGCCAGAAGCCAGTTTTCCGGACAAATGCAAGTAGTTTCTGAGCGTTGCTCATCCAGGGCGATGCACAGATAATCGCAGTTACACCCCTCAACTGCGGGAATAATGACCACGTATCCGTGCCCGGGATTGTATCCCGCTTCCGCCTTGGCAAAACTCGCTTCAGTCCTCGTGGAGTCCACGTACGAAATACCTCCATCGCCATTACTGGAGTTTACGTTGCCCCCAGCATAGCCACCACCTCCTAATGTTTTATCAAAACTGGTATATGAGCTGAACAATATGGGATTAAGCAAGTACCTCCTCCGTATTTGCAGCCACCTCCTCCGCCTCCGAAACCCCCGTGTCCTCTGCCCTCTTGCGATTCATAGCAGGCGACCCCTCCTTGTCCTCCTCTCAGTAAGGAGTCACCGTTCATGGGCGAGTGCACGTCCATTCCGAGGTAGGTAGTCCAGCCTCCCCCGGCCCCTCCAGATCTAGGTTGTGTAGGGAAGAGTAAAGATAAACCGTCAGCGAGTGGGTGACTTACTTGGCTCCAGAAATGACGCTTCCAGAGACCCGTTCCACTTTCCGAAAGCCTTGGCCGTGGTAGTTGTCTTTGTCAAAGATACGACTAATGCTCAAACCGCCTCCCCCGGCCGCGATCGCCAAGGGGATGCTGTGTTTGGTGCGATTTCTCTGATGAGTGTGCAAAAGAGCGAATAACTTATGTGATTTGACTTAATAGAAGGAGCATTACCTTAAAAACGAATGTTCCACCTCCTCCTCCGCCGCCACTGTCGATTATGTCGTACCCCCTGATCACGTGCAACAGGCTCTTGTTAGAGAACTGTTCGTTTGATACGCTGCAGTTATTGGACTGCCCGAGAAACTGAAATTTTTCATAACTATTAGTAATTAAAGTCGAACACCCTGTATACTGCAATACTTTGATGCAAGCACTGCTCCCCTCCTGCCCCACTAGCAGGTAGATCTCCTGCCCCTTTTCTAGCTTGAGCACTGCCCTCACTTGCGCCCCCCTTGAAGACCCCATTCCGGTACTGCCCTTTCCTCCCCCGGCCCCAGACACGAAGATCGTGTAATAGGAAGACCTGGGCACGCTCCATTTTTGTATCCCTTTCCATCCCGCATCTTGCATCACCCACACGTTGGCGGGGGTGCCCTTGTAGGCTTGCACACAGCCCTGGTGCGAGGGCCCGAAACGTCCTTTGCTGCCACAGGTGGTGAACTTGTAATCTGTTAAACGAAAGAGTTATTACTTTGCCTTATGCATTAAAATGGAGTCTTGCATGTTCGGTTTTTGAAGTCGTCTACAGTCTCCTTAGCGGTCTCAATGTCCAGCTTGGGGTTCCAGTAATTGTAGCCCTGGAGCTCTTCTGCCGGGATGTTGATGCCGAAACATTCAGGAGTAAGAGAGACGTCGTCTATGGCGACGTCGCTTAAAAACCTATAGCCCTTCTTAGCCTCTATTGTCACGAAATATCTGCAACAAGGGCGGCTTTAATACGCACCTACGCTAAGTGAAAGGGGGTCATAGAGCACCTGTGTGTTACATTAGGCAACAGCAACACTAGACGTGTCCACTGATCCCCATGATCGTCCATGTAACTCCAGTACAGCTTGGCAGTTTTGTTCTCGTTGGGAGTCAACTCGGTTACCAGTACTTGAAGAGCGCTTTTGTGCTTCCCAGTCTTGTGTACGTAGAACCGTATCTGTCTCATCATATACATTATAATGATTATCAAGACATCCAACGGAGGCTCACCGCGCAAGAGTTGAAATATGTAGAAGAAATGTTCCCATGCACCCTCGGAGGAGGGTTAAACACGACACTTTTGAGAAGAGCAGCACTGGCAAACGTGGACTTCTCAGTGTTCATATTGACGAACAGATAGCTTCCAGTGTTGTTCATGTAAGTGTGATCTACATTGGGGCCGGTGAAATTCGACGGTGTGGAACCGTTGTTCCTCGACCACTGCAGAATGGCATTGGGGTCTGCGTTGCGCCAGCCGCACCATTCGTCATCCTCGAAGGTGCATCTTGAGCCATACGGCATCACATCTATTTAAAATGATCAGAATATTATTGGCAAATTTCATTAAAGTAGATGAGACATTTACGGCAATTCTGCATTTCGTCGTCCCCATGCCTGCAGTCCTTGATGAAGTCGCAGACACTAGTGGCATTAATGCACTCCTTGGTGACGTTGCACCGATATTGATGAAACGAACAGGTGTCATCGATTCTGATGAAACACTGGTACAACTGAATGTTGTCGAAAGCCACAGTGGCCTTTGGAGACATGTCCATTGCAGGTACAACCTCCAGCAAAATCGTGAAGTTTGAGGTAATTTTCCCTATTGAGAGTTCCTCTTTTTTCCACCTAGAAAGTTGTGTTTTATGAGCATCTTTTGGACACTCATATATAAGTGACTTACGTGCTAAGATTATTTCCATGGATAGTATTAACTACCCACTGTGTGTGGTTGTTCAACGTTCCTTTCAGTAAGTCAATGGTCTTGTCTCCGACCACCCTGATCACACCACCCTCCATGTTCTCTTGGTAAACATTCAGAATCAGCCTACATGAAGAGGCCGTGGGGCCCAATAGGGGACTGGTCACGTGGTATTCAGTTGATGGCACAGGAAGGCGTAGAATCAGGTAATTTCCTATTTTTAGAAATTTTTGTTTTGAAAAACACTTTTCTGAAAGCCCCGGTATTTCATAACTATTCACCTTAGGGTAAATTTCCTTAATTTCGAATTTTACTAATGAAAAACTATTTCCTAAAAAAATTGATACCATTAAATGAAGTATATTTCATAAAAAAAACCTCAGATGCTATTTTGGAACTTAATTGTTAGGAAATTATGATAAATAAAATGATCGTACTTTTGATTTTTTGAATCTCCCTCGTATATAATATATGTTCCGTTTTGATGACGTGAGCTTGAATCTCAATTTTTATTGGCTGTACTCAAGTCTGGTGTACACAGCGCCAACTATCAGGCCGTGTCACAAACCGTTTTATGTTTTTGGGGAAAATAATTAGAAATTATTGGATCGTCGGGCGTCTATGTATCAGTGATTAATAAAATATTTTTCTTCGTTAATTATTATGAATAATCATAACATCCAATTTCATCGTTTGTCTAAATGTACTTGGAAATAGTATTATTCGTAAGAATTGCGCTCGAGAATTTCCCGGTTTCAGTGACGTTTGATTGGTTTTACCGGCACGCCGCGGCGGATAGATATTAGTTACCAGTGCCATAATAGTTTGTAAACAATTTTTTCATTGTTAAAGGAAATACGAAAAAAATACGTTTTATTTTTAGTTTTTTAACGAATTGAAAGAGTTTTTTCGGTATCGGCTAAGCCGGGAGCACATTTTCGTGAATTTACTATTTATATCCCTCGGAACTAGATTTTGCACAGTAAGCAAAATGGAAGAAGGAAATATCAACATTGAGTAAGTTTTATTTGCTGTCTTAATGAGCCCAACTCGTATATAAATACATTTAATATACAGTTTAGAAACAAATTTCGGATTTCATTGATAACCCTACTTTTTCCCCTTACCCCCCAGGTCCGATTTTCATTTGTTAATAGTGCCCCACTTTAATTTGTTGACAGTGCCTGATTTTCGCTTGTTAATGGGGCCCGATTTTCTTTTGTTAACAAATAGCACCAATCGAATTGCCTAAATATGTCTCTGATTCCAAGAAAATGTCAAATGTGGAGTTTCATTTTAAGTATCTTTTTCCTAGGGAACTTATTTCTAAGGGCACTACCATTGAATTTAACCCCTTCGAAGTCATCCCTGATAGTCTCAGTGACAATGACAATGAAGTCACCAAAGAGGAGTATGATAAAGAAATCCTGAAACATGTGAATCTTAACTGTTTGGGTGACTTTGAGGACAGTGACGTCTATGACTGCACGGAGCCATTTACTTTTCTTGAATCAAAAATGACTGATAATTTTTGTAATGAAGGGATTAAAAAAAGAGTTTTACAAGTGGGTTATGGCAATAAGCCTGAGGAAAAGTCCATTGTTCGGGTGCACTACAATGCATATATTGAGTTTAATGAAGAGCCATTTGACAGCACTTACGCAAGGAAGATGCCGCATCAATTTATGGTGGCCACAGGAGAGGTTTTACCAGGTAAATAACTACATACTTATTGAATAATTGTTTAAAGTTTAAGTGCAGGTTTAGATATTGCGGTACAGTCAATGCAACTGACTGAAATATCTCAGTTTCTAATAAAGCCCCACTTGGCTTATGGCACTCAGGGGTGTCTGGATCGCATCCCTCCAAATGCTACTGTTCTTTTCCAAATTGAACTAATTGAAATAATAGAGGGTGCTGCTTCAGAGATGTACAAAATTCTCCCAGAGGACCAGAAAAACGACTTCAAGAACGTGTACAAATTTTGCATATCCCAATGTGCCAAAGGTAAGTTCATTTTCGCAGCGATTGATTTTCAATAATAATTCATGCCAGAGGTTCATTACAGCCAAAGATCTGTTCAATAGGAATATAAGATCTGCGATTAAAAACTACAATATAGCCGTAGCGGCTTTGGAGGTAGCCCAGTTGCACAGCTATGAGGACCAAGTCAGTCAGCAAGAGCTGCTTTACAAGCTCTACTCGAACCTAGTGGTGTGCTATACAAAAGTACAAGAGCCAAAGAAAGCTTGCATAAACTTTAATAAAATTAAAGATCTGGTCAAAGGCACCGATTTGAAAATCAGCGCCAAAGCTTACTTCAACAGCGCCAGATGTTTAAGAATGCTTGGCGACTATGACTTGGCCAAAAGTCGGTTGCAAAAGGCTCACAATCTGGAACCTAGAAATCCGGAAATTTTAAACGAATTTAAGGTGATTGACGAGGAGACCAGGAAGTGTAAAGAGAGGCACAAGAAGATGGCTGAAGCCTTTGTCAAGGTGTAATGAAATGGTGAGAAAGATTGAAGTTCTTTTTAAGTTTTGTAGGAGATACTTTTTAAGTTTTATGAATTCTCTAATATTTTATTTTTTATATTACCCCAATAAAATTCTGTACAAAACAATCGATTTGGTCGGAGAAATTTTCCATCTGCCACCGGAAATTGGGTAGAAAAATTCCACTTCTGGCACGACGAACGCAACTCTATTTTAATTAGTGTCTGTTAATAAACCGGATCCTTAGTGAAACGTATGAAAAAAAGAAAACTGCAGTCTATAGAAGACTGCATAAATACCAAAACTTATTTAAAAATGATGGTCTTAAAGAGGCAAAGTCTGGTGCCACATACACCTGTAAACAAAATTAATAAGGAGAGCGCAGAATTGGTCTTTTGATATCTGCGTGGGAGGCACACGACGTAGTTCATCTTCGAGTCCCTTATTACATGGATCTCAACACGATAAGATGAATTAGAATTTTGTTGAAAAAAGTTGCTTGAAATCAAAGTCATCATCACTCACCCCCTTCTCTCCCATTAGCATCAATCTTAGGTCCAGTGACGTTTGTTTTGACGTGAATTCCTGAAGTTATAAAGAACCCATTGGCAACGTCCTTCCTCCAGGTCCAGCTGCAGTCGGATTCAAAATCGCAGTTGTACTCTGAGACGTAGTGCTTTTTCCGCGAACGTAGTGACTCACGCAGTTCCGTCAAACTGCTCTTTTGGTGTACCTGAATGGGAAAAAATAGTATTTTGTTCAGAGATATTTTGTACCTCATTTTTACCAGCAGTCATTTTTTAATGTTAAGTATTAGCATTAAATTTTGTCTTAACGAGAGTCAGCTCTATGGCCAGAAATTTCCTAAGGAAAATGATTGCATTTAACTGTAGGAAATCAGTTGGAAATGAAGTATCGGCTTTTTGCGCCGCGATGAAAGAGGAAGTCTTGCAAACTGGAATATTGGGAGAATTAGATGGTTTTTGCTTTGTTCGATGTAAGGGGTTTCAACTAAAAATGCAGCTCAAGTTACGGTTATCCAAAACCGGCGTTTGGCGACAAACAGGGATTTTTCTAAAATCCGCAGTTTGATCACTCGGTAAAGCATTTGCAGTTCAAATGTGTATCCTTAATTCTGAGACATCCGGCATATTGTCAAGAAAAACCGCTCTTACCGTGCGATTATCAGTGAAGTCTGATCCTTTCTTCATTTTCTCCCCCTCATCACCACTCATCAGCTCGGCCTCACCGTCCTTATTTGGAATTTTGAGTCTTTTCCTTAAATCTGCAATACTATTTGAGCCGCCCTTAAGTCTAAAACATGCAAAAGACCTGAATTAGTGAATTAAGGACAATCCAGGCGCGTCTTTCCTTGTAGTCTGAACTGAAAGGTTGCCTCTCCTCAAAGAAGCACCAAAAGCGTGAAAAGTGCAACTCAAATTTCGTCAGCAAGTAGTGTAAACTTCACCATCCCCACGTGCAGCTATTATTAAATCCAGTTTTGTGTTGACACCGTTTTATGAAATATAATAATAAAGCAAGTGGGCGGATGAAGAACAAGTGAGAGAAGGCAAACTTGGGGTTTATAAGCCTTAAACTTCCAGTTCAGTAAATTGTTTTAACTGAGTTGAACGTCCTCAGTCTGAACTGCTGTGAAGGGGCTCACCTAAGGTAATAGTCGGTATCAGAATTGTCTTTTATAAATTGAATATTGCTAAATTGTGGACGTTTGTTTGTTCTTCCTAAATTTACTGAGGGGGTCCCGTTGTTGGCCGTGGCCCGGCCCCTTTGTTGGCACGCAGACAGGACGAGCAAACACATCAACACGGCGTTCTTGAGAACAGTCATTGCTTGTTTGTACTTGTTCTTTTTGGCACACTATTCACAGATGTTGCTGCTTAGTTCTTTGGCACATGATTTGGCGTGTTCCTCACATTAAACCGTCCAGGCGGCCACCTGAAATCGGCGACAGGTTTATGTTCACAGAAATAGCTGAAACAGGATGTTTTTTGGACGTTTTTTGAGCTCGCAGTTGCGGACTGCCTTGGCCGATTTTCGCGGACGAGAATGATTCTTATGGTCTGTTTCTTCTATAATAAAAGTGTTTTTCCACATTGTCATACAGGGTGAAGACAAATGTCATGCAAAATTGTTCGTTTTCAATTCGTCACGTTTGGTGGCTGGGGTCGTTCCACAACTGTCGCTTAATGGCTTGGGCCGATATCTCGAAATGTATTTGAGTTTTTTAAAATATTTTTAGTATGGAAAAAGAAACAACAGCAAATCAACTGAGTTCCGATTGGATTCTCAAAAACGTTATTGATCGCTGGTTGAGAAGCGTAAATATTTGCAAAAATTTCCTAAAGAAAAGGAACTTTTTGAAACGCCCCTGTAATATTCCTTATTACATTTTTTATTACATCTCATACCAAAAATTAAAAAATCCTCAAATACGTTCTGAGATATCACCCAGGGCCCCCAAATGGCGTTACAATGAAAGCTCCATTCCTAATTCATGCAGTCCAGCGAACACCATTATTGTAAACGTAACATTTGTGCATTGCATTTTTTTGTTTTGTCTTCGTATGGTACTGAGATTTTTTTAAAGTAAACCTGCCTACGCCACTGACTTTGCAAGAAATGACTTCTCAGCCATAATTTATTGTGTTTAAACAAGGTGAACTGCTTTCTGCATGCAGGCTAATTAACGAAAAATTAAGAACTTTCTGAAAATACCCTGTAATACGTTTCGTTGCGCGGCAACAAAATCCACCAATCACAAAGCCGCTAAGTGACATTATGATGACAGTTCTAAAACAACTGAATTTTGCGCGCACGAATTCCCAGAAGCTTTTTAGTTGATGAAAATCAGCTACGACGCCTCAGAACTACGAGCTCTCAAAAATGACCGAAAAATGTGCCCTTTCGACTACTTCTGTAAGTATTTTGTGTACAGTTTGTAAGTGGGAGGAGGTACAGGGGGCGTAGGTAAGACCTCCATGCGATTTCCCCATCTGCAGTGTTATCAGAGAAAGCAAATTAATCACTCTCTAAGGTCAAAGTTAAAGAGCTTCTATGACGCTTCAGAGAGAAATTTAATCGCGGGGGATTGAAGAAGGCAGTAGTTACGCTCACAGTTTATCCTGCATTTTGATTAGTGTATTTAAATTAATGAAGAAACGCTCATCAGAGATAACGGTGACGTATGTAGTGCCTCCATCGCAATCTGCATGGCCCTCCTAATAATGCTCATGAGTGATAACTATCTCAATTTGATTGGTCATTTGCAGCGTTGTGCTGAATATGAGATGCTCATGCAGGTGAGCAATTTCACTAGACTACGTTAGTCACTAGGGCCGCATATCAATGACCAATCGCACGTGGTTTGGTGGAATAAAAAGGGGCCTTAAGTGTGAAATTTTTGCCTTGAAACCTAGCACATATTGATACTTAAAACAAGCATTGAGTGACAACGCGTTCGAGCATGTTGCCATAAGAGTTTATCAAAGTGCCAATTGAGCCTCTTGCTGGAGACGTCACCGGTATGGCTAGTGCATTAAACTCTGCTAATTTAGTAACCACTGGCTACTTGAATAAACTCACTACGCAGAGGTTTATTTTAGTAAAGATGGTTTATTTTGAGAAATTATGTGTTTGTGGGTATAATAACTACTGCTTTTATTCTGTTCAATAGATTTTTTCAGTAAATGATCGTGCTTCTCCCAATAAGCATAATCAACAGTTGGCAATTAAGACCCTCCGAACTGATCGTGCCCAACATCCGAGGGTGTAGGATGTTGCTTTGCCCTTTATACACATCGCACCTCCGGCACCTGTCATCCCCTCGAAGGGAGATAATGGTCTATTTTGTCATGCAGGAAAAAACATTCGTATTCCCATTTTTACCTGGTTTAATTTGGAATGTTCCTTAATAGAAAAACGCTCGATGGTAGCCCTTCTCCTCGTCCTGCCGGACTAAACGCCAACATTTTCAATTGAGTCAGGAAACACCCCCGGGCACTGGGGTTGATGTTGGCCAAACACAAACACGCGACCGATTATGTTCAGCTGTGAAAAAGATGCCGGAGAGAGATCTCGTCGCCGTTTAGAAAAATCGCGATCATCGGTGGTGCCGCATCCAGTCTGGATAAAAATATCCCTCGGTACAGCCCATAGAGTTGGTTTGTGCGCGATCGGCCAAAATTTTGCACGCGTTTCGAGGTGCAAGCAAGACGGAAAACCGGTTATCGATTTTTCCAGAATCCAGATTTGATGCTGGAAGACGGCGTAGACGGAAAGTGGCGACGCCGGGCGGGAAGCTGAGGAAACGGAGGAGGCTCGGTGATCCAGCTATCCGACAGGAAACGCCGATTACCTGCTTATTAGTTTGAGAGATGCCGACGACGGATACCAGGGACCTTGCACAAGTAGGTTATATTCCAGAATCATCGAGAGGCACGACATTAGACACCTACAATCGCAACCCATCACCACCACATCAATTTTCGAACGTTTACGCCGCCCCTTCATGTGACCTTTCATTTGCAGATCGTAGAGCTCATACAGCAGGAACCGAGCTGGAACGCTTACTTAAAGGTGCACTCAACAGTTCCCGTTATCGTATGAAAACCCATGAAGTTCAGTGAAGGTCATAGAAATGGCTGCATTAATGGATGTTTAATTTTTTTTAAACCAAAATTTGAGGGATTTTGTGAATTCGCGCATTCGCTAAATTGTTCGAGGTTTGGCGCTCCCAAAAGGGATTTGGGTGATTGCAAGGCAATTGAGTAACTGCCTAACAAGCTCATTCGCAACATGAAATATGAGGTATATTGCTTTTTAAGCTAAACTAGAAGATAATTGAGGAGGCAAAATCGAGTCAGGATTTTTATCACGTCTCTGTATAGTCTCTTTGAAGGTGTTTATTTGGTTGCCTATACGTGGGCTCTCAAGGGCCATCGTCAGTTTACTATTGGATTTTGCATGATTATTGCTCTCAAGGTTTTGGGTGTTTTTACGAAATTTGTGGTAAGCATTTCTCATCTTTAAGGGGTTGAACTGAAATCTCGTTTTGGGGTAAGAATTTGGTTCTCAACAGAAATGAAATATTTGTGACTCACTCTTAATAAACCACTTACACGGAATACTCATGCACACTGCTCCCAGTATTAAAGAGAACGTCTCCAATATCAAATAAAACATAAATCGTAGAAATAATCACTTTTATTTGAAAAATACAGTCACTCCAATCCACAGAAAACAAACACGTTTTTCTCCTTCTAAGCCCATGCTCATAATCACTGCAAAAATATGTGTCCCTAAATTAACTTTGAACTTTCACCCTAAAGAATTGTTCTTCATCTCAGGCCTGTAGCACCCGACCACTACTGCATGATCTCTCTCATAAGGTTCCAGCGTGAGCTGCTCTTGCGGCTTCAGTCTGTCATCCTGCAACTTCTTGACTTCAGAAGCAAACACTGCTTCAGGCTGTGCAGTCGAGTCTATACAGCTCGCTTTAATAGAAATCATGAAATGGCCCCCGTCTCTCAGGAAACTTTGCGCGTTTATTGCCACTATCCTGGCCTGGTCCGGTTGAGCGACATCTGCAAATACCATGTCCACCATTCCTACCAACATACGGTATTTATAAGGGTGTCGAGCATCTTCTATAATCGGGATGACGTTGGTGCGTCGTTTCGCCACATTGATGAGGTCTCGTCCTGATCTGGGTGAGAATTCCACAGCAAAGACGAGTCCGTCAGGTCCTACTATGTCAGAGACGTGGGAAACCGTCGTTCCAGAGGCGGCGCCCAAATAGAGCACTTTGCTTCCTGGGCCCATATGAATGTTTTCTACTCCACCTAAGATCGCAGCGGCTAGTTTACTTCTGAAGGGGTTCCATACTCTATATTCAATTTTCTGACCATCATTCTATGAAAAAAAGAAATCCTAAAATAAATTTCATGTGTTATGCACTTTGTTTACCTCAACTGATATTCTCTTCTCTCCATACACTTCAAATCCAGGAACGTAATTTAAAGTCACCAGAGCATCCTCTTTGCCCCTTGCAATGAACACTCCTTCATGCCTATGAGGCTCTATTACCACCTGTCAAAAGTTACAATATAAACTCAATCTCAACACAATCCATGTGGAAAACTGACATTTTTGCCTCCTTTAAAACCGCCACCTCCTCCGCCTCCACGCCCCCCTCGATTGCCTCCTCCTCTACTACCAAATCCTCGGCCACCTCCACGACCACCTCTGCCTCCGCCTCTACTATCACCAAAGCTGGATCGTCCACCCCGACCACCTCCGAAGCCTCCTCGACCTCCGCCGCCTCCACGACCTCCTCCACCACGCCCCCCAAATCCTCCTCGGCCACCACCTCCTCTGCCTCCTGGCGAAAATCCTGTAAAAGAGGGCAGTTAAAACAAATGATTTACTATTTGTGTAGTAAGTTTAGATCCAGAGGGAACAATGAGGAGGAAATTCGTACGCAGGACCATATAAACAAGCTCATTTGTGTATTATTTGGGGACAAATATTGAATGTTTCACTAGCCATAAGTAAAAGAGTTACCTGGTCTACCCATCGTAGTGTTATAACTATGTTTTCCTATTTATTTGTTAAAAATATTCCTAATATTCCTCATTCACCACTCCACGTGCCGGATGGTAGACAATTATCAGTATTTTGAGAAGCGTGCTATATATAACCTCAATTTAAAAACAGGTTTAACGCATTCTTGTTAGTAGCAAGGAATCTTGAAATCTGGCAACGTCGGAACATTCTCAGATGATTTTTGTACCTTCCTTTCGGTGTAATTTAACTTGTAATAAAGTTATCTATCTCTTTAATTTAATTATTCATTCATTTAATTCAATATTTAGACGATCTTTCCATCTAGCATTTTTAAATAATTATGGCGATTAATTATCTCCTTTATAATAAACGTTTTTAAGTTAACTATTCTACTTATATACTACCTTAACAGGTTATTTGTAACTCAGCGTCCATTTTGAATTATACTATCGTGTCATCTAGCAGTAAGTAGTGAAAAATGTATACCTCCCTCTTCAGACGTAGTAGATTTCTTCTTTCCGTAAGGACGCAAATAGCTTCCACCAAAAGATGGTTAAACCAAAGACTGGGTCGAAAAAATATCAAGTTCAAGAACTATCAGGAGCTAAATACACCTCCTTGCATTTCTGCGTAGCTGATAATAAACGTCGAAAAAATTTCATAATAAACTTCGATTTTTAGGTTTGAAAAAATCAAATTTTTTGGGCCAAAAACTTCAAATTGCCCGATTCGAGTTTTGACTACGGCATATCAAATATCCTACGCCTACTGCGGAACTCAATCTCACTGAAAACCGAGCACTCAATTTCCACTATTTTTTTTTGTGCAAAATTGTCATGGACGTCACTGGTTTTTGGAAGGCCTGATCCAGGCAGCATTTTACTGAAAATTTAACATCTTCTATGAGGAAAGCAGAAGTGCGAGGAGGTATGTTTAGCTCCTGATAATTTTAGAGTGATGTGTTTATGAAATTTTTTCGATGTTTGGTATCAGGAACGCAGAAATGGAAAGAAGTGTATTTTACCTCCTAATAATTTTTGAGGTAGTGTTTATGAATTTTTTTCGATGTCGGTATTAGGAACGTAGAAATGTAAGGAGGTGTATTTTAGCTCCTGATAACTTCTTGATTCATCGTACTATTTGGTATCATACACCTTGTGACCTAAGAATATTGACGATGTACGCCTAGAACCCAACCTTCCTTTTGTATCAGATTTCCAGTTGACTAACAATAAAACAGTGATTAATAAAACTAGACAGTTTATTCAAATTCATAATTACATTTTTACAAATTATAATATATTTCAACCAAGTAGATCAACAAGACAAACAAATATAACTACCGCTTTCAAATATGACACGGCTACAAACAAATGATTTACATGTAATTCAAATAAACTATAGAACCACAGTCTGTCTCTTTCTTACTTAGGGTCTGTCAAATATAACCATGCAGTTTTTGTGTTTCCTTAGTTTATGCTCAGTCCAGCTATCCGTGAATAGCGTGTTTGAGGCGAAAAAAATCTAATAAAACATTATTTATTTTCCCATCTTATTCTGAAAGAAAATGGATAAAAATTTAAAGTAGCCTTTTAGGATAGGAACCAAATGTGTAAAACGATAAGATGATGTAAGTAAAAAATAGTGTATAAATCATTTATGAATACTAAAATGTAGGACATTCGGCAAACATACGGACGTCCCGGTCTTTATCCGCTTGCAATCTTCTTAACACGTTGGTCAGTGATTCTATATGCTCGTTTTCTGGCTCTACGAAGTATCCTAGAAATTCAATCGTACACAACTATTAATTTGTTATACTGCAGAGTAAAACTAACCTGTCTTAACAACACAATTCACGACGCAATCGGCAACAACCAGCCGAATATTGGGTACAGGATCCCAACTCAAATCCAACAGATGGGGCAGCATAACGGTGCCGAATTCCTCTGGCTCCATGGCCTCCTTTTTGAGCATTTCCGCACAGAGGATGGCGAAAGTTTGGCGAGGTTTCCACTTTTTCGAATGAGCAAAGCGTTCGGCAATCTCAGACAGGTAACTGGAGGTTAGTCCGTGGTCTTTGGAGATGTGTTTCACTATTTCGGTAACCTGAGAACAATTTAATAATAAGTTTGTTTTCCTTTGAGCTCATTCATCACCGCAATGTAGTTAATATTAATGTGTGCAGTCAGGACATCGAATGGTTTCTTCAAGTGTGTTGTCAGAAGACCATCGTCAACAATCATCATTGTAGGAGTCATAAGACTCCTTTTTAAAGTGCAAAAAAGTACTAAATTTTCAACAAATTTTAATCCTATTTCATTCAACATTTCACTTTATTCGTCTTGAAGGGCTATGACAGGGACATTAGGGCTACTTTGTCATCACTCGAACCGTTCGTAAGGTTCCTACGACTCACCACTATGTAAAAAAAAAAGCGTTCAAACTTACTAAGAATAATGATGCTTGTCGAACAGCCGCCACATTGTAGAACATCAAAGCTTGAGCGTAAAAACCGATATACTTGACTACATCCGCGGGCCTAAAGAGCTGAACGCACTGTGTCAATTGTTCGGCTAATTGCTCCTGGAAACGCCAATTGCACACGTTGTCCACTCGCAAGAACTCATCCAGCTTCGGCAAGAACACAGTTCGCTTCTCCGCGTTGATTAATTGCATGAAGAGGAACAGATTGTTTAGAACTCCAATTCGGACCTACGAAATAGCCCACATTAGACTTTCAAAGTGATGCAAACGGGGCGAAACTACTTCATCTAAATCTTTTAAAAACTCTTCGAACAGAGGAGATAAGTCGGTGCTAGCTAGTTCAGGTCCCAAAATCACAGCCACCTCGTGTAAACTGCTGGCGACTATTCGCCGTATTTTATATGACGTGTGCTTGGCCAACACGTTCATTGCATCTCTGAGCAAATGCCAATTGTCCCGGCCCAAGGTGAGCACCACAGCGGGCAGAGCATAAGCGCAGTGGTGCGACATATCGGGGAACATGTCACTGCTAGTACTATTGTTCCCACGAGCCATCCACACGAAATCTTCCACTAGGCAGTGAGGGACAATTTTTTGAGGCGGTTCCGTCACTTCTGTAGCGTCGGTTATATTAGCGCTAATGTCTATACTGCTACCTGGAAAACAATGATTAATGTTGCAACAGTTTGTCAAAGTATGTCGCTTGGTTAATGGCGTTTTGAAGATTTCATAGTCTGCCTTATACAAAATTCTCTTCACGATTAATCGTTTTGTATATGTTATAATCATTTTTTGCTGACATACAGGGTGGTGCAAACTTCTATGCTCGTCGTTCGGCAAGGGTAACAATTAGAAAGTCCGTTAAATCAGGAAAATGAAAACAACTTTGACTACCAATATTTCTTGTGATGCCCCTTCGCATGACGCTGACAATTTCAAACTCATCTAGATTCTGTGCACCGACAGGAACTCTCCTTAATGAACATTAAAACCAACCTTCTTAATTTTAACCTTTCCGAAATCGCAACAGTATTCAAATTTCCACCACCCTGCAGAGCGATTTTACGATGCAAGGAAACTTACTTTTTAAATCTAAATTATCACCCTTGTTATCACTGGAAATTTCAATAATTGGCTGAGTTTCATCGATGTCTGCTTTAGGGGAATCCAATTTTATCCCTGCGTACAATTCTTCTAAGTGGTTCATCTGTAAAGAGAAACGTCAATATTACTTCTCCAACACAAATTTCACAGCATGGCAACAGGGGCTTAAAAATTTGGCAGCTTGGGTACTAGTAACGTTCTTGACTTGTTGCGCTTTGCTCTGATGTGGTTGAAGTAGACTTTAGTCACGTAATTGGTAATAATACTGACGGCACTGAATGCGCTCGATTCCAATCTAATTAGAACTAGTATAAAACCCTTAAGTCGAAAACGCTCAATTGTTTTTAAAACAAAAGAACGGCGCCTTGCTGCCTTTTCTGTCGGAGTACGCGTAAACTCGATTTGAAGGATTTCAGTTAAACGTAAACAAGTTACAATCGAACGAATTAAACTGGTGTAAGAGCCGTGATAAGGTCTTACGCAGGAAATGACGCAAAGCGATATAAAGTCAAAAGCGAAATTCGTTACGTGGGTCAACAAATATGTAAAGAAATTTCTATTCTTACTTAGCGGTAATTAAATTATCTATCACTTTCCATTGCATTAGTTACGACACATTACTTTCCACGAAATTAAGAAAAACCATGCTCTGAACAGAGAAAAAAAAAGCAAAAAAGCCACTCTCTACTTACTGAAAAATTCGGGTTTTTACGTGAAAAGTGTCACTATTTTCAAGGCACTGGGCAGTGCAAGTGTTTCGTGTAAATACACTAAACAGTGTAATCCTTAGATATGACCAAAAAATGATTTCGAAGAAGGCATTGCTGACACCCAGCCAGTACCTTTACCACGCATAGGTGTACGTCAAAATCTCCCGTCGTGTGGTTTCGACAAAAGAACAGCGCCACGTTGCCATTTTCACGAGTCTGCGCAGCGAAAATTTTGTGCGTTTAGTGAAGCCCTTAAAAATGGCCAAAGGGTGATTTTGAAGTTGCCATCGCTAACACCCAGTGTCTCTGTCTCACGTGGGTGTTGAGGTGTTACTGTCAAGCTCACTAGTTGTGTAACTTTGACAAGTGAATAACGTCGTGTTGCCATTTTAGGTTGAGGGTCAATCAAAAGGTAAAATTTTGCGGGGAAAATCAACACTCACCACAAGGTCTTCTATGGAATCGTCCAGCGAACCATCAGCGTCGTCCAGTAGGTCCCGGACGTCGACTTCGGGCGGACTTAAGTGCCAATAGTAATACTCGTTATATGAAAGCAAGTCATCTTCGTGCTGCGATATTGAATGAACATCGACATTTTTAACATGCAAACGTGTTGTTACGGAGAGCAAAAAAATGAACAGCATTAAGACTATCAATTGTTATTACCTTCACTGGATCCGTGTTCACCTCAGATTTGTCCGTTTCAACCCCTGATAGGGGAGTACTTTCAACTTCCACGCAACTCTCCACGTTACTTTCACTGTTGTCATCATTAAACATGTAGTAAATATCCAGGTTCCTGAGATCAGTTGCTTCGGCACTGGCTTCGTTCAGGTGCGGACCTTTTTCGAACAGAGTATACAGCTCCTTCGCCGATAAACTTCCTGAACTGGAAACGCCTTCAATGCCCGCTGAACGACTGCAAAAGAAACGTTATCAGTCCGAATTTCTTTTGGCGCGACAAGCCACTTACAACTCATTTCCGTCCTTATTCACCAACACCAAATCGCCGTTGGCATTAAGGTCGATGCTGGTCAATGGTGGTTCCGCAAAGGTCGCGATGAATCCGCCCAAGGTCTGGAAGGCTGCCATTCTGACCCAGCGACATTCATCGTGAAGAAGTTTGGCAACAGCGCCCGCTAAAAGGGTCTTCCGCAGCTCGGCTGGACAGACGCTGGACAAGAACATTATCACTTCTGCGCATGACTTCCTCACACCCCAGATCTCGTCTTGACATAGGGACAGAAAACAGGGCAGCTGGAATGTCAAATGGACACGCTTAGAGGTTGTTAGGGACGTAAATAATAATAATGATATTAGTAAGAGTTCGGTCAGAAAGACGTAGAAGTAACTTCAGTTAAGTAATCAGAAGACCGTCGTCGAAACTCATCATGGAAACATAAAGAATCCAACAAAAACTCTACAAATTTAGATAAATTCATAGTTCAATATGGCAACACAGATTTAGAGCCAACGGTATTTATTCAGGAATTCCCACTATGATTTTAGCAAAGTTTCAAAAAAGGTACTTTATCAGGATTTTAATATAAAAAATTCCAAATTGTGCTATTTAATTCCCGTACTTAAAGCAGTACTCTACGCTAAAGCTATGAAAAAGTTATCTCAAGAATGCTCAATAGAATTTTGCCGATCAAGGACGTCAAATGTAGCAACAACTCAATAGACGGTCTAAAAAAAAAATCAGACCTTATCTTCATAAGATTTGAAGGCGGTTGCTTGGCAAAATCGAAAATACTCACCAAGGTCTTTTCGAATTCTTCCTTCCCTATGATGGTGCAAAAATATCCGCAATGAGAAGCTGCCTGTTTCCGGACGTAAAATAAGGAACTTGAGCATAACTCAGTAAACCTCTTCAATAGTATGCGCTCGGTTATGTCTTTCCCTAGCAACGGCGCTAACTTACTCATCAACTGAAAGCAGATAAAAAGATTGAATTAACACCTAAAAACCTTTGATCCAACTCAGTTACAAATTACCAAATTCACACTTTCTGAGGCTTTTGAAGCATTAAATGGACGCTCACGCTCATCAAAGCTGGCTGTGATATGCGTCCAAAAGTCCATTTCACAACCAATTGATCAGCGCGAGAATACATTTCCTCTCTCACTCGGATATAGCACACGTTAACGTGCAAACACGTAAGTCAAATTAAGATAAAATTCCTGGAGAATTAAATGTTGCATCGCTCATCAAAGCTGGCTGTGATATGGTTTTCAAAGCAACATTTCACAACCGTTTGATGAGCGGCACATGCATCTATCTACAAGCAGCCAATTGCTCCCCGTGAAACGGTGTTGACAGGGTCGGGCACAAAACTCGTCAAAATGGCTGTGATACCATCGAAAGCTCGGTACACAGTCAGATTGACGCTTTCTGGACGTAACCTCCTTCCTGCTTCTTCTTCTTCTCGAGGTGGACGATAAATATCTGCAACCTAACTCATCAAAGTGGCTGTGATATCATTTTAAAAACAAGAATTCACAGCCAAATTGACGATCTTAGGGCACAGGCATAATGAGCTGCGGCGAAGTAAATTCAACGTTGCTCATCAAAGCTGGCTGTGATAGAATTCAAACATCTAAAACGTCCAACTCTAATGGGCAACGGCAAATTCTGGCTTGAATTCTTGGACGTTCATGTGGATGAAGCTGCCTCTACATGAAAGACAAGGTAGTGAGACAAAAAAAAAACTAGAACATCTCACTACCCATGTCTTTCAAGGAGAAACTGCTATGATTTGGTGGAGGCGAGGTTTTTAAATTACACACGAACACAACGAATAGGGAATGGAAAAGAACGGCAAACAGTTGTCAATTTCCCTTTCTCTCTTCACTTTACGAAACCAGATGAAATATAGGAATGGAAAAGAACTCACCGAAACAGCACTCGTATTGACATCCATTTGGTTCTCCATATTAGTTAGAGCCAGAATTGAAGGGCAAATTTTGATCTCAGCTTGGACCCTGGTGACATAGCCCCGTTGCAACAGCTGCACCAGTGTGGCCTGTGCTATCTTATCGTAACCGGTGTCGGAACATCCTAAATTTCTCAGCACCAAGGGTAGCAAATACTCTCCTAAGACATCTTTGAGCGCCTCCACTCGTTGCGAGTTTTCTATGGCCTGAGCAGCAATGTCCGGGATGACTTTCAAAAGCTCGCTCTTGAGCGGGGCCTCTGTAAAATGAGGTTAGATGTAGCTCAGTTGAGTGAAGAATTTTCTTCTGATGGGGTTTGATTGTTGGTGAGGACGTACTAAGCACATGGGCGCCAGGCATGCGTTTTGATTTATCAGCTCTGGGAAACTCGATTATTGTAAATGAATGGAGTGAATCATGTTTTTTCCTTGAAGGGAAAGTGCCAAGCATGTACTATAAAAGGAGCGTTGTAATATTAATCGTTACTTTACCACATGAAAAAAGTCCTGTTACGCCAGGTGCGGCGAGGGAAATTAGATGAATCCACATAAAATCAACAGAATTCATGCAAAAATGCGCCGTTAGAACGAAGGACGCGGCAATTATGGGGAAAAAGCGGCAAACGACAGAAAGCACGCGGTATTTCCACCATTTTGATTCAGGCTCAAAATATACTTGCAGGTTAACCGGAAATGCTTAGCGCGAAATTAGGCGAGATAACGTCGAAAACTATATGTAACGCATATAAAATTAAAGCTCACCTCATAGTCGACAAATTCCACATATTTTCACATGTAATGTCGGCGTTCTCACCGTTTTCTCCCTCGAAAATACCACGAGAAACCCACAAGCGCCTCGAGACCACCATGCCGTTTAAGTACTTGACGATATTGCCGCCAGGTGGCGCCCAAAACGCCGGAATGTGACGCGCTACCGGCAAACAACACGCACGTTGCCATTTTGGGCTTTTTTTCCTTGAGCTTGCGAATCACTCAAAAAAATAATAATAATAAACCGAGGGAAAAGGGGTGGGTTAACCACAAAAATGGTGTGATGTGTTCAGGCCGAGACGTGGACACCTAAAACCAAAGGGTGATCTAAGAGTCGTATCTGATAAGCTGATAACAAATAATCAAATAATCACAGGAGCGCCAATGAATTTACTAGAACCTAGAACAAACCCATTTCGAACTTTTATTGACCTCGGCTCGGCCTTAATGTGGCAACAGTGGCCAAGATGCTCGAGATCGTTGAACGTAGTACTCGCCGTTTCATTCAACTTTGCGCAGCCAGCACCGCCCAAATCGTCGTCCTCGTCTCCGAACCACGATGCCCGCCGAACGAACGAAAGGAAAGGGGGCCGTCAATTTTCGGACTTAATCCCATTCGAACGAAACGAGCCGCTCTAATGTCTGTCGGCCTTAAGAAATATACAGCGCCGGATTAGGACGGAAAGAACCAGCTTCAACGTACAAATTTGAAGTTGGCCAAAACTAGCTGCAGAGTTCGGAGAAAATGAATTGGCAACAACCGTTGACGTAGAAAGAATTTGAGAGAGCAAACAATTGAATTGTTTTTTTTCAATTTTGGCCAATGAGACCACAATGACCTCCTACGTGTTAGATGCGTCGATGCATGACGTATCTTTGACGACAAAATAGCGTCATCGGGACACTAATACGTCCAAAGAATAATGAGAGCAATTTTAGTGCAATATGAACAATTGTCCGTCTATTATTGCCTCCCAATTTCACAGACATAGACCACTACACAAAATCTGATACGAAAATTGTGAAAAACGCTATTCTGTGTGTTATATATAAGTTATTGACAACAACAAGTTGCGCAGTAGATAGTAGGTCGTGGAAATTTGACATTTGCTCTCAAATGTGTCACGCCAGAGGAATTCTGAAAATACGAATGCGGGGTACCCACGTTGCCAAGTCGTACATTTTACATTTTAAATAGAAAAAATATTTTTTTTACTCTTCATTTCCCCACCGAGAAAATTTATTTGCTACTTGCACAACCGATGTCAAATTATATATAATAATGTTAATAATAGCTGGGCACAGCAATTATTAACATTTAAAACTAACCAACATTGCATTGTACACAAGACCTAAGTTCCCCTGTTTCGTCTCCACCAGTATGACGGATATCCAGACGAGAAGAAAGTTTGGCAGCACCGGAACGATCGATAACTTTAGGAGGGAAGCGCGAATTCGACTTGGCAACGTTCCTTAATAACACTCCACCTACGTCCTCTTTTTCATCATCACACGCATATTGAGAAGAGTTTACGCATCTGCCAAGAAAAAAGGTCTCATTTGGGCAGAGACAGAAATAGCTCCGGAATTTGAAGCGTTCGCTGGGGGCCCCCCCCGAGATCCACGTGTGCCTATTTCCTGTCAACGCCGGAAACGCCACCAAGAAGAGCAAACGGAGCGCGATTGCTGCGTGCGTTCCAGCCTTTTTTCGCCTACAACATGGAAATGTGGCTACAACGCCGTTAGGTTCAAGGCTGAAAAACTGATGGGACCCTTAAGTGTACATTTGCACCTATCCAAATACATCTGTTATTTGCTTTTTTTTGAAAACAAGGTGGTCCTTATTAACAAGACACAATTTAGTAATTGATCCTATATTCAAATAGCCAAAGGCAAATACTCATTTTGTGCATTAAAATGTTCCATACACGTGTGTCAAGAGAAAAACGTGACATTGCCGCAGTTCGTTTAATTTATGGAATTCAAGTAAAAAATTCGTGTGAAAAGACAAACCCAAAAGTTTCTAATATCTTCGTAGAACCATAATTTTATTCGTAATTTTGAATGAATCAACGACAGAACAAATGATTACTATTGCTGGACTTCCGGCCAATTAAAAACCTCCTTTTCAAAGAATGATTGTTGCTTCATTCACGGATTTAAGCTCCATTCATCATCGTCGTGTACGAATATTACGATATACAAAAATATCAATTGAAGGAGGCATTTTCCATGATTAGTCATGTTTGTGACGATAATGGCGCGTCGTTTGGCTTTTGAACTGGCGTCTGTTCAGAAAATGGTCTACTACTATATTTACTGGGCTGCCAGGATTGGACTTAGATATTTTTTTATAGAGGAAACTTATTATAAATTAATGCATGTTGTTTCGCGCATTGCAAGTCATGCTATTTGCCGATGAAAATTGAAATTTTGTTGCAGAAAAAGTAAAAATCTGGCGATTTTCAGACATAACTATGTAAACCCAGTAAGGTAGCCGCCAATATTGGTAATACACATTATATGATCGATTATGTTCCGATTTGCTAAACGCTTTTCTGGTTACACAGCTTTATTTGATTGTGGTAAATTTACAGAAAGTAATTTTTGGAAACGCCAATCATGATTTCATCCATGCATGAGTTTCGAACGCAGTTGTGCTGATTTCGGCAAAACACTTGACAGTCGGCCTATACCGGCAATGAGAAAAATAACGTTGCCTACGTTCGGAATATCTAAATTCTATTTAGTGTGCAAAACCTTGTGGTATCATGTCCCTTTTTTCCGCTGAGGAATGGAAGTATCAGAACTTAGTTTAGTGCGGCAATAACGAATAGAAAAAAAATCATATAAAAATTTATTTGGAAATAGCCAGTTGGCCAGGAAGGTAACATGCATTTTTTGCAAGCGTGACATTTATTGAAATTTTGAATTGTCCGACAGTGGCTTTCTTATCAAACATCATAAGCCGATTTTTCCGTATTTTGTCGCGTACATTATTCAGTTTCAAAGGAAAAGTAACAAAAATTCATTTTCGAACGCGGTTGTGTAGAACAATCGAATGCTGGACGTATACTAACAATGGAGAAATATCGCCGGGTACGTTCCAAAATTTATAAATTGTATTTCAATAATGTATAACACTATTAAAAATGATATTTTGGGACAATCTAATCATTTCGATAACACCATAACTGTGGACTCAGAATCAAATAACTCCAGTAAGTCACTGAGTCGAATGAAAGTCATTTCTGGCTGGGGACTATAAGTGACTATAATTCCGGGAAATTGATAAATAGACAAACACATACTAACGGTTAACATTATTTGCTATCAAAACCCTTTCGATACACAATATAACCGACGTTCACAAGCATTACTTTATTTCCTTAGTCCCTTCTACTTAGCCGTGACACACGCGTTATTGTATGACATTTGGGAAAATGTCAGCTATAGACGTAATGGAGACATGTTTGCAGTTCCAGCTGTGCAAACTACAGCTGGAATTAACCATAACAGCGTCTTCAAAGAGTGCAGTAGTTGACGTATTTTGTGTATGTGACGTATTAAGTTTGAGATTATGATTTGTTACTCATTTTATTTACATCTCGCAGCGCCCTCATAGACAATTACAGTTCGTAGTATGACGCCATGATCACACTGGTCAAATAGTCGGTGTGTCATCGCAAAAGTCACTAATGCCAATTGGAAAATTGACTTGCAGGTTGCCTGCATCGCCACGTCACATTTCAAAACGCATCAATACCGACAACAATGAGTTTTGGAAGACGCCGCTAGATGGAGCGATACAATGCCCTCGCAACTTCTAGAAGTTTCTGTACTCAAACATGGACTTACCGTCAGCGAATTTCGAGAAAGTCTTCATGATATCCGGCAGCTGCTTCGTGAGGAGGTCCGCAGGAGCCGTTCGGAAGATGTTCTGGACATCTGGCACCCAATGTCTGGAACAAAATTCGATAAATCAAACAGCGCCGATGAATTTTATTCAAAAAGGGAGTAAAATATAGCCTAACAGGATGTACTTCACGTAGTTTGCACCTCAACGGCGCCGCTAATCTCCTCTTTGAAATGTAAATAAGGCCATTTCCGTTTCAATAAAGAATCAAACAAATTTTTAGACCTTCGAAAAATTATGAGTAATAAACAAAACTGAATCACACCCATCACCGCTTGGTACTTACTCGAGGTCACAAACAACGCGCAATTACGCTTAGCGCGTACCTTTGGCGCCATTGGAAACACGTGCTCTAAAACGTACACTCTCCGAGATATGTGATGAGGTACCATCATTTTGGCGGGAACTAATGGGGCCACAACATGGTGCATAGCACGAAGCGACTAAGGCGGTTTCTCGGAAGGATCAAGATGCGCGCGACTCTTACCAAAAACTTGACGCATTCCCATTGGCGGAGGTACCACCGTGACGCCGCATCTTTAGCGGGAGCGCCAAGTCAAAGACGATTCTCGGAATCGTTGACGGTTTGGGTCGAATGTGAATGAGATGAGTATTGGACAGGGTAGTACTAGGGCGATTTTGATACTATCGCGAAGGATCAACAACCATTTTTCTCTTTTAAGGACAAAATCACCGCTCTAACGAGGAAAAACCCTCAAAAACTAATATCCTCAATGATAACCAATAACAACAAATACATGACAACATGGCGCCGACACCTTCAATCATCGGCAGGTACTCAAGAGGAAGTCTGGCAACGCAGCTCGCGGAATTGAGGACGCTTCGTCTTTGGTCGCGAATTAATCGCGAAAGATTCGGATTGGTCGGCAGGGGCTCCGCCTCCACGAGATCTCACGAAATGGCCGGCCGCGATTGCGATAAGGTCGCGGAACGCACCGTTCGCTAAGGGTCGGTTTGGACGTGGTCAGGGTACGAAATCGAGAGTGAATTTGGTGGTAAGAGATGCACCGATGAGGGCTTAGTTCGGTTGGGGGGCGCTTCGTGGCGCTACAGTGAATTCGGTTAATAATGATGTGGCCGAAATGTGGCATCAAAATGGCCGCTGCGGCCAAGGTGATAATCTCGGAATTTTGATTGAACCATACAGAGTGGCGCCTACGGACAAAAATGAAAAACAATTACTCTCTATAGTCGTCATGGCAAAGCGACTGATCGTAACTGTCAAAATTTTAGATTTTTTCGACGTTAGCCGGAAATAGATCTTTCCTAAACACGTTTTCCCACATGTTCTTTCTGAAAAATAAGAGGAAGACAGCGGTATTTTGGGCGTATAATAGCCATCACCTGTCTCATTGTGTTATGGGTTTATTAATAAAATTGGGAATTTTTTCAAATGAACGTTGGAAAGTTTTTTTGCTTCTACATGTTCAAAATGGCGGAGCACGATCTTCGTCTCTTATTAGTATTTTCAAAAACTTGCCAATAATTAAAAAATTCACCGCCATCTTGACGCTTTCATTGCCATCGCAAGAAAGGACACTGGGTCGCCGCTCTGAATGCGAATATTTAAGGTACCTCCATTAAAAGAGTACTTTTATGATGTTCCAAATTCGGTTGTCGTAAAGGGGGTTTTACCTAAAGCCAGGGAACGGAAGGAACATACCCGCCTTCAAATTCTAAAACGCACAATGCCAAAAATCCAGCGTTTCGGCAACGACTTTCTTCGAACTTCAAAAGGTTGTGGAATCGTTGTGACTGATTTGCAACTTTCTAATGTTCAATTTCAAACAACAATCGCCATCAAGAACTGCACCCATCAAACTGGGACGCATCAGGTGCCATCGCACGTTTTACGTATTTATTAGATGGAAAGGTATAGTGCGACGACCTTTGTCGGAATTTCTGGTATTCTGGGACGATGACAGGCGGCTGTGCAAACGACATTTGAATACCCATCATGGGACAGTGGCCTCATGCACTTCAAAGACGGCCTTGCCATCACATTGCTCACCGTTATGTTATATAGACACACAGACGTGCATTGGCGATCATTATTTGTATTTGAATTTATGTACGTTTTACCCCCACCCCCCTGCATTATCGCCAATTTCATGACTTGCTTTGTTACAAACGACAGCTAATTTCCCCTTAATTTACATTTCCATATTATTTATTACCGGAGAATGACTAAACGAGAAAACTGAGGGTGATTTAATGGATATAAAAGTCGTGAAATTGCTACTGTTGATTAATCTCTGTAATGCAACGTTAAACCCCATAAACACGGGATTTTGCTCTAAAAAAGGGATTAATTATACAATCCGGCAACGGCGATCTTCCTTCAGAGCTGCAGCAGTCATTTAAACCCCTAAGTCTCGGTAAACAGCATCGCAGCGTTGCCATTTAGCGCAAAAGCACAATATTTCCACTACCGACCTTTAAGAGCGTTCTTCTTTTCACGCTAATTTCATTCATTATTATTTTTTATTCAGTAAGTGGATACTTAAACATACACATGGCAAATGCAAATTGCTTTTCCGTTCAGCGAGGAATGTAGATATTACCAGACACATGTTCAATTCATTGCATTAGAATGTTTTTTTTTGCCATGGTGACACGTTCATAGACAACAGGAAAAGCAACGGTACCGCGAATACCGACGTCGACGTCATTGGCCACCGCTATGCAGAAACTTTCTTGGAATGATTACCGCACACATTTCAACTATGAGTGTCATGACCGCGGCATGGCCATCCGTTATGCAGAACTGCTATTTGGGCAATTTGATAAATAATTCGCCTTTGATTGATGGACGCATTCGGGAATTTGTGCAAAAATGGTTTCCCTTCGAGTGACGATTCGCGTACCCCGTTCGCTACCTACTTAGAATTAGTTTATGGGCATCTACGTGTTAAAAATTATCCTCTAGGTTCCGATGTAAACTACCACGGGTACTACGTAAATATTGCGTTATTTACGTAGAGTGACAGTTTAATTGTCAATAACGTTATTTATTAATACGATTGACATTAATGACAGATAAACTATCATCGCATTTAAATTTCGATTTATTCGCTGGACGGCGTTTTTATTAAAGCTGGCAACGTGACCCACGCGCAATAAGTAATGTAAACTCTGGAGGCCGTCTTGAGAAACAAATGCAAAACGCGACATTGCCACGTTTAACATCCAGTCGAACTGAGAAGAACTGTGTAAATTAAGCGTTTTGTTCACATATTATTTTTCAAATTTACTCGATTTCTCTAATATTAAAAATTACTACAACTTTAAAATTCAGTGTTGCCACTTTTCGCACATAATCCCAAATGGAGATTTCAAGTTTTATTTATCAGCTCTTTTAAGGGTTGCATAACGGCTTGCTCATTGGTTATCAATTTTTTAAGTAGCTGTCACGTTGGTGGGAAAAAACCGTAATTCAGAAAAATTACATATTCGTTATTTTTGGAGACAGACCCCTCGACATTAACACTAATTTTCAGATAATTTTCCTCGGGAAGGCGACTGTTACTGTCAGGGCATTTCTGGCGTTCTTATCAGCTTCACCTAAAAATTACGGTCATTATTTGGGCCTTGACAGACGATAAATATGCTCTGACACATGCTTCCGGACTAAAACCCTCTAAAATCCTGAGTCCGAATGCGCCGAATACGCCCTTGGAAGTGTAAGATACCTTGTCGGTGAGGCTCAGATTAAAGGAAGTGAACTTTTACTTTACCTTTCGGTATCAAACAAGTCAAAGTCTGACCTGAACGTTTGAACCATTCATTCGAGCCTGAACTGACATTCGAAGCTCTCGCATTACGAAAAGCACTTTGAGCAAAATTACGCTCGAAGAGCGTCATGACGGTGTCGACATGAACAGCTCCCGGCAAGAGTGTTTCAACTACAATTTGAAAATTGAAAAATCCAAGGTGGCGCCTATAACGGTTTTCAAAATTCCCGCAGAGAAACGTACGGAGTTTGGGACGCACTGTACGATTCCTAATATAGCTGATTTGAGGCTGTCAAGCAGCACTCCATAATCGGAGAGCACAAGGGCCTTGGCGCGCCACTGTGCCCCATGTTCGAGTTTGTTATTAGCGTAAAAAGAACGGGAGAGGTTATTGACTGTTCTATGTTGTTGTGATTCTGTCTGAGGCCCGCATTCCTCCACCGGTTTATACATACACGCACACTCTTACACACACACACACATACATACACATATACACACACACACACACCACGTTAAGTTAAAAGGCCGAACCTGATGAGGCGACGTTGCCGTGCATGCATATCCGAGCGATTAATTTCGGTAATTAGGCTATTTAGTGTGCTGATTAGGGAGGTGTCAAATGTCAGAAATTTTGCCGGGCACGCATGGGAACTTCGGACGCGAAACGAAAAACGAGTCGCGGTACGCGGGCCCCCGGACTAAAAAAAAAGGTAGTTGATGGTGCCGCCGCTTTATGTTGTTTTGATTGGTAGACCATTTAGGGCTGACAAAAGAAATGTGCTCGATGAATGTGAGAACCGAGACGTTAAAAGCTGACGCCGCAGGCCGCATTCTTCGGCGCGATTGGCGGCTCGTTCCGATTTTTGCCCTCCACACACTCCACTCCCAAAGATTGATGATTGATCGATTATCTTTCGATATATCGGCGCCTATAGGTGCAGATCATCGTGCACGATCTGCGAAAAGTTAAACTAAAGAAGAAGGGACCGGCATAAATCGACAGACCTAGTGTCTACATTCTCTACACCCTGTCTCCCATCCTAAATCAGCAATAACAAGTCACCAAATCAAATTAGTGGCTTTTTAAAAAGTACGCCAATGGTTTTCTGAGCATACGCTCGCTCAGTTTTCTGCAATAAATGATGAAGTCTTAGATGTCCAAATTGTTTACACCCATCTGAAATCAGTAATCAAGATCAAAGAAGGAAAACATAATTGCAAGCGGAAGACGCTGTGCCGCCACCTGCGTAATAAGCTCACGCAACCTCTAATATCATGTCACTGTCACGTTACTAAAAACGCATGACTTTGACAATGACATTGTTCGCAATTGTAAACAATCACTGTTGACACATGTTATTATCGAAAGATTATGATGATAAGCACGAAAAAGATAATTATGATATCTACATTGTCTACGCTCGGTTAACTTTACAATGAGTTACATACGAGTAGTCTCATTAAAATACTAACTGGCCGTTAATTCAGGTTTAATGTCTCTTCATACATATTTTTATTGCGGCATTACAACACCTTCCCCAGTGCCGACGTAACCACCGGCATTTTGTAACGGCTTTTACGTCACTATAGTTTAACGCAACGGGTTTTACGCCACTACGTTTAAATAATGATCACCATGTGGTTTCAAAAGAGCTGGATTAGGGGCTGTCAAATATCACGGCCATTTCGGTGATTGAACCTGGCAACATGGTTCCCGGCACCCGGGCGCCATCTTCCCCACACACGTCGAGAGATGATAATGTAATACGAGGAATGCGTTTTGTTGTGCACAACAAACATTTCGAATTCTACCTGGAGTGAAAACGTGAAGTTCTCACGTTTTCGGTTCGTTTCCCCGAAATTCATGTTTAAAATATACGGCCCTCGGGCGGGTACGAGAGCGCCATCTTTTCGGCTTTTCTCTCGGAAGAAGAAACAAATGAGTGAGGCGACGTTGCCACGTTATGTTACGCCACTGTCAAAGCACGTTCAGACATATCAGGGGGAAGTTTTCTGCCTTCAGTACAAGCACAAAACAAACACTATCCCTCGATTGTTAGGAAACCCAGAGCCCACTGACCCGTTTCTCCGGTCGGGTTATCGATTGGCTGACGTCACGGTTATTTAACTTTTCGATTCGGGGGGTTCAACGAACTATGGCCGACGACAATATTTGGCACACCGTGCCTAAAAAACCTACGCTTATCTGGACAGTTTTCAAACATTATTTGTGGGCCTTGACGCACACAGTCCTCTAACCTCAACGTGGGGCCGGTATAAATCAACAACATCGGCCAGCAGGAAAGGCGCTAAAAGAGCACTAAAAGGTGCGTAAACATATCCAGGAGTTGCGACAATTTCTGGAAGAGCGGCGTATGGATACGTCCGCAAAATAAGCCAGCGTTACGCTGTTGTCGAACCAACAAAACCGTAAACAAAAGATAAGGTCGCGCGCCATAAACCTACATCATTTGCGTCGTCATTTTTTCGAGCTTTATTATGATTGGCTCCGATATAATAAACCGATAATCGTTGGCCGCGAGAGGCGATAACGATTCGGGAAACTGATAATTGTTCGGAACGGCCGCTCATTAGCACCGGAGCGCCGTGAATGCGGCCCTGATTAATGACTTTTAACGAAAGCCGAAGTCATGAAATATTAGTCTTGCCGAAAATTAATCTGCACCACGGATTATAATATTAATGATGTCGGGCAGCTCTTTTTGTGTGTGCCTGAGCCCGGTTCTGTGTTAGCGCGCAGCGATATTTACGTGGGAGTTTGCATGGCGTACTCCTTAGAAAGTAAACAGAGTGAACGGTCTCGAAATCGTACTCTTAAGGCGTCAATCGAAAATCTAACCTCAATTAACAAATTCTGCAATGCACCGTTGTCACATCTGCTCGACATTAGGGCCCCTGTTACTACGGCTGCCCACAGCGGCCATTTTTAATTTCACTCAATTCCCTATATTACGCGAATTTCCTCTAATAAAACTAAACAAGAAGACATTGAACCGGCTTCATCTCGCTTTTATCAAAACTCCAGGAGCCAATTGAATCGAATCTTCCAGCAGGCATCATGAATGGACGCATTTTAAGTGCGTATACACACATGTGCGTTATTATGTGTAATAAAAGCCGAAATCGGGGTCACGTTTCCGGAGCCACGTCGGTTTTTATCCGTGTTGCATAGTGTCCTTGAAAAGGCCCGTCATCTAGACGGGTGTCCTTAAAAGAGAAAATGTAAGTAAAGCGGATGCGCTGTTAGGTAACCGATATACGCATGGGCACAACATCCGTCGATGACAGCTCATGGAATTCGCCGTCGAAATTTTGCTTTTGGCCGGTAATGGTCGCTTGAAAGTACCCGAAAATGACTTCCCAGAATCGCGTGGTGTGTGTGGTATTAGACTGACCTTGATTTCGTTCTGTCCCAAAGAAACAAATTCCATAAATCTTGCTTTTGTGTGAGTGTGTGTGCGAGGCAAAAGCCGTGAAACTTCCTAGAACCTATTAAATTGGTAAAAATTTCGGGGAAAGCCTCTCAGGGCCAGTTTCAGGATTAGTTGGGAAGGTGGTGTTTCGGATTCGGGTTGATAGAGGTCAGTGGCAACATTAGTCAATTCCTACGCCGAAAGATAAAAACTGTGGGAATTTTGAAGTGTCAGCTGCCTTGCGAGGATGCCGCTGGCTGATAATATGTAAAAACGAGAGGCATCGGCAACGTCGTTTATTCGATGCATCACTGTCAAATTTCATGCTTCAGCTGTGGAAACAAAGACTAACCGTGGCTAATTCTTAAGGTTATGATGTGATCTATTTTATACAGCGTGGCCCATAATGACTGGATACATAACTGAACCACCCTGTATAGATGATTTCATATTGGATTTCAGTGAAAATAGTATTTGCAATATATAATATGTAGTATATAATTTGTAATAAGCATTTAGTGGCGTAACCCTTCCTTTCTGCAATATAGTTGAAAGTGGCGTGTGAGGACCAGAAAAACTTACCAATTTTTTAATGAAATATCTTATAAATAATAGAGGATCGTTCGCAAGTTTGGCAGTGGCTTAATATCTCAAAAAGTGTCGTGATTTTTTTCCGGATTCTGTTGGCGAATTTTAGCATTTTTCATTAATAGCCCCTAAAATTAAGACTCAGCGGTAGTTCTGATTTGTTGTGGCCCTTATTCCTAATTTTCACAACATTCAGAATTTTCAGAGATTGGCTGGAAGTAACTTAAACATTCAAGATCAAAGGCAAAATGTCACCGTGAAAATTCAAGTTTGTCTCTCGCAAGAACGCCATGGATTTGGCAACAGCGGCACCGTCTCGGCAAATATACCAAATTTGTTTCTTGTCAAAGTCGGACATTCATCTTTGGAAAACAAATGCCGCGCGAGAGGTTGCGATTTCCCAAGTTGGATGAAACATTTCAATGAAAAAATGTATGGATTCGTGGAAATTGCGCGGACAGGGAAAATTGAAATATTCCATAGCGGCAATAAACCAAAAAGAAAAGCGCATCACCGTACATGGTAGAATGGACTATTTTTGGTTGATTTTTGTCGCCGGCTTATCATTATTCCAGAGGGGAAAACTGTTCTTTTCGTCTCGTTCCGAGTGTCGCTTGTTCCGTGTACGACACCGTGGGCACTTGGCCGAAGAACAAATGTATGATCGACCCCGGTGTATCGTCGGCGCGACAAACGTAGCCAAAGTCGCTGTGAATGGCGTAGTAGGACGCGGCGTAACACAAAACAACTGCACCATCATCGTAATCGTTAAAAAGAGAGACGTGCTCATACTTCTGCATTCTCTTTTCCTCGCAACGGGAGGACAAATATGCCAGTAATGCGCAATTAAAGGGGGGCAACGATCCGAACGATAACGGCGGACGGCCGGAGGGGGGGAATGTTTTGGTCCGCTCCGTCCGTAATCCGTAACGGGACTCACGCATTCCAATGGACACAACACTCTTTTCTCACGGTCCCCTTAAACTTCAAGAGGGGCCGTTTACTCCACATTCAAAACAACCCAACATGTCGACCAGAAGACCTATCTCTTGCGAAAAATAGTTCGGCTTCGGAATTTTCAACGTTTACGCAGAACTACGCACGATGAATGCCTCACGTTCATCCTACGAACTTCTGCGTAGACGCTGGAAATTCCAAACTTAGCCCAATACGTATCTGACTCTTACCTCGACTGCGACGTTAAAACGTGAACCAACACTGGGGGCGAACGGAAATCGGAAATAATCCGTGCCGCATCGTCCGGTCGCACACCGATCGTAAGACGACATCCCAGCGATGTGCGAAAAGTTGCACTTTTCGCGTGCCGGAAAAACGACAATTTCCGGCCGCAACTGAGAAGAAGAGTTTTTTCGCGGCTTTTTGCGCCGCAGTTTCGCGACCGCGCGACCTCTCCTTGCTTTCTCGACTTTCCCACACGGCGGCCGCGACTGAAAGAAGAAACGGCGAGCGCAGGCGACGAGACGCGAACGCGCCCGAGACGGGGCGATGGCCGCCGACAAACGGCGGAAGAGAGGTGGGGGGCAGAGGGGGGGACGCGGCATCGGCAAATCGCCCTTATCGCGGGAGGCCGAATTTTCTCGGCCGGAAGTCGGAGCGGGCCGAGAAACAGTCGAATTCCGCAGGAAAAAACGGTCGATCTTGACCCTCGCACTGGCCGTTAACACGGGAAAACTTCGTTTAAAAAAAATGCCGTAGAACGTTCGCACGGAACTATCCCTGGAGGTCGGCAAAACATCAAGATGACGAATGCACGACAACGGGATTGTTTTGAATGTGTAACGTGAGAATCATCCCTCGTTGCAAACATGTTCTGTATGTAAAAGTGAAAATACTGAAGTTAAGTTTAGTGATCAAGTGGAGATTCACCTTTACAAATTAAATTATTTAATTTCGCAGAAAACTCTTCGAGCTCACCACAATTTTTTTCTTTCATTTTCTTTGGGAATAAGGCCTCAATAACAAGCCACATATCGGTCGTTGTTAAGTATAATACAGGGTGCCCGTTTTCCTAGCCCATGTGCAGTGCAAGCATCTTGGTTATTCAAATAGATACAAAATCGGTTAAATCATTAACGGGGATTAAATTGTGCAATTTAATGTCCGTTCAGACTCTGCCTTAAGATTGAATAAATTCCGAAAACTTCCACAGATATTTACGAAAAAACGAAAGTTGTTTTCTTTTTATTTTTATTTAATCGACCCCTTGTCTCTTCGAATAACCGAGGTACCCACGCTTGAGCTCAAAAAACGGGCATGCTGTATATGCATTTTCTTTGATTTTACCCTTTTTTCATAAGGTTTCGCTATTATAAATTTATTTTTAATTTTCATTTAGTATTTAAATGCAACATCGCCCTAGTTTAACTTATAACATTCGCCTAAGTTCTGTAACCATTATCAGAGGCGTGCTGGCATATATTTGACCTGAGAATTTCATAGGTCAAATATATGTCAGCATCTTTGATAAGGGTCACAGAATTAAATGGAACGATGCTTGAATCGTTACCAAGGAACCACTATCAAAGAAGTGTAAGATCAAAGAAAGCGCATATATTTTACATAATAAAAACCGATATGTTCTTGTTTAGCAGGTGAACTGAGACACGTGAAGTGAAATACGTGAAGTCAACCTCGGACGCACAAAAAAAACTAAGTCCTGGCCAAAAACTGCTTAAAATACTTTCCTATAGCGAAATTTTCACTTCAAAAATCTAAAATTCAACATGTCGACTTTCGCTACTGCAACAAATTTATGCGAAATCTCTACTGGACGAAATCCAGACTCCAAACAACATTGACGACAGCTTAATGCGCATGCCTAAAGCCGGAATATTTATAATGTCATTCTTGGTTAAATCTGCTGATCCATGCATCCCTCATTCCACGATGCATGATCAGAAATTCCAAAAACTAGTTGAAACTCGACGCATAACCCTGAAACCGCATATAAACACATACAACGTCTAATAAAAGTAAAAATTGTTTGAAATAAACCAAAAGCATCGTCTGGTTGGATGACGGATGCACTGGACAAAAGCTCGAGAGTATTCGTCAATTTGCTACGGGATTGACGAGGGTTTATCGGTGAAGCCCGCCTAACTTATGTAAAACACTAAGAACATCTTCATTCAAATTTTTCGGTCAATTTAAGTTATCTGACCAAAGTAAATATAACTTCAATTCCTTCCAAGGTCGCAGGGCCTTGAGCCGGCGAATCAGAGTGTTCATTGTTTTGTCGGGTGCATGAGCCAAAAGCATCATTTTACAGCTCAACGAAAGTGGTCGTTGTACCATCAAATAGTAGTCGGATGACGGATGCTTGGCATAGAAACTGAAGTCCAGAACAAGATTTAATTTTCCTGTTTAATTCGGGTCATCGCATGGGACGCGTGGACTTAAAAGCTACTGTGCCGTGCATCCATAACGATCCGAAATTACTACGGTTGCTTGAACTGTAAATGAACTTTGAAATTGACGAAAACACTAAAAACAAAGTAAAAATTATTTCAAAGTTCGTTGAAGCGTCGACGGCCTTGTGACCAACCAAACTGCTCACAGTTTCGTCAGACGACAGATGCACGTAACGAAAGTGCTCGTCGTGTCATCATACCGTCAGATGACGGATGCACTGAACCCCAGAAATTTTATGTTTTCTCGATTGACGGGTGCCATCTCGTGGCCCTTTTTCGCATATACGACATGTGTCTCTATCCCGTCAAAACAGAGCATCACGGCCAAAGCTCCTTAAAGACCGGGGCGGGCATCGAACGGCCAAGCATCGGAGGCAGGTCGGTGGTACTGGTCAGTTCTGGGAAACGCGGACGGCACCGGCCGCATTCCAATCCTGAGGAATGCGACCGGAGCTGCACTGACGAACCGCCAATGAGACCGGACGACATGGACTTTTCGGCTTCTCGTTTATTCAGCTCCAAGATGTGATAAACGGTAATCTTCTCCGGGAGGAAGAGAGAGAGATAATAATAGAGCGGCGAAGGGGCCATCTCTGATGCACACACACACAGGCTGATTTTTTTTTGCCTTTTCGCCCTGACTTGACGCCACCAATGATATTTGGATAAGCAGGTAATTTCATCCAAATTAACCTCGTCTGCGAACACGTGAGAATCAACCGAACTGGGATGTGGGGGCCGTGAATGAAATAATGCCCACTGTGTATCGCTTTCTGCGACTTATGAAATTTACGTCGTTCTATGAATGGGAATTACTATCTAAAGTTTATCAAGGTCAAGCGATAGTGTAACCGCACACTCTCCGACGTGGGTTATTCACCATTACGAAAAAACCTTCCTTCGGGTGTTAGACGTTGGCTGCGTTTAAGGCCCCACAAATTTTTATATACCTGATGCGCATATGGGAAAGTCGTCCACGTCTTCAGCCCTCGTTTCCGAGAATCGAGATCATTCCTCTGCTTGAATTAACTAACTGTCTTTCAGTCGCACCGCTTCACGTGGAGGTCAATAAATCTCGAATTTCTACCTGGGCCCGTTGGGAAGTTTACCGGGAATCCTAATTCAGGTATATGTCGTGTGTGTGTGTGTCTGTGTGTGTGTGTGTCTGTGTGTGGACCCTTTGGATCCAGGGTGATCAGAAAAGATATGAAATTGCCATTGAATGTCGCAGAACAAGCAAAATTCTATTACAAAAATGAGTATTTTTATGGCGTAATACGATCGAATTTTAACGCTTCATGACGTATGCGACTCCTAGATTAACCGGATGTAACAGGAAGTTCACTACTTCAAATTAAAGAAATTGATGCATACTCACAAAGAACATGAAACACACGTTACGAGAAAATCAATTTCGAACGTAGCTGACTATAAATTTACATTCTAAGTATAGGCGACCGTTCAATTGTTTTGCGCGACTATGTTCGAAATTGCCCCCCTGCACTGCAATAGTGCGCTTCGTCGAAATTAAGGAGATGAAAAAGGTGAATTTTGAGGATCGCTTATTATTGGTCAAACTTGGCCACTGCTCACTTTTGTTATCTCCGAAATGGTGAGAGTTACAAAATCAGCTTGCGATACTTGACCGATGATCGTCAGAAATTGCAAGTTGTGGTAGTATCCAGAATCACGGTTTGGCGAAATTCATCTATAAGTGATCAGCACCCCGATCGCTCTGCCACCAACTTTTACCCGCATAACAATATTCCAATTTAGCTGCTCCTAATTTATTCGCATTACCATCATAATAGGGGCAACATGCAAATAGCCTTCTTGGTGTTGTGTTTACTAACCGAAACCGGGCGCAGCGGACGCGGTGTTGGAGACCCCCGAGAAGACGAAGAAGAAGAAGTAAAAGTCTGGTTTTCTAGACCACCCGGGTGGTCCATGAAGACGCCAATTAAGTTGTATTGCCATTGCGAGTTGATCATTTCTTCTTCTTCTGCGTCAAATTACGTCTCTACACAATATCTTGTCTTCGCGCCCATAAAGTGTTATTGTCTGGAACGATTTTGGCTGCCGATCGTGCACGTATTATACATCTGTTTGTTATTTTCGCATGAATGTCCCCGGCTGTGTCTCAGACACAACAACAACAGTTTTCGGACCGTAAACCATTAAATGAGAAGCATTTCGGTTTGAAAGCGAAGCAAAGGTACGTTAAAGGAAAACAATTATTGCCAACTCCCTTTGTCAGATATTAAGGGGATATGCCAAAAGTGTCAAATTTTTAAGAGCAGCGCAATCCCCTTGATAAGAGGAGAGCAAGTTCATATGCAGATTTGTAAACGCACCTGGAATCAAATATCTAGAGAACGGAGTATATGATGGTTAACAAGGAAAATACTCCTTTAACGTAGAAGTACATTCGCTGATACAGGATGTTATAATCAGGCAAAAATTCGATGAACTTGTCGTCGCAAGTAACTCAGTTCCTCTAACCTTATGCGAGATACGTCGACTTCTTTGACTACGCTTGAGATATGCTTTTCTCGTGCGATACGGCCTCATTACGGAGATCCCCTTAACCCTATCGGAGATGGCTGATTTTTCTGGCCACGTTTAAGATACATGACAGCTGACCTCAGCGACTGATTTCTCAGAAAACGACGGCAAGAAAGGAACACAAAGTCGAACCGATTGTCTACAAAATTAGCAAAGTTACGCGCCACGCCATTCGCGCATGGGCATCCGTAGAATTCCCGTCCTCATTACCTCTCCACCTCTTTTTCCGGCTCTACTCGATTCTCTAACCGGGTTCTAGTTTAATGCAGCCATGATGGGACACATCTCTCCGGGCACCCAGAGCTACGAAAAGCATCGGATCTCGATAGTGGTGGCCGCATTCTTGCCGCTCCCGGGCCGGTGGCGGCGGGACGTGCGGGCGGATTGTTTGTGTCCATCGGGGGCCTCGGGGGCATTCCACGGCGAGCACGTTGCCTTTTTTCGGTTCATCGCGGCCAAAGCCCGCAACCGGTGCCGGTGAACGGCAACGCCGCAGCGGAATTGCAGCAAGGACACCGTTGCAGGTTCAAGGCGAAAATGCCAGCACGAGATGCTTCAATGCAACCCGGTCCGAGGAAGAAGAATGAAGAATCGAACTCATTGCGGGTATCTCTTTTCATCGCATTCCGCGGGACCAATTGCGACGCCAATTTACGATCCGCGGGCAGCAGTCGAATGTGTCAACAAATCTTATGTCTGGGATCGGCTCGATCATGCCTCAAATTTCCAGCAAAATTTCCCGATGGCTGCGAGAGCGAAACGCTCAATGGGTGCGCGTGTTTGTGCTCTTCCCTACGAAGGATGCGGAGTTTTTTTGTTTTTTTTTTTTTTTGAAAAAACGGACGGTCCTCCTTCATTGACGACGACGCACGCCACTGCGATATACAAACTATTCGTCGAATACGCTCGGTGTCAACGGCTCGAACAACGGATAAGTAACAAGTAAACAATTGAGGCACGTGCGAGGTTCATCTTTCTTCAGGTTCAACGGTTTTTTGGAATGTCTCTTTGTCAGCGATAAAACGATTTTCCTCGCTCCAACCGGTTCCGATACTCGCACCGAATCGATTTCCACGCGGCATTTTCAAAACAACGAGGTTCGACGATTCTACGACTCAAATTCGGAACAAATTCCCAGAGATCCCGCAGCTCGGTTTACTGAATGAACTTTGGGCCTCGTTAATGTCGACGTAATTATTCTCTGGGTCACTGACGATTTCGTGACGCAACCTTCCTCCCTATCTGCTGCTGTGCACAACATTCGAGCCTCTTATCGCAAATAGGCGAGGACACATGAACACATGAAAAACAGCCAAGAATTCGTAGCCTCAAAGCTCTGGCACGGATCCACGGCCACGTGGGCGGAGAGCGGCACACAGACACAAATATTCCCCAGAACAATAATAATTACACCTACACCGTATAGGTAGTAAACGGTTTTTACGGGATTCGGGCAACCGATAATAACGGGGGCACTCTTGACACGATTTGTGCCCTCCCATCAATGCGCCCTCTCATCGGGGGTTGTAAAAGACGCCGGGTTAACGAACCGGGCGTGCCGCCGCCGCCGCCGTCCGGAATGCCGCCACTTTTCACATCCAAAGGGAGCACTTACTTGGATGTTTATCAAAATTGTTTCACTTATGGCTAAATCTGCTCGAGGCTGGAGAGCCCATTCTACGGTGGGAACTCTGTGAAGAGCACCAGAAAAAGCAACGCGAATTTGGAAGTTCTCTAGCCTTCGTGTTGAAAAAATGAAGTTTACTTAGTTTCGACATCCGTCGACTTTTGCCTTTGCGATTTTATGACTTCCGGCCACAAACTTGGCGAAGGAATGCGTGAAAACCCTTCCGCACCCCCAGCTACAAGCCCCCAACTGAATTTACGCATTTCCATCAACTTCACGGAAGAAATTCGCGCTGGGCGTCTGTGCTGAAAGTGCGCTCTGAAGGGCGTTCGAAGAGGAGGAGGAGTAAAATGTTTTTGTCTTTGTCTAACCGCAAGTGATCAACAATGATGGCTATATCAACCAGGAGCGGTTCGCATGCCGATAACGACACAACGGAGGCAATTACAAATTTTAATACACAAAACGGGGCAATTGCTTAGGATGAGATGCAGACCCAGCAAATTTGGATGGTCTGGTTGCGCGCTTTTCTTCCATTACTCCGCAAGCTCTAAATTCGTTTGTCGAGCGCGTCCGAAACAACCTCTGAGTGCTACTACTAATTAGTCTTCCCTTGGGTCATCGATTCTGGACCACACGCACACATGACCCAAATCGGAAAAAATACCTGCGCAAATCCCTTTTTTCGGCCTTAATATCGCGACTTCAACCGAGGCCTCCTTTCCCACGATGCCCTACGGGCGACGTTGCCACATTTCCGCTCACAAAGCTGCTCAATTGTGGCAGCTGAAACGATTTAATGCTAGACATGTCCTTAGATAGTTTGCCGATTGTTGACCTTAGGGACGCGAATACGGCCCTGGCTGCTGTTTGTATACACATTAAAACGCATATTCGTATAGCACCATTGAACAGTCGTTAAACCAGAAATCTAGAGCACCGTTAGATCGATGGTTTAAACGCAGATTCCATTACAATTGAATGCCGCCCTCGCACTGCTCCGTGACGATCGGCAAATAAATTAATCGTAAAAATATTTACATGGAATACACACAACAACAAATTATTATTGTAAATAGCGAAGTGATATACTGACACGCAGGATGACAGGCCCCGTGCGATAACGGAGTCTTGTCGTACAGCCAACGTCAACAACGATTTCCTGTTATTGTGTGAAGAAAGGGGACGCTACAGGTTATTGTTACGCAAAATTGACCACTTACCCCCCACAGAACATCAACGGCAACATCGCTTACCTGAAACGAAACAAAAGGGGAAGTTAGAACAACTGTTACAAAACCTTATCTAACGTAAAACTTATAATAAATATCTCCCCTACAACCGAATTCCCTGCCCTTTTTCTCTCACAGTCAGTCGTCGAACACCTTTACAAATCGCTAATTTTACCCTCGTGCCAGTCTGAGTGCAATCACCCCGCTTTGGGTCCCCCTTCACCCGGAGACGACCCCTCTCACATCAAAGGTGGTACAGTACAGGAAAAGACTGTCTCAACCGACTATATGATGGGAATTCCACCACGGGCAGTGTCCGACTATATGATGGGAATTCCGCCACGGGTAGTGTCTAAGTTTTTTTTCGGTTCAGCCCTATTATAAGAAGCAGACACATTGTACGAGTGTCTCGGCTCTTGCGGCCGGAAGTGTCGAATATATTGGGGCGATTAAGGGGATGGACTTTGGAACGTCTCAGCGAATTTGGCGGAGGCTGACACCTGCCCCTGGCAGATGTATGAGTTGATGGTTGTAGGTCAGGGGAGGCGGCAAATTATTTTTCCTTTTGTAAGCTGACAGAAATTATTAAATTGAAATTTGAAGAAACGCCCGCAAACGGCAACACGGCAACACCGCAACCATCTTTTATCGATTTGACGTGCGGATGACATGCCGACGGCAAGGCCACCGCGGTGCCAATCTGTGGGTTAATTCCAGCAAAAATTCAAATCAAAACGAAAATACCATCAACACGACGGATGCTGTTGCCACGTCAATTCTAGTCAACGCAACGAAAAAAATTATGACTTCCAGAAACTCATCGAGATGTCAAAATTGCGACGCATCCTCCATGTGCCCTGTCCGCACTCCAGACTTGGTTCCATTGGACGATGTTTAAATTTAACCGCGTTCGCAGGGGGTCCGCAGTCATAACATGGCGCTTTATAAATAGAAGGCCCCCTTCGCACCTACGCGTACCGACGCCCCATTAATCTGTCTCCGACGGCTTTGGGGGTCGCGTTAGCACAAAAGGGAGATTTAAATTAGATGCGACGCTTCTGGGCTTGTAAAGCCGGGCATCGTTGTTGCAGCTTGCTGCACCGTGATGCGGAGGCTTGATGCTGTTAGGTGCTGGCTGTGTACCAACTTTTAAGTGGGTCACTAACATTATTTCGGGGATCGGGTAAATGTCCCATCCAGTCTAGGTGCAAGAGGAGACGCGACGAAGAACGATCAATCAAGTTCAAACGGAAAAGAAGCCGTTATGGCAATGGATCATCGAAGCATCTTTCGAGTTCTTTGCACCCCGACATCTATTTTCGGTACTTCGTCAATTAAATCGTTCACCTTTTAGGGGGCAAAAAAGAAATATGGGGCCGCGTGTTGTGCGTTGCCGTTGCAGCTTGCACTGACGCGCGCGCACGTGCTTAATGGGGTATTCATTTCAATAAGGTAGGAAGAGACGCATCTGCCCTTCCTCGGGGCCAAACACCTTGGAAGGAACAAATTCCCCCTCTCTCTGTGTGGTGCTCATCACCGGATGTGATTTTTTCTCAAACGGGAACGTGCCTCCGAAAAGGGTACCACCGTCGCTTCGCACCTTGTTTCGGAGCCCCGAATGCGGGGCTCTAATCTTGGGGTCGATGACGGCTGGAAGGTGTGTTGAGGCGCCAGATGGCCTCCATCTTCAACGGCAGCTGCCGATGGAGGCACGGGCCGCAGCTGCTCTCCTTTTACCTGACGAACCACTCCGCCCTCTCCCTTTACAGAACAATCAACGCACTTTACAATTTGCTCGAATGTTTCTCTTTTTGAGCTGACTTTGCCGACCGTTGCTATCTACGAAACGGCAAGAGTTTCAAAATGGGTGGGGCACGGGGAGAAACCGAGGTTTTTTGGGACTGAATACGTTGTAAATATGTAACGTTTTGATCAGACTGATTAGTTTTTGAGATATTTTCGATTGAAAGTTCTGGCCAAAGAGACATCAATCGCGGATTGTCTGAAGTCAAAAACAATTTGGCAACGCCGTTTTGGCCTCTCTTCAACTTCTCGAACGCATTGCTCCCTTGATAATTAATTACATACTTGAATTCGATCAGCAATAATTCACTTCATTATTGTTACCTTCAATTTCACTCCATGATCCCATTCAGTTAGCTTGACTACTTGCCCTTTCTCATAAATCAAACCTTTGCCTTTAATCACCGAAAATCCCTTGATATGGCATGCCTATCCATACGATGATTTCATATACATTAATTCTGCGGAATCTATAATGCTCGTTGTGAGTCACCGGCTGCATGTTAATGCACGAAAAAATAATAGAAACCTGCTTGGAGCGACCTTTTGCACAAATATCAAGAATTTCGTGCTTTACAATGCGAAAAACGGCCGGAACAACATTCGAAGAGATATAAAAACAAAATGGCGGAAGTTGCACAAACCGCCGTCAAACGTCACAAGAAACAATGGTAGATGGGGGCTGTCGATAGGTCCGTTACTTGACCAATGGCAAGCCCGCGGTTTATGGCATGCAATTCAATCATTTCCTCGATTTTCTGGAGCAACAACCCAATTTTTGCAAAATTTAAGAAATCTATTTCGGTTCGTGTTTGGCTACTGTCCGCTTGAATTCTTAATTAGATTTCGATCGCCAAGACAGCAATAGGCAAAAAACGGGGGACTAAATCTGTCCAGGCCCCACAAGGGGCACCCCCGCTGCCCGGGAGCGCCCCATGAAAAAAGTTTTTTTTTTTTTTAAGTAAGGGGCAGTGAGAGGACCTCTGGTATCTATATGGAATTACGGTGGCTGTGACGGAACGTGAACGATCGGGATGTTGGCGGTTTTCCTATTTGGCCTATCGTAAATAAATTTGATTTATTTAAAACCCCTTTTTGCACTCCAAATTAATTCTAAATTCCGTATAACTATTATAACACTAATCCTGAATTAATATATAGCAATTGAATCTGTTAAAACAAAAATAAAAGCTCAAAATAAAATATTGTTACGGCCGGTTGGCGGCGGCCGCAGGTAAAAGACAGAGACAAAAAAAGGGGTTTTTAGTGGGCGCTTGACGAGTGATTTATTACTTCTTATGTATGCCGATTATTCTGGATTGTTTATTTATGTTAAAATTTTTGGAGGTTTGTACGAAAATCGTGGAACCTTCTCGTCATCAGGCATTTTGAAGGCTGTTGAAGGAGACTATTGTTAAGACTGATTTAGTCTGAGGCTAGTACGTACGACTACAAAAACGAAGCGATTGTGATAAGCGATATCAAAGTGTTGGCGAAATAGTGATTTGAATAGTTGACTATTAGTTAGCGAATTCGAGTTGCAATTTATTTGTGGAGTTAATAAATTGTGTTTACGCTGAAAGCGAATTTACTGGAATCGCTCGAACCCCGGAAATCGCAACAATATTATTAATTTTTTTTCAAATTTTCTATTTTAAGAGATGCGTGTTTTCAAGGGGGGAGGGGGGCAATATATAACAGTTTTACAGCATTTTAATGTGGCAGTCGTGTTTACATTCACATCATATTGGTTTTTACCGTGATACACGGAGGTATCCCACTCCTTTTTATAGATGAAACGTCATAGCTTTGCGGATGGAAGACCGTTTTCACAAGGAGATAAAGTGAGAGTGAAAATAAAAATATTATAGCCTTTAGAACACCTGAAAAAGTCAGACATAAAACGGAATTACAGCAAGTAACTCTGTGCGCGGGCGGTGCTGCCGTTGCAATTACATTAAGAAATTATAAGAACCAATTTAAATTTGTGACAGGAATGGAAGTAAAGCCGTTATTTCTAATAATTATTTAGTTTTATGAGTAACGATTTTATAATGGTTTCAAAAATCTTTCTATTACCAATCTTTTATTGCACGAGATTAGGTGTATTAAGTGATATATTATTAATGAAACCGTTACGTTTTGAGGAAAGCTTAGTAAAATTTGGAAAACTTTAGATTTATAATGAGGTGCGTAGAAAGCGTCAAAACAAACGACAAAAATTTTAAGCTCGTTTGCCATGAAGATGAAGTGCCGCCACCGAGAGGCCGAACAATGGCCGTCTAGAGCTGCTCGACTTTGTCTAACCCATCGACAAATGACATAACAAAACAAGGACGCCAGATAAAAATCCGCCATTTTTTGACGACTTTTCAGCACCAGAAAGCACTGAAAAACAGTGCCGTAAGAATTACATACATGAGTTCGATCAATAGACATTTAAATTGCCATTATTAACCGAAGTTTCGCTTCATTATTCCGTTCAACTTGAATACGTCTCCTCCTTTGGACAATTACGATTCGTGCTTTAATCACAGATCGCTTTCTCTGATGTAAGTGAATAGGTGCATCTCGCACTCGAAAAAGGTAAGCCACCCGCAGAAAAATTATGAGAAATACTCTTAAAACGACTTTGCTGAAGAGTCCAAACGCGAATATCGATGATGATCGCCGAAAAGGGGGTGAAAAAATATTTCAAAGGGAAACTGCAAAAACCATCACGAACGACGGAATGTCGGCCGGCAACAATGGCGGATGGCGGCTGTCAATAGGTCCGCGATTCGGCCAATCGAGAGGCCACGTTTTTGTGCGGGCAATTTGAATCAATTTTCTTCCTGCTTCAGTTTCGATTGGTTTCCGGATCCTCAGACGTCCTGAAACGCAATACCTGGTGCTATTTTAGGCCGATTTGGGGATTGAGTAGATGCCGTATGACGAAATATTATATCCAGACCGTTTCTAACTCTAAAAATAATAACAAAGGTGCCTGCTGATGGCATTAAAGGCCCATTAATCAACTTGGGAGGCTATTAAGACATTACCCAACGCCCTAATAAACACGTCGACGTTAACGGTGACATTTCGAAAATCAATTCGATTATTTTCGGAAAAACAAAACGTTAAATATAGAGATTGATCTCGGTCTGTTTACGTTTCGCTGTTGGGCGCGCCTCTGTCTTCGAGCCCCCTTCTTGGAGCTCTCCGGTTTCCCGTCACGCTGCCTCTGTCGCATCCGGTCTCGGTCAATGGCTGCCGATGCCGCTGCTCTAGGTGTGCCCCCTTCGGCCCTCGCCCCCTACCGAAAGATCCCTTCGTTCCGTTGACGTTACACTTAACGTGCCCCCCAAGCACGCGGGGCTTATGCAAAGACTCCGGCCTCTCGGTACCCATACAGGGTCCTCCCGGTTGTTGTTTGCGTGCTCGCAATGAAACGAGAAAACGAGAAAAAAACGACAGTACCGAGTCCTAAGAACGTAGTAAAGTAAGATACGACGTGTCAATGCCATGAGGCTGACTGCGCAATAAACAAATGGGTTCGGGTTTCTTTTCGCTGTAATTGGCGAGTACTTTAATCGTTCCGTTCGTTGAGCCTCTTCGGATGATGGACAAAAATAGACCAAGACACTGAAAACTCCAATGGCATTCCGGATGTTAATGCACAGGCGGCAGATCCCCCGCGAACCCATTTGTCATTCCCGCCGTCTGGATCTATTTCCAGATGGGTCTAAATAGAGAAAAGGGGGCTCCCTGCGGAAGTCGTTGGCTTTTGGACGTTAATAAAGGTGTTAAGTGCGACCGCGCTCCGGTGGTCTATGCCCCAAGAAAGTTTCGCCTATAATCGCAGTTTCGAGAAGTTACGGTTTCGGTACGCCCCTGCGGGTACAAGATGTGAGCCCCAAACGGAGTGAGAAAAACTGCCGCACCTTCGCGGACCACTTTTCGACCCCAGACAGCCCCGGGTGACTGATTCCTGGAAGGTTACGCGGAGACCTCCAAACGAATCAAATTATAATATCTAAGCAGAAACAAAACGAATATATCAAACGGCAATGTTGACAAGTTTCCGGTTGATTCGTCTCGTTCCTTCCAGGGCTATAATCAAAGAGTTTATTGAGAGAGAGAATCAGGTGGTAATCCAATGACGCACGCGGTGTTTCGACCTTTACCCCTTGACCCGGCGCCCCCACCTCTGGCTATCCCCCCGCCGATCCCCTCTCGATAGCAGCCCTCCTCGGAGAGAGCCCCGCTATACAACGGTGACTCACGGTGTAGGCCGATGACCGCAAAACAGCGCCGCGACGCAACTAGGGATGGGCCGCTTTCCAAATAGCGATCATGCGAGGGATGCAGTTGACGTCTTCGACGATTCAAAATGGCCGCTGACGAATGCGAGTTTACTGTCACTGTCAAAAGATACCGTTTGCGTGCGGCGGGCCGCACCCGCGAGTTTAACGTGATTTTTTAACGAAAATATGATATTTCCATAGCTGATGACACATAGCGAGGAAATATCTCTTAACGACAACAAGCCACTATGGTCTAGGAAATGGCGTCACGTAGGTGAGGTGGCTGGAGACTTCCCCAAAATGGTGGCGCATGACGCTTGTCGATCATGACGCCCTACACGCCGCCACTTGACAACCCAGAATTCTCCTTTCTCTCTTTTTCGGCAATAAATGTTCTTTCAACCCGAAGCGACCCTCAGTAATGCGTCTTCCCTCGACGGCCATCGAGGTACTTGCAACGAAATACAACTCCCGGGGCAAAACTCGTATTCCTACCCTTGAACAACTTCAATTAGTCATTGTCGGAAAATCAGTTAAAACAACTCTCGGCGACGCTTTTGGAAATGCACGATATTAATGAGCCAAAGAAACTTTCCATTAACTTCCATCTCCATTGTAAAAGTTTCCGCCGAACGACGCTGTACTTCCAGCAACAAAGTTAGATAGCTGAGATTTGAAATATTTAATATCAATCGGGCAAACACGTTTAAATGGAAGGAGTTTTACATTAATGGAAAAATTCTTCCCAACTTAAGACGATTCCTAATGTTATTGATAGTATGTACAATGGAAATAGGCGGCGACTATGGAGGTGCAAATGTATACCTAGATGTTGAGACGGCACTGTTGCCACATCTAACAAATTTATGCAAAAACCGCTCTGGAAAACCGCACAAGGCCTCTGAGAGGAATACGGCGCTAATGCATGGCAACAATTGTAAATCACCTCCAGTATTCGACATTTGAGGGAAGAGCCAGGAGCGCCGGAGGCTTGGACAGAGGCGATCCGGCAACACGGCCCCTTGTGGGAGTCTCCCAAACCCCGCGGAACCCGCCACCCAATCAGAGGCGTCGCGTATACGCGTGTTTGTATAAAATATTCCCGTTCCTTTCACCATCCGTGGACCGGCGGTCGCTTGTCGGACATTTTTGCGGGCGAAATGCCGACTTTGACGTCTTTCCGTCCGTTTTTCGGGCGGTTCGGTGTCGATTTCGTTTACCTTTGAAATGGACAATACTGCACTGGCCCGCCACTGGGCCCGCCAGCTCGCCCCGCGGACACCATTGGCGGCCCTTCGCGAGAGGGAAAAATCCACCTTTTTTCCATTGAAGTTGTACGTTGTAGGACGATTGTTTTCCGCACGCTAAAATATTCGTCTACACTTCAATGGTAGCGGAGCAAATGACACATGTGCGACGCAAATGACAACGACAGCTGACACTTTTGGCATACAAATTTACGAGTTTTGCGGTCGCTCAACGTTAAGGAAAAAATATTTTCTCAGCCGGACAAATTAATATGAATAATTTATGAATTTTCTCGAGCAGTACGGAGATCGTTAATGATTAATTACGATAACTATATTAACCAGTATTAAACATGCATAATCCTGTTTACGGTTTTTGCACCGCTATCTAGGAATCTGATGCTCAGAACAAACTATAACAATGATTAATGGTAAAACTATGTGCGCAAGGTACTCGAGCGAAGAGGTATTTTAATTAACGTTAATACACACATTACTAGGTTTCACAATTTTAAACATAAATTAAAGCAATTGACAAAGACAATCGAACAACGTAAAAACAATGAAACTTTCGGTATAACCAACAAACACTGGCTGCCATGTTGGAACAAAAGAAAGTTGCGTGCAAGTCGAATAATGGATGTTCGTTTGTTTCAGTATGGCGGCCAGGCGTCGTCAAAGTCTCCTAAAAACGTGTTCAGAATTACCGAAGTCCAAAATATTAGAACTTCATTTCTGTCTGAAAGTGCATCGAGTGACCCAACCAAGTGATTCGCATTCATACCTCTTTTGCCAATTACCCTTTTGAGACGAAATTTTCACGACGCATTTAGGATCTAAAAAATTCCACTGACCGCTGCCATGATCAACTGATGCTGCTTTCGGCTTAGCCGCACCTGACCTCAACTAACGAATTTTAAATTGGCTATCCTATATTGGCTACCCTGTATATATCCTGTTGTTCAGATGTCAGTTGTCATTGGGCATCCAACCAGCTACGACCTGCCAGATTCTGATGCATGGAGTCGGGTATTTTGATTTTTTTTTTGACCTAGAATGCCGTGCTTCTGAAAAAATATGTATTTTCGAACTCACTGCCACAGAATAATGTAAAACTGCATTTTTACAAATTTGCTCGCTCCATCCGCTTTAATTTCACTTTTTAAACGCCGACATGACGGTTAGGCGGCTTTAATCTTCAGTTTAACCTCTTCATTGACTAAAATTAAATTGAATTAAACACCGCTTGTTAACACGTGACCTTTGCAATATGGCGCTCATTCTGATGGGTCATGACGACTAATATGGCCGCCTGTCACGCTGAAACAAATGAACGTCAACCATGTTGTTTGTCATGGCCGTTCGACTAGATGTCACCAGTGGAGATTTCACAGGATTAGCGGAAATTAACGATAAAAGAAAGCACTGCACGTCAAAGAGCCGCCGCGTTGCCATTGAAAACACATTAAATTGAAATGGATAAATCGTAACCTGCCAAGTTAATTGCCCCGGAAGTGACATAAATTTAAAAAAATGCAATTTTACACTTTTCTACGGCGTCAAGGCGAAAATAAATATTTTTCCCCGGAATCGAAGCACTCTAAATTGGGACGTAAAATGTAAATGACTGCTCGTGTCAGAAACTGACAAGTGATTGATGTTTGGACGCCGAATGACGTCGAGAATTTAGATATACAGAGAGTTTGATTTGAAGTTCGACAGACTCTTAAAGGAAGACATTCAACTTCTTTCTCTTTTTAATGACGCCCGGGTGTGGAGATTCAAATGACGCATTTTCTAATGTTGCTGACGCTAACGTTTTGCCGAAGCATTTTGAGCATAATTTTAAAGCGTTTTCCTGTGCTCGTATGCGAGCAGCATTATTCAGAAAATTAAAGCCATTCAGCAATTTTCGTGAAAATACTATAACATATGCCTCACGTCAGTCTTTTAACTCCCATTTACATCTGCCAACGGGAAACTAAGTGATTTTTACCTACAAGTCGCGGTTATCCGCAGTAGGATTTTCAAGTCCTTCAACGTCCCCAGACGTGCCAGTAGTGCGCATGTGAAAAAACAATTGGTGACATTTGATGACAATTACTCTAAGTGACGTCATCTCGCTTCACAATATAAATTAGTTAAGGCTCAGGATGGCAATTATGAAGACAGAATGGAGGGGTAATTATTATCTTGTTTAAACGTTCAAATTCAGTTTCCAGCTACAATTAACGGTGAGCTTCAGCTTCAATTACACATGAAATTTACCACGTTAATGCGAGACGAAAGAGATGAGTTTTCTCAAAGAAAGCGCATAATTAAATACCATCAAACTGTGGTGCAGTGCAACGAGGTTCCCTACTTTTGAGGCGAATTGTTCTTTCTGCCAGAATGCTCATTTTGTCAGGATGTTTATTTTGCCGGAATTAAATGGAACGACGCAAGCAGCAATTCTGTGATCATTATCAAAGGCGTTCTTAGCAAAAACGGGACTCTTTATAGTCGCACTAGACTGCCAGACTGAACCCTAATACGTGACACATCACCGTATCAGAAAAAGCTGGGTGAAAACATGTGAAAATTCAAGATGGCGCCCACAAGAGAAGCCAAAATTGATGATGGTTGTCGAAAACCGAAACGGCGAATTTTAAATTTGAGATCGCCGCGTTGTGGAGGCGGAAAAGTTGCAACGGTGAAGTGTCAGTCATTCTGAATTTCCGCGTCGAATGAGTCGAGAAGAAAATTAAAACTATTTTGAGTTTTCTCCGAATTGCCCCGAAAGCCATCGGGGCTGCCCAAATTTTGAAACGGCATAATCTCGTCACGCAACTTGGCACCAACTTAACGGACCTCGTGGTTGGTGAAATTGGCGTCAGGTCGACCAACCATCGAGGCCATGGCTTCCGAGAATATGCGTCTCCCCGAAACTAAGCCAAAAAATAAGCTTTAGCACGGCTTTTCAAGGTATTTCTCGCGTAAGTCCTACTCCGAAAATGATGCCCTAATCAACCCGATCAATCCCAGCCCGCGTGTCGGTCAGTGGTGAATGGTGATGTGCGTACTACAAACTTGCTATGCACAATTTTAGTGAGTTCGCATTAGTGCGTCGTTTCACCAGCGAAAATTTCACAGTTTCCTGCAAGGAAAAGAAGTTGGAAAAATACCAACAAGAGTAGGTGCAGATCAGACTGCCGACCATCGCTGCCTAAATTGGAAGACATCGCGTTTGAATGGTGAAATAACGAAGTTACGCCTCTGCCAAAGAATCATCATCGTCAGAGGAGCGTAAAATCGGGCCGTTTTGGTACACCTGGTGTAGGTGGCTGTGGAGCGCCATGATGGCTGGACGTGAACCGACTGTCAATTGTTCGAACAATTGTCAATGTTTTGAACGTGAAAAGGCAGTGGCTCGAATTCAGGTCAGTAGCGCGGACGGCAAATGAAATTTTATGGCATTTTTTCGTCTCGCAGTCGCTTGGATCAATGTTAGCAATGGCATTCGTGTCAGTTCTACACGTCGAGAGATCCCCCCCGAGTCGCCACGTTGTCTCGGGAACGAATTGGTGTCCCTTTGCAGTGTTTACGCGAATTTAACCGTGAATTTTTCCTCTCGTCAAAGTCCGTCTCGGGGACGGTCACCATCAAAATAAGAGGAACGGCTGGCACGTCGCGCTAAACTCGGAGCTATCACGGCAACACCTCACCGGCAAAACTGCGTTTTTCAGCGAAGAATGATCAATATCAAAGATGACTTACCTCTCAAACGAATCTCCGTTCTGCACGTACTTTTCGACGCCCAGCAAAGACGTGAGGGACGTGTCACTTCCCGGGGGACTCGCGGACGAGTAGTCGCCCTGATCGAAACCTGCAAAAAGGTGCAAAAGCGCACTTAAAAAATTACAGAAAATCGCTGAATGCACCCCCGCAAGAATGCCCCGAGTGAAAGGAAAATAGGAAGGCATAAGGGCCGATAGAGGGGCCGAGGCCCCGAGGATGATGCGAAAAGCACTCACCTTCAAGAGGCATCTCGGGTCGATAGGTTTGGGTTCTCGAGGGCGAGCTCGTTGCCGCCCCATCTCAACGAGGAGGAACGCCGAAAGCCCACTTTCTGGTTTTGGGTGCTTTTCGAGGGGGGAAAAACTCTCACTCGCAAACGGGAAAAAAAACCGCACCCCCCCAATCGAAAACCGCGAAACAAAAACGCGCTGACGTCAGCCGGGGTGGAAGCGTCGCGACTCAGCTACAACAACAATTGGAAACCGGTTTTTTTCAACAGGAGCATCAAAACAAACTAAATCCGCGTGGCTAAAGGCCAAACACCCCAAAGCAGCCGGGTGGAGTTGTAGGGTAATTCTGGGCGCGCCCGTCCGAAGAACGGGGCGCTCCAGTCGCGCCCCGATCGATTGGGAGCCTGCGCAGCAGCGGGGTCGTTTCCTCGGGGCGGGGGTGGATGTGATGATAGTGTAACAGGGGCCGGGGCGGCGGGGGGAGGTTTGGGCTTGGACTTGACCTTGGGGGATAAACGTTTGGAAGCGACGAGTGCGTGGGATTTCTTTTTTATGAATTTGATCGACGGATCACGGATACGTATCCGATTGTAAATACGTAAGATCAATTCGATGTCCCGTTTCGAAGCGAGATAACGCTGGCCCCTCGGCAGCTGCGCCGAGCGAGGGGGCGTCGAAGGGCAGCTTAAGATATCTAAAAGTGAAATTTTAAGAAATTAAAAAAAAATTAAAAAAAAAAAAAACGTGCCTTAGAAACTTCAAGTGCCCGGCCCCTCGACGCCGGCGCATCGCCATATTGGAAATTAAAATAAAAAAAACAAAAACGGAGCCATCTTGGAAATGATAAAACGATAAATCCGTGCCATTTTGCAAAAACTTTGCGGTTTCCCGGCCTACTTGCATGCCTTCTCTATATCTATCGGTGACGCAGGGAATGGGGTACGGTTTTAGCTACGACAGTATGGGTTTTGCAGGTTAGGTTTCGAAGGATTCCCTACTTGAACAGGATACATTCAAAACATCCCCATCTTCAAACACACGCAATAGGCGAGCACCTTCGCGTAACACCCGAAAAGGCCGGAAAATTCGCTTTCCAATGAGGCGCCACGATACTGCGTTCGAATTCGGCGTGACGGCGCAACGCGCACTTTTCCAAGAAAATGACGGAATCTTTTTAGACACGACTGCAGCAAGGTCGGCGCAACGGCCGTTTTGCCGCCACTTTTAATTCGAACGTCAGCGTTTGACACAACACTTTGTAGGAAATTAAGAGCATTATTTATGTGGGGAAACATTATTTCCAACGCGGTCGCCTTGATCCCGTGTCTGTCGTATGTCACGCAGCCGGGAACAAACTGACAGTTGACTATAGAATGCGAGCGATCTGACCGACTTGACATATGTCAATTGTATAGAGAGTAATGACGAAAGAAGTGCAACAAAAAATTCATTCCGGGACATTTCGCTGTCCAAGAATGACCTTTTTTCCTAAATACGGCTCTGGCAGGTCAAGGAGATGCTATTCATGCTTGGAAAACAATGGCCACTTGTTGGAGGAATTTTTGAAATTTAGGTGATGAACGGTTCGTTGAAAAAATAAGCAGTTTCACTGGCTTTTGTAGGGTAAATTACGCATAAATTGAGCAGGTGCGTAAAATAACAGAAAATTGATTAAAAACTAAAATATTGCGTGAACTACTAAGTGTGGCACGCCAATGGATTTGTGGGAAAAAACGTCTTAAAATTAGCAAAAAACTTCCAGGGCCGCATTTTAAAAAAAGACAACTATTCTTGACAAACGAAGAAACGTTGTTAATGTAAGCCTCACAAACGAGTACGATGGACACGCGGTCTTAGTTTCCGCCCATCTCTTGCCATGGCTCGGAGGAAATGCAAAAAAACAAATTTTGCGGTTTTCGAAATAACAGAAAACTGATCAGTTCGTTCGTGAAGCTGCTCCCTTTAATGCGCAAACTTCTCTACCATACAACCCCATACTCTAATTTCGGTTTGTATCCATTAGTGTTCGCGAAATCTCCACGCTGAGCATCCTTATATTGGACGCCCAGTAGAGTATTTCGCGATTTTTAAACTAACGAGCTCTACGTTTCCCAAAAGCTGTAAAATTTTCGGTTTCAGGTAAAGGAAAAGGCTGTGACACATCAATGAATATGTGACAAAAAATGGCTTTCAAACGCTCAAAAAGTTTACCGGGAGTGTAATTTGAAAAAATGCGATTCATTACCGTTCTTGGCGATATTCGAAAATTTCTGCTTTTTTCTTTAAATTGCCATCTGTTCGCTCATGAACTTGTCCCCTTAAATTTGAAGCTTTCCTCCCACTTAATCACCGTTTACGCAAATCCTCGCCCGATATCCTTGACTTGGACACCCGGTATATTGGATGCTTCATGCTTGCAAGCGCAGATTATGCAAAAGTTCTCTATCAAAACTGCCGCAAATTATTCAAACGAAGAGAAAGAGAACGTGGTTGAATTCTATTTGAGATTAAGTGGAAACGCAGCTGCGGCGTGCGCTGGGCGGAGAGCAACTGACTACATAAACGCAATTTAATCGTTATAAATTGCAAATAATCGACTAATTATAAACAATCCATAATTTAGCAAGTCCACAACCATGTAATGTGTGGATTGTCTTTTACATGGTCGATTCCCGTTCTCACACTCGAACCGCTGGTCTTTTGAATGGTCAATGCCGTCGCGGATTTGAAGGAATGAGACTCAATACTTCTAGAAACGTCGAGTGCGCAGGGTGCCCCTTGGAAGAGAGAAAAGCGCGCGTGCGCAGACGGTTTAGCTGGGGAGCTATGTTCTTTTAAACCCCAATTTCCCTAATTCGCGCGTGCGCTTCCGAGCGAAATTCAACCCCACAAGTGATAATTTCTGTTCAAGCACGTACGCCCCTGAAGAAGCTTTTCGAAAACGCCCGAAAAAAACAATTTTTCTTGAAAATGGTAAAATTTAAAACACCTCTGAAACGCGGTCTCTCGTAAAAGTCTCTAAATTTCGCCTGAAAAGTGTCTTTTAGGAACCAATATACGGGATGTTCCAAAGAGATTGTAGAACTTAAGGTTGTGAGCAATCTTTGCATAGACACCCCTGGTCAAAACTGAGCCATTTTTGTTCAACAACGTAACGTTCGCTCGTGGAAAATGATGACCCCAACCTGGATCCATAAATTTGTTCTTTGAACGGTTGAATTGCCCACCCGTTGTAACATGTGCGGATCTTGCTGCACGAAAAGAGAGGCTGCAATCGCTCTTCCCAACAATTCCTCTTGGGCGGCTGCGGGTGGTTCATATACCAACGACTTGATATAATCCCAGAGGAAAAAGTTCGACGGACTTAAATCTGAACTTCACGCTGGCCACCTGACAGGTTCGCCTCTTCCCATCCATCAACTCATAAAAATGTTAGTTTAGATGGTCCTGCACGGTACGGGTAAAATGTGCAGGTGCACCGTCATGTTGGAACCACATTCTACTCTGTATGCCCATAGGAACGGGTGCGTTATCCAACAGCTCAGAAAGTCAGAAGACAAAGAAATTTTTTGTTTGTTCGATTTTGTTCTATTCACTTAAGTTGAATATCGAAGCCTTGAACAAAAATGCCTCTGGGGCCAAAAAGACTTGTTTCTGACTAGAGGTTTCTATACCAAAAATTATTCGCCGCAATGTCCCTTATAACCTTCGTAAGTTTGGTACAACCTTTCTGGAGCACCCGGTAAATCTAGCACCAATTTGGGACACCCGGTATGGGAGGTCAGACCTGCAACGGGAATGTGTGCAGTTTATAAACTAATTGCATATCAAGGGTTTTGACTATCCAGGGATTCGCATTAAACTGTGGTAAGTGGTAATCTACCCTACAAGGAGAAGTGTGCTCAAGTGCGTGAGTGTGACGGGTTCTCTGTTACCTGCAATGTGCCAGTAGACGACTTTGTCATTGGTCTTGGAGGCATTAATATCTAATCCTGTATCCTGATTGGTTCCTACAGCTTTTTTCGGGCGATAGATGAGCCAATTATCTGCTAGGGATGTCGTATTGAAGAGAGATAGCATGGATGCAAGCCAGATAAGTGATCATATGTCAACTTTCTGTGGAATAAAACTGTCAGATTCACAACTCTTAGTGTAAAAGCTTTGACAATGTTGCCTACGTGGCAGATCTAGAGAAAATTGGCCTCTATTGTACTCCATACGTGATGGGACCAACTGTACGACTTGGTGTTTGGATTCACCGTTTGCCATCCAGGTTTCTGTTAGGACAGTTAGCTACATGCACTTTAGTTAGGAGTAGCTACTCCCCGGTAGCACTCGGCAACTGCTAGTTTTGTTATGGGTTATCCTCAGGTTATTTGCAATTTACTCGTGAAAGTAGAAGAAAAACGTGTTTAGTGCATGCACAGAGGCAATTTGGAGGCTTTGATGCATTGACTGAACAATTTCGGACAGTTTTAGACAGTGCAAAAATGTCTTGTCCTCGTACTCGTCCGGCGAATTACCGATCAACTGAATTTCATTTCTAATAACTGTCAACTTCCCATTTACATCACACATACAATGCATTTTGTCATCATTGAAGTTGACGGTCAAACTCGAAAATATCCGGACAAATTCAATATGACTCATCCCTCTTGGCGGCATATTCCCGGCATATGCAATTTTGAAACGAATAATTTTAAACATAATGTCGTGACGACCTGATGGTTAATTTGGGATTTTCCTAGATCAAAGGAAAAGTTACAGAGCTTGGCAACACTGCACTGAAGGGGGGGGGGGGGGGGGGCAAGCTCGCCCCTAATAGGAAGCCCCCGTCCCCTAGGCTTGTAAACAAAGGAGATGCCTTACGGGCCAATAGTAGTTCATGTGTTAAAATTGTTGAGTATCACTGTCATTCGCGTCACATAGCAACTTATTGATCCTGTCATTATTGAAGTTGGCGGTCAAGATCAGAAATTTCCAGACAAATTCAATATGACTTATCCGTCTTGAACGAGAGTTTCTGGGTAAATTTACCGATCGAGCAATTCGAACGTTGAGGTGTGGGCCCCACAAAAATGTGGTGAGCTGACCGGTGGAAAAATATCACTTGCCTTAAAGCATCAGTTCGTTCGCACGCCAGGCAACCCTTGTGGCAATGGCGCATCTCAAGTTTCCATTAAATATCTAAAAATTTGGAAAAGATGTGAAGGAAAAAAATTTGTCCCTGCCTTCAAATACTATTTTCTGCAGTCGCCTTATATTGCGATTTTCTATTGACTTGCGAAAAGACGCGGACTAAAACTAAACCATCCTGAACACACGATAATTGCCTTTCTAAGCTAATAATATCTAACAGTGAAGATCCTGTTTCTGTGGTCGCCTGGTATATTTTAATCAGAATTAAAAAAAGTAATGGATAAGTGAATAAAATAAGAGAATTTCCCGGGAAATTGGGGTTATTTCAAGTTCTAAGCACACGAAAAGATATTCAAAAAAATTTATGGAGATCTGTGGGGTGTAAGGATGTCAAAAGGGCAGGGGAAATTAAGATATTTAAAGGAATTATAGGAGGTTTTATAAAGGAGGCAACCCTTGCACCTTCATATTTGTTTAGAGTTTGTAATGAGTTCCCCAGATTGGTAGTTAAAATTGATAATAACTTAAGCCTAGTGGTACCTAAACTCTCCATTTTACAGAGATTCTTAGAAGAAATATCAATTAACGCTTCTAAAAATGTCACTTCAATTTAAATCAAAAATTATTTGCTTTATATGCTAAGGCCCAGTTGAGTAATAAATAATCATAGCATACTGTAAAGCGTAGTGTCGAAGAGTTTAACTGCACAACTAAACCTACAAGTTCATGCTAGTGTGACAAGGACTAGTATCACAAGCACATTCTCACATACATCAACATGCAGCACAGTCAACACAAAGGAGCTTATGAGAGCTCCGTTGAATGCTTGATCATCTGGAGCGTGGAGTATTTAAAGTTACATCAGTTGACATTCCTCGAGGGGGGCATTTTCAAATGGGGAATTGCGCCTATAAATAATCCAGATAACGAGTCATACCTTCGTCAGTCAGATCATCCAAAAGCTCATCGTATGTTAGTGAAACATCTAAAAAACAGGGACAACGTCACAGGGTTTATTTTGGGCAAAAATACAATCCATTCGACTTACCAGCACCGGCCATTTTAGTTCGGTTTGAGTGAAGGGGGCATTTGCAGGGACACACACACAGTTCCAGCGGACGGTTTCACTGAGAATTGGGCCGAATTCGTGGGAATATCGGTGAAAAAACTCAATATAAAGGGAAATTCAACCAAACGACAGAATGTTTATGAAAGAAAAAATTGTTGTTTTGCATTTTCGGGCAGTGCTGCCAACACCCACGAAGAAGAACAGCAGCGCATCGTTCCTCTGACTTTGACGCCTCGCCAAAATTTTTTTCTAAATACAGAGCCTCGTATTGCCCCTTTTCTACCTCCCAAAACCCCGACGAGTCGCCCCCAAGAACGTAATTAATCAAGTCTCCAATACTCGCGCAACTAAAGAAACAGCATTAAAACCAAATTTGGGTTTGAAAATTGCCGTTGCCAACATGGCGAAGGCAAGATCCCCACAAACGGCGGGCGATTTGAAACGGCGGGTAGAAACGAGTATCGATTTCCAGGGCGTTAAGAGTGAAACTCTCCGGCAACGTTAACATTAAAAAATATATTCCTGATAGAATTAATCAAAAACAACGTGTTCTCTTCATAAAAATACCTATTTTTGAGCCGATTCGCAACCGTGGCAATATTAAATAAATGCAGAATATACACAAGCAGTGTCCGACTTGGGTCTTAAGAAGCGAAACTGAATGGTTTCACAAGCCAGCGGGTTGAAATCCTGTGCCGGCTTATTTGTTCGAATCAGTTACATCTAATGCAAGTCTCCGAGACACCAAAACACAAGAAAGTCATACTAAATAAACTAAACAAAAACAAATTTAAAAACACGCTCTTATAACAATATGTACAATCAAAGGCCACGTTTTCGTATCCTTTACATTATTTGCCTACATAAAGGGGACGCAATGATCCCTCAAATCTCTATAGTACAGGAATACAAAAAGACTAGCAAAATCAATAACCTTCTACTCCTCGACCCTTAGTTAAACTTATCAATAACCTATTGAGGTATGAACGTGGCCAGATAATAACAATCATTTGTTCCTACGCTTGAAGAAGAACTCTCCACAGTCACTGCTCGATGTCACCTTTGCGAAAGTCTTCGACCATGATCTGGCTGAAAGGGGCGCGGCACATGGGGCACTCAGTTAGCATGTTGGCACAGGAAGCACAGAAGCCTCTGAAGAAAAAAATTACCCGTTAGGTTCCCTTGAATGTCCAGAACAAACTCACACCCTGTATATCAACTACTAATCTATACAAGGTGATTTTTAAAGCGTTCCCACTAATATTTATCATCTATCTGCCGCCTCATCGCTGCTATACCTTCAGAAAAAACCAATAGTGTAAACCCCGCACAAAATCACCCTATATAAACCAAAGAGTGAATTGACTCAACATACATGCTACAGGAGAACTTACGAATGCCTGCAGGGCAAAAGCCGTATGGTGGCCTTCTGGTCGTAACATAGCGTGCAACTATCCTCCCTAATATTCTGTTGCCTCAACTGCCTCAAGAAAATGTGCCTCGGCAGTACTACTTTCTCCTCGGCTCTCAACACTCCGCAATCATTGAAAGTATTGAACTCCACCCTGGGAGCGTGCCTGAAGGGCTCTGCTCCGAAATTGAATCTGCACTGCTGGAAGGACATGAAGGAGGCCGCGGCAAAGAAACCTGACCTAAAATTCGTTTAGTCAAACCAAAGTCGATGGAAAATGGTTTAGATGGACGCACTTAGCCATACTGAAGACATGAACACTCGGCGGTAGACTCACTCCGTTCACTGAAAATATTATTTGCTGATTGTGGAGGTCTAGAAGACACCCCAGGACGTCGCCAGGCTGCCACCGGGGAAGTTTCTGGGGGTCGGACTTTGCGTTGTACCAAATCAGTCTCCGGCAGCCGTCATATGACAGTGAATATCGGTCATCGCCTATACCATAGCCTTCCTAGGAACCTCCCCTTATTGTAACCGTTTCCATCAAACTCTGAAAGCTACTTACGTGGTTTAGAAAGTTACTGTTCTTAGTCGCCCATCCGATTTGCATTACACCAGGCGTTATAATCAGCACCTCGTAGTACCAGATACCAGCATCAGCTTGGGAGGTGCACCTCACACTCTCAAAGCTATACGCGTCACTTCTTGCCTCAAGGCCGTCAGGTGAGATCTTCAAGTATTCACTGACGTCGCTGGTGTTGAGCATTGCATTTATGTGTTCCATGTTTATCGATAGATAGGAGTAATTTCGGTCCTCAGTTATAACTGTAGTGATAAAACGATGGGGATATTGTTAAAATTGATTAGGGAGTCTTACAAATGTTATCTAAAATCCATTGGGCGCAGAAACCGGCCTGTCGCTTCACATAATGCGTCTCACTTTTCCACTTTTCCAGCTTGTGGATTGGAGAGGGACTCATTTTCTTCAGCTTATTCAAAATCGATATTTTGTTTTGACTAGATTGCGCGAATTTTTCTAGCGCTATTAACGAAAATAAAATCACATTGGGATTAGTCTCTGGTTCCTGAAAGAAAGCATGTTTTAGTTACCAAAATGGTCCAGTTCTTGGTTAATGGCTATGAATCCTTATTTTCAACACAAGCAACACCTGAGTTTAAAAAAAACTAACCAAATTTGTTAGAAGATAATCTATAACTCCACCATTTAAAATCTCTATATTCCTAGGACCAGCTAACTTTTCGGCAATACTACCAAGTGCCACGCAAACATTCCTCTGCCTAGCAGGATTGTCTCTTTCACTTAAAGCAGTTTCACGTGAAAGAACAAACATGTTCACCACCTGAAAATAGGAGTCCATTAGCAATGGGTGGCAACAGAAAGTGGCTCTATGCAGTTAAAGCTGCAGGGTGAATTAACTTTTCATCTTCACATAATTTGTTATTACCTTTATAATGGACTCTTTAGAAGGCAAAGGGCAATCATCTAAAAGCAAAGTAATAACCGAAGGGCCTAGAGGGTCTGCTAAAGGTATAACTTTGATCATAGAATTGACTACTTGGATCCAACCTTCCTCGTTGTCAGCAATGTTATGCAGGTGCAGCATAGCACTTGGTGGTTCCTGCTCACTGTAAATAGGAATATAACAAAAGTTCTACAAAACAATATGGTAAATAAGTACAAAATTAAATCTCCTTAAATAACTGATAAGCTGTGGGTGACTAAGATGTTTTACATAAAAATTAAAGAAGTCGTACTTTGCTCTAAGTTTTTTAAAGTTTGCTGAATCTTAATCAGGTACTTACTTGTCCACTAAAGTCTCAATAATTCCTAAAGTATCTAAGATTAGCTTGTCAACTAATGAAACATCACTCTGTGATTTGGCCTCGACTTTGTTGGGAGTCCTCTGCATCTGTGGGGCTGGTGATGGAGGAGAATGAGAAAGATGCCCTCGAATATATGGCTCTTGCACCTCCACCCTATGTAGTGCCACCGTGGTACCCTCCTCGTTCTTCTTTTTGCACCAGCACATACCCATACTGTTTCGCCTTAATTACTAGCTACATACTCTTGGTGAGGTTCTTGTAAACTGGGAGGGTTCTATGTGGGGCTGAATAGAAATAACATATCACTTTTATTGCTGCTGATTCCCTGATGAGTTTGCAGAACGGCTCCAGACATTAGTGGCGGGTTCTGCTTAACGCGGGGCGCTGCTTAAAATCTAATTTTGTACGTTTTATGTTGCATTTTTTGGTATTTTTTAAGTTTTATTTGGCCACTACTTTGAAAACTTTGGGATTGTTGGTTAGGAGTTGTAGCTGTCAGTTTGTGACGTTTGTTCGTTTTGATAGTAAATTTTTATTCGTTTAGAGCACACCACGTGAGATTGAAGAAGTTTAGTAAAGAGAGATCACGTGATATCTGTAGATAATGGAGAATAATATGGCAACGTTGTAAATTCATATTTGGGTTGCTAACTCATTTTGTTTTTTCTCTACTGATAAGAAAAACTTTGCTATCGCTTTATGTGACTTTTTTCTGCCAGAATCTCTGCCCTCTGTGCTCTCATAATGCATAAACACATTGCAAAAAAATGTCTCCTTTAAGATCTTCATGCGAAGCGAATCTCAGCAGTAAACTTGTTTCTTGTATGCCTGATTGCATTATACACCAGATTTTTCTCTATTCCTGATAAGTGGAAGTCCACTATTATTTTGAGTGACTGAATTTCGCACAAATTTTCCTTTCATGATGTAAATTGTAGAAGAAAATGTTTGCATATACAGACGTCTTCGAAAATATAATTTGTATTGTGTATGCCTGGTTGCCTTAACATATCCATCAAAATTGTCATGACGTGAAACATTAAAAATTCTAACCTAAGAATTCAACTTATTACACAAATGTACACAGTGAATTATCAGCGTTTTCAAAGTCTTTTTGCCTTAAAATAAAAAATATGACATTCCTAAAGTCCTGGGAAGAATTTGAGAAGGCCGCAGAGAAACTGTACCTTCAGGATCCTTATAAAGTACGATACACTATGAAATATGTGCACTCCAAAAACCAGCTCATCCTGAAGATGACTGATGATTCAGTGGTATGTATGCGTTATTGAGCAATGGCTCTTGAGCCACGGTTTAAGCATTATTTTCTGCTAAAAGTGTAAACGAATTTACCTCTCTGATATTCCTGTTTGTGGCCAATAACTTAGGAAACATATGGTGGAGCCTGCATATTGACCCAAGCACTGGAGCTGTTGCCTTGTTTTCCACAATATAGTTTCTGTTCTAGTGCCTTCAATTCAAAACAGAAATCGCCCAAGACCTGAGGAAAATCGACAAGTTCATTAGCAACCTGGTGAGGCATATGGTGTCCAAAGAGTCATAATTAACCATTCCAATGGTTTACATTAAACCATTCTAAGGGAGAGACTCTTATTCATTTTTTGTTGAGGCTGATTGTTTTTTTAAATTATCATTATAACTGTATTTTCTATAATAAAAATACTCTTTTCAGTTAATGCCTAAGGATTTGTTAACTGAGACTGAGTCTTTCATAATAGTATATTTCTGTTTAAATAACATAAGCACAATATTAAATTTAAATAGTACAATACAGAGATAAAAGCACTTTGCCTAGGACACCTATACAAACAAAGGTCTATTCCATAATATATAAATTTCACTGGATTAATATACAATGTTGGTCAACAAAATTTACACACTGACTGAAGTCAAATTGAACTAAAACCAGCATAAATAGGATCCTATGAACATCATTTGCCTAAATAAATAAAAACCTCGCTTTAAGCATGATTTCGTTCATATCACAAAATTAAGGGACTGAATTATTGGAAAAGTCGCTTTAGCAATCTACACTGAAACGTCACTGGTAACATGCATTAATTTGGCTTTATTGGTTCAAGCTGGAAACTGCAGTGAATATGATGAATTGAAAACGTTTCACAAATAACAATTCGAGTACTAATTCATGGATACCTGCCAGACAATCAAATGACTTAGATCTCCCTGATTATTGTGCTCGGCTAATACTGCAGCGTCGCTGATCATACTGTCCTCCATTTCATCACCTAAAAGCAATTTTTAAGTTGCGTTAAAGCTTTATGGTTAATCATAACGCTAAGGGTGCAATGGTCTATTGTAGCTAAGGCGCGACTTGAGGGAAAAAAGGAATAATGCACACCTACCCCATGGGATTCCCAGGATCGTTACTAACTTGCCAAATCAATAGATGTGAAGCTCCGTCTCTCGGTTCGCAATCGTCTTCTGCAAATTCGACGGTTTGTTATCCTCCGTCTTTGACAATATCAGCAGTATTTACAGCAAAATTTGAAGTGGAGAGACCAAAAAAACCACCCAAAACTCCCGCTTTTAAGAAATTAATTTGGAAGAAAAGTTGGTGTTAAATTTGGCTTAATCACCTAGGAATCCCTATGCGTTCTACAGTTTTCCTACTTGCATGCTTGCAGGTGACACCAGAAAGGCGCTTAACTGAACACTCACCGACTCTAAAATCAACGTATCCTTCTCCTCCAGAAATTACCAGCATGCAGTTCGGCTGCTGCTTCTGGGTACTTCCTACCGAAGTCACCGAAGCAGCCATCGCTTCTGATGGAGTGGAAGCGGCGCTGACACCTACAAGAATACAAATTTGGGGCTTTTAAGAGGGCACGACGTGGTTTTAGACGCGGATTTTTCACCTCCATGGCCAGGTACCGCCACGAAAAACTTAACATTGTCTCTATGGCCGTGGAAACTGAGTTGAGCGTGAGCCATAGTGCAATAGGGAATGTCGCTTCCACGCAGAGGCGGTGCGCGTACACCTAGGAAAAGATAGTGATTAAAGGCTTGATAGATTAATTACAACATCGCAGTAAAATGATCAATAAAGCCACTAAGTCACGTTTCTTCTACACTTACTTATCCCTGGAACGCTAGAGCTCCTCGGTATCACCGCTCCCATGCTGCTGCCTGCATCGCTCAACGGTACGGAAATGATGACCCCGTTACTGGTGCCAATCCACAGCCGATTTGAGGAGATCAGCAGACTGGTAATACGGACTAGAGAAAAACCTAATTTACCAGTACCTGCGTGAAAAAGCTCACAAATTACTCTAATTGTCACTCACTAAGCTGTGGGTGCTTACCTAACATTTTACTAACGTATGGCTCGATGTCCACGTCCTGAAGGTGCTGATAAGTGTAGGCGTGGTACAGTCTCAATGTGGAGTCCAGACGAATGGAGACCCACACTCCGTCACCCAGCCAAGCCATTTGTCGGACCTAAACATACATTTTTTAATACTCGCTGTTTTTTCGCTGTTAAAATGGGCCTTACAGGGCTCTCTCTCCTGGGATGGGCTTCTAAGGTGTGACAGATTTTGAGCTCTCGAGGTTGCAGCACGTGTATCTTGTTCCTGTAGCCGCACCACACCTTATCGCCCACCACTGCGAGCTGCCTGACGGATTGGTGCGGTAGGCCGATTTGCACTATGTGGTATTGCGACAGGTCCCATTCCCCTTCATCGGTTCGCTTGAAAACGGCGACTTGGGCGTTGGCCAGGGCCACCATAACTCGACCGTTGATGTGACTGGAACAGCTAGTTACATGGAGATTGAAGGGTGTTAGAACGCACTTACACTATACTAATCACTGCGTCTTTTAGCTTAACGCTTTGCAAGCGTTGAGACCAATTGGCTACTGAGGAATGGACGTACACGTTGCCCTGTTCGTCTCCCAGCCACATGGTTGCCAGGACGCTTGACATGACCTGGAAAGAACCGTTTAATTTCCTTGTTATTGAAGAAGTTCAGGTGCTACATACCTCTTGGTTTACGCTCGCGGAAGGACTCTCCTCAGCCTCATTTTCGGTGGGAGGCGACTGCTCTTTAGCCTCTTCGGGCTGAGGTGCCTCCTCAGGCTGCTCACTGATTCTGTATTTGTCTTTCTTGTTAACGGCAGTTTCGTCTTTTGGCACAAACATAATTTTGCCCAGCAAAGCTGCCTCTTCGCTTTCTTCCTGGCTTCGAGTGGTTTGCTTCGAAGCAGAGCCATCGCTTGATTTGGAAGGAGAGCTCGGTTCCTTAGGGGGTTCGACACCCTCTTCCACTGGCATATCAACGGGTGTGTCGATATAATCACTAGGACTAGCGCCTGGAATACTGGCAATGCACAATACCTGCGCCGAACACACTCCAAAGCTATTGATCAACTCTGCGGGATTATTAGCATCGATCACCTGAAAAAACCCGTTTAAGCCTTAATCCAAGTAGCAGTCTCTTTCCTTACAGTCACAATACTGGCCTGCTGCGTGGTAGTAACTATCCACACAGTCGAGGAGAGCTTGGTCTCCAGAAGAGCGGCCTCCTTGCAATTATCCAACTCCTTTTCTAGGGACTGGACTTGAGTTTCAGACTTGGATTGTGGGATTTTTGGACCGTCCGAATAAAAGACGCTCCCACCCACCATCAGGCCGCCATCTTTGGTGTATCCGCCCATCAGGTTCACTCCAGCGGCGCACCAAATGCGCATGTTTGATGTAGTCTCCACTAGAGGCCTGCAGTAAACGGGAACCGGGACTGGGACACTGCTGGTCTGTTTAACTATGTTGCCTGAAGGAGTAACTTTGCCTGGAAGGCTCCAGCCATAGGCGTGCAGACGGCCGTCATCTTTCCTTACGTGGGCTCTAACCTGTTTCGTGGCTATAGAAAGAGAATTAAACAATTTTGAGGTCTCGATTACCTGTCGGTACTGCTCTCTCCTTTCTAGAGCCTTACGGGCTGCATACTTGTCAGAACCTACAAAATGAAAACCTGTATGACTGATCGAACCGACTAAAGCAGCTACTTACATAATCCAACACTACTTAAACACAATGGCTTTATATAAAGGTCTAATATAGCCGAAAACAAGCCTTGGAACTGAAATTGTCAGAGTGTAAAGACACAGAAAATGAAATAAAAGGACTATGAAAATTAACGAAATATATTAAACGTAACATTAACAAAACTACTGGCTAGGGATCAGCATCACACAGGTCTCACAGGTAAAATTAAATGCTTATAAATATGGCACAAATCAATGGTAACGATACTACGGTCATATGGAAGAACAACCAATACAACAGAGCTTTTTGGGTGACCCTGTATATTTTAAAACAAACGCGAATCTCCGTTCACTTTCTGCCCACCAAAAACCGCAAAAAGACTGAACATTTCCGAAATAAACGTAGCCAATCGTCAATATGGCGGTTTCTGTGTTGATGTGTATGGTGGGTTGTCTACAGTCAAGGGCAACTTTTTGCTATATTGACTACGTTTATGCCAGCATTGATCCTATACAGCTTGTTCTAGTGATGTGGTGACTATGCTCTCAAAAAAACTATAGTTAAATCTACTTCATAATTAGCATAACCATTATCCCACCGCAATGCCTTAATCGAATCAAAAATAATCAGAATCAACAAGAATAGTCCATTAATCTCAACAATAATTCGTATGCCGTTGGCGGTAATTTGACTTCAGAACACCAACCACATAATGTTATCACAATTATTCACAGTCTGCCCTAATCGGAACCTCCTGTATAGCCTAAAAATTTTATTGAGCAAATCTCAGTATACTTCAACCTTATAGCCCCCACACAAAACTCAACAGGGCACTTATTACAGACACAAATGCCTTGTCGAGCATCTCTTTGCCAAAAACTCCCAATATAGGGACGAGCACCAGAAAAACTAGAAATCTACGGGTGCGGTAAAATTGGCTTAGGAAAAGATCGTGTCTACCTGAAAAGGAATCACCGTCATAAGAGAGGGATTACCTTTTAAATGAGCAACAGAAGCACACAGCACTATAGACATAGTCACTGAAGACTCAAGCAGGGGGGTTAGCGATCATTAGCACTGAGCGTTGGAGGGTTTAACTTCGGTTTTTAATGCGACAATTGGTGATTACCCTTAAAAATCACATTATTCAACCTGAGGAAATAGGGAAGGCGCCCTAATCCATTATATAAATATATCACATAAAACTGTATACCTACGATATACTTTAAAAATCACAATCTAATCTGCGAAGAAATGGTGAAGGGGCCAGTCCAACGATCCCCCAATTACTGTATTTACATTGCATTCTAAACCTTACTTCGATGTTAAATTTCCCCAAGTTTACACTCAGACTATGATCGCGATTAAATCGAAAATTGTTTAATCTAACGAATTAAGTTTTAGTAGTGCAGCGCCTAGCGCCTTCGCCATTTTATCATTATCGTGATGTGGCATTCTCGCGGACAAGGGGCATATAGTTATCGGCCAAATTATTAAATTCCTGAGGAAGCACAATTGATGTTCGATTTGAATTTAGCGCCTACACTTTGGGTACCGCTATTTTAGGGCCAAAAGTGTGCACAAAGCTTTCATAAACGGTTCAGTAAGACCATCGTGTGGTCGCTGATATAATTTTACAAACTGATATTAACGTGAAAAATAAGTAACTAAAACATTCCTCTGCAAACAAATTACTAAAAGCATTTGTTAACGATAAAAAGGCAACAGTAATTAACGCTACTTAGCACGAAACCGAAACTTTGGTATTAATGCAATAACTAAACAGCAATTTCTCCCCACCCAATAACACAAGCCCGCAAATGGCCCTAAGATCCAAATTATCAATGTGCCGTCAACTTTAACTAGAAACTAGCCTCTACAGAAACGATGGATTATCACTAGCTTAACATTAAAGTCAACAGCACATTGATAGCTTGGAATTAAATTGAATAGATTACTATCACAGTCGCATTCAACTCCCCAATAACGGACACGATTACTGAAAAAATTACAATTCCGTACCAATTTCTATGTCGCCCCTATCTTGAATCCGGGGTAGGGCCTTCAAACCAGGCGTGACTTGATTGGTGGCAGTCTGGTACTTTAAATGGGGCACTGGCGAGGTCTGCACTCGCTCCCCACTGCTGAACAGTTTCTGGAAGAATTTCCAGATACTGCGGTTGCCGTGTTTGTCCAGGTTGGGTTCCGTTGATGCTCGCAGCATTTGGGTCCAGCGCACTGCCTCTTGCAGCTCCATGAAACTCTCCTAAAAAATTAATAGATGAAATGAAAGATTACAAAGGAACCATAAAACCGACCTTGTACTGATTTCGTTCCATAAGCACTCGAGCCATCTCGGCCCTGGTAAACCTCTTTCGCTGAGATAGTGGAACATCGGCTTCATCATCGGCCTCCTGTTTGGCTTCGTTGGCTTCTTTTATTCGTTTTACGTCCTCCTCCAGTTCACTTATGCGTTCCCTATGGAAATTCCGTATTTTCATACGCTTTAACCTAACAGTCCCCTCACCAACCTTAATTTTGTCCGGGACACGTTCAAAGACAAGATCTCCTCTCGCAGCATGTCGATTTCTCCAGTCAGCTCGTCCACCTTGACTATGAGGTCGTCTTTGACGACGTTTAGAGCATTTCTGAAAGTTGTCAGTTGTTTGAGTTATATTTTTGAGTGAGAATTTACGTTACTTCATTGCGAGCAGCTCATTGTTTTCCATGATGAGGTTTTCTACTTCTTTGCCCATGCCTGAAAAATATGGTTTTTGATAAAATGAATACAAACAATGATTCTGAGGGTGGAGAGCAGCTAAATCCCACTCTACTGCATTGTCCCACAAGAGAAGACAACATCGAACTCTTGGAACAGGGCCCATATAAAAATTTATCATAAATTATGTAGAAAAACTAAATTGTAAATTTCATATTTCCCACGAAACCCGCCAAAATGACGTATTCACGGCTGGGCTGCATTTCATTGGTGGTAAACTAAAAATATTTAAACTGAAGTGCCTTTCTCTCTTTACATTGTCTTGCACGTCAAGGTAGACAGAGACGGGACAATGGCAGTATTTCTGCACCCTCTAAATTTTAAGTGTCAACGATACCGAAAGTACCATATGACGTGAAAGAAATCAACATATGTATTTACTTACAGAGGTGAAAAAGTTCTAAATTATTCAAATTTGAATCTTTTTGGTCAACCAACACAGTAATGGTTGTGCATAAATCAATTTGAACGAAGTTTCAACGGAAATTAGGAGATTTCAGAGTACTTTTCTTAATGCAAACTGGGAATTTGCACCATCATCCAGAAACTGGAAGTAGCAATGAACTATGTACAAATGGGCATTCAATAATGAACTTACCATAGAAATTGTCATTCACTGTAAGAATCCAGATGCAAATTTTTTAGTCCAAGCATGAAACAAGACAAGTTAGTTTGGTAATCAAAAGGTAAAATATGGGCGTGTTTGGTATCCTCGAGAGTCAGGGTTTTAGAGTTTTGCTACAGCAAAGTTACTTGCAGAATCCTAATGGTTTGGAATCAGTTTACCTCTTTAGGAAAATAAACTTATAGACTCTAAGCTTTCGAATGGTGGTGCTGTCAAGACTGCCAAAGACTTGACTCCCAAAGGCAAAACTGAACACATCCCTGAAGCTTTTCCGTTTATAGCGGCTTCTCATAAGCATAAAAACCACAAATATAACACAACTGGGTGAAAAATACCTCTTTGGCTGTTGTGAGGTTTTTACACTCATGAGCATTTATCTCAGAAACACTTACCTGAAGATGCATATTCGCCAGGATGCACCCAACCACCTAGAAAGAATAGTGATTATTTATATAAGAAAACATATTTCCGTATATATAGAGCAACTTACCAGTTATGTCACCTCCATCTTCATCTCCATCTGCATCCTTTATTAATACAACAAATAAAAATTGATTTTCCAAAAATTGACTTCAGCTAATTGCTTACCTGGAAACTCAGTTCCTGGTAGAGGGTATTGCCACTTCTCTGCTCTTTTGTTGTGTGTAACTTCCCACCAGTGTTGTTATTGGATTGTGAACTGGGGGGGCTCACTGGTGACGTTACCACACTTTTATTCTCCAAATTAATAGAGTCAGTTTCTTGAGCCCTTTCTACTTTTAATACTGGAGGTTTGTCCATATTGTCCATTTCACTATGCAAGCTGAAGGCCCATTAAACTACTGAATGTAAATTAATTACCTCTTACCTGGGGGATGAATGTGTACTACTTATGGGAGAAGATGGAATACTGTCTACATTCTCAGCATTTTCTAAGCTGGTGAAACCAAAGGAAATTGGACCTGAACTCCTCTCAATGTTCAGTCTGTTGCTGTGTTGCCGGCCAGCTTCTGCTCGATCATTGACTAGTTGCTGGCCTGAGTGGAGCAATTTGGTTCTTTCCATGTAATCTACATGGGTTTTGAATAGTTCGGTGTATCTATAAAGCATTGCATTGGTCATAATTTGTTTTACAATTCAAGGATAAATGATAAACTTACCTTTCATGCAGCTTTGCATACTCCTTTTTAAGCTCAGCCTCTCTCTCCTCCAACCTACTAGCATGCTCCAGAGAATTCTTATGTTTCAATTCTAACATCCTGACAATCGATTCCAGAGCCTCTAATCGAGAAGTTAGCTCCTTTCTTTCACCTTCAGCTGCATCTTCATACTCCAATAATTTCTGTTCAGCAGTCTTTCTAGCCCCCTTTTCCCGCTCATATTGGGTCACCAATTGTTCATTATCCTCTCTGAGAAGCTCAAGTTCAACGTCTTGTTCTTGATTTTGCTGATAAGCTGAGTCTAAGCATTCAAGAACGTTTACCAACAAGGGCATTAAAGTTTTTACTACATCTTCATCATATTGGGCTATCATTCGTTCAAACTCTTGATAAATGCTCCCAGCTAGTGACTGCACCTTTTCAGACATAACCACATGTGAATCTTCATGAGTGCCATACACCACTTCAGCACCCATGCTCATGTTCATACTGCCAGCCGAGCTGGACATATCCATTGCTTCTGCAACAAATAGAATATAATTTGACAATGCTGTAATCTACTAATATTTCGAAGACTTAAATTTTACGAACATATTTACCTTTGATTAATATTTAAAGGGTTTGCTTACCTATCTGTGAGCAAGTTTTTGTTACAAGGGAAAAGCCTTGGAAATCTGCATAATTTAAAGGTAATTGCTAGTAATTTGCTCTAGGCGTAGTGAAGAATCGTTTCACGAATAGACCTAAGCATTGCTGTTGGTTGTGGGGCGGTATTTGGCCTGAGAAAGGGTAAATGTGTTGGGCTGTGTTATTTCTGTGGATCCACCACCCACTGTTTTTGTCAAGTTGTCATTAGTAGCCATTTTTTTTTTGCGCAGCTGCTTTGTCTCCATACGTCAAGGCCTTTGAGGGTTATTGTTTTTGAAGTATTTTTTGGCAACATCGCGGAGTAGTTCGATTTTTAAATATTTTACAAACCATTTCGGAAATTTACTGGCTCAAATTTATTTTTTTGGAATTATTTAAAGGAATATTTTCATTGTTTTACTGTATCAAAAATGTCGATATTGAAACTTTCACTGGCGAAGAACGTGGAAATTTGTCAACCTAAAACGGATTTCTGACGCCAGTACGTTGTTGCTAGTTTCATGGAATATTAAGTTTTTATCCAACACGGGTTCGGATGATTCTCAGTTTCGGTCCGATGTTGCAATTAGAGTTTTAGCTTAGAATATGAAACATCATGTTCTATGTTCTAAAAGTTTTAAATATAATATAACTCTTCGAAAATCACAAAAACATATTTTTTTAATTACTTTCCGATAGTGATTTTTATCGCCGATAAGGGTGGCAACACAGATGGCAAATTGAGAGATTGAAGTTTCTTATGTTTTATCATTTCAACAATAAAATTAATGTGACGCCATCTATGCATCGTTACACAAAATAACTTCTTTATTTCGCATAGAGTTCTGTAGTTTCCAACGGATTATCGTGCTAAAAATCAGTAGCCCAGCAGCTTGGATTTGTAATGAATTTATTTCGTTCAGGGTTGAAGGACTGCGACATTCAGCCAAATAAATCACACAACATAATATACTCATAATAATTTATTTAAAATGATATTTCGCATAATAAAATGACATCTGCATAATAGTCATTAAATACAGAGATGGGGAAATAAATTTGTACATATATTACACATTTCTTTTAAAATAATAATACATAATATCATTTGAGAATAAATCCAAAACGTCAAAACGGATTTAACATCTCATACATACTCTATGGTGCATCAGTCGTTAAAGCCGTTATCGCCCTGGGACGCAAAGACAAAAAATTATAATGAGCGAGACTAGTTCGATCACATTAACCTAAGTATAAAGATTGCAACTCAATCGGTTCGAAAGCAACACCCCTAATAAGAGATACTATGGACTAAGTCAAGTTCACGGGAAATACTGAAAAACTTCAAATCAAATATACTTCATCAGGAAGATAGAATTTTGCAATGTGTGGTAATGCCGTGTGCGAAATTCGGAATTTTGTTAGACAACCAACAATACGCTCGTGGGTTGTGTACTCGAATAGCATTGCCACTTCCACAGGGATTATGTCTTAAAAAGTTCATTTGAGCAGAAATGTAAAAAATAGTAAATAAATAAATTCTGCTGTAGTCAAAGAGCCATTTTAGGATATGTAATAAGTATGATTACAGCACATATAATAACGTTATTAATATCGTCCTATACACTTGGAATGAATAGTTTGTGGATAGTTGATAATTGAAAAAGAGTGGTACAAAGTTCCTGAACATCTTACCTTATGTAATATTATGTTAGTGCGAATATTTTTACGCTAATAAGGAATGAAAAATATGTGCCATCATCTCAGTTCTATCTATCATCACATCAAGCTCAGAAATTGCAATAAAAATATTGACGTCTCGGCAAACAATTATATATAAAAGCACTCTCGCTTTATCACCAATATGGCAATACCTACAACATTCAACCTTACAGTTTTATGTGAGAGTGTAGTTTTATATGAATTGACAGGTATTTTGTTAAATAAACCAAACTTCATGCACTCATTAAGCTTCACTCCATAAGAAAAAATACTGATCAATAAAGGCAACTGAAGTAACAAAAAATGTACATCTCTGGAATCTACAGGGAGATTCCACTCCTCGCCACATCATATAAATAACCGATTATGTACACCTTTCAAAAGATTACAACATAAATAATAGTCAACTTTATACTAGAAAGAGTAAATGCTTAATATATTATCAGGTACTACTCGATTCAGGGAGGAACGCCTCCCAGTACCCTCGGTTATGTTGAAAAACACTATGTGAGGATCCGGATGAGTGCATCATTTATTATACTGCTGACACTTGGGTGTCTTCGTCATCTGTGAGGAAAAATTAATTAAATCAACTGTGCAAACGAGCTTTTACGGTGCGAAAGCTGGTGCAGAAGTCTGTGTAAACGTCCGTTTTGTGCGGTCAATCGTACATTACACCATTATAATTACAGTGTCAGATTCGAGGGAGAGGTCTGTCAAGTCGTAGTCACCTACAGATGACGATTTCAGTCAGTTGAAAGTATTTTGATGTGAAAAAATCCTCTTAAAGACACCCACCTTGGTCGATATCCGGATCGGTGTGGAAATGGTAACCTTGAGTCACTCCCTCATGAGAATGCGCCCTCCCTAACCTGTGCAGCCGGGCCATGTGGGCAGCCACGCTGTACGAAGGGGGTTGTCGTCTGTTGGCACCTGGAATGTTTTTAAGAAAACGTCATTTAATTGGATTTTTGTGAATAAGACTGTGAATACAATAATGACGTGTTATGATCAAGACTATCTAGACACCTTATTGAGGCCCTTTCTAGTATATCTTTGTCTATATCTATCTCTACACGATTCAGAAGTACCTCTTGTTACAATACGAAATTATCAACGAGTAACAATGCTTAATGCACGTATATCATACCTATGTTAATTCATTTCACACTGTCAGTTTTTGTACATTTTTTGAAAACTTGGCTAACGCACGATAATCTACATTCGTCACTTTGACGTAATTAGGCATGAATGCAAGTAATGGTGCTTAGCGATAACATTACACTAAAGATTACGTGTAAACTGGTAAAAGAAGACCAACATAAGGGTGACATGTTAAATCGACAAATCTGGAAAATCAGTCTCGGTAACAACTAAAGCAACTACCTCCCCCAATATAACTTTACTATTACAAATGCCTAAAACTGCACATAACTTCGATTTTTTACTGTCTGCTACACATAACATATATATGGGAATTACTATAAGTAAGAAACAATGAGAAGCAAGTGCTGGAGAGACTAAAAGCTACATAAAGCATTCGATAATTTGTTCGTGCTCATGCCAATATAGTGTACTTTTCGAGAGCTACAAGCGTTGTCTGAGCTCATACGAAAACTTACCATTGCGCAAAGCATGAGGTAAAGGGGGCAACACTGCCACAGCTTGAGGACAAGGCGGTATAGAACCGGGACGCACGGGACACCAGCCTATCACCATCGACAAACAACAAACACTTATTTTCGTGGGACTCTTCACCTCCACGGGAATAGGATTAGACTTAAAAGGACTCAAGGGGATATTCATACAGTCTTGGAATTTTTACCCCCCATTTCCCCTCACATCAAGCACACGCAAACCCACCGAAAAAATAAGGAAAAACCAGAGGGAAAAAAGCGGAAACCTTTAGATTAGAGATGGTTGAAAGCGGGCATACAAACATACCTGCTGGCAATACTGTCGAATGCCTTGAGGGACTGGGACAGCGAGTCTGGTACGGGTGATAGTCACCCGCCGAACCGGTCGTAACCTGGCTAATGGTGCTGTGCCCCGAATCGGAAGACGTGACCGAACCTGGAGAGAAAGAAACATGCCACCATAGTCTACACGGTGCGAGACGACAGCCGGAAAGTTATGGGAATGTCGTAAAATAACGTGTTGGGAAGAAAATGTGGAAAACATGATTAGTTAAAAAAAATATCCTGATGCCAATCAAACCTCGCACTTTCTGCTTAACACTTAGCACATAATTTACCACTCTACGCCTAATGACACGTGAGGATTTGTAGCTTAACGACCATCTTCGAAACTAAATGCTAAGCGCGAGGTTGCCATTTCATTGACTAAAAAATTTATTAAAGTTAATACATTTCAAAAACTCTTAATTAAAATTTAAAAAAAAATTAGTTTTACGACATTCGCAAAGTGATAGAGATACGCAGTATAAGACAGGGACAGATAACAAACAGCTCAAAAATCCCGAAGCTGTACCCACTTACCGGACGTGAGCGTTTTCCTCAATGGCAAGTTGCTCAACGACGTGACGCTGCTGCTCTCGGCCGACAGAGCGACTGAGGGCAGCGGTGTGGGCGTATCCGAGTGGGAGCGCTCGTGCATCGCCCTTCCGCCCGCCCCTGAACTGCTGGAGCTGTGCGACCCGTAACTCGAATAACTACCTGCAAGAAATGCTCTATTTTAATAATCAAATTCCTGGGATTTGAACTTAGTGAACGTGGCTAATGAATGATTTGGTTACCTGTCGCGCTGGGCGCTCTCCGGACGGCCGAACTGGGCTGGGTAATCGGTATACCGGGTTGCCTAGGCTGATGGGGTCTCGCTTTCGCGGGCTCGGACAGCGCCAGCAGCTTTCGGACGGCTTGCGGCGAGGCCGAACCTGATTTATTGCGATTTTTGTGTTGTTAGTTGAGCGCCATGATGTGCTTGGTTAATCACGCAAAGGCACAAAGTTTTAGGTTAACCACCAGTCCAACTTCATTACCCCATTTGGGTTTGATTTACAAGTTGAAATGCTGATTTTTTTATATTCTAATTGCATCAGCCTCCTAGCGAGCAATAGCTCCAACTTACCGAACTTAGCAGTTGGTTTCCTCTCGTCGCTAGCGCTACTTGTACTGCTAGTGGTAGAGGGGGCTGGCGACGGATGCCTTTTTCCCCTTTGGCTACCCGGACCCGAAAATCCCCCTGCGGTAGCCCCACTTCCCTCGCATTCAACCGACATTTCATGCAATTTCTTCTCGTCCGTTTCCACGTGGAGATTATTCAGATATGCTTTAACCCGACGCACCATTTGAGATTCCTCGAACATTTTCTTGGGATTTGGGGCGGCTGTGGACTTTTTCCGTCGCTTCACTGTGGCTTGACCTAGAAAAAATATATGAGGAAACTGAATACCAATAAAACTTTGAGTACCTTGTGTGTGGTATTGGGAAGACGCCGTGGTCATCTGATTAAGTGCCACCATGGCATTACTAGCAGGTTGCCCGCCCAATTCGAGCATGGTTAACAAATCGTAGGGGCTACTGCACATGTTGCTCAGCGAGCGTACCTCCTTGGCAATCATGCGCAGCTTCTCGAAGTTGACTAGACCTTCCACGTGCGAATCGTTTCCGTCGTGTATGAAGGTGAGATCCTTCTTTACCACCGGGTAAAAAGGTATCTGTTTCAAGCAATAAGATTGTACACAATCATTGTTTCAAATTGGTAAATCTTACAATGGGAGGTTGCGTTTGCTCGGCACTGACCAACTGTCGATATTTGCTCATGTTCCTAGAGGGATCCATTAGCTGCTGCAGATCGTTGAATATCCTTTGGTACTTGCCGGGCAGTTTGTCCCACGTTTGCCTCAGTCTAGTGACAGCTCCGTGTCCCAGGCCGCTCAAAATGGCAAACATCGAGTTGAAGTTTTTGCACTCTTTGCATTGTCCTTTAAAGAACATTTTCAGATGAGACATATGTAATAGATAAACGTATATATTTTCAATCTGCATGATTTGCCTTAATGAGATGTTGGAATATCAGCAAAATTATTTAGTAAATGACAACACCACGCTTCTCTTTTATCTTAATACAACTTGACTAATCTGAGCGACAATGTCACGCACCGAAGAGGACAACATCTACGAGGCGTTTACGGAACAATACAAACTTGCGTCACCAAAAAACTCATATCAAATTAAAATCGGTAAAATTACTTGTTTTAGCAGTTACCACTTGTTTTCCTTGATTTCACACAATATTGGACCAATGTCGACCATTTTATTTAGAATTTTAACATAATTTTAAAATGAACTTACTTGCAACTTTAATGAATTGTTTTATAATCTTCATCCTCCGCACTGGATTCTGCTCGCAGCACACCTCGCTCACCACCCAAAACATCTCTTTATTCACCAAATGCTCGAACTTCTCCAGCATGGGAGTGCCATATTTCGACTTCAATCGAAACAAGTCGTCTATGTATTCTGTCGGTTCGATCTGCCTAAATATACTAAAATCTTGCAGAGTGAGCTGAATGGCCACTTCTACGGCGTTCAGTTGCAAAAAGTGCACCGCACTTTCGCGCACCAATTCCGGAGCCAATTCGTCAGGTACTAAAGTCTCGGTAATGCCGTTTGTTTTCAAGTAATAACGGCTGCTCAGCCCTATACGCTCCGCCAAGTTTTGCAGCTGATCGGGTAGTCGTCTTTGCTTGATCGTTTGCGTGTCTGTGACAGATACTTCACACAAACTAAAGTTGGAACTGGGGTCGGTCATTCCGAATTCCTGCAGAGCCAACATCACCACTTCATGGGCGGTGGTTTCCTTGTGAATCAACAAGTATTTGTAGCTCTGGTCCGGTTTGTAGACCTTGAGCACATGCTCTGGATAGTCGGTGCAGCGCAGGTCGTCGTAGCAAATGGACATCAAGTCCGGATTGCTCTGGGATTGGTAAATGTTTGTGGTCAAGTTCGAAGGTGGGTTGAAATTGTCTACTTGGTCAGTGCCGATACTGTGATGTGACAAAATCGTCAAAGATTGAGCGTTAAATTCTGAATAAAATAACATACTTAATGATGTTTTTAGGGAGAATATTCATTTTCATAAGGGCCTTCTGAAGACGTCTTTTGGGCCCCATGGTGGAGAACATGGGCTTTTTGCCTTCCTTTTGTGGGCTGTTGATGGTTACAGGTTCGGAGCACGGGGTGGTGTGGCCCAGGAGAATATTTCCCTCGACGGTTGACAACCTGGCTCGAGGGTCGTGTTGGATTTTAGCTGAAAATATAAACAAATTGAAAAGTCAGAAAATGTACAATTAAGAATTGTTATATAGACCGAAATCTCAAAGATATTGAAGAATTTAATTGAAAAATATATAGAAGGTGCGTCTCTGCCTTATAGCCGCAAATTAATCTACAATCCTCTCCTCAATAGCAAAATGTTATTCTAAAGAGCAATAAAATTCAAGGGCGCACTAGGCTCAACTAGTAGCAAGTAACCTGCATTTATATCAAACCCTTTGCGTACCAATTTCTGAAATCTTCCTGCTCCTTGGCCTAGGTGAATTATCGGGCGTGTTCAGCATCTCCTTGAAATGCAGCAAATTTGACTTGATTGTGATGCTCAAGTGCGTAGTTCCCTTTAGAATTTCCAAAGCCCTCGCGTGGGAAACGTGCTCGAAGCTCTGTCCGTTCACTTCCAGGATCTGATCTCCCCGCTTCAGCCCCACTTCCTCAGCCTTCGACCTCTTATCCACCTTCGAAATGAATATCCCAAAGTTCCTTTCAAAACCTCCCAACACTTGAAAAGCCAGAGGTTCGTCCCTATTGGGCCTAGCCAGCACCACGTTCCTGATACGCGCCTTGGCAGCACAAGCGATGTTTAACAGTCGCAATTGCCCGGCCATGTGCTCGTCTTCCAGACCTTGCTCGAAGTTTTCAAGGAACTCGATCATGTCGGGATCAGTCTCGAAGTCAGTAAAATGGTTGTTGACCCACAGGAGCACCACTCTTGTGACACGATCTCGAACTTCTGGGTCTTTGAACCATTCCAACAGCTGATTGGCAATGCACAAAGGGCTTGGAGTGAATACTCTGTGAGTCAGCAAAAAATCTTCGACATAAGTGGGATCGGTGAGAGAGTTCTCTTCGATTAGTTGGTGAGAGAGTCGTTGAGGAGTAGCTCTGATCACTACGTGACCGCGCCTATTAGATCCAGACTCAGCTGATCCTCTCAACTCGGTCACCAACACCAAGTTGCCGTCTTCCTCGTGTCTACGGGTATTTTCTTCGCCTTGATGAAGGATCCGGTAATAGTCCGACTGAGTTATACAAACAAACTGGCAATCGTCGCACTTAGTGATCATCAGTCCTTTGTGGTAGAGCTTGTCCATGGTGGGAAGGATGCCAAAAGCGTCACCCATGGACAGAGTTTGATTCTCTTCGCCTGAGATTACTACTTCTACGCAGCCGTTCACGAGCACAGACCAGGAATCTGAATTAAAGAATATAGGTAGTAAAACGTTCTTTTAAATAACTTTCATTCAATCTTACCTAATTCCTCCCCATCGTTCATGACAATGGTGCCAGCCTTTTCCACAACAGCAAAAACCATAACGGCGCAAAGCGCCCTCCGCACCGCCAGAGTCATGTTGGTGAAAGCCTTGAGATGCTGCGTAAACTCCAGTAAAGCTTCAATGTCGTCCTCAGTCCTCTCTGATGGCTCCTTTTCTAAACAGTCTCTTACTCTATCTCTCACAGCCAAACTCTGCAAAAAAACACAATGTTACTTTAAGAGATAAAAATTGCTTCATTTTCATACATCCATGCTCTCTGCCAAATCATCCTCTTCGTCACTATCCACGATGCTCTCAACCAAACCAGACAGATCAGGTTCGTCTCCATCGAGCTCGGAATGGTTTGAGGCCATGGTATCGCTACCGCTGTAAGCTGAGGAAGTATCCGAGGAATGAGAACCCCTGGAGCATTTATGGTACAAGCTGGGTCTGGGGATGTTGTTGTGAGGGTGGCCTCCATACTGCAAAATTCGAAGGTAAAATTGCCGCAAAATGTAGAATACAATGCAACCAACTAAAACTAACATTTCAACGTTTCTGAGTGAATTTAATAATTAAGGTATTCGGTAATCTCCTGAAATTGGGTAATTAAACGATCAGCAAAACATGTACTTAATTCATTTGCGCTATTGCCAACTATAGTATAAACAAGGAAAATTAGCACTTTTAGTTTTGACGTCAATGATGGTGGTTACGCATTCTGGTCGGTTGCTGGATGGCTTTGATGAATTAATTCTATGGCGCGGATTATTGAAATGGCGCTTTTCCTTATGAAATAATTCATCAAATACGATGATACTTACAGCGTCATCGAACATAATGTTGATGGGCCTATGCTGTTGGTGTTCCATTAGAGGAGAATTTTGCGCTCTTCTACCTTGGTCTACGTCGGGATAGTCGATCTGGAAAACAAAAAAAACGGTGAACGGAGCACATCAATTCAAAATACAGTATCAGTATAATCTAATAGTTTTCAACATCCTAGTGGTTAGAGCGAATTTATGGTACACTGCATAAGAAAAATTATCATTTTTACTATTAAAATTCTCATTTGATACCACTGTACCAGTGCTGTTAAAACGTCTCAGAGCCACGTACTCATCATCATCATACACCCATTTTTGTTTATCATATGAAGTTATACGAATAAAAAAGCTAAGTAGTAAAGTAGAATCTGCATGCAGATCTCACATACGTTATATCTTTTCTCTCCATTTAAAGGCATATAGTGAAAAAAAAACGTATATACGTTAAGAAGCGTTAACATAAGCTTGTCATAAGTCAATAAGGACAGTGGCAGTAAATGAAAATTTTAATGGTAAAATGGGGATTTTTTTTAAATGCCTGATAATTAAAAAATTCTGAAAATTACGATCATTCAGGCTAATTCAAATTTCTTTCTGATTCTGCGCATTTCTACTTTCACATTACTATTGCAAAAAGAGCTAAATACCTCTGATACATCCTCCACCTCCAAACAAACAAAATTCGGCCATGACACAGAGTTTCGGCGTCTCAAATACTTCTTTAAGATCTGAACGTTCTCGTATGTTGCTGATTTGCGTCGCACTGATAAATCGCCTAAAGACACTCTTTTGCGCATTCCCGGTTTAAGGTCCAAATCGTAACAAGTTCTAAGAGCGTGTTTCAACATTTTTCACTTGAAATTCAGAACCTCATGGTAGTCACAGCATAACTTAAATTAATCAGTAATGTGTCGTCATTGGTCGTCCCGAGCAATAAATTATTTTTCTCTTCCTACGAAAGCGTCTGTTTATGGAATGGAATGGCAATACATCCTGTGTATAACGAGACAATACCAATGTTACAAGGACAAGAGCAACTTGAATCTAATTGCTTAGCATATGTGAACATGGGCTGCTGCACAACGTCATAAGGGCCCTCAATGCACAACGGTCGATAAAGGTTAACCGCGTCAGGTACCATAAATTATTATTAGTTTTCACACGTGTTATCAAATAACAAAAAGTTCTGGAAGTAAACAGCCTCTGTTTGGTTAGCAGTGATAAAGGGGCCGCTAATGTCGGTTTGGCGGCGATAGAAGCTTCTGGTACGATAAGGGCATTCCACAGACTAGAAAAAGTACACGGGGCGATGGTGAGAGACGGCAAAATGCATAGAAACGCCTGGCATAAGTTTTAATGGTCTCTAAAAATGCTTCTCAATAAAAAAAAATGATGTAAAAATCTTGACAAACCTCCAAATGGCGAACGCAAAAAAACCCTTAGAAGTGCAAAAACTCCTTGCAAGACTTCTATATGAATGAAAAAATGATAATTTACAGGTACAAAAGCAGGGCTGTATCACCAAGGGATTTGACAAATTTTACTTTTAACGTTCAGTAGTAAGTGTCTGAGAAAAATCTTAATTATTTCTTATGTAAGCTACGCTACTGATTTTATTATAGTTCAAACTTCAAGAAAGTCGTTACATCAAAACGAATCCTTAGAAAAAGAGCAGGGAGGTATCAAGTGGGAATCTCAAGGTAACTGCAATAAACCCTTTGTTGATATAAACTGATGTCAGTCTTAACAAAAAAGCAAAAGCTACGATTAGCATTGCCACTTTCCCGATTTAAAGGCACAAATTGGAGGGTATTGGAGGGTATTGGAGGGCTCTACATTAACAATATTCCGCTTTAGTGGGCTTAAATTGCATGTACTGGAGCACCTCCATGAATGATTCATTTAAATACATCTTGTAATGTTGCCCGCCAACTACACATTACCCTGTATTCCTTTCAAATTTTGACGTTCGCTCTTAAAAACAAAAACTAAGCGCGACGTTGCCACCAATCTCATATCGAGGAAGACATGCTTAATAGAAAGGGAAAATGCTTTAAAGTATAATGGCGCCTACAGGCTCTTAGGGCGCCTACGCGACATGTCATAAGCTTCCTTTCTCTGATAAGAAAAATGTGACCCACATACAAATGAGCGTTATTTATCTCTTTCTTTATGGAATATCGAAGAATCCTCACAGGCACAACTACCACGAAGTGGCCGTTAACGACGAAGACGCACTTTCACTAGTAAAACTTAGTGAAAACACCATCACTTGCAAAACTATGCGCTTTATCAAAAAACAAAAAAAAACGCCATAATCTCTGGTAATAATTGCAGTATTCTTGCTTGAAGAGCAATTAAAAATAGCAGTGGTACCGTGATGCCGAGGTGCGCGCAGCGAAGCGATTGTGGAAGTACTGAAGCATATTCTCGGTACGCACGGCAAAAATGATTTTATGTATTAAAAAGGAACCATTTCCGGTTTGATGGATAACGAAAAATTACAAAATCAGACTGACGCGATTTCCTTAAGGATGAATCCACTGAACAATATTTTTTATGAGCTTGCGCACTGTCGCGAACACTCTGTACGAAGTACTAAAACATTGACGGTTGCTGCAGTACGACTGATAAGAAACGCATTGAACTGAAACAGCAGCCGCACCAACATATCTCTTCTTTAATCTTTGGGGGTATTACAAAAATAGAACGCAGACATGGCGTGTTAAGTACCACCCATCACCCGGAGGAGAAATACGGCCTCGTGGATGGTGAATTTTGAACATCAACTGACAAAATATTGGTCCGTTTACAGAACGCATCGGGATCTCATAAACAACCTTCAAAAATAAGGAACGACTTCCTTAATGACCTTGATGGGTTTTGATGTTCGGATGCTCCCGTCGACACCCTCATTGATAAAGTCGGTTTATTTAATGCGATCTTTTTTCCTTTTGGGAGAAATTTCGAATAAAAGGTCAAAGGTGTTTAGTCGCTATGGGAACAAACGTTGCGTTGGCAGCATCGGCTTGATCCGGGGGAGTTTTGGATATCTGGGATTTCGAGCGGAATGTGGGTCACGTGCCTAATTCCTAATTCGCACTTTAATGATTTCATGTTTCATTTAACAGATATAATGAGGAAATACTACAGAGGTCGATAAGGCTGAAAACCTCAATGACGCTGCAACGGGATTAGTCATTCGTTATCAGCAAAAAGCGGGAATGATACAAAGACTGACGAATAATCCTAAGAAAGGAGTAAAAGACCTTAGTAGTAGTCACTTTCGGCAAATTCTGAAAGCTGCAGCTCTGGAACTTAAAAACTGAGAGAGATAAGTATGGAGGCAGTGCTTATGAATTGGGGCGATTTAAAAATACCCACTTCGGCTCGGAAAGAAGTAAACCGTCCTCTTTAAGCTTTTGAACCGCGGAACCCATTAGAAATAACTACAGTAAGGGACATGTATGCAAAAGAAAAAAAAACATCACAATTCTAGACTAAATGGCGAAGGAGAATTGTTTTAAGTTAAACACTTTAGTAACTAGTATTTCGAGTATTTCCATACTTAATGTACCTTATCTGACTTGACCTAATAGAAACCGACTTCTTGGCAGTTATTCAATTGCAGCTAGTAAAATAAACATAGTTCCGGTACCAATTCAGTTCTTGCAACGCGTTGCACTGACAAGAAATCGAGTACCACTCCAATTAACGAGTTAATAATACGAGTGTTGACTTTCGCTTTTTTTTAACCAACACCGACGACACATTAACTACGGATTGTGCCCGAGGACAAACGCGGAATTAGCTCTTATTACACCTGCACGAACGCGGAAAAATTACATAGTTCAAGTACTACTTACGACAATCATCTCGGAGGGTTCGAGGACAAAACATTCGTTTTGCCTTCTGGCGCTGCCGCCCGTACGTTTTCCGAAGCTGAAACAAGAAAAAAGGGGCTATTTAGTTTCGTCGAGTGTGGCGGCGTTTACGTCAACAGAGCCACAGATGGGTGCAAGTTGACGCAAATGTCTTCAGAGATGTGGTGTCAAATATCATGCTTTCTTCCGCCGATCGGAAATCCAAGGGAGAAGTCATTTCCTGCAGCTTGAATGGATAATTTTTACTATCAATTAATCAATTCAGCACCGCACCTGCTGCAGGGCAAATATGTTGCTCAACTTGTTTGCTCCCCTCCCCCCCTCTCCCACCAACAGGTGGCATACACGTGATCTATGATACCTAATATTTCTTAACAACAACAAAATTGTTCATAATTTTTTTGCCCGAGATAGAGAGTTGAATTGCTAATCAACCTCCAAGGACGCAAAGATATATGATACGTGTGAATAAATTTTAGGGTACACTTTTTGAATTGCAAATGAATAGGTAAATGTAAAGGTCATCAAGCATTTAGTACGTTTCCCAATTAAATAGATGATATTTTAACTCCACTGCAACAGTAAAAACAACCTAAGTAATTGCGAAATTGTTACGAGAATACCCAGGCAAATACCTTCATAATAATTCTTAGTGCGGAGTTCTTAGGTGCGGCTCGATCGAGCACCATTAAATAGCGTTATATTAATTGGCACCTGAGCAGGCTTCATGATGTACGTAATATTTATTTCTTTGTTCGTGCTTCGGAGGCGATTAGGAGAGTTAATCTCGGATCAGGCTTTAAAGATTCACGCTTGACCCATAAACCAAATGAACTGCGTGAGTGAACAATTTAATCGGATAAGCGTCTGGACACAATGGCGGATGCGCGTTGATATCGTCAAATACAATCAAATTCTGCACAATACGTGCTGAAACTTATTACTTCTTTGCACATGTTTTCCAGTTAAGGTCGGAAGTACCGTTTCAAACCAGTACTGCTCATGTGGCGATTTCAACTATTAATTAATTTCAGAAACGCGTGACTGATTAATCGAACAATTGCCCATAAATTCAACGCCTAATCGCGTTTTCCTGCAGGTCCACGAGATTCGAGCATTAGTTTCGATTTAGGCTTTTACGTAGAAACGAGCTCGAGTCATTGTTACTAACGAAAAAAAGGCGCATAAAACGCTAATTAGACCGTAATTAGGACCCCGAACCAGTCTCACGGGTCTGAGGATTGAACTTTAGCATTAAATTGCCGCTGAACAATGAAAACTGCTTCTTCTGCCGCAGTTGAAAACGTTCGTTTCTATGCCGCAGATGTACCATCATTATTGGGTAATCGGCTTAATAATTTACCTCCATAATTTATGTAATTAATGAATATGCGGTAAAGGAAGAGAGGATGCAGTTACCTCCAACGAAGAAGTCTTATTTGGAACAAAATTGCTACGCGTCACGGTACTAGAAAGTAATGGCAACGAGGCTCAGTTCGTTTGTTTTCAACGTCAAATGTGCCAATGTCAATGTTGCCAAACTCCGTAAGTTGCCTTTTACGGTAAAGTTTAGGCCTGCCTTAATGGCATTTAAGAACATTCTTCAAATTATAAATTCAAATAATCCAGTGATTAAAAAGACATATTAAAGTGGTAATAACGCATCGCTCTTTTGATTCGCAATTTAAAAGAATCATATCCCCTGACTTTGCCACGAAGGCAATTACCACTGCAACCCAAACTTTGCCCAATTGAGACACATGCCTTAAGCCTTAGGGAACAAATCTAAATTAAGGATAAAAAAATCTAGAAAATTCAGTCATAACTTTTCACATTACTTTCTACCTTTAAATGCATAAAAATTTCTTTACGTCAATTTTCACTGCAAAATTCCCGACCATTAACCAATGCAAGCTCATTACGTTTGCGCTGGTAGAACGTTGGTATTTCAGCTTTACAAGGCCAGCAATGATTTTACTATTCACGACAATAACAATAAATTCTCATAATAATAATAAAGATTAACCTGTTGTGTCTGATACAAGATCAACAAGAACTGGCCGAGTTTGCATCAGATTGTTGCCAGGGCCGTAACGGGCAGATTGGTAAATTGAGACCAATCGGTGCTGAAGAAATTGGAATATCTTGCCAGAATTGAGAATTTGTAGATTTAAGGTGGTAAATCGTTACAGCGTGTAAAATGATTGGAAAAATTGTATTCTCTTACCCATACGTATGGGATTCGACTTTCTTGACATCGCGGCGAAGGAAAATGGCGCACGTACTAAATAAGTTTTTGTCCCACTAATTACCCCAATTTTACCATCAATATCAATAAATAAAATAGTCGATCTCTAATGTTCTCCAACCTCTGAAATCACTACTATCACCCGCCAAAAAGAAAGCGCGGGTACCATCAAGGGAAAAATAAATAATGAGCACCATAAAGGGAAAAGCTGCGTCTTTATGTGTGTCACTATAAATTACCACGCACACAGGTGGATACCACTTGCTGAAAACTGAAATTTGTATAGTGAAAGTCATCGACTATCGCCGTAGGCACCACGGCAATTTTCTGCCCCTTTGTACAGTTTCACTCTCAATTGAATAATGACTTCTGGTCCTCCCATCATCGACAGCTCGGAAGGAGGTCGTTCAAGAAAGTACCATCATGCATCTTTCATCGACTAATTCTGTATCGTTAATGTTTAATAATGAGAGGCGGAAATTCTCCCATCAGATGGTGAATATTTAATACTCTAATGAGTATTGGTCCGCTGAAGTCAGACTTCTTTTGAGGAAAATTTATGTGTATTAAATACGTATGGTACGTAGGCAGCTGACAAAATAGGAAAACATACACATGTCGGTCGTGACTGGGGGCAAATGCGCGTCTGCGAATTTTTAGTGAAAGTCCTAAGTTCAACCGATCAAGCTGACTGCACCGTACAATAATATGAGTATTGTTTGTGCTTTCGGAATGCTAAATATGCAAAATCATTAAAATCACGTTAATGTGGAACAACGTATTCGAATGCGACCCTAAAGGTGTAGAAACCAAGCAATGACATCTCGTAAATAACACATACAGACGTTGACCACCTGACTAGGCTTGCGTTTGAATCTTCGTCTAAAACCTGCTTCGCAGAAGACCAAACACTGGGGTCAACTCCTGAAATAGACCCGGTTACTGTATGTTTATTATTTTGAAGGTGACTAAAGGAGAGACACCTCTCTTAATCCTGCAAATTTTCAATTTCCTTAAGCAGTCCCATTTCTAGGTCAGCAGGTCAACACATCGCAATCCGCTTTATCTAAACCCACCTCCTCTAAGTTCTAATTCTCTAATGGAATGGAAGAAAATCAATGGCAATGTTATTCGTCGATGACATTCGATATTGGGACGTCCCCTTAAGGGAGAGAATGCACTCCTAAAAGTAAGATCGAACAATCCCTGCGTTATTAAAGAAATTTATAGATAATCTGAACATGTCCAGAGGCAGCTGCCGTTGATCTCCCTTTCCGAGAGCTCAATATTGAATCGTCTCCTTGGAAAATAAAGATCTGTCTAAAAAGATGATTGCACGAAAAGAGAAATAGCAACAAAGCATTCCTCTTTTCCTTCAAAATTGAAGAAATCACGGCCGCTGACTGAGGTAGAGTCGGCTATCAACGAGTCAACCCGGTGTTGGCATTAGAAGTTGGAAATTTATGAATATTATGAAGTCTTTACAGTCGTAAGAATTAAGTTGTCAGGAGGTTGTGTTAGAGCGTTTCTATCTTTTAGCCAAAAAATACGTCACAGACTTATCAGGATAAGATCGGGTTGTGAACTCTTACTGTGAACTATCTTCAGGTCACCGAGACAAGCACTTTTTAATCGTTCGCTAACTAGGGGCTAGATAACACGATCGCCAGCTGCCGCCAGCTGTACGCGAACAAAGTCCAAATTTCAAAGTTGGAACACATAAAAAACGTATCTAGAAGCGTTCGCAGATAATCTCCAATTTTCAGGCCGCAAAATTCAATTCTTTCCCTTTAAGCGAACAAACATTTTTCTTGGAAATTCGTTGGGACCGGGATCCCGAAACTCGAACTTTCCCTATTTCTAAGTCAGAACTGCAGAGCGGAATGATATATTTTTTGGGGCTGTCGCCCCCGTCTGCACCGGAAGCTGGTGCGCCCCAATTAAACCGTTTTTTGTTATACAGCTGAAGGTGGCCAGAAGGAGCCCCCGGGAAGGGCCGACCCGAGGCGGCAAAAAGCGTTCAACGGGGGCGTTTCGGAGACTTAATAATGGCTGTTTTTGTTTCGGCAAAGGAAAGTGCTGCACTGCAGTACACGACGTATTAATAATATCAATGCACGTAAATATTTGTAGAGCTTTATCTGTGAGATTAGGTTCGAACGCGCTTCCTCGTGCATAGCGATTGCATTATTCGAACCCCAAAGCTTTGACCTACAAATTGCGACAAGAAATGGCTCTCTTGCCGCAGCAACTGGCCCTAATTGTCAGACCAAACAATGCTCTGAAATCAATGGGCGATAAATCAAAAGCCCTCGTGCGTTAACTCGCCCATATTACCGTTAAAAACTGGGATAATTTTTTTCGCGACAAGCGGTATGTATACAGTGTGTGGCCTATTCCGTTAGCCGGAGAACTGATGGCAAGGCATTCGCTGAATGCCATTATTGCCATTATTTGCTGGCAGTGCCACATTGCGGGCATTGACGATGAAGGTTTGGAGTTCCTGAGGTGGCCGAGGGGGCCTTATCAGGCATGAAGCCCCATTCGCACGAAACACTTCTTACGTGCGATGAACGAGCGAGAACAAATTGCACCTCTTCGAGTTACACATTTCAGTCTGCAGTAGGCTAATGTATGTATGTATTTCGTATTGATTTCCCGCACTTTCACGAGAGTGCAAGATATCAAAACTTATGGGAATCGGCCTTTCATCCATTCAGCCTGCCGCCTGCGACTGAAAAATCTCGGTGCCGCAAGGCCTCGTGGGTACGAGTGCCGCACAGGACCGGCAGGATTTCCGTCTAATTAAATCACTTATACAAACCCCATATAGTTACTCGAACATGTCCTTATTATTATCTAATAATTGCTGAAGCCGAAGGGAAGAAAAACCGAAACAAAGGAAACAGTGGGTACCGGTCTGGGCGCACTTTCCAGCACCAATTCCGACAAATTTCCTGTGCTTTTGTGCTGGTCACGCTAATAATAGACAATCAAAAAAGACGGAACAGGTCGATTAATGCTGATTGTATCATCTATGAATGAATGAGGCGAGCACCACCACAGCTGTGACCTTTGCTTGACCCTAGAAGTGCAGCGATTTTACCAGGATCTGGTCTGAAGATCCGTTGGAGCATGAATTGGACTGTTTGAAGACTGCCGCCTATCGACTGTAAATCTAGTATGAGGAACCATGTCGCGTCCATCAAAATCTTAATAACCTTCAACGAGAGAATTTTGCGCTCGAGTGCCCCCGGGGTATGTCGAAGAAAAAAGGATATGAAGGTATGTTTTTCATCAGAGCAATATCAGTTTAAGTCTTCTTGCAGAACCCAATGTGCTTCTTCTTGTTATGGCGGTAAAAATGAAAGAATAAAGAAATTCGACGAGTTTTTGCCTTCTAGGCACGCCTCTAAAGAGGTAGGTTTGACACTGAACGAGTGTTAAATTGAAAAAACAGACATTTTTTGACCTATTGATACGCCACTGGAGAGCATCGCCTTCAGCTGAAAAATCTCCCAAACGTCAAAATTATGGGCGTTTCTTAAAGGGTTGAAATCGAGACACCGCGTTTCAATCCATTTTCGGAACCAAATTATTTAACGATTTTTTTTAGTTTTCACTACGCCACTGGAGCGGACAGTTTTTCACTGCAAGATGTTCGTATTATCAAAAATCGAAATTCTCGTAAACGACAAAATCATGAGCGTCTCTAAAAGGGCAAATGTTTGTCGAGTTGATTGAGACGAAGAGTTGCTTCAGATTCCCGTTAAGGACGCGCAACTAACTGTTTTTAACCTCAACATATTCTCCGTTGTTCGGGAATTAGGCCCCGCTTCACTTAACGCTCTAAATAATCCTGCGTCCTTAATTTCCTCCAGTCTCTTCCCTTCATCAAGCGACATAAAACCAGAATTATTCGCAAAATTGCCCCTTCTTATGAATTTCCAACAAGCGGATGGCCCTAACGAGATCATTTATCCATAAGCGGTAATTTTCCACAGCTAGGGACGCCTCTCTGTTTGTTCCCAGTTTCCAGATATTTTCCGGGCAATTCCGCTGAGATCTCTGACGATTGAGTTTCAGGAACAATATACATATTCAAAGAAAATTGTCGTGAAGATTACTTACTTCCTGGAAGGACCTGTATCAGGGCGATTGCGACAACTAGCTCTCTGAAAACTTGCGTAAAGCGAGTTTGAATGAGAAATTTCTACATATTGCCAATACGTGTTTGGCAGAGGTAACCTCGATTTTTTATCTCAAAGCAAACTGATATGGCCTCCGGGTTCACCAAGCTTTGACCCTACAGACACTGCAATGTTTGTAATTTAGGCGTGTAGACTTTCCCGTCAGGAAACGAATTAAATAAGAAAATAACAGCCTCGTTGTATCGCTTTGCTTTGGGCAAATAATGAGGCAACAGAATGGGAGAAAACCACGAAACGTGTCAAAAAACTCGAAACAATGGAACAATAATGTGACGCAGAGATCGTTAGCAATCTCGTATTATATTTTTCCTTGTAGTTGTGGGCACCGTATGATGTCTCCGCATCTGCCAATTAAATGCTTCCCATAACAAAGCAGGATTATATAACAAAAACACTTATTAACGAATGCAATTATACACAGTAAAACAATCTCCGCCTCTCGTGTGCACCATCGAGGAGTGAAAATCGATGATCATTAATTAAGGCCATCAGTTCCCATGCCTTTATTTCCCCTCCGAAAGAGCCCCATCGATAAATGAAAAATAGAAGGCAAACAACCGTACCGGATTGTGTCCGATATAGAAACAAAATGGCCAGACCAAGAAGGTGGTATTGATTCCGCGCAATTACCTTCCGGCTTTCATCCGTATTGTTCGACTTATCCGCAGGGAACTAAAGAGCTTTTGCACTCCCTGATATTGCCCCCCGAGCGTAAATTAATCATATTTTGCGCTCAAACGTGACCCGAATAAAGTGGAAAACGTGTCTGGATTTCGTTGGGGTTTGGCTCAAATGGGGAACGAACGTCTCTATAAAATGTGGTTGGTGTTAATTTTTACACCCAAGGAGATGTAATGAGATTCGGGAGGGGAAAGACTCGGACCGAGGTGCCAAAACATTTAGATTAGAGCCGACCAGTAAATTACCGAACTATTTCAATCAGTTTTTAACAGTGGTTTAATATTTTATTTATCCACAATTAGCCTGGCAAATTACTGATCAACTCCCGCTTATACTATGTCAAAAGTATTAACTGTCACTGCTATTATCGCCACCGATTCTGTCATTATTGAAGTTCATGGTCAAATTCAAATATCTCTGGACACATTCAATATAACCTGTCTGTCTTTGTCAAATATTTATGTCATACTTTTAATAGTTCTCGTCCCTGCGTTTTTCGAATAAATTTGTTTAAGACAAAGTTTCATTTAATATGCAGTTTAAACGGAGTTGAAGAAAGTCTGAATGCTTAAATCTTGCTTAAAACATATTTAAACCGCATAAAGGGTGATCCTTTAAAAAAATTCTGCTGTAGGCGGTAAACTATTAACGTGGGGAGGTGATTAAGTCATTTGGTATTTACCACCAAACATCTAGGGAAGAGTTAATAGCTAGCGAATTTATCCCAAACATGAATCTAATATCTGCGTGCCTACTTAAGCTTCTTTCAGTGCAGATCCGTTAGTTTTGGACATGAAACACTGGTCTAAATTGTCTAAAACACACATAAATACTCTGCGACTTTTATTTTCAAAGAATCTTAATTAACTAACTCTTAAAACATTCGGGTCCAGGGACTGCATCTTCGGCCATCTTTTGCTCTCGGTTTTTCTGTTTTGTTTACAATCATAACTAACAAATAAATCCCTCGTACCAGACCAAATAATTCTGTAACAGGATATTAACTGGTGTCTATAATATTTGGTCTATAATATATATAACAAACATAATTCACACACGAAACCATTAAGTGACGAATATACTTGTATTTCTGATGTGATTTATATCAAATACCCCAATATCCCTAAACGCTCTTATTTTTTTGACCACTCGAATTTTCGATAAAATTCTTGAATTTCTTGTGTCTTGTAATATGTTGTAGTCTACTATTGCAAATAAGATAGTAGATGTTAACAACAACATTTTGAGACAAGTTGTATATTTTTTGAATAAATATTGTAAACGTTATTACTTATAATAGATTTTTTAAATGACGTTCTTATTTTTTTGGCCATAACTGTATATGGATATAAAGGGAAAGGCTGAAATTTTCAATGATCCTTTTACCCTGATACAGCTCATCTTGTATAACATTACGAGGAAACTTTAGAAGCCGAGAAACTTTCAAAATGAACCATGGAGTCAACTCAGTATGCTTGCTTCTGGCATGGGTAAAAGGCAGAGGAAGATATGTGCATTATTTAAAATTCTTTTAGAAATTTCCAGATTAGAGAAATGCAGATAATCGAGAACTAAAAAAGGAAAATCAACTCAGGGAGAGCAGTGGCATAGCAATTTTCTTAAAGTTGGCTGTGAAGCTTCCTCCGATCTTTTTTTTTGTCTCGGTCCAATGAGATTGTTGGAATCAAGGTCAATTATGACAGGTTGTTTAGTAATGGCTGATGAATAATGGAAAACCGATAGAGATCACCTCGATGCAATTTTTCCGTTTAAATTCGATTAAATCTGGGGTTTTCCGCTTATCAGTCAATCCTAACATTCCAAACTTGCAATTTTTTAACTTTCCACCTAGGAATTCGGCTACCAACAGTCAATTTTAACGCTAACATACTAGGTACCTACTCATTTCGACGTCTCCAACAATTCCAGGGAAATTCCTCAAAATCCCAATGAGTCACGAAACACACAATAAAAAAAATCTCTTCGAAACACTCAGTAACAGGTAGGCCCGGCGATTATTCATTCAATTCTTCGTGTAGGCATGCCAAAGGAGCACTGAACCACCAGGTAAAGGGAAAGTTCCTCGACGGAAAAACACGGTGAATTCGGGCCGGACACGCGCGAAAACCGTTGGAAATCCGCGGGGTAACTTTGATCGAAGTGCAGTGTGCGCGTTTATCTGTTTATCAGGTCCGATTCCTGATAAAAACATAAACAAAATACCTCTCGAAGAGCTTTGTCAAACAAGCAACAACCGCGGTCATCTAGCGAATTCTGCTGTTTTGTGTCGGAATCAGAGGTAGCGCCATGCGCGGAGAATGTTGGAAATGTAAGTTCGGGTTAAGTCGAGTGAAATCGGAATATTGGACTGCCTGCGGCATTGCCATTTTGAGCAAATATTCTTTAAGAATAGCGAAAATTAGAGTAAATCGGATTCTTTTCTGAAGAAAAAGAAAAGAAACATTCCTATTTTTTATCCAAAAGTTTAGATGTCATGCTTTAAAACTCAGACAATGCAAAATCAAGCTTCACCACCGTAAGCCTTAATAATCTTTTTTCCTGGCTCACAAAATTTGGCAACATTGCAGTGAACCCAAGAATGCCTTTCCCTGCCTAGTACAGGACGCGGCTTTTTCAATTTTCTTTATGGATTATTATAAATTTTTCGATCTTATTGAATTACATTTGAGTTTTTAATAACAAACCCACGCACGTATATTTCTGCAAAGTCCTCAATCACCGATGTTATTAAGTTTGCGGTTCTTTTCAATAATGGTCCTTTTTCGACGCCCCCCAGCGGTATCCCACGCTATCACCTCATAACAAATATATACTCATTTGTTTGAGATCTCATTCTTTTTTGGAACGGTAATGCAAGTAGGCGACGAAAACGATTGTTTTTCCATAATAAGAAAGGTGTACTTAATTCGCATCTGCTCTGCATTATTACGTCCTGGCCCACGGATTACAATGTCACACATATTTTTTCAGCTAATTAAGACATGGTTTTTGATCGTAATGATTCATTCGTGGGTCAAACTTACCTTGAACGGGGCAGGAACATAGACCCATCAATGAACACCGAACCAGACAGCAAAATGTACCAGCAAGTGGAGAGCTCTCCCGTACTAGAATTGTGAACTTATTTATCCATTTTTATTAAATTAACACAGAACAACTTACTAATAAAGTACATCATTGGCCAAATGCTTCTCGTATCGCACCACTTTGCAAAGCGCGCGTAAACTCGAATCCCGGAGCGACTGCAACGCTTCCAAGCCGCTTAGTCCGTAATAAATTACTTGAAGATCCTGCAGCGACCTGCAGTGCGGAGGCCGCGCGAGAGCCCGTAGCCACATTCCCTCCCAGTCCGTCATGTCGATATTAGATGGCGCCACCAGCACTATCTACTCGGTAGAGAAAGCGTGTAGATTTCGCGCCCAAATTCAAACTTCCACTGAATATGGAAAGATCTAATAGGGCTTTCCTTATTTGCCATTTGTTTGGAATTTCCATTGTTTTGTTGTTTGTTTGTTGAAACCTGTAAGGAAAAGGAATGTCAGAAGACAAAATGCAAATATATGAAGATGTGGGTTAATGTCGCTTATCAGTTAGCATTCCATGCACCAAGATACCGAAGCTTATCTCTGGTTACATAACTAGAAGGCGGAGTTTGATATACGTGCATACCTGATAACGAGGCGGTTTTCGAGCCCTTAGGCCATTCACCCCCTGCACAGACACCCTTAATCTGCCATGTGGGTGCGGAGAAAAGGGCTTCCCCGCAGGGGGAAGTTTTTTAGCAATTGCTTGGTTCCCTGAGCTTCCAAATTGAACGTAAATTATGTTAAAATTCAGGCCTGAGTCACATACAGACAAGCGAAAGCAATCGATTACAGCCGGCTTGACACTGATTGGGAAACGGCATCTATGTTGAGCTAATAATTAAGAAGAGAAATCTGGGTAGCCGAACGGCCATCATCCAGAGTGGGCGGTATTAATTAATTAATTTCATCCGAAGATACGCAATGGGAGGTTGAAGAGTGGGCAAGATTTTTTGGTCAAAACCACAGAAAAGTCAGTGCAGCCGGAGTAATTAACCCTGAACTCTTATTAGGTAATGTCATGGGTAATGCTACCTATATCAGGCAGATCGGGGCCTTTATTCCCACGCTAGTGTGGCAAAACGATCGTTTATGCACAGCATTATTGAACTATAACGATTACATTTATCACATAGTTCTTTCATGAGTTGCGTTCCTACCTGCCATAGATTGCTTGGAAGGAAACATTTCCGAAAAGCGCTTGCCAAGACACTTTTCTGTTTATAATTGCCATTACCAAAACAAATAACGATGTTTTAATAACCTCAGTAGTCACCATTAATGTTTATTATGTTTTAATTACCTAAAATTTCTCTTACATCTGAAACAAACTGTTTCGCGTTTGGCATGGTGCAAAATGACGGCCGTAGCGGAAATTGGATGCGTCCATGCAGGGCTGGCATTAGCAAGTCGGCCTCCCCGGGCGAAATTTTTAATCATCGCCCCCCTTTCCCCAAGACAAACCAGGAAAGTTCGTTGCCGAGCCGCTGCCCAACCTCGCCTCCCCTTCTTAGGCCATCACTGCGAACATGAAGATTTCACATCTCTTTCTTTCATTGTATCAATTTCCTGATGATGCCCCTTTGATTTCAGAGATTTAACGATCAGCGTGAAACTGATAGAAGCTCATTATGGTTGGAAATTCCATCGACCGTATCGTGACTTGGAGAAGCACCCGCCCATCATCATCATCATCATAGTTAATAAAATTTTTATGTATGGTAATTAATCCTATGCGTGACTGCTTGTGATTTAACGCGGATATTTATTTTACTACGCATATGAGATAATGGAAGCGAGCGAACTGCGCAGGCTTGTAGAAGTGGGTCCCATATGGAACCTGTATACCTGATTTGAGGCTCTAGAGACCTGAACTTGAAGTTTGAGGTACTGCAATTTGGAAATTGTCCCAGAAACTAAAAGCTATTACGGTCCAGTCTACTAAACTAGTAAAGGTCCTCTCAAATCCGTTCTGGTTAATTTCACAAAAATATTTTACATTAAAATTGGGTAGCGTAAAATGGACGTAGAGATACATCTTTTAAGGGAAAAACATTGTTCTTAATTTCACCAGTGGCGTCTCCAATGATGTGACCCTGAACATTTTAAACGAAAAATACAGTACGCCACTGTTTTCTTAATAAAAATAATTTTCTATCACACCATGATGAAACGCCTTGTATAAAAGCAGCGGCGTAGGTAGATATTTCGTAAGGCAGACATTTTCAGGACCACTTCGATACATTTGAGATACAGTCTTGAATTCCATACTTCCGTGATGAGTCGGTCTGCACGGTAAATTTCAGCACGAAACCGAAATAGTCCTGCAGTGTCGTAACCGATGACATCCCACTCGAATAATAATTAATTACAATGATTGGTTAATAAGTGCCCCATTTATGGGGCCAATGCAGGAAATAGCTGGTTACACCATTCTTGTAACTGTAAATCGAAAGTAATCGAGTGAAGACCTGCCAATTCAAATCATAAGCGAATCTTCGTTATGGTTTTTGGTTTCTGCACGGTCATCCATGCTCATATTTTTGCTGCCATATCATTATTTTTAGCTTGATATTTGAAAATGATATGACTCATTCACCTGTAGTCAGTGGTAAATACGGGGAGATAAGCCCCGATATGCACCAAAAATGTATATATTGCGGATGAGATCCCTGTGCTAGGTGCAGTGCCGGCCCAAGGGAGGGGACGAGGCTAGACGACGGCTCAGGGCGGCAGGTCAGGAAGGGTGCGAGGCTTGCTAAGGCCGGCCCTGGCTAAGTGCTACAATCACAACATTATAAACAAGACAAGAACAATGGGTTTTGTGAAATCCTCCATTGTGTTTAATGGTACGACAATGCTTTGGCCAATCTTACCATAAGCAGTCGAAAAAACTGAAGAAAACCTTTTTCGGCTTCCTTTTTCCTTCCTCAGCCTGCGCAATGCTTAAACACCATAAAATCGCATTGTTTGTTCTTTTTTCTGTTCTTACAAATCAGTGAAAGTTGCACTTGATGCCAAAAGGCGACATATCAAAGAAAGCGGTTTGAAGCTTGATTTCTTAACAAAACGAATACCAGAGCTGTTGCTCTAATGCATTATTATCTTCGTAGATTTTACCTGTGCGCATCACAGAGCCGGTCCTGGATTTCTTAAAAAAATGTCTACCAGAATTGTTGTTCTACATGCATTATTATCTACTTAGATTTTACCTATGGGTACCACAGAACCGGTCCTGGATTTATTAACATCGAATGGGCACCAAAAATAAGATAAAAACAAAGCGGTTACATGAATATTGAAATTAGTCGCGAATATGTATGTATATATATGGGAATTCCACGGGGTTATTTCTTCAAAAGAAGCAGAAGTGGCTTGAAAGTGATCAGGTAGAGTGTAATTATTAAAAACCAATAAAAAAAGTCAACGAACTAAGACGTTGTGTCCATGAAAACAATAATAGGAAACCGTAAAACCTGAAGGAAACGTGTATGGTTGCGGGGCTTCATAACTGATAAGTGTAATATGAAATAATACGAGACCTTCTAAGGCTCAAATTTACATTGTCACACAATACGTTAAAGAAGACACGTATGTTCTAGTTGTGACCACGGTTCTCTACCGGGATGCTATCCGTCTTGGGCCGGTTGGTAGACCCCCACTGATTAATGTGGGCTGGATGGTGGATAAAATTCGCGCTCCCAAAATTTCGACACATCTGGACCCCATATTGCCCTGGGTATCTTCATCGAGGTTCTAGAACCTTAAAAATGCAACTTGAAGAATCTCAATTTTGAAAGACTTTGGAACCGAGAAAATCAGCGTTAAAGTCGGCCCGCATCTCGAGAACTGAAGAAGAGAATTCTAAGGTAGAAGGGAGGCTCGGTTAGTTTTTAAATTAGTTTATTAATCTGTGACTAAACAGAGGCGTAGCATCGGACAGTCCAGAAAAGAAATATTCGTGAAGCTCTCTCGCATGAAGGGCAGTCTGTGAGCTGCATCAAGGACCATCAGAATCTCCCGCAGGGCAAGAAAATATCTCACATAATGTCCTCTTTTTTGATTTTGTTGTAATAAGTGCAATTTTGCATGAGCGAAGCAAAGAACATCGTATCATTAGTCGGCCGAAATCAAGGACAGATAAAAATACAAATTGGTTCATTAGGTGCGGCCTTTAAATCCCAACGCGTTTAATCAGATCAACACATTGTTTGCATTATCTATTTAGGTGTACATACACAAGAGCCAATTAAAATAGATTCGCCGTTACGTGCTATTACTCATCATGATCAGCAGAGCACCATTTCCATTTTCATGTCGCATGTTATATTCCAATAGAAGAAAGTTCTATTTACTGGACGTCCCAAAATTGATTTTTTGTCACTTCTGTCTGTGTTACATTGTTTTGTTCAAAAATGGCTCATTACGTCTCTGTTTTCTGAAGATTTTTGGATGGAAATTTTGAGATTTGTCAGATGGAGCAGGAAACGGAAAAAAACGATGTGATGAAGGCTGATTTTGCTTGAGTGGATGTGGGGAAGCTAGGAACAGGCATGTTTTCAAAACTCAGTCTGACCCCATGGATATTCTGGTGTAGGGGGACGTTGCTGATGATAAGCAACCGTATACTTCCGAAGCAGTCAAACTTGCCAGAAATTGCCTCACCCCCACAAAATCGAGGAAAATATAACTTGAAATGAGAAAAAAAGGATGCTAAAATACGGAAATCTCACTTGAGACGCCTCAGGGAGGAATCAAAACGAACCGAAACCCGATTGAATCGAAATAGAAAATCTGATAGATTCTCAAGTGTAATAACAACGCCAGCGCAGGTGGCATAAATGTCAGATCAACAACGTGATCGCCACACGGTCCCTTATAGGCCAAGACGGCGGTGTCATGGCCGACACCTATCAAATTCAACAGTCGACAGTCGTGCAAATTTCGCAGCATGCTGCGAGGCAAAAGGTTCGAGGCTCGATCCCTATCCTGCTCAAACGCCGTTTTTATTTGAAAAATGGCAATTTCTGATGATTAATTTGGCTGATTTTTGTTTTACATCACTGACCTCTCGGTCGTGCATCCTGTAAACACACGTATTCATCACCTGTTTGGCTCCTTTATCGCTGCAACGACAGGTGCAACGCTCGGTAACCGAAGAACGCGAGACGAAGATGGGAAGAAACCTAAAAACACCATTTGAATATTACGAAGAGCGAGCTTGTTCGCCATGTTGACCGACTTCCTCGGGAGGCTGCCTGCATCTTCCGTTATCTTCGGCAACATTCCTTTTACTAACCGCTTCAAATAGTGTTGATGAAGGCGCTCGTTTTTGGTCAGGGGCGTTAATTAATTCGCAAAATTATATCTTGAAGACCCTTGGGACAAACAGCTGTTTCGCAGGGTTTTTGGATCTTCAAATAGAAAATAGACTGTATTGATTGATTCTCATTTTGTGTTGACTCTTGGCTACTTTCCACATTTACTAAGCCTGGAGTTTAAGGCAGCTAGGACGGCAATACTGAATTATGTGCACGAGCACTTTCATTTCACAGCTAAATTTGAAAGTTAAAAATGGATTTTTTGAGGGTCCACAAAGTCTCCCTGCGGTCAAGTGTCTTGTTCAGTATGGATAAAATTCTTTTGGATTCTATCAAAATTTTCCTCTAAACGAAAATAAAAGACCTCACCTTCACTTTCCTCTCCAAAACCTTTTGGAAACTCCAACAGCTCTATCCAAAACACGTAATCCAAGAACGGGCACTAACGAACAAAAAGCGACCGTTAAAACAAACGAATAAACACAAAATAAAAACCTAACGCACACGACACAGGTGGCGGGATCAGGGGACGCGCGTCTCGCTCGCCGTTTGTTTCGATTCGCCGTTGTTATCGTGACGGCACTCAAGGTAAACTAAGGTACTGAAAACTGACTGACAACTGGTTCGAGACCGTTGAGCGGAAAAATAACGCTTGACGTAAATAGAGACGCCTGGAGCACCGATATTAACGTTAAATATTAACTTGAACCGCGATACTCGATAATTTTAACTAATTTTCTTGTCACATCAAGGTATGTCACTGCGCACGAGCAGTTATTTTGAAAACCATTGGCGCCACGTCAGACAGATATGAAGATGTCACCTTCGATGCAGCTTGTGATGGACTAACTAGAAGTAGAAAATAGAGCTGCAGATTCACAGATTCATAAGTAAGCAACGAGGTCTATCCGCAATCTTTATTATAAACTCATTTATTACTACATCCTAAAAACTGGCATTTTTAATGCTGTGAAAATATTGGTACTAAATGTGGGACCATTATAAAGTTATCTTTCGTTCCTTTTTTGCTTTGCCTTAACGTTACGGAACATCATCGACAAATCTCTATAGCATGCGTTATAAATTGACCGTAAGACACTCCGCATTCAGCGTCCTGTGTGTGTGTGTGCGGCTTTTCTTCCTCTTTTTGTTGGTTTTCTTTCATATGACAGAACGAAAAAGGAGTCGGATAAAGCATGACTTGAGCCTTAACCCACGGCCTTAACCGCTTCAGGAGCGAATAATCGGACGATTCGGGGTCTCGCTTTAAAGCGTGGCGAAAAGCAAGGCTTCTTTTGTGTTAACTCTGTGGTTATATGCAGCCTTGAATCGTAATGCCTTATTATAAATTTGCACAAGTTTTCGTACAACTGAACAACGTCCGCTAAGGGTACCATGTAGCAGTCTTCCTTTCGGCGTTACTTCCATACCTATAATATTTTAAGGCAGAAGCTTTGTAGGTGGACACTGCTCGTTAAAATGATAATGCCATGAATCACGTTACTGATTTGGCAAACAAAAAAACCGTGTATGATACGCGATATATTGGTGTTTTATGGAATCCTGGATGATTTTTTTGAATTTAAATAAAAGAAACAAGATTATTCAAGTTTGGTTTTGTTAGTACAGATCATGGGAAAGTTTGCTTCACCATCATGTCAAGAAATAATATCACTCAAATACATTTTATATTGTAATTTTTAGCTTGAATTCTAGTTTTTATAAATAAAACAACGAAAGCCTGAATCACCAAAATGCTAAAAGAACCAAATAACTGGATTAAGTTCACTTGAGCTTATCTAATATCCATATCTTTCTTTTTTTTTTCATGTTTAATTTTTTGAGTAATCTCAGATCTTTTCTGTACTTTTGCCCTATGAAAATTATATACAATCAATTATCTAAACTATGGTTTGATGCAAAAAAACGTTTAAAGCATGTAGATTCATAATTTGGCCTTGCTATAACATTATGAAAAACTCTTTTCCATCATCCTGTCAAGAAACTATGGAATATATGCTTTTAATTGTAATTTTTAATAATTTTATTAATTATTGTTATCTAGGCTTTTATGAACAACTGATGAGTGACTGATATAACAAAATCATAAAAATAAAGAAAAACCTTATTAAAGAGTCACTTCAAATTATCCGAATTCATGTATTACTCCTACTTGAAATTCTATTTTTAATTTTTTTAGTAATTTTAGAGATTTTTCGCTCATCTGTCTCATAAAATTTGTATTAAATTAATAGTTTTGAAAAAGACTTGACGTCAAAAATGTCATTTAAAACTAATTCATGCTTTGGTTTTGTTATAAGCGCATGGAAGTTTCCCTCCTCCATCCTGTCAAGGAGCTAGATTGTGTTTTCCGTTTTTACTGCAATTTATAATCAATTGACTTATCTAAAAGAACATTTATTAACACTTAATAATTGCACTAAAATGTACATTTTATTTATTTACAACACGTCCGTCCATTACAACTGGTAGTCAGCATAACATGCTGAAGTTACAGCCCCATTGGGATCGAACAGTTTCGAAGCTGCTTGGAACGCCACCATGTCCAGACTTCCTTGATGGTGATTATTTTGAGTGAGGGCCATATTGCCGAGAATTATTTCTCTGAAAGTTAAATAAGAACAATATCTCTTAAAGCGTATTTCCTCATTAAGCCCCGTTAGAACTAACCAAGCCCAATTACTTACAGATAATTTACTCGTGCTTCTACTTACGGCCTGGATTGCGGAGTCCTATCTCGCTGCCTCCTGTTTTTGAACCAATTCGAAACTTGCGTCAGTGTGAGTCCCGTCCTTTTTGCCAACGCCCTTTTCTCATCTGGAGTGGGATATCTAATAATTTCTAATATGATAGAAACAGTAATAATTACACGACTAAGTTTTAATTACCTGTTCCTGGCATAGCACTCCTTCAAGGCATTCCTACTCCTCTCTTTGAAGCAGTACACAGTCTCTTCCCCATCCCAGATAGTTTTTGGCAGCGGATACTTCTTGCGCAGTCTGTATTTATCCACCGCACCTAAAAGTATTAAGTACAGAAAATATAAAACTGTAAGGTAAGGAAATCTGAAAATTAGCTAAAAATTGATTTTTTGAATAAACCTCATTTGGCATAATCTTGCACTCGTGCAGCAATCGAGCAAAATGTTCATCTTCAAAACTCACCCAAAGGTCTTCCTCTAACCTTTTCGGCCTCTTTGTAATGCGACTTGAACCACAATGTCTGTAGTTCAGTGTGCCATCGGGGGTGAAAAGTGTGATTTTCCAATATTGAGTACAGTTCGTGGTAGAATCCTCTATGAAAAGCCACTGCAGCCCTGGCTCTCAGTACGCTCTCATTGTTTTGAAGGGAGTCACTTTCGGGAAGGTACCAAAGGAAGGTGGATAAACGGTCCAGGTCCCCTCGTTGTTGCAGAGCTTCGCACATACATTGGACCTTCGTATGCAAAAAAAAAATGTATTTTATGTGAGAACTGTATTTTTAGGCACCGTTTTAGCGCTCCCAAAAATCGGATGTTAATGGGGCTTCGTATGTGTCAAAATAATAGAAATAACAGAGAAATTACCAAAAAAAGGCATTTTCCCTGTTTTAAAAAACAGCAGGACGAAAATTTGCTGTGATTGGGGGGCGATATTTGTTTATTTATTGTAAATGCGACAGCCGTCGCTTGAGCGGAAGGGTAACCGCTAGCACAAAGCCATAGACGAAAATAATTGGAGGAACCAGCCACATAAAAAGGGTTCCTTTGATGACTTGTAGGCACAGTTACCAATTTCGTAGAATTTCTAATAAATCTAGAAGAATTCTTACTTGACCCACTGTGAAAAATTCCTTAACAATTTCTCAGTGATAAAATAAACGAGATGTGAAAGAATATGCCCATTTGTAGTACTCAAAATTCAATTTCACCATTGCCGAGTCAGTGCCAAAAAGTTATAGTCGATAACTCTATTAACGGTTAATTTAACTCCAATTAGGTGGTTTTTTCCCGAGTGTTTACATTTTGGGGCATAAGCCCCAAAAAACTTTAATGTATCAGGAGGCGTCAACAAATGATAAATTTCAAAAATAAAAAATTGTCTAGAAATATCTCATACTTTATGCTTTTTAACCGTTGAATGAAATTGATGAAATACCTACATGTTTGTTGTAATTCTGAAGCCATTTTTCCACGGTAGTACCTCTAGTAACTTGCAAGTGACATACAATACCTCTACTTTCCTGACTTTGTTGCAGAGAGGCAAAGATAAAGGGACTTGACATTAGAAACTTAATCTTATGAAAAAAATGCCAGTTTGTTAACAAGAAATCTTTAATTTAACTGCATAATAAGCGTTTTAGGCCCGGTTTTTCAAACTTTTAGCTACTTTGCCAGCAAAGTCAAACGGGAACGAGGAAATCGATGGTCAATTTCTTCATTTTCATAGAAATTATCTTGCTGCCAAAGCCACCAGGACTTAAAAAAAACATTCTTTATTGTAGTCGCTATGAACAGCAATAACTGTGGAACAAAAATGCCTATTTTTGCTTTTTCAATTTTTAGAGAAAAACATGTACCTGATCCGCAGAAAAGCTCACGGCTTTCTTCCCGAAAGCATCCACTTTCAGCACTACACTCTCCCCGCTTTTCTCCCTGTTATTGCTACCACCGAAATATACAGTTTTCTCACCTCCGCCACTATCATCTGCACCTTTCTTAAAACTACCCCCATACAGCCCCAAACGCTTATTTTCTCCTATGCCATCCGCACTTTTATTGCCATTTATTGCACTACTGTTCATGGAAACCGATGTTTTTATCGTGGTAGTACTACTGTTCAAAGTCGTCGCTGAGCAGTACTGAAACCTACTATTCTTCCTCCCATTACCGGCAAAATAATCCAGTTTTCCATTGGCGGTGAAAAACAAGTTGTCTGAATAATAACTCATATTCTGCTGCTGGAAAGTGTCTCCTTGCGAATCGTTGGAAGTGCTGGAAGAGCCATCCATTTTCTTACAAAAATTCCTTATTTAGTACCATCGAAACACACTATAGAAGTCTAACTGAGAGTCGCACTAATAACTCTGAACCAACAGTCCTAAAGCGAATATCAAATATCAAAATCAGAGCGCTTTTCCTTTAGTTTATGGGGAGGGGCTTTTAGGATTCCACAGCCAATGAGGGAGGTCTGCGGTGGGTTGTCGTGGTTACGCAATAGGTGATGAGCAAATCAGGGAATGTTTGGGGTTGATGGGCAGGAGGGATGTTCCAGAACAAAGGATGCGTTTTTTGAATCTATTTTTTATGTGAAGTTTTAGGGTTAATATTTCAGTTGGCAGGCGCTGTGTGTATAAAGATTTAGTGCAGGATCTAGAATCATAATTGATTGTACATGGGGTTTTTACTTAAATTTTACTATTTTCTGAATATTTTCTGCAGGGATCAGCAATTCTGTTCATTCTCCTCTCTAATATTTTTTCAATCAATTCTGATATGTTTCCGAGCCTAGACCTGCGAGTTACATATTGCAGAAATTCATTCTGGGTTGATAATTCCTTGATAACAAAGTTTGAACAGGCAAAAAATGGTTTGGAAACAGATTCCCTTTCCCTAGAAGGCGAGGAGATAATGATCTGCTGACTCCCGTCGCTTCAGAGATATGTATGTATATCTGGTACCAGTCTCTGATTTTATAGTATTCCGACGAACATTTGGCCCTTGTGACATTTCATTGTTCTCATGGCTTACCTCGCAACAGAAAAAGTTCATTAATTGATGGTACTCATAAACCCTTGGCAGGCCACAGAAGTACTTAATTCAAAATATTTCGAAAACAATTAGACATAAGATTTTTTTTCAGAATGCCTTTTTAGTGTAGACGGGTTCACAGTATCGGAATTCATAAAAATATATAGGGTATCTGTTTTTGGAGCTCTGCCATGGGGATGTTGGTAACCCTAGAATATTCGATGGCGGTGAGATTGGGGCGAGGTTGCACAATTTAGTACACAAAAATAACGCACCCTTACAATTTATTAGGAGCGCTAAAACACACCAATACATCCACTATCCAGATTTTTGTTGAATATCCTGAGTCCATCAGTGGAAAACACATATTTTTATATTCAAAAATCGAATCATTTTTTAGAAAATTTGGCAGATAATGCATATTTTTTCGCTTAAAAGATCATTTGAAAAATGTTTTCTGCATCATCTCTACACAACGGATTATTTAGGCATTTTTATCGAAGGTAGCCCTGGATCGCCATGTGGTTGAAACAATTGAATATTCGTATGCGTGTCGCATCGAAGATCTCAGGGCAACGCTGAAAGTGATGATCGAGCTACAGTTTTCGAATTAGGCTTGAAAAGTACAGTGGCTCGCCAGGTCAGTGGAGCACGCCATAAATTAAGTTTTGTGATCATGTTATGAATCCCACTCAGTTCTTTGCGCAAAGAAATTAATACCACAATCCTTCTAATAGATAAAGGTGCCGCAACAGCCATAATGGGCTGTGTACTTAGTCAAACATGTAAGTTACGGTATTGATCCATATCCAGGGTTGTGTGAAAACATCTTATTTTTCTGGTTGTGGTGGACAGGGACGTTATATGACCACAAACTGTGGTTACGTTCATTTTCAACTAACCCGAACTAACCCCTTCTCGATGCCTACATGAATTATGCTGAAGTGCACACAATGAAATCCCCATGATTCGAAAAATGTCTAATTTGCTTGATTTAAGAACTTTTTTGGGCATTTAGGAAGAATTCACGAAACACTCTAAACTTTCATTATATGTAGTTTCGTAAAAATGGCAACAAGGCGTTATTCACTTGTCAAAGTCACATGGCGCAAGATTTTGACAGAAACCACGGAAGATGAGTATACGAGGGACAATCGCAAATTTTACGCCTCGATTTTTGAGCTGTAGGTGTTTTCCAATAAAGTAATAATGTCATGGCAAATTCCACTGATAAGTTAACTGCGGAATTTGTTGTTGCCCCACCTCATCGATGTTTAATAAAAAAAGGCAGGAATGCTTACTAAATTATTTTTGCACTATTATTTTTCCTAGTAAAATTCACTATTATTTAACACCGCTGTTACATGAGAGCTATAGGCAACTTCCAATACAGGAAAATTCCCAATACGTTCTGTAACACGATTACAAATCTCATCATTTGAAGCCTGTTAGACATTCCTGGATCATCCTGCACCTGTGTAACTAAGGCAACCTCTTCTCTCCAAGCCGTAAGGGCGTATCCCGACAAAATGCGCGGGGTGAGTCCCGGATAATTGAAATGATTGCCGTTCCCTCAGGATTTAATTATAGGACAGATGTAACTGGATAGCGTCGACGATAAATCACGCACATTAACGGATTTTTCATGTGTAATTACGGTTTTCGAAATAACAAGCCAATTAGGTGCGTTCACCCCCTTATGTGCATGATCAACTTGTATTGTCGTTATAGTTGTTATAAGAGTTTCTATCTCTTCACTGCATCGAGGCTTAAAGGTATTTTGTGCAATTGTACGTATCGGAATTCTTTACCTGAATAAAAGGTATTAAGGCTTTGTAGGTGTCAAGAGCGTTGACATTTTAGGGAGATGGTTCTTTTGGGGATTAGGGCCCTTTATGAGGGGCCTGTTAGCTGGGTCTAGCTGGCCTCAGCGGCGCCTTTAAAAAAATTTTTATACGCAGCATTGAATAAAAACATTAAAAAATCCGAGTTTGGGTACCTTCACTATCCCTCTCTTTTTCACTCTCTCTCTCCCCGCCCCTCTCCCCACTCTCTCACTCTCTTGTTTTTTTAAGAACAGAATTTCCCAGAATTTTCCTATTTTTCCGGCACAGAGAAATGGTGAGATAAGAAAAGGCTATAAAGTTACCTGTTCTTTGATCTATAGGACCTAAAGGTGATAAATGTAATTCTTCCAGTTAAGTGGTTACATCATCGGCGAGGACTAATCCAACACCAGTAGCTGTCAAGTGACGTGTATTAAAGGCCCTTAAACCCTTGACAATGGGCCTCGACACGCCCATCACGCCAGATTTGAACAATCTCCCTTTGATCCTACATGTATGTTTTAATAGACTCGTACCTATCCCGGTTTATCTGCTTCGGGGTCAGTGCCGGACTCGGGATAATATTTTATGTGTGTCATGACAAAGAAGAGATTGAACGAAAGGGTATTTTAAGGAAATTTTATGCGACAATTTCGAATATTGAGGCTTTAGTTGATGACTTTCGCGGAATTCTAATTTTGCCGCATCAGCGCGAAAATCCCCACCTGCGCACAGCCTGCTTTAAGCCCTAAATCAAGTCCATAGTTGGTTATTAAATAGTTTATTATCAGAACTTTTCCTTCACGCTTTCAGATGAGGGAACTACGCTATCTTGCTCAAAAAAATTCAACGAAAAGGTGTCCGTTGGAGGACCAACTTTAGTCTTCCAATAGATTGTCTCCTTCAGCTGCGGAGGTGATGACTCTGATGGTCTGACAGGCGCCGACACCACATCTGCCCAGACCGACCGGAGGCACCTGCGCGCGCATATGTCAGCCCGAGAATCACCCACCCCCATAGATTTCTCCAGAACTTCGTGGAGTAGGCAAGAACTGCGAGGAGGATTTGGAAATGATAAATTTCAAGGTCAGTGATGGTATTATTGTTATATCGCCAAACAGCCAAAACAAAAAACCCTGATGGGTCTAATTGTATAATGCAAATTTCGCACATTCAACCGGACACCTCGCAGCAGGCGACGTGCGGTGACATAAGATTTTCCAGAAGCGCCAGGCGCATCATAAGCATTTCCCACGCTCTAGAAAAGTTGTTTTTGCTGGAAAAAAAGCGCTGAACTCATTCGAAAATAACATCAGGTAAATAACAGGAAACTGAATTGATTAATTCAAATTCTCTCTGAAGAGGGGCATTTGTAGAAACGCCCGTAAAAGACCATCAGGCACAAAAAGATTATTTGCGACATTACAGGGTTTCCAACAAAGGCCGGTTCGGGTTACAGGATTACGTCGAGCGAGGGGTTTACAAGCATCTGGATTTACAGGGCCGGGCTTGACGTTTATTGCGCATTCCCCGTTCCGGTTAATTGGAAATGACACGACCAAATGAGTTTAATTTCTTTCTGAAGGAATAGTTGGTGATTTCGGTCGCATATGTGGCAGGTACCGGGAACGACTAAGACAAAGAAGCAAACGCTGCTAAAAGGCGTGGACCTGGGAATAAGGGTCAAAACACGTCCATTCGATTTTTTAAAGGCCATAAATATCGGAAATTTATGGCCTTCTAATTAAAACGAGAGCAGACCGACGTGTTTGTTTAACCATTTTTATGTCTTATTAACATATTTTTTCGTTTTTTTAAGGCGTAAGAGCCCTATTATACAGAGGTGGTAAAAAACCCAGGGCTGTTCCTTTTTTGATAAATCACTTCAGGAAAAGGTGTTAGTTTCCTTCAAATTCTAGTAGTATTAGATTTCTAATTAGAAGGCATAGATGGCAAAAGACGAGGAACAAGAAAACGAGAATGTGCACTGAACAATTGCAGCAAGCCACAACACAGATTTTTTCAAAAACCACAACCAATATACGCCACTGCCTTTCTTGACCTTTACTACTTCGAAATTCCTTCTAAGGTCCTTAACTTTGAGATAACGATTAGAGATCGGCAGAGGCATCCTAAGGGAAAAACTTAAGGTCAGAAACACATCGGAAAATCACAACAGAGATCGTGGGCCAGCAAGAATGCGCCCACATATGAAAAGCGACATTTTAATTTTATGAAATACAACATTTTTAAGGCACTCGTAAACAGTCTGCGCCACTGACTTTAGTGGGATTTATCACCTCCAAATAACCTCTACAATCCGTGGTTCTCACACACCGACTGAGCAATCAACTTTGAATTTTCATCATTTTCTCATGGTGCCTGGATATAATCTACGGCACTGACTTCCGAGGTGATTTTACTGCCTTGAAATTTGTTCGAAAATCTTTGGTTTTGCGACGTTAATCAGCGGAGCAGTGGAGGCGTGTTGGGAGGGAAACTTAGGGCCAGCAATAAACAGGAAAATAGAGATCGTAGAGATCCAAAAATACGCTCTTACGCACTCTAAGCGGTGCGATATTACTCGTAAAACGGCGCTTACTGAACTGGTTCGACTCCCATTACTGCTTTGTTAAATTCCTTTTTTTTTGGATATTAAAAATTGGGAAAAAACTCAAAAACTTTCTCATAAACTTTATATTTTCTATTTTTAATATTACATAATAATTGCAATTCAATAATTCCCTTAAACTAGAATAATAAACGATATGCAAGTGTACACACGATATGCACGGGACAATTGTAACGACTATGCAACGTTATTATTGAATTTGGGATTGAATTTTAGCCCGTTTAATTCTGCTTATTAGTCTACAAGTAATTTATTAAAATGTACATGGCATTGAGTATTCTGCCTACATTAAGTAACGTACATTAATATCTATTATTACTAGTGTTATTACTATTTTATACTTTAGTATGGAAGACAGGCCATGGCTCGATGTAGGGCCAATAATGTTTGAGAAAATTTTGCAATTGACGGAAATTGACGTTACGCTGGGATAATCCATGAACTCAAGAGTCAAAATAGTCCGTTATTCTCGAAGAGGTACTCGCGTTACAAACCACATTCAGTTAAAACTCCAAATCTAAGCCCTGGAAACCTCTTTATTGGTTGCGCTACCCGAGATTTCGCCCTGAGGGCTCCGCCAGACGCATTCAAACTACAGACGCGCTGAACTAGGAATATAAAACAAATTAAATTTGAATATGTAGTTTAGCGCGTTTAAATTTTGGTGATACATTGCGAGTCTGATGGTGCCCCGGGGGCCGAAACGCGGGCCAATGAGACGGTTGTTACGACTGAGGGTTCGGGTCCTGGCTCGATTTTGCCCGAGGAAAACCGAATTTAACGTTGTTGATTTGACAAGGGCGTGTAGAGAGGACCGTACAAAAACATATAACAAAAACTGTATTAAATCCCTATATAAAACTACCTCTAAGTGGTACTGATATGGAGGTCAATATTTACATTAATTATTGGTTGTGTGACAACTCAGGTGAAATTGGCAGGAATCAAAATACATCGATATTGCGGTTCCCAAAAACCCAAAAATTTATCATAAAATCAATAAAGTATTGCCCTTATATTACCCCTAACAGAATTTAGCACAACCTAATTATTCTTACGTTCGTAATATATTATATACACAAACTACATTAGTAATTATTATAGTAATATGAAAGAATGCCAAAGTCGCAATTGTACGTGTGATACGCTAAAAAATCTAATATCGTTCAAAAATGGCTTTATTAAAGAGTTCTCAGAGCAGAGGAAATGTGCACGAATTATTTAAAAGTGACAGTAAATATTAATTGGCAAACACGTGAAAAGTCCTAGTTTCACACCCATTGACCCATCATTATTGCACAACCTCAGATGAATCCCATAGGCGCAGATAGGGGGGGGGGGGGGACACACAAGCCGTTTTGAGCAATGTATAGCTTATTTATCATCAAGATAGACACGATCAAAACAATGATAAACGAATCATCCACCACGTGACCAACCGCAGATTGGTCTACACCTGCAGCTGACGAATTGTTTTTCCAGGGCAGCAATCAGTTTTATTTTTGTTCCTTTTGTACGCGCCTACATACACATTATCGATTGGTATTTATTCTTGTTTGTGATTTGCTGATATCCTCAAACATTTAAACTTTTAATTTATTAAATCACTTTAGCAATAAGCTCACATATCGTCTCTTATTGCATTACAGAGAGCCTAAGTGCGGTCCTGTTCAATAGATTTGCTGTTACTGTGCGCGTGCGTTTGTTTCGATCGTGTCTGTCTTGAAAATAAATAGACTTTAGATATGTGTTGTGCCTCAATCCTGCCCTGAATTTTAAAGCCCGCTTGCGCCTATGGCCCAGAATACGTTAAACTTGTGAGATGATATGTTGATCCGCGTATTTTTTGATATGAAAACATCACCTTTAAATTGAAAAAAATCAACCGAGAATCCCATCTTACTCCATAGTGTTATATTGCACGTTCTTCACTTTATAATACCTAAAGGCCCCATACCCGGTCACTATAGCTAATGCTGCTATAGCCAGTGTGGACCCTACTGCTATAGGCGCTGCTTCACTTCTGAAACATTCCCCAAAAACCTCATTTAATATCCAGTTTCCCACCAAAATCCCAAAGTATGTACCTGAAGCTTCTTTGAGCCTTGCAATGATACGGTGTGGAAAAGTTCTCACTGCGATACATGAAGGCCTGGATCTGAAGGGCTCGAAGTAAGAGGGTGCCGTGGACGTCCTTGGGGGGCCGATCCGCCGGGTCAGTCCTCAAGTCGATGCTCACTTCTTCGCCGCAAAGGTACGACCTGCCCACTGGGGTGGGCATCACCATGCTATTGTTGTACAGCCTGATGGTTTTGTCTCTCGTTGTGATGCCGTGGAGCTGGGGAATATCCACGCTCACTGTGATTTGGACGTTGGAGAGATACCAATGCTCCCCCCCAGGAGTCTACATGCGTTTAATTTTTGGAATCATTTAAGGTGGAGATAGTCAAGTAATAGTACCTTGGCGAACGACATGGTCAAGCTGTAACCCGTCCAAGCCAAATTTATCTTGACGTATTCTTCACCGCTGCAGTCTCCCACCACCATAGCGGTTTCGGGGATGAATGAGTCGGCTTGTGTTTCAATTCCATACAATTTAAATTTTACCTAAATAAAAGAGTTATTTAGCTACTTCGTCAAAATCATTAAATAATCTATAACAAACCTCAACGACGGCATCAGTCTTCAGTAAAATACATGTGGCGTCTGTGTCTCTATTAATCAACCTGTAAATAGCAATTCCACTGTCTTCTTTAGGGGGTTTGGTGGTGGTGGTGGTGGTGGAAGTCCCGCCAGCAGCAGCTGTAGCTGTGGATTTGAGACGTGGTCTTGGGGTGCCTTTATTATTTAACTCGATGGAGTCTACTAGACTTGAAAGAGAGGTGCCTAAAATAAATTTTATGTTTCAGCGATAAAGGCCAGCTTGATTTATAGCTTGATCCATAGGCGTAGCCAAGAAGGGGGTTTGGGAGGTTCTATTGATTTCAAACTATTGTATAATATATATCACTTATACCTTATATATCGAGTTAATACAAATTGCATTCACCATCTAATGCAGAAGATACAGTGCATTCTTATTAAGGCCGGTTATTTTTTACCTGAACCCCTCCCGTAAAAAAGATTTCTGGCTACACTATGTCTTGATCTGCAGTAAAACTCAAATCTAGTCTGCCATACGCTCAATAGAAACTCAAGCCAAATGAGCTAGAGCTATTCCGAATTTCCTGTATGGATTGCCTGACCATCAATCTTGCTTGAGAAGCTGTATTCGTACAGGTCGTCCGTGTTCCTCAAGCGCTCACTTTATAGATCATTTTAAGGATTTCCTTGGGTATTTCCTGCGGATACTTACAAAGGAAGACGAACTGGAAACAAACACTCCCGAGACGAGCCATCTTTGAGGCCTCAACTTATTCAGAACGGCATGGACGTTTAGACTGAACCTATCCAGCGCGATTTTCGCGGCACTGAGTACTATTCTGAGTGGCCCACGCAAAATCGCCCATGGTTATCAATAATGGAGCGCATGCGTTCGTCGGGAAAACGTGGGAGATGGTTTTTCATTGATGCCGATTTCCACCCTCTGGATCGGGGACAGGACGCGTGCTCCAAGTAATAGAGTGCGTTTTTCTTCCCTCAATACGATTTGAGGTAGTTTCCTAGATGGAAATCGCTTTGAACTTTATAACCAGAAACTCGTTTGCCTAATTCTACCTTATCAACAGCGGTCCTTGCTGGGTCACAGCTTTAAATCACCTTGACCTGATGCAACGCGAGACAAAGCCTTTATGTTACGCTAATTCGTAACAAGTTGTACAATCAATATATTGCCCTAGTTGATTGCAATAAAATCAAACAAACATTTTTAAAAAATCAAAAATTATGCAATACTGTTTCTTATCGATCTACCTGTAGACTAGGATTATCAGTTTAGGTTTAAATTACCCTGCGTAGGAGGGGGTGATAATTATTTATGCATATTACGTGGGTTGTTTCCTTTTTGGGGCATTGATCAATTTCCGGTTATTGAGTATTTAAATGGCAAACATAAAGGTAAACTGGGTCATTTGATTTATGTATATGAAATGCTGGTTATGTTGAAAATGAAGAAAATTAAGCCCAAGTTATTAACATTCATTGTTAATAAAGTTAACATACTAACGCAATGAATTTATTAACGATAGAACACTTTCGACAATGTCTATAAGCGAGAGGCAATGCAAAGATTATTCACCATATTGTGCAGAAATATGAAGCAACTATGGGAAAATGGTAACTTAACACATCTTCAAATATAAGTTTTAGCCTTTGAAGTTGATATATTTATTCCTTTTTCCCTAAGAGAAATTATAATTAAATAGCCATTTCTGCTTGCTGGGTTTCGAATATGCCATAACAATAAAAGCTCTTATTCTGCAAACAATAAATTTATTCAACAATAATATTAAACGCACATCAATTTATCATGCATCATATTGTACAGAAATGTAAAGGAGATGTGAAGAAACGGTAATGTAGTAATTACTTAAGAGTATATTTGAGTCTTTATTTTTTATTGTTTCTTTTCCTTTTGATTTTTTTATTGAAGTATGAAAGGTCTTTTAAAATTGGGGTGAATCCAGAATTCGAGCGTAGAATAAAACAGCGTTGAAGATTGGGAATAATTTGGTGGTACAAAATTGATTGCGGATAGACAACCAGCAAAACAGTATTTATTTTGGCAAATGCGCCAGACTACCCGCTTTAGCCTGCTTGATTTAACTTCAGCTGGGGCTCAAAGTGAAACAGACTCCATACAGCGATTCAAATAAATTCTAAAATCAAAACCCTCGTCCCACAAAAGGCATGAACTATCCCCTTTTCGTCAATTAAATAAATAATTTTTTTACATTACACACACATACGCAGTCGTCGCACCGTCTTGTGTCACCTTGTCAATGACGTCACTGCGTTGTAAAGGAAATGACATACGTTTCCCTCATGGTTCACAGACATCAGGAACGAATTTCGCGATCGTAGGTCGTGGCACAATGCGTAGAGATTTGCCTGTACGCTGAATTGCCATGTGTGGTTTTAGGTATGATTAATTAGGATAATTAATTTAAATAAATTCCATATAGCTGTTCTTTAATATAATGAAAGGTAATCCAGGTACAGATGATAATATACAATATTATTTGCAAAGAAATTCTGTGTGGGTAGGGATAATCTTTGAGTTTTAAATGTATAGAAATGGCAATGTTTGAGCAGATTAATTACTTTAAGTTGAGTAGTGGTAGTTTACAGTTATTTTTGCTTATTGACGCTACAAAATACTGACTGATTTAGCTGAAAAATATCACATTTAATCAAGGAAAAGCAGTAATTTGACATATTCATTAGCGCCACGAGTCAGATTACCGGCAACGTCGCGCAGTTCTGCTCGCCCAGCCATCTTGTGAAATTCCGAAAGTATGCTTTTTCGAGGTGTGTGTTAATTTTCAGCCAAATTTTACTAAAAAGGACTATTTTATGGGTGAGTTGAACACTTTGTCGCATAATCTAAGTCATGGGCCTAGCGTGCCCCGCAAAAACGGCCCAACAAGACACAAACGTCGATGGTAAAGTGTGCTCTTGTCACGGCTCGCAGCTTTCACTTCGCCCGTAAATATTACAGAGAAATAATCCGAAATTGACTGAACTGGCCCCAGGAGTTGAATGTGGGAATATCAAGCGTGAACTCCTGGACGTTTCTCGTTTCAATCCGCGAAATCACGGGGAAATTCCGCTGAGTTGTTTTGGTGCGTTCCCGACTGCTAGAGGTCAACTCAGAACCAGGAGGTATCTTTGGGGACCATTCCTGCCTTATTAGGCAGGAGTGCCTTTACTGCCTAGTAGTTGTAATTGCATCACTTCACATCCCGTGAACACCGATTCACTCAGCCGAATTTAACTAATTCGTCCAAATCCTGCCTTGTCTACTTTAATCACATCTACCATCTACCTGTAATGAAATCCATGCAGACAGGTAGGTGAGGTAGATATTCCTTGGTTTAAAAGAGATATCAGTTTGAAATGAGTCATCGAACGTCGTGGTTTCTCCACACGGTTCCGCTTAACTTAAAGGTCATTAATTTTTCAGTTGAATGGAGCATTTTTATTCAGATTTAAGCAGGTACTTGTGTCTCACAGTGCGTTGTGCTCCATGGGGAACCGAATGGCCCTGCTACTTGTGCCCCTCACTGAGATTGGAATTTGTTTCAAACCTTGAAAGTGTGTGCATTTCCTTTGTGATCAGTGATCATTAAGCTACCTGTTTCTGACTTCAGGCTGAGGTTGTTTGCTATGTGAGCCACACTATAGATAATATACTACTACACAAGTTTCTCACATGAGAGTAGGCTCATATTTGTACTTACATGACAGGGCCTTGATTAATCTCATCTGTCAGTGCAATGGCAGCACCGCAGTAGTATTGTTGGCAGCTCTCAAGGGGATGTAAAAGGGCTGGCTCGAAACCTGCTTGTTCCTGTCACTGACAAGTCAGCGGCTAACCTTACTTTGTGTGAGCAGCCTCACGAACTCACTACACAGTTCGTTTAGTTAAATATGGGAAGGCTGAGGAGCAGAGATTAAAGAAAACCTTCTCCTGCTCATGTCACGATTGCTATGATCTCAATGGTGCGAAAAATAGACGTTACTAGAGGGCTTCATACATTAATTTCTAGTGTGTGTGTTTTGTTGGCGTTTTGCAATGCCTGTTCTCTTGCTGATATTTCCAAGATACATGTAAACGTTCCATCCTGCCTCATCATGCTCCTTATTAGCATCCTAATTGAATGTCTCTTCAAGTCATTCCTTGATGTTGCAAAATAATATCCCGCTTCTAATGCTTAACAACTAAATTGTTTCATCAACAAAAATGCAATCAATAACAATTGGTCAGATTTGCTGCCATTTTAATTGAAAGTTATTTTTGCTAGTGTTAGTTAGGAGTGGAACCTGTTCGGAAATTGCCACTGACTCGTCCAATAGAAAGCGACAGTAAAAAGTTTCAATTCTGGTGATTTTCGCTGTGCACGTCTTCACTAAACGACCGCCAAAATTTGGCTGTTTTTTTAAATAATAACGTAAAAGTAATAACTGCTAATTGCCTTGTTAGAGCAATTAGGCCGGTAGTTCCGCAATTTGCCCGTTTGTTTTTGTAGGAAACCGACTGTGGTAAATGTGTGTGCTCCAAATTACAGCCCCGAAATGCATATTTCACACTTATTTAATATTAATCGACTTGTGTTAGGTAAGACTGTGTAGTGAATGAATTGATTAATGCCTAAGTTGAAAGTATGTTGATTAACGCAGTAGCTATTTTATCCCCCTGAACGTGTCTCGTGACATTACCCCACTTTTGGCCTATTGATATTTCCAGTTAATTTGACATATTGGCGAAGGTTACAACTCGGTGAAGAGTACTGGATTTTAAAATCCGACTCTCTGAGGGTGCAAGCGGATTACTCCTGAGGGCTTTTCCCTCCCTTCTTGACCCTGACTTTTCAGGGAACAAAGGCGAACCCGAGACTGAAATAGAAGTGCCGATATTCTTTTCCTTGTTTTCTCTCGCCGCTCTGTCGCCTCAATTATCTCTTTTTATTGCCAATTTATTTTGCCTTTTTCTTTATGACTTTATGACTAGAAATACTCAGCTCCCCCTCGTTAAATCAATTAAGCAAATTTCTCCAAGATCGCCGTTGCCGGGTAAAACCCCTGGGCATTCACGGCTAGACCGTCTACCATCTACCGGCATGTAATTGCTACATTCTTTCATCTTCATTTCCCCAATTCCTATTTAACAATAAAAATGTCTTTTAGCTCTGACCGAGAAGTTGCGTAACAAGATCTCACCAAAGTATTTTTTTGGTAACAGGTGTGTGTAAACGTGCATGTGACTCACTCACACAGGCACTAATACATTTGAAGAGGTGTACCTGCAGTATTTTTAGATCCGAACACTACTATTTAGCACTAGCGCATAGTTTCAGTTATAGTGTCAGCGACCTATTTCGCTCCCATACATATGTTTTGGTTCGACTGAATGGAAGCGGTTGGATGGATGGAGTTCATTGGAAGAACTTGTATAAGAATCAAATTATTTATTGTCAGAATATTCGGTTCCGCAAAATCGATATTCCCCGAATTGCAATGGCAATCACACTAATCGATTAGCAAGAAACCTGTAGAGGTTTGTTTGTAAATATTGTAAAGCCATAGGAATGTTTCGTATTGTGTTGCAGTCGTTGACTCCTCATGGATAGTAAATGTGGTTGGTTTTTAGGTGATGTGAAGTGCTGGGCGGAACCACCATTCCTTTAACGTCCATCCCGGTACGGTCGACTCGTCATGTCGACAGCCATGAGATCGACTCTACAGACTGTCCCTGAAAGCTTAGAGGTAAGTTTGGCGTGGAAGGAGGCACAGTCCGAGACGTATGAAGTTGGTTAAAACTAACCATTTTCTTGACAATTAGGTGACAAATTAATTGACATCAACGGCTTAAACTTTCCCTTTGTATCTGTTATAGCGAAGACACCGGCATATGCAGAACACGTTTGACATTCTAAGACAATCCGTGATTCTTAACGTAGGCGTTCAAGGTTATTTTTACAACTACCAAAATCTCCTAAGTGCGTTTTAAACAATTTCAATAATAAAGCAATTTTCTGTTTTTGCCAATTGAAGTTTATAATTGCCTTCACTGTATCACTGCAAACGGCTGTCATTCATCGCGCTATGCAATTGCTCCCTTATCATAAAGCGATCTCTGTTTATCACGCATTACTCCAATAAAGTGTATTTTCTTGGTGATTGTGACCGTCAATTCAAGACTTCTTCGAACTTCTTTATACATCTCTCTCCATAATTTTTTTGTCATTCTTGCTTAACTGGTTTAGTGTATTCAGATTCGAGGTGACCACAATGGAAACAAAGTAAGGTCACCTGTGGCCAATAGCAATAAGTCAAATGCCCGGCAGAGTAATAATAACTGGAGAATCACGAAGCCGCACCTCAACCATGCATCATTTTATTTACCCAGCAACAAAATCTCTTTCAGGTAACAAAGGCAAACGCCAACAGCCAGGACGTCCCTGCAAGTCTGCCTACCAAAACCCCATCTAAAGCCTCAGGAGAAACTGTTACCACCAAGAGTTCCAGGCCGTACAACTACGCTAGTTCCACTAATAAGGTATGTGTGTGCTCTTACAAGTATCAAATGGCGTAGTCATTGATATTTATTAATTTAGACGATATGGCTTTGCCCTCATTAAATAATTATTTTTGGTGGTGGATGCGATAAATGTCTGTACTGTCTTTGTCTGTTGAAATTCTAGAGGCGCCTTCACCTGATTGTCAAGAGTAGACCTTTAGATAAAGGTACAGTATTAGATAATACCATATGTGAAGTAAAAACTCGTAAACAGAGCATCGGAAATAAAAATTGGCTGCAATAAGAAGGACATTACCGATATTGGATATCGATCTGTCTATTTACCCTTTGACTTGGGCTATATTTGTCGGCCTAAAATTAGACGAGAAAAAACACTTGCTATAGATTATTAATGAGTATTCCTAGGAATATTGAACTTTAACGCTTGAGGTTTTTGTTATTACGTAACAATTTATAGGCATTATGTCTGTAAGAAAATAACGTGATAGGCCCTCTTTTGGGTCTTTGTTTGTTCGAGCATTCTTATCTATTTGATCAGTGATAATACCTGAAGGTCGTGCATTTTGCCTCGAAACAAGTTGAACGGTCTTCGGGCGCCGTTTTTCTCAATTATAATTCACTCATAAATCATACACGAGAAGGGGAAATTTTCCTCAGCACATTATTCCATATTTAGATCTCTTAGGGTTGCAAATATGGACGCTCGTGTTATTACACATGGAAATCTTTACCCTAGTTCGGTTGTAAGTAAATTTCTGTAGAATGTGTGCAACACTTCCCGGCCTCGCCGCAAATTAGTGCCGCCAAGTTTTTACGCAATAATAATTGCTGCTTGAAAATTGTATTACTGGCCACGACAGGGACGAAGCAAAACTCAGTTTTAGTTTTTTTTTTATAAGTGCTGCGTTAATTGACTCCTAATGCGGCTCTGTTCTTTATAAATATATAAGTGGCAAAAAGTTTGCTTAAATTCCTACAAGGTCTCATTGTATTATAACTACCATTACACATACCAACTCTGACCTCTATTTGTTAATAATAATGAATGAGTGACTAACGCAGGTACCGTAAGAAAATGTTAGAATTGAAACTGTAAAAGGAAAGCAAAATATTAAAATTGTTAGTAAACAAAGCTTTTTTGTAGCGACAACCGTTTAAAAATTAATTGCCAAAATAGATTCATTGTTGTTACGACAGTAAACCTGAACTTATCTTATAAATGGCATGTGCAGTACTGCTATTATTAAAGTTTAATGTGTAACCATAAATGATGATGACCAGGTATTATTATGATATCACGCCGAGTGACTCACGGTGGTGAATTCGGTCATGAATATGTAAAGTTTAGTTCAGTACTCGAAAGCCGAAAATAATAGATTTGTGGCAAGGCAATATGGATTTTGCCGAAACGGTAAATGCGACTTTAAGTAAAACTTTTCCATTTAGGGTGTTCGATTATAAGTGTGAAAACATGTTCTTATGTAGGCTAAGCAAATAAGAAAATGTGTAAATACTCCTCAAGACTCTCTATGCAGTGTCAGCTACAGAGAGCAGCATTAACTAAATTTATCCACCTGTCTTTGTCTTACTGGACACGCTTTCAATTTTAACCATTTTCTAGTGCATTAAAATCACTAGGTAAGTCGAATTTATCGATGTCAGCTTCCTTAAGCGATGTCGTAGACTTTACGTCAATCGCTCTCGACCAATCCCATGGGTTCCTATCTGACAGCTGAATGATGCGACAGCAAACTGAGATGGACGGTGGGAAATTGATCATAGGAAGATGTCTTCGCCCAGCATTTTTCTGATTCTTTTATTCTTGGATGCTGATGTTTTGCATATTTATGGGCCATTAGGGCTGTCGCATACCGCGGAATAAAACCTTGACATACACGAAAAAACCACAGCTCTGATAAGACTAAACTTGTTTTCAGTCGCTGTTATCGTACCACACGCTTTATTTGCATTGTTAAGGAGGGTTGTAAAATTGTGTTCTTTTCTGACAGATATATGTATATTTTACTATTTTTCTATAACAGAAAAATAGTTACCTCGTGATTTTTACCACTAATAATAGTGATCTTGTTTACAAATTAATACAAGGCGCGGGCACTACTCACTTCAAAGTCTTTCACCGTTCTCTGCAGTTACTAATTGCAAAATATCACATTATCGCTGTCCCTGCAGCTTATAAATGAATTCAGATACCGAATCCAGTAATAACCAACTTGTGCTCAAATATTACCATCTCGGTCGTTGAAATGTTAAAGATTCATCAAATATTTATTTGTAAAGATTTTGTTTTTTATAGTTTTGTCTGTTTTGAAACGTTACATTGATATAGACATTCCCATGGAAATTTCAAGGTACCACCCGTATGCGATCCTCATAAACCATTTGCTGTTGGCGAACGGCAAACACTGATTACATCGAACAATCGAAATTATAATTAGATTGTTTATTCTTGTGTTTTTCGATCTTCCCCACCGCCGACAGACCGATTGATATTCAGTCCGGCTTCGCACTTGTAAACGGGCACCTGTATCTTCGTGATAACCTTGTTACCCTTTTTGCCATGATAGACACAGTTATGTGTAATAACAATAAACACATCCAGTATTAGATCGAACGTTCCCCTCCAAAGAGGCGGAGGAGGAGAGGCAAAGCCGGGCGACGCTGGTCGTTTGTTTTTCCGCAACGCGCGCGCGAGCCGCAGCTTCGGAATCGGGCGAGGCATCCGCTTTTACCCTTCGACGATTGTGTTTTGTTTCGCCCCCCCAGTCGCTCGGTGAACCCCTTTGTGACGTATGACATTTACGAGAAGTGAGCGGCGTTTCGTCTGTACTCGTCATCATCATTATCAGTGTCTTAGGTGCGTGCACTTGGATATACTGCTATCGTATTTGCCAAATTTGGGGTGCGTTAGGTTGAGGAACGTTAGTTTTCCTAGCTGTCTGATTTCTAGTTATGACATCACGCCAGGCAGCGAGAGATAAGCGTGTTTACCTTGTCTCTTCAAGCGGCATGGAACCATACTAGATTTTTTCAAAATTACGCGTTATTATCTTGGTTTATTAACTGAGGATCCTATAAATACCTTCACTTTTTCCCTGACGTAAACAGAGCCTCGGTGTAATAGCTGCAAAGCTCTTACAAGTCCATTCGATTTCCTTAAATCCATCGACGCTATTTCGAGACCAACCCCATATAGATGACGTCGTCTAATTGTGGAAATATTTTTATCGCAGTCATGCATTAATGTTTCATTACGGTTGACCTTATGTCCTTTTGATAGAGACAACACACAAACATATAAATCATTATCACCTCTTACGGGCTCATGTATATTCATAAAATCAGTGTTTATGTATTGCAACTTAATTTGCATTAAGCGGGTTCTGGAAAAGGAGATTATGTTAATGCGTGCGTCAAAAAGTAGGAAGAAGACCTGCATGTAATGAGGTTTCAACAAGTGATGTCAGTAGATGTTCAGTGAGCCTTCGTGTGCGGTAATAATTAATTAGGACTCAGTGCATTTGTGGATGTAGAATGAACCTCCATCATCCACGATTCGATTAACCTGCATAATGCAGTAAGAGATTGGGGGAAAATCTGTATAATTTTCATATTTAGTTCGAAGAGAAAGCGGTTTAATCTGATCGAAGCGTTTCGTGATGAGGGTAGGACATAATTTATTGCTACTGAAATAACGTACAGTACTTATGTACACGGGAAGAGCTCCTTCCCGCGTCTTTCTGACCTTTTTTGGGTGCAAGGGCCGCCAAAATGGCATTAGGGGCATCGTTGTAGGGGCAAACTGCAACAATTGTTCCTGGACATCCACATCTAGGCTAGAGCGCAGGACCATGCTGTACAACGCTGTACCATTGGTTAGAAGGCAAGATTGGAACCAGTGTCGCGATGTTAACCATTGCTAACACAAACTCTGCACGTTAACACTTATTTTTGAACGAATTTAAAATAACCTCTTATAGTGCCCGTCTAGTTTCGATGGGAGATTCCGGTGCAATACCTTAATTGAATGATTAAAAAAGCATCGGTTAATGAGGTTTTCCAAGTCGACTGTGTATGGTGTTATGCACTACTTCACCGTAATTCGAGCGTTCATCATAAGTGGGCAGCCCGTACGTTAGGAAAGATGGAGCGGATTATTCTATACGGTTAATGCGTTTTATGTAACACAATTTAACGTCCTAAGTTCACCGTCAATTTGTCTAAAAATCCTGCTCGGCACCAAACTTTTTTAATTTATTCACAAACAGTGATTCATCGAGAGTTCGCTTCATGCACTGATCCAAGCAGAATCGTATGGTTAAAGTCAGTTAAATCGTGATTTATTTAAAGTGTTTGAGTCCATCGGAAACCGTCTAAAATCGATTAAAACTAATTCATTATCTTACTCGAGTTATCTACGCGCTACCGCGAGATTTTTGGGGTCAAAATTCGACCATGGCCCATCATCATTCCATCTGGGCAATTAAAACACTACAGTTAGGCGTCGCTTTTTACCACGAATAATTAGAAGCTAGGTGGCGTTGCCGTCTAATCGCAACCCTCGACCAATCCACCCCCAATGATGGCAGTAGTGGTAGACACGTTGTCTATATAATTTGCAGTAAAGTATCCAAATGTGAGCGTCCCCAAAGGACGGATTTACGTGCCCCTGAAAAAGGGGCTGATTCTCGAACGATCGAGTTGAGGCATGTTCGAAGTGTCCACCCTGGGGAGTTGTAAGTTGGACGCAGCTGTGGCCTTGAAACAGGCCAACACCATCAAGCCACAGCTGAGCGTCAAAGAGCAGGTCAGTTGACAGTTTGGCAACTGCGGGATGCGCTATACATGGTGATCTAGGCACACTTAATCGGTGAAAAAGTCGTGGATTAATTACAACCCACTCTTGAGTCACCCTGTATACACGCAGCTGCCACGTCTGTGTGCAAGAAAATTCGATAAAAAGGCGGTTTGTGGTGTTGCCAATTTTTTTATTGGCCTGATTGTCCGATGCTGGAAGTGGTGGTTTGTTGTACATTTTGATAACGAAGTAAATGGGAAAACCCAATTAGACAAAGACCTCGTTCGGGAAGTCGAAAAACGGCAATTGCTCGAGAAATTTCTAATAAAGCTAGATTTATGGTCGTCGGTAAACCCGTTTTATTGGCCACCATTGTATATTCTCTAGTGTCGCTCTTCATCAATGCAATAATGCCAGCGAATTAGTTTTAAATATCTCATTTGTTCCGTTTTCAGTATCGTTCAATTCCAGAGAAGACATGTACAAATTGCCCTGGGAACTGGGAAAAAGTGGTGTTTGTGCTTAATTATAACCTTAATGACCTTCATCGTTTCATAATGAATTACGTTAACCCGTGTGGAAATTAGCTTAAACCTCGATTAAGCTAAAAATCCACGCGTGTGCAGATAAATTATTTTCAGGCAAGAGACCTGGATATAACATAGATAGCATTATCTTTGATAATAACGATTTTGATTGAATGGAAATAGCTTTTTATAGAAGGAACCGAGAATAAAATAAATACTAATGTAAATTCGAGGGAAAGTTCTCTATTCATGTCAACCACTGGCTTATTTAGGCCACCCTTACGGTCTTCGTCGTCTTCGGGGTCAATTTAATTATAATAAAAACACAGACACACCTTTTTTCCGTCCGCTTATTGCGTTTTCGTGTTAGCATATGGTCGTCTGCATTTATTAATTTGACTCAAGTCCAAAAAATGCCGCAAACCGCCTTTTAAGGACACAGTTAGATCCCCCAGGGAAAAACTCCTCGCCTTTCCTAGCATATAACGATAAAAAACCAAATGATGAAGCTGCTCCGACGCTCCAAATCAACGGCGGCCGCCCATTCCGAGAAGGCACCCCGCAGCACCCCGCCCACGGGCCACCATCACCACCACCACTACCACCACAACCACGTGGTGCACCCGCAACATAACCGCAATTCCGGAGGTATGGTGGTGAATATGGTGGAGGGTGTACCGGTGGTGGTAGGGCCTCCTATTGGGAAAAGCAAAAAGGTAACTTTCATGAGAGGACACTCTGTAGAACGTCATTTGAGTCATCGGGTGTTTAATTTAGTTTAAGCGATGCCGCGTGATCTCTGATCAAGAGTTTTAAAAGTGTCGGTAATTGAAAGAGATTGTCGATGTTTGCGTTAATAAGGATTACAATGGATGCCTTTTTTGTCCTGATATAAAAGAGTTTACAGTTTAGTTACGTACGAGATTAATTACCTCCACCATTTTGTCTAGAGTGCTAACGTTTCAAGTACTCTAGCTCCTCAGGTTGTTCATGAAATGTCTCAGTTACATTTTCCTACAAATTTCTATTTGACGTAATATAGGAAATAGTACAATTTAGTCCTACGTTTGATTTCTTTCTGGTTTAATTGTTATTCACCGTATTCTCAAGTTTTCTCAACTTAAAATGTTGACAAGATGGTGAGTGAAATTGCACTATCGAGACACAACATAGTCCTTCTGTTTTGACATGTATTTGGGACTAATTTAGGGTAGTATTTGTATTCATCACGTCAGCAATATAATAAAACCGAATTTCTATCCGCTTATTAAATTGTCTCTCATGATAATTTCACCACTTTCAGTTATTTAATTCACCCTCAGGCCTCAGCATTCTTTACTTGTGATTAAATTTCCTGCACGCTCTTTCGGAATTTAATTAATAAATCTCGCGGAAATTTCCACAACCTCAAAAAATCGCGAGTCACGAAATCGGGGCCAATAAATCCTCACAAATATAAATCACGCCCTGAAATTCCAAAGGTCAAACTTGTATATTAATCCCCAAACTTGAAGCATTATATTACGGCGAAAATGCTGCTTCCAGGGGCCGAAACTTGACAATTTCATGCTCAAAATAGACATCCCGATATCGTTCCAGGAACACAACTTTAAATGAAATCAATTTCTGTCGCTTCAGCTTCACGATATACCAACTTCATTTAGTTCTCTTTTACCAAGAATAGAAATCGTTCAATTCATCTCCGCTCGGCGATGAAAACTTCATCAAGGGATGCGGAAACTGTCCTGAAACGGTCCCCTAAAGGCGTTTGATTATGATTTATGTACAGGTACCCCGAATTTCGGAGATGACTAATTTATTCACCCTGTTGATGATTGACGCCACAATTTCGAGCCCTTCGAGGTATATAGCCGGGTGACGGACTTAGTCGGTAAATTTTTGATGCTCTCATTTATATTCCTACGATGGCAAATTTAATTAAATCGAAAGGCCGGAAATTTCGAACAACATCCTGCACGTTTGACGTAAACGCTCCTATTTTTGTAGCTTGTGCAGGTTAGTCACCATATTGCATTGTTCTTCTTGTTAGCCTTTAAGGTTTGATTTAATACCCTTTTATTTATTTATCGATGCATACACGTTAACTGTCGCACGTGGACTCCGAGCCAAGGGCGGGCGGCGGTGAAATATTCACGATCTAACGTGCTTCCACGAAATGTCGGACCAACGAGATTAGGGGAAAATGCAAATTTTGGATATCTCGTTAGCCAGTCTTCCGGGAAACTCGAGTTTTTACGTTTCTCAGCTGTGTTTCCGCAAATTTCAACGAATAAGAAAGACTAGTAGGAGTCTTTGTCGTTGGAAAATTTAATGTTTTCAGGATCTATTGTTTTGTTTCCGGCGAAGAATTGATGAGATTTTATGCCTCTCAAAGCTGAAGCGAAAATATTTGTCCAATGATATTATGTACAAATATCTGCTGGAAACTCGGAAGCCCTTCGAATCGACTTAAAGCAATTAAAACGTTCTTTTGTATATTAAAATTCGTAATTGGAACCGCTGCACTCATTACGCTTTCCAGGGCAGTCGGAAACGAAATGCGAACTAAATGTCCAGGGACTCTGGGTCATATAACTGTCCTTGTTCATCAAATAAGGCTAAGCAAAGAGAAGTAATGAGGATCTGCTCTAGTTGCTCGCGCTCAGGAGGATTGCGATCCTTAGGCTCCATTGCTTGCAATCGGCCAATTTACTATTCCTATCCAAAGGTGCGACATAAAATAGCGGTGACTTTTCTGGGCGATTGCGTTCGGGGAGTTTTCCCATTACCTATTTCTAAGTTTTGCCCACCGCGGTAGGCAAGCTGCTTCATCCACGCCAAGAGGCAGTCCATGTGACTCACTTGTTGCATAGGGTCCACCACATACACAACTTTATCCTTATTTAAAAACACATGCTCGTTTATGCGATATTAAGCGGGTTTTAATGGGCATTTTGAGTTACTCGACTAGTTCACCTCAACGTGTACTTCATTAAACGTTTTCACTACGAGCGGTAACAGTTGGCATTCGTCTGGTTTGACTTATAAACAAATTATCGTGAAAAAACGCATCACATGTAGAACGCATGACGGCTAGCTCTAATTACATATTATTACTTCGGCACAATAAAAATCGCTAACGTTATTAAGCGTGTTCAGTTTGCCGAGATTCCGAAGAAATCGGCCGATTTTTGTGGTGAATTTCGATGCAGAAAAGTTTTCTGTGATGCGACCTTAGAGGCCGCGCTCGCGTGAAACCAAACCGTAAACGCGACCGCAAAATAAGATAATACCTTGGTAGGAAAGCATAGAATAATGGTTGTAATGGCACGGCCTTGAGCTGGCTTAATATGTCATGCAATTAGCATGGACATCTTTTTGATGTCAGTCGCAGTGCGGACTAGTCGATCGTTCGATTGTTTTGATAATGTGATCTCTCCTGATCGCGCAAACTCGATTTATCTGATAACACACGTGACACACCTATTGCAATTATTCAGAACCGTGTTTGTGCAGTGCTATAGTACCAAGTAGAGTACCAGAATCGAGCGGTGCAACTACAGCTTCAAGTGCACGAAAAGCTAATTAAAGCAGGAAGTTATTAGGATAATGTTACGGAATAGTAATTATTAGCAATGGCTTTAACAGCAGCACTGGTACTGTTGTCAGGTAAATAAATTATAAGTCAGGGGAGATAATAGCGCTTACGTGTAACCCAAAGATAAAAACTCAGATGTGATAACTTGTCTAGTCAATGTTCATGTCCGCTATGTGTTTGTGATTGGTCAGAAACTAAGCTTCAGCTTCCTGTCGCAGGGGTTGTGTACGTACCCGAACCTCGGCTCAGTAACAAGGAAGTACGTTTTTGCTTTGACAGAATTAAAGGATGAGCGACAACCAGAACCGGTGGCGCGCAGTTAACCCCTACGATACCGGTATCAGGATGCTCAAGGACCGCAGAGACAAGATCACCAACGGTGGTAAATACAGTGAGCGGTACAAAGACACGTTCTCTCACGAGGTGAAAGAGGAAAAGTACCCGTTAAGCGCGAAGTGCCGTGAAACACTCGAACAACACCGAAAATCGTCGGTGCAGAACGGCGAAAGGGCGGACACGAGCTCCCGGCACAGCCCCAATTTGACCACGGAGATGATGGGAACTCCGAAGGCGATGCCCAGCAACGCCACCAACGACCTGAACAAGCAGGCGAACGCTCTGATCGGGTACAAGCAGGTGCCCGATCGCGGGGCCAAACCGTTAACGTCCCCCCTGAACACCAGCCCCAAACAGTTCAAGTGGCCGAAGAAAAATAAGGACGTCAACATCTACAACATCACCCCTTCGGGCGAGGCTACCAAGCCGCAGAAGGTAGCTCTGAATGTGATCTTCAGAGATTCCGTTGCTCACGGTGCCGATAACACCATGAGTCATCTGGAGAACGTCGAAAACATAATATCGAAGCTTAACGAGCAAGAGAAGCAAGATGAAAACTTGCGCAAGTTCAACGAGTTGGTCAAGCAGATCACCAAGTCGGAGCCGAGTAAGACTTTAATGAAGGGGCCTGCGCCCAAGAAACCGTCGCCTCCGGCAGTGGATCATTCTCAAGATTTGACGCCGCAGAAGGCGCTGCTCAACCCCATGAAGCCCTCGAAGGAGATCGAGAATCTGCAGGCCTCGCGGGGCTTCAGTGACGTGGACACTGATAACGAGGACCAAGGCAACTTTCGCAGGCACGTTAAAGAGAGAAAGAGCATGGACCATCAGAGTACCATCAAGGACCGGAGCAGGGCGGTGGCGGGGAAGGTCACTTCGCTGAGTCGGACCGCCAGTGATGTACAGGATAAGAATGTGGTTACCTTGAAAAGGAAGCCGAGGTTGTCTAGGGAGAGGCACAAGGTAAGGCGGGGGGTGAGTTAGGCAGGGACTAATTTCAACGTTTTTCTCGAGTTTGAAGGTCATAAAGTCGTGCTAGTGGAAGTGAGATCGCATCCAAGTGACGTCGTCGACTCAGTTGTTTTTTCTCTGTTTTAAAACTTACAAAAAATATGCCCAGTTGGAAAAAATTCCTTTTTGAGTGACGTCATATATGTACATACACGCATATTCCAAATTTTGGAAATTGCTATAATGGCGTTGACGTGTAGAAAAATTCGTAGTCGTTAGTTTTGCGGCATTATTGGCGTCGCCTTACCGGGCGAATATGTCGACGAGTAAAATATTACTTCGCTTTAAAAAATTGACCAAAATCGTCTGGTGGCGGTCCGAAGAACCAAACGAAACGTAGCTTTACGACGAACACCGCAGTCATACCACGTCCACCTACCTAAGTGGTGTGGATGTGGATGACGTAGTGGTGTTCTTCTCAAAGCTTTATGCGGAAGATACCCGATTCGTTTTCGTGCTCGTTACCAGGGTTGCCAGATTGCGCCGACAAATGGTCGTTCCCTTCTAGGCATTTTATTTTTCTACCCCTTTATCAGTAAAAATTAAACAAAAAACGTTTCTTTCCCAACCTTTAGAGGTAGCAATAAATTCGCGCACATTAGAACTTCTTCCATCGAACAAAAGGAACTCGTCGAACAATAAACCATTATTTATTAACAGTGGGGCGATAATGAGTCTATTGCAAATCCAACATGTGAATTCTAATGACACGATAATACAAAAAATCGAGGTTCCCCGCTTAATTGACTAAATGAGATAGTGGGTAAAATCGCTTAGGCATATATTACGTCGTAAGTAGGCTGCGCCAGGGTCCTCGTGAGGCGTCTGTGGCGCCTGCCTTTCCTGCCTTCTTTCGCATCTTAAGCAAATCGGATTAGGGTCCCTAGAACCGTATTCGAGCCTGGAAATTTATATTCCCCGGTGACGTCTGAAAAATTGGGAAATTCCTGAAGGATGAGAGGGGATCGATTCGTCAGTGGTGCGAAATCGAGGAAGGAACCTTTTAAAGAGAAGGAAAGGTTAGGAGGTTAAGCTTCCTTCGATGTGATTATGGGTTTACCGAGAAGTGACGTTTCATTTTATCATTCTCCTTTTACAATAATATTTTAAGCCTCGCTCAAATAGAGGTTTTCAATGGAAGGCGCAGATAACGGCTTAATCATCGTGTAAGGTTATCTTATCCTAAGCACAAAATTATCGGAACAAACACCTGCGAGCCACGATTGGTGGAATATTACAGATTGCATTGTTAACTTTCGGACAAAGAATGCCTTCGAAGAAACCCCATCACCTGAAAATGCCGTGATGTCGCACTTCCCGCAGCTGTTTAACTGCCTAATTTGCGGATTTATTCCAGAGCAATGACACCTCGGAGTCTGGCACCGGCCGCAGCAATTCGGCCACGTCGGCCAGCAGCCGCAATCGGCAGAGGGTGGACGATACCATCGGCAAATACAAATTGCTCAAGACCATCGGCAAGGGTAACTTCGCCAAGGTGAAACTGGCCAAGCATGTGCCGACGGGCAAGGAAGTGGCCATTAAGATCATTGACAAGACTCAACTTACGCCTGGATCTCTGCAGAAACTTTTTAGAGAGGTAAGTTGAGGTGCCGGGTCGCCTATTAAAAGGATTTCTTTAGCGTTGCGTACGTGAGTGTATGCCTTCGTTAGTTTTCAAGGACATGTGCTAATGCGGGGTGTAGGCAACCAACGGCACGTCAAGGGGCTGCCCCTTGAATCATCATCGTTTGAATTTTTCACTGCGACGTCGCAATTTTTTTAAATAATGCACTTTTTCTAGTATTTTTTCTTCTAATCGAGCGAAGAATTCGCGTCTTGCTAGAGAAAACGGTCGTCAATTTTTCGGTCCACCTGTATACATCTCTAATACTTTTATTGCTATTGGCTACGTAGCTGCTGTTCATTGTTAGGGTGGTGCTAGGGTAGGCAACCAAACATACATAAATTGAACGTTTAAACATTGACCGTCACGGTCGGTTGCACCCTGGAACACGGCGTTTTGCGCCATCTGCACCTGGCACTGCAAAGATGCGATTTTTGAAATCGAAATTGCAACAAAATCTGATTATTATTGCGGAACTTTTTTGGAATTTCTGTCAGCTCAGGGAGTGAAAACGGCTCTAATTGACTCGGGGGTTAATGAGCTATTCAGACACTTGTTCGTTAATAGTTAGCAAACCCAATAATGGCCCCATTAATGGGCAATTAGCAGCGGTAATCGTCGCGTTTTTAAGTGCTCTCAGAGGTGGATTTAGAGTTAATAATTTCAATCAATTGAGATGGGAAAAATATTGCGTCTCGATGATCTACATGGTGATTTAAACTAGAGCCGAGCCCCACTGAGCAGTAAATTCAAGGAGACGTTGGCTTATTGCCGTAACTCAATAGAGGCAATTATTTCCACATCAAATAACTACCGCGCTTCCATTTCAATGACAATAATCGAGCGAGATGTACGCGGTTTCATTAAATAAACAAATCCCATTGTCGTCGAGGAGGAACGTCCATATCGAACTCATTGCCACGGAAAGATTACGGCAATCCTCCTTGTCACCAACGCGCTTTAATTGGATTTAATACCCGATGAATGATCAAGAAATTGAAATTTTAGGTCAGGATAATGAAGATGCTCGACCATCCGAACATAGTGAAACTGTTCCAAGTGATCGAAACGGAGAAGACGTTGTACTTGGTAATGGAGTACGCCTCCGGGGGCGAGGTGTTCGACTACCTCGTGCTTCACGGCAGGATGAAGGAGAAGGAGGCCCGAGCCAAGTTCCGGCAGATCGTTTCCGCGGTGCAGTACTGTCACCAAAAGAGAATTATTCATAGGTGAGCGAATTTCACCCGAAAATTCATTGAACTTATGCAAATCGGAGCCCCCGCGCTCGTGCGAAAAAACGTCATGCATAAACATGAGCGATTTTTGACTAATCCACGGTAGTTCAATGGCTATAGAGTTATGCAAATGACGTCTTGTTATTAATAATGGGTAATCTCGGGAGCTGCCAATTCTACGCCTTTGTCTGTGGAAATTCGGTTGGAACTGGTTTATTTATTGTTCCTGTTTGGGATCGTCGTCATCGAGGCGGGGCACTTTCATAATTTCAATTTTTAATAATTAGTCGAAAAAATAATCATAGAAATCAGAGAATTCGGGAAAAGACCTTCCTGTATGTTAAGCTTCGAGCAATACACGGTGTGAGCTATCGATTTTTGGGGCTTTAGTTCATCCCTGATTTGTTAGCACCGGAGCTAAAGTCTCGTTGGTGTTTAACGCTTGTTTCTCGTATATTTTTCAGAGATTTAAAGGCTGAAAACTTGTTGCTAGACAGTGAAATGAACATAAAAATAGCGGATTTTGGGTTTTCGAACGAGTTCACGCCTGGTAACAAGCTGGACACGTTCTGCGGCAGCCCTCCTTATGCCGCCCCTGAACTTTTCCAAGTAAGTACGCAACGCATGACATTAGCGATAACTCTACTACGAAGGGTTTATGCCATATTTTATGTGACGTACCTAAGTTTAACCTTGAATCACCGATATTCACCGGATAATCGTGTTCTGCCTTAAAAATCTAATACTATGAACCTGAATATTCTCGATTATCGAACGATCTCGGTATTTTGTTTGTTAAAACTCATCTACCGCCGCTGCTCGTATCAACCTACGACTCAATCTAACATAAGCTGTTACGTAACATATAACCATCCTTTTTCGGTACACGCTCTTAACATTTAAAGTATGTCTGAGCTGCGCCCAGACCCTGCTTTACTGTTTAGGGCAGCAGGATGACAGCCATAGCTTTTATTTTGTTATAAACCCATATGATAAACAAAGAGGCCTATATGTTGCGGGGTAGATGATTCTAGGGGTCGCTTGATTCACTGACATTGGCACAGTGGTAGCAAATAAGAGTTTTAAAGTAAAAAATAGAAATTCGTCATACAGTGTGTATATAAATTTGCGTTTGAAAATTCTTTAGGTTTCTTCCATTTTGCATTGGGATTGGAGCGGCTTTGTTATTAATTACATCTCCTGAAAATAATTTCTTACCAAAATAATTCTTTAGGGTAAAAAATACGACGGACCTGAAGTGGACGTCTGGTCCCTGGGTGTAATCCTTTATACTCTCGTCTCGGGTAGTCTACCTTTTGACGGATCTACGTTACGAGAGCTGCGCGAGCGTGTGCTTCGCGGCAAGTACCGCATCCCGTTCTACATGAGCACCGACTGCGAGAACTTGCTCAAAAAGTTCCTGGTATTGAACCCGGCCAAGCGGGCCAGCCTGGAGACCATCATGAAGGACAAGTGGATGAACCAGGGGTATGTTGGGTTAGTCAACGTCATTTGTTATCCGTTTCGGTGTCGTGTCGATGGGAATGGCGTAGTTTCATGGTGGTTTTCCTTTCAGATAGTTTTTAGGTGTCGGAGACGCGGTGCACTGTCAAACGATTCACACTAGAGCTAAATGGTGTTAGGATTCTGTATACTTAGTTATATGTAAATGTCTTCCTTCGTTCGATCGAAAGGTAAATTGTCACGGCTCACCATTTGCACTCGTGCTAATTTTTGACAGTACATTATCTGGTAGTAGTAAACGTTTTATTATATGTTTATATGTTTTATAATTGATTATTCAGGGGTGTAATCTACGGATTTAAATGCTATGAAATTGTCAATATTAGCTGCATTTTTCAAGATTACACTGATAACGTTTTGTGAAACGAATAATGCGAATTCAAATTGGAGTTTGTCAATCCAGACTTTAAAAACAAAATGATTTTTATATGTAGTTTTTTTAATTCTATATAAATGAGAGTGACTCAATCTTGAGACACTCAGTCCATAATTCTCTAAACAATCGGACTGAACTCGCAATAATCTATTAGAAATTTTGAACATCTTGGAAGTAAACCTAGTCAATATGCCATTAAGTTATTAGGGAGGGTCCATGTGAATGTATATTGGGTTACCAATTTGCAGTTATTTTTTATTGCAATATTGGCTACGTTTACGGCATAGATGGTTGATCGTATTGTTTATATTTCATTCTTTTTCAAAAATATTTTTATCTGTGTCTAAAGCTTTCTCGTATACAACAAGGACGAACTATTGCATTTTTCTGTTGCATGTAGTACACCTTAAAACAGCACTACTTTTCTTCAAAATACTGGCAAATGATAATCGTTCCTTGCAGTTACGAAAATGACGAACTGAAACCGTACGTGGAACCTGAACCGGACATGAATGATCCTAAACGGATTGAAATCTTGGTGAGCTTGGGCTTCAACCGGTACGACGTGGAAAACTCGTTGGACACGCAAAAATACGACGACGCTTTTGCGACTTACCTCCTTTTAGGGCGAAAAAGCACGGATGTAAGTAGTAATTGCTTAAAAATCAATACGCGCCTTTTCAAGTCAACCAAACTAAATTGGAAAAATACAATTTTGTGATAGGTTTAAATTAAATTCCTTTTGAGGAGTCCTTGCAGTGTTGCTTGAAGGCCATCTGCGGGTGTTTAGTGTTTATGTGCCCACTGTGGATGCGAAAAAAGAGTTTTTCTTCTTTAGCCTGAGAGTGATGGTAGTAGGAGCGGTTCCAGTTTGTCGCTGCGAAACATGGCAGGTCAACAACAACCCGGAGCCACTCAGCCTACTGCTCAATCACCATCGCACAGAGGCGTGCACAGGTCCATTTCTGCCACGCACGCGAAACCCAACAGGAGGGCGTCCAGCGGAGGTAAGTCTGGCCTGCGCACAGGACAGTTTGAACAGCTTTTCTTTCGTGCTTTCCATGTCCCCCGGTTGCTCATTATAATTCTCGAAGCACCGGGGAAATTTTACCAATTTAATTACAACTGCTCGATGAGAGACACCATTTTAATGTTGCTTTTTCACGGCGGCGGTTTTGTTTTGCTTAGAGGGACAATTTTTAACCATTAGAATGTTATGTTGTTTCAAAAGAAAAATACTCTTGAAAAACTGTTATTGTCCGATGGATTTATATGGCAAACGTGTCATTCTAAACTTTTCTAGGTGTCCGAGGGTTGGCTTTTGGCACTCCTTTGCCGTTGGCAGGTAAAACAGATCTCAGCCGAAATTCACGCGTTACTAACCTCTTAACTTATCCATTTTTTAGTACTCAACTAATGCCATTTTTTGCATTTTTTTCATTTGCACTTTGTGTGGTTTTTGCTGCAAACACTGGCATTACACTTTAATAATTATTGGATTTGCATTAGTATAATGATTAACCAATGTTGACTAGCTACCATTGCGATGCAGTTGTAATTAGATGCCTGAGCTTGTTTTGCAGATTTTATTTTAATAATTTTGGAGGTGAGAGTATTTTATAGGTAGAAATTGGCATGTTATTTGAGTTGTAATAGGATTCAGTCTGCCTCAATAAGTACTCTCCTCAATCCTGCTAATTTTATTTTAAGTTGAACTCAGTGTGCAGTGTTTTAACTGGTGTTTTTTTCTCTTCCCCTTCTAGGTAGCACCATAGGTAAGTTCCATGCGGTCTAACAAAATAAAGTGGTTAAGTTGGTATACAGTGAACCAAGACGAAATTTTAGTCACCAATTGTCAAGAGTTGGATCAAATTTTCTTGACAAGTGGTGAATAATAAGTTTTTGTCTATACAATATACTTTTTGTCCAACAATCAAATGAAATTGCGGTTTTCGCCACTGTGTAAAAACTCATCTATGTCCCACCATAATGGTAGTGAACTTAATTTTGTACTAACGAATCCGTGGCGATTTCTAGGTGAAACTTTACGAACAGGGCCTCAGGCTCAGGCTCCAACGGCACAAAGCAATAATCACCAGAGCGGCTTCAAGAGGCAGAACACCGTAGACAGCGCTACTATTAAAGAAAACAGCGCGAGGCTAAATTCTAGACCCACCAGTGCTCAACCAAAGACGATTACGGAAAATAGTAAGTTTTTTTCCTAGTAATCGAGACGTGTTGAATGGCAGAGTGAATTGTGCCTAATTTCATTTGTAGTAGATAGATGACAAGGCACTGTAGTTTGATCAGGGAACTTGTATATAATAATATGCAAAAGTTTTTGCCATTACTTGAATCAGTTTTGGCCCACTGTGCTTTTACATTTATTGTAATTTTCCTCATCTACTAGTAATTTTTCTGTATTAATTTCATGTGTCCATTTACATCTTATATCTTAATTAATTGCTGTTATTTTCCCTAATTTTCACTCTTCATGACCCCCCCCCCCCCCTCTAATGTTATTATTTCTTGTTTTTCCACGTGTCGTGTTGTAGCTTTGGTTTTGTTTCTGTCGTATTAGGAGTGCCAGCTTCGGCTAGGGCTCGAACTGTATCTAAGAATACGACGTTATCTGCTTTAGGGACCACGGTGGGCCGTCGATCCACGATCAGCTACGACGGCAAATCCGAAAGTACCGAAAAAGCGAATTTAGCCGTGGATTTACCCAGGTAAGCGTCCGAAAACCATGAATTGTTATCTTCCAGGTAAACTTGCCAGCGTAGTATTGGCTCTTGGAAATAGTTTGTATATAAGGGGACTTTCATAGGTAGCACCTGATCCTAATAGACTAATAATAGTTAAAATTAATCTAACCGCACAGTGCATGCCTTTCGAGTACGAACTTCATAAAAATATTCAGAATAACGAGACATTTGCCTTTTATGAAGTTGGTATAATTCCCATGTCTGTCCTGTATCCTTCAAGTAACCGCAGTATATCTTTCTCTCTCTCTCTCTCTTGCTAACCGCATGCAGCTCCGAACCGAGTGCAGAGGGCAAGGGTGGCGCCGTCGCCTCCGCCGCCCCTGGAACCGTTACCGGCGGAGCCGCCGCCAAGGGCCACGTCAAATCGGCGTCGGTCAGCAGTAGCGCTCCCCCCGATACCGCCCCAAATGTCAATGCTAATGATCCCTTGCGCGCATCTAGGTAGGTGTAGGACCGCGCCCTTTTTTTCTAGTGCTCGTCCCCGGTAATTTTGTTTTTGTGATGTTGGTTAGCCCAGTAAATAACCCGGGGTGCTTGTGGTTGTTTGTAGGATAGGTGGAATATCTGGTTTAAAAGTGTGGCTGTTTGCTGACAGTCTAGTGTCAATGGGGTCAAATATCCTTTTTTTAATGAACTTTCAATCAGTATAATCATTTTCTTCACAAGTAGGGAACTGTAAATTCTCGTCATGTAATGTCTTTTTGATGCCAAAGTAACTAATAAAGTGACAACATTTGAAAAATTTATGAGACCAAACTTTTGGTCACCAATTGTCAAGAATTTCAATAAGTTTTCTTGACAATTGGCGGGTTGTACTTTTTATCTATGGACAATTTATTCGCATGTTGCGCATACATGTAACGTCTTTTTGTTGTCAAAGCATCGCATTAAGCCCTCATTGGTACTGTCTAGGGTTGGCGGTTCCAACTAACAAAATAGAACAATGAAATGTTGCTAATCGGGACGATCGATTTAGTGAGATGCTCAACTTCAACCTTATCAAGCACCATTTCAAACTTTTAAACTGACAGATTGGTGGTGGACTTTTACAGAACTAAAATCCTAACGCAATCAACTATAACTATTTCTATGTATTTTTATCGTTTGTTTTTGCATTTATTGCCATTACCTTAACCTCCGAGTGACATTCTCTCCCCTATAGTCGCACCACTGCCTCTCCGGCCGCCACGAGACAACAAGCGTTCCCGAGAAATACTTCGTCGAGGAGCACGTTCCACTCGGGGCAGACCCGTCCCAGGGCGCAATACGCCCAAGGAGCGCCAACGGGGGACGCGACGCACGGGCGCTCGTTTTTCGCCAAATTCAGCCTCAAAAGCTTCACCAAACGGTAAGTGACGAGTTTACGTTCAGTTGTAGTCGACGTGGTAGCTTTCGGGAGCTTAAGGGGCGTAGTTTCAAGGGATCTCATAAGTTGGAGTAGTTGTATGAGGTTCCTGGGGGCAATAGACGTGTACGAGGGGATTCAGGATTGTTTCAGTCAAAAATGAAAATAACCGGTGGGCTAAGTGACACTTGCGGCTTGCAGAACCCGATTCCGCCTTCCGTGTATTTTAAATAGCTGAACAATTCTGCAAAAGAATGGCGCTACAACGCAACACTCTTTAAACTAATGACATTGAAAGAATAGACGAGGAATCCGCTTGTAATCACGGCGGTTTTAAGGGGGGCGAATTAGATGGAGCTACTCAGGGCCTATATGAGAGCTGAACACATTTGCACTAGAAGGGCTGTTTAAAGCCTGAATCCCTTTACATGTCCTTAATAGAATAACGTATTTTGAGAGCTAAAACAAGAGCCTTTAATGTAAATTGAAATAGGCGTTGTTTTGGCGTTTGTAGGCGTAGAACTAGGCGCATAGTTTTTGAAGGTAAAGGTGCTCTAATACGGTATTTTTGTGCGTGACGCACAGTTACTGTTTCTATGTCATGTAAGACTTTAGTTTTGTTTTGTTTTCACGTAAATTTTGATATCACAGGGAAGCCGTTTAGTGTCGCCTATATTCACAACGTTTATACCCTCAAAGCCATATATGCGATCCGGATCAAAACAGACTCGGGAATAGTTGGGGCTCTCCGAGCCTTTGTGATAACAACTCATTAACACGGGTTTTCTAGCGACTGCAATAACACCAACTATTTTGTGCCTGTATACTCATCACCTTCACCACAAGTACCGGGTGTACAATTAGGAGAGGTTGCCGTCTGTATCTCGGAAACTGTCAGTAAATTACGAGCCCGCCAAATTAACTGCTGCAGTCGGCTAACGCTTGTTGTCGATTTTCCGCACGACCATCTTCCTCCGGCGGATAAGATGGCACTTTTAGACAAAGAGAGCTTTATGTCAGAAGCAGCGTGAAGAAGAAAGACGGATAGATTAACGTGTTTAAATGCCCCTTTTCATGTTGATTTTTTATCCGCTTGCGTTACGCCGATGGCTTCAGGAGGCCGAATAGAATCCAAATTCGCTTAAAAACAGACAGTTTCGTACTTAAAGAAAAAAACACTTTCTCTCGATATCTCAGAAACCAGCGGAAGTTTTCTTAATCTCAAAACTGCACCTGGTTAAGAAGGTAATGGCGGGACTGTTTAGTCGGTTCCGGTTTCCGAGATCTCGGTGGTCACCCTTCACTTTGGGACACCCGGTACATTTCACTAGCGCAGCCCATCCACCACAACCACATTTACCGGTCGCCTCCATAGCCGTGTAGTGTTTTCCGCGTTTGGGGGAATTACCAACGAATATTGACAACGCCAAGCGTCAAATTTAGTTTTGTCGTCAGTCCGTTGGGGGGCATCAGTGAGGCTTACTCAGTTTTTTATGTGCGGAAGGCTAAAGAAAACCCATTAGTGTGGCTTGGTTAGAAAATGGCTGCCCGACGATTTAGCAACGTCGCCACGTCCGGCAACATGGCAACCAGTAGTTAGGCAACCATTTTCTTTTCCCGGCCGTGAAGTAACAAATGAATAATGTCGCATTGCCGTTTTCCGCAATTGTTTCGCACGCAGCAGCCCTTGAAGCATCGCTTAGTAACAGAAACGTAAGACAGCTACGCCCTGTTTGCTTTATGTCCTGACTCCTAATTGTTTTTACCGTCAAATTCCCATCAGAGTTATCGGAGCAACGTTACACATTTTGCCGTTTCTCTGGTAACATTTTTTGGGCCCAAAAATCCGCTTTAAATAGCCACTAAATTTGGGGGGGGGGGGGGTGGTTCTACGTAAATGTGTGTCCGCGCGAGTGGTTCGTCCCTTCGTTTCCACACACCCCTCTCGCTAATCTCAACTGGGGTCATAAAACAAATGTAACACTCTCATCGCTAAGGCGACATCTATTGTAACAGTGGCGAATTTTCTGGTCCAGGCATTGAACGAGGAGGGACCGGCCACTCAGCGCACGCTCCTGGTTCGAGTCTGGACCGGCCGCAGCGGCTGCGCCCTACTGTCCTGGCAGCGGAGCCCCCCGATGACACCTCGATTGCTTTTGAGAGAGAGAGCGAGCGCGTGATTGTGATTTACAAAGACTTTTTTTTTAAACAAATTTATGCACAGTGGTGTAGTATGGCTTTGGTATGGCGAAAGTTGGGCCACACGTTTAAATAGGATAATTCTTTTGTTCTCACCGCTATAGCAAAGTGACTAGAACAGTTATTTCTTACGTATAGTTAGGCAAAAATTGGTATTTAAGGCTGATGTTCAGTCGCATATTGTTACGTACTACTAGTCTGTTTGATTACAATTTAATGGTACCATGTTAGAGACGACAAAATTTAATATACACACAGTTTCCTGTTACGTCTCGGCAGTTTAATTTAGCGGTTGTGGCTACTTGAACTAACACTGCGATCACTTAAACCTTCCACTCACCTCACCCTAACACCACCGCTAAGCGCCGCTTCCAGGTGAGATTTTTATTTATTTATTTTTACTTTTCTTTCCGTTCTCATCCTAATTTGCACTTGCGTCAGCTTGTCCATCCATCCATCCGTCCACCCACCGCCCGTTACTAATTTCATTTTGTATTCTTACGTTTCGAATTTGTTGTTTTCAGAGCGTTAGAACCCGGCCAACAAGTTAAACACAGCAATTCACCTTTACCTTCAGTAGGGTAAGTTCAGAACTCCCTGCGGACAATTTTAGCTTTAGCTCGTTCCGAAGTAACCGCAGACAGACACTGAAGCCCTCTAGGGAGAGTTCTCGATCTATGTTTTTCTCCGTGTGGTTTTTGTGCAGTGATTTTCTTTTCAGCAGCTGCGGTTCGTTCTGTTTTCCGGGGACTAAAGAGGGTTTTGTTTTGCAGGGTGGGAGGAGGGGGCACGCAGAACGAGGAACATGTGAAGCCGCGATCGTTGCGTTTCACGTGGTCGATGAAGACGACTTCTAGCAGAGATCCGGCAGAAATTATGGCCGAAATTAGGAAGGTAAAGCTAGAGGAGCGATTTGCCAATGGCGCGAAAACGAAATTACTTACTTAAAATCGATCAGTGAGAAAATGGCAACATGGCAGCGTTCCTTTGTCTCGAGTGTCGTCATCAAGATGCGCAAAGTCAACGTCAAGCCAGCTGTTGACGTTGCCAAACCACACAAAGTTTTGAACGATTTTCTCTCGTGCGAATTTTTTTCTATGCGATTCTAAGCTGTATATAAAATTTCCCGGACTTCGTGCCAACTTGCGATTTCTTAAAATGCACACGCTTCAAGAAAAAAATGGCAACACGATTCATTTGTTTTGGTTCGAGAATACGTCTGGGTGACACATTGCGTGACGTCAAAGTGCTAGCCACCGAAACCTCGGCCATGTTGCAAAACTGTGAAATTTATCTTTTCAGTTTGGAATAATCCTCGATTAAATTTTTTTCCTTAAAATTTTTCAACACAAAATTTTCCCGATTTCACACCCGCTTACGTCGTGGTGACCAATTGGCTGACGCCAAAATGGGAACCATAAAAACCGTTGAATTAACAGAAAATATCTGAAGTTCTCTCAATGATGTTCCTGCTCCGGTGTCACTCCTCGACAGTTTCGCAATTTCCGCCAGTCGTACTAAATCCTAACCAAAATAAACTTAGCCAGGCGCATTCACCTTCGAATCGTTTTAGCAAAAATGTTGTCAATGCCCCTGTTTCAGGTGCTCGACGCAAACAACTGCGACTACGAACAACGTGAGCGCTTTCTGCTGCTCTGCGTTCACGGCGACCCCAACACGGACAGTCTCGTCCAATGGGAGATCGAAGTGTGCAAGCTGCCCAGACTGTCCCTGAACGGAGTCCGCTTCAAAAGGATTTCAGGTAGTTTCCGCTTCAGCCGATGTGGCCGAGTTAACCGGGTTTCGTTTCCAACAGGGACGAGTATCGGTTTCAAGAACATTGCTAGCAAAATAGCTAACGAACTGAAGCTGTGACTGGTCGTCAAGGAGACGGACGTTCCCGACAGCAGCGAAGAGAATCCAATGACGTAAACGGTTATCAGGATTGGACCGCTTCCAGGCTGAAGTCTTCGAAGGGATAAAGGCGGCGGAGGAACATCAAGGTTTCTGTCTCCCGGATGAACAACCACAACAATTTTTCGAATAATGCTCTAACGTAGTTTTAAGATTTAAGAATGATGAAATACACTCTGACTCCTTATTCAAGCTTGTGATATTTGGAATTGAAAGAACGTGCGCGGTGGGGGAGGCTCTCCTACTTTCTCGACTTCTTTCGATTGTTATTGGAACTTATCGGGCAGCCGCACAAGGACCCAACTTTCGAGATACAGATCTGCATTTACTCTGCGCTTCTTGAGAGTCGGACCCCTATGCCTGCTACGGTCTTATGTTAGGTAAATTACGACTAAATTCGAAAGCATCATGAATTCTTCTTAGTCCACGGGTCTCTATCTTGTCGGCAAATATTTATTTTCCTGTTATTATTATACATAGGTAATTTAGCGATTTTCCTTTTATTATGTTTTGAAGTGTGTAATCCTGCATCGTTGTTGCTAAGTACTTGAAGCGCCAGCATGTGCGCTTTCAAACCAAATTCCACGTCAATTTCGGCCCGCGGATGGTCAAAGGCGGAGCTGCGGGCGGTCGAAAAAAATGAGAAATTTCGGGCAGTCCGGCAACTCCGCGTCTCGGTCTGACGCATCTCCGGTCGGTTATGCCGAAGAAATTGAGCAAAGTTGCCACTGTCTTGATTCACGCATGCGTCAGGGATTCGAAACGGAGCATCTCACTACTAAACCGTGACTATAATAATAGTAAAATTTAAGGTTCATGCGCACATCGAGTCATTCGCGTCTCTACCGAGCGAGTCGTTTTTCTCGAGCATGTGCGCATGATTCTTCGTGTTTGAAGAGTGTACATTTGCACAATTACGCAAAGCGAAGGACTTTGACCGCGTGCGCCCAGTCTAATAGAGTTTTTCAAATTCGTGTAAATAATGTGTGATAATAGTGCGTGTAAGCTGCGAGTGTAAAGACGGCCGTCTACAAATAAACACGGGACCGTTCTGTAGTTAAAGCCGGTTGAACACGGGGGTACTGTCGTCGTTTCAATTTTGCGTGTTCGTTTTTTTTTTAAACACGATTTTGCATTTCGTTTTCTCGACAGTAATCGCGCGATAAGTGTCGTACCTACCGGGAATTTGTAGGCATGTTTTTGCTCGTAATTCATGTGGTTTTGTCCTAATTAGCGGATAAGGCCTAACCACCTGTTAAATGTAAAAAAAGAACCAAAATTCTCTAGAAGCTTTTTGGCGCAGTTTAGGTACTTTCTAGGTATTCCCTTTTCTACGATTCACGAGTGTACTTACTGTTTCATTTACTTCATATTTCATACAAACATACAGCCTTACTTAAGTTTGAATCTACTTTTAGTTTTTTTTTTAATTTCATTGCTGCATTCTGTATCTGTAAATATAATATTTTAAAACACTCAAGTGTCCTCGGAGAGATTTTCGAGGGTAAATTGAGAAAGGCGTGTTGGAAAGTAAGGGTCAGTAATTGCCCATAGGACGATTTATATAAAGTAGACGATACAATAAAATAAAATATATTTACTTGTTAGTACAGCCTTAGAATATAGTACTGCTGTAAAGAGCAATGTTGCTTTACCTAAAAAAAATCAATTCTTTCACTGGGGATGGGCACTTATGTTAGTTTAAGCTGATCATTTATAACAAATATTTAAAACTGGAAACACGAGTTTTATTGCAATCCTAATAAGTTGTTTTTCCCTAAAAAAACTCACTAGATTAATAATCGCAATTTAGCGAAATATGACTCACAATTTGATTGACGACGATGACTTTTTGCGAAAAAATTCCATAATATGCACTTTTTCCTAAAATTTTGTCTTCGTAAAACCAGTGGCGTAGATAAGTAATTTTGAGCTAAAAAAATTAGTGAAAATTGAATGCTCAAATTTTGAAGATATTTGGTTTGCGGGTAGGCATTTGGAGTACCTGCCTTGGTACCAAATATTTTCCAAATCGAAGCAACTTCACTTTTTTAACCAAAAATTTCCATGATGTATAGTCCATGATATTTTTTCGACCCAAAAATCGAAATTGTCCGATTTGAATTTTAACCGCAGCATATCAAAGCTATATCGTACAGCTACTGCGGAACCCAATCTCGTTTAAATCGGAACACTCAATTTTCACTTAATTTTGTTAGTACAAAATTGTCCTGTACGCCACTGACTTTGTGAAGACCGAATTTTAGAGTAAAGCGTTTATTATGAAACTTTTTCAACGTTTGGGATCAGATATATCCTTATAATCCTTCTTTCTTCGGTATCAAATATTTTCTAATTCGGACAACTTAACTTTTTTATTCAACATTTTTCATTGACAAATCTGATCTTCAAGAACATTTCAGTTGCCTGTATCGACCAAACTGGATTCAGTACCAGGCTTAAAAGAGAGATGGTACAACAATAGGGACGCCAGAATAAAAAATCATAAAATATTGGTTAAAATATATTCAAATAAATAATCATAATTATCCTTTTTTAGCATCTACTTTCCGGTGTCTTCCTTAAGGCCCACTGTCCTATTTACCACAATCTAAAACCAAATTTTATTACATGAAATTTTTCATAAAAGAAACCAAATTTCCACCTTATTTCCGCTGGTATCAGGATCAATGGAAAAAAACCCAGTTCTTTCAAACTGGAACCGATCCAAAATTTTAGCGTTCTTCAAAGATTTGTCTGCAAAACTCCTCAAAACCTGCAACGAATTTGGAATACAATCCGACAAAAACCCATTGGGAACTTCGTTGATATCTTCAGGGTTTTTATGCTTAAATCTGGAAAACTTTCAATAAGCTCACTTCTAACGAAAACAGCATCGACTTACAGAGCCGAATAAAGCCGTACTTCAATCTCAATGGGATCAGCCACCCAGTGAATAAAAGCTTTGGGTTTAACCGTGCCTTTTTCGGTTTCAGAGCACTTACAAACGACCTCTGCAACCTCTCCCGATGGAAGTTTTTTCACTTCGGTGACATCAAGAACGAAGCCAGCATGTCGTAGGCCTACTGGCTGAGATTTTGTGAGACGTCTATAACCTTTGTCACTTTCCTAAAGCAAAGGTATTGTGCAAATACGATTAAAGTCAATAAAAAACAGGTATGTTTACCTCCATAAAATCGCTTTTTTCAATGTAGATAACACGATCGAAAATTACATTATGGTTGCCTGATTCAGGCTTATTAGGAAAATCGGGCACTGACAGTTGTTTCGGTCCGGGGTAAGGGTAGTTTTCGATGGTTATTTTCAGGGGATCTAGGACCACCATTTGTCTGCAAGAACGGTAACATCGTTGAACTCATTACAGCAAAAAATTAATTGTAAAAGATGCTACAAGAGCAAATTTGGGAAAAATTTAGGAAACTTTCCATAATGTGCCTGATAAGGTCTCGAGCTAAAAACAATTCAAAGTCTAATTCACATATTCGTAAATATACGCTTAACTCTCTAATAATCTTTTTACATTTGTTATTTTCTTGACCAAGGCGATTGAACAAGAGTCGCTTAACAATGGTAAACAAACTCTTAGCATAAAAAAAAAACGTTAAAGCACTTCAATAAAGAAAAGTTCCAACATTATCTAAAAACTCCCTCGCTAAAGGAATTTACCAAAGACTTACCTGGCAGCTACGTTATTCAAGTAATCCCTAACATAGGCTTCCAACATGGACGGATCCACGGTACTCTGAGCCCCTGTAACTCCCAATTGTGCGCAGAAATTATTTATTGCCTCCGAAGGAAACCCGCGCCTCCTCAGTGCAGTCAGAGTGAACAGCCTGGGATCGTCCCAATCTACACAATTATAACTTGACTTAGCTAAAATCCCTTGAAACCTAAAACTGACCCTTGACAATCCCCTCGGAAATTAACTTGGCAATCTTCCTCTTGGACACCACTGTATAATTAACGTTTAATCTGCCATATTCCCATTGGACTGGGCAATAAATGTCCAGAGCATTACACAACCAATAGTAACTGGATCTCCTGGAAAGATTATTCATTAACATTTTGTTAACTTAAGAGCCAATTCAAGTACCTTGACTGAAACTCTTTAGTGCATAACGAATGCGTGATATTTTCAATGCTGTCGCAAAGACAGTGAGTGTAGTCATAAGTGGGGTAAATGCACCATTTGTCTCCAGTGCGATGATGCGGGATGAAACGCACCCTATACGCCACAGGATCAAGTTTCCCTTCCTCTAGAGTAATTTTCATACGCAAAGTGGCAGCTCCTTCATCAATTTTACCATTTTTCATGTCCTTGAAAAGTTGCAAACTCTCTTCAATCGGGCGATCTCTCCAAGGTGAGGGTTGTGGGTTGAAACCCTTCATTTCATCTGCTGTCTGATGACATACATAGGCCATGCCCTTGTTGATTAACTTAATTGCCCACTCGTACAGCTGTTCGAAGTAATCTGAGGAGTGGGTGATTTTATAGGGCTTGTAGCCTGGAAAATTTAATATTTTATTGTGTTGTTGACTAACGAGTTTCAGTTATAGCTCACCCAACCAGGTTACAATGTCGTAGATGCCCTTGAAGAATTTTTCTTCCTCTTTTTCTGGATTTGTGTCATCATACCTCAGGAAACATATGCCTTTGCTAGCAGCTGCATAACCGAAGTTGATATTGATAGCTTTGGCGTGGCCAATATGCAGAATGCCATTGGGCTCAGGGGGGAACCTAGTTCTAACCTTTGACAATAATTCAGTGAAAAAAAAAACATATAATCTCATATATCATATATCTTACCTTTCCGCCAGTGATCTTTAAGTGCTCTTTCAAAAGCCTCTCAGTATTACTGGTTACAACATACCCTTCAGTTTTGTAGTTTTCGCCAGGTGCGTGAAAGTTGATTTTCCTCATTACATCCAGGATCGTTAACCCTTGGTTCAAAGACCCATCTTTGAAACAAAAGACTATTTTGAATTTAAAGAAAATCACCCTTGAACACCTGACAAATGGGGCTGGTAGGACACTTTCCTACAGCATCAACATGCTTGTCATTGACAGTTTCTACTTGCATTCAACTAACTTAACTTGAGATGAACCAAACTGACTCAAATTAATGAAAAGCTAAGCCAGGATGAGACATAAAGTCGTAATAAACTTACATCTTTCCAAATTTCGTTATTACCTTTACTTTCCTCTGCAAGCTTCACTTTCTCAATTCCCTTCCCTGGTTTTGCCATCTTTTTATCACTCTTTGACACCGGCGCCAAATCAGCCTCAGTTTTAGGCCCCAATAGATCCAGTATTTGCAAATCTATCTCGTTCTTAACAGCCTTGCCATCTGCCCCAAAAAACCCATTATAAACACTTCAACATTCTCATTACCACTAAAATACTAACCAGCCCACAGCAGCTCTTCTCTGATTTTCTGCATTATTGGCCCAGCATTAAATCGATATCGCTTCTCTATAAGTTCTGCTTTAACAGCTTTCAAATGCTTCTCAACACACTTCTCAATTTCTTCTGGAGTTATCACCACTCCAACTCCACAGTACTTTTCCAAGTCATTACTGTCAATCTTACTTATATGCGAAAGGGCAAATTCTATGGCTTTATCGACCCTTAAGGTGTTGTCCAGTTTCTTGGCCACTACATACTTAATTAACATGGGTAAATGATGGCCAATTTGAGGTTTTAACTTGGTTGCCAAGTGGTACAGAAGGGTTCCTGTTCCATCTGTTAAGGCTACCCCTCGAACCTAACAGGAAGAGGTAGGTATTAACATAAGCATAGAGGTACTAATGAGGTCTTACCTCTTGTAAAATAGAAACGAGGGTCTTGGTAACTGCAGGATTCTTGAGGGTTTCTTTGGCCTTCTGTTCGCTCAGGCCTAACGTTTGTAGGGCTATGAGAGTGTCCTTATCAGAACTCATGTCAGGGCAGTAACATATAGTAAGGCAGTGTTAAAAATATCACAAAATTTCGCCGGCTTTTAGATTAAAAAAAAATCAAAAGGTCCTTATGAAAAACAATTAGAAAGATTCGACTCGACCATCCTTTTTCAAGATGTATGCGACAAACGAAAGTGGGAAAAGTCGAGTGAGTGTGCTGAAATTTTCATAAGAAACATAAAAAATGATGTGAGGTGACATCATCGCAAATACAGCCACGTGCGCAGTACTACAGCCTATGTACTTAGTTAAGACACGTTATTGCAAATGTGGCTACACCGGTAATATGATGGGTTATTTCGACACACATGTCGAATGAGGTTATGTTTGTCATTACTGTAAAAAGAAAATGCGCTGTTGTCATTGTTGTTTCGTGGATAATCCAATAAATATAGCTAAAATTAATTTGAAAGTACAGTGACAGTTTATTTTTAAGGTTATAAACGTGTTTTTCGTTCTATAAAAAATTAGAAGTTGATTTGCATAGAAACATACCAAAAAAAGCCGAAATTATGGCAGTTCGTACACATTTCGAAAGCAAAAACGAGATAGGAGTGTTCGCTAAACTAACCAACGCCTATTGCCTGGCCAGTATAGGAGGATCCGAGATATTCTACAGGTAATAAACCGAACGACCAACATTGTGCAACCCTATACAACATCCACTATTTCCCAGTACTTTCGAATCAGAAATGGCAGACACAATCCCCGTAGTGCACGCCTCACTAGCAGGATGCAGGATAATCGGCCGCATGTGCGCAGGAAATAAAAAAGGGCTCCTTGTGCCCAACTCTACTCACGATCAAGAACTGCAACACCTCAGAAACGCCCTACCGGACTCAGTCAAAGTGCAGAGAGTGGAAGAAAGGCTCTCAGCTTTAGGGAATGTGGTTGCCTGTAATGATTATGTGGCCTTGGTTCATCCAGATTTAGATAGAGAGACTGAAGAAATAATTGCGGATACTTTAGGAGTAGAAGTATTCAGGCAAACCATAGCTGGGAACGTTTTAGTGGGGTCATACTGCGTTTTAAATAATCGAGGAGCTTTGGTGCATCCGAATACTAGCATAGTCGACCAAGAGGAGCTGTCTTCACTGCTCCAAGTCCCTTTAGTGGTAAATCTCAAGTTTCATGATTTTTTCATGATTAATCAATATTTTTACTAGGCAGGTACAGTAAACTGTGGCAGTTCAGTAATAGGGGGAGGCTTGGTTGTGAACGATTGGTGTGCCTTTACAGGCATGGACACCACAGCTACAGAGCTAGCCGTAATTGAATCAGTCTTCAGACTAAATGAAGCAGAACCCAGTAAAATTACACAAGAGATGCGAGCCACATTAATTGAGGGGTGAGTTGGTGGGTTTGGATGGCTTGGCAGGTTTTATTTATGGTGATGTTTTAGGATGTCGTAGAGGCTGCACTGGGTAGATTTCGAGGCAAGAAGGATCGTATTAAGAGTTATTGTAATTGAATTATTTTTCAAAATAAAATGTGATTTTTTTTCAATAAGAAATATTATTGCTAAAAGGTCGAAACTTTCAATCTTATTCTGAGCAAATAATGCGAACCTCTGAGCCCTGTCCTTTCCTGATATTTCCACTCTGAACACAATCATAGCCCTATATGCCAAAACATCAGCCTCGCCATCAAACAGAAAAAATCCAATACTATTCCTAAAGGGCATTTATTTAAAACTGATAGATACACAACAAGGTTAGAACCACATAAACGCATGGCGAATTTTTTACTGGTGCGGGCTCTCGCGAATTCGCCATACAACCGACTTATACAGAGTGAGATTCACGTTAAATATTAAAATTGTAGAGAATAAAATATGCCAAGAAAAATTATGTTTTCGTGACCAACATCACCCTGTATATGTAACAACAAAACGGGCAGTGACCATATAATAAATCGCCCAATAAACCGGGGCTTTAATAAAATAACCATTTTCCCTTATACTGATCTTACCAACAAAGATATGTAGTTGTCAGTTAACTTCAAATTTAACTAAGCCGGTGCCGGGAAAACTACCTACAAAGACTTAATAGGTAAAATATTATTGCTACTTTATACGCTTTAATGTTATTCTAACAAACGCGACTCTAAGGACACTGATTAGAAGCTACAATCAGTTAACAAGTATGTAGTAGCCTAAGGCCAGGTTTTTAAAGCTCCTGTTAACTTTACCAGTGAAATAATCTTCATGGAAGAGTTCCCAGGGCTTTGAGAAGCCTGGTGTTACTGGCATCGATAATTACCTCTGGTATCTATAATGTATCATAATAATAGTGAAAATAACAATTTTGCACTATCGCAGGCACTTGTAAAGCTTAATTCATTAACAATGGCGATTATATGAACCACATAAGTATAATACATGAAAATGCTGTTGGTGAAAGGACAAAAAAAGGTTTTGATATCAACAGTGGTGATTGGTGAACCTCATTGTAACGAGTCCTGAGTTTCGTTATCTAAAACTAGACAGGAACCGACAAGTGATGCACTGCTTTCGGGGCACCACAGGGTGATTTAAAGCTAATGAAATTTCGAGGAAAGATCTAATGCGTATCGTGGTGTAGACTTTCCATTAACAAGGCACTCGTTGCAATATTCTCGGAAATAATGATTCATTGGGATCGTGCGCTACAAACATCGAATTTTTCTCATTTCCAACTTGACCGAACAACAATGAAGTTATGACTGCAAAATACACAAAACGGCGGGTGACAAAACTACGTTACCTGTATCCAATTGAGTGGCTTAGTAATTTGTCGCTCCTCTTGCGATGAGTAGTGCAATTGCCGCCAAATCACTATCACTACTTTATGATAAATTAAAAACAATTTATATCGGTTTTCACATAGTGAAACTACCAAGGAAACGGTCCATACATTACTTAACTTTACGGCTTCTGCCACCAAAACAATTATATCGGAAGGAACGTTAACAACGTTAGTCATTTGTTTTGTTACCATCGAAACCGGTCGCCTTAACAGATTTCGGCCAACTTGTTTTTTTATCAAACGTTATGAAAATTACGCTTTCTTCGTCATGATTTAAAAATCACTTGATTTTTAATAGTAATATGCATTAAAAATCACGTGATTTTCGTCATAACCTGTTACGATCCAAAATCACAGACGAAGAAAGTGTATTTTAGCTCTTTCTAACCGGCACAATGCATACATTTCGGGACGTCTTAACTGATTTTCCCCTGTGGGAACGGGACTTTTATGTATTGTCCAGGCAGATCTGTTTACTGCCAACAGGGAAACTGAACATCACAATACCTGGCACTAGAATCCAAATTACCTTATCGGAGAATCTATCGCGTGAAGAATTGCAATCGTTTTCCGAAATCTCTCATATAAATTATACGTCTAAAAAAGCTTAAGCATTGGCTATAATCATGGTTTCTATGGACACTAGCTTTACGTTAAAATGAACAGTACTTTAATCATTTCGCTTTTATGCATGTAAACAGTCAAATATCCAAAACTCAACTACGAAATAAATAAAAAGATAATTCTCAAGTACGCTCAATTGTGACTGAACAATGTTGCATTCGCCATATTTTCAAGAAACATTGTTTTGTCTTTCTCACATTAAAGACATTTTCATTAGTTTCCCACATAAACCACGCAAGAATAGTGTGAAAACCTTCTGGGCAACTCATATTACAGATTTCAACTCGAAATAAACAATGTACTTACCCAGAAGCAGAGTTTTTGAATTGTTCTAAGTCCGTTTCTTGTAGGATTGGGAGAAGTCTAAAATGTAAGAAACTAGGACACAAGACCTTGGTAAATTGGAGGATAGCATGAAATGAAATAATAGACACAAGAACATGCTTGTTACAGCAATGAATAATTTTAGTGCAACGTTCGTAAAATCCGTAATTATATCGACTGTGACTGCATAATATTGCCTTCACCATATTTTCAAGAAACATCGTGATTAGATCTTTTATCATCAAAAATTTGCTTGAATCAGTTTTTAGATAGTCTAAAAACAAAAATAATCGACATTTTTAATGTAAAATTCTGATTTCGATAAAACTATAGTAAAAATTGATGCTTGTTATACCTCCTTTCCTCCAAATTTCTGGCTCATAATCTCATAAAATATTTCCATGAAATGGCGACTAACGATTATAAACAAATTATTATCGCTTAGCGTTACAGTGGACACAAACCTCATTTAACTCTTCTTCTGACGGAATTTCTGTAAATTCTTTACAATATTTTGAGCGATGATGGTTTACACACTCTTGATAAAATAAATTTCTATTATTCACGACAATCCCGCGATAAGTTTTCTTTGAATCGGAACAAAGGTCAGCGAACGTTGAACTAATAATGCGTTAAAAATGTGTGTTATGTTATGTTATTAAAAACCAATCTGAATTAGTTCAAATTCCTATTACACACTTAAGTATTTCAGTAATTTGATTATATTTGCCAAAAAAATTTGATTTACTCGCATTTTGCCTTTACTTTCTATAAAATAATGTTATGAATGGCACGTCCTACCTACAGACATCACTTACCTATAGACAAACTTATTTTCCCTCAAACCGTAGATACATTTGACACGGAAAAATATAGTTTTTCGAAGCCTAAAAAGGTTCTAAAATGCTGTTTAGCAGCGCAAACGCACCAAACAAAGCGCAATAAGTTAAATAAACGGAAGAAGGACGGAGTGCGGTACCATCGTTGCATAACGATTTGGTGCAGGCACAATAGCGAACCTCAATGCCGAAAGTACCCGCTCGTTTGATACATTGTTTGTCGTCGCGTTGGTCTGGGATGTATCCGCATTCGCGGATAACCCTCTTATATCCATCGACTGAAAAATACATTTTTAACCAGAGAAAAACTACGTACTTGCAATACCTTTCTGTATTATTTTCCTGCAAACTGTGGGCTTCATCCTCTGGTTGGGAGGCAGCTCAGGATCGATCAAATGCTCAGGGGGCTTCTGTTCTGAGCAATTGACAACCCCAATCGTATAGGGATCGAAGGGGTCCCCGCATCTCGGATCGTACAGCGAGTTGCAATCATAGCACCGAAGCGGCGTTTCACCTTTCCAGTAGTCCTCAGAGGTGTACACCACACGTTCCACGTCCGTAGTACCTTACGGAATATGGGTATAAAATATCGACCACCGGAAACACGAGCCTCTCCTTAAATAATGACCATGGGAGAGTATAACAATAAAATCAATTTTTAGCCCGGTTTTTCTAAGTGCATCTCGGAGTTCGCGTCATAAGGTAACGCAGGAATGTGAGTAGTAATCTAATTAAGTTAAGGACTAATAAGCAGTGGATACTTACATTGTACGAGAAATATTGCGTGAATTGTCAGTAATCCGAACGCGGGGAAAAGATCCTTGACGAACATATCCTCCGTTACACGCTGTTATGAACTGCATACAAAATTAAAGAAAAAAACGAGCTTTAATGAAATTAAAACCTTTAAGGACTTCCGTCGCTTTTTCCGGATAAACTGGAAATGCAGCGCCGGGCGCCTTGAAGCGCCGCAAATCGAATCCAAACCGGTTCCACTATTGTACTCAAATTGTACTAAATTTCACATCCAGCAACTTCTTCCGACTACTTCAATACAATTACATTTGAAATTTTCAAATTCATGCCTCATGATCGCTTGATTCTGGCTCCTTCCTTCTTACCGATGTGAGAACTTTGCGAACTAATTGTACGTAATTTAGTACAATTCAGCCCGTGCTTCAACCGCGGAAACCGCTAGTGACGTCACTTCTGGTGATGACGTAATAAGGATCGATTCACGGTGCAACGGCTAGAGGGGCACGGAAGGGATTGTCAAGGTCCAGGTGCTAAGGGTAGATGGTTCACTTTAGATGATGGCTTTTCATGAGAATGCTAATGCAAAAACCCCAGTTTTATTAATATTCAAAATTGCCTTATAAAATATAAAATTAATTCGTAACAGAGAAAGAGATTTATCGTTGTGCCGTGGCTGCCCTTACAAGCTTTTCAAAGACTTAGAACAGCCACGGCACAGCCATGTTCAATTTTCCAGTAAAAAAAGGCAAACTTATTAAAGGACATTTTGGGATTGTTACTGTTACTAATCGGTGTCCATGGCATGCTCCGCAGCTTCCGTGGCCACTGCCGCGGTGGGATCTCGCGGCTCTTCCCCCTGGTCCTCTCTAAATATAAAAAAAATCAACAATCTATAACCCTTACATAACCAGACCCCTACCTCAAAGGTCCCAAAGGCTTTTCTGGGGGAGCTCCCCTCCTTTCTTCACCCTCAATCAGTCTTAAATACGGCGCAGTTTCCTCCTCATCCAAGATCTTAAATTGTTGCTCTTGGCCCACATATCCAATTGAAACGTTCTTGGTGGACAAGTCCACTTCAGCCGGTAGAGTGTCTCGCAATGCTCTCAGTCCATGCTTAATAAGCTCCTCTAGGCTGCAGTTGCTCAGCTGATCCAGGTGCTTTTCAAGGTAAGTTCTGGCGCTCTGGGAGCGAGAGCCAATTGACATGGCTTTGCAATCATAGAAATTGGCAGAGGGGCAAGTTTGGTAAATATGGGGTCCTTTGTCATCGTAACCTGCTACTAAAAGGCCCACACCGTAAGGACGGCGGTCATAACGTTGGGTGCACACTTGCATTTTGTTTCCTATAAAAAAAGGTTGGTGATTATTATGTGTGAATCTACCAACCCTGCTTCAAGCCCTGAAAATCCATTTACCTAAAGTAGAAATCAGCCTGTTTAAAGGCAAATACATATCGTGAGAATACTTGTAGTTCAAACACTCCGCTCTCATAAATCGACTCAGGATTCTGGCATCAGCAGTTAGGCCTGAAATAGTGATGCCAATATGATCATCGATGTTGATGATTTTCTTCTGGTACGCCGATAGCTCCGAGGAGGCTCTTTTCAGAGCGATGAGGAGGGCGTGAGAGTTGCTTTTGAGACCCACAGTGGCTGAACCCAGATTTACAGCTTCCATGGCGTATTCGACTTGGTGCAGCCGCCCCTGAGGGCTCCAGACGGTCACATCGCTATCGTACTGGTTCCTGAACATTTTTTCTATTTGAAAATAAGCGGCACTGACTTAAGGAAACACTTTTCTAGGGAAAATTGAAAATAATGCAAATGATAAAGCGGTTTTCTTCTGGGGATATCATGCAAAGTCACTTTTGTGAAAAATTGAGGTTAGAGATTTATTTTGACTAAGCCGCCTCTAGTAAAAGATAGATGGCGTTGGGAACGGAAGCACCCGAATCACTCTCTTTCTATATTTGTTGACTCAAAGGAAAATAGATATTTAATCTGGTCCCGTCAATAATAAAAGGAATAAGAGGAAAAGGAGGGACTTTTGAAAGTGAGTTAAAATCAAATGAACAAAAAAAACGAATAATAAATATAATTTCAGATTCCTTCAAATTCAAACAATTCTGTCACACGGTTTGGTGCCTATTTATCTCCTAGTAATTCAACCTGTTTTTTATGAAGAACACTTTCAGCTTGAGCAATAAACTGATCAGCAATTGCTACTATTTGCTGTTCAACACTCCTTACCAAATCTTCGGACACTTTGTCTTTTTTCTTAATTTGCTTCACATTCTTCAATTGCACATCCCTCACTGAGTCTTTGCACTTAACAAATAGTTGTTTGGCATTTTTAGCCAGTTGTTCTCTGTGCTCTTTAGTCACCCTTAAAACATAAAGTTGAAAAAAGCATTTTGGATATTACTGCAAAACTTTACTTAGGAATTGGTATAAATAATGTAGTGCCATCTTGCTGTGGATTTAAATTCATGCCAGACTTGGATAACGCCTTCAAGGCCGCAGGAATAGCTTGAGGAAACGTAACGAAGTTTATAACTATAGTTTTGGGATTTTTCCGGATGATTTGGGCCACCTCCTGCAACTTGTGCTCTTTGCCGTCTATGTTAACTGGCAGAGATTCCATGGCACCTAAAAAATGTGGCAACTTTATATCCAGCTCTAAAGCAGCAACTACTAACCAGTGGTTGATCTCAGTGATAATTGCTTCACAAAATCCTCCTCCATTTGAATAACTGCCTTTTCCATCTGGCTTTTTAAGGTTTCAACATTAACCAAATCGTTTATTTGATCTTCATTAACTACTACCTTGGTTTTGCCTAAAATACTAGAGATAGTATCACTTCTTTTGAGCAAATTGAATGTAGCTAAAAAGAGGTCTTTTATAAAGTCCTGAACAAACCTTTTTCTTTTTTCTTGTCCTTTCCCTTGGCATAAGATCTAATTGAAACTGCATTATAATTCTTAATTTCTATTAAAACACTACAAGTTCCCTGCTTTCCTATAGATGTGCAGTATTTTGAGGCTGAATTTTTGGCAATTGGTGAGTGCTGGAGTTGACGAAAAGCTGGACTTTTGCATAACACATAAGAAATCCTTCGAGTGAGGTACATTTTCCATAAATAATCCACAATTTATACGATTTTATGTTGGTTTTCTTTTAACTTTGAGAAATTTTTGAAACAAAAAAAACTGTTTTAGAAACCAAATTGAGGTTATAATTTCTTGATGTTTTGATCACTATTTTATTGAAGTTCATGAAAGTTATGAAGATTATAATTTGATCTCTTTTTAACCCTTGAGATTAGACAAAGGTAGACATAGTCGAAAGACAAGAATAATGTTCTTGGTTGCATAACTACTAGAAACTTGATTATTGCCATTTGACACTTTTGGTTGATAATTATTTGAAATAACCGTTTTTACCACCATTAACTTTCCAGTTCGTCTGTAGAGCCTTTTTTGTGAAAGTATTATTATATTTTTTGTTTTTGTCTGAATGCCGTAAAATGGATGCCAATAAGTCGCAGGACGAACATGAATATTCATTCAATTCGGACGACAGTATAGTCTTTGGCCCATATTCGATGAAAGAAGCTAAATCAGATATTTTGAAAGGCATACCCAAAGACATCAAAATCAGGCACTCATGCATGTAAGCTTAAAACACTATTGAATTTACAGATCTTGTGGCCGAATTTTCGATTCAAACATTCTCTATTTTAGAGCTAGATATGAACATCTCAACGTTTCTCCAGCAACCAAACCTACTCCAGAAATTTCTAAGCAGCAAGTTTCATTCTCCAGTAGTTCAAACTCAACTGAACATCTGAACACAAACTTCATTCAACAACTCTCAAATGTAATAAACGAGCCTTCTTCATCTGGTGTGAGCTCATATTGTACAGCTCAAAATGATACCAGTGTTTCCAGCAAAACCCCTGATTTGGCCAGGGAATGTGAAAATCAAACAGAATCTTCTTATTGCACTGCTTTGAACCTAAGTCTCACGTCTGAATCTCAAGACTTTAAAAATAGAGTTTCAACAGGGTATAGTGAACTTAATGCTTCTGATACCCATTGTTCTCAAGGGATAGTTCACAATGAAGAGGGTGTAATAGTCCTTAGCAGTGAGTCGGAAGAGGAACAATCAGGAGATGAAGATTATTTGTGTAGTTCATCAAGATATGCTTATTCTCCTGTATATGCAAGCCCTGATTCTAGTGTTCTGGAGTATTCTGATAATGCAGTGAGTTACACTAACACTTGTGCTGAAAGAGATGTCAGCAGTCCAAATCTTGAATCAGAGGACATCAGGAACATGAGTAGCAACAGCCCAATTAAACAGTCATGGGAGAAAAAGGATAGTTTGGATGATTTAAACAATACTTTTGAAGAAATGAATAGGCTTTTAGGCCTTGCGGAAGAAGCTGGCACTGTACAAGAGCATGATAAATCCAAAGAAGCATCAAAGCCTACCTTGAATAAACAGCAACCTATTAAGCAGACTCCTAACTTCATATCAAAATTGCCACAACTTAAACGGCAACCATTGCCAACCTCAACATTTAAGCCTCCTTCGGGCAAACCACCTAAGAGGCTCGTAACCCCCTGCAAAACCACCAATCCTGCTTTAAAAAACATCATAAGTCCTGTTGGGGTTTATATTAAAAGTGGCCCCAAGTATTGTCCCATGGTTAAAGTGCCGGAAACGAAGCTGAAGCCTGAAATAAAATTGATCAGGGAACAGAAGGAGAATATTCCCCAAGATATTACCTCAGATTTAGATTGCCAAATTCCTTCAGTGATATATACGCCAGCGAAATACAAGCTGGTTACTGAGGTAGTCGATGTGAAATTGCCAGAAAGTATTAAGAAACGAGTGGGCGGGCAAGTGGTCACCAAGCACGAGCAGAGGGTGGCTAAAAGGCTTGATCAGTCCATTGAGAGGAGGCTAATGGAGTCGGATTTGTCCATAAATGAGAGTGTTAATCAGGATGTGTCAATTTTAACGCAGAAGCAACCATTCCATTTCAGGAAATAGGATCTTTAAACATAGGATGTGGTCAGCGTTTATTACTGAGGATTTTGTTATGTACATATCATCGTGATTCTGCTGTATTATCTATTTGTGAATTTACTACTTGCAATATACACATATGCATACCAACCTATGTATATTTTCCCCAGTGCTTATCTATAGAATAAATCTAATTTTTTACATGTTATCAAGACACAATTGCCTCTATACACACTGTTCTCGGTACAAACAGAAGTGTACACCTGTTATCTCCACAGATAAGCCAATTTATTTTGGCCCAAATTCAACCGATACTGATGCGATCCAGCGAGTTTTACCTGGGCTCGGAAACAGCACCAGTTTTGTGACGTGTTTTAAAATGCAAATAAAGTAAAATTGGGCATGCTACACTCACCCAAGAACATTCGTGCCAGCGTAATCCTCATATCGACATGGACAATCGTAAGTATAAGAGCTTCACCATTTCTTGCACGTATAAATTCCATCGTCTCGTACAGCTTCAGACGATAATTCACATCTTTTGGATCACTTACGCGTATTTATTCGCAACTTGCAAGATCGAGCACTCGTATTACGACGTGGTCTTCGTGTACCTCACCTATTTCTTCAGTAAGCCTCCTCACGCATACAGCAGCAATTTATGATAGAATTTCATGCTTACATAGAGCAGTCTTGCGGTCCCATTCACCTGAAAAATGAAACGTCGTTCCTCAATCGCTCAGTGTCTGCCGCTCGGTTCAGGTTCACTGAACCACTGGCGTCGGATGACTTGTACAATTTCCTCCGGGAGGTACTCCAAAAGGCCAATTTGCCTAGTGAAAGCAATGCAGTAAAAAGAACTGAGTTGTACCTCGTAGTGTTCTTTTTTGCTGATATGCTCTGGCTGCTAACAGCTTTCGGTCTGGCTGGTGAGAGTCGCTTCATTACATACTTATGCAGAGTGCCTTACAAGATAATTTGGCCTCTATAGCCGGCGCCTGTTGCAGAATCAAAAAGAAATTTCTCTCCATCTTTTTTTACGGCCCCTGGCTCCTGTGCAGCGCCTTTGTAAACTTCCTAGATGTGGTGTCTTCAGTGCAATACGGCCTGGACCTCATCTATATCCGAGTAAGTATAGATTTATTGCTACAGATGCAGGTGAGGGATTGTGCAATTTAGAGTTATACTTCGTGGCTTCGTTTCGTCGGAGTTCGAAACTACACAGCTTTCGTCCATTACGATGCACTTCCCAGCTCCAAAATGGCCCCTATTGTTCCCACGGCAGTCGTAGTCATCTTATTGTCAAGAGTATTCTTTGTGTGGCTGTTGAACGTGATCTGCTTTTTCGTCATCTTGTTCGTGGCCATTCCGGACATGGCACCCCAAAGCATAAGGCCACATAGTCGAAGGGCTTTGACCACCAGAAGATCCAGATCAATAAGTATGCAAAATGTTACTAATCATCTCATTAAATTCCCAGCTTTAACCCCACTTACTTAATAGTTGATCCAAACTCGTCAGAGGCAAGAATACGCAACTGGCAGCTGTTCTATGGAGCAATCGAAGCGAACAGCACCATGACCACTCCCATCAAATCTTCTATAAACACCAAACACTCTCGCAAGAGCTCCGTCTCTTTCAACAAAGAATTATCAGGAGGTGCGTACAGTCGAGACGACAGTTACTTAAGTTTCAATGAAAATTCGTCTGATAATGTTAAGATGGCACCTGAGTTGCAATTTAATGATGATGGGGGATTCAGGAGGTTTTCCGATGTGACCAGCGGGGTTTCCTTAGTGCCCTCCCCTCAGGAAACACGCAATGAGTTAGTGCAGGTACGTTTAATGGGCCGAGTTCTTAGTAAATATTGCATCCTAGAGAATTAATTAATTGCAGCTGCCTTCTGCCATTAAGGGCTTCATGCCTTGGTCGTATTTATGTCCAGAAGGATCAGCGCCCAAATTGCTTACGGAGTTTAAAGAAGCTGGAGATAACAAGACCGAGAGTATGCAGTGTAAGTCGTTAGTTGATGGTTTATCGCGCGTTTGTTTGATCAATTTTTCATTACAGGCACCAAGTTGTGAGGTCCCAAGGATTTTGGACATATCAATAAAGGGTTCTGATGGTTTTGTCCCTACTAAGTATCGTTGTTGTGAGTTCTAATCATACTATTAATGGGAGGACTTTAATACCCGTATAATTTCATTGCTTCTATTATAGGAGATTTTTTATTTTATAGCAGTTAGGTAATCTTATATGAAATTACAAAAAAAGCTTTAATTGTGCGTACTCAAGTGTCTTACTCCCTAATAACGCATTTGCCGTTAATATTAACAATAAATATCAGAAATAAACAATAAAAACATAAAAGAAATTGCAAACCCCCTTGGGGCAACAATCACAGTACCAGATCACACCCCCTCCTTTTGCCCCCACTGGAACTTGCTCCCTCCACGCCCCCTTATCCTGGGTTTCTTTTTACTGCCCTTGACAGCCCCCTCTTCTTTCTTCTCTTCCTTATTCTGCTTCTTCTCTTTATCCTCATCAGCGCCGTCCACCACAATAGAAAAGGGCGTGGCTGCTTTGTCTTCTTGATGACGATTGCTTGGAGTGGTATCGATCAGAATCTTATTGCTGCCCTCCCAATTCGAGGAGATAGTCTTATGCTCTAAAACTGAATAATCATAGGGCTTATAAGAGTCCGTCGTTGTCTTAAATGTTTGGTAGGAGTTTAAAGGCGGATACAAAGTGCTCTCGTAGCTAATAAAACTGTTAGAAGGCAGGGAGTACGGGGTGGTAATCTCCATGGGTATGGGCTGGGAGTAGTGGATCGATCCCTTTTGATATGGCCCCGGGAACACCTGGAGGGTGGGGTGAAGGTTGGACGGCTGGGCGTTCCCGAAGAACTCCTGGGAAGAGATGGGCTGCCAGTTTATGTCCGGGAGGGCCGGGTAGGACTGCGGCTGGAGCAGGCTGTCCATTGGGGAGTAAGAGTCTCGATAGTTATTGTGGCGCATGTCGTGGTAGCGGTTTCTTGAAGATTTGATTTTGGCCTGCCAATGTTAATCAAACATTAATCGAAATAGCTGATGATGACCGCGAATGACCGATCATTGATGACACAGTTGCGTCAAAAACGGACGAAACAAAGAATGAAATAAAAACAACTAAAAATCGTTGGTCACGTGTCTATCCTTGACGGTGCTATCCAACCGCGGCCATCCAATCCGAAGTGGCCCAAAAAAATTGTCATTTACTATTCTCCTCTAACACGTCAGCTGCTGTCCTGCTCTAACGTATCGGCTCTGACAAGGACAGAACCAAATCGCGTGACGTTGCTGGCATCGTAAACGCAAGTTTTTGCCGACCTCAGTCAAAACAACAACATAGCGGAAACAGTTTGAATATTTCTACGCCCGAGGAAAAAAATTAGAAATTTAACGTTTTCGAGCGGTTTTCCGCGTTATAAGCGCGAAATTATCGAACTCGGGTTAGATGTAAGTCGAGAGCGGTGCAGTGCAGTCGCGAAATCACCCTGGAGCCCCCTAATGCGTCGATGGCTGTGATGCTGGTAAGTGGACACTTCCAGGAAAACTCGCAATAATCTCTTTTAATTAAGCCCTAAAATAAATTATTTTTCTCGGAAGTGCACAGCTTTTGGTACTTGCACTCTCACGTATCTGGTTAGAAGAAATTAGAAAGTGTGTTGATTATTTGTTCTTTGCTAAGAAACTGACTTGAATAGCATATTTATCCCCCTTTGGATTTTACCTCGATAATGCGTTTGAGAGATTATCATACCTTGTGACGCGAACTCTTCTCTTCGCTGAAATCCTCATGGCTAGCACCTTCCTCAGAAGAGTAGTTTGGGTAGCTGTATTTCACCTTGCCACTGGGCCTCCTTTTGTGCCGGTCCCTCCCATGGGAGTGTTGCTTATGCCTGCAATTTGTCAGTTTTTAATGGCCCATTTGAAGCTGGGAATTCATATACCTGTGGTTCCTCGTGGACCTCGTTTTGTCCTTCAAAACTATCATATGATGGACGTCTTTCTTCTGCCTTATGCTCTCTACCAACACCGCACAAAGAAGGCATAATAAGAGAACTGTTTTCCACGCGAAACTCTTAGTTCCAAACATGATCTGTGGGATACTGATCGGCCTGATGGGGTAAGCAGTGGAGATGTGCAACAATTAATTTTAAATGCACACACCTGGGTTTCAGTGTGTTCTAGCCGCAACCCGAAAGAAAACTAATTGGAATAGAAAAGCAATTCGGTTTAAATGCGCTGCGAAACGGGGGTAAGCAAAATTGTATGGTTGGGTTGAGAAAACGCATTAAATGGTTTCATGCCCAGGTAATCTTTTCGATTCTCGCGTGAAGATTAAACCCCTGCATGACCACAGATAAATGAGTATTAACATCATTGTATGGCTTTTAGGCAGGACGGGTTTCAGATTATTTTCTTTAATGATTTCTTAGCGTTCTTATTAACAATACAGCAATCGAAGGTAATTTGTGTCGGGTAAAATCAATCATTTGAATTATTAGCTTCGGGAATGCTGCTCCACCTTGTACACCCCCAAAAATAGCCCTGAGAAAAAATAGTACCGGGGCCTTGTGCTAGATGTCGCTCGTGGAACAATCTTCTGTAAATCTAACAGTTCAATGGAAATGGCATATTCGCCATTGTCAAGAAAGTGTTAGTCATTCACAAATCATCACAAAAGTCGTTAGTCACTTCTTAGAGCAGTGGCGTAAATGTCCTAAGTCCAGATACAATCTGGAAGGCGGGGGTTAAGTGTGCTTTTGGGTGCGCGTTTTCTCCTGCCAGCCCCCTAAGTGCTGCCCTGGCAATTATTTAAATATGTGAATAAAATCGAAAAGAAATCTACCCTGGTCTAGTTAGTATACGTATGAGATAATTTCGATACATTTTTATGGGAAGGGGGAGGGGGGGGGGGTCAAGCGTCGCTTTTAAATTAGCCGATAAGCATAAAAACAATAATAAATTATTTATTCCTCGTTTTAAATTTCTTCAGTTTTATTTCTTTACGGTAAAAGCTCCTTTCTTCTTATTATGTAAATTAAGCGGGTTTCAGGTTGCAATGCAATTAAGACACATAATAGAAGAGGTGTTAAGACCAACAAATTTCAATTAAATGGCTGATTAAGAATGGGCAATTAGCATTATTGAAATTCAGCTGCGGCAAATAAATTAAAATAATTCTTTATCAGAGCATCTAGATTCGTACATACGGTATGATGCAAATGTATGGAACAAACTCATTTAAAATTCAACTGTGTGGTTTTTTGGAAAAACACTTGGGCACGTGGATTTTTATTTTTCCTTGCGGTTTCTGATGGTAAAGTCATGTGTACAGGGTGACCCAAAAATTAGTTATGACCATTAACTTCATTTTTTCAAAAGGAAACGGCTATTTTTTATTTCATTTTCGGATTCTACGTTGAATTCTAAGTATATTTCATGTGCCATGTCCTATACCTAAACCCAACTGTTATCGAGAAATTTACGTCTAAACATATCAGCAACGAAGACAGCTCTTGACCCATATGCATTTTGTGTGGATGCCATTTTTCCTTTTTTACCGTTCTAAGGATCATCGACTACTGTAAACTATTATCGAGTGCGACCTGCCTGGTGCTAATATGGGGCTAACGCTAAAAAAGGAAAAATAACATCTGGTCCAAGAGCTATCTTAGTTACTGATATGTTTACACGTAAATTTCTCCATAACTGTTGGGTTTAGGTATAGGACATGGTACATGAAACGTACTTAGAATTCGACGTAGAATCCGAAAATGAAATAAAAAATAGCCGTTTCCTTTTGAAAAAATGAAGTTAATGGTCATAACTCGTTTTTGGGCCACCCTGTATATATGGCTTTATCATCAGAAAAACCACAAGAAAAAATTTTAATCCACGCGTTCGAGCGTTTTTCCAAAAACCACACCGCTGAATTTTAAAAGATATTAATTCCATACATTTGCATCATACTGTATATTAGTACCCAAAAAATACATAAATATGACACAAAATCACCCGAAGAACAGCTCTTTGGTAAGCATGCTGACAATACTGCACATTTCCTTCTTTCCATCATAGTCATAGTCCCCACTGTGCGATTCGAAGCCCATGGCTACTTCTCTGTTGACCATGGTTAGAATGGATACGAGGTCTCTTTGATCATGGTGCTCTTCCAGTTTCTTGACCAAAGTCTGGATGAACCAGCTGCCCTTGTTTTGGTCTCTCCAAGCCGCATATCCTGATCTCATAGGTTGAATAATTGTAGTACTAAGTAGATTAATTTTTTACCCTCAACAGTAGCGTACATAATCAAGATGTCTGCCATGGTAGGGATCTTATATACGGTCGATTTGTTTGAAGCATCGCTCTGGACCCGAACTCCTGAATCCACGTCGTCTCCTCTGCAAGCCTAAATCAACGAGATCACTATTAGATCGCTTATAATAAGAATATTATTGCTTAACCTGTATAAAGAACAATTTGGGTTTGCCCGCAAGACTAGGACAGTGGTGTCCGTCAAAAGCTTTCATCAACTCGTCAATGTTGTATTCGTCGTCTCTAGCAGCTATTCGCCCAGAAGTGCGTCCGTGGCTCAGGACCGCTACCACCAAACAGTCATTATCCGAATGATTCATTTTAGACACTGAAATTTAATTGCATATACTCAAATTCTCTAATAATAAGCTGCGAGTGCCGACCAACGCGCAAGGAATTTCTGATCTCTTTGAGGGTATAGTCCTCGTAAATCTCCACGTGAAAAGACAATTTTCGTAGCAACGCTTCCATGGCAGCCCTATCACGTTCCGTGCCCTTTCGCTCTTTGTAGAAAATTGAATCAAAGCGTCGATGATTGAAAATCAAAGCTATGCCCCTGTTCTTGTGGTTCATATCGTACAAAATATCGTCAGGGTGCTGACCGATGGGTATTCTCGGAGCTGGGCGTTTATCTAAAGATCTACAGGGGCAATAAGTACAGAAGGTTTGAGATTAGGGAGTAACAATACCTTTCAGCGTTTGCTCCATCTGAAGTGTTGCTCTTCTCCATGATGACTGTTTTGGGGAATGCTGCAAACGGTTCGGTGTTATCATCTATAAATTTATCGAGGGCTTCACCATTATCTTATCTATACAAAAATTATTGATGTGAAATTTAATGAATATCGCAGAGTGTTTTGGAAACTCTTTCATAGAATTCGCTTCCGACTGACTTATATGATTAATGATGCTTAATGATGACACCATAAAGGAGCGTATAAAACACATTAAAATCTGCGAAAGCGTCACAGATAGGCGCAGATATCAGAAATCTCCATGAGTATAAATTGATGGTGCTTTATTCGTTCTTTGTATAAATACAGATTATTGTGAGTTATTCACAAATTTGTTGTTCCTCTAATTCCACTGCGGTGTGGTTTAGAACTGATGGTAGGCACCGCCACTCGGCATCCTGTTTCTTGAGTTTACAAATTTAGGTGTTTCGTTGCCCTGTTCGTGGTAGGTTAGAGGCAGAGGTGCCCTCTGATAGTACCAATTGCGCTTTTCCTCCGGGTATGAGCCGAATATTTCGTCATCGGCAAAAGAGGACTCTGCATTGAACTGTCCGTTGTCGCTCCTCGTTGTTGACTTGTGTGCACGCTTTGAACTTTGAAATTTCGGTCTTGGAATCGAAGCTTCTTCACTGAAAACGGCTTTATTTTTCAAATGCTTTTCGAATTCGCGTACGTACTATTGCATCAGCGGGGGCATTTGGAACACCATAATGGGGGTAACGATGGAGTAGAATCCTGCCACAGCGTTGATCAACCATAGCGTCCAGCCTTTGGCCACCAAGGTTGCCAGCACCCCGTAGCTGATTTTCACGCCCACGAAGTACCTTAGTTGAAAATCCACATTCGTTTGGTACTCGCAGTCGTTCTCGCCTTGTTTTAAGTGGCTTATATCAAAGAAATCAATGTTGCAGTAGTCGTAGAAGGCCAGGGCGAAGACCACCATGTCCAAAGTACAGACAAGAAGGGTGATTATTCCTAAAGCTATCTGGATGTGCCGGCTGAGTTTTCGGCTTTTTCCATTGAAGAGGCCTGAGTAAAAATTTATAATGCACAGAGTGTCTCTTGCAGCTTCGAATTGAAGGAAAATTGCTCACTTAAGCATTCAGTAACCGAAAGTGCTGCCCACAAACCGCTTAAAACCAGATAAATCCAACAGATTATGTGAAATCTTAGCGGTAATATCACCCTTCCTTTTATTTTACTATCTTTGTCTGCAATATGAAATAATACAAAATCCAATTCTGCAAAGACATCTGAGTCAGGCACTCACCTAATATAGAGCTATACAAACAGAATGATATGAGGTCCGTAAACGGGGTACCGGAGCTCATCAGTGTCTTTTCAAAATCTTTGATGCTCTGAGGCTTCACGTAAAACAGGATTATGCAAATTGTGGCCAAGATAATCCACGAGAAAGCCTGAACCTATTCGTCCAATAACTCTGAATTTCACTTATCGAACGACCCTCATAACTGCTGCTTACCGCACTAGAGATGGCAAACACTTTCCTCACGAATACGGACCTCCACTTCTTCTCCTCCAAATTCTCCATTTTCCCCCTTAGAAAACTCTTGTAATGTGGTGAATATAGTGCGTTTTCATTATAAAAACTATAAAACTATACATGTGATATAATGTTTCTATATCAAATGACATTCCAAGGCACATTACCGACTCATATTTCGCTGATTAGAGCGATTATTTTGATAAAAGATAAACAGCAAGGAGATCGAAAGTATTTTTCAAATGTTCGATGATATCACATTACAATTGCTTTGATAAGAGCTTTAAAGTTAATTGCTTAATTGAAAGATGGTTTTGATAACAATAAGTAAATAGAACGAACTAATTGAGGAATTGTTTGGCTTCAGAGGTCTGCAGTTTTTTGATGAATCACTCTGTATACCTTTGAATATTTGCGGCTTAAAGTCTATTTGTTTGATTTTGATTATAATGCGTGGAACTCGCTTATCTCTGACCGTTTTGGAGTTTTAGAGCCTAAAAGAGACGAAAAATTTACTAAAAACTTTCATTTTATTCTCCTTAGCTTCTACCACCCAAAAGTTGACCCTTTCAAAGAGAACAGCGTTTATATGTTTTTGGGTATTCACAAGCTTAAATCCTAAGGGATGACTTCCTACCCTACCCCTATCTAACCGTTTATTGATTAAGAAATAAATAGGTACTTAATCGACATAATATGCTTAATTAAAGGCACAAAATGGCTTTTGCTACCCAAAAACAAACCACTATTAAAAATAAATACTATGATTCTTGCTATTCAACGCCACAGGAGTACCGATGTAGTTCCTGCCCTCTTTCTTTCCTCCAGGAGGGGAATACCTCCCGTTCCCGTTGTGAAAATCATTACTTGGAGACGGTGCTTTCCTCTGGCTGGAATCGCCAATTTTCACTCTCGGAATCGTGTTCCTATCGCTGTACAAACGCAAAATCATACGTTATTATCAGGAAAGTGCGTCGCAAACGCTTGATGACTTACTACGAGAGGAACTTGGAAGTTCTCAAAGCTTTGGCTCCAATAAAGAGCAAATTGATGGCCAAAACTACATTGACCAACCACAGGACGTACCCTCGGGCAGCCAAAGTCATGACGATGCCGCTGGCTACTTGGCAGTCTATTAAAGTCGCCACATTGCCATCTGATGATGAATATAGGTGGACAATAGGGTCTTCTGCAACGATGGCTGTTGTACTCGAAAGTGTTGTTGTACTCGTAAGTGCTGTTGTACTCGTAAATGCTGTTGATGCAGATTCCACTGACGATAAAGTGGTGGACGTTGATGTTGTTTCAGTTGAACTGGTGCGTAGGTTAAAAGGGCAAGTGGAGAAGTCTCTTGCTAATAAGGCGAAGAATACCAAGTCTATGATTGAGGTTAAGAGGACTATAACTCCCACCGTCAAGGTGTTGTAAGTTTGTCTGGGTTTTCTGTTTTTGATGGCTGCAACAAAGACTCACTTTATGCTTAAGGTTTTTCTTAATTAATTTTATTAGTAAGTATCAGCAATTTACCGAAATGTAAGTCAACGGACGTGGCCACCCAAACAGTACTGAGAACGACGTAAATCCACAGGAAGACCTCGAAGTCCAGAGGACGGATTACCTTAGTTTCAGATCTAACAGTGACATCGCTATCTGCAAAGAATAGTTCTCTTAGATTTACTTACATTTTATTGGTCAAGACACTTACTCAGAAAATTCTGGTATATGATTTTGGACAAGTATTCAGAATATTTAGTATAATCCCTGAAGTCGGTTTCTGTTAATTTTTCCGGAGGGGCGTTTTTGACCAAAATCCCTCCCAGGGAAAGGGCGAACCATGTTAGGCCTTGAATCTGAAACCACCCGAAATTTGACTGTTATCAGAGTATCGTAGTGAATTGTATTAGTCAATATGTTTCACACAATAAATCATCTGTAGAATATCAAGGAAATTTGGTGATTGTGCGTCTATTTAAAAATAGCAAAAGGTGATGAGTAGTGCTATGTGATGAATTTTGGCAGGAATAAAAGAATTTATACGATATATACTACAAACTCTTGATTTCTGGGAAAATTTCTAAGAAAACAATTCAATCAAGAGGTAAATAGAAACCGCTAATTATACCAAAACGACGTTATTGCTCACACTTTTTTTGTATATGGAAAATTGGGATATTAAAAAACAATTTATGAAGTTAAAATCACTTACTGTAATCAAAACTCCCACAACTTTTATGAACTTCTCTCTATCTCTACTAAAAAACATTTTCATTCCACTAGCGAATGCGGTAATACACACAGAGGGAAATTACGGACGCAACTAGATTTGACTTTTTCCGTCAGAGAACGAGCTATGGCGCTCTTATGATACGGACTCTGTTAGGGGATTAGCACACTTTAGAAGAATTTATTGTTCCTGGGCTTATCTCAATTATTGATAAATGGCAGCTACGAATCTGGACGGATTTTCGTATTTTTTTAGGTATCTACCGAAATGTTTACGCGCATCAAGCACTTGAAAATATTAATGTATAGCGGTATTGTGTTTACTCTCATTCATACTAATACGGATTAGGATTTTAATCGATTGCCTGATTAAGGATTTTTTAACAGTAGATATGAAGTGACAACAGTTATTATAGGGCAAAGAGTCAGCTTCATACATTCAAAAATCCTAAAAATTTCTAGAGAAAACGAAGCAAAGAAACTTTCACAATTACCCTTAAGTCGTTTCTTCTTTTGCAGGATTTTTCGAGGGGTTCTGCGCGGTCACTGAATCATCATTGAGAGTAGTAACGTCAGTAAAACCTATTTAAACAGTTAGCTATCGTATTAGTCATATTTATAAAAAATAATCTATGAACGTGAACCACTGAATAACCCCCATTACCCTCCAGTTGTTACGCTATTGGTAAGCTTTAAAATCCGATCCTTTGATAGAACCGCCGTTGCACATTTTGCATTAACGAGTTGCATAAGTATGACAGAGATGGTACATATTTTCCGTATCGTATAGTATATTGTTAGGCTGACTCGCTTCCGCGCATCATTGTCTATCGTTCTTTTCGTGTTTTGACGAGAAAGATAGAGTGCAATTCGAGTAATTGGATCACATAATTTTAACTTTTGCTGACATTTGCCTTAACGGTGAGTTATTTTTTTTTCCCAAATTTTTCAAAACAATCAGCGGGTGACTGGTGCGGGGCCGCAATAAACAAAATTCCGAATTGATACCAGGCGGTCTTTACTTGAAAAAATGTCAAATACCGAAGTCATGTCAAAGCATAAAGAGAATCAATGGTCGAATTACGCTCTCCGCATTGTCTTAAACACCGCCTCTCACCCCTTCGAATACGCCAAAATCCTCATTCAGGTTAGTGCTCACTGAGCTTAGACCCCCTAGAGCCACCCTGTTGTTTTTAGATTGGGCACGAGCCCATCGCTCCTAGACCTTCTAAAACGTTTTTCGGCAATCCCACTTTGAAATTGCCAAACATTTTCCAATACGGTAAGTTGGTTTCAGTTCTCCAATGTAAGTATGATTTCTAGCCATAAAACAACTAACATCAAGCAAATGTTTCATAAAACTAATTTTTCAGTAAAACACATAAAAACTGTGGATGGTTTTACGGGGTTATACACAGGACTAGCCCCCAAGATGTGTGGAAATTTGTTGAGTGCAATTGCAGTCCAGAAATGTACTGATTATCTAAAGCCACTTGAGTTGGAAGAGTTAGAGTGTGAAGAAGACGGTACTGAAGAAACTAGGTATAACTTCAAAAAGGCTTGGTGATTGCTTGATTGTCAAAAATTCATTTTTTTGCAGGAAGCAAAAATGGTTGGCTTCATTGAAGTGCGACTTAATAAACCATACAGCTGCAATTGTTATTAGTCAACCTTTCCATGTGATAACCATTAGAATGATGGCACAGTTTGTAGGAAAGGAAACAAAATACATGTAATGAGGTCTCAAATGTCTTTAGGGTTTTAGCTGAGAGCTAAGTTCTAGGGGAATTTTCGGTTCAGTTAAGGAAATTTACCGTCAGAATGGCATATTAGGATTTTTTAGCGGTCTAGTGCCAAGACTGCTTGGGGACGTCTTATCCTTGCTTTTAGCTGGAGGCCTCACTTATACAATAAATCGTTACTTGGTTGAGAAGGAGCTGAAAGTTTACATTGCAACCACTATGAATGTATATTTCATCTAAAACTTCTAAGATTCAAAATAACACTATTTCTCTGACAGTTCATCTCCACAACTGTAATGTATCCATTTCAAGTAGTGTCCACCTGCATGGCAGTTTCCAACTCAGGTTTACTAGTCGGCTCCCCACCTTCCATGCCTCATTACAAAAGCTGGGTGGAATGCTGGGTTAATTTGTCAAGACACCAGCAGTTAAAACGAGGTTCTAGTCTTCTAGTGCGCTATTACACTGGGCCTAGTATAACTGTAGGGGGAAGATTGCTGCCCATCACTGAAAACCAGGTCCTGTAACCTTCATTCAAGTTGTAATTCATTAATAATCGTTGTTTAGTGATCTCTAGCAGGTTTAAAAACGCAGGGATTTTTGGGAAATTTTTATTGTAAATAAATGCCTCTTGTTCTCTTTGATATTTCTTTGTTGATTTTATCAAGGAACATATTCAACGCCAGTCCCATTAAAATTCTCATGCAGGACACCAGAGTAGACACATTCTGTAGTATTAAATGATTGGGTGAAAGTGCCACGATACACTTGAATGGTGTAATATGGTCAAAATATCAGAGGCAATAAACACTGTAGTGTTACTAAGGTAAAAACCGCGGCTTTGCAGAAGAGTCTCTTTGGTGGTAAGGTGAAATTGGTCAATTTAACAAACTTGAAGTTGATATAAAAGAAAATTTAATATTTGAGAGAGTAGCTTAGTATTCTTGTTTGCTATAGGAAAGTTTAAATGCCAAAAATATATAAGTTCTAAATAAAATAACTACTATTACAAGTAAAAGGACATATTTGACTAGGCCACAGCAGACACCACAACAAGCTTCCAGCTTACACATATTTAAGTCTGCAAGGCCTGGCAAATGTAAGCAGACACCAGTCTCTAGCATAATGGTCAATAAATTGCTTCTACTAACAAAAGTCTTTAAATACTGAACTGTAAGCATCAGATCATAGTCTTAATATTTAATTATATTGCTGCCTCCTCCTGGCTCTCTGCTTGTCAAATCTTAACTCCATTTCTTCCAACACCTTGGGAGTGTACCTCACCACCAGCTTGACTGAGCCATGAGCTTGTTTAAGCAACTCTACAGCTTTCTCATGGTTTTCACCTTCCACAGACTAAAACATTTCCATTAAACTTAAGAAACACCAACAAAAGCAAAAGAATACTTACAACCCCATTAACACTCAACAATTGATCACCTCTTTTGAGTCCTCCATGCCTGTCTGCAACTCCCCCTGGAATAATCCTTGAAATATAAATTGGGGAGTTTTGTTCCTTGCCTCCCATTACATTGAATCCAAGACCCTCCTCAGTTTTGGGCAATTCTACCACTCTGGGATGGGCGTGACCTTCACTGGCAGCAAAAGCTGCTACAGTTGCCTTGGCAGTAGCCGATGCTCTAGTCATTGTCAAGATAGTGGTATAACTATAAAAGGAGCAAAAGGTTTAAAATACCTGACATCTTGGGATCCTTGAATGTCCACAGTTTCATAAACATGTTCATAAACTTCTCGAACTGCATTTAAAAAGTCACTCTGCAAGACTTTTTGAAGGGCAATTAGTTTGGTGGCTGGGACCTCGCCGCTTTTTTGTAGCTTCTCTAGCAGCTCTATGGATCTTTTGATGTCTTGAAGGGGAGGAATGCTTGGCAATCAATAAAAAGGAGTAATAAAGAATGGGGAGTATTTTTTACCTTTGGCCAGGGTTAGAGGTTCCCCGTTCTGTGCCATTTCTAGGAGTTACGGAAGTGGTTTCAAACGTTCTCCAAGGGAAATTTGCGTTAATTAAGAATGTTTTTTTTTTTTTTTAAGTTCTTGTTTATGATTTGTAAAAAAACAGATGTTGAAAAGATTGAGTGCCAAGTTAGTCTAATATAGCACCTGATTGAATATGGTTCTATTTCTTTCTCACACATGAGAAAACAGAGGACACTGAGTAATCAAGTTATCTCATACATAACCTCATTTTTGGTATTGGTTTCCAGAAGATACACGTTTATTTTCTTAATCATTTTCTTTACAAATTGAATAAAAATGAGTGATAGCGAAGATACAAAGGGAGAAATGGAAATTAAAGAGGAATACGATCTTAAACCCTCCACTAGTGGTTCAGTTCTATTTCCAACAGAAACCAAATTCTCGAACATCAAGAACAAACAAGTTCGAACTCAGCAGTTTCAAAAGATCAAAAGGGAGCTGAAGAAGGTAAAAATGGCAAAATTGCCTATTTGTTGATGTATATTTCATAACGATCCAGACGAGAAAGGAAGCCAAAAAGCAGCGCATTCGAGAGGATGCCCCCAAAAAAATTCCCCACACAATTGAGAGCCTGAGAATCAAAGATGAGACAACTGTCACTAACTTGAATGACGAAGAAAATGAGCTAATCAGGGATGATTTAGAAAATGACGAGTTTAGTGACTTTTATCGGCAATCATATGAGCCTAAAGTGCTCATAACTTATGCAGATAATCCTATGAGAGTAAGAAGTATTCATTATAGTTATTTCTATAGGTCTAATTATTCTTCTAAAGAAAACTAGAATTTTTGGACGAGAAATGACAAGAATTATCCCAAACTCCATAGCCCTCTATAGAAACCGTTCTGGAGTGAAGAAGATAGTCAAAAGTGCCATTGCAAAGGAATACACTGACATTATAGTAATCAATGAGAATCGCAAAGAACCAGATGGTCTCCTGGTCATTCACTTACCAAATGGTCCTACAGCACATTTTAAACTAAGCAATGTTTTTATCACCACAGAACTGAAGAAAAGCCATAAGCTTATCACCAGCCACAGGCCTGAAGTGGTTCTGAACAATTTCACCACCCGATTGGGGTTGACTGTAGGCCGCATGCTGGGAGCATTGTTTCATTATGATCCTGAGTTCGTTGGCCAGCGAGCAGTGACTTTCCATAACCAGAGAGATTTTATTTTCTTTAGGCATTACAGGTCAATATTATAGCGTTTTTTAGCGTCGTTTTCACAATATGCGTTCTCGTAGATATGGATTCGATGGGGAGGGCAAGAAGGCTCGGTTGAAGGAATTGGGCCCTCGATTTACATTGAAGCTGAGGTCCTTGCAAAAGGGCACTTTTGATAGCAAATATGGGCAATATGAATGGATCAAGGATGGAAGGAGGCATGCGATGGAGACCAGCAGAAGGAAGTTTGATTTGTAATGAGTTTAGTTGAAATAAATGTAATGATGTAATTTAAATTTAATTATTTTATTGTGTTGAACGTTTAAGATGCCAGAGTCATGTTCTATCCTTCTTTTTTATGTAGTTGCGTTAAGGAGGGAAATTATGCCTTCTTGCTTTTAGTGGTTTTACCTCCTCGTTCTTAGATGGCGTTACGGTGACAACTGTCAAAAAAAAAGAAGAAAACATGGCGAGGTTATATTTATTTTTCAGTTCCTAAACTCAAAATTTATGTTAATTTTCGATGTTTTTCGTTGTGCTGCCTAAAAAAACTCTGTTAAAGTAAATATACGGTCAACTGTGCGTGTAATAAGCCATTTCGCTAGTCCGCTCTATCCGCCAACAATCGCTCGTAAACTTCATCTGAAAGTGTTGCACTCAGGAATTCCAACTATTCTCAAACTGTAATTCGTTTCTAAGTTTTTGCTTTGGTAAGTATTTCAGTTCGATAGTTTGACTGTTTAAAGCGATTTGAGGACACGCTGGAATTCAAAAATAACTTCAATCCTGATACCATACAATGCTCAACCTGGAGTCCTGAAAAAGTTGATTTCGTAGCAGGATCATTTCACCAAAAAACATAATTTTTATATATGTAAAATAAGTGTGTAGAAAGCACCATCATATTTGGTTTGTATTCTTTTTGATATTCCAATCCCTGTATCTTACAAAATCAATGCACATATACAAGATTTAGACCAAGAACTAGGGGTATATGTCAATATGAGGGCCAACATAGCAAAATCCCAGCAGATTATTTTATAGATCTTTTTGGGGTTTATTTAGAGAATTGGAAATCACATACTGAGCAGGATGGGTGTACTGAGGCCGGTTATCATAAGAAGTCTTTACTACTATTTTAAGAAGTCTTATCTATTCCTAGTAGTTTTGGTACATACACTTGGAGTGAGAAATCTGTTATTCAGATCCAAATAATGAGTACCATGAACTATTTATAAAGCAATTTCCATAAAAATGTTAAGCTACAGTATAATTTTCTTGATTTTGGTGGAAACTAGTACCAAAGTTAGCAATAATGCATTAATAAAATGGCTCTAGGATAATGCTGTATACCTTGATTTTAGATTTTACCTGTACTAGAAAAGGAGATTTTTTAACACATAGTTAGCAAGTAAATTTAAGTCCCTCAACATTAAAACTGAGGCATAGTAGGCCTAAGAATTAGATATGTATGCTGTCAGGTTTACTTGGGAAGCACCTATATAGGTGTAGCCATGAATTTCTCATTAGTTCTGTTTATTATGTTCGATAATTGCACATTTTCTGATGTAGTCATCCTATACATTCTATTTTTTCTTTAGTTTCGAAAAATTCCAGACATTTAAAAAATATTCAATACTGCCCAATTAACTTGCTGAAAAGTAGCAATAATTGGATTTTTGTGCAACACTCCTTGAACAATATCATTATGCATGTATTGCACTTTTATCAGTAAAGAAACTTTAAATTGTCCAATTAACGGTTAACTTGGCCAATTAAAAATAAATTGTAAATAATTTTGTTGATACATTTTAGCCTCTTCGGGTAGGTATAAGAAGTTTCAAGGGTGAGAGTGGACCCGCTGCTTGATATTTATTATGATTTATTAATACTGTTTTGATAACTTTGTGTATAAAGTTAAATTGTAGGGAGTTTCCTCGCACATCAACCTAGGAAACTAATACCTTCACGCGAAACTACCTACTTAACTTAAAAGTTTGGTCTCTAAACGCCTCAGACAACGTAATATTTTTGGGTCACCCATTGACCTTCGCGATAATTAGCATTAATAAACGGTCATCCTTGGGCATTCGTTGTGCAGACAATCGCGTGCCACTAGCATTCCCAAGGGGGAGACTCTCCTACATAAAAACGTTTCAAGGATACGCGACTTGGGCTCGTCCAGACCTAGAAAAATGAGTTATTATGTGATATTTGGTCCTCGCTTAAAGACAATGAAACCAAAGCTAAAGGAGCAGCAGCTGCCCAGTGGTTGCACGCACTGACAGTTTTCCATCACAGTTTAATAACTTCTCCGATTTCTAGATTATGACTTTTTAAAAACATCTGTCTTTATTTAACGCTATCCGACCCTTTATGGTTCCAATAATTAATTACAAATCAAAGCTTACAACCGCTTTTGTACACTTTCCAAGGAGTCAACGCTTCAGCGTTTAATTATTAATTTAATGGTCAAAGGGTAGTGAACTAAGTACTGCGTGACCGCATTTCCTCGTAGATGGATACGAGGCCTACTTATTTGCATATCCGCTACCCTATAGGGCCTCTATCGCACGCAACACATCTTAAGCATTTCTTGGCAGTATATTTGTTGTCACATAATGTGCTCCTACTTATTTCAGGTGTGGATAAGAAGCGATGTCAGGAACCACACTGGGAGCTCATGAGAGGGCGGTAAGTACGTGCAAATTGTTCATAATAATTGTAAACTAGGCTGGGAAGTTTAAAACCGTAAAAAATTAGTAACGGGGCTACCCTACAGGCAGTTATGAATTTTTAAAAGTGAAGCTTTCAAAGACTCTTAAGACCTTAAGCAAAATTTTATATCCATAAATTTAGCTTTTGACTAGTTAATTTTGACCATTTACCACTGGTTTTAACCAGTTTTGTTCAGTAGTTCTCTCCAAAGCAGGAAAATGAACGAAGTTTGGCAATATCTCAAAGACACCCATGACGTAATTGTTTCTATCTGCGTCTCTGTCTCTTTCCCTCTTACGTGTATGTTTGGGTGTTTCTGTTAAAACTGATGTCCTGTTCAATTTGACAAGTGAATAACGCCATATTGCCATTTTCATGATACTGGGTAATCTTTCTTAAAGGCGGAAGGATGAAACCAAATTAGTTTCTTTTTTTCGTCAAATATCGGCCAATATCAGTACTAAAGACCTACTCTGTTCGTCAAATTGGGGCGTGCCCGCATAACGATTTAATACTTACTTATGTTCTATGTACTATAAAGTACTTATCTGCCCATCTAGTTTGCGGATGGTAAAGTGTATGGGTGGCTGTGACTCACCGGATGCATTTCAGATGGCGCCTAGACGCCTCCTACAATTATAATATTTCCCTATACAAATTGTCTTTTTTCTAAAATTGCTTGAAAATATACCAAGACCATCTGTCTTTTTTTTTGTCAGTTTTCTAACCACCCAAAGAAACCCCTCCCCGAGGGTTTTTTCAGTTCGGTCTATTGACAGAGGGCTACCGCTATATGGCTAACAGTCCCTGGCAAAAAAGCCGACCCTGTTTCAACCTCTATACAACAAGCGTATAATTTAGATAATATTTTACCCAAGCAAACACTCTTTAGAAAAAATTACCACACGTGTTAAGGGTCCGTTTTTCAAACCGTGGATTAATTATATGCACAAGCTTTTTGCGCTCCCGATGGACGTTTTTAGTACCTCCAGTGGTTACCTTGGCATACGATTATGACGTAATTACATCCAAGGGTTCACTACCACAAGATGGGCCCTTAGATAAGCTAAATTTGAAGGGTGTGGTCGCATAAACGTTTCGTTGAAAGAAGCTTCCACCATCACATTGTTGCAACGCGCACCGGTCTTCAAAAGTGTAAATAGATCCATGCTCGCGAGCTTATCTCGCAGCACCCCCTCTTAAACAATAATTACCCACCTTGAGTAGGCATACGCGCCATATCTCATTCAAACATCCATTCTTGAACGCGCACACATGCCCTCATATAGGGCTCGTGTGTAACCCAATATTTTTATTTGAAAACCATTTTATCATTGTTGCACTTTTACGACATAGACGGTGCAACAAGGGACCCGGTGTCTCCGACGGCCCGGAAGCCCTGGGACAGGTGGGAACTTTATGGGGATCATCTCCACATGTTTTTGCGAGAATGTTCCTTGATGGCTAGTTCTTGTTCATTCGTTGAAAACGACGTAGCTCAATGTGGCATGAACCAGATGAATTTTGTGTAATTTGAGGTCGAATTGGCTGATTTCGCTATCCAAGATTCGTCTCATAAAATAAAAGTCCCTAAAGTCGCCTAGAAACCACTGTAACCTATACATGTTTCCAACGATAAACTATTTGGTTTTGTTTGGTGTATTTTGTAATTGCCATCGCTGTGCCGCTGTCATCCTCCCCGGACTATGGAATTGGTTCCAACTGTCCTCGGATCATGTCGCTCTCCTTTTCTTCTTCTGTCTTGGACAGAGCTAGATAAAGACGGGAAAATTGCTCCAGTTACTCTTGGCCATTTGATGCAGAGGATGCTGACGTACAATAATGTTGTTAAGCTGTCTTACGTCAACGATCGCGATTTTCCTAAGCGATTGCAGCTATGTGGAAATGAGGGAGTTTTCGTACGTTCCAACCTCAGAACTGGGAAATTTAACTTCGTTTATGATTCAAGTTTGCTTTTTCACTCAACCCGATTCTGGCCCTTGCGGAAATTGAGTCACCTAAACAGCGCTCGTTACACATGATCATAATCATTCAATTGGGAACCCCATTTTCTAATCACCGACTTGATTGGTTGATGTTGCGCCGTTACTCACTTAATGCTTCGACACCTAGTGTCGAAAACTGTATTTGCCCAACACCTTTCCCAAATCTTATGAAAAATTCATAATTCCTATGTTAAACAACAACGGGAGTGGTTGATACGTATCTCTAAAAAAAGACTACCTGTCCCCCGCATAACGATTTAAATTAATTTTTCCGAGACGACCGTTATTGTGCGTTACAGGCCGCCGAAATCAGAGGTGTCCCATCTCGAAATCATAGTATGGAAATGGGCCTTGAGGGTGCGCTAATGTGTGCGTGCCCTTAAGAGTGAGGGATGCATTCTAATGAACCATTTCTTTGAAGGAAAACACCTTCAGATTTGTCGATATTTTTGTGCCTTCGGGGGCACTAACGGTGGCTGCCCTAGAACATCTGCCCATCGCAGCCCTAAGTGCCCTTTAATAACCGAAATGCTTTTGATGCGAGACCGGAAAAGGCGTCATTCAGATTCCTTTTCAGACTTCGGCCCATGCTCCATGCGCCCGTCGGAACATGTGCGCCGTTATTGCCTTTTTCTTTCGCCGCTCGAAATCCCCATTAGATCCTGAGTACGGTACTGCTCCCTGCAATAATTCCATGGACAGATGTCCGCAGAATTTGGTTTCAGAGCAGGAACAGGGCTGTGGGGCGCTCGCACCCCAATTTGCCTACAAGGTCAGGGCGGCCCTTAAAGGTGAAGAATTGTGTTGGTACTGTAGTTGAGGGCCCTGTGCCAATTCGAGAGTACCATTTCCGCCCACAGTCTCGGGTTTCCGAGACGGTGTTTGCATTGGGAAGCGACAGATGCACCGCGGGGGTGCTGCGGCCTATAAATAAACGCCCTCTCGGAAATGTGGTACTTTAGGTGGGGATTTATGTTACGTCAGGTTTTTCTCTGTATGTAGCCTCCTTAATAGGGAAAATTGTGTTTGAATTAAATGTGCAGAGTGCGCATGAGAAACGTACCGGGAAGGTATTCAGAGAAAATGTGGAATTAGGCCAATTTTCAGGTACACCACGTCAAAAGAATTTGTACTCCTTCCGAGACATTTCCTAATCGTCAATTATTACGAAGTGTTTTTTGATGAGGTGACAGTAGCGAGCCAAGAATTTTAAAAAAATTTCATATTTTTCAATTATCAGGAACAGCCCGACCTATACTGTGCAAATGGGTTCTCGATAGTTTCCGAGATATTTTCTAACCATGAAAGTAACTATTAAGCGGTTTTTAATGGAACGATAATGACGCGGCTTGCAAATTAGTGCCAATAAAATTCTTCAAAACTTTCTAGTTTTGCTATTACATTTCGTATGAGATTGCCTGCCTGGGTCGCTTTGCTGTCCCAATGGTTTTGGTGCTTGTCGAGGTGCTGTGTTGTAGCTTGCGAACTTGTCGGGGCTTTCAGTGGCTTGCCAAAAGTTCGAGGATTTTGTAAAAATTGGGAAAAAGTCCAAACAGGCTCTAATGTCAAGGCAACGCTCTGGTTCGCCGTTCCACGATTTCCCGCAGGGCTTAGGGCATATTCTCGAGGTTTAGACACCAGGGGATTATGCATAAGGAATAACGAAAATATACGGTTTCACGTTATTTTTTTTTTTCAATACCACTTCAAGAAGAATGGAAATTGCCTCGTAAAAGCACCAAACCCCGTTTCCCGGGAAATGGTTTATTTTCGCTATTTCTGCTAGAGGTGATGTCACCGAAACTCCTATTAATAAGGTGTTAGAAGGTCTAAAAATGGTATTTTTAATTATGCGAATGTAGCCTTGCGTCATAAGAGCAATAGAAGGCAGTAGCGGAGCACCTTAGCTCTTTCCAGTCTAGACTTGCTAGTCACGCAGGACTTCCTTATCTCCACTTTCAACTCCCTCCGAATTTGATCTTACGCGATCCACGAGGTTTTGGGGGTAATTTCGGCCTTTTTTCGAACCTAAGGTGTCGTCGCACATGCCGCCAACAATGCATTCCCGAAGGACGAATGTCTCAATCGGGGCGTATTTTTAGCTGGGGCCGGGCGTTTTAATCGACAGACACTGTTTATTTTTTGATCAAAGTACAAAAAGAGCCGCAGCGGAAATTAATGATGACGTATGTCTTTGTCGCAGGTCTGGAAATGCCCTCGTGGCGTACATATAAAACGATGTAACTAGCTTCGCCGATCCATTGTAGTGGGGAATAGTGGCATACCCAAACGCACGTAAGTGTCTTTTTTTGCACTCAAGTTTTATACCTGCTTCATTAAGTGGATATGCACAGTCACCCTCACTTGTCCCTCTCTATGTGTCCCACATGTCTCGGTGCGTCCCGTGTAGCATCAGGCGCGATTTGGCGGACTCGAATCGAATTTATGCGGCAACAATGACCCTAATCCAGCCCCAGATGGACAGTGGTCGAAACTGTTGACAAACAACCGTAACAATTGGGTTAATACCCCGAACACGGGACACCGGGCTGTAATCCCCCTTGCGGACAATACCGGGGCCCGCAGCGCTTTGGACCAAGATGGGGCGAAGTTTAAGACAAAGCCGGCCATTGTGCGCGTATAAATTATAAGGGCGCGAGCCGCCAACAAAGGCCCCATTCACCTTATTTAAAGAGGTCGCGATTTATGGCGCGTCGGGGCAAGGAGGAGGAGGAGGAGGCAGCCGGGGTGCTTTGGTCTCGCATACGGATCTCTTATTTGGGCAGGTGTATTTGCCACCGTCTGCCAGCTGTCGCAGCCCTGCATCCCCCGATATGTGTTTGGCAACCGTCGTTAACAACGCGGAACCACTCCGCATCGGGTACCTCTACGGGTAACGTAGCAACGGTCACGTGATTTATCGTCGCAGCCAACAACCTGGCGATATAATTACGTTGCACCGAACTGATTAATAATGCTTAATTTCGGGCAATTTTCGCCGTATCGAAATGCGCCAATTAGATCGAAAAACATGGCAACAGTGCGTGTTGCCGTTACGGCCCGCGCCCATTTCGCACGCTTCGTGCATTTTTTAATTGAGTTCGGGAGAGGTTTTGACCTCGGTCCTGCGACGCTGCAGGCAGGACCGCGGGGTGACACAAATCGGGGGGGGGGGGGTCCCTCGGGAGAAGGAGGAGAAGGGGGGGGAAGGTTCGAGCGGTGTAACGGATACCTGTAACGCCCGTTATCGGGCCGATCTGCCCCCGGGAAGCGCGCGTGCCGCGCCACCCACCGCGGTGGTTGCTTCCTGTTACGGCATGCTTCGGAAAATCGTCCTGTAACGACGCTTAAATGAGACTTTTCGGTTTTAAGGCAACACCAGAAGTTCTCATTTCGATAAACTTGGACGCCGGAATGTAGACATTTTCTCCTCGTTTGCAAATTTTACATTTAAAAAATGCTATTTTCACCACTCAAATCCTTAGCAGTAGATCGCTGCCCTGCGGTGACGGTTTAGCCTAATTCACTATGTTCACATAGCCTTTTTTATTATATAAAGTTAGCCAATCCTGCTGCCCTAGCTAGTAAAGTAGGCTCTAGATGCAGTTGGCACCCACATCCATCACGTTTTTCGGCTTTGGTTATGAGCGCGTACCAGGAAAGGACCCATACATACTACCCAAAAGTTGATATTTAATATAAATTCCGACAGCCACCCGAGGAGTCAGCGTTGCTGAACTTTAAAAGCTCCATAAATTGGTTTTATTCTTTCTCCCTTGTTATGTCGTTTCTAACACTCGGCCAACTCCGTACCTGCAAATGACATTCATTAAGGAAGAGATCACACTTTATTGTCATCCTTATGGTCCAACCAACCCCTTGCAACACACCCTATAATGCATTTGTCCACGTTTAAGCGATAAACAGTATTGACAGGCTCAAACAGAGAAGAAATAATTCATGCGGGGGTGGAGGCATTGTGCCATTGTAGCTTGAATCTTTAAATAGGGTCGTTCTCCCATGCAGGGGGTAAATCGTATTATAGTATTAACGTGGTGCATAATTGATGCATGCGTCAATGGACAGTGACAGGCAAATTAGAGGAAAATATTCCGACTACTTGGAGAGATGTGAATTTCGGTTAAGAGACTCCAGGTGGTTCGCCAGACGATGCCCTTTGACCTTGATTCGAGATCGAGATGCAGCTGCCGTCGTCTTGCTGGTGGCACGTGTAAACACGCCATTTCGGCCCTAGTTCTAAATTAATATCGCTCGTCAACAGGGTGCAGGTCTGGCGCGGCAGCAGGACACCGAGCCCGCGGCGCGTGCCCCCACGTCTTTATATGACTTCCTAGGCTCAAATTGATCGGAAATTACTCGGAATTCTTGCCGCGATGGATGATAATCAGCGAACCACTCCGGTTCTTCAACCCGAACTTAATTGGTTGTGCGAACACTCACCTGGTGGGGTTCCTTCCCCAGAGACACACGTGGTCCCGCAGGAAAGCGCCGGCGCGCCTTTAAACTATTTATTATGACAAGAAGACACCCCCTGATTTATTGGTGTCAAGTGGTTCGTGAATGTTTGTCAAATGTAGGCATAGCATATTTCCTCTTTTGAACTGAATTTTGATGGGGGAGGAATCTGGAATATTCGGGAAGAAAAGCCCATTTGATTACTGAATCGAGCTGCGCTTCTATTTGAGCGAGCTCAAATTTAAAATCGCACAAGGACACTTACTGCTCCGGAGAAAATAGCGGCGTATCACCTGGCTTTTTCTTAGCGAATTATTTTTAATTTTCTGATTTTCTGCAAACAGCACTCTTAGACTCGTACCTCACGCGCCTCTGTCTTCTAGGCAGAAACAGTGCGAACATTATTGCGATCACGGGTGTTTCGTCGTTTGGCACAAAATGGCCGATTTTTGCTGCGGTCTTTGAGCCTGGCAGCCATTTTGTTGTCGACGACCAAATCCGCCATGATGGTCAATACTGCGAGAATTTAATCTGACAACGTCGCATTTCGTGCCCGTCCGTAAAGGTGAAGTTTGCGATACATATTTTGGCACCCGCTTGCGTGGACGTTGCCAGACCGCGCAGGAAGTTCGGACGTTACAGATTTCACGTACATTCCATGGCAAAGTACGTCATTTAACACAAATCGTCTTACATAACCAAATTGAATATTCATCGGCCGATTCCGAGTTGTTGTTTTGCCTCCCCCCGCCCGAGGGCCTAAATACATAATTCTGGGGGTAAATTTGGGGGCGAACGTCGCCATAAATTTTTATTAGACTCGGCCCAAAACACGCGATATGCCGTGGCGACCCCTAGACGTGGAACTCGCTTTAAATTCTACCGTGTACGTATACGTATGGATGTGTTCCTGTTCCACGTAATTACCGCCACTTTTACCTTGTTTTTCTAAAGGGAAATCAGAGGCGTCCGAGAGCAGCGGAGCGGAACGCAGTGGCGCAGGTGACGAGCAGCCACGCCCTGTTGGGCCCACCTTGTGCTTTACCGCACTTTTTGATTTTCTCTCTCGGAAATCGCACAGGTCCTCCCTAATGATGGGAAAAAAAAAAACTGATAGCTGCCCATCACGACGGCCATGGGGGTGGAAAAATGTCACGTTCGGGGTGGGCGAAATTCCGATGAGGCATCAAAAGGTGCCTTTATCACCGGGACGGGGGCAATATAATGAAAAAAATGCTAAAACCCTCCGACAATAAATAGTTTTCGAAATAGGTGAAAAGATATTGTTTAGTGGAAGGGCTTTAAAGGCCGAAAACGTCATCGTACGTGCTTTTACATCTGATCCTAGAATTAGTTTGGCTTTTTGGAACTACCGCCGATGGAGAGATTTATTACGGGTGGAAATTTTCGGGGGTGGCATTTGCCGTCGATTCCTTCCAACGCACGAAATGGGGAAACAACGTCAATAATTAATAATAAAAATCATAATAAAAGTGACATGGTGCGGTATCAGCTAGAGGTGAAGGCAATTAAGTAGCAAACGGTAATTGCAGTGGATTTAAATGTGACTGCTTTCCCACACATAAGAGAGGACAACGAGGTCGGTTCAAGAGAGATTTCCTCATGTACAGCAACAAAGTTCGCCCCACCGGGAGGCGAACGATGGGGCTCGAAAAAACCCTCATTGAGTTGGCCGGAAAAAAAACACTAATCTTAACAAAACACTATCGGTATCTAGTTATCTCGATCCCGCTGGGTGCCCGGTCCCACCTGCTTGTACCATATGGGACGCGCCATCCCATAGCGTCAGCACGGGCGTGGCAATTTGTGCTTATTAATTTGACGCCATCCACTTCTTAGACAGCCACAATCTTGTACATATTCCGAACGCATATGCTCATCAGGTGGCCGCAGGATGAATAAACTGCTCCCTTCCTCCTATAGGCAGGAAGTCGGGGAGAGGGTCACCAGGTCACCTACGAGTTCTATTTCGGGGATTTTTCAAAAATTGGGGTTGCGCCGCTGACTAATGCAACCGACGAAAACACTCTCATTTCCTGATGGGGACAATTTAGCAATCAAAAGCGATGCATAAGCGCAATCATCCAATCTGCTAAAGGGACATTAAGTGGCGCCGGCCAGAGGGGGCTTTTGGTGTTTTTTTGGGTCACCCGAATCTGGGTTACCAATTATAATCGTGCGATTAGGTAACCTGCAAATTGTAGGGCGCAGGATCAATGGAAAAGTCGAGCGTGTGCTTGAATGTATAAGTTTTTTCCGTCGGTCATCTTTCTGGAAAAGTGTACTGTGCGTTCGAAATTTACGCACTGTGTGGCAACACTGTCGCTGGGGGGGCTGTCAAAGCTGTCAGTTTTTCGAAACAAAATCGAAACGTGGCGTTGCCACATGAACCATCAAAGAAGTTATCGTGTTTTGGTGGTTCTACAAAATTATGACTTTAGGACATTCCATCCTTAGCCTAGGTGTATGTGCTGAAACCTCGAGCTCCCTACGCGACTTGGCAACCTCGTTCACCCGAGGAAACGTCAGAATCTCTATGTTAGAGCCAGTGTTAACTCAGAAGCGATTTTTTTATTTTGAGGAAAAATAGTGTGCCTAATTAGTTGGAAAGTCTCTTGACTCACTCGCGTGGTTAGCGTCCTCGCCTGCGAGTTGTCCGCACCATTTCACCTGCGTGTGTTAAAATTGATAATCTTCCTTGCAGACGTATGGCACATACAAGATTCATTCATGCCAACCCGAATGGAATTTTCCCAAAAACCTTTTCAATTAAATGTGAAAATAACGATGTGGGCATAAAGTAAGCCGATTTTTAGATCCTTTAAGGATTAACTCCTTTCACCCTGTCAGTATCCAAATATGCTTAGAAAAATATTTAGATTGCCCGAATGAAATCGGTTTCGTGTCCATTGAATGGACATTCCTTCCTGCACCTTATACCCGGTGTGTGAATATTTTCGTTGATCAATGAACGTCGGTACGTTTTAAATGCGACATAAAAAGGACCTTTTTCACAAATCGGTCATGTGAAAGGACACAAAGGCCCGGAGGGACGTCTACGGTTCTTGGTACTTACGCACTTTCCGGTTTGCTTGTCTAATTATCCGAAAGTACTTTTATCTATCTATCGGTTCTGTTGTCAGGGGACATAAATTGGGGCTCAAGGTAACATTCCTCGGGGGTTTAGTCAGTTTTTTTGTACGATACCAAAGAAAAATCGTGCGAAATTAATAACCGAGGTGGAGGTCTTTGAACTGCCCCTGAATAAGTCATTGGTGAAAAGCTCGCTTTTTGTGATACTGTAATAAAATGGGTCACGTAATAGCCTGACGAATAATTTAAGTCCCATAAGGAACATGCGAACTTGGCATTCTTTCCTCCATAACGTTTAGGGAATGGGTGGAATTTTTTTTTAACAGGAAACGGCCATAATGACTGCAATCAACAGCGAATTTAATTTCGATTTTCGGCCGAAATTTAGGATTATAAACAAAACACAAAAATGTTCAAAACTCACGCCCGTGGCGACGCCACTTTCGTTTTACATATATTTATTTCTTGACACGTGACAGAAGTTCTGACAGCCCTCAGGGTTGACACACAGACCGGAAGGTCCAAAATTTGCCAGAGCAGGGACATTGATGTCTGACGTGCGGGTAGCCATAGCGGTCGGGTAACCTGAAGTGACCTCAATGACAGCTTTTCCAGATACACGAATCGATAAATTGATGACGAAAACCTCTATCATGAAATAGAATTTTTTTACTATTTTCTATTAGGATAGATTTATGTGATGCGCGACACCGCCGCGCCTTTCCTGTTCAGAAGGGCAGCTTCCAGGGGCGTCTCGAAACGTCGCCGATGTTTGAAAACTTATCGAAATATGTAGCAATTAACTGAAAGTCGGCGGTCAGCGACGTCAGGAACGTCTAAAGTTTCGCAAAAAGTTATTAAAACGCTTTGATTTTTTTTCCCACCGGTATTTCCCATCATATGGGCACTTTCTCTGCACCGACCAATCCATCTCCGATTTGCAATTTTAATCAGCAACGTCACCTTTATTAGTAATAGAAAAAGCGTTGCTTTCAGTCAGTAATTAACCTTAAGGTGAACACAACTCCGCGTCATGTCCGATGCGTGAAATTCAGCAACATTGAGTCACCCCAGGCCGGAACTAATGTCGCAAAACTCCATTTTTCCCTCTGGTCATGAGAAAACCGATATCATCCATCTAAACCAAATAACTTTACACTAATCGCCGCCACTAAGGCCTAATCCCCAATACTGCCCCTCGTCCCCACTTTCCATTCCTCTCTTCTCTCTTTCCGTCTCTCTGTTCCTCTCTCTGTCAATCTCTCTCTCTCTCGAACAGGTAATTCTCAGGTGCTCGGACTGCTTCGGTCTCGTTCGCGTTCACTTTAGTCGCGAGACGGTCGCCCGTAACGTTGGATGCACGTCGCTCTCGCTCATTTCCACTCAAACTTCTCGAGAAGATAACGAGAGAAACTCAGTTTCCAAAACTCTCTCTCCCAAACTCGCGGCGTTAACGGTGCCTCAGTTGGACCTCCCGAGTTCAAGTGATTTTTTTTTTCGGCGATTTTTGATGGGGTCCGACCGCGGCGGTCGGTCTCCGGTGGTTGATGGGTGAACCATGATGGCAGGGTTGCGGACTCGTGTCAAAAGTGAGGATTTTAGGAAGAAATGCCGGAATCTGACGTGAATTATGCCCCGTGAAAAGGAATACGCAAGAAGGTCTTTCGGACCACGTATGTAGACACGATCTTATGCATGTGTGGGTGGTCAGTTGAGTTAAGTTTGTGTGTGTTCTTTTAATAATGTCGTAGTAGAGAAACGAATTCCTTTGGGTTCTGGTTCGGACGTTTTAGGCCGTAAAAATGCCCATGAGGTTGTTGTTGTTTATGTTGCGAGCAATGCGCGATGAAGAGCGGCCATGGGCACAGAAAACGTCCGGAAATATTAGTTTTATCGGTGCATCAATATGACGTTTGATTCCGCGCATTTGAAGTGCAAACGGCTTACGTCAGTCAGATTCCTCCTGAAAAAATATTTCTTTCGAGCCAGGCCGGCGTAAGGTCCAGCCGTTTCAGTGAAACCTAAACGGAATTCTGTTCAGGTCATTTTAGGCTACTTGCGTTCGCTTACTTAAAGGTTCGCAGGTTACCTCAAGTTTCCATAAAAAAGGCTCTTTCTGCCAGTATACGTAGATCGAATTGCTTATAAAAAACGTTAAGTTACAGGCGATTTCATCCACCTCAGGCCCCTCGGGTTAATAAAGGCTGCTAATTGGGTTAGACATCACTAAGCCCGTCAAGACGGCTTAAAATTTAATAAATCCGTAAAGTTGATTTGCTATTTCTCGTCCCACCCTCGTATAACTCCACTCGTACATAGATAACCAGGCATACTTAAGGCAATTTTACTCCTTACTAAAATTGTCACTTTCCTACATTTTGAGTATTTTTTGTAGCATTTTTTTGCTCAATTTGATAGGTGGAGGTCTCTATGAAGGTTCGAACTGGATCGGGGCCTGAAAAAACGATATTTAGGTGTTAATTTCCGAGTGAACTGTGTAGAAAATGAGATGTGAGTTCACAGTTTGCAATTGCAATTTACAGATGGTTAATAATATCAGTGTTGACTGATTTATTGGCCGTTTCAAGTGATGTCGGTTTTGAGGAATCTTAATTAGAGAATATCTTGAAAAGTGACGTGTCGATGATACTGTGGCGCATAGAGGAAAGACCATCAAAATATAAATTTTGAGGAATTAGACGTCGATAGGTGTTGCGAGGCAGCCTTGTAGTCTTCAAATATACAGGGTGTTCTGTTAAAAACGCTTTTGTCCGTCAAAAGATGACTTAAATCTGCAGCTAAAAACGCGACGTTCATGCCTCCAAATCTCGAAAACACGTTAAAATACACATAGAGGTGAATATATTACATACTTATAATTTTTGTGGTTTTTCGTCCTTGGAAGTACAAAAATACACAGGGTGTTCCGCTTAAGAAAACCTACTTTGGCTGGTCAGGAACAGATAAAGGCGCATGTATTACGCGCCTTGCTGCTCATGGTTTGCAGTGCCGAGAAATACAAAGACACACGGGTGTTCCATATAAAAGCAATTTTTCGCTTTTCGCTGGTGCAAAAATTGTAAACGTCGTTTTTTCACACTGTTATTTTCGTTAAAGTGAAATTTTGCGCAATTTTTGGTGAGTGCCATATAATTCCTCCGGTACTATTAAATCTAAATAACTCCAATGCCACAATATAGGTTTCACAGATCTTGCGCAAGCACCGCAATTAGCACCTATTGCGTTCTTTATTGCAAAAAATTGTAGAATAACCGTTTATTATTAGCTTGTTATTAAGTCAAGTACTCACTTGTTTTGGAACTACCGTACAAGCATTGACTTGACAGTGAGGGTCATGTAACAATCCCACACGCCGTGGTGATGTATTACTACATTGTAAATAGTCTCAATCGGGTTCGGTTTGAGTGAGGAGGCGGAAGAGGAGGGGTGGTACCGCGGCACCACCGAGCGCTAATTGCAATAAAAGGTGTCAAAAATTTCACTCTTGTCCCTCGTGTGTTGAAAAGCCGCACATAAATAGGTTTTAGTACCATTTTAGTACCGCAACGAATCGAAAATAAGAGAAATGGGCGCCGTGGGCCAAGGCTATGGGAAAACGATAACAACTGATGGTTGGCGGCAGGTTCAAACACACAGACGCGTACTACAAACGAAACCGGTGCACCGGAGTACCACTCTCGGTACCACTTCATAAACCGGAGTGCGCATTTACGTATTATGTAGTGTGTAACCGTGTACAGGGCGTTCGACTGTTAGTCGTAGTCGGCGGCGTAGGCACTTCTTGGACGTGTTCGGTTCCTGGGAGAGGTCAAACCGGGTTAATTGACACATATCCTCATCTTTGTCTGCCCTTTAACAACGCATCGACCTACTATTAGTACATAGTTAATACACGTGTGCGTTTAAAGAGCATCAACTAGTTCGTAATTGGATTAATGGATACCTGGGCGCCTCATTTTTGTATGGCGCATGCGGAATACCACCACCTCTTGTTTATATAATAATAAACATTATTATTATTATTACGAATTTAGAACGAAACTTTGTTTTAATTAATACGAGTGTAATTTACTTAAGATGATGGTGCGTGTGGCGTGTGCGTCATTGCAGTGCAACGTTCTAGTTCGCTACCATAATAATCATCGATGAAGGAAGAGTCGGCGGATGTGGGTCAAAGAAAAATAATATTTACTTAATATTTTCCCAAAAACGTAGTTAGAATTTCAACGCGGATTCACCGCGATTCTTGGTGGTGGTGTCCGCGAACGCGAAACTTTCTTGCTTTCGAAGGACCATTCGCATCAGCACTCAATTTGATCCGTCCTTCCCACGGATTGCACCGAAGCCCACATGGCACGCTTCTATTGATTCCAGAATTCAGTTGCAAGTTTCACGATTAGGAGAGCGAATCTTGAGCTCCCGAAGACATCGTCGTCATAGAGTTTCTAAGTCTCGACATTAGCTTTGCCGGTATAAAAATATCCAATTTTCTAATGACCGCAGACAGTCGTGAAACTCGGGACTCCCGGTATACAGGGGTAAGTCTCTGATATTTTCCATTAGATCTCCACCGATCTAATCCACCCCCAGTGCACCGTATAATCTTTCATTCTTATGCAGTGGGGTGCAACGTCAATTACGTTGACAAATTGCTTTCGATGGTTAACGATGATTCCCATTCACAGGGCACGAATTCCACAGACTATTAATTAGAATGGGTGGTAAAGAGCAGGAGAAACCTTCGCTTTAGCTCCTCGTTACACTAGATATGAATAGGAATGCAAATCTGGAAAAAAATTATCGGCAGTTGATCTTGGGTGGTTCGCACGTAACTTTGTTCAAAGCCTAAACGCTTCAGTTCCCATACTTTATCCATTTATGTCTTGCAAAGTTTAATGCACCGCCTGGTTTTTTAAAGACACACGCGAACCGAGAGAGTGCCGTTCGAGGTTTTCTTTAACCATTCCGATGTAGAGCTGAGTGTTAGTTTTTCTTTTTTTTTCCAGAGGCCTACGTGATGGGCAATCAGCCCTGGGAGGGCACGCGGAGCCTGACGTTTCCGCGCAGCCTCCTCGCCCCCCTCGCCACCCCTTTCTACCGTTTCCTAGCCAGATTCTCCGGTAAGTACTCTCCCTAAGGTGCAATTTGCGAAATGCGCAATGGCGTAAATGCAAATTGCAATACCGAAACCGGGTGCAGGTAGCAACAGGTGTGCATTCCTGCGGTCTTATGTTATGCAGTATTGACCAATGTTTTATACGGGAACAGTCGACTAAAGTTCTTTTTATAATGTAATTGAATCAGGGACATGTCCGCACAAGAAAGGGGAACTTTCTCTGCTTAAAATTCATTGCGATTGTTATACTTTTAATACCACATAGACTGCCGTTGTTTCTCTTTTTTTTCTTGATAAATCTAATTTGAAGGATTCTTACGCAAAAAGTGTTGGGCCTGCGTGTCGTCAGGATTCGGTTCCGTGCGAGTATTATTCGTCGCTCGGGCACGGGGACTTTATCGTTCCGAGTGACACGCCAGACATAAAATCGCAATTACCGCATAATGCCATAAAATTATCGTGCAGTTTATTGCGCTCGTAATTAAAATATTTGCAGACGTTTCCCACGTTTTAATTGCCGATTGTTTTTTCTGCCTCTTCGTCTATAAAAGTCTTCGATTTTTTCCCTGCTTCATTCGGTCGGCGTTTGTCTGCCTTTGCATGCCACCGAGGTGAGGTTTCTCATAAAATGTCGACCGGTCTGTATAAGGATTTTTTTTATGATATAAAAAAAACAAACACATTCTTCACCTCGTAAGTCATTTTATTTTACCATAATCTGTTGAGGTGTTTGGTGATAAGACCTCGTTTGCAACATCATGCAAATTGTCTGTTCCCATCATCTCGCTTTGCTCATTGATGCTTTGGTCCAAAAGGTCTTCCCTTCTTTTTTAATTGCACGTAACAGAAAAGGCGAAGCTCGAGCAACGCCATCTGCAGTGGTGAGTTTAATTTTAGGGGTTAAGCTTTCATCAAAGGGGGGCAGACAACGTGCATGGTGAATCGTCTCGATAATGATGGTCTTCAATTTTAATGGATCAGGACATTATTTTTAAATTACTCAAAGAATGCTGCAAATGTGGGTAAATTTTCAGGTTGAAAGCTCCTTCATTAGTTGTCACTAAATATTCAACTTATTGCTCTCTTCCTGATACTTTTTCTGGCACTCCCTTGGTCGCAGGCCGCCGTTACTCTCTTCACGTTATCTTATCTAAATGAGCCGCGCCATTTGAGTTGGTGTGAATATTTAATTAACGGAATTTGGGAAAAACAAACGACGGCTGATAAGAGCCTGACTAACGGCTGCATGCCTCGAATTCCGACGGAAGCGAGGGCGTAACAGGTCTTCTCATGGTTATTACTTGGGACTTGTCAAAATTCGTCGTTCGGCCAAATTTCTCCCAGATGCGCTATTTTTACATTCCGAGTTTATTGAGCATCAGCGTGACACATGCATGAGATATCTCTTGATAAATACATAACATTAAATGCAAAAGGGGACATTCATTGACGCTTTTAGACCGTCTCATTCATCGAGTCGTGTCTGGGACTATTTTAGGCCGGACCGAAATACTAACATCCGATGGAGATGTTCCATGAACAAAGAAGATAGATAAGGCCATTGGCAATGTATACCGAGTGTCAATTCAGAGGCATTTTTGCCGTTCTATATCCGCAATAAGTCCACTAAAGTCTTTAAGAAACTAATTAACTTTCAATTATCTCCAAATTTCTTCTTGAAACAACTAACTGTAGACTAATGTCTGTTAATGTCCTTAATGCGGTTTTAATGTCATTAAGTAGCAGTGGAAAGCGATAATCAAATTTTTGCGGATGAGGAATTCTTCGGGTCTCAGTGGGTGGCGGCCATCATAATCATCGACCGGTCCACCTCGCCAAAGGCAAGGTCGCCTCTTGGAGATGACCAGCGTTTTCGCACTTACCGTTGTTGCTGCTGCACACTGCAATAAACAATAAATTATCTCGTGTTTCACCTAAACTCAAACCCTCACGTAATAATAATAGTTATTGTCGAAAAGTTGCTAGAAAAATAGCACAAAATTAGGCGCTTCCTTACCATTAAAAAGGAAGTTGAGTTGGGCTAAATCACCAAGATGCGTGGGTTTGTCTTACAGGGCCGGACAATGAGAAACGAAAACAAAAACTTTGTCGTGCCAGCAGTTCCAATCAACACCTAGTTTGAACAAAAAAAAAATCTATCCATTCTTTCCATTGAAAAATTATCCTTAACTGCTGCAACCTGAAAGGAAAATATATGGACGGTTGTTTTCAATGCGGATTGCGGGATTTAAGCCGAGTGGAAAATAAATGTGCTTCGGGCACGATATTTCCTTCCCCGGCCGTAATCGTGGCCACAAATCAAGTTTAAAAAACCGGCTATTAATTAGAATCGATGGTTGTGATGCAACGTTGTTTAATAATGTGATTTTTGGGTGGCACAAGGCCGTAGGAAACGGATCCGTCTAAATCGGTCACTGATCCGCAGTGGCTGAATCATTTCACCATTGTTTGACACACTTATTTAGATGTTTTTGTTTGCTAATGGGGTTTGTGTGTTTTGCATATTGAAATTAACGCTCATTCAATTGCAGACCGTTGAATGAATCTATCTGGGCGGCTTTGGATTCCTTACGTTGTCGTATAAATCTTATGCTGTATCGGTGTAAAAAGCAATCTGTGCATTTACGCGTTCGAGATGTGTGCTTCAAATATTTCTAAGCCCCGCAAAAATATTTGAAAAACTTCTATTATTAATTTTGGATATTTGTCCTGTCTGACGCACCTCGATAAATATGCACATTGGTTTGAAACATTCGTGCAAATTGTTTGTTCCCATAATATGAAGCGTCACCCATTGAGTTACCTATCTCGGCTGACGTTTTACCTCTCTGTCAAGCGCCGCGTTGTAAACAAAGACAGGTAGCGCCGTATGACGTGAAGGGGATTGGTAGTTCTCAGATTCAAGTTTGGCCAATGAATCGAGACGTTGCCGCTGACAAGATGTGTCATTGTTTATTAGGGCACATTCCTTCTACACGGTTGCCAATGTTCCTACACTTGTTAAAGTTGTTACGTGCACACCTCTCTTCCTACATTAATACGGACTTGCCAAAGACCTCCTACCGAATTGGCGTCGGCGTAGGAGTCACGTGGGGCAACTCTGAACGCCAAACGTCTGTTTTTTTGCCGCAAACCGAATTGTTATTGTTGAAACCGAACATCTGCATAAATAAACTCTTAACTCGATTTTTAAATCTTTGGCAATTAATCCGCCGATCAATGGATTTCTAATAATAATCGCGAGCGTTATTCTGTAAAACTTACAGACCATGGGATTTTTTCTGCGATCATAATGGTAAGGAAAAAAGCCCGTACCGGATATAAAAGGCCGCGCGCATAATTAATTAAATTTGCATCGTGTGTTTATTACTCAATGTAAATATGGGTAAGTGCCTACTTTTACATGCGCCAAGCTTAATCAAATCAATTTCCTACATAAGAGGTTAATTGGTTGTAATTTAGAGTAAGATGAGTTCATTCAAATTTGACCCATAAAAAAAGCATTACCGGTGATTTTCAATGATTCCGTGATTTGTGCTGTTTTACCGCACGAGTTCAACAAACACGTCTGAATCAAATGGCTGATTACGTAACGTCGGGATGCAGTCGGTTCAAAGAAAGTACATACGAAATAGCCACGGAACATATGTCTTCCATAATTGCTCCCATGAACGATTTGCATTTAATCGTTGGGAGAACTTACTCGACTGTGAAAATAGTAGGTAGGCCTTTACCATCGGCTTTCAGCGCTTAATTCCGGGTTAGGAATGGTTATTGAGAAACTATTTTACAACAGTTTAAAAGCATCATCAATATTTGCACAAATCACGGGGAGATAAACGTCACGAAACGGAAAATTTCGTACCGATTTTCCCATAATTGGAAATGTTTCAACATGGGCGACAGCGCATTGTTTGCCGCCATGCCGAATGGGTTTATGCAAATACCAATTAATTTCGATAATGACCCCATTAGCCGAGTCGCAAATCTATTTTCGACGCGCCCTGCAGACTATAACTAATTAAGGGCATCTCTAATTGGTTGAATTGTAGGGGGTACGCTCGTGCGAGCGTTCTAATGAACGTAACGGCCCCAAAGCCTATTTGGACTAGAGTTTTTGCGATTGTCTCTTGCGCTGGTTGGCCCAATAGCCCATATTTATGCCCCGGTACTGGTAGTTCTCATAATTAGACAAAAGTTCGTCACCATTGGGTGACGCGGCTCCCAGGCCAATTGTGCAACGTTCCTTTTTCGCAATTATGCCTTAATAGTATATTAGAAATATCTGCAATGCGCGTTTTTGTTAATGAATCTAATTACGAGATTATTTCCTTTCCGTACAATCTTCCAATCCGCAACTAAGTAACCTGGCTCATGTTTATTAACGTTAATTCTAGAGTTAAATATAACCTTGATTGAGTTAAATCTGAAGTGCATGGCTAAATACCTTTTCAATTAAATAAACATAATAGAGATGTGCTACTCCGTACGCTTATAATGCAGTCAATGTAATTTTAGGGGTTGTGTTACGCTGCTTCTTTGCCCCCCCTCCTCCCTTTCTTGTTCGTTATAACTACATTGTTATCCCCCATATTTTTCAAACCGCAGGGATTTCGGGTCTTCGCGAAGGGCTTCCCGGGTCTCAGGTTTATGCTACCTAGAATAGGGATTTATCGCTGTTCGCGTTTCGTTGAAGCCACGCTAAACGCTAATTAAGCGATAACACTCTAAAATTAGTTGTAGTAAATGTGTTCGGTTTAATTATATTTAGTTCAACGAACCCGCTCGCTCGCCGCGTTTGTCGAGGAAATAGCCGAAACATCCTGAAAAAGAGCGGCCGACGGCGCCCTTTTCCCCCATTTTTTCTTATCCGCGCCGAAAAGTTTCCGGCCGTAAATCTTCGCTATTTTCCTAGGGAAACGCTATAAAAATAGTTTACGTTAAATAGTTGCACGCATCGATTTTAGTTTGTCATATTTCTCTTGTTGCAGGAAGGAGACGAACGACGATATCGAGCCGTAAAAAGTACCCGCCCCCTTGGCAGTTTTTAGTCTTACAAATAGTCTTAGTCGCAGCTTTAGTTAATATAGTCGGTAAGTACCTATTTTTGATGACGAAAAAAGAACATTTAATAATAACAAGACGTAATGTCATATGACGTTTATGTTAAATTGAATTTCTAAAATCCGTCCTTTCTTTACTTTCACCGCTTAGGCATCCACACAAGATTTCTGTTGATAATGCAACATCATGCAAATTGTCTGTTCCCGTAATTTCATTGATGGTGCTCCAGAACGTCTTATGTCTTTTTTTATTGCCGCTTAATAAGCAAAGATGAAGCGGGCACAGTGCATTCTAGAGTGACCATGTTAATCTAGGGTTGACATTTTCCTTGAAGAGAAAAGACAATTTGCATGGTGTCTAGTCTCATAACTCTATTACATAACACAAATCTAAGCAATGCTAATAAAATTGGAGGCGTGATAAGGAAAATCAGGCTCAAATCGTGTTGGTCTAAATTTAATGGTATTTAGCTTTCGTAATGGTCTTTGTTAATTTATTTTCCCCGTCACGGCGCGTTTCGTTTAATTTATTAGAGTTCATTAATTTCGAGTTTTTCCGATGCTTTATTCCAGACATTATCCTCCATTGAGGGTTATTTATGTTTGTTTGTTTATTCTAATTTTTCTGCCTCATTTCCGAAGAATAGAAATGTCGCACGGGTGGTGGCCCCCGAGGGCACCACCCCCCTCGTGAGAAAAGGTTTAATTTAAAGAACAAAAAAAAAGCTTTGGTTCTAGCGCCTCTATTATTACTGAGCCCACACTTGTCTTTTGGTTCTCCTTTGGGTGGTGCCGACAAACGTCGGGGATAGTAAATCATTAGGGGCTAAAAATAATTTATGAGGGAGCAGTAAATTTCACTGCTGATTGGGTATCTCGCAAACTGTAACAATTTATTCAAAAAAATCTAGTAATTTGTTAATCAATAACCATTTCAAATGAAATATGTTTTAGTAGGTCAGATCTAAATCATTAAATAGGCATAATTTTTTGCTTGATTACCATGAGTTAATGTAATATGAATGAAGGGGAGTTATTTATATAGTTTTGCCTCTGAAGATCTTAATGAATTTTGAAATACGTCCCTGTCGTCTGTAAAAGGTTTGCAACTGTAGGTTTTTATGTAACGATATGCAGATAATTAATGGCCGTGATTAATCTACGTAAATATGTAGTAACCTTTTCCCTATTTCCCGTCCAATTTGTTTTCCAAAGAACGCGAGAAAAAATGGTTCCAATTGTGAAAGAAACCCGATTAGATATGCGTGCATATCAACCAACGATTGCCGCGGTGGTCCCGGGAGCAATAATAAACCTCCGAAACTCGTCGGTAAATTATGGGCAAAGAGGTAATGATTTCTGACACATTATGGGTTCCCGGCTATTAAAAAAAAGGTTCTCGAGATACGCCGAACAAATTACGGCTTAATTGTTTGGCGATATCGGCTTGTAGGGGGGCTATAAATTATGCTCATTTCGTTTTGGGACGTCTCAACTGTGGGATACTCTTTTTCTCCCGTCACCACAGGTAGAACCGCGGCGAACATCCAAAACGTGCCAATTCGGGCGGTAACGTTTATTATCCCTTATCAGTAGAGCGAAAGGAAAAAAAAATGCCAACCTGTCAATGGTCGAATACAGACACGTAATCGGTACTACCTTCAATGGACTTGTACGTGACCGCCGCGGCACAGGTGCTGCCCAGTACTTTCCATTGTTTGTTGCTTGGCTGCAATAATACAACAAACAGTTGCATAGGTACCCACGGCATATTGCCAAGTTGCCCGCAAGACGAACTCTGACAACGGAGCAGTCTGGTTTTACACGGCGGTACCCGGCTGGGTACTCGAGCGGCCCCCAATTTATTATATGCGCATAAAAAGCTAATTATTACATTATATTATAAATAACCTTTCTAACGGTACGCATTATACTTTATAAATTTATGCTCGGCGAGTTCGAATTGCTCGGTCTGAGATCGCTCTGGTCCGATTGGCATTGGTATGGCGTGCCCCGTTCGAATTCGCACGATTCCTCTACCAACTCTGATTCGGTTTTTTACTTTAATCCGGTGCATCTGCAATAAGAAACGCTTACAATACAGACATCATCAAATACATTGTAGAAGAAGAAAACGCGAGGCGATACTCGCGAACAAAATGAACGCTTTCCCGAGATTAATTTGCCTGCACATGCGCGGAACTCGACGTTTTCTCAATATCCGGCAGTCGCAGAAAAACAAAGTGATGATCGCGTTACCAAATCTGGATTTCTCACGCTATAAATAAACATTTTTCTGGTACAAATTTGCCTTTTAAATTTCAGAAATTGAGCCGCCATAGAGGCAATTTTCGATACGTTTGCAACATTGTGCAAATGACCTGTTCCTCCCATCTTGTTGACGCTGCCCCGAGCGTCTGTCTCTTTGTCGCACGTAATAAACGAAGATAGAGAGAGCACAGTGCTGTGTTCGTCCAGAGTCCAAGGTATTTCCATCAAAGGGAGTAGCTAATTTGCACTGCGTTAAAATACCCTAAACACGTTATTAATCTACATATATTAAGGACTACCATTAAGAAATCGCGAATTGCAACCAATGCCAGCAAAATTGGAGGCTTGATAAGGACTTCAAGTCGTGATTGTCTAAATTTAATGGTATTTAGTCTTCTTAATGGTCTTTGTAAATTTATTTTCCCCGTTACGCCGTGTTAATTTCAAATCAATTTCAGAAATTTCCCAGGTACGTCAATGTAGTACATGACCGACTAATTACGAAGGTTTAAGACGAATTCCCAAGTGAACGCCGGCTTTTCAGTGGCGGTATTATAATTTTTTTAATTTTGGGGAGCATAATTGTTTCAGGAATATTTCGCTCCGAAGAAAAAATTCGGCGGATGTTTTGCATCAAAGTTCCAGTGGCGGTACTGCATCGTATACGCACTTTGAATTGTCCAAATCAGTTGAAATGTGAGAATCGTCGCGTCTATGCCGCTGTAAATTGCCTTAAAACGCACGGCGACTTTAGGAGCAACTGGAAAGGAAGGCGAAAACGACGTTTTAACTGGGTCACGATCAAAATAGAGCACCTGTCGTTTCAGCTAACCCCTAAAAGTCAGACGGTTCCTAGTGACGCTTTGAACTCAAAAGCAACACAGTACGTGCTCAGTTGAATAGTTCCCGGCTCTGTCGCCTTCCCAGCACACTATCCGATACCTTAACCCATTTGGCAAAACTCTGACCTCCGTGCCGACCAGATTTAATCCCTAGAGGGTCTTTCTGTGTTACCGCATTATTATGCAAATGTCGGTTTGTATTGGAAAGGGACTAGAGGTGGAAAAAGAATAAGTTTTAGCGCGTGCGACCGAATCCTGGAGGGAATTCGAGGCGGTCGTGTCAGGCCGTGCATCACGCAATAACAGCCGCCGGCGGAAGGGTTCAACGGCACAAATGCGTGCCGCCATCGCATAAGGGCCGAAATTCGCGAGATCGCCGGCCCGATAACGGCCCTCCCCCCCTTTGCGCCCCGCATTTCTGGCGCCGGCAACTTGTTTGAGCCAACGCGATTTTGGTACCGCTCCTTGGGACCTTCGGCACGCCGCGACGCCGACGTCGGGAATGCCGGACGATCTGCCGGTTCTTCCGGCGTCTGGGTTATTTCGGGGGCAAGGACGGCGTCCCGACGAAAACGGCAACCATGTCGTTCTAGACGATTAGCGAAAATAGCCGCGGATTTGTCCGTCAACGTGCTTTCCTTCATGTAGACGCTTGAATATTTCATGTCTCTGATTGGGGGAACAACATCCGCCCTCCATTTGCGGGCCTTCCAGGAAGAAGCCCTTATTTCGACAAATTATAACCTTCACATCCCTAATCTCGGGTCTTGAATAAAATATCGTTCCTGCTGTGTCATCACACACGGTATTACATTTATTTGTCGGGGACGATTCTCTTGCAATTCCGAGTGTCTGAGATTCCCTGTCTGGATCGTCTGGAGCCGTGCCAGGGCCATGGGAGGAGTCCGTCTCCAGATCTGTTGTCAGGCAGTTGCCTTCTTCAGGCGCGTGTTATGTCCCGTTTCCAGTTCACGCTTTAAAACTACTTTTTCACAGAAGATGACGCATTTTGCGAGCCCTCGATGACATGCCACGTGATGTTTAGTTTAGAACCTACGTGGATATCCAGTAAATTTATACGGGGCAGGTGACCAGTCGTGCGGGAAATTTGCGGTATCAGTCGGGGGCCGGATTTGATGGAAGTTTTTACCTCTATGCGTTTGTGCGTGCTTTCCATTAGAAATGGCGCAAGTAGAACCAACTCACCGACACGTCCACCCGGAGAGTTTCCAGCATTTTCGAATGAACCGAGACGCTAACCCAAGAAACCGAGTCCGGTACCGACGCGGAGCGCGTGAAAGAAAATTGATTAGGTGGTACCACTCCCCGAAAAATAATCATATTAATGACAGCAGCGACGGCTCGTTTCCATGACAATTCGACGAAGGATCAACTCGATCTTTATCTCGATCTAGCCGATTGTTGTTCGGGCCGATATTGAGAGGTTATAGTTTCGTTTTCAGGGACATTTCGATCGCCCAGACCCATATGGGTTGGTCATCGACGACAGCGAGGACCGAAGCTGAAAAATTCAGCACGCTTTGGGAAGGTTTTTAAAAATTCCACGCGACGACAAGAATCTGGTTCGACCCATTTCAGCTACCACAGTTCCCATGCCCATTGAGCAATCGCAATCGCACATGACTAATCGAGGATTTGCATTTGCGATCAATAGAAATCCGAACATTCCTCAGGCGGTTTGCCCGATGGTCATTAAGCATTCCCATCGATTGTCGTCGGAACGATTTCAGATTATTGGTATTTGCACCACAGAACAGACGCAATGTCGGCATAAGGCCAAAGCGGGGCCCATATAAAACATCTGGCACCATCCAAATTGACTTTTATTTTAATAATGGCAACAAACCCAATTTCGCTTGAGTTTTTTTTTATTATTTTTTTTTATAAGTAGTGTGGCGATTATAATGGAAAGCCCCATTTTTTGGGATGCGACGACAGATGGGTTTTTTTACCCACTTAAAGTATCGATTAAGGCCGCGGTGACGTCGCAGAAATGGCACGAAAGTGTGCGTATTGCATAACGCAGGAGGGAAAATTTAAAAACTAGAGTTATAATAGTTAAATGGACAGTTGAAAAAATTGACATTAATCAGTGGCGCGCTGGATCGCGGCCAAACCGAACGAAAAAGCACTTGAGACTTTTGAGATTTTTTTCCCAAGAAATTACTCGGGCGCCCTTGAGTTTGTCAATACTTCACGACGAAGTTACCTCATTCGGGGAAAAAAATGACAGTTAAATTAGACATAAATCAGTGGCGCGCCGAGGGAGAGCACACTTTCCCAGACGTCCTTAACATAGCTACTTGATTCGTGTTTCCACAGCCACTTACGGTAAACAGCGCGCATCAAATTTGAGAATCACCTGAACCACGAGGGTACTGCCCATGATGCGGTACGACAAGCCGAAAGCTTTTTTCCCTCTGCGTCTTATTATATTCAAATAAGGTGACAGGTAAACTAATTTAAGCAATTATTTACTGCCACGGCCTTATCGGGCGAGAGACCGACGCGTCTAGAACGCAGCAATGACGTGTCTTGAGCGAGAATTGAGCGATAAAAAGAGGTTCCTCCTGGGAATTGCGTGAATGCGTGCGAGCACCAGGAAGAGCTTAGCGGGAATTCTCCACAGGGGTCAGAACAGGTCGTTCCGCCGTCCACCAACCGTAAAGACGACCCTGCTCCGATTATTTAGCATGAAGTTTAATTGGCGTGGATCTTATTTCATTGTTCGCATATATCGATAGTCAGTCGGTAGTCCGAATGTCTTGGGAGGAGTCCCATATCAAATCGTTAAACTAGCCATGACCAGATGCTTATCGGGTGTCACCTCGAATCGGCCAATTAAGCGGGCCAGCGCCTTTTCGGCACCTGACCGAGTCCCAGTGACCGCTTAATGCGACTATCGTGTTTTGTTCGGTCGCGGTCGATAAATTTTTTTCGGTCATCCCTTGGGACGGTACCACCTAAGCATTATCCCTGTCGCCATCTCTTGTAAAATTAAGCTGGTGTTAAAACTGCCAGAGGAATTTAAATTTCGCGTGCCCGATTTCGGGGTATACAGCGATCTAATTAAGAGCTGGGCCCGCGGAATTTATGGGGCGCTCGGCCGATGGTCAAGATCGTTCGGCCAGATATATCGCCGACGCGATTTTCTTTTTGCCGAAATCGGTGTGGAATGTTTCGGGCACGGACCACCGGGTATGTACACAGGGGACCAAGACTGGCAGTCGGTGAAGGTGGTTTTCGGAAAAATGTTCGATGATCATCATGTGCGCGGAGCAAATTTTCGTTTTTGTGCCTACAAATGAGACAACATCTGAAAAACTTTGCCAAACATTCAGACTCGTCCTAAATTGTCTTTTTCCGACATTCATGTCCACATTCATATTCACGTCCATGCAAATTGTCCACTTCATTAAATGAATACGTCACAGCTCACAAGTGTAGATGGCGCCACGCGAGCCTCCTCTTTGTTCATTAGATGCAATTAAAAAAAGACGGAAGACTACGTTCTGGAACGGCATCAATGCGATGGTCGAAATGGACAGTTTGCATTATCGTTTTTGGGTTGAAGGAAACTGTTTCACATCGAAATTAAATAAGTGTGGCTATTCAGAAGCAGTTCAGCAACGCTTGACCATTTTCCCTTTAACTGCCGCCATTTTGGAATAAACTACTACCATGTTGTATCCGAAAATTTACAATTGATTTCAAGTAGTTTTTATCAAATCCATGTTTTCCACAACCTTGGATGGCGCTTTCTTTAATGGTCCGACCACGTGCTTGACACTGATCCATCCAGCAAAACAACCAATTCGGGGGCAAAAACTCTCACGCGAAGCCATCATGCATTTTTATCCAGTTTTTCAATAATTCACGATATCTGTAAAAAAATTCGCCCGTATTATGTGATTGAAAATTTAGTAACCTGATTGCCTGTCGGATAATGACCCATAATCAACGTTAATAAATTATTCGAGCTTTGAAATAGCTTCGATTAACTGGAAATTTCCCCAAAAGAAACGTTTTGTAGCGGTAGTGTAACTTGAGTAGACGTGAATACGAAATTTAAAGGTTTATAATCGAGCTTCTTTAAATTTAACTTTTTTGGGGGCCGAACGTAAAAAATATCTATGTAAAAACTCCCTCATGCTAAAGCTATATTGGCGTCACTTCACTACAGTTCTTAATCTTTATCTCTGGGTAACTGGAGCAGGATAATATTTTTTACGTTTGTTTAACTCTACGTGATGAACAATGACGTCGGCAATACGTCATAGGGACATTTGACCGTCAGGTACAGATGGACGTCAGTTATGGCACAGAGGTTAGAAATACAAATTTAAGTAGACAAAATGAAAAAATTAGTGACCATTACGATACTGCACTGTTTTATACAAGAAGCTCGTATTCTTTGTGGTTCCTCTATCAAAGCAAATCAAACTTGAGCAATCAGGCCGTCATCGGCTGCCCTAATGACAGGGTCGAGTCGGCGGTCGAAGCCCTGTCATTTAGCCAAAACAAATATTTGCGCAAATTATCGGTTAGAGGGGGCGTTAGACTCGGTTGGCTTTTGTGGGCGGTCTAATGTTGCTCTTTTATGGTGCCGAGATGATTCCACTTCCCCGCCTTATTCGGTCTATCTATCGCGGATTTGCATAAGGAATCCCGACGGCACGATACGAGGGCATTCAAATATTGAACCCGGCGATGAAAAATCAAAGAGCCATTCGACGTACGAGCATTTCCGCCGTGGCGTCAAATTGCCCTTTTCCTGTTTGTCACTCCTCGTTTTGTCCCAAATAAAAATTACTCTCCCAAAAAAAAGAGATTAATTAGCCATCATCATAAAACCAGCAGGGCATTGAGCTTAAGTTCCGCAGGGAACCACTGTGCTGCATAATCGTTTTTAAAATGAAGAAAAACGTGCTTTCTTTAGATTTTAGATGAATCACCATATTCCTCCCTTCCGCAGGAAGTAATGTGGTTTGGCGCTAGTACAGAGCCTCGATGATGTCGGAGAGGAAGCTCTGCTGTTTGGTATTCGTCGCCGGTACTCCGGTACTACTGACCTTCCGAATGCACCGGCGACAGTGCAACAGCGGAGAGCGGGCGGAAGCAACTTTTTTCTTATTTTTTTAATAATATTTACCCCCCGTTCGTTTCAGATGCGTGTTCGTCGAGGAGCACCCCGAAACCGCGGCCCCCGGCGCCCACCCCACGCCCCAACATCACATTCCTGACGTATCCGTGCCCCCCCGCGTACGCCGCCTGGTTTTGTCTTAACGGTGCTACCTGCTTTACCGTCAAAATCCAGGATAGTTTGCTGTATAATTGCATGTAAGTAGCCTCAACCTCGGACAAGAGAAAAGTGGAATGAATGTGTTTTTTTTTTCATTTTTTAGGTGTGCGGAAGGCTATCAAGGCTCGCGGTGTGAATACAAAGATCTAGACGGGTCTTATATACGTAAGTATCTAATTTATCCATTTGTGATGACGTTAGCGGTGGTGGTTTGAGTGAAATTCGAAATACGTTTGTCAAAGCAGAACGACCCGCAATCGTAGTGCAATGATTAAACCATTTGCCATTTACCTTCGAACATCTGACTGATAACGAATGACTATTCGAGACATGCCCCTGATACGTGTGTCTATTTATTGACCCTACCAGGTATGAGTGTTCACAAAGTAAAACCTCTTCTTTTATTTCTTAATCGTGAATGTCTTAAAAATAAAATTACGTCGCTGAAATTCGCGATTGTTATCCAGTTACGATTTTAAAATTATGTAATTTTTATATCCACCATGTGTCAAGAATAAAGTGCCTTCGGGAGAGTGATTATAGTATAGGAAATTAGGCATTTACCATGTGTCAAGAATCTTTTTATCAGTTTTAGTTTTAACCCTTTCACTGCGGCACGTATTTTAAGTAATCATGTCTCTCGTGCGGCATTTTTTTGAAAGGGTCAAAATCCTTCAGTTTCCATATTCAGCACGTGTCAGGCTTCCTTGAAGTCAGTGATTACGTTCAAAAAATTGCGTTCACCATGTGTCAAGAATTACACGATTTTTTCATCGTCATTCACATGTTTACACAGATCTGCATTGATTATATTACATCAAGAAATTAATATATACTTATAGAAGTGGAATTTTGCAAGTTGCTGTACATATATGTATTACTTTTTAGCATCCCATCAACGTCTTATGCTCGAAACGGCCTCGATAGCAGGCGGTGCCACCATTGCCGTCTTTTCGGTCGTCATTCTGTGTTTAGCGGCGTATCTCAGATGGCGTAGGCGGAAGAAAAGCGCTGCCCCCGTAGATCAGGTGGACGGTCTGCCCGGACCGCACCATCGGCAACGGATATTCGGAATACGACCTCAAGGTAACTTTCTTCCATTTCTACTCAAGACAGTGTGTGAATGACGAAAATCTCATTTAGGTAATAACCTAGTGCCTATCCGAAGCAGCGTGAGTCCCTATAGGGACCACCACCACCACCATGCGAACAATCACCAAGTGAGCAATAACAACGTGCCTTCCCACCCCCACGAACCCAACTTACTGCCCAATCCGGACGTGGAGCGATCGGAAGCGGGAATCCCCAACGATCGGGGCGACCTCCCAAAGACATTGTTACGAGGTGAACCCCCTTGGGGAGTGTGAGAAGGATTTTATTTATTTATATTATTTATTGATTGTTGGTGGGCCGCTAATCGAAACGAAAAAGATAAACTCTGTGCTTTAGTGATAAATATTCGAAAAGTAATATAATCAGAAATTACGTGTATGGAGATGATTATTTAGCGCAAATGTGGCAATTTAAAAAAGGCACTTTGTTATACGCAGCAGCTTTGCTCTAGTAAATATATTTTTTTTAATATCGAAGAAGAGGTCTATTTTTTGCGTCGGCGGCAAATGAAATCGAGGAAACAAATGTTGATTAATAAGTTTTATTATTTATTTATTTACTATCTGTCTTTCTTTTTACTGAACAGCTACTCTCCTTTTTTAGTTTATGTTCTCTTATGGGTTAGTGTTTAGGGGAGGAGGGTGGGATGATCACTACTTGTGCGGCAAGTCCAACCCTGACAATTATTATAAAGAAGATCGTTCTCGAAAACCAATAATTATTGGGAGAATACAATGTATAGCAAGTCTGATTAATGTAAGGCTGAACTAAAATATAATAGTTATATATTGTGTAAATATGTATGTACGAGCACCTAAGCCGATGGTATTTTTTAACGGATGCGTAGTGGTGTGATATATTATAAAAGAATATTTTCTGCAGTCTCGTGTGTTATTATTGTTTTTGAAGCAACTCCGAGCACGTTCTTGAGAGTTTTGCTTCAAAAACAATTCGCACATGCTTTAATCTCAACTCTCGTAATAACGTTTTTATTACATTCCCAGTGATGTGAGTAGATGTCGAATGGAAGAATGAAGCCTCGCTACTTTGTTATGATTGTTATCACTTGTTGTATCTGCCTATTTTGCTGTGTAGCGCCCGTTTGTAACGTCGGATTTTTAGGGTCTAAATCCGACCTGGGGTCAGATAAATTATTCTGTAATGTATAAATGTAGATATACCGTATATGATAATATTAATAATCATCGTAATATTCCAAATACTATGCGGGGTGGTGTTGAAGAAAACAAAGTACATACTCGTCCTACTTTAGTTCGTTGTTGTATTGATCTTGAAGGTTCCGAGCAACACCCCATAATAATGAGCATTTCCCACTATTGGCAATAAATGAAAAGTAGCTAAAATAGTTGCATTACGTGTATAAGCACCTGGTTCCTAATAAAGTAGAATTTATTCTTATTTTTAGGTCAATAATGTAATAAAAAATATAACGAGACAACGAAATTTTTGTACTTACCAAAATTGCAAATATTTTTATTTGGGACACCGTGAGAATTTGTATTGTCAGGTTGTGTTCATTTGTTGTTTTTCAGTAGAAATATTTGTATTTTTGGTATTTGCGTCTGATATTACCTCTTTTGTTTTTAACTAAATAGTGCCTCATTGTATTTTTCTTCTGCCCAAACCAAAGCTGTTAAAAGTATTTTTCTCTTGGTTTTGTTACGCTCTATAACACTTTCGAAGTATTACTAATGTTAATAATAAATAAATGTAATTTCATTTGTAACGGTAGATGATATTTTTTTAATATCTATGTAAGTTATTTTATGTTTTCCGCCAGGCAGATGTAGTTTTTAATTCGACAGCAGTAAGTTATATGTCACGTATTTTCTTTTTTTTAAATCAATATGTATTTAGAAATGTGCGATTTTTGTACATACGACTCCTTCCCTACCTTGAAAAATGTTAGAATACTTCTTGTTTATTATTTTTCACAGTAATTTGTAATGTTTAAAATAAAATGATAAACGATAACAATGTTGTTTTTTTAACTGACCAACCAAACAACACAAAAAGATAAACAAACAGCCATCACTAAGTTAGATATTTGATGTAAAGCGAAAAATACTTCGTTGATATAGTAATCCAAGACGTGTAGAAATCAAATGCGTCAAAACTCGAATCCGACAACTTCGATTTTTTGGCCTAAAATTGTTTTTTTATGTTATATTATAGTCCATGGAATTTCTCGGATATTTCACTCAAAATTTTGCTTTTCATGTCCGAAAAGCAAAAATGGATTTTACTCGAAACTTGGGCAGATTAAAGGGCAGAATAAAATAAAATGTACACTTTTATTCAACATTTCTTCAAAAAAATATTAGTCGCTAAGTTATAATCAACAATAATTTAAAATCAGTTACATACACTCTATTTGGCACGTTTTAAACCTTAAATTCCTCTTCTCTCATAAATAGTAATTTGTTTATTATGGCTAAATTAGGGTTAAATAGTAAATTCTTCAGACTTAACGGTTTTAGATAGATAATCGAAAGTTTCTATCGTTCAAGTAACTTAACCTTCAATTAAGTGAACGATCGAAACCTTCTTTAACAATTAAAACTTAACTATACATTTTATGAAAATGCATATTAGCCCGGGAAGATTTTAAAATTACTTAAACACTAAAGGATACAGTACGGAAAATTATTTGGGTCGCGTCATGCAAAATCGTTATGTACAGGAACTTTCATGATAAAAACTTGGTCCAATGGAATTATCTCGGTTTTAGAGTTTACACCCAACCATTATTGTCACCGACATAAGACTTTTCTTTCACTTAGTTGTACTTAATCTTCCCAGTGTCTCTACAGTCACTCAAAGCGTCCCACCATGGCTTTCACGTAACTATACATGACCCTGGAGTTCTCCTCTGCAGGTTTATCCTTAAAGGACAAGCTTTGATTGAGCCCATTTTTGGTCAGCCTTAAAGGCTTGACCGGAACCGGTGGAGGAGCTTTCAAAGGCCTACGGACCACGCTTGGTCTCGCCTGCTTCGCCGCCTCTCCGCTCAAAGACATGATCCTGTCGCTGAAACTGTCCGACTTGACCACCAACTTCCCAGTCACTTTATCTCGCTCGTACTCATCCGTAAGGGAATCCTCCAAAAGACTCTCATAATAGCTGTCACTGGGCGAATGTCTGCTACTCCCCTCACTCAATCTCTTCTCAAACTCTTTCAATACTTCTTTTTCATTTAGCGACATGTCCAGACGTCCGATGATGTCTTCGTCGGCCACGTCGAAGCTGCCGCTGGCTACTCCACTGTCCAGACTCAGACTCGCTTGGCTGTTATTGCGCGAGTTGGTGAACAAAGTTTGAGGGTCCACGTAGTCAGGATTGGCCAGTTTTTCCCCCGTGCTTTTGCTGCCTCGGGGTTTGTTGGAAGGATATTTGGGCGAATGGCGTTGCTCCTCAAAGATGATGTTGCGAATGCGCTGCAGCATGCTGAGACGTATGGGGGTTTTGCGGTAGATTTTGTATTCAGGGTGGTCGGTCTCGTCGAGACGTGACGACAGATCACTGCAATGAAAAATGTGTGTAATTCTCAGAGAATTACGAGCAACATGATGATATCCTTTTTCAAGGGCATCATGAATCGCTATGGAGTCCACCAGTTTAAAATTTTAAGCGGTTCAACAATATTTTCCTCACACTTACCCTTCTCTCGAGGGTTCTCCAATCGTTTCCTCCTCCCTACCCTCCTCTGGCGGTTCATTGAGCTGGAAGGAACGAGGCAATGAGTCGGCTTTGCTAGGCAACTGAGGTCGTTCCTCGTACCAAATAGGTCCAGGCTCGCTCGTCACGTTCCTCCTAGGATGCCTTTCCTTTTGGTGCGGCCCCCTATTGAACACCTGCAAGTCAGCGCAGGAAAACCGGTGATTTTTCGGTTAGTGAGCAAGGCGGATGAATGAATACTTGTTAATCACGTTGCTTCGGTGCTTGCGATGGTATTTGAAAGCTCTACAAGCACGCAAACGCCACTCACCTTGTGGAAATCCTGCTTCTGCATCAACAAATCGGAAACGATCTTCTCTAGGTTAGATTGGGGCGATTGCTGCTCGCATTCTTCCTTGGGCGACTCGGATTGAGTGGGAATACTCTCCACGGACTCCGAGGCCAGATCGCAGTTCTCGCAGTCGGACAAGTCGGTGTAGAAAGTAGAACTGGCGCCGATTTCTTTGGATTTCTTCAGTTTTGAGATCTTCTTGGGTATCACTTTGGAGTCGTAGGGCTGCGGGATCATGCCCGGCTCAGACTTGCGTCTCCAGCTACCGAAAGTGGTGAAGGTGCGGTCCTGGGAGATGGATCGCTCTTTGGAGAGTTCGCGGTTTTTGCGCACTCTCGAGCGACGCTCCAAATAGTGAGGAGTGGTGGAGCTGTACTTCAAGGGAGACCAGCTTCCGATCGACGTATCGTCTGGAAAAAAAGTTGAATCAAGTTATTTGACATGTAGTAAAAGCGCCAGGTTAGTAGAAAAATAGTGACTTTCGAAAATATAGCAAATGTGCCATGTTTGCAGTTCCATAACTGCTCGTTAAATTCCTCTAGCATCGCAACACCTTCTCTCCCTTCTACCCCCCTTAACGAAACCTCCACCTCTGAACCAACCTGGCAAGTCCTAAAGGGGGCAACTAGATGTTCTGGAGCAGTATTTGCTCTAAACTGCTTTCTCTCACTTTCAGAATGGAAACAGACCATTTAGACTATCATTTCACATTATTCTTACCGGCATCTTGAACATCCTGACCCAACTGCATGACCAGCTGCCTCGCATGGTTCGGTATCACAGCACTGTAATTCTCCAGAATCACCCGTTTGATCTGCAAGGTCCATTCCCGCTTGTGGTGCGGAGACCTGGCCCTCAAAGTGCACTGCAATCTGGGGTTGTCGAAAGGAAGTACTTGAAACGACAAGGGCTCCCCCCGCACCTGCTCCACCAGCATCAAGTTGGAGCACTCGATGTGTGTCTTGTAGGCCAACGCCCCGTCAGTCTTGCTTTTGGCCAGAAGGAGAGCGTTTTCGAAGAGAAACACGTGCCTACGGCCCTTGGCACCTTGCACCCTAAAAGTGCCCTCCGCGATTAATTCTCCGAGGGTGGTTAAGTCTGCGCCAGTCCAGCCGTAGAGCTGGGACTGAATTTCCTGATTTAAGGAGAAAAATGACAATAAAAAGCGTTCGTTTACTTGGTTTGTGGGAATTACTTGAACTCTCACTGCATGTTCGTGTTTGCGCTTCATATTGTTGATGTCAGAAGCGACTGAGGTCATCGTTGCCAAGGCCAAATCTACGGTGGGTTTGTGGTCGGACTCGCACTGCTTTGATAGTCTCTGAAATTATGCATGATGTTAATGGAAGTCGCGCAATGTCGATTAATCAGGATTAAATTTTGGAAAATCCACACGTCTTCCATGTATAAAAGCTTTATGGTTGCTGGCCGAAATTGGTCACGGTGACACTCTGAATTAACACCATGCAAACTGTTTGTTCCCTTGGGAAAAACGCCACCTCTAAAGTAACCTTGCAAATCTAGAGGGTGCGGTGCGCAGTACATCTCTGTTTATTACATGCGATAAAAAAGAACGCATTTTGTAGCAACTTTCTTCTCCAGAACGTCTTCTTGCACTCTGATGATGGGCACAGACAATTTACATGATCGTTTCCAGGTTCATAGCAAACATATTCCCGAACTGACTCACCTGCAAAAGTAAATGATACTTCAAAATCCTCTGCACGGGTTTAAGTAAATAACTCCCCAAAGGCAGCTGATGACCCAATCGCAACTGCTTCTCCCTGATCAAGGGCGACATGGTCTCGCTTCTCTGCAAATGGCTCAGAACCTCCATGGTGCGCGGGTACCGGGCGCAGTACTCGTTGTAGACCCGAAAACCGCTGTCGTGCTGAATGAACACATTCGCCGTTTTCGTGGGATCCGAGATCACTTTCCGCAAATCTTCCAGGAATTTCCTGTTAACGAGTAAACGGTTGCATCTAATTGTAAACGATCCTTATCGAGAGATCGATAATGACACCTTTGGCATGCTGAATATTACATGGTGACATGTTTAATTAACTGAGTCGCGTTTGGTTTGCTAATGAAGGCAGATTGATGGATCGCTGCGCGTAAAAGAACTGTCCAGCGATTTGCATACTCACCTATTAAATTCGTGAATTTCTTCTAGGTTACTGAATAAGTCTTGTAAGTGGTCGCATAAAGCGCACTCCGGGTCGTTCCTCCATGGTCCCAAATAACCCTGTAACAAATATCATTCTACATAGTATTACAGCAACAAGAGTTCTTTGTGCAAAGGCCGCCAGCAAGGCGTATACACGCACCATAAAACAATTATTTATATAAATCAAAGGGAACGGCCGCTCAGAAGAGAAATGGATTACGATTACAAATTTCTTTCATTTATTATATTTATCCCGCAATTATGAGGAAATTAATAATAATATGGTTCTTTGGCGCCTAGCGTGAGTTAGATAACCCATTTATGTCTTTTTTGCGTCTGGTCGTTTAAAATTAGAATAATCGGTAGCCACCGGCTACCAGGCCTGCTTACTTATGGCCTTATTCAGTGGGAAATATTTCAACGATATGTATAGGTGGAATTCCTTCGAAGACCGTTTTGAATCCGCGGAATTAGGAAGGAAAATTTGTCGCGTTCCTTGGCTGTAGCAGAGAAAAGTGTAGCAAATTCTATTAGAACTTGAAAAACCGCTACAGGAAATCTGCTATACTCACTCATACCACTAAACTAACTTTCATGAATTCATTTTAATGGCAATTAATATAATTGACCATTATCTAATGCATAATAAACGATATAAGAAGGAAGTTATGCACAGGAATAACACAGCTTAATAAAACTTACAAAATATTCCTTGTAATAAGGAATTCCTAAGTAATTTTGTGTTTACAAACACGAGTTCCAGATAAAGGACATTTTTGCGTCTAACGACGCCGCCTTCAATGACTAATGACCTCACATACGCGACATTTTTACTGATAAAACCGCAATAGTTTTTCACAATGGAACGGCGATTAGGTTGCAACAAAAGAATAAATAAAAAATGCAAACTCCCCCCCCAAACGCAGACAATACAGTAACGCAACGTCTGCATTTGTTTTTAATGAATCACGATGTGTGCGAAAGATGAATGATAGATGAATAAAAGACATGGGAACGTCTTTTATGCAACACATAAACAACTTCTTGAATCCTTTAAGAAAAATTTCTATTTTTGCTGTTAAAATTCGCACTTGCCACCACTGTGCGAATGTCATCTTAAAGTTGCACTTAGCACCGGCTACTTCGCATCATATAGCTGTCCTTGTTTATTACATGGGTTTATACGAAGACAAAAGATACGTCCCTGATCCTGTTCCCCGAGGAAAGAATTTGGCCGTGCATGTGGTCGACACATACGTTATGTCTTTCGTCTATTTAAGAGAGTGTACTAGAAAAGGATGGCTCAATGCTACGCAGCAGCCAATATTAGATTGAGTCGTAAGTGGGTGTAGACACTGGTGGCAAATGCAAGTTTAAGCAGACAAACTCAGAATATTTCATTTTTAATTTGATGTCGAATGATTTTTGCTTATGATTTTCGGAATTTTTTTTTTTTTGAATTGGTAAGAACGAGTAAAGAAAACAAAGGGGGAAAACGCTCAAATTCTGGATTTTATCCTTACATGACTAACATGTCGCAAATAGGGCTGAGGATCTGGGAGAAAGCACAAACTTGAATGTCAAGGTCATCTGATATCGTGCATGAATTTTTTGAGCCGAAATATGTATATCCGATGGCAACACAAAAAACGAAATTATAAAAACTAATGGAGATCAAAAATTGATTTATTATAGAACTAAGTGGTTCACGAACCTATAATTACTTTTTTATTTTAAGTTCAAACTGCACCAGCATTTAGGTTTTGAACAGTCGCAGATGTGGGTCAAATATTTTCTTTTTGGGCATATGCTAAGACGAATAATCAAGAAGTGTATGGTAACTTGACGCACACAACCACTTAAGAAACATTAACAATAATCAGTTTCAGCTAATAAGTTTACGGCGTCAGAGCCACAATTCTCAGAACCTCGAGAGCTTTCAGGCTCCAGGATGAGGCTCAAGCGTGAAATTTGCGCAGTTTCGACCTGATTTGTCATAAACCACCCGAAATCCTCATGCTTGTCGAGGCCCGCCCAGTAAATTAACATGCCCGGAGACGGATCATCCGCGACTCAAACTATGTAGATTATCGGTGCTCGAGCTGCAAGATAAGTCAAAGTTCCTGCATAATCTGTAATTAAGGACCTCCGCGGTCCCATGCGTGGCTTATTTATTGCCGGTATCCGTCCCCAGGCGCCAGCGACGGAGGCGAAGCCCCCTTAAGGCTTTGGCAATGCTTTCGGTGAGCAATGACCACACACACTATAATTTGTCGTAGTTCAAGTTATTACTGATATTAAGAGGCAGATAGAATTATTTAACCTGACCCACCTTCCTCGAGTGGATAATGGATGCTCTGCCGGTGAGTCATCTTCTTCGGCTGGCTCGGAGTCCCTCGACCATGCGAAAGGTGATGTCCAACATCGTAAACGGCCGTTCAAATTATCACAACAATTTCGTCAAGACCAAGCTTAATTAGCTCAGTTCGGTCAGAGTTTTTGTCGTTGAGTGCGATCCTCGTCAAAGGAATCGAGTCCGGTCTTTAAGGCCCATGTTTACGAGCGCGCGTTTTTCAGATAATGCCCGCACACATGTCGTGATAAGTCTTATTTATCACTACAGGCGTCCTTTTGTTTGATGGCTTCGTGATACGGTGTTGTTGGTGAGTAAATCACTTGAGGCCACCCACCGCGGAAATCAATTGCCGTGTCACAAGGTTTAGTGATATTATTGGAATCGCTCTACTAGTCTTCAAACCTGTTTCCGAAAGCAAGTGTAACGGTCAATGCGTCTACATACACGTATCTCCCTAAGGCTTTGCCATAAAACTCTTCGCGACATGGCCAGATTTAGTTTTGAGGACCGAGCATAGAAAGTTTAGTTCAACGGAAAATATTATGGTAAAACAAAGGCAAAAGAAAAACCGAGTGTATCAGGAAATTGCACTGGTTGTGCAAACATGTTACGAAAAGCGAAAAGATACATCCGCTTGGAGCCGTAACACAATCTCGGTAGCATCCGATAAATCTTCGCGATTTGTTTAAATGACGCCTTTTGGCCGGATAAATATCATAACAACGATTCCTTGAGGAGGGTTCAACGGCACAAAATAATAACTCAAATCAGAGAGTTTTTCTTATAGATTTAGCTCTGCCCACACGTGCACGCAGACATTCCACGGCTCTGGCAATAAAATAAAAAATAACACGGCAAATATTATAACCATTTAGGTGGAATGTAAAATATAAGGAAGCTGTCTGATGTTTAGTTACAAGAGAAACGTGCTAACTGTACAACTTAACGGTGACAGACTTGATTAACTGTCGATAGCACGTTGGAAGCATAAATAAGAAAAAAACGGCCACACTCCGAAAGAACGATTGTTTTACGCTCTTCGGATGTGCGTCATTTGTATTCTGGCAGCTAAATGAAGAAATAATAATGGAAACGAGTTTTCTGAATTAATAAAAAAAACACTCTGACGAAATGGTGAAAAAACCGTTCGAAGATCGGGTAAAGTTCTTCTAACAGCAATGACGTCACGACTTTAAGAGACAATGCGGGATTTACATAATGAGAGTGCCTCGAATTAATAATCGTACTCAAGGTACTCTTAACCGTTTTTAAGATCCTTGCACTTAAGCACGAATTTCTTGCGTTCTTTGGGGAAAATACCTATTTTTACTGTCAAAATTCTCATTTGCCACCACTGTGCGAACGCTGTCGTCAACTTAGACCTAGCACCGCTCACCCCGAATCATATAACCATCCTTGTCTACTATACGAGTTCATGTAATAAACAAGGACGGCTACATTGTAGTTTTTTAACTAAACTGGCAGCATTTTTGAAAAGAAGAAATTCTCACCTCTTAACAAAAGGTCAATTATTTCATCACTAGTTTCCACACCCAACATCAACCCAAAACTGCTTTTTGTTCATCTTCAGGTTGCTTTGAAGCGTTAATTACAACCGATCGCAAATTCCGAATTCCCAGCTGAAAAATCCCCCCGAAGGGACAAGCTGGGTCGAAAAAGGACTCGTGGCAGCCACCAAATTAATGGCCGGCAAAAATCGATTTATTTTCTTGGCGCGCGTACTTTTTGGAACAAATTAGGCTAAGGTTATTATCGAGTACTGTTATTGCTGCATTAAATGAGCTTATTGGCGAGCATCGAGGCTGCTACGCGCCAATCTCATCAGAAATGCATAAAACTGTCATTTTTTTCACGGCAAACTTTCACTGTGTGGAGTATTTTGAGGAGCTTTTCGAAAAACACCCGTAAGGAAGAGGGCAACCTACATTCATTTTCTGTAAAGGTGATTAAGTCGCCGAAGAACGCAAAAGGAACTAAAGGAAGACAAATCTCGTGCTTACCGGGTGACGTAACCGATTCAGGGAACCATTGTCATTATGGGTGAAGGACCTTGCAGACACTCTTTTAAACGGTTCTGCGTTTGCGTGCCATTATTCAGCATTAAAGGGATTACGCCATTTTAATGCCATTCTCGATTAATCTAGTAACGGGCCAGATGTCCAACGAGACTGCGATTTTATGCGGAAAACTTTGATTTTCGGATAAAATTATTTTTCCCTTGGAAACGTAGCGTTCGTCATCACCGCCACACCGCTCAAATGCGCAAATTAAAAAATCAATTTTTTTCAGAAAGCGGCAACGCCGCGTTTGTCGTTTGTTTTTAAAGTTGGCCGATTCGCCATTTTCGCGGACGGGCCAATGAAGAAGAGCCAACTGCTGCGCGAAAAATGCATTTTTACCACTAGAGGGTGGGCGCCTTTTTAAAATCGAGAACCACCCGAAGGTGCCAATCGAGCCAAAGCCCCAGAGGCTTTTTACGTGCCGGAATAACGTTTTTGGAATATTTAGAAGCGCTTTGCAACAACACACGCGACAGGCAACGGCAACGCCGCATCAGTCATTTGTTTTTTAACGTGACCAACAAGGTTACAGAGTTTTCAAAGATAAACGACGTTAATTGACAAAAAAGCGGCCATTTTGACCGGCGAAGTTGCCAGTTGGTGATGAACGTTCCAGTATGTTTAATAGATTAATTCCACTCCGGGCACATTGTGCTTTTGTCTGCTATTTTTTTTTTTTTCTTAAGAGAGATCTCCACATCCAACTGCTACTGGAGCCCGTGGCTTGAAAGGTCAGTTTTAATCCGATTGGCTAATCCCGCAACAATACACGCGATAGCGCAAAGTTTCGTATTGAAAAAGGAGCATTTGCGGCTGCTGCACAAAGAGCTTACGAAACGGACCGAGCGGCCTTAATTAAACCAAATATGGAAGCGCATAAACCAACCGGTCAAAGTTGCATAAGCAGACGCTACCATTCTCGTTGTTGTTGCTACTGTTGTTCACAGACGATAGAAAAATGCATGCATGCGCAGTAAAACCGATAAGCTTGAGTAGGTACTTGCTTTTACCTACGAACGTATCATGCCGGTAAATATGGGTTTTTGGGTTAAGGTTCGAACATTACGCCCACAAAACACGAAAAGATTACGTAGAACATGTGCACGTTATGTAGATTTTACATACCTGAATGACTTCCTGGAGATCGGCCACGTAAACGGTTTCGGTGTCCAGCACCTCCTGTAGGACTCTTTGCTCGGGGTTGACGGATGGCTGCTCCTGCTCTCCTATTCCGCTATCTGCAGAACCTGGAAACGAAACGTTCAAACTCGAAAACGGTGACGGAACGGTCAGATGCAGCAGCCGGACCAGGTGGCGATTGTTTCTGGGAATTATGATAAAACAGCTTCATTTATAACAAGTTTTTTTTGGAATTTTAATAAATCTCGCGCTGAATGTATAATTAATATTTTGTTAAGTTGGAGGCTTCCTACGCTGGTTAGGTAGACATCACAGCAGGTCTATTACATGGGTTTAAGGCCACGAACCAATCTGCTTTGGGTGTGCTTTTTACGTTACGGTTAACGTTACTAATAAGCCCTAACTTCCATCAGTGGGCAGTCTTAAGCGGTAGTTAAAAAACATGTTGACTTTTCCTGTCCAAGTTTAATGTCGAATCGATCTTTTTATTCCAAGCTCGGACAAAAAAGAAGCGTATTAATTCTCATATTAGATTTTAATGTCCCGGCGTTCCGCTGAGCGTTTGCGTGGGCTCTTGGATCGTGTAGGCACGACCTTAGATGCAACCATATTACAAATTAAACTCACTAATTAGTTTGCTTGTAAACGCACTACAAGGCATAACATCGTCAGAACTTATAGATCGAAACAATTCAGTGAATGGCAACGTTGCGCCGCTCTTTTGTCAAAATGACTGGGAGGACGTAATTGGTCGACTTACGGGTGCAACACAAACCACTAGATTTCAGGGTCAAAGCGCTCGACAATGAAAACTGCTGTTAAAGTTTTCGAAAATTTGCGACTCCAAGGACGTAAATGATCGGTTTATATGAGTTTTTTAATTTAACATTTTACCAAATTATTATTTTTTTATAAAGAAAGTCTTGGCCCCTACCGGGGTCGAAATTCCCACCTTGCGTTCAACATTTCTCACCACGTCCACCACTCTGCTCTCAGGCAACAAGCTGAGGCCCACAATTTGGCGGCCATTTTTAGCAACAAAAGACGGCTGCAGGGTTGCCATTTTATCGATTCGTTAAAAATTCCTTGAATTGTTGTATCTAGTCGATAATTTATTGAGCTTCTAATCTGCATTAACAAACGACGCAACACCGCCACTAAACAAGTCCAACTGCTGCTGATTAAATCACATTAATTATTAATGTTAACCATGAACGGGATAGAAATGGCATTTGAAACAAATAAGGGGCGCATTAAACAGTCAAGGCGCCGCAAACGCCACTAAACAATAATAACGATGTAAAGTATGCGCCGGGACTTACCTTGACTTCCTACAGGCTCAGGATCGCTGTCCAGACTCTCGGCAGAGGCTAGATAAGCCGATCCGGGCTGGTGCAGCTGTCCGTTGCTGCTCCCTGAAGATGAACAGGAGCCCAAACTAGTCAATGACACTGGACGCGACACCTCGGATGAAGAAGTTGTGCTATTGGTTACTCCGGTGGAACCTTCACTGGGAACCTGGGGAAAAAACGCCGTGAAAGATTATGCTCGTCTAGAAAAAACTGAAACCACTACGCGTGTTTAAGCGACACATTCGCCAATTTGCATCTACAGATCGTTCCCGAGATATTAGAGGCGAGAAGCGCATTTAGCTATGCACACGGCGAGCGTGTCTCTAGATAGCTATCTCCAGGTACGTGCAGCCGCAGAGTGGCGCTTTTTTCTCCATAATTTCGCAATAAGGATTAGATCGGGACGGCGTGCTGTCCCCTGGCCGTGTTTGTCTTTAAATAATCGCTAGCCGCGACCACGAAGGTTTTTTGACTGTGTTCGACTCGCACGACTTCTGTCGAAACAGAATTTAGCGGAATCCTCGTCTTTGGTGCGTGAAAAGACTTCCGAAATCGCCCGGACATGACTGCTTGGAGACAGACACCTTTGACGAAAAATTCAACGGCAACAATAGGCAGGACAGTCACCTTTATTGTTACAAGAAAAAAAGGATATGGAATAACGACATTAAAATACCGATTTACCGAGTAAGTAGTTTAGGAAATCGACGTTGACCATGATGGAGATTTTCGGGTTCGCTTGCCAAGCGCGGAGCGTTGCTGAGTACATTTTTTCCGGGCGCTGGTTTGACAAGGAGGCCCGGATGCGACCCACTAAGGATTTTTGGAGGAAAATTTTGAATATATATATGGCATTTCAAAAAATCCATACGACAAACACAAAATCACTGGAAACATGTCTTAATTCAAGACGAGACCGTCTGACAATCGCTTTTATACAGGAAGTCCGCGCCTTATCGCTGAATACACTCGTTTCTTAATGGCCCCTTGAAATATGCAACTATTCGTCGAGTTGCATAAAATCGCACCTAAACAGAGTACCGAGTCGCATGGTGGATGACCCCTTTTCCCATTCCTACATATCAGGCGAGCCAAAAAAATTCAAGAGCGCAATTGTTGATGTTTTTTAAATGTTAAGGTCGGCCCATAGGCACCGTTCATTACCATAATAATTCACAGTCAGAATGTGACTTGTGACATAATTTCGGTCGACGGTAGGTGGCGCAATCGGTCGTGGGCGCGCATACCTTTCAAACGTGAGCACTTCTCCTCCTTAATTATTCACTTTATCCTTAATTTAATATACGTACAGTGTTTGTGTGCGTATGTATATTTAGGAATTACGAAAGTATTATATTTGTACACAGGCTCTCGCTCTAGGCCGTCTGCCTTTAATTAGCGGCGCCGAAGAGGTGAATGTTGTTGTGAAACCTTTGGAGATGTAGGTTAAAAATGTGTTTGCTCGCTAACCTGCAGATATTTCCCCAAATTCTTTCTGCCCACCGGAGTCCTGTTGGCAATCCCTTTGTCCGAATGCAAATAGCTCCCTAAAGGCGTCGCCATATACCCGTCACAATTCCCCCCACCACAATCACTGTGTTCCTCATTGTTTTCTACAGCACTAATACGATTGTCGTTTGTTGTATCACGATCACTACCCGATAAAATATCATAATAGCACTTGCTGGCGCGTGTGCTCTTATTACGCGAAAATAAGTACGAATTGTTCTTGTTCACTGATGCGGTTTTGGTGATGTGCAGATTGCTGGTGCTGATCACCAGCTCGGAGTCTTGCAAGTTCGACAGCATCTTATGGATTCCTGCAATATAAACAGATCCTCTAGATCCCCTCTACTTAAACGACACAAACACCTCACCTGGCGAAATGATGTCCAAACTCTCGTTACTCTTATTCAGTCCGTTTGCTCTCTCCGTGTGTCTGAGGCTGCGGTAAAGCCGGCTCCTCCTCGGCCCCAGGGCCTCCTCGGAACTGAATTTTTTGCTGATCTCCTGCTCGGGAACGTTGCTCAGGATCTTCTGCACGCAGGGAGACAAGTGCGTGAAGCTGCTCAGCTGGTGAGAACGCTTGGGCGTGGACGTCTTATGCGGATGATCTACGTTTTTTTGGTACAAGTAGGCATCGAATGCGCCCATAATAGATGGCATCAGGTCCGGAGAAGATCCTGAAAGGGAGTTTATTGCTGTTAAGTCATACAAGGAGGTTATTGCGGCTCGATGCCGGTTAAGTGCTCAGTACACGGGAAGCAGGAATTTTTATATTAAGTATTATGTTGAAACTGCCAACTAAGGTTGTGGCAATAATAATAATGCATTTTACTGTGCGGTTGACCTCTAGAAAGACGCAGTTTCATATGAAAGTGTCTGTGTTAAGGCTGAAATTCCGTCGTTGCACTTACGCGATTTAAAGCGTTGGACACTGCAGCGTTACTGAATAAATTAACCTTTTCCTCTGCCCCTGGACAGACACTTTTACGTATCGGAACATATGTCAGCGCTCAACTACGTTTCAGAACTTCGTGCTTTTTTCTGAATTCTAATTACAAAAGTGTTTTTTCTCCGTGTGCACCATTTGTCGCTTCGCCAGCAAGCACAGCGGCTTTTTCTCGGTGTATGGTGTCATGGCGGAATAGACAATTCGACTGGCCAATGACAGCTCGTAAATATTCAAACCGACCAATCACGGCATCGTTTATTACTGCAAGCTGTCGCCGACGATTTGTCAACAGTGTCGAGGATGTAGCGGTAGAATCTTTGGTTCGCAGATAAGAGGTCGTGGGTTCGCGTCCGGGGGAGGACTATACTTATTAATATATTTTTAAATCCGAATTTGTTCGTTATTTATTTATTTATTTATTTACGTCCGATGATTCAATTTTTGTCGAGTCACCTGATAACAATCGAAAATCGAACGTTCGCAATGATTATTACTCACTTAGTAATAATAACATAGTAGCTGCCTTCATGTGTAGTTCGCTTGGAAGATTTATGCGGTCGGATGGGACATGCCTAAGGGCCTTCGCATAATATATCCGAAGACGGGTAGCAATCTCGGATCCACGTAAACGGCTTAATCTAGTGACTACTGTGCGGTTTAATGGGGCCTGTTTTTACTGGATTCTGTCTCAAAGGCAATAACATTAGTTATAAAGTGTCGCCCTAGCCGAAGTGCCAATTAAAACGGAATATTATCGAGTGAGGCCGGGAAAAATCTTCAGGCGCCTATCGGCAAATAAAACTCATTTATTCCGTTTACGTTACTTTTATTATGTTGATAATGTTGGAGAGAGCTCGAGTTTCAATATCATCGAAAGCAAACATGTATACACAGATATCTAGGACTTACGAGGCATTAAAAGGAATTCTAAAGTCGTGCGCCCATTATGAAGGCCAATCTAATTGGTTAGGCAAACATAAAGACTTTCGGTTCTTGACCCAAAAGGGGCACGTTCTCTTCCGTCAAGCTCCGAGCGATGGCTTATCTTAGAGGCTCTGTGAGAGTCGCTCCCAGTTTTTCGGGTGGTCATCGAGAAGTGCGACACTCCCCCGGCGAAGGAAAATCGAATGAAGGTTCCCGTAGTAACTGATAAATACGTTCACTACGGCAAGAGCCGTAATGGTACCGTTTTCGTGCCGAGCCGCAGTGCCCTTTTTCTGACCGCCACTGCCACTGGCACGGGGACCTACTCGAATGCGAGCGCAGAGGCCGAAGAAAGCAGCATAATTAAAATTGAAATATGCAGATTATGGATGCCTTCAATTTTGCACGCTCCAAATATAAGGAACGTCTCATTAGAGGCCCATAAAGCTTTGAATTCCTAAACGATACAAGTTAGTTTATTCGGAAAACCGGGTTGTGTTTATTCAGCATGCATGTGCACGGCAGATTGCGTTTAATTGCGTCGGGTGCATTCGAAAAAACAAACAGACAGCGCCGTTTTGGCTTTGGGTTACGGGAAAACGTTTAAAAAAGGGTTCTGTGACGTCTGTGAATAAACTGCCAGGACCGGAAGCAACTTCGAAAATAGTTTCACACATTTTGTCATTCGTAATGGAGAGCATGAATTGCCGATCAAGCGCAGGACCGGCCTTGACCGGTCCGACGAAATTTTTAACCACCCCCTCCCCTCCGCCCATTCCCCAGGAAAGGCCGCCGCCCGACCTCGCCCCCTCGTAAGGCCGGCACTGTGCATGAATATCTACGAACGCTATGACTATTTTATACTTTAGCATGGAAGACCTCGGCTCGATACAGGGCCAGTTATGTTCGAGAAATGTCCGCAATTGACGGAAATCGATGTTGCGCTGGGACAATCCACGAACTCAAGAGTCCATTATTCTCGAAGAGGTACCCGCGTTACGAACCACATTGAGTCGAAACTCCAAACCTAAGCACTGGCAACCTCTTCATTGGCTGCGCTACCCGAGATTTCGCCCTGAGGGCTCCGCCAGACGCATTCAAACTACAGACGCGCTGAACTAGGAATATAAAAAAATTAGATTTTAATGTGCGGTTTAGCGCGTTTAAATTTTGTCGATACATTGCGAGTCTGATGGTGCCCCGGGGGCCGAAACGCGGGCCAATGAGACGGTTTTCGCGACTGAGACTTCGGGTCCCGGCTCGATTTTACCCGAGGATAACCGAGTTTAACGTCGTTGATTTGACAAGGGCGTGTAGAGAGGACCGTACAAAACCGTATAACAAAAACTGTATTAAATCCCTACATAAAACTACCTCTAAGTGGTACCGATGCGAAGGTCACTATTTACATCAATTACTGGTTGTGTGGCAACTCAGGTGATAACCCCGTGAGGCCGGTACTGATCGAGCGTGCCGTTTATTGGCTGTCTCATCGTTCTTGGTACCATAAAAACCGGACGGTTCAATTGAAAAATGGACCTCCTGTTTTTGATTAGTCAATTTGGGCTCGATTAGTTGACTGTGGCTCTTACCGACCGCTCGTGAATAATCTCGGAAATTAGTGAATTGACAGGCATGCGAATAAAAGTATTTCCTACGTGGGATCTAGGTCAATCTAGAACGATAAGAAGCTTAGATGGTTTTCAGCGGAAAACTATGACTCCTCAGGGCCGTGGAAGCGAGCTCGTCACATCACTGGAGACGCCTTTAAAAATTGTGTACATTAGCACTGGAGGATAATTACGAAATCGTATTAAAGTAGCCCGATATGGACTGTTAATTAGGCTGCACGAAGGTCACCGATACGACTCGATGGCGTGTCTACACAACTCCACATACGTGGAATAGTTTCCACCTCGCTGTGTTATTATTATTATTATTATTAATAAAAATGCAATAAGTATCGAGTGAACATCTGGATTATTGTGGCGGCCTTTCACCCGAATTAATAAGGCAATTTGCGATATTATTGCTTGCAATGCGTTATAAATATGTAATGAAGTAACGAGACGTTAAAGCAAATCGTTAAATATAGAAGCATCAGCAGGAATTTCCGTGATAACTGGAGAAGTCTCCAGCAGGCAACGAAACGTAAAGCGCACCTGCCAAAACCGATAAAAGGGTCAAACCATTAACATCCCGTCAACTTTAACTGCCAGCAATTATCCATAGAAACGCTGATGACGGTACCGATCAGAATCACGCTTTCCGTACGGGAACTAGCTTGATGGTACACATTAACAATTCGGCCCTAAACGATTCTACGGAACTGCGCCCATACCACCCTCCCTTCTAGCCGCAACATACCTTTGGGATCGGTATGGTTCCTCGTGGAACCACCGTACATCCTGCCTAACTGTGCAACACCCCCCGGCGAACTACCCCGCTTCCACTCACCCCCCGAGAACACTCTAGTACTGAAGTGCTATTACGTCAAGGTCGGCGAAGACCTACGCGAGGTGCGACCATCGGAGAGCCAGTACGCGATATTGGTAGACTTTAAACTGAATTGTTTTAGTCTCATGCGTATAGAAAAGCCGATGCTGCGACGTGGCAACAGCGCAACCGCATGGAAGAACAATTGGGTGGATGGGCCGCCGCTTGGCGTTGGAAGTACCTTAATGGTTAAATCTCCGATTTCGGGGTGGTTCATAGCCATTATTGATGCACGCAGTGCGCCATGTGAGACAAAATAGGCGGCATCGTCACCGCTCCAACCTCTTCGAGCTCCATAGCTCTGCACTTGCTTTGAACCGGGCAACAAGAGTTACTCATGTATGAATCACTTGAATTCTAAATATTATCGTCATTTACCATACAGTAGTTGATTGTTGGATAGACGCGAAGCGACGGTACCAGCGCCGTCTTCCTCTCGTTCTAGAACGAGAGGATATTAGAGTTTGAATGAATCCTCCGCTGACCACCAAAAATGTTTCGCCTTCTGATTGGCTGACCCAATAGTGGTACCACCTGAGGCAGGTGCGAATAATTTGATTTAAGGAAGAGTCAAAAGCTAGAACAGACGAAATATTGCATAGTGAAAGTGAGATGCAGTGCGGCGATAAGGTTTAATAGTGGTTAAAAGAGCCTGATGGTGAACCGCCCACCGGTGGTTTATATCTGATTGAAACAAACCTACGGAGGAAGGCCGTGAGTGGCAGCTCTCATGGTGCCCGTTAGGGAACGTAGGACCGAATTTGGGAGGGAGAATTTTATTAAAGAGACAAAATCTTGTTATCGTTCTTGAAGTCGCGCATCGCTCGTAAAAAGCGTCAACTTGCCACCCGAATAGTATTCGCAGCCTGCCAAAAGTGGACGATTGACCGAGCTAATTTAGCCTCAGCACATGGAAAATAAGTGACGGACATGGACGGACCCCATTGAATCAGCAGTCTATTCCATTAATAATTAATTAATTATTTTCTGAAGGTATACCGAATTCGGGCCCAGCAGCAGTAGATATCTAGTGTCCGGACAAAACTCGTTGGACATATCACTATGAATACGCACCTAACGGTATCGCAACCCACTACATTGGTACTATTTACTTACATTGTAGTTAAACAATAGGAATTTCAAAAACACTTGTAAGCAATGTACTCGCCCACAACTAAATGGAAACACAAGCGATTATGTTTGATTAGAAGCTATAAATGCATCGTCTTGATAAGATAACGTGATGTTCAAGGTACTTTGTTATTGTCTCCCGGTTTGGGATAAGCGATGATTATTGTCAAGAATTTTCAATGGCACGTGGCATGGTGCCAAGGGGAGAAGATGCAGGTTTATTTGAACCAAACAGAGCAGTGACCTAACGTGAACTAACACAGCACTCAAAGAGGTATCACCTTAATCGCGTAAAGATCAAGGTACCATAAAGATTTAAGTTGAACTGCGTAGAAGGTCAAAGAAATATCTCAAAAATGTGCCCAAAAAATCGGAAAAAAATCAGAGAGTTTGGGACGCCTAGGACTTCAATGGGTTAGAGAATACATTTGGATATCACAGCTTTGCTTACGCCCATTTTACCTGAACCTACTATATTTAACTACACTTTATTATCTCATTTTGACAGGCCTGTCTAGGAGGTCAAATGCTTTTCCTGGCGAACAACCCTCTAACCCGCTGCTACTTCTACGATTTTCGGACACAGTGCGCCTTGAAATTGTGCAATTGCACGTTAATAACTCACCAACGAGATATAAAATGAAGTTTTGAAAGTTTCTTCCGCTGAAACGCCCGGATTTTGCAGCCGTGACAGCGAAGTTGTTGCCGATTAAACAATTGAAATTGTCAACGTCAAAACGAGTTGGGGCGCTTTCCAGATGAAAAAAAAAACAGCGCGTAAGCGACGCAAATGCTGCGTCATCGAGAGTACTTTCTTGGAGGGGATTTTTTCCATTATGTGCATCAAATTCGAATTCTAAAAACATTGATGTGACTGTTTCCAGAATGTTCTAGATTATTTCTGTGAAGATGGACGCCTATCGAATCAACCATAGGGTCAAGATTAAAATAATTTCCGACACACACACACTCCGCATTTACCAATCCACATTATTTGCTTTGAATATATAAATACCCCTGCAGGCCTCGACACTAAGTACCACCATTACACATAAATATTGATCTTAATGCAGTACCTCAATCCCTTATCGCAGTGAAATTGGAAAAAGCACACGCACTGGCTGTCACAACAAGGCAATAATTTCCATCCCGAGAAGGGATAATTTCTATTATCTAAGAGCGAAATATTAAAATTATACGGCATCGATATAATTTATAGTCGTTGGTACTTTTATAAATCGATAATTGCCAGTTGGAGAACCCGCAGTTCTAGAGACGACCGCCGGCTAATGAAGTGGTCATAGTTTTTTGTTGGCCAGCCAATTGGAACGCCTTTTGTATTTTCTTGTGGATCATTGAGTCATGGCGTGGCTGCAACTCACCTGAGACAACAAACAAATCATTTGCAGGAGAGATAGATCAATAGGTTTATCGTTGGAACCTTATGCAATCCTAAATTATTATTGACATGTCACGTGTAAACACCCAGTATTGCATGCGTGTTAGATCAATCAAAACGTCATTGTAAATTATATAAGCGAAATCAATTTTTTATTCGCGTAGGATTTGCAAACGGTTAAGCTCCATTAGACACCATTCAAGAGACGTAAAATCGAGGTTGATTTAAAAAAAACCTCTTGAATCGAAGTTTAAGATTTTTTCTGCACATAAATGAGAGCAGGACCCAATTATAACAACTCAAATATATCTTGCATAGTCACCGAACCGTCGAGGTCAGATATTAGTATTGGACGGTTGTAATGATCACAGCCACCTTTGTCACTCCCCCCTAATTTCCTGCCCCAGGATAAAAATACGGCTATCTTTTATTTTTCATCGCATGTAATAGACAAGGACGAGTGTATGATTTTTGATTGAGGACAATTGACATTCTTTTCAGAGACACAGAGAGAAGTTGATGCTGCAGTGGGCGAAAAGGTCAATTTTAACGGCCAAAATTGGTAAAAATCTTGAAATTATTTTTGAAAACAACGATTCTCTTGTGCTTTACTGCCTCGAATTGATCTCTGAATCACTTCCAACAAAAATGATCCAAAACGTAAAGACCGAGCTTAACTGTGGAAGGTATGACATACACATTGTTGCTCAGTTACTCGCAACAATTTGCCCCGCAGTGTCGCAAGGTGTATTCCATATCTGCACGCAGGATTTTTCAAAAAGGACTTGGGGTATGCACTATGGAAAAATCGCACCTTTCCCCAGCTATCCATTTCCTCCTATTCCGCTAATTACCACCCTCGCGTTCGGTAATCTAACTTAGCCAAATCACGAAAATTACCTATAATTAGCCAGGGAAAGCAAAAACGGCTGTAGGTGTCCAATGAAGTGAAAGGACTCAGATCCCCTATCAGGAGACAAAATCGGTTTTTCTTCCTGGTCGTACTGGTCGATCAATATTTCCGAGTCCCCGAGGTGGTATCGACGTTTTTGATTGAAAGATTGCAGCCCATAAATTTCAGCACAATGCACAATACCTGGGGGCAGGTTACACAATCGAGGGCCAGGCACCCATTTTCTCTCCCTCGTCTCCGCCGGCCTTGTGCCATTTGCAGGAGATGGTCAGTTTTAATGCCAAACTGTGGGTGTCACGCTAATCTACTAATGGGACACAACCGGCAATAAATCACCCCTCGTTTTACGCAACTATATTGCCGAAAAAATGATTAGTGAAAGTGCTCTTACCGGCAGCCTGTAAATTCACTCTTAGTTGGACACATAATATATTTCCTAATTTACAGAGTATTTACATTCGATAAACGGGTATTTGCGTCTGCCCACTATCATCTCGGGAATGATTTACATGCGATGACTTTCCTTATTCCTTTTCATTGAGTACCCGCGGTGGGCGGAACCGTCTGCAAGAAATTCCGCATTTTCTGTGAAATATTGTTGAGGAAATGGCGACAGTTCAACCTCTGTGGGACCCTTATCGATTATCTTGACGATCATCTCTTCACTTTATGCAATTCGCTTTATGCAATGAACAGCAGCTCATAATTGAAAATGCCCCCAGTAAACGGCATCACTATTGCCGATGTGTTATAAGAAAATTTCTCTCCATGGGGCTAATGACGAGTTAAACGAGGCTTTTCTAGAATCAATATCTATCGGATTAAATCAACAGTCTTCGGTTCATCAACGTTATTAATCCCCATTAGGAAGTCGCGAATTGCACAATTTTTTTTGTACGTATTAGTGCGTAAATCGCAATATCGAGTTGGTTGTTTGTATGCTGGATAATGAACATGCATACATACCTGTCATGCTTTTGCCTATAGATGAGCATAATATGGTGTACTTATAGAACCATATTCAGTAGAACCGTCAGACAAACAAAAAGCACTGGAACCCGACAGGGCAGAAGCCCCGAGGAATTTACAGGCCATATGGCCGGTACAAGCAGCCTGTCTTGCCAGTTCGATAGACGAATCGATCAAAAATCAATGTTCAATTGATAAGCCATTTATATTCCACAGACAAGGGACGATGTTATTCGGGGTTTACCGAACGGCATTTTCCAGTCTACATGGCCATTCTAAAGGTGTGAGGCATGATACTTTCTTACATGCATTAGTATAGTAAACGTTTCAACACGGCAATTATTTTAATTGCTTATACTACACGGCATATGGCCGACGTTACAAGTGACTCATTCACTTATTTATTTCTGATCGAGGCGAAGTAATTACTCAATATTATATTGTCAATCTGCTAATATATTAGGTCAATGTTTTTGCTGCGCCTAGGGAGACAGGAAATGATCATACCGTTTTCATTGTCCAACGCGTTTTTCTCGAGAAGGTACAGCTCAACACTGACCCATTAAAATAGTTTTAAGGCAATCTGTACCGGCCTTGAAGTATTCGCAGAATTGTGCAACTCTGCGTGTTTGAATATTACACGTAAAAATCGGCATGACTCGGGTCGCAATACGTCGAGATTACCCAAAACTATCGGTGCAAGATTGTTCATTTTGTGCCATGAAACTGCAGTGACCTACATAAACTATTACCGAGGGAAAGACTGGATTTGTTATTACTTATCGTTATCTCTCAACGGCTTTGTCAGAGTCAAGATTCTCGTTAATTTATCTTCCCTGTTTACCTTCTTGCCACGTCACTGTTATCAGCGCAACTTATGTTTATATTTTTAACAGTGTGTCGTGCTTTCACCATCGAGTCAAGAATCAGCTCCAAAAATGGCCTTTAGGAAGAATTACTATTAAACTCAAATATATTTACTTACACATCATATTTTGGGGCCGAAAGGACGCGAAAGTCTCCTTACCTGAAACAAAAGAAGTCGATTACGCAACATCTGAAGAGAGGTAAAACGCTTAGCAATATTACTGCAGGGCAAGAAAAACTGTATTATCCATGAAAATCCAAATAAACAAGCTTCTCGATTTATTCGCACGCAATAAACTTAAATCTACTCTAGAAATAGCTTTAGATTAGATTATGGTAATAAACCTACTTGCGTTGTTTGATATTAAAGTCTGACTCAAGTGTGAGAAAGGTGTATTTGCGTATTTCCTTAATTTAATTCGCAGGCAATTTCTGGTTTAAGTGCCAGGAGGAAAAAAAGGCAGCTCCCCTAATGTTGCTGCCATCGCTTGAGGGCGCGTTCCCTCTTGATGATCATGGCGGGAATGATATGAGTCTAAAGAGGGGATAGAAAAGGCGCAAATGAATTAAAACCACTCGAAACAAAAACAACCAACAAGGAAGAAACTTTCTATTTTCTATTTAAGCAGCCAAGACGGACTTTCGATACTTTACGAGTCAAGTTGTCGGTGCCATCTGAACGCCCGATCACCATTTACACATCAGATAAGCATCGCAGTCTATTTTAAATAAGATGGCTTGTATCTTCAATGAAGATCTGGCAATCCCACGCCTAATGGAACCACCTGTTAGCAGTTATGTTGCATTTTAATATATTTTTTACCGGACATATGGTCCGGCAGGGTCAATGATTTTTCCAGGAAATTTATGGGTTTCGAGAGATAGCTGATCAGGAACCTGTGCGGCGTCATCGTCGCTTTAACATCAATATTCCGGTAGCTCGCTAACAAGATGGGCGGGGCGCGGCATCTAATGAGCATTGTTTCTTAGGCTGGTTTTCGCCGAGATTAGTCCCATCGCAGTCAACAATCGAGAGTTCGGCGCCCGTGACCATGCAACTTCGTCGCTCGTTAGGTACCATCACCAACGTAGGGGGTCCCATTTCTTCTATTGACTTTCGTCTGCGCATCTCATTATCCCTCTCACTTATAGGTAGCGGATGATGAACTGACCGACGCCCCCAAAACTCTGCAATTTCACCAAGATCCCGGCAAACACATTAATCATCCTAATTCCGGTCTTTGACGGTGCATCGGGGAACGCATTAAGAAGGGCGGAGCCCCTGGGTAATTAACAGCGTGTATGACTTTTACGTGTTAATCTAAGTTCGATTTCCGGGAAAGCTTTTAGGCAAATTGGGCGCCTTGTCTAGATTAAGACGTCACTGGGACCGCACAGTTTGGCAGCGGCAAACCAGAAGCTTTTTTGATTAATGTTTGCTCTTAAGATGAGAACGAAATCGACTTATTAATAGCTTAAAGAAATTAAAATTATGGTCAAAGTAACCAACGTTGGATGTTCAAAACATTGTTTCCATGGGGGTATTTAAAGATTTCTCTTGTAAACGAATTGTTCGTATCTCCCATCGTTTTCAAGATACCTGTAGAACTTAGACGCGAATTTATGGCACTAGAGGAAAAATTGCCGTTTTGACTAATGAAACTATAATTTGCCACCACTGTGTCACTGTCATCAGATTATATCCATCGCACATCTGGGCCTGTGCGCAAACCACAGTTGTTGCAGTGGTCCTGCTTATCTAAGTAGTGAAGTAGGCTTTGGTGGCAGTTGACACGTACGTTACATTTGCCATGTCTATTTAAGAGTGTGCATTAGAAAAAGATGGTAATAAAGTTACCGCAGCTAACATTCATTTGCGTCATAGGTCGTGCGAACAGTGACGGCAAATGAGAGTTTAAAGAGAAAAAATTGAAAATGCTTCCTTAATTTCTGTTTCTTGCTAAAATCGACCAACTTATGAATACGTTCATTGAGGGTCTGAAAATGCGTTCTGAAGCACTCGACATGCTTCTGCTCAAAACCAGTAGTCTCCTGAACGCACAAAGGGAATAAGAGGCCACGCCTGTAAAAACATTGCTCCAGGTGCATATGGGCCCAATACCCATAAAAAATTCATCGTTGGCGTGTTGGAACAACCCAAATGGACCATTCAAAGCACTTTATTGGCTCTTCAAAGCGTTTGGGACAACTTCGTAAATAACCGAAGAGATGGCCAGAAAGAGAACTTTAATAATCAATTATCGACAACTTATGGGAACCGCGAGCTTGTAGGGGACCCACACACGCTCTCAAGAGGATTTCTGATGGTCAAAGTGCTTATTCGAATGCATATCTCGGACGATATTGTGGGGCCGAGTTTAATGTCAAATTCCCGTTCTTGTCCTAGAGATGGAAAAATGGTCTATTGTATCGGGGAAATGTTAAGGTGCGATACATAAAACATCAATAATCGAAATGCCAGGGTATAGGTATGCGTGCATTTGAATAAATTTTACGCAATGCATCGGCCTAATTTCTGTTTGGTGTGTTATAATTCTAATTAAGAGCACAATGGGACAGAGTTGCATTAATCTCGATGGCCTAGATTTGAGTAGGCGCCAGGCATGGGACAACGTCTGTAGTTAGCAATCCGTGATTAATGCAGACCAATAAATCAACAGGTATATGAACAACAAACAAAAATCTCGAACAGTTGATAATGACACTTGTTACAAGAGCAGCCACTTGTCAAGAGAGGTTGCGCACAGCTCCAAACACATTACCTGTCATTTTCAGAAACAATTAACAGACGCAACGCTGTCACATATCTGGACTGTGATAATTTCCTTGATCAATGCTGTAAGTCGAACGCGCGTGTTTGCCCTAAGCATTACGGTGTCACTGTTAAGAAGCATTAACGACAAAAATCAATATCTTGTTACGGTTGTGTGTGCATGAAGCAATGAGGAGTGGCTTGCATTGTTTTGCTCCGTAATTTAAGCCATCGCAATTATGATTTCACGCCAATGTTTAGCGCCTTAGCCCGCAGACACCTGGTGACAAGTTGACAAGAAAAATTATGGCGCTCTCGTTGTTCTTTTGAGCATTTTGTCACGCACTCCATTCTCTGATATAACGACATTACGCGTTGCAGTTTTAATAATGCAACCTGGACTATTTATAGCCGCCAAAATGCCGCTCACAAATCCCCAATAACTACACCAGAAATTGGTCCACACAAGCTTCGAGAAACTGTTATTTGCGGTAGACACATTATTTGTTTTATTTCCTATTGCCGCGCAGCTTAGATAATTTATCGGGCTTAAGTAGTTTGGCCTTTAGATGGCGCTTGGGCCTACATGGGCGGCTCGTTTCCAGTGGGTGGATTAATCTCTTTCTAATATAAAGGCTTTAATTACCTGCTCGAGTTAATCACGATCATTTCAGCCGCAATCTGCGGCGTGGGCTACGGACATAGAGCGACGATAATAACTAATTAAAATGTTTAAGAAGTTTTCGATGTAAAAGCGGAGGCCCCCGATCAGCGAGTGTTTAGGAGAATGCTACTGTGGGTGTCCTAGAAAATTCGAGAGTATTTGGGCGAATTTGTGCTAATTCCATTGCGCTGTCGCCCGGTCCAAGTCAAAATTGGCAGCGTTAATTGTCTACGCATTTATCAATTAAATTAAGAAATTAATTTAATTTAATTTAAAGTGATTCATTATTCCCAAACCTTCCTGCGACTTAACGATATGTAAATTGCGATTAGACATGTGATAGCTTTATTAAATATACACCATACAATGTTTAATTACCGCGTATCTAATCTCATCTGTTTAAGTGGAATTCCACTCGTATCCTTTGCATGTCACCTCTAAAACGATGGAATCTTGGCGCATGTTAATACATACGGCTTGAAATATTCAACTTTCTATATTGTCACACACAGCGATTTGGCTGATGATCACAGGCACCCCAATGCAGGTACGTTTTATGGGGGACGCATGGGAAGGGTCATACGGTTACCAAAACCTGCGAAATAAATTACGATCCCCGTAGGGGCGCAGTTCAATATTTAGGCAGGAAAAGGGATGCCGAGAGGTTTAGGGGAGGCCCAGCCCTGCCCACGCAGGGCCGGGCCTTCAATTCGATAAAATTGAAGGGAATATTTGATGCAATAAGTGACCTTTGACCACAGCTCTTGCAAGCGCTTAAGCAGTTCTCGGAAATAATCCGTATTGCAAGCCGACTAGTGCAATGCACGCATCCTTTCTGTCACCAAAACGGCGCAAATTTAGCTCATTATTTTTAGAACGAAAACCCTCATTAGAGCACCAAAGTGCACTGCCATGTAACTGTGTAACATATCGCACGCACACGTTACGAAATGGCAAATGTAAGCGTGAATAATTCAATTCAAGGATACGTTAACCTTGGTTCAGTTGCCAAGATTTTAAGTGACAAAGAGTTTTAAATTTGTCGCCATTTCGGTTTATTTCCTTTAAGCACTTCGCTCGGTCATTATTCTTCCTGAAGGCAGATTTTAATTGCTGAAAAAGGCCCCTTTTAATTAGTGCGACATGTGTTTTGAAAGGGAACTTGTTTGTAACACCACAGGGAGGGAAGGGGGGGGGGGGGGGGGGCGCTCATGATCAATTAGGTTTTCCTTGGGGGGTGGAGGGAAAATAGGGTTATGGAAAACGTGTACAAAACGGTCGACCGCCTCCAACTCGTCACCACCTCAACCTGGCAAGGCTAACTTGTGCAAAATTTTTGAGAATTTGAAGTGACTTCAACATGATGGCTCATTATCTTATCGCTATTTACGCGGGAGCAGCAATAAAAAAAACGTTCCTCACTCGACTTCAAGTTGGTAAAAGGCTACTTTTGCGATACTCCTCTGCTTAAAATTTCCAAATCAGAAGCGCCTGCCTTTATGAGTCTGAAGTCCATTATTTGCAAAACTCAGCTTATCACGGATTTGCTACTTTAACCTTTATTATGCGGGACGCGCATGACTGTCCCAACTAAAACAAATCATTTTAGTCTTCGGAAAACCTAATAATATGTGTACTGGAGGTTAAAAAGGGGCACCGCATTGGGTAAATTCTAGGAGCAGCCGCCAGCCTTATGGCTTAATATAATAAATTGCAGACAAACGTATGATTATTTGCATTAAAATCACGACGCTCTTTGTTGGGTGCTCCGAACCATTCATTCGTGTAATGTTGGATGAATATACATGGGAACCGTATCTTGGGATACAATTCCTATTATACCCTTTATGGAAGTCGGTTCGTTGCAACACACTGGCGACAAATCACGTCTTCACTCAGTCTACCACGGGCCTTTCGATGTGTGCGGCTAATTACGATCATAATGATCTCGACATCAAATATTTGCATGTCTCATTACTTTATCGTGTTTATCGTTCCTATCTGAAAGCAAACTTAATTTCGCAAATATTGTGGCATTTCCAGGATCCAAAGGGCAACGAGATGACCCTGCCTTGAACCTCGGCTCATCAATGCAAATTGCCTGGCCATGACTGATGCCACGAGATATATGCGAGAAGATAAATTACGGAAAAAGAAGAAGCGGGTGATAAATAGGTCTTTACCTATGCCATTTGGTGGTAGTACTGGAGATTGAAGATCATGCTGCGGGCTGATGGTGTGCTTTGAAAAAACAACCCACTTAAACGGTGTAATTTATCGCTTCCTTATCAGCATTTTTCCATTATATAATTTCAACTAGGAAATCACCTTTCGTTGGCTGAATTGCGCTCTATCGCGATATTAACCAGAGGCGGCTCTTGAAAAAAGTTTATTTCAGGATTTGAAGTCTGTTTTTGAACCTTTCCTATGGCTCAAGAGTCTCGCAGGCATGAATTAACAACAGGCATTTGCGGTTGACAGGGGCAGCTGTTGACGCGGCGCAACAGCTGAGATCTAGGGGGCCCCATTCAAGTGGGTTTTGACCATTTCCTCTGATTGTGTTTCGGTTTTATTGTCGCACCCGGCGGTGGGCGTTGCAACGGCACTCCGGCTACTTTTTAGCATTTCCATTATCAAAGTCCCTTTATAGGTTTATGTGGTGATGCAAATATCTCCTTTATAGCCAAAGCTGGTAGTAGAACTGTGCTTGTTTCGTGCAGCCGGATGTTGTTTTGGCCCACGTTTGAGAATAATAAATCAGACAATTAGTTTGCGCATTACAATGCCCTCTCATGCAGATCGTGGCTCTGGCTGAGTGATGACTCTGTTGCTGGGGCATTAATATTAAGAGCCATATTAGACCTTTTTTCCAAATATCGCCAACATATGGTTTACTTGCTCTGCCGCAAAACGCCAATTCATATACATACCAAGTATTAAATATTCCCTCATGCGCTTATTCCTCCGATTTCATGGTAGTATTCCGGCGTACATTGGCTGTACGTGACAAAATGGCGAATTGACCTAGGGTCGGACAAAGCCGATTTTTTCGCGACGTGACCAGGAATACCATTATTCCACCGTGTCGTCGGATCGAATCGGAATCCTATTGCACTTGGGTCACTAAACTCCAAAACAAATATTAGTTCTTATCAGCATCTGGTCTTGGGTTTCTGTTTGGTTTGGCATACTTTTTAGGAATACCCAATGGGTATTTCATAGACCTTAGACCATTGGGCAGAAGCAAATGTATCCCCAAGCAGTCGTAAATCTTACCAGATTTATTTGACTTTAACTGGCAGAGGTTTATTGTTGTCCATTAAAGCAAATTCCTGGTCTTAAGCAAAAACTCTGAGCGGGAATAAATTGACAAAAAAGCTCTTATTCACGTGTATACCTAACGCACGGTTATGATGAATGAACGGACTCCATAAGGCATGAATAAGAATGAATTCTTATGAGTGGGCCATGATTTACGCGTTCATAGGATTTTCGACGCCGTAAATTACAAAACCATTACCATAAGCTATGCGGCACGTTTGTTAATATGTTGTCACGAAACACAATGGACTGTCCTGTGACGTATTTTAATCCGGCCTCATATCGTAGGTGATAAGACTATAAAGAATGTGTTGTGTGGTAGGTACAGCAGAGTAAAGACGGAAGAAAGAATAAGCATTGTTCCCATAGAATGGTATATGTCGTTTTAGTGTGACACATTCAGGGTTTTGTATGGAGGAATTTTTACTTCAGGACAAGGTTTTTACGTGCGGTTCACAGGATTGATATCAAAGGAATGAATCTCTGTCCATTGATGTTTTTAGCTTGGAAAGCCCTTCTCTTAGGAATATAATACGGTGGCGGATGCAGTCTATCTGATGTGTCTTTGCGTCTTCAAGGGTCAATATGTTTTATTCATAACCCGATGCCGGGGGGTTTACGTGAACAATTACACTTGGAAAACATGTTTTTGATTTAATTAGAACGCAGTAATAATCGAAACTTGTCAAAATATCCCGAGACTATGCATGGGGCGCTGCCAGGTCCAACTAAAGAGGGATTCAAAAACTTCTTGCTTACCAACTTCTAATGAGGGTAATGAGAATTTCTGCAATTAATTTTAGCATTTTCTTTATTAATTCTCATTGTAAAATTTATTTTTAACTGCGGTTTAACTTAATAAAAAACTGATAACAATATAACCACACACATAAAAAAACAAAACACAATCGGAGGCGTCTCCCGGTCATCCTGCACGCTTCTAACGGGCCGGACGGATCTATAAACAGCATCCGATTGACTCGACGGGGTACTTAGGGTAAAAAGGGCAGCCGTTTTGCTGCATGTTGAATTTTTACGTTTATTGTTCTGTTCAACAAATTTTTTGATTGTTACATAATTTTTCACGTCAAAAAGCGTTCAAGAAAATATAACCCGCGAACAAACTCTTATACCTGGTGGAAAACTGTTTCTAAATTTAAATCTCACGACGAAAGTTTAGACTATATAAGGTGTGGTCACGTGGGGGTTTGAGTGCTCCCAAGCAAGATCGGTTCAATTGGGGCAGAATTGCCAAAAATTTGTGTTTAATTTGGCTTTTTTTACAATCTTACATTCTTGACAGCTCTTGGGGATGCCATATGAGGTTCATGATGCGACGTAAAGATGTCGCGAGGCAAAGTGCGTTCGCGTACATTTCGTTGTCGACTCTATTATCACGTACGAAACGATGCGCAACTTGGAGGAAACTCGCCACATTTTGAACAGTTCTTACAGAAATAGTCAAAGAAGGCCCATCCGCTCTCCCATGTCCCGTCTTATCCCCTGTACGACACCAAAATCGAACCATGCAAGGTAAATAATTCCCCTTCATACCGTTCGAGCTCTTAAACTAGCGGATGCCTATCGAAACATAGGCAAAGTGAGAATCGAATTTTCTTCACTTCTTCATTCACAGACTCATTATAGAAGGTATGAGCGGTGTTGAATGTGTTGACCTGCTTGTTAGTGCCTCAAGAATGCCGACCGGCGCCAAAAGTCGAGAGAAACAACTGGAGGCAATGCCCAAGTGGCCGCCTTCACGTCCGCGCTGGTCTCCGCGATTTTTGTCGCATAAAACCGCAATTACAGTCGTTCTAATTGCTAAATGTGGTTCTGTCTCAAGAGCAAACCTAATAAATCAATGATATTAATAAAAGGGATGCCACTCAGACGCCATTAACGTGATCTAAAACCAATAAAGACACTAAATAAAATGGAAGCGATAAATTATGGTGAAATACAAAGTATGTTGTCCCATTAAAATGGCCGTTTTAATGAGACAGATTCCGCCGGGTTTGTCGATAACAAGGGGACCCTTGGGGCGATGCAGTTTTTGACCCCGGCGCATCATCATCAGCGTGTGCGAATGTTTCGCTGGCTGTTTTGATTTAACACCCCGCAGATCGTTCAATGTCGACGTCCGACAATGAAAATATTGACGGGTTTAACGAGGTCGACAGCGGCTGATCCAGTTTCAATAGCTCGTCTTTGACCCCGTGATATCCTTCCTGTTTTAATTCCTATTGTTATCTTCTTTAACGTCGGTGCGTGACTCGAATTCTCATACCTGCAAGTCGATCGAAGAATATCACCGAGAATTCGCCGCATGTATCATGCCGAAGCCTTATGAATATCCATGCATAGGGGCAGCTCGACTTTCACTGCATTTTTAGTTGCGCCGCTTCGACTTAGCGGAATTGCCTACTTAGATCACCAAGAGTCCCAGAAATCGTGAGGCAAAGATCTCTTACGGAATCAGAGAACCATTACGGGACGTTATGGCCGAAACGCTGTCTTTATTGCCATGAAGAGCACCGCTTTCGCATCTCTGCGACACTTACGTCGGACTCGACGTTTTGGTCCTATTACATTTTCTTTACCTACGTTCCAACTCCTGCTCTCTTCTTCCTGAGGGCACTCGATCCATCTTACGTCCAAAGAAACCGTGCGAAGCCCCACGCTCGTTGCGTAATCGCCGCCAATGTCACTAACCTGCAGTACCGGGGTACTACTGACTGATGTTTAACATGACCATTGTTCTCAGGCCACTCTTTTCTCTAACTAAACGTCTGCCATAGATCGGGTCGCCTCTGTGAGAACAAATCGCGAGGAGGACTGACTGACACCGGACAATGTTTGCGATGGTGTTTGACGACAAACAATGGGACCCGACATCGCCATATGCGGCATTTCCAGTCCGTGGTAGGTTCTAAACATAGGCCTTCTGGTTTTTGCCCCTTTTTCGTCGAGGATATAAATAAATCTCTTATGGGAATGGCCGGAGAGACGTTGGGTACCGGGCCAATTCAGGCGAAGCCCAACTGAAACCCTTTGGCTCGCCCCACGGCAATTTAGTGCGAAAGTGCCAATCTGATGTTCAACAGCTGGGAATCGCGCTCTTAAGGTGATTAATTAAGACATTTTTGTGCGGTTAATTGCGGAGTACTTCTTTGGCTTCCCTCGTACCGCTCATCAAGAAATCTCGTAAGGTCGTTGGTACCCGATCATTATCTAATCTTCCTTATCTGGTCTATACTTCAGTTTCCGACGTTCTGAAGAGTCCAGTTGGTGGGCATAAATTGGAGACGTTGACGTAAAAAAGCGCTTTCTTGGTAGTGATTTTAAATGGGTCCATTTGTAGGAAATTATATAGGATTATATGTTTGGAAAAAATGCAATTAAATATGTTAAATTGCGCTTCAAGTCAAACTTAAAGCGCTATTTGAAGATGATGATGGTTCTGAAAATCCGAAACTTCGCATTAAAAAAATTTGGTGACACCTTCTCTGGATGGAAATTATCTGGATTCAGCCAATTTGAATAATTCTCCAATTGATAGAGCCATCTCGACTTGAAAATCTGCAGTTACTGTGTTTCCCTGAAGATCAGGCCCGATCTTTTATGAATTTTTGCTGCAAAAAACGCGTCAGAGCTCATTTGAGGGGGACGTCTTATTTCTCATGCACAACAATTGATGCTTGTTTAAGTTCTGGAACATCGTCATGATTTTCCACCATTCGTCGCGTTTTAATTTCCTTTAAGATTGGCCTGAATTTCTCATGTTGAGCAATAGCAGTCTCCTCAAATGAACTCTTCTGGTCCAGGTGGCCTGCTCGTAGGGCGCTAACATTTTTTTACAGTTATTTTACTCCATGGATTCTTCGTCCAAGTAACGACTTGTCACTGTTTTCCGTACGCAGATAATTTCTAAATGGCTCCATTCCTGAGGAAATCATTATCAAGTTTTTCATGGTTTTAGCACGATGAGGGCTGGCAGAATCTCACTTTCAAAAACATAAGTACCCGAAACACGTTCGATTTCCTTTTTCTTGCCGCCAGAAGTGATCAAAGAAGGGACTTTTTTTGATCATTACATCGACACGAATTGTAGGGAATATGAACCGCTGAAGTGCCCTTGTGACACCGCAGATTCACCCATAGTAATCACGTTCGAGAGTAGGTATATAAAGAAGTCGATATTCACCTGACTGTCTTCCAACTCGAACAGTCTTATGATGCTTTAAATTCGTCTGGTGGTACGACTAGCTGTGGTGTCATTGCAAGAGTAAATGCTCAAATATCAGCTCTACCATTAACCAAACACTTTACTCCTTAGTCAACAGTCCATTCAAACATGATGTCTTCCAACTCAGGCAATGACGGTCGTCGACCTGATCTACACTTCCACTTCCTGGCATTTTCGCAACTTTTTTCCTTACAGAAAACTGAGATTTTCATTGCCAAAACGGTGGATGAATGTAAATTAACTAAAATTGAGCATGGCAAGCTTACGTTAGGCACTGTGTGCACATCCCCATTCGCCACCTGATCAATACGCAGGCTGGGAAAGGAGACTCCCCGAGTCATCCGGTTGATCAAGGGTGCATTTTAGGAGTAGGGCTTATACCCTTATGATTTTTCCAAAGTATTAGAAATAACTGTGTCAGACTTATTTTTTAGTTAGGTCTTATTTTCGGGGAAACACAGTACCAAACACATCAGACGAATGTCAAGGCAATTCCTGCAAAATTTCCTGCCTGATCAATCCCCGCAAATACACGTCTCTGCTATGGCCTTTATTCTTTTTGACAAACTAATTTCTTCGACTTTTTGCCCACACTTAACACCTTCACCGGATAAACCTTGACCATCAACGAATTTAGCCGGCTCATTGGAAACCTCAAAAAAATGTCAGATTTCAAAGCGTTTATTGTTAAGTCATAAAACCTGACCTTACTGCAACAAACAAAATGAGACTCTGCGTTATTACTTCCGTCCGTCGTTATAGCTGTTAAAGCGATGTTACTTAAAAGCCCATTACGCTTATATTACTAACGATAAAGATTCCTTGCAATGGAAAACCGCCGAAAAGCCGCCTAAAAAAGTGCGCAGCCTTGAGCTGATTACTTTATTTACCCACTTTTGTGTTTACTTAATTGATACAGAATGCTTGTTTTACCCAGTTTTTTCGCAATAAAAGTGTGTTTGTTGAAAATGTTAAACAAACGCTCTGATATCCTCCGAGTTGTCTACAATTAGGGGCTGTTTGTATATAGTTATGAGACCCCCTAGGTGAGCTTGAGCTGAGCGCGCAGACGAATTTGCAACACTTACGCAGCTCTTTCTCAGCTACTTCTGGCTGATACTTCCTTAAAGATGTTTTGCAATTTTCAGGTAACGTTCGCTAGATAGCAAGTCCTTAAGAGGGATCAACGAACCGGCGGCTTATTGAACTCTGAATTTTTATTGTTTGTTTATATTTGTGTAAGTCAATGTATTTCTGGCACGTCTATTTCTGTTCGCTCGTAATAAAACATTTTACGGTAAACTGCCGCCAGTTCGTCTACTTCGGACAGCGATTCAGTAAATTTTTCCTTTTGTCCTTTAGCAGAGGAATAGTGCGTCATCTCGGTTCTCTATCAACTTTTCCTGTAAGAATGCCTGGTCTGATTATTATGATTTCCCTAGCTCGTAGAGCGCTTAAGCAAACATTCACTGGCAAAGAGACGCGCCTGTGGTTAATTATGGCATTAATATGTCATCACTGCGCTTGCTTTTATAATCATAATTATGTCAACTGCTGTATTCATAAGAGGAACTCACGACCGTTTCGTCTCGTTACTTTCGCTCAAATCTTCATCGGCGATTAAAAAGTTGGACCGTTTTATGCCGTACAAAGCTACGTTTTAAAATTTAAACAATTCCGACTGGTTCCGGAAAATCGCGGCTCATGCCCGGCGGTGGGATCTCGAAAATCGCCAGAGATAAAAAATATTCATAAGAGGGGCTCGCGTCACAACTGCATCACCTCGTTACTTTCGCTCAAATCTTCATCGCACTTATTATTACGTAAAGCACAGTCTAATTAATTGAGTTATATAAAACACTGCATTCTTTTCCCATGGAACCTTATCCCCATTTGGTTCCACTTGGCAGCAGTCCCCTTCAAAAGTGAAACATTACACCCGCCACGCTTTCCCTTGCCCTTATAAGTACCAGATATTTTCAACCATGAAACGCTCTTTGTTTTTTGCCTTTTTGAGGTGAAACTGTCATCCTGGGGATCGTGGTCGCGAGGGCCCCAATTACAGCGAAAAAGTCTAGACGTGGCGTTATTGTTCTAAGGCTGGGCCTTCATGGAATGGTAAATTACTGTAACACGAAACCAAAACCAAAAACACACCTCATAAACACGGGGTCCTAATGATACGGTGCGGCTCAAGACTTTCCACCATTAGCGAGGTTCATCCGAGTCCCTTAGCAGCTGCAATTAACTCTTCAATGGGTGGCAATTATCGGTAACAAATTCCCTGGCGATGAGAAGGCGTTTTCGGTTAATTGCATTATCGGGATCAGCTTTATTTAATAATAAATTAAAACGTGTTTTGATAATACCCACGTTTTGTTGCAGCTTCTCAAGGAATAAGTTATTGGAAACGTTTCAAGGTGCTCCTCTCGACGACACCGTGCAGCTGTTTGTGTTTGAGTTACGTAAAAGCGTTAAGTATGCGTTTGAGGCGGATTGTTCAGTTTTTCTGTTATTTCGGAATAATACTTCACGCACAAGTGCGGGTAGAAATGCACACTATTTTCGGTTGCTGACTAGAGACAGAGCCAGCAAACATCAAGCTGCATGCATTTTGGTCAAGGTCGGCCTGAAGAGAGTAATTCTGTCACCAAAATGTCAAGAAGGATTCTCGTCCGAGCCCTTCGCCAAGAGCGAATTTTACTTCTACTTAGTTTTAATTAAGAACAATGTGCAATTCCGCCTTTGCTTGTGTGTGTTTATTCCCAAATAGAACGGAAAGAAAAATATATTAAAGTCTTCACAAAATCTGGATGGAAACCAACGGCGGGTGTGACTATTTTTCCCTTAAGGCTATAACTTGCCCGATGTGTAACTTTCATGCGTAAGAAACCAACTCGACAATGAACAACTACTGCTTTTTTTTTGGTTTTATCAATGTCCATGTGGAGCAGTGACAACTAATGGAAGGTCGTACAATGACCGTGAGACCGCTACAATCGCAAATCTATTGTCCTGCGACAGGTATATAGACGTTGTACTGGGGGAATAACAACTAAAATGCTGAAAATAATCAGCTCGGTTCAGGAATACCTACGCGTTGTTTTAGCTGAAGATTATCGGAATCAGTTCGTCGGGGGAATGTAAATATTTATGTGCGAATTGCTTATGCGAATCGGGTGATTTTTAGCAGATTGTGGGAACTTCTGGGAAATCCAAACTGAACCAAAAAAAATTGGTTTCTTAACAAGTCCCTGGACGTGCAATCGCGAAATCTAATAAATAACATGAAAGGCGCCGGCGAATGTGTCAGAAAGGTACGATAAAGTACCAAGGCCTGTTGGGTGTCGTCGATTCGGGTGTCACATGGTGAAACGACTTCCCAGATAAAGGTAGTTAATTATCGTCGCCCAAAAGCGTGAAGCGCCTAAAAATCGCCATAAAATCGAAAAAACGTGACGTGGAGTGAATGCTGTTCTTTAGCTGCGCGCCCCATGGGTACCTGGAACCGCTTTATTTCGGACGAGGCCTTCGATATATTGGGTAGCCCGATAAATTCGCCTCTAAAAAGTCTCTCCTTGTAGGTATACCTACCATATCGTGGGCGTTTGCCCGGCATAGTAAATCACCCTGTGGTACGTGCTGGGTGGCATCTGCGTAGGCAGGCACATCAATATTAACTTTTAATTTGTTACACTTGAAGCGTCTCTTGCCGACATCTGCATGGGTGTCGCTTTAATAATGTATTTCAATCTTCGATGGGAAAAACACGGTCATCGGTGAAAAGTACCTCTTGCTCCATACGAACTTGAATGTAGTGATTAATTAGGGGGGCTAAGAATCTTCACTTTCTTCCATTCGTTGGTATTCGAGAGCGGTTAATATTTACCGAAAGTGGTTTGCGGGAAAAATTACCAAACGCGATATCGTGTGTTGTCGGCAAAAACCACTTCAACCTGTCGGCGGTTGTGTTCGGGAGGCCTGCTAAATTTCGCGGTTTATTTTCAACGCCCGAGTGCTGAAAACTTAATGGGTTTCAACTGGCGGGGGACCACGGGAGGGGGCTTTGGTAAAGTTTTCCAGGAGAATTCTACTGGCGTAGGAATAAATCAGGGGTTAGGAAAAGTGTTCGATAACCACTATAAAAATATTTTATGTCTGGACACTGGAACTTACCAAAATGTAGAAATCTGGGCATTCTATGAGGGCAGCAAGCTGCTATTATGACCATAAGGTACATATTAATGCACTAATTAATAGACACATTACTCACTAAAAATCGATTATACGTTAAATTTTTGAAACAATTGACGGTTGCGATCAAGTCGCCTGTGTTCCAGCCTTCTGGCTCCCTCTAGGATGTAACCGCGGATTATAAAAAATCTCCACGAAAAACAGTTGAACGGTAGCATCTGTTCTCTTTTGTTTGTGCCTCTGCGTTTTTTCTCATAATTCTCGTAACATTAAGTGCAAGAATTAGTACGCACTAAAATAATCACAATTCCAGCAGTGTTCGAGCGTAAATAACACGCAGGTAAAAGCTATATTATGCATTAATAGTCTACAACCTATGTGAACATGTCTATAACCCCAAAAACTTGTGTGACATAACGCGCCAATTTGCGTAAGACAGTTGCAAACGCTATTTCCATTGCTAGTGACCTTGAAAATCAATAGCAAGTTCATTTTTAAGTTTATTCGAAGATTTAATGGCTAAATTTTGACATAAATTAATATGCATCGGTATTTTAAGATAAATGACGCACGCTGCAATATGTCTGCCGAGGCATCGTCCATAGCCGCCTCGCATACCCGCATCCCCAAGCCTTTAGCATCCCTCGACCCGCTGTTGATCCTTCTTAGAATTTGGTAAGTACAACTTCATGATTACATGCACTCTTCCATTGACCTACGCAGTCCATTGGTCCCAACACCTATATCTCACGAACTCCGTACCTGTATTCCCATTTCGCGCTTTGCTTAACTGTACAAAAAAAATCCGTTGGTAGTGTCTTTATGGGCGCCACCGGCCAGCAAGTGGGCAGGTAGGATTTACGGGCCAAACTTCTTGTATACGTAGGGCTCCACGATTTTTCATTCCTTCTGGGCTGGAAATGTTTATTTGAATGCCCTCGGGGTAGCCGAGGGTCCATTAGCATAATCTCGGTGGACAATTTTACGGCGGGTTTACAGTTAGAAGCGTCGCGTTGGCCGGCCGTATGTGAAATGCCCATGCATCAAGGTGCGAAGATGGGCGACAATGGGAGATGAGGAATGGTAGGATATTGATATTTTGATAGTGCCAGTACGGTTAGGTTGTAAATTTAATGGAATACGAGGAAATAACCTTTTCTGTAGGCATGCTCATCAATTTTGCTAGAAATATGTGGCCGCAGGCCCGATGGAGAGAATATAATTCGTAGCGACGTTGCATAACTTAAATGTCGCTAATAATTCAATTTAAAAGGACAATGCCTGGGGGTCGCTTCGGTTTCTATTTGACCGCTCGCATTAATAAAATGGGAATGTCAGAAAAATGCCGTGGCACACAATAACATTATAAGAATTAATATTCCAGATGCTCGACGAGATTGCATTCTGTTGTATTCAGGACCATTTTTTAATATATGCGTACCTAGTTTGTACTGAGAACAAAGTGGTGTATACCTTCTACCATGCTATAACCATATATTATAACTGGGTAATATATACATGTTGGCTGGGCGTTTAAAGTACGGGACGTAATCAGATAGCGCCATATATTCCATAGAGACGCACCGTAATGTCTCTTTAATATTTCTTTCTCATTTTAAAGCTGTCAACCTGTTTTATCTAATTATTTCGTCCATTTGTTTTATGGCCTGTCAGAAAGTAATGTAATTTATCATTGGGGCTGTTCCAGCAGAGCGGCAAACCGATTCCGGGCTGTCAGAGACTGTCAGGAACTTGCGCAGCAAGCCGATTCCGGGCTGTCAGAGTGTGTCAGGAATATGCGCGGCAAACCGATCGGAACTCTTTGCACATATTTCTAACAGCTCCTGGCGATCCGGAATGGGTTTGCTTTCCTGTTGGAATTGAACTATTGTTCTGTCAAAAACCTTAACGTAATTTCTTGTCTTGCGTGGGAGAAAACAGCGCTACTTGGTAATTCATTCACGCCGAGACACCTTCCGTTTTGTGATTTAATTTTGTGATTTCCCGTTTCCGATTGTTTTAGTTTTCAATGCCTGCATTTGGTCATTGTATTCAATCTTTCGGTGATGAGTCGCATTCCAAGCAGTTAGGAAGTCGCCTAACCGCGGCATTAAGAAGCCGCATGTTTTATTCATGTTTTTCTGTATTCTGTTTTATTTGTGCATCGCAGAAACTGCCCCAAAAATTCGGTTTCAATTTCGAACCCGTGCCGCCCTTTTAAAATGTTTCTGCGTCGCTCTCAAAATATTTATAAAGTTTCGCAATTTTGTGTGTATAAAACAAGCTTAACCGGACGCTGAATTTTAATTGGAAACTGGGCCACCGTTCTATTATTACATAATATACCAGCTTAATGGGATGCACAGGATCGAGCCGAAATAAGTGCGTTTTCCGAGATGTTTCGCCTTGAAAACTCTCGATTTGCACGCCCACATGGGACCCGAATTTTTGCCCATAAGCGAATTCAATTTGAACAGTGCCGGTCACAATGCGAAGGCCTAATCGAAGTTCTGATGGTGCGGGACCAATAAAATGCCAATTTATCGCGTTCCGACCGCGGTTCTCCATTCGTTCCACCTTTACGGAACGATATGGTTCTCGGACGAAATTTGCATAATTCTCCATTTTATGACCGTGAAAATTGAAATCCCGAAATGATGACACATTGCTCAATGCAGGGGATTTTGTCGATACTTTGCAGAGAGGCGGAATCGGGCCAAAAACTTTTCTGTGGCCCATTTTGTTCCTAATTTTGCCGTTGTGGTGACCTCAAATGGTCACTGAGCTAAAGCGTGCGAATATGGGGGGAAAATCCTCCCATAGATAGTTAGATTTGAAAGAGGCAGCATCGACATGTTGCGGCTTGTAATTTTCACATCTGAACACTTTCAAAGTTCAAAATTTCTATTCGATTGCCCTCGTTGGGTCGCATGACAGTTAAGTTACTGTTAAAATTAGCAATTATAATCCGGTTCTTAACCACTTAGACGCGAATCACATTTTTCGATGGCCACTTAATTTTTATGTGTTTTTCTGGCCACTGATGTAGACAAGTGAAATATCTCTAAAGCAGCAGTTTGAGCGACTGATCATCTCTTATCGCCCAAAGGGTGCTATCCTTGACCTTAAATTAAATCAGAGCCTTCACTGATAACCGCAAGAAAAATGCAGCTGTCCGGTGAATTCAAACTGGTCAGTCAAGATCCTTAATTGACCGACGATGGGACGGCGACACGCAACTGCATTTTTTTGCGAATTCTGCGTTTGATATGCAAATTGGTGCACGCTCCGCAAGACCATTGCCGCAAAATGGCCATAACCACGGGCTTTTTTCATCACGGTACCATCGCAATTTATGGATAAAATAGTGTTTGTTTTGTTAGCTGCTTTACCTAAGCGCTCAAAAGTTATAGGAGCGCCCATTAAAACTCTTGAAACAGCGAGATTTACGACACTTTTCGGTGAAACGCTTGAAATCGGTGCTCTTGTCTATTTATAAGTGGGTTCTATGTCTGCCTCCTGGAGCAGTAGTGATGTTATTTTACCAGACTTTTCACATTTGTATTTTTAGTTCTTTACTGTATCTACCGGTAACGCCACGAAATCCAAATTCTAAACGGCGCATCGAATTGCTCAAGTGCTATTCGTTATCATTCACAACTTCCGCAGCAACCTTGACCCTATGACTGGCAGGAAATCCCCCTTTTGCCCTTACTACAGCCCATTACCAGGGAGCGTGGCCTTACCGAAAAAATCCTCCCAAGTGGTGTCATCTTGAATGTCCCAGTCAAAGTCTGTCATATTCACTCCAGGGTACTGATAGTGGAACTTAAAACAGTCACATTTCACCAAACCGAAAAGGGGATGTTTGAAGTCCCTTCACCGACGTTTGCGTTTTCGACGCGCGCCGTCGTTCTCGTCCGACGTCGACGTCGCCAGCTTGTTTCCGCAGCAACCGGTGAACTACTGAGCGTTGTAGATTGTAGAGAGTAGAACTTGCGGTAGGTGCATGCGGCACGGGCCATTGCTGCGCACACAGATTTCGGCCTTTCATGTTCACTTTTTTGTCATTTAATTGTACAGGGTGTTCCGTGGTGAGAGGACGGTACTTCAGAAGATGATTGTCCTCTTCGGGCCACAGGTGTCATGGGTGATATATGCGATTCAAATTTATTTTTGCCCACTAGTGTTTTCAGTGTTTCGGCACCTCATACCTTTTTTTTCTTGCAGTTTTTTCCCTACGGTTTGTTTTTATGGAGTTTTGAGGTTGTTTGTGTCCGCGTGGGGTCCGCCCGCGCAACGGCTTCAGAGTCAAAAATAGGTAAATAATCAGGTTTTTATTGTCGGTTTAAGTAAAATATCGTTAAAAATCAACGAGAATGTAAAATCTAACCGTTTCTTAAACCGTCGAAAATCGGATCCGAACCGGGAAGTCGCCGTAAAACGCCCCGTATGGGAGCGAACAGATAAACAAAACTATAGTATATTATGACATCAATTTTTATTACACTACAGCTTATGGCAAGAATAAAGTATGTAGTTTAGTACTCATGCACATTGCTCGCTACAATAAAGAGTCATAAAAATATTTCACTGCATTACTGCCGTATAATGTGTCTCAGATTTCACACGTCGAAAATATGTATGTATGTGTTATGAAAATTAGATTTTCGTCTATATTATAAGACTACCATTCATAAACCTACGTTTACCAAATATGGAAGATGCATAAGGAGTAGGTAGATATATCATTTCGGCGTAGTCTTAAACCTAGAAGGAATACGAATCTAAAATACCTATTTAATACTTTTTTGGTTGTGTGTAGGTTTCGATCACAGTTCATTATTCAGAATAGTTGATACGCACACTCAAGAAAATGTCTCTTAATCAAAAATTAAATCTCTGTCTCAGTGTGCGAACTGGTCCGACTGCCCTCCCTCGAAATCTCTCTACCCTTCTCACTCTCCTGATAACTCTTGTACTTCAGTTTCCCAATTTCAACGGTCTTCCAAAAGTCGCTCTCCCCAAACAGGAACCTCTTCACGTTTTCCTCCATCTCAGCGTACCGGGCCTTGTCCAGTTTGATCTCTCTCTCGGTCCTCGCATCGATTTTCATGTCTTCCATTCGCGAGTTTTCTGGACTGCTAATATTGTCGTTGTCTACGGTTATCTGCAAGTTAATTGTTGCAGGTAAATTGCATTTTTCTAGTGGTGATTCGCACCTGAACCCAGTCGTCTATGCGCTTTTGATGTTGCGTGGAATTTTCGCTCACGACGCTCATGCGCTTGCTGTTGTAACTGGATATGGAAGAATCTGGTTTTGTGAGAGAAGTTGGCTGCGGTTGCTAATAAGAGATAATTTCGAGGGTAGTGAAAATTATTTGAACGGCTGAAATGTACAGACTAATAGCAAGCAATAAACTTCTATTTTCCTCTAATCTCTTAAGCTTAACCGTCAACGATAGAAACGTAGTAAATTTTGTAAGAAATAGCACCTCAGTGTAGGGAACCCACAATACGCATATCAAGTATTCAAGTAGTCATGCGGCAGCGTCATGCTAGGTTCATCTTTTTGGTTTGATGAGAGATTTAATAGTTAGGAAAAGGTTTGAGGAAAATTGTAATGACAGATGTGCAGATACAGGACGTCCAGAAATAAGCATTAATTGATTTAATAAGGATAGTTTAAAAATACGCTTTTTAGATGGATTTTGAAGATATCCCTCTGGAGATTTTTATTGGTTGATGCCAATCTATTTCTATGATCCATTAGTTCAGGTGTATTAATAATAAGCTTACTTTCAATGTGACCTTTAAAGCCTAAACAATAATTATCCAAAGATAATAAATATTTACATGACATACAAATCCATTACCTGCTAATGGATTTTCAATATTTGAGAGCATTATTTAGAAGATAGTATTCACAATTAAAAAATGTAGGGTTTTGTCAAATTTAAGGAGTATTTGGAAGTCACTTTAGTAACTCTGCATCGTTCATTTTGTGGACCCACTCAATGAGAGCAAGCTGGGATATAGCAATATAAAAAAGACGAAGCAATAACTTGCCTATGGTTTATTCAAGCAATAACATTACAAACTGTGCTACTATTTAATATATCATGCTAAAATAAATGCTGTATAATCACATGGGTAAAAAGTCTTAAATGATCGCTTGAAGATGCGTGTTTTGCATGCCTTAAACAAACAACGCTCTACTGGAATATAACTTAAAAAATAATTAAGAATCTCCTTTGTAGACATGCAACTTTCAACACAGTCATAAACAGCTCTTAAAGTGTACTAAGTAGATCATACCTGGGAGGAGTGTTGCTCACTTATCCCTTGGGCGAATAACACTGGAGTTACAGTGTTTTGCGCGTTATCTAATAAAATATTATTTGACCCAGTTTGAGGTCGTATGGGGCTTATATGCATAGGTGGTATCTCAGTAGACCTTTGGAATTTATTTTCACATAGAAAAAGAAATGTCAGGGGTATCAATCCACTCACCTTTTTTCTTGATCGTGCTTCTCATCTCTATTCGCCTCATTAAAATCAATTAACTCTTTGGTTTGTATGAGTCTATTATCCACAGCTACTACCTTTAATTCGCTGCCAATGGACTTAGGGCTTGATTGGGCTTTTTCTATAAGGCAGTAATTGTTTGGCTGTACTTTGACCACGTTTTGAGTAGCGTTGGTTTCGCAAACAGGCAGTGGGACTACCAAATTTGGATAGGGTGATGCTCTTCTCGCGGGTTTCTCTTCTGTGGCTTTTACCACCACTGGGGGCCCTGTCACAGACATAAGCTCATTGCATTTCAGGCAGACATTGTCCCTGTACTCATTCCCAGTTTGCATTCCCACATGATGGTGGGACACCTCATAGATTATTTTCAAGTTTTTGGCACAAGTGCAAGTGTCGCAATGTTTCGCCAAAGCTCTCTCTTTCTGTCGTTCTTCCAGAACTGAAATAAGTTAAATTTTATAAAATTCAAATATTAAATTTCTTTGCTGAAACCTTTTGCCATAATCGCAGCTGAAACTATGTCAACTTGCGGTTGTTCAGGATCATCAGCAAACGTTCTTCTGTCCAATTCTTTTGGGGATTTTGGCACAGAATACACCATGGCAGTGGGGGGAAACGTAGGGATTGGCACTTTGATGCTCTTCGGTTCCTGTGAGGCTCTCGCCTTCTCTTCAGTTGGTTTTCTCTTGTTGTTCATGTAGACTGAGACTTGAGTTTGTACTTCTGGTGGCAGCTGGAATCATTGAATGCTCATTATAAAAAATTATTAGGTACTGCTATGCAGTTTTACTTACAGAATCAAAGCGATGGGCAACATAGTTTGTTTGCTTGCATTGCAGAAACTGTATTGCCAGACTTACGTCCTTTTTATAGCGTTCCTGAAAAATGGTAAAAATTAAATGTTGCTCAGGAAATTTTGATATTTTAAACGCACATTATCCTCCATTAACTTCTTCACTGCATAGTTGGCTTCTGCTAAATTTCGTGACAAAGTAGCGACGTCTCTAGTTAAGGTACTTTTGTCAGTTTCACACACATCCACTAACTTGAGTAGTTTATCCTCCAACCCTTGGTTCACCCTCTGGACTCTTCTATGAGCCTCATACAACCTAGAAATATGGTTTATGTCATGAAAGTGATTAAAAATATTTATTAAAAAGTTCTTTAGATTCTTTTACCCAGACTTTTACCTCTTGTATTTATCCTGCCATGTGAGAAGTTCCTCTTTTATCGCTCCAAGTTCCCCAGTAGGAAACTTGTTAGCCTCGTTGAGGAAATTAGTTTCCATCATGACAATATGATTTTCCTTTTCTAGCAATCGCTGTTTCAAGTTTTCTATCTCCACATGCAGCTGGATGTCTTGGTCATTTGACATGCATCTTTTGCAGGAACACCCACAGTCCTAATATTTCATTCATAGTTGTTTTTATGATTTTTACAAAGGAATAAATTTATTTTTAATGAGTGATGAAAATATCTTCTTGGTGCACTAGAACTTATTCATTTTTCTTATATAAATAAGGGCTAAACTCTTCATGCAAGACACTTGAGCTCTAAAAGTTTCTGTTTCAAAGTGGTGAGATTGAAGCAGTATGGCATACTTCCTAAAGGTTTTCTCAGGAATTTTTAAATAAATAATTTGCTTAACTGACTTGCCTTACACTTGTTGGCCATTCTTGAAGCAGCTGTCAAATAAAGGCTTCCTTGAATTCTTTAACACGTAATTGCTGTGATTTGGCAAAAATACCTATAGTATTAAATGGGGCCCCTTAAAACTAACCGTGACGTTACACCACTGGCAGCACTAATCGCAATTTCTGTTAAAAGATATTTATGCAATCGTTACATACTGAAAATAAGTAGATATTGGCAATGACGATTTTGTATTTGTTTATTTTTAGTTATTAAATTATAAAAAAAGCATAATATGAAAGTCTACCACTATTGTTGATTAATTGTCACTCTCACTGTCATCTTCGATGGGCATCAGCTGTTCTACTTCTGTTGAAAGGTAGGCAACTATATATACACATTTGGCCGAATATGTGAGGAGTTATTTTCGAGGAGAAATAGTTTAAGTTTGGAATTAATGGTAGATGGTGGTTTCCGATAAGGCGTTTTATGTCAACATAACCTAAAGAAAAAATTGTTTTGCTCTCTTTTACTCTTCATTTTGGATAAAATTTAATTGTTTTTGCTGGTTTTTCGTTTCCCTGAAAAGAGAATATTACATCTCGATCTAAATATCACTACTGGCAAATTGGGAATAGTAGTGGTAGGAATAGTGGTAATTTTTCAATGGGTAAAGTGCGACGATTGAGACAAAAGTACCATGCTGCAACTAAAACTACTCAAGTCCAGCCTCTTCAACCACCTCTTAAAAAACAGACTCCCTTATTACCACCCCTTTCAACCCCTTCGGACAATTTATTTGCCAACATCAACATCAATTTTGAAGATCTAAAAACTCAATTATCTGATGACACAGACGACGTCAAATCACAAAAATCTGTGAGTTCAAAAGTGAGTCGCTTGCCTAAAAAAGATAAATTGAGAATGCGTAGAGAAATGTTTCTGAAGAAGATGGATGTGATAAAGCAAGCTAAACAGGAATTGAAGGAAAGAAAGAAAGCTTCCATAATAGGTACATACCCGAGTGATTTTGGAACTGAGCTTTAATTATTTGTTGTTACTAGGGAATACAAAGGCCTTGAGGGATGCCCTACCTTCATTAGAAAATCTTTTTAAACAGAAACCTAATGTCAAGTATAATATTACTAAACCAAAAAGGAAAGGTATTCAGAAATCCAAAGTTAGGAAGAAGGAGCTGATTCAAGGAGTGAAGACTTTTAAGGCGATTCTAAAGAATAAAACATTCAAGAAGGACCCAATGAAGGCCCTTTCTGAGCACATCCAGACTATAAATTATTAAGGAAATATGTGTTTTTATTTAGTGAATTAAAAGCTTCAGTGGGATTTTAAACAATTATTTACTGAAATAAATAACTCTTAAAACAATAATAAGAACAAGGTTATAAATGTAGTAATGTAACGTCTTGGAATAACATAACATTTAAAACACAAAAATTCATTTTTAGGAAAAATTCCTTTCCAAAAATCATGTCTGCACAAAAACCATATTTTATTCAGAACTAACAACAATAATATTCAATAATCATCAAAAAATAGGCTGTTATATCCTTCGATAATAGCATCATTGAAATAACAATAAATAATTATATACAAAATAACTTTAATACTAGCTAGTCCTATCTAAGGCGAAGTCAATAGTTCCTCTTGTATACTGTGCGATCTAAAGAGAGCTTTGCCGCCCAATTCACTAGTTGACGACTGAGCTGAGGCTTCCCTTTGTGAGTGATATTCTTCGCAATATTCCTGCAAAGTTTGCAAAATCATTTTAAACTTAATGCAAATTTCGTCCTAACGGTGGTGAAACGGAAATTAAAAAAGCTCTGACGAAATGGTGGTGAAGCCGTTTTCCATGAGGGAGTATTTAACTAAAATTTACCTTAATCCTATGTCCTAAAAACACGTTTCTCTCTCTCTTCTTAATCATATAATCCGTGGGTAGCAGCCACCTGTTCTCGTGACACTCTTCCGGCGTAGGTCTGTGACTGAAAACCGCACCAAATCATTTTGAAGTTGGTACTCAAATAAAGAACGTACTTTGGTTGTCGCTTAAAAAGGAGCATAATAAATCTGGTCGCCTCTTGCGACACTTCCTGGTAGAGATGCTCGAACCTGTACCTCACAAAAAGAGTGTTTTGCCGCGTCTCATTCTCATCGCTTCCCCTAAAGGGCACTGTCCCCGATAACATAAGATAGGCGAGAACACCCACCGTCCAAATGTCGGTTTGTGGGAATGCAGGCTCTTCCGCCAACACTTCTGGAGCTAATTTATGGATTAATAAACATTTTTCTAAAGGGGAAAAACGTACATATATAGTCTCGATGTCCGAGGACAGGGACTTTCGTCCCCAGCTTGGTTACTCTATGGGCGGATCCTAGATCGACCAGTTTAACTTGCAGGGAGCGTACGCTCGCCATTACGACATTGTCGGGTTGGAGGTCCAAGTGACATAAACCACGCCAGTGTAGGTACTGTAAACCGTCGAGGACCTAAGTGGGAAATATTATCAAATCGTAATAAATTAAAGATAACTTTTGGGTCTGTGTCCTTCACCATCATCAGGAAAAATATCCATTCACCATTATAACTAAAAGAAACCCTTGAAAGTAGCGAAGGAGATAGGAGATGTACTTAGGCACTATCTATAACTGATCAGCAAGAAGAAATACGGAAGACTTACCTGACTAATTATAGTAGCCACAGCCTGCTCAGTATACTCATGTTTACTGGCCAGATAAGTCAAAATATCAGCTCCCTGAAGCTTCTCCAGGATGAAAACTGCCTTGTTGCCGGAATGATAAGCGGCCAATAAGCTGGCCACTCGTTCGTGTCTCAGCGAGCGAAGGGCGGCAAATTCTCCCTCAACATCATCCTTTTGCTTCTGAGTGGTCATGTCCAGGATCTTGGCCACCACCACCATGTCACTGCGCTTGTCCACTGCTTTCAGCACTGTACTAAAGCGACCTAACACATTAAAAGTATCAAAAGTCTGCATTCAGATTTGAAGCGCTCAGTTGTAAACTAAGGCACCGTGCGTCACATTTATTTACATTGCAGAGTCATTCAATGTGTGAATTGACCATAGAAAATTCATCTCATTGCTTGCTCACCTCTCGATATTTCGGAAATGAAATTGTAATGTTCCTGAATGCTGGAATGCTCCCATTCAACAGGCTCATTCTCCACGTTATAGTTGTTTTTAAAGGGAACTTCCTCCTCCACCTCTTTTCCGCTGTCTGTGATGGCCTGCAAATGGGCCATGGCCTTGCTTAACTGAATTTTTTCAGCACCCTCCGGCTTCGTCAATATTGGAGCTGTAGGCACCCCTGGATCACTCCAGCCAATTGAATTCTTAGCAGCCAGTCTGAATATGTAGGTCTGGCTTGGTTCCAACCCCGTGACCAAGTAAAACTCGTGGTCAATATTGTCAGCTTTTTTAATCCACTCTGTTTCGTCTGCCACTTTATATTCCAACCTAAAAGTATCCGAGTGTTACTCTTTTTTCAATTTAAAAAAAAATACAAACCTGTAGCAAATAACCGGGGAATTTCCATCGTGTTTGGGCTGACGCCATTGTAGTAAAACTTCGGTGTCGGAGAGTTGGGGAACTTCAGGACTGTCAGGCTCATCGGGAATCAAACCCAGGACGATTCGAGTTCTGGTAATGGTTTGGCCCAACTTGTTTCTGGCCACTACTTTGTACATGCCTTGGTCGAAGGCCAGGGCCGGAGTAAGGCGGTAATGCGACCTCCCTTCTGCGTCCGTGAAGATTTTAATGCGGTGGGATTCGGCCACGATTGAATCATTTCTGTATGAACACTATCAGTAAAGATGTCAATTTTATCTAATTTCAAACTTACTTGAACCACTGCACGACAGGTGTGGGTTCTCCGACAGCTAAACAAGTTAATTCCAAATCTTTTCCTTCAACCATGGCGGTCATTTGAGGCTTTTCCCGGAAGAAGGGCCCTCTGCCTTCATGTTTGCTCTCCAAAAAGGCTTCAGCCTCCACGTAGGTGTCCAACCTTGATCCTAGCTCACGTTTCAATCTTCTGATGTATGGGGTATCAGTGGCACCGTACTTGTTAATACGTGCCTTCCTTTCGTCGTCGATCTCCTCGTCCATTATGTCGGTGAATCTGCGCCTCTCCCGAATTATGGGGGTCTGTTAGAAGATCAAATTGTATTTGAAACATACAAAGAAAATTATACTTACACTCCAATCGTAGCCGTTGTCATCTGACATGATATAGGAAGACCCTGGTGTTCTATTAACGGCCACTTTCATGTACTCACGCAGCCGCACCGGGAAATCCACATCCCTCAGTTGCAGTAGATATGTGTCTGGACCATTCTGATAACTAAGCAGAGAATTGCCATAATATACCAACAATTTCGAGTTGAAGCACTTACTGGCTTTCAGACTTAATGACTCCAATTTCGTAGTTGAGAGGTGACCTCGAGGGCAGATGATCTTCCCATGTTCTCGTTTTCGGAGCTTTATCTCTCGGTGGGGATGGTCTGGGAGTGTAAACCTCCCCGGGCGGATAAACCATCTTGGAGGGATGAGTGAAGGCTCCTTCTAGTGGTCTACGCCGGAACCAGCTTCTGCACGATGCATTGTCATACCACTCCCTATACAAGGTCCAGTAATCTCTCAAGTATCTGCTGCTGATTTGGTACTCGTCCTGGTATCTCTTGTCGCATCTCTCAAGCCACGGGTGCCTCAAAGCGGTCCTCACGTCCATTCTTCCGTCTGGATGGTATACCAACAGTTTGGTGATAAAATCACGAGCCTCGGGGCTGAATTTGCACCACCATTCGTCGTCAAACGACCACGTGCCGTCGCGAATTCTCGTCAGAGTCTCCCTGTCGTGAGCGCCTCTGAATGGGGATCTTCCTGAGAGCAAAATGTAGGTGATGATGCCCACGCTCCACATATCATGCCCGAAACCGACGCCCTCGTTGTTGACGCACTCGGGGCTCACGTATTCGGGCATTCCGTACATCAGGGGATATAAATGTGCTATGCTGATTTGTCTCGAAAGGCCGAAATCAGTGATTTTGAGATCGTCCCCACCGGGATGGGCGATTAACAGATCTCCGAGCTGAAACAGATGTTAGCTATGAGTATCCAGACAACTAACCGCGACAATATAACATCGCCTCCACCATATAGTGTAGAAAAATAAAACGGCAAATAATCTCGCCTCCACCATATAGTCAAGAAAAATGAAACGATAAATGAACTCGCGCTGAGACCAAGATAGCTTTAGATTTGGCTTCGAACAAGGAATTGTAGTCTCAACCTCGGTCTCGCGATCTCGCGAAGCTCTACCTGCAGTGAGACCAAGGAGTGGAGGCGCAATGTAATGCCGAATGAACAAGGTGGCACATAGCATGAAAGTACGATATAAATGTTATTTCTCGTCAAAAGTATACATAAATCTTGGCGAAAAGGATGGAGGCGTGGTGGAAAAAGTTCTTATGTTCGCTTACATTAAGACCCATATGGGCATATCCCCGCCCGTGCATGTATTCCAGGCCCTGAAGCAGCTGTCTCATGAATCCGGCGATATCGCTCTCCGTGTAATAGTCGGTTTGGAGCAAATAGTCTGGAACTAGCTCTCCTCCGGCTCCCAATTCCATGATAATGCCCAAAGTGTCGTCAGTCTCAAACGCATCATGCAGAGAAATTAATTTCTTGTGGCGTAGCTGGTTCAGGACGTCCAGCTCATTATACATGAAGGGACGCAGCTCACCGCGACCATGCATTATCTTCGCGGCCCAATTGCGACCTAATTAAAAATTCATTACGTAGACACGAGAGTAGAGAAATTTTTGAATTCGTCATAAATTTCCCACTATGAGAACTTCATCTATCTTACCATTGACTCTTTCCACTGCGTGATAGGTAATTCCCTGAGTGCCTCTGCCGAGTTCATCTCCAAGATCATAATAATCAGTAATGGGTCTTTTATGTGGCCTGATCGGGGATATGTTGGTGTACGTCCTGATTCCGTACTCCCGATCATCATCCTCGACGTATAACATGGCGGAGGCGGAAGCCGTACCGGCCACGTTCCGTGCCGAGACCGAATACAGACCTTCGTCCTTGTAGATGACATCGTTGATGGTGAGAATGGCGGTGTCGGGTTCGCGGAAGGTGATTTTGATCCTGCTGGAAGGCGCCAGGGGTTTCCAGTCGCGGTACCACTTGATCTCAGGGTACGGTACACCCACGATGCGTGCGGTAAATTGCACACGTCCTCTTACGAGACCGTATTGGATGTCCGGACGTTGAATGAAGTAGGGCGCTTCCGCGATTTCCAGTCGCACTCTTTGGCGGGCTTCACCATGCTCGTTTCGGGCCACGCATTCATACCAGCCCACGTCTCTATCCAGCATCCTGAAAAGTATTACAAGTTCAAGGCGCGTTTGTGCAATTCCTCACTCTAGACAGAGATACTCAATCTAATTGACTTACTTGTTGATGAATAACGTGGCCTGTCCGTTCCTCGTGTAGCTCCAATCGAAACGACCTCCAGGCTCGATCAACTCATCGTTAAAGTAGAAACTGACTTTGGGTTTGGGGTACCCATACACGAACCAAAACAAATTGGTGTTTTGGTCTTTAACGCCGTATTGTGTCGGATGTTCCTGTCTCAAGAAAATCGGGGCCTGCGCCATTCCATCATGCAAGGGCCGCTCAATATCAAAGTCTTTAGGGAAGTAGGGCGAAGTCTCCGGCCTGAAGTCAATCTCCGGAGGCAAGTAAGGCTTGAATTTTGGTAAATCCGGCTCTAATTTCTGTCGGTGCGTCACAGCAAATGGTGAAGGATCACTGACTCCATATTTATTCTCCACCCTCACTCGGAACTTGTAATCTCTGAATGGCTCCAAGTTTCTGACCCCGCAGGTGCAGCTTCTGATCCCAGTGCGCACTGTAAACCAATCCCCATTGGGCAGCTCGCACATTTCCAGCTGGTAAGTTACAGGTTCTCTTGGACCGGAAGGTATTGAGGGTTTCCACGACAAAGTCAGGTGTCTGTCGGTCATTTGAGAAATGATCGGAGGGTCTGCCAGAGGCACCGGGGCCCCGCTACGTTTGTGTTTGTCGAAATCTGTATACTGATCGGTCATGGGACGTTTTGGTTTTGATTCTAATCCTTCGTCAAACTTGAGCGAGGCGTGACAAATGTCGCTGCCGTGCTCGTTGAAAATCTTGCAGGAGTATTTCCCCAAATCGTCCTGATCCACTCCGCAAATTGTCAATCGCAAAAGACCTGCAGTGTCCTTGTCCATGCGAATCCTGCTGGAGGGGTAAATTTTCTCGTCGTTGTGGTACCACTCAACTTCCGGTTCGGGAATTCCGGTGGCGCAAGCCGTAAACTTCGCAGTCATGCTTTTGTATAACTCAGTGTCTCCGATGCGTTTCAAGAACGTCGGAGGCTCAATCTTTTGCTGGAACTTTCTGCAATCAAATTTCAATAAATGGATTTGAAAACGACATTTTTAAGCATAACTAACATCTCCTTGACAACTTCCAAGGAAGCAGTGCAAACGGCCTGCCCTTCGGGATTGGTGGCGGTGGCCCTATATACTCCTGCGTCTTCAGGTTGGCAATTTGTGACGTACAAACAGCAGACATCTCCATCTCTTTTAATATGGTACTTATCGCTTTCTTGCAATGGTTCTCCGTCTTTGGTCCAAGTAACTTCGGGTTGCGGTACTCCGGTGACTCTGCACGGGAACTTCGCGTCACGACTTGGAAGCTGGAAAGCAAATCCTGTATCGGAAAGTCTAGTTTTCTAGCAATGGGGCACCTTGGTACAGTTTTTTGGTATAGTCCCAAGAGACATAATATAAACATAAAAGAAGAACATGAGGAGAAATGAGGCAATTTTGCAGAGAAATTTAGACAAGAGAGAAATAAACTAACGGAGGAAGGAACAATTTATAATTGAGAACCTTGAGTAGAATAATCGCCAAAAAAAACCTCGAAACTCACCTGTTGTAGATCCGTAAACCTTTGCGTAAACGCCGGAGGCTGGAAGACTTTCCTCACTGTAGCTTTACCTTCTGTGGACTCTTGTCCGAGTGGATTAGTAATGGTGACTCCATAAACTCCTGCATCCGCAGGTGTCGCTCTGTCGATCTTCAATCCCACCTGCAACTCAAAAACTTTACTTTATTTACCACGATACACTGAACGAATCATTTTACTTACCCTGCGTCCGTCGCAGGTCATCAGAACACGGTCCGAGGCCTCGATAGGGACTCCATCTTTGGTCCATTCAACAGTAGGAATAGGATTTCCAGTAAACGGAGCTTCGAGCACTAATTGTTGACCCTCATCTACAGAGATATCTTTGAGTTTATGCAAAAACATGGGCCGTTCTTCGGGTTCGTCCGGCTTGGTTGAAGATTGGATGGTAAGAGGTGCGGCAGTTTCCACGTCTCCGGCAGAGTTTGATGCTACAGCCTTGTAAGTGAGGGCGTCGCGCATTTGGTCGCATGCGTCGATGACAAGCGCAGAAGTACCTATAAGGGAGATTCATAGAAATACTAAAAAAGGCGAATTTTTGTATGTTCACCATCAGGATTTTCGATGATCTTCACGTGTTTGTTATCCGAAATAATTTCGGCCCCGTTGCGGGTCCATGTGATCGTAGGAGCAGGGAAGCCCTCAGCCTTGACTTCTAGCCTCACCGGAAATCCCTCCACCACGGTTTGCGGGAATAAAGTTTGAATGAATTGAGGCCTAGTAGGCTTTCGTTCTGTGGTTATTAGAGCTTCTCCTACGCTCTCACCAAGCTTGTTGGTAACCTGCAACGATCGGCTTAAAAAGTGAGTCGTCATTGAATAAAACTGAGTCTACTTTGAGTTCGTAATGTCCGGCATTTTCGGGCTTCATCACATCCACAACTAAAGCTATACGTCCATCTGGGTGATTCTCAAAGTGGATGTTCGACGAGGGTCTGATGGGTACTCCGTCTTTGAGCCACTTGATTTCTGGGGGAGGATAGGCCAGCACTTTAGCCTCCAATCGCATTTCTTTGCCCAGAGGCACCTTTTGGTCTTTGAAGCACTTGAGGAACTTGGGTCGGGTCTGTTTGGCTACAAAGTGAGAAGAATAGGGTTTTGATTAGTTTCTTGAGGTTGGACGTACCTGATCTGTAAAGCAATTAAGGCAGCAAAATAAAACGACAATTTGATCTCTAAAAGCACTTTACTACTACTAAGCATTTAAAGCAATGATTAATCATCGTAGAACTTCTTGACGATGTAAGCGCGGTACCAAAAATACTCACGTGCTACTGCAACTGCGCATAAGCAGGCGGTTTCTCCATTAGGGTTCTTCACCACAAGCTTATAAGCTCCACTGTCCGAGGCTTTGCACTGGTCAATATTGAGCTTCACAGTACCATCTGGGAGTATGGTGGTTCTGATGCGATCGTCGTCCGGGGATATGGGTTCTCCATCCTTGTACCACATCACCTTCGGCTTGGGACTTCCCCCGATTTTAGCCCTCAACTCCAGCGGTTCGCCCTCATTGACGTCTAAGTTCCGATCTAACTTCTTGGACAAAGTGGGCGGGGTTTGCACCATGGAGATGCGTGCGTTGGTCTCGGCTTCTCCCACCACGTTAATTGCCATGGCTTTGTACTGGAAGATATCTGCATAAGATTCGATTTTTTTTAATTAAAAAGGCGTACAATTCCGACATCCTTCTCGTTGTAGTTGGTGACGGTCAACGTGCTGGTGGCCTGACTGTCCCCTTTGGAGGTGACGATTTGGTGGTTCTCGTCAGGGACGATTTCCTTACCGTTCAGGAACCATTTAATTTCGGGTTTGGGCAGACCGTCTGCACGTACCATCACGCTGAATTCGCCTCCATCCTCGACCTGGTCGTCGTTTAGGGCGGTAATGAATTTGGGCCTTTCGGCTAGAGAGGGAAAGACAGACTTTAAGTATGGTGATGAATGAGTATTAAAGCCAATATAGAGGGTGGCCTCCCTCCATCGATCGATTATGGAAAAAATATTAAAATTCAAAATATGATTGATTTCAACGAAATTATCAGTTTTCTTTTATAATCTACAGGGAGATCCACCCTAAGCAGTAGCGCAATGCATTCTCATATATTCCAGCCTTCAGCACAAAAGCCAAAAGCAAACAAAGCGCAAATATCAACCGAACTTACTCGTTGGTTCCGCCTCTTCTGTAATATTCCAAAAACCCCATTAATACCGTTCAAAATAAGCTAAAAATACTTACTAATCGTCTTCAGCCGAGCCTCTGAGCTGTTTTCTCCCAAATCGTTTTTAGCCACCACCTTGTAATAGCCCTCATCCGCTAACATGACCTTATGAAACACAAGCTTATACGTCTGATTTGCCCGATCTTCCACTATCGAAATCAAGTCGCTAGCCTTGATGACCTTATCGTCTCTCATCCATAAAATTTGAGCCTCCGGATTTGCCTGATTTAAAGTTTTTCTATAGAAATTTTTAACTGAAAATATCAGGTTTTTACCTGCACGACCACTGTGAACTCTGTGGCCTCTCCAGGAACCACTTTGACGTCTTCAGGACCCTCAATTTCCGGTCTAAGGACGATGGTAAGTTGAGCTGAATCCTCCAGTTGTCCCCACTTGTTCTTGGCTTGAATCGTGTATTTGCCCCCATTGGATCTTTCGCCTGCAACTCCCCGATTTACAGCAATTTTTTTAGTTAGAAAATCACTCACATCTGGGAATAGTCAGCGAAAAAGTGCACTCTTTGAGCCCGTCCTCAATATCATGGTCCTCGGTCTCCAAAATGATTTTGTCCTTCTCGAAGTCCGCATTGGAGATTGGTTTACCATCCTTTAGCCTAGAATAAAATCCACTTACAAGTTGAGTTTTTTCGATATTTGACGTACCATGTAATATCAGGAACGGGTTCGCCCACAATAACAGCCTTAAATGTGATTCCGTTCTTTTTAACAACAGTTTGGTCCTCGAGGCCTTGCTTCAGTTTGGGCCTGCGCAATTCCGACTCGGCTATGAGAAAATTGAGTATTAATCGCAAATTTAGTTGTAATTTTTGTTCAGAAGTCGAATAAAATTTAACCTGAATCCATTGAAAGCGCATTCATCATTTCGTCACAGGAAGTTTTTCCCTCTGTACATTCACCTTCTCCTCCTTATTTATGCCTGTTTACCCTTCATCTTTCGATAAGAACAAATTGAGTTAACTTTACCACTTAGCGCTTTTGTATTTACTTTGCCCCTTCTCGAATTTTCATCAGGATCCGCAATTTTTTTTACTGGCGTATTCATCATTTCGTCCAAAATTTTAATAACGAATCTTGAAACTTACGTGTAACTTCCAAGACCGCCCGTTGCTTAATCGCCCCCACTGGGTTGCTTAAAGTGCATTCGTAAACGCCTGCGTCTTTCAGCTCCAACTTGAGTATTTCCAGTTTAAATTCCTCGCCATTTTGGCTGGCAGTCATGCGAAGGTGGCTGTCCGGCTTAATCTCTTTGCCCTGAAGAACGACCAATCAAAGAACGAATATTTGAACACTTAGATTGCTCACGTCAAGAGTCCAAGTGGCGGTTGGAGGGGGATTAGCAAATCCTCGTACGATGTAGGTAATGTCCAAGGACTCTGGTCGAGAACCGTCCTTCATGTTGGTGTCCAGAATTATTGGTTCAGCTAAAAGGTATAAGAACATTAAAATCCGCTTTGTTGATTGAGTTTTTCATAAATTTCAATCATTGATCATTGTCAAGCTGCGGGTGTAATATCAATTAAATTTCATCAAAAAGTAGTACGATTTTTTCTCATATGAGTAGCCCGTAGATTTGTTTTTTTTTGTAAACATCGTATAGACGAACTGGGCATGTGCGCAATCAGGATCTCTCTTTTTTTCTCTCTGTTGTTGAGTGAGTGTGAGTGAGAAGGACTATGGAAGTAGGTCGTAGATTAAGTGGATCACTATATTGCTATGCGCTACCCCGAACATCAGAAAAAATCGGACCCACTCAACAGTTTCCCGATGTATCGAGAGGTTCCTAAAGACGTCACAACCCGGTGGCCTAAGCAAAATTAAACGAGTACACCAATATAGAGGGTCTCCATCAACAACTACCCCCCAATTTAGTTAATTAATTAATTCTATTATTGTCAGTGCTTCTTATTACTTAAACTTACTTTTATGTGTGCTTTTGTGTTATATATCATTTTAGCAGTGCTTTACTTACCTTCTTCATTAAGTCAGTGATTTAAAGCATGCGTAGAAGCTACCTATAATTTTAAGGCGGGTTACATAATTACGTAAACACTGGAAAAGGTGGCTGGGCATAGTCAAGTGTGTAGTACCTTTGGGAGCCTGTTTCTTGGCTTTTTGACTCTCCTGCCGCTGCAGTTGCTCCTCTTTCTGCCTCTTCGGCACCACTTCTTCTTGATCGGTTTCCATGTGAACCACCTCCTCAATCGTGGCCTCTTGTCCTCGTCCTCTCTTAGGTTCTTCCTGATCAGTTTGAATTTCATACTTCCTAATGGTCTTCTCGGCGGTTGCCTCGTCTAAAGTGGCCACTTTAGCCTTCTTTGGAATTTTAATACTGGCGTCAGCCTCCTCGGTAACGGGGGATGATTCTTTTCGGCTGATTTTCACCTCCTCCACTTCCTCACTAACGGCCGGTTTGCCTCTTTTGAACTTCACTTGGACGTCCTCAACCTCGGGGGATTTTAGGATTTTCTTTTCGCCGAAATCGTCATTGTCAACTTCTTCGATTTCTTGTATTTCCAGGGTTTTTGCTCTTGCAGGTTTAGCCGTTGAGGATTCTTTCTGTAGAGGTATCTTGGGCTTATGTGAGTCGTCGATATCGTCGAAGTGCTCGGCTTCCTCGATTATGGCGGAAATGGCTTTTTTCGGTATTTTCGGAGATGTGGGCTCTTCGATTATTGGCTCAGGGGATTTTTGCACGTCAGATTTCTTCTTTTCGATCTCACCTTTTTCCGAGAGTTTTCCTGTTTGTGTGGGAAAAAGAGAGAGAGGCGAAGCGTATCAAATGCCTACTAAAATGCCTGCTAAAAAAGCGAAATCCCGTTTCTCTCGGAACATTCTTACCTTGCTGCTTTCGAGGTCGATTTCGATCGTCCTCGTCGTCCTCGACTTTCGGCTTTTTGGGCGGCTCCATCTCGACTTTCTCCATGGGCTCCTTATCGATCTCCTTCTCCTCGATCAACTCTTCGACCTCCATTTGCTGTGTTTCGTATTCTTCTTCGGCGTCAGTGTGAGTAACTTCTGTTTGTTAGCGGGGGTTAAAACAACACAAGGGATCAGAAACATTTACTGATTGCACGCAGTTCGGTACAATTTGCACAGATATACTTGCACGAGGGAGGGAGGTTTATACAAATAGTTCAGGCAAAATAATTGAGAACAGAGAGGTAAACCGCAGTTAGAAATGTGATAAATAAATTAGGAAAATGTTCTGAAAGTGTATAAAGAAATGTGAATAATGTATGCAATAAAATATGACAAATGCGCGAAAATGTTGTTTTAACCGAGAAAAATTTTTCAAAAATTATGAGCTAAAACACTTTCAAACTTATGAGTAACATGAAAATTCAAAGAAATTTCCCCCTCAGCGGTTTACCACTCATGTCAAGAACAATTCCTACTTAAAAACACCCAACATTTCTACTGTTCACATACTTACAGTTTCACCGACGAACTTTTTGAAAAAAACGTATGAAAAAAAACAAACAAAACATTTTTTTGCAGTTTTCATTGGTTGTCATTTTTGTAATTTTCATGATTGCATTTTTCATAAAAATGCATAAAAAATCCTACTTACTTTGCACAGTCACAAAGCTCTTGCTGCTGATCGTCCCCAACGTGTTGGTGACAATCACTTCGTACTCTCCCTGCTCCTCGTACTTAATCAAATTCACCGCTAAATGGAAAGTTTCATATCTCTGCTTATCCCTCGTGATCTTGATTCTCGCGTCAGTGGTCACCTCCCGTCCATTGCGTAACCACTTGACCGCTGGAGGAGGACAGGCGTCCACTTCCACCTCTAAGTGCAGTTCAGCCCCCTCTACTACTGTGGTGTCTTTCAGGTGTCTGATTATCTTGGGGGCGCCTATGAAGTTTTAAACTGTAGGTAAAGGAAGGAATTTGAAAAGGGGAGATTTACAGTTGACGGTGAGTTTTGCGCTGGTTTCTGCGGCCCCGCATTCGTTGCTGAGCTTGCAGGTGTAGTGCCCGGATAATTCACTGCTCACTTCTTTAATCACTAGTTGCACTCCATCATCGGACTCTTGCCGAGTGAATTCAGCTCTGCTTTCCTTCAATTCGACTTCGTCTAGGTACCTGTAAAGAATTGTCAGTTTTTGGAAGATCAGTTAAAAAAGCCATTCAAAGTACCATTTGACTTGGGGTTTGGGGAACGCCTCCATCTTCACATCCAGACACACGTTCTTGTCCTTTTCAGTCACGGTCATGTCCTGCAGCCCCTGTATAATCTTAGGCGGTTTCTTCACGTCCACCTGCACCACATCTTCACCACTCCCATGGATATTCAGCGCCTTAAATTTGTACTTTGAAGCATCTGTTGTAACGGCCCCAGTGATGCGCAGCAAATACACATCTCCATCTTCTTTGATCACGTAGTGTTCGCTAGAATGAATTTCCTCATCGCCTTTAAACCTAAAAAACAAGGATTAAATTTGTACACCACTAAAAGGTGTTTAAATTAAGACCATTTGACTTCAGCTTTCGGCTCCGCCTGAACTTTGACTTTCAGCTCTAGATCTTGCCCCTGAGCCACCACTTTGTCAGGGCCCAGTTTCTCCATGATTTTTGGCTTGCTGTGCACGTCCACCTTCCAGAACTGCGACACTTGGGCCAGTTCGTTGCTCGCCACGATGGAATAAGACCCAGTGTCCGATATGGCGGTTTTCTCCATTACCAAACTGTGCTTTTCTCCTTCTTTGATGATTTCAATTCGCTCGCTTTTCTTGATCTCTTTGCCGTCCTTGTAGAACTGCACTTTCGGTTCGGGGATTCCTTCTACTTCGGCGGTCATTTTCAGTAGAAGGTCGGAGTGAATAGAAATGTCCTCCATATTATTTTTGATTTTGGGGGGAGCTACATAGAGAGGGGAATAGTTAAAACTTGCATAAAATATCTGGGATTGCACGGGCTAAAAAGTGAAAGAAGAATGGCGGGCTATGATGTACAACATCGAGGGAAGCTTTAGTGCTTTTATAAAACTTCGAACGCAGGTACCTCAAACAATTAACAGTTGCCCTTTGATTTTAATATAAATTTACCAGCTATGATCCGGTATTATCTTTTATCCAAATACACATTTATTTTTTACTTCTTGCAGTGGTCTTTAGCTTTTGATATTACTTTTGGTAATTTTTAATTGTCTTTTTTTATTTTGCAGGTTTCACAGATGTAAAATCCCTCACATTGGTAAGGATTTTTTTTTTATTTTGTGGTCTTGTTTTAGGAAGTTTTGAACGTAATGTTCTTTCTGTCCTAAACTCAAATTTTTTAATGTATTTTCCAATCCATCGATTTAGTTTGTTATACCTGTATACCTGATGTACGGTTAAAAAGATCCAATTCATAAAATTTCATTTTATAAATGTGAGATTAAAAGTGGCAATTTCGAACATAGTCACGCCAAACATTAGCACCGACCCTATCTTAAGAATGTAAATTTGTCATGAGCTACGTTCGAAACTTACATTTCTTGTCTCCTTTCCTATTCCCTTTGGACTTCGTTTGGAAACCTCAGTTATTCCCTTATCAAAGCGTCATTTAAGTATTTGCCATTGTCTAGTAATTGGTCCAAAGAAATTGTTGCCCGATTTTCCATATTTCCAATAGGTAAAAATATTAAAAATTCGCATATTCGTATCGCATATCGATTTTTAGACCTATCAGCTGCACGTTTGCAAGGCCGGAAAGTTTTTTTCATGTTTTGAAGCGATAACATTTCTTGGATGATTCAGTCGAGGATTAGTGCGGCAGCGAAGAAGATGTTTGTTATACGGAGTACACGTTTAGTCGGGATAACCGGGTGTTCTTTAATTTTAAATGCTCGTGAAGCACCTCACTAGTGTAGGTGGCATGTAGTGAGTGATCGTGGATGTCGTGTGTGAACATTTAGCGAGTGAAAGTGAGTATTGGGGTTTTTCCACCTTTTGTGACAAAGGTGGAAGTAGTGCTTTGTTCAAACAAAGATGAAGTCGGCTCACTTTAGTATATCAATTAAAGTACAGTTTGAAGTGGTATTTAAATTATTATATTAATTTAAATTTTCATTTTCACCGGAAGTAACTACCCATATTTCCAATAAATGGAAATTTAAAAATTCAAATACCATACGCCCAAGATTTGGCCTAATTGGATAAATTTCATATTCTCTTCTTGATCCCTTGACAGTGATCGATATCTGGTATATCTTTATATTGGACACGCTGTATATTATTTCGTTTTGCTTATCGTGAACGTGCTTAAATCGGTGAGCTGTACACTTGCAAAAAAGCCTGTAAAGTTGTTTGGAAGACGTTGTATCTTTGTTATCGTTCGGTCTATGATTTGTAACTTTGCAAAAGGCAGATTGTAAACTATTTTACATCTTTTCGAACTGACATCGTTTCTAAAGTGATTCAGTCGGGATAATCAGGTGTCCTTGGGTCGCAAAGAATCTTAAGATATGTCACCAAGGTAACTGGCATTTAGTCGCTAAACGAGGGTGTTGCGTAAACGTTACTTAAGTATCGTGCGTTATAATGGATGCCGACAATTTCTAAAGAGGGACAAGGGCCCATTTTTTGCCACTTTTTAAACTTTAAACCGCGATAGCTCGGGTAAACGTTGGCCAATTTTCTTAAACATACAGCTCAGATTAATCGTCTCTACGAGCTCTTTAAGATGCCGTAAACTGCTTGACGATATTTTGTAAATTTTCTGAGATACAACATCACTTTTATCCATAATGTTCGCGATTTTTTGATGCCGAAAATGGCGGTTCGAAAAAAGTGCCTTTCCAAGGGTCCGCGACCCCAACTGAGATATCCACGATTAATATAGTATCCATAAAACAGGAAACATTTTAATGAAAAGCGTGTAAAAAGTATGCAAATAAATTCCTAGGCTTCGGTCATATTGCCCCTAGGGCTCGTTACCTGTCCCATATATCTAGCATCTACATATATGTCCCATATACATATAGATGCTAGATTCCCAGGTAGGCCCATCTATATTAAAATCTAATTGTCATTCAGTGCATGTGCTAATGTAACAGGGTAACAGAAAATACTGTGCACTTTCACCCCTACTGAGGTACGAGGCTTTCCAAATAAAATAAGTGAAAAAATATAAAATATTTCTCAGTTCCTTCATCAAACTTCAAGGTTCAAACATAAGAATTCACCTTTGACAATCAGTTTCATCTCAGCAGTGTCAATGCCCATTTCATTTTCAGCGGTGATTTTATACACACCGGCATCTGCCTGTTTCACGTCTTTAATCACTAACGACATGCTCTCTTCGTCCTCATATAAAAACCTGCAATCGCAAATTTAAACATACTGACTTGGCAGGCATGAAAATACCGAACATCCTTACTTGTATCTAATTCCGGCCTCAACGGGTTTACCATCATGTTCGAACTTGACTTGCGGCTTCGGGTACCCTTTGACTTGCAGTTCGAGCATAGCCTGGTTACCTGCGGTCACCACGGGTTCTCGCTTTTCGATTATTAGTTTGGGCTTTTCGGGTTCCCTAAATGAGATTTCCATTGATTGAAAGTGCATAGAATTACTTTTCTTATACTATGGGGGGTCGGTTTCTGGAGCTCAATCATGGGGATCTTGGTAACCACGAAAGATACGAGGTCGGTTATATTGGGGGCAAAGTTGCGCAGTTTGTAGATCAAGAATCTGCCGGTTTAAAATTTGAAAAATTCCCGTGACTTTCCAAGAAATTGGGAAAAAACTGAAATTTTGGAAAAAAATGTTTATTTTTTCTTCAGCTTATTAAAAATCCTTGGCACTCCATCAGTGCAATTTTTCCTCTTCTACAACGAGCCATTGTCATATTTGAAATCCGACGTTTCGATTTTCGACGATCATCACCAACTTTGTTTTTTCCGACGAGCGCTATCTCGAATTTTCACATTTTCGAATTCAGCTCTGTTTTCTAATTGCGATGATGTCTATCACATGAGGTCCAAATTGCCCCAATTTAAGCGATCTCGTATGTCTGAATTCCCATAGTTGAGCTCCAGAAACGACTATTGATTGAGGAAAAGAGCGTTTTAACTGTTCCTACCTGAAAAGTTGGTTTACAGTGCCGTGTACTGTAAGTTCAGCGCTGCAGGATATATGTCCTCGCGAAGTCTGCGCCACGCAGGTGTATAAACCCACATCATCAGGTTTAACATGCTGAAACACTAAAGCTATGGAGTCTTCATCATCCCCCATCAACACTTTGAACCGCTCATCTGGGACGAACGCAACTCCGTCTCTTTTCCAAGTGAATTCGGGTTTCTCCCCTGGGGGCAGTAGTTCACCCTCCGGCATCTCGTCTATGATCTCTTTGTTATCTGAAAAGTTCAAAAATACTTCAAATGAGTGCTCAAAGTGTAGAAGAGAATTGGATGAGTACCAGTTACGGTGACTGAAGCTTCAGAGAGAGCTTCGCCGAATTTATTGGTAGCAACGCATTTGTAGATTCCGGCATCGCTTTTCTTCACCTCTGGAATCACAAGCTCGTAGAAACCTTTATCGGAGTGTTCCCTGATTATCTGCATTCGCTTGTCTGTTTCCGAAATTTTCTTGCCATCCTTGAAGCTGCGAGAAGATCTTATTGGAGTTATTTGACATAATAGAGACTTACAAGCTGATGTCTGGATTGGGCTCGCCCACCACTTTGACCATGAAGCGGAGATAGGTGTTTTCCAGGAGCTCTGCATCTTTCATGGAAATCAAGAACTCTGGATGGTCGCTTTTAGCGCGCTCCTCGCGTTCATCGGTTGAAACTAAGTGAAGAAAAAGAGGACGTGAAGTGTCTTAGTTGGTTCCGATTTGGTTCAGGTTAGAGAGACTTGAGACGTAGTTAAAGTTAATACACGAACATCGTGATGTTTTGAACGCAGTCACAATTTCCAAAACCTTTTTAATCACAACTTTTTCACTAAGAATTTGTTTTAGTCACATCCTGAAATACTGCAAAACTACCAAGGTTTCTTTCATTTTTAGTATGCATTTTATTTTTCTGATTTATGTGCAGATCCAACACTAAGAAATATTGGCGATTTTGAGAAAGTGCTTTTGTAAATCAAATTTTTTAAAATCGTTCCGAACCACCAGGAGAGGACAATTTCCTCTAGTAATAAATTAGAGACAAATCTCACAACATGGCAACATCGAACACACTTTGACAGTTACTGTCACGCTATAAACATTTTCAAACATGGGACAATGCTATGTAGCCATAACTTAATACGGACACTCGGGCATGTTTCTATTTTAGATATCAAGTGCCTTCATATGAATGCAAATCTAAATTTCTGATACATGTTTCACACACATTGTGTTACTGTAGGACTCCAAGACACTCATGTGCAACATATAAAAGCGACAAAAATCCGCTTAGTCCTACTAACGTTCGTGAACAACTAACTGCGCAGAACATGAGGCAGTCGCCTTATTGCTCTGCACAACTGCCGTGTAAATGCCCCCATCCTCCTCTTTCACCTGTTTGATGATCAGTTTGTACTCGTTTCCAGTTTCGCCCACTATAGTCTGAATCCTTCCAGACATGCTTCCGTCCTCGTTCAATGGTTTACTGTCTTTAAGCCACTTGAAATCTGCCGGCTTATCTTTAAGCAACACCTCGAAAAATGCGCTTTCACCGGCTAGATTAATGTGAAATGAAAATTATGAGAGAGAGAGAGAGAGAGAGAGAGAGAGAGAGAGAGAGAGAGAGAGAAAGAAAGAGAAAGAGAAAGAAAGAGGTTGTAAAAAGCCTCAATATGCCAACAAAGAAGTCACACTTCAAATGCCAACGCTGATTGGTCTGTCTGGCATTTGTCGTATTTTCATTGATCACAGGCTTTTGTTTACATCGTGGGAACTTCAAATATCAGTTTAGCACAGCATTAGTTTAAACTTACGTTCGATGCTGGTGCCGCGGATGGTTTTGATGAAGTGAGGTCTGTTACCCTCCAAGTCTTCAAGCTTGTCCTCAGCGGACTTCTCTCGGCTGCTGCGCATAGTTGCGGATAGGGACTCAGCGCTGGTGACAGACTTGGCCTGTAAATCGTGACCGGCATAGGTTACAACATGAGTGCTGTCGCTGAGCGTTTGAACACCCGAAGCACGCCTGTTTAGCAAAGCTGTTATCTCAGCTACAGAAGACTTTCTTCGAACCGAAGAAGATTCGGTGATTGATACTTTGCGCTCAGACAAGGTCGTTGTAGTCAACTGCTCCTTGGCGATCGTAAGCGAAGCTCTAGAAGCTAACGAAGCCTCTTGGGTTGCCTTGGATTCGGAAGAGGTCTCGGAAGAAGCCATTGTGGTCGAATGTTCCTTGGCGATTATAAGCGAAGGCGAAGCTAGCGAAGCGCTAGAAGCTGAAGCTAGTGAGACTTCTTGGGTTACCTTAGAATCTGAGGTTTCGATTTTCTTGGAATCTCGGGAGTGGGACTCTGTCTTTGTGTAGGACTCAGATTTGAGCTCCCGCGATTGGCTGTAGTGCCCCGATTTCGTTTCTTTGCCGTTCAATGCGGAAGATTCCACGGATTTTCTGAGCGAAGATTCCTCTACAAAATGTACAAAATGTTTAGTGCGTTTTGAGTTTAATTATCTGGATTTTTCAATCATGCAACTCATCTATAATATAGACACCACAGTAATATTAAAACTTAAAAACTTACATTACGTATAGTCAATTTCTTAGTCTTAACTTAAAAATGACAACGTGGCGTTTTTCGTTTCTCAATATGATGTCATTGCTTGACGTCATGCAGAGTAGTGTCGCGCGGCTAACGATGTTGCCAAACCGTGTTTCAAACAATTGGTTTGTAGTATTTTTTCTTATCTACCCCGGGTATTATTTTTAGACGTACAATATGCTGACGTTCAATTATTGCGCACCGATCTTGGCACACCCTGTATTTAATCGTTTTAAGCTGTATTAGAAGCTCTTATATAAGGAAATTTTTTATTTCGTTAATAAATCCTCACCTCTATCAATCCTCGAAGGCCTGTCAGTAGACTCAGCCCTCAAATATTTGCTCGAATACTTGGAATATTGATCCTCCTCCTCCTCTACTGTCCTCTTCGTAGTAGTTTTGCTCATTTCACTACTGGTCTCCTCTTGGTTCCTCAGATACTTCCTCGCGTACTTTTCATATGGATCGTCGTCAAGATTCTTGGGCTCAATATTCTCTTTCCTCGAAGTTCTCCTTGAAAGCCTCGTTTCCTCCTCTGAAGGCTTTTGCTCCGCAGACTCGGTGCGAGAGTACTTCCTCTCAAACTTGGCATAAACATCCTCCTCCTCATCTTCGGTAATCGGCCTCTTTTTTGTGTATCTATTAATAAGTTCCTCAGTTTCCTCGTTGGGTTCTCCTCGAGATAAAGACCGAATGCTGTATCTACTGCCAGAGTCGCTGCCCTCTGCAGAAACAGACCTTCTGGAGAATTTAGACCCCAAGTCTGAACCTAAAGTCCTTTTATAGCTTAAAGGATCGCTACTATCCGGAGGCTCATACCCCTCCATGGAGCCCCTAAGGGACTTCCTTATTGTGTACTTGTCATTATCCCCTTCAGCCTCTAAAGTACCGCGCAGGGATCTAGTGCTGTAGTACCCTTCAGTAGGGTCCCCTTCAGTGATAGTTTTGGTGGTGCTGTATTTTTTTGTATAGGGGCTGCTGTAGTCCCCAGCATCATCATCAGTAGCGGCACTTCTGAGCTTCCTAGTAGAATAACTGTAACTATCAGAGTCGTCATCCCCTAACGCAGAACTTCTTAGGGGAGGTTTCCGGGAGGTGTACCCAGTAGCGTGGTCATCATCGTCATCCTTCACGTACGAGGAGGATAAAATTGAGCTGTACTTCGAGATCTGCGGCTCGTACTTTGAGGTGTCGTACTTAGATGAGTCATACTTGGAAGTACTGTCATACTTGGACGTAGGGTCATACTTTGAGGTAGTATCGTACTTTGAGGATGCAGTGTCATATTTCGAAGAATCGTACTTTGACGGGGCTGTATCGTACTTAGAAGATGTATCGTACTTTGAAGTAGGATCGTATTTGGAGCTACTAAGAGAGTCGTACTTGGAACTGCCCAGTGGGTCTGTAGAGCTGTAGCGGGTGGAGGATTCCGTGCTGTATCGAGAAGGGGAGTGACCGCCTTCTGTTGAGTACGATTGGGCGGTGCGTCGATTGTACGATGACTCGTACCCGCCCGGGTCTGTGGAAGTACCTTTTTAGTACTTATTTGTGATGAAGTGAATTAGATGTCTTCGGCTGAAGCGCAGCTGCGGGTTATGCGTACACAAACTTACCTGCATAGCTTGAAGTTTGCTGCCCACTGAGTGTCCGGTTTGAGAGTGATTTTCCGTGATTAATTTATTAATCGCGTTTTTCATTTGAGTTAAAATGTCATAATAAATTTTGCAGAATTAGGATAATCAATTTTTGAAATTGCACATTACTGCAGTTGGCAGAACTCCATTTGGCACCCTGCCAACGCAATTTCAACTGAAAATAACTTGATTGAGACCCTTAACAGGTCAAAAAATTCAGGATGAAAGGGTCAAAATCACATAGTTAATATCGCAAGCAAACCCACTCTGTTAATTACACAGAAATTTCAGATTTATTGGTTCTATTCAGCTCTAACCTCTAGATGATGAGGTATATCTTCGGCTCATATCGCCTGCAACTTCCACATTAAATTCAACTCCGATCTTAAAGTCGGTCTTAACAGGGTCGCTGGAGCCCTGTGACTCTACTTTATAGAGTTTATCAAGGGCGCTTCCCGGTACTTTTTCAGGGGGGGTTTTTGGTATGTACTCGACCTTTGCTTCAGGGACTCGGGGATTGTTTAGATGAATCAACGGCTCTACGGCTTTAAGTTTGCGCAAGTGACCTGCAATTAAGTAATCGCAAGTGACAGCGGCATTTATTATCTTAAGTTAGGGAAATTATTAAAGACATCTGCAGCGCAGAAGTAGCAGCTGTGCACACTACGTTATGTATGATTGGTTGCATAAATTCAGACTTACCGTCTTCTTCTTCGACGAACTCTTCCGGTTTGGAAAACTCGCTAGCCTCAGCGACCAAAGTCCTGTCGCTGGACGAGCTAGAAGAGCCTCCTCTTGGGTCGTTTACGTGGTAGAGCGGCTCTACCGCCTCTATTCTTTTTAGATGGTAATCGGCGGGCTCTACTGCTTCGGATTCTGGGGTTAAGATGTGCTTTAGGGTGTCTGATTGGACTAAACCAGTGGTGGTTGTAGTGGTTCCTAAGGTAAAAGCCGGCTTCTTTTCTACTAAAGTCTCGTCGCTTGCTTCTGAGACAACTTTCTTTTTTACAGCTAATTTAAGCTCGGACACTAAACTGTCTTGTTCTGCAGTTTTCTTGACTCCTAAAAATATTCCTTCGGAGTTGTCAGGAGATCCTTAGGAAAACTCGATAACTATTACGTACCAGCAAGTTTAGTGAGGTCTTTCTTGGCTTGCTCTAGTTTGGGTTGTTGGCTTTCTTCGAGAGGAACTTTGTGTTGGGAAGAAGGTTCAGTGGGAGGTGAAGCGACTTGGAACTCGTCGCTGGTAGTCTCTTCACTTTCCCCGAAATTCTTGGCGTATTCTCTGATTTCTCTCAGCCAGACCTTTTTAATGCGATCGCGATGGGCTTTGAGAGTCAAAGACTGTCCTCCAACTTTGTCGACTAACTCGAAAACGTGCTCACTTTCGGGATGATCTCTGACTTCTACTTGCGGTAGCTGGAGAATATTCGCTGTTAGAGAATATCGAACGTGCGCATAGATGAACAGAAAATATGGTGTTTCCAGTCAAATAGTCAATCCCAGACCGAGTACTATTAACCAGAGACTTACCCTAATAATATCTTTAAGCTGGAAAATGGACCGGTCCTCCGATATGCGTCGGACCTTGCAAATAAGCACGCGCGCCTTAAAAAGAAATAGATAACGTTCCTTGGTGACGTCTCCAAAAGTGACGCTGAATCTGTCATGGGCTAAAAGCCTGCCCAACTTATGGATGCTCCCTTTGTAGCCCTCGATGCTCGATGTGAACTTATCGTCTTGTGCCCTGTGAGGGACGCTTAGCATCAACTCAAGGGCCTTTTGGAGATCGGCGTTGTTCTCGCCAAGACACGCGCTATACCTTACCAACTCCTACAGAGACGTAGACACGTTATGTTCAAATTTAAAACCATCGTTTTGTACCTAAATTAGCTAAAAATGTACCATCAGCGGAGTTAAGACATCTTGGGTTCGAATTCGTGAATATTTAGAACTCTTTTGCAATTTAATATTTAATATTAGCTATATAAATTTTTTTGATGAGTTTTCCAAGTGAAAATCTCCAATTTATCGGAAAATTAACCAGCATTTTTCATGTTATTCCTATTAAATTATTTAAAAACAAAAATTATGTTTCACCGGGATTTGAAACCGTGACCTCTTTATTGTGAGTCATGAACTGTAGCCACTACTTCATCGAATGAAACTTCAAATTTGCTCTCAAGCGGTGTTTTACATTATACATAATAATAAAGTTTTAATTTATTTTTGCAGTTAAATATGGGAGCTGCATTGCGGCTTTAAATTCATCAATCCAATGTGGTATGTTATCGCGTTATGTATCAAAATTTATGGCCTATTTATTACAAATCGTGTTGACATTTTATTAAAAATGGCCGGGGGGGCTAACAGGCACCAGCTGTGATTGGCCGGTTTTAAAAACCTGCTACACATGAAAGCGAACTGCCATTGGTCGAATATTTTCTGTGCAGACTATGTAGAAAATCGCTGCGGGAGTAGACAAGTTTTACGTCGAAGGTCCAAAGATTTTCTGAATATAAAACCGCATTAACACCGAATTTTCTGCAAGGCGTTAAGGTCGCCAAAACAATCACAGCAACATTAGGAGGAAAAATGATTTTTGCGCTGCCTATACAAAAATAAACATCAAACTATCTTTCGCGAGTTTTGCACGCTTTCGAATGTGGAATCCACTGTGTATATTTAGAGCGGGACCGAAATAGCGAAATGTTGACCCACTTCATGATTGGGCTCACCTACCTTTACAATGTCAGGTCGGAAATTAGTCTTTTCAAGTTTTAAACAAGCTTTTATTGCTCTCTCTCTACGATGCAAATTCATGCATAAATTTTCGCAAAATTCCCTTTTTTTGAGAAACTCGAAAATTTGGCACATAACTAATTTTATTCAACAGCGTTATTTCCATCATTGCCGGGCGTTTATTCCTACGCCCCCAAATAGATAATTCGGTGTTAAATAAAGACGACCTTAATGTTTTGTTTGTGCTTCTCAGAAACGCTCAAAGTGAAACGAATCTGACACAGTTTTCTGCATATTGTGAAATATCTAATTATTCATTGTTCTTCCGTTGCACTTACCTTTAAGAGAAGTTGGTAGTCGTTTATGCGTTGAATCGGAAGTTTTAGGTGCTCGGATATGCTTTTGTCGTCACCCAGGCGTTGTGACAACTCCTAAAATCCAAATGGTTTTATTTATTTAATTTTAGCAATGAAGAGATAATGTAGTAAGATTATTTTCAATGAATACTGCCGAATTTCGTAAGAGCCGAACGCGAAATCCTTCACATTTGATTAACGCTCAATGGCGCTAAATAAAAATAGCTGCCAAATTTCCTATGTAGTCGAGAGAGAGAAATCGAAGTTTATTAATGGGGCTTGTAGATATAAAAAATGTACTTTATGGGATATTTTAAGTTACAAGTTACCTTGGAGCTCATATAAACGAATCGAACAAAATTAGATGACAATAAGTCTTAAAACCAATGATAATTAGTCATGAATTTGAACCGCCCTGTGAATGAAAAGAAAATAAAATCAATTCCAATATTCGTTGATGCATGTATGGGTACCAGTCAGAACCTTTGGGGGTTTGACGTCAAGGAACTCTACAAGGAAAGACACAAAAGTTCGTGCGCCTTTGGCGGGCCAATAACTTGATAGAAATGTTCGAAGCTGCTGCTATGAATTAAAAAAATCTTTTTTTGAAGGCTCTTAATGGTCTCCTATTGATTTTCAAAGAAGTTTCTCGGGAACTCACTTTTAAACTATCTGACAAATGCGCTATTTTTACACCACCCCTTGTAGCGTTTGTAATGACGTGAAGTCAACAGGGGACGCGTCTGTTGTCTCCAGACAGTGGAAGGAAATCTCTATTTTACTGGACAGTCATGCGACTAATTAAAAAAAAATCGAAGAGATCATCGAATTATAATGTTTATCTGTATTTTATGTGCTATGGAAATGTAGAATCCATGACTTCATTCCCTCGTTTATACCTCTAGGATAAACGGGGCGGATGGACCGTAAAAATTATTTCGCGTGTCTGACGAACATTTCTATTCCTATAACACGATTTTCCGTAATGTTTTGTGGATGTCGCATTTACACAAACAACATCGAGCTGCCAAAATTCTGTCGGGGACAAAAAAATATCAATTTCTCTGGGAATTTCTACTCAGAAACGATCGTTAAAATCATTGCACTCTCAGAGTTGAATAATAATTAACTTCCTTAGACGGCCTCGTAGCTTCAGTAAACCTACTAACAAGGTTTATTGTTCCTCCCTGTATTGTAAACTGCCTACATATAATAGTCGAAATCTGGGGTTTGGGCATCGCGCAATCCGGCACAAAGTCGTTTTTGAATCATACGATAAAAATATTTGTGCGAATCTATTTTAGAAGATATGGCTGAGCGCAGCCAACCGGTTTATTTTCATTCGGCTTTCTGTGTGTTTTAAAGCCGAAAAATGCAAAAGAAGTAACATAATTTGACCTACTAGTGTTCCCCGGAAAATTAACAAATAACTCCCGTTGAGTGTTGCCAAAATGCCGCATCACATACTGCCATTATCTACGTCCGAATATCCGTCCAGGAGCGAGCAATTCCAGCCAAATAACCTTAATTTGGCTCCGCTTCGCGAATTACCTGGAGCGAAAATTAATCGAATTTGGCCAAATTCCCACTGGAGCTAAACGCTCGTAAACTGCAATTTGACTTCTAATAAAAAAAAAAATAATAAGACTCGGTACCATCGAAAACCAACACCGACGAAGTTACTTGTGGACGTTTGGCACCGCCGCGAAACAAATCAACTACGTAATGAGACTGGTGACGTCACAGTAATATAGGGCAGTGACACGTGGTTGCCTGTCAGAGGGCTTCCTACCTGTGGATCGGGAGTATATCCACGCGATTGCAGGAGAAGCACTCACACACGACGGACGGCACTCGACTGAGCAACAGGGGCGTCGCGACGCCGCGCTCTAAAGATAGGCATGGAAGATTCGCGACGCCCGGATGTTGCCGCCGCCGGTTTTAAATGTCCACCACGTAACCGGATTTTTCACATACTCAAAGGGGGTTTTCTTATCTCTTTTTCGACTAGGGAAACTCTCGAACGTACGGCTGACACGACACCCCTGGAATTAATAACATTGACAAAGTTTATGACTTATGTTACAGTTAGTAAGCCATGAAATCGCAAGAAAATGTTTCATTAAGACAGTAAAGAGTCGAAGGCGTAACAATAAAATTTTTGTTAAACGTCGTTGTGGACGCAACAGTGTGGAACTTGCGTTCTCGAACGTAGTTGACGGCAAATTTACATTGCCGGCATAGGGCCCATGTCAATTGTTTTACGCCACTGCGTTACAAATTTACTTTAGGTACTACTTAGGTTAAATCAAATTTTGTGAATTACAAAACTTTTTGTTGTGTTGACTGCCATTTGAGCAAACTGAGCAACAATGCGCCCGGGAATAGTTGGTTACCGAAATACAGAGCGTTTAATTAATTAATCGAGTAATAATTCTAACTAATTATTTTCGGCCGGTTATGTAGCGAAGTTTTAAGTATCGTTTTGAAGGGCCAAAGGCTGAACTTAATGCGAAATATCAGGAAGTGAAAATTCAATTCTCTCGACTCATCTGAAATAAAAAAAAGTGAATACATACAATCATTAAAAATAAATTTGTTTTGGAGCGCAAGTGGGAGGAATTTTACGCAAGCAGCCTTTGCAGTTATATTTTTAGATTGTCCATTTGATATTGCTGGTCCGAATGATAAATTCCAATAAATGACTTTAAGAGTGAGAAAACTTCACGTTATCATAGAAAATTGCATGGGGCCCAAAAGAAGGGCACTCACCGTGAAATAGTTGAACGCATCATCCGAAACATCCAGAAATTCCTGGGCCATGTGTTCGTCCCTACAATAGTTCACGTGGTTGTCGAAATCTCTTTCCAGTCGCAAAAAGGCTTTCCCCAGCAATGTGGGTTCGTTTGCGTAGTACTTCACTCCATCCATCAAAACTCTGATAATTCTATTTTATTATAAACATAACTTGAATTGAAGTCCTCTTACGTTCTATGAAATTCGGCGATTTCCTTCAAATTCCCGAACAAAATGTCGAAATTATCCTTAATGATCTTCGGAGTTTTGCCCGATTCTGAAGGAATCAGGTAGTTTTGGACCACATAGTCCAAATCTCGGACGAATTCTTGCTCCGTTTCCACCAGCTCCTTCACCACAGCCCTTAAAAAAGTTATACCCTCAATATCAACTCTATATTAGAAAGTGTTTTATTGAATTTACTGCCTTCTGAAGGCCGCATCTCCAGGTAGGCCCGAGGAACCCATCGTGGGGTCGTCTGCAGTTTGCAAAATTCGACATGGCACCCAACCTTGCTTTTTTTTGCCTTTTACTTCTTTTACAAGCCACCTAAAATCCCAAAAGTTTTATGCCTCAATATCTAAGAACTTATATCTGCTCATAATAGATCTAAAAACCACAGAGCATGTTCAACCTGCAGAAAAATATCCCACCAGCGCCATCCTCCATGTTTTGTTCCATCCCAATGGAATTAAACGCAGAGCGGAGTGAGGCATAAAGTCCTAATGGGCCTTAGTCTTCTCAGATTTTTCTTAAGATTACTTTATTTCATTTTGATTGCTCTTGGCTATAGCTGGACCCATTTGGGCGAGATACAGCGAAGACAGCACAAGAGATGACGCTTGTAGGATATTTTCCTACAGGCCTAGATTTTTAAACTCACACATGCGCATTTTAATCATTAACATTTTCCTATTAGAATCGTTTTTTAGTATTTACCGAGCATTAACATTTAATCTAGTGGGGGAATGTCTAGAACTAGCATGGGTACGATGAGGTTTCACTGAAAGTTTGTGTCTTGCAGCGCTGGCATCTAAGAGTTTGCTACCTCCCGATACCTTGTCGAGCTCAGGGTCCAGCTTCATTCGCCTGCAAAGACCATAAGATATATTATATGTAGTACATGGTCAATATTCGTGCCGACAGAACGGGGAAAACGAACATTTCATGTCATGGGTCATTTTTGCTATATATATATATCATTGTTGCTATGGAAACGTCAACCCTGTATCGTGCTTCCATGGGATGGCACTGGTTAGGAGTGATAAAATTGTATCAGAGAATTGAATGTACTGAAAATAGTCAAGTTTTGTTTAATTGGGAATTTTAGGTTAATTCGTTAATTATTACCTATTTCATCCTTCGGGCCATCAAATAGTGCACATTTATTAATTTTGTTGTAAATAAATAATTTGGTTAATCACTTGCTGAACGATAGTTGTACTAAAAAAAGTACAATTCTGCACGTATGTCATTCGTTGAAAAATCCTCTTTACGAATGTATTTAGGAAGTTTTTGTACAAAATTAGGGATACTTAAATCCTCATGCCAAAATGTTTACATTTACTTACTTTGCAAGCGAAGTTGGATCGTTGATTTCGAGCAGCTCCACCTCATCTCCTTCCTGCAGATCTAGCTCATCGTCATTATTAGCTCTGTAGTCCTGCCACGCCACGAGGATTTCTCCAGGAGTCTAAGTGCACAACAATAAAAATTCGTTAATTTATTTCCAAAATTTAATGAAAACCTCGTTCTGTTGAAAATAAAAGCTCACAAAAATGTTATAGTGTCTTTCAAACTTAAGCAACATTGATATATGGCGATAACATGATAGCGAATCCTAATATCGCCAACTGCAATACAACCATTTTCCTTCACCATGTTATCAGGAAGTTTTCTTTTACAGAGCTCGAAGTACAACGTGACTTAAGCATGCAAGAAGTCCCTGATTTTATAGAATAGAAGTGCTCGCAACATTCACCGTGGTCGGAGAAACCAGAAGAGCCATGAAAACTCATAAATTGCAGTATAGTATAGAAATAACGACACTGATAGATATTTAATTTTTATAGATCGAGATGCGAGTGGCCGAAGATTGTCTGGGTGCCCCTTCGCCAAATCCTTTGAGGTTTAAACTGTTAGTTTTGTAGTTTCAGAAAGGAATTTAAGTGATTTCAAGGCAGGCCAGTAACAGGTATGCCGTTTTTTAACTACATCAGAATGTAATTGAGAACTAAGGTCGAAATGGGGCCTTCGTCACATCTCTGCAGAGTCCCTTGAAGTGTTTATCTGGTTGCCTATTGACGGATTGCCAAGGGAGACAAATTTTGCATAATTATTGTCTAGTTTTTATATGCTTTCAATACATTTCTGGTAAATTATCCCCATGTTAGTGTTAAAGTAACTAACATCCTACTCTACAACTCCGGAAACCGTTGCATTAATTATGCGAATAAGCCGCAACTAAGCGATTCACCTACGCCATATTGTCAGGAAAATTTGCTTGTTTTTCTTTTCATTTAGTGGAAGCTTTAAAGATTTGCATCAAACGCAGCGTTAGGAAACAGCTCAAGAAACACATTTATCTTACATACAGGGTGTCTCAAAGTAAAAAACATCGGTGCGTCGATTCTGTTGCGTCAAATCTCGTTCGCTCTTCTTGAGTTTCTTTCGTAAATACATGTACAAGTGTATCAGTGTTATCGTGTGTCTCTATAAGAACAAATTCACTGTAGAGTATGCGATGGAAAACTGAATAATGGAGAGATACTTACATTAGTCGTTTCCTTAGGATGCGATGCCATAACTCATTTTAGCACCTAAAAAAATTGAGGGATCTTAAATTACACTGGAGGGAAATTGCACTATTTTTAGAGAGCGGTTTCGCAATGTGATTTTAATTAGTCCTGGTATTTCCTTTGGGTGCTTGAGAGAGCAATATTGGTGAGTTAACTTACTAAAATTAGAGAAAAATTTATTCACCTGTTACCGCAATGCGAGTTTTCGCAAATCACAAGACCAGGGTATGGAGGCTGGCAATGCAATTGATCTATATAAAGAGTGGGTCAGTCAATCGGACTAGGAAAATATCAATTAATTGGTTGGGAGCCAAGAGAATAAGGTAAAGGTGTAATCGTTGTTTCGGATGTGAAAAATTTATTCCTCGTAATTATGATGATGATTATTGAGGAAAAGGTAAGTATACGGGAACGGAGCAAATACGAACGCTCCGAGACGAACAAATTGCATGAAATCAGTCTTCAAGGTAAATCGTGAAGCCAACTCTTGGCAGTGAAATCGCACAAAAATATGGCACTTCGTCAGTGTTTGTGTATTTCGAGAAACATGTGCTGCAGCTATTACCACTCGAGATTCGGCATTAAGCGGTGTATTTGCAGATTTCGATGGTCACTGGTCCAGTTTTGCACCCGAAAGAAATCCCAGTGGGTCTAAGACGCACCCATGAAATTGCGCTGTTAAACTTGAAATGTACAAACCTAATTAGTGTCGGAGTGCACCCCAAATAACGCGAATCAACTAAAAAAACTAAAAATAAACCATTCGATTAAGTTTACGGACGAGGACTAATATATCGTAACGCTTTTGCATCCACATCCACTTTCTGCGGCTATTCTCGGTACAGTCCACGTATTACGCTTTGTATATTCTGATCGGGATCAATGGATAAGAATCCGGAGTTATTTTTATCCAACTTTAGGAAATCGCGTAGAAGTCCATTTGTTTAAAATCAATCCTCGCCTTGGCTGGAAAAGTGTCGCCGCATTCGCATTGGCGGCGGTGATAGGGACATACAGGGCGGTTCCCCGTGGAAAAAGTGGCCCATGAACGAGCCAATGCTAAGAAATGTTCCTTCTGTTATTTTCGCCTAGGCGCCTTGTATCTCCGTAGGCCCAAAAATCCTCCAATCTAAGATATTAAACGGCACTTGGCAACGTTGCTTGCTTCTCCTGACGCTTTCCGCATTGTCAATTCCCATCAGGTTTAGGTCAAAGAGTGTTTGAGCCTGTTTCAAAGTATTGGGCCTTGCATTCATTTTGCCACTGAAGTTACTCGACGATATTTCTACAATTTATTGAAAATTGTGCCAATGTTATGATTTAATGCAACAACTGGCAACATGGCTCTAGCCCTAAAATGACCTGCCCCCTTCCGGTAGTCTTGGGTAATTCGTGCAGGGTTGTGTAGAGGAGGGAAATTGTAGGGGTAAGGGGGAGGGGGGGGCTGAAGCTTTTTTTAATAACAAATAAATAAAACCACACATTTTTCGCGCATATAGTTATTTTTCCTCTCTGTTGACGTCACACAACACAGTATTGCCAGGTAGGCTAAAAATATTCGACAGTCATGATAAATTCCTTTTTAAAATTTTTTAAGCTGGTCAGCAGTTCACAAATCTTCCTTGTACGCCCATGGTTTCCAACTAATCAAATTGCACTTGTTCTTACGTACAGCTGACACTCAAAGCTAACACGCATGACGTAGTTGCACACTCAAAGGCAGTATATGTCAGTGGCGTAGCCACGCCATTTCACTCTTTATATTTTTGTTATTTTTTATTTTTTATTAACAAAAAATATTTATTTAAAATTTTTATTATTAAAATTAAACCAGCTTAGTACCACTCTGATCTTCAGGCAATAAAAATGGCAATTATTCTCAAATATAGCGCACACTTATGGGTACTATAGGTCACAATAAGCAGGGACGTAACAGGCAGCTTCCAGCATCCGTCAATGATTTAATTCATTTCTAATTTACACCAAAGCTGTGCGCAAAATATGCCCTTGTCCAGCGTTATTCTATGGAAATGCTGGCAGTTGTAGTGAATATCTTCTTCAGGTGTGCCTCCCTCAAAGTCTCCACGTTGTTCTTCCTGAACACATCGGACACAAACGAATGCGACGCCTTTTGATCTTTACAGTCAGACGAAGGTCTTCCGACTAGCCAGTCACCAGTGATCGTCTCACTTCCCTCACAAACCCGGCATTCGCCTGTAAGTCACTGATCACACTAAGTCGCTATAAGAACGTAGACTTACCCAAGAACAAGGCCACCCTTCTCGCGTTATAGGAGTTGAGCGTGAGGATAATTTGGGCAGATTTAACGAATGGCTGCTTCGCAGAAATGTTCCATTTATCTTTAGAAATGAAACCGTCCTCGCTCGTTGGTTCCAGGTTGTTCATAGTGACCTTAGCCTCTCCATCCACTATCTTGATATGAAAAGTCATGCCTGCAGACGTGCTATCCCAGTAACCTTCCACGTTGCATAGGGCCCCTGCATTAAGCGGTTATTGAAGATGTCGCGTGAGAGAAATTACTCAATAACCTTCCTTGGTGGAGCCTTTGTCCGAGGCATCAATCAGGTTTTGCATGTTCTTCAAGACTCTCTGGAGCTGGCTAGTTTCGCTAGTGGACTTCAACCTCTCGTTGATGAGGCTGTCCACCATTGTTTCCTCGGTTTTACTCACAGACGATTCAGTTATGTCTCCTTTTTGGTCTCCTATCTTGACATCGACTGTATAGCTTTTACTTTTCTCCGTAACGGTTTGCCTCCCCGTTGTAGTACTACCTGCACTAGAGTCCGAATACGAGTCGTTTACAGTGGTTCCTGCTCTTTTTCTGGAAGTTGCATTGAGGATAGATTCTCGTGACGATTATTGGAGGAGAGCCATGTGGATGGGTAAAACGAAGGGGGCAAGACTCTCCCCATTAGTCAAACAGAACCTACCTTAAGGTGACATCATTCCTCAAGGGAATAGGAATGATCAGAGGCACGACAGTGAAATTCTCCCCCAAATTTGACTCGGTGACCAAATTTTCTTCGAGCTTGACCAGCGGCACGACCTCCCCGTCTTCAATCGCGTAGATGTTACGGTTTTGCCGTTTCTGTCTCTCTGGTCGTCTCAGGTTTTCGATGAAAGCCTGCAACTCATGGCTCATCGGGTTCCTTTTGACGTAATCCTGAATACGGCGCGCAATCTCCTTTTGCGCGGCCTCCCACAGATTGTCGTCATCGTGGGCCCCTGCCCCCAGGATAAGGAAGAGAAACGGTAGGATTCTTGCTTGCGCCGACATGACGCTTAAGGGTTATCACAGAAACGTCAGTTGTTACTTCAAAATTGTTTATTTTTCAAAAAAATATTCCTCGAACTAGTCCTCTTCGTTTTTCCTGCGCATGACCGCCAAAGCGGTCCGGCACCTGATGGCCCCAACGCTGTTTTCCAAAACGCACTGATACACCCCTGCGTCCACCATTTTGGCCCTCCGAATGCCCAGCCGGAACTCCGTGCCGTTGTTCGACGTTATCAGCTTATTCCGATCCTTTTTTTCGTCGGGGTTGATCGCAGTACCCTCCCAGTACCATGTGGCTTGCGGCAGGGGGTTGGAAAATGCCCTCACGGTGTACGTAATGTCGTCCGCCTCTTTTAGAACTGCGTCGGACATTTGCGCCTCCAGAATTACAGGTTTGGCTAAGACAAAAGAAAAAATCGACTCAGGCAGTTCCCGGAGTGCCGCCCTGTATATTATGAACAATTAATATTGCTCTCTTACTTAGAACATTAATCAGGCAGTTGCTCTTGGCGCTCCCGAAGCTATTGGAAACCTCCACTTCATACTCCCCCCTTTCGGCATAAGACACTTCTTGTACAATGCAGAAAATTTTGTACCGCTTCTTCCCAAACATCTCGATTCCCATTTGAACCCGCTCATTAGGGTCCAACTCCTGGCTATTCCGGAACCACTTGAATTGGGGCGATGGGTTTCCACGTACCAGCACTTGCAGCTTTAATTTGGAGTTTTCCTCGACTGTTGTGTCGTTGAGCTGCACTAAAACCCTCGGAGAGCCTGTTGAAGATTTTTGTTAGTAAGTTTAAGTGAGGCATGCGCATTTTTGTTACAGTTGACTGTTAAAGTCGCTCTAGCCTCGTCTTGTCCGCACTCGTTGATTATTCTGCAGAGGTACTGCCCGGATAGGTCCGTGGTGGGCTCGTTTATGATTAATTTTATCGTATCCTCACTTTGCACTCTGGTCAGCTCGGGAATATCATCTAATAGCTCGTCTCCATCCAAAAACCACCTCACTTCAGGCCTGGGAAAGGCTTCCAGCTTCACTGCAAACTCCACGCTATGGATAATGTGGTAAACATCCTGCTCCAGTGCCAGGGCATCGTCGAAGCGTTCTAAAATAGTCGGAGCCTTCTTCACGTCAATCCTCACTTTGTCCTCGGCAACCCCATGTGCGTTTTCAGCCCTGAACGTGTAGACACCAGCGTCTTGTATGACAGTGCCTCGTATCTTCAAGAAATAAAACCCATCTTCGTCGTCGATGTGAAGACGCCTTCCCCCGACCAATTGGATTCCGTTTCGGAACCACTTGATGACGGGTTTGGGCTCTGCCACCACTTTGGCCCTTAAAGTGACGGTTTGGTCTTGGGAGAGTTCCAAATTGGGGCCTAATTTGTGGGTCAAGCGTGGTTTGCTGTAGACGTAGACGCCCCAAAAGTGGGAGGCTTGGGCCAGGCTGTTGGTGGCCACGACCGAATACACTCCTGGAATTAAGTGGCGGGTTGAAAGAGGGTTTGAGGCTCTTAATCATTTCCAAAAATACCCTAATGTGTGTTTGCGAGAGATGAGAGTTGGAGTTAAAGCGGAATTTTATTGGAAGTGGCACCAAAGTGCTGTTATTTGAAATTTTCCCTGCATCGGAACTCACGGTTTCTGTGCAGAAAACGATGTGCTACGTAATTTATAACGAATTCAATTCTCAATCAGCAGCAAAAAAAACCATTAGTGATGTTTCTCAGTGTACATCACTTTTTGCCCTTAAATCAATCATTTCTTTCAGTGTAGCTTGGCAATAACGTCACATTAAATGGAGATAATGTCCTATTAGGTGTATGCTTGGTTGCCGCTCTCAAACCTTCAGTTTTGACTTGAATAATTTCCTTCTCGTGATCGGACCGATCTTATAAGGGATGAAATTAGGCAAGGGCTCAGGGCACCAGGCTTGCTAAGACCGGCCCTGCTTACAATTTATCAAACAATCAATCAAAACTCGCCTGTATCTTTCAAACTGGTGTCCTTCAGGACCAGTGTATACACTGGATAAGCCTCCTCAACCACGACACGATCGCTCTGCTCGATGGGGCGTCCTTCCTTCAGAAACTGCACCTCAGGCCTGGGGATTCCGTCGACTTCTGCGGGCATCACCAGTATTTCATCCACTGCGATGGACAGGTCCTCGATTTTAGATTTAATGGCTGGATACTTCTGTCCTGCAACATTTTATGGGCGTTCATGTGATCTCGCCCTATCTCAAAGACTCACTGATAACATCCAAATTAATGGTGACTGAATCGAAGCCAATCTCGTTTTCCGCCATCACGGTGTATTTACCGGAGTCCTCCATATGCACGTCTTTGATGACCAATAAGAGAATGTGCTCGTGATTCTCGTGGTAGATCCTAAGAAGGATTTGTCGTGAGACGTTGTGTTTGGTGAATAATGGTTAGAACGTACTTGTATTTGCCGCTGGGCTTGATGGGCAAATCTCCGAAAGTGCACCGGATGTCCGGTTTTGGGTATCCGTTGATTTGCACTTGCAACATGGCCTGGTCCCCTTCGTTACAGACAATTTCCGTCTTTTCCACCACCAAAGAGGGTTTCCAATGCCTAAACTACATTATTTATATTATTTTCATTTGGTATAAACCGCAGGTGTTACTTACAGGTTTCCTTTGCTCGCCCTGGCTCCTCTCGCCAGCCGCCTGATGATCAACTTCCCCCTTAACAACAGCCCCAAAGCTGAGTATTCCTCTAGTTGTTCTAGCTACGGAAGTGAGGGTGCACTCCTCCGAACTCACGTGCTGGAACACGAAGGCTACGGTGTCTTCCTCGTCTCCCATGAGGGCCTTAAAGTCCTCTTCCGGTTTGTATAATTGGTCCCCATCTTTCTTCTTTACGGCCTCCCTTAAAACCTCCTCGCGGGACATTTTTTTCAAGAGTGCAGTGGCTTAGAATGCGCTTTAATGATTGACAATTCAGCACGATTGGTTAATTGCCAGGAGCAATCGATAAAATTAGGTCGCAAGTGAATTTGTTGGACCCACTTTCGGCAATAAAAATAGAAGGATAAAGTGCGAGCGCACCGCCGTTTTGGATATGGAATCTGGTTATGTAAAATTTCATATTTCGCCTCTGTGTTTAATTGAAGAAGTTTCCGGAGCTCACTTCGCTGGCGGATAGATTTCACAAGGTCTTAACTTCGCGTGCAATACGGTTTCCATGAGCTTCATTTCTTCATTATTCTTTATTTCTCCCATTAACTGATTTTTAAGGGCCTCCCGCTCTAGATAGAGCTTGCTCATGACGTAGCACCTGCTGACCACTTATACAATTAGTGGTCTCGTAAAGAAGCTATCTTCAAAATCGTGCTTTATATATTATTTTTAACATATAGGACAAATACATAATATTATATTCATTTATTGTTCAATTACAAATTACAAAACATAAAATAAAGCATTCAAACGAATTAAACTTAAGGAAAGCCTTATACATGTAAATAACGTTATCCAAGGCACGCTTCATTGCTGGCAAACTTAAACTACCCCAAAGGCTGCTCATCTATCAACGTGGGGCTAATGTGGCTCCCCCCAATCCCATTTCCCCCATTGGCAATGGGACTACCCGCCGAATTATTCACTGGGGACTGGCTTTTGTTTCTCAGTTCAAAAACTTGCTGAATGGCGTTGCGGAAGCACAAGAAATTGTAGTCGATAATGCCTGGAATGTTCAGGTTAAAACTTAATAAAAGATCAAAAACCAACTCGCCTTTGTGATCGAAATTGTCTGCTCTCAGTATGCATACTAGGGCTAAGAAGTTGTTGACCTCCCTCAGATACAAAACTGTGCCGTTGTTGAGCTTTATTAAGCTCGAGCTTTGTTCATCGAAAGCGGCCAGTTCTTGCTCTTCTTTAACCCTAAAAACTGCCCTTAAGCAACCACTTTATGGACCCAACATATTTACCCATATATTGAAGAAAGATCAATGACTACATCAATCATATCACAGCACAATTCATAGCTTTGCATGTCAACAGGAGTGGAATCTGTTGCAATGTAAATTTTAGAAACCACATCAAATAAGAAAGATTTTTCGATTGCAGAATTCTGAAACATTCATTTTGTTTTGTAATATTAACTGAATGAAAACTCACTGTATTCAGGATATTGAGGAGGTTTTCCAAGGCTGGTAATTGCTTTATGAGCTTCTGAACTACTTTCGAAAAAGCCTCAAATATTGAGTGGTCATAGATGGAAGTTAAGTGGAAACTCAAATGAATTTGTTGATCATAACCTGTTAAAGCACAGAAATCATTTATTGGATTAATTTATATGACTAAACCCCAGACCCGAATCACTCAAATCATCCATAGCCCTCTGATGAATATCCCTCTGACACTCCATCTTGGAATCATCACCCAGCCCATCTACTTTATGTATAAACACCTCAAATTTAATGTGAGGGTTCACTTTGTAAGCTTTAGTGACAAATAGATTGAGCTTATTGAGTGCTTCCAGGTAATCATCCTGGGCATCAATCACAAACACTAAAGCCCCACAACCGCCAAAAATCATATCAAAGTCAAAACAAGTATCGAAAAAATCTATCTGTCCAGGGAAGTCCCATATTTGAAACTGGACAAAGCTGGAATTGTTTATGTCATCTTTGATGATTTTATTGGTGCTTTCCAGAAAAAGAGTTTCATTTGGGGACATCTTGTGAAAGACCACTTTTTGGATTGACGATTTTCCAGAGCTGGAACATGAGGGTTGGTCATAGCATTTGAGATTGTGTAGAGATTTACCGTCTGAGCCCCATTAAAAGGATTCTTGGTTTGTGGTCTGAAGGAGTTGTTTCCTGGTCCCCATCAAAGGCCCCATAACCGAAATCTTTGGGGAAGGAACTCGCCTGGCCGTCGAATGGGACCACTTCTTCATCATCCTGATATGAGGACTGGAATGCATGATTTTTTTGAAACAAAACTCAATGGTACATAGAGGGGAATTCGATAACTTCTTACCATTTTGGAACTAGGGAATAATTTCTAGTTGAAGGTGTCTTGGTTATTAATGGGTAACTTGTAACTTTTAATAGAGAAAGAATGTTAATTCTTTTAAACCAATTAGTATTTCTTAATTAAAAGATTGTTTTTGTTTTGGTCCAATTTTCGTTGACATTGACGTTTCAATTTAGTCATTGATTGTTTTGGTTTTATCAGAAATATGGCAACGTTGATAGTATTGCCAAAAGTGTACTTTATAAGTTTATGTTGTTATCGATATAATGAACATCTCTACTAATCTACCAGAGCAACTACTCCCTTCAAAAATCAGCTGTTCTTGACATCTGTCTATAAATTTGTTGGAGGGGGGAATTAGTTCCGAAAATTTTCCGGTTTTTGTTTGTCATTCTCAGTGTTTTTATTGAATTTAGAAACTGTCTGATTCTCTGTGCAACTTATATTTTCAAATTTCCCCTTAACAATGTCGCTGGCAGTTAAAACCAATTTTCCCGATTACCAAACAGCCCCAATTCAGAACAATTTCAACCCTTACGCTGATAACGGAGGGTGAGTTTACCACAACACCTATTACTGTTCTCAGTTAAATCTCTTTGGTCTTCCAGGAGTGTGGTGGCAATTGCAGGGGATGACTACGTGGTAATAGGAGCAGACACTCGTTTAAGTGCAGGCTTCTCAATCTATACTCGTGACCAAAGCAAGCTTTTTCCCCTCTCAAGCACCACTGTGCTGGGCTGCTCGGGCTGCTGGTGTGACACTTTGACTTTAACCAGAATCTTGAAATCTCGCATGCAGATGTACCAGCAAGAGCACAACAAGACCATGTCGACAACTGCATGTGCTCAAATGCTTTCCACCATGTTGTATTATAAAAGATTCTTCCCATACTACATTTCTAATGTGCTGGTTGGATTGGATAATGAGGGGAAAGGGTGTGTTTACAGCTATGATCCAATTGGGCATTGTGAGAAACGGACGTATAGAGCTGGAGGATCTGCTGGTGCCTTGTTGCAGCCTTTACTGGACAACCAGATTGGGCAAAAGAATATGTTGAATGTGAAGGAGGAGCCAGTTTCTAAGGAAAGAGCTCTTTCTATCATCAAGGATGTGTTTATTTCTGCTGCTGAGAGGGATATTTACACTGGAGACAGCATTTTAATTAATATTATTACTAAGGATGGTATTAAGGAGGAAACTTTCCAGTTAAGGAAGGATTAGGTTCTTTTCCAGGAATGTTTAGATGATTTTGTATTTTGAAGATAACTTTGTTTATTCATAATAAATAAAACCAATTTTGTGTAATTCATATTAATTATTTATTGGTCTAATCTTTTATGGTGGAGGAAGCAAATTTTTAAAGGGGCTATAGATGTAGGGGACATAAATCAATTTGTTACAAGACTAAAGACGGACTGAGGGCAACAGGTAGCTGAAAATTTGGGATGAAATTTTCATGGTGTATAGTTGAACTGGCCTTCAAAATACAAAACGTTTGAAAAATTTTATGATAAATGTTTCACTACAAAATTTAGGCTTTGCAAAGTCAGTGGCGTACACGGCAATTTTTCAAAAAAAAATTAAGTGAAAATTGAGTGCTCCAATTTTAGCGAGAGTGAGTACCGCAGTGGCCGTAAGATGCAGTTTTAATGTGCCGTTGTCAAAACTTGAATCGGAGAACCCCGATTTTTGGGTCCAAAAAATATCATGGACTATACATCATGAAAATTTTTGGCCAAAAAAGCCAAGTTGCTCCGATTTGAAAAATATTTGGTACTAAGGCAGGTACTCCAAATGCCTATCTGCAAACCAAATGTCTTCAAAATCGGAGCACTTCAATTTTTATTATTTTTTTTGTGCGAAACTGTTGTGTACGCCACTGGTTTTTCCATGACGGAATTTGCGAAGTTCCCACACATTTTGTCACATCTTTGGCAAATTTTTCACCGTCAATTTTACGCGTGGGTCCGCGAGGTCTTACTTATCGAGTTACAAGGTGTAACATTTTTCCAATGAAGAGAAATTCTAAATACTTTGCTGTTACATATATTGAAAACAATAAAAATTGTACCTAAGCCGAGATACAATCCTTTCAAAAATATTAATTCGCATTGACTCAATAAAAGACAACAGTCTACTTTAAAAGTTTTTATTATCCAATAAGAGGACTGTTACCTTTCAATATAAATACATAACAATAATTGTTCTATACTTATTAGCTCGGTGGATACTGCTAATAAAAAAATAATAGAAAAATTAATAACGTAATAAAAATCTACTTACATAAATGCCGCACTTTTCCTTGGTTAAAAATACACAATACGTAGTTTCGTAATAATAATAAAGCTATTACATCATAAAAGCCAATGGATGCCGCCCGCGAAGGCGAGGGGGTGGGTATAAAGGCACTTTCTAGAACGTCGTAGCACCCATTTCGACCAATTTATAAATTAAAAAGCTATGCTATAACAATAAATTACAATACTATGTTCAGGTAAATTGTTATGCTGTTTTAATGCCAAACGAAGCGGACAAAACTGGTTTTTTTTTTTTCGAGTGTTGTTAGGTGGTAAAAAGGAACCGATTTTATTGTCTTTTTTTCCTATTTATAGTAGCTGCAGAAGATCCACTTGACAGTTTTATTCGCCCCAATTAGCGAAAAACGAAATTTCGAAACGTAAGAAAAAACGACTTTATATACAGATATCTCCGAGAGGATACTAGTTAGATGCGCTTATAACGGCTCTAGATTATGTTGGAAACTCCGTTATAAACGTACCGACCACCACAAGGCGTCGGGTCCAATAAAGACACCGCGAAAGTAAGTACAAAAATTACTTTTAGGCTCTTATACAGCAAAAGGTCTTTTTTAAAAATTAAGCAGGGCATAAATGCGACACTAAAACGATTTTCAATAAATAGATCTACTTTTTACAATTGTTACAGGGCCTCGTTTATGGGATCTGGAGATTCTCCTTTAAAAAAATTTGGGCCCCCCTGTTGATTTGAATTAAAAATGAATTACAATAGAGGTAAAACAAGATTTAAAATAAGACAATATTGCACCGGTTATTGCAAAACTGAGCAGTTTTGCGTTTGTTTGATAACAACTACTTAAAATTTATATCAATGCGTCGTACAAAAATATCATCTATTTTGCTATAACGATAGGCTGGATATAAAAAATGTACACCTCGGCTTAGTAACTTTGATATCATCATTGGTTTCGTTAGAGCCGTTTTAGAATGGTTCGTCGCTTGCTTCGCAGAAAACTTCCTGTATTGCAGCGTCATTAATACCAAACATTTTACCAGAGCACAACGATCTCACCTGGGCATTTTCATCGGAAACCGTTGATTTTTCTAATGGCACTGGATTGTGAAGATTGTTTTCTTCGTGCAGCTTCTCCCGTACGTTGTGAAGCTCCTTTCGCAGCTTATCTCTGTCTTCTTCTACTTGTCTGATTTCAATCTATTAGAAGTATTCGCCGTGAAAAATTGTACAATCGTTTCAAGTATAGTAAGTTTTTACCAATAAAGTATTCAATTGTAAGCTGAGGGAAGCGGCGATGTCCCCGACTAACTTAGCAGGCACACTGGGAATCACAGATCTGGTAGTTTCGGGTGCAGAGCCAGATGCCTCTTGCGTCAAGCAAGTGGTGGTTTTGCCCCCCCTGGACGCGATCACGTCGCCTTCGGTGACGTTCAGAGCCTCATTGACGGCTTTTTGAAGAATGTCCACCTAAACATTGTCCATCACATTGAACATTGAATAAAAATAAGTTTATTTCTTAACAATGTGGCAAAGGCGAAATATTCTACGGTTTTTCTTGTATGCTGTTGTCATATGTATAAATTTGCCGGATTTATTTGTTCATCGTTAATTTGAATCTTTGTGATTTTAATGTATTCGGTTTACTAAAATTTTTATTCGTAAAAATCCAGAATCATTTTTTTTACCTGAAAAACGCTGGCCAGAAGTCGGTCAACAATATCCGACGACGAATGGTTTTCGGTGGGATTGCTCTCGACAGTCATCGAGGCCATGTCGGCGATATGTTCAAAATGTTCCCGAGGAATCGCTAGTAAGTCGGCCACGAGGTCCTCCTTCTCGGCCAACGTCTGCTTGACCAGTGCGTCTTTCCTTCGAATTTGCTCTAAAGCCAAACCAAAAATTACATTATAGCTAAACTATTCCATTGCGCACATGGTTAATAATTAGGTGCTTAAAATCAGGTGTGGCAGTTCCGAAACCATACCTAAGGGTGTAAGCATCGATTCAGCAACGTGCACCGGCGGCACCTGGACGTTAACCTGTGAGGGCTGGATCAGGGGCCACTCCTCGGCACTCACTTTGCTGGTTATGTGAATACCACCACCATTGGTCTCATCTAGAATCACACCTCCAAATCACCAAGGGTTAGTAGGGCGAACGTGCGCACAAGCAAAATTTAGCCCACGTGTTTTGTAAAATTATACCAAGTGAAGTTTCAAGTAAAGATAATGCGCAAAATACCAATCAATTGGAAGAATTTCGACTTACTTTTTCAGTATATCTTGAATGTTATTTAGAAAATCGATTAATTGAGGTTACTAATTCACGTCCCCTCAGAGTTATTCGATTATCCGAAGCAGCTCTCGACGCACCTTAATGGCAACAATTGCGTATATTTTCCCAGTGCGCATACCCAAAACCGTGCGTTAAAGATCAAGTTCCTTCTGATTGTAATTAAAGTAAATTTACATATTTGGTTTCTGTTTAAAGTTAAGTGAAACCTATAAATTTTCAGCGATTAAATGCGGCTCACCTGGCGAGTTATCGCCGCCCGCCCCTGGGTCCTCCACATCGGTTTTTTTCTGTTCTGGCATTTCAGATGGCGCACGCTCCTCTTCCTCCTTTTCAGGTGCAGCAACTGCTTCTGTCGTAACGGGGGACTGAACAGACTCGTTGTCCGAATCGGATTCGTGGGGCTGCAGGACGATGGGCGCGGCAGGTGGTCTGATCGGTTTGCCCTCTCGTCGATTGTACGTGTCCGAGGCCTCAGAAAAGTGCTTCAACCAACTGAAAATTCACATTTAACACAGAAAAAATTTGACGAAATATGTCAAATTACGTCTCCCGTTTGACTTCATCCTCGGCACACAAATCGTACATTTGACTGTTTGTCGTGGACGTATTTACAAGAAACAGGGCATTTTTACCTGAAAATAACAATATAATGTCAATAATACGATATGAATTCTCACTACATGTGGAAAGCGTTCAAGGACCGTGTATGGGAACTAGTATTTGAACTAGTGCGATACCGTACAGAGGGAACGCGAATGAGTGAGCGATTCTGCGGATGTATATTCACTGCATCGCATGCCGTAATAACAGGTTTATGGTTTCCGTATCGAGAATTTCAATTGGCGAATTTTTAATGAGTAAAATTGTCTGTACAATATTGACTTCAGAAAACTCACAGACTGCATTCTCCCTCGCCAACAACGTGTTCATCTTAATAATAGGACTGAGTGGCGGCTGTGCAGCACTGCCCGTTTGGAAGAACTTCAGAATGAACCGGTCGCTCTCTTTCTGCAGAATCACCACGATTTCCTCCATTAAGAGAACGTGCACTTGGACTGGAGGCTTGTTTGGCCGACGTAACTGCAAACCGCCTTCTAACACCAATTTGTACCTGCAGGAAAAACGCAATAAAGCAAAACCTTCACGTGTGACAAATCCTTGCCTGGTCAGGTCGATGTTCCTGAAATCGTTGACAATTTGCAGGTCGGAACTGCGGAAATTCGATACATCCAAGTGCCGCTGAATCTCCTCCAGTCGATGTTTGTTGTGGGCCAACTTCGTGGCCTCGTTCACGAAACCGAGGACCTCCTTGGAGCAGTGATGCGCCTGCCTGAGTTTCACTAATTCGTCTTTGTAATCACTACACGTCTTTTCGGCCGCCTCCACACTCTCAATCAGGCGCTCGAGTAGCAGGGCGTACCGCGTAAGTCTCTGCATTTCATATGGCACAATACCTGAAACGACAGTGTAGTTAAATGCGGAATTATGGGGGAAAAAGGATGTACCTTGGAGCTGCAACCTTCGGCACTCTCTCTTCTTCTCGCAGTCGCTCAGCAACGAATCGAACTTGTTGTCCCTTTCCCGTCGTTTTTTGATGAATTCCAGGGCCATTTGTTGACGCTCGCAGAACGTAGCCGCAGCCTTCTGGAGGAGCTCACCTTGAGGACCTGTTTTGAATGTATTAATTAACGTATGATTTGCTCGCCTCTCAACATTCAGGACGCGGATTAACTAGCTCACCGGTGAAAATGGATAAGAGCATATCCCCGATTTGTCTGACTAGAGGGTCCTCCTTTCTCAATCGGCGCATCTCCTTGTTAATTTCAGTGTGCACGTTGTACAACTCCTCGATGTTCGGGAAAATCAGATTGATCTCGTCGGGCTTCAGCAGCTGACTCTTGTCTATGCTCCTGTAGAACAATTTGTACAGCACTCTCAGCATGCGCACGTGCGATGCCTCGGTCTGGAATAATTCTGAAACAGGAAAACCAGCTCCATTTGAGATTATTGAAGAGACTGCAATCGCACGATAAGGCACGAGAAATCTATTCGGGCGGAGCGCACTACCACACAGTTGGCCATTTTGTACATAACCGTTCCAGACCAGTTATACGAAGCATCTTCCTCTTTCCTTTGGCTTCTTAGTACAAAGGAACGAGAAATGCACGATGGCATTATTAATACCAATGAACATTAATGAATATAAGTAATCTTCCTTCAAAAAGTTTTTGTTAATTTCCGAAATACAAGTATTTTCCCACTGTACTGTCAAACTTGGCACCTGACAACGTAACTGTCACCTGTCACTCTATATGGTATTAAACAAGCCATGAAATAGAAAAAATAGCAATGTTGACATTAAAACTGTGGCCAGTTGTTCATTATTCCAGAGCTGAATAAAAAACTAGTTAAAAGTTCAACGAAACTCACCGTTTATGACTTCCTGCCGTTTCTTCTCCTTCGGATTCAGCTTCTTCAGCTCTTCCTCAGTGACCAGCTCCTGCCAGTTGAGCGGATCGGTCTCGCCATCCATATCGCTGTCCAAGTCCGACTGAGTGCGGACCGTCGCTTGGTGGACGTCCATGCTATTCGACGGGCTTTCGGACAACTGCCCACTAAAGCAAAAACACTCTTAGAAACACGGCATACATCGGAAAGCTTAGGGACTCACTTAACCCCCGATATACTGGAATTGGACGAGCTGCCCGAGTCCGTCTTCTGGGACAAGTCGGCTTGCTGCTCGCTCTCTCCGCCATAGCTAAAATGGTAAAATTTTTAATGTTTTCGAGTTAAAAAGGGGCGACGTCGACCTACTTGGCATTGATGGAATGAGAGGGATCGCTGACATTCCTGCGCTGCTTATTCCTGCTCTGTAAAGTGATGAACGCCACGATAAGACAAGAAAATTTAAGTGCATTGGCTGCACCGGTACTTAAGCTCGCTTAAAATTAACATTTATACCCCTTTAGCGAAAGAAAGACTCTCACCTTATCAGACTGCTCTTTCACACTCTCGGACCGGTTGATGTGTGCGGCGTGACGCCGCTTGGCCCCTCCAGAATGCGAATTGGCAGAACTGGAATACGAACGATTCATTTATGGAACTTTATCGGCAACAAGGGGCTTGTTATGCGGTTTTTTTTTACTCGTTACATAATGCAACGACAGTCATAAAAGGGAGCTAATGAATAAATCAATGGTTAAAACAAACAACATCCATCCCCGAGGGCAAAGCTGTTATATAAAGCACATTTTTCATGATCAGAGCTCAAGGCCAATCGTCCAAATTAACATTATTGAAGGTAATTAGAAAACTAAACTGAATTAACCCGGCTTTTTGGAGATATTGGAACAAGGTGGCTTCAAAGGCCACGCGTTCGGTCATAATCACTAATCTTGATAGTGGGGGGCTATAACGGAGTGGCTAAAGGTGAGGGAAAATTGCTCGGTTTTATCAACTAAATCGACAAAAATGAAATTCAAACGAGACCGAAATAAATAACGAGAAGTTAATCTAATCTTTCAGTCACTGATAACCCGATGGATGAGATACATCGAAGCCATCAGGTAGTGGAAAATATATACATGGAGCACGTCGACGGAGATACAAAATAGCGCTACATCGTGAAAACTGAAGAAACGAATTTTGTCAAGTATTTCATCGCTCCATAACTGCAGGCTTTTTTACAAAAATTGCCATTTTTTAATTTTAAAAAAATCAGAATTTCTTAGCATTTTTACTTTTATAGCAAAATAATGCGGTCATTTCCTGGAGCGACAGCCTGAACGCGAGCTTGGATCAATTGCGGAGATCCCCGAACGATTTTTTTGGTTTCTAACGTAAGAAAGAATAATGAGGGGCAGTACTAACCTTTCTTGCGACATTGCCGCCTCCTTCTTCTCGACTGGGGCCGCCTGATTGTCTGCGGATCCGTCGGTCTGCTGCGCAGATCCAGAATCGTTCGCAGGTCGAACGCCCTCCTCCCGGACAGAGTCCGGTCTGCGGTCCGAACCGCTCCTTGAGACAGGCTGGGACACTTTAGATTCACCTAAATCATTCAGTCAAAACACTACTTTTCGCAAGACAATCTGTGGGTACATCAAGTTGCACTATCCAAATAATCAAAGACAGAGAAAAAAAATCCTGCCAGCCCTTCACCTTTATTTACGTGCATCCAACTAAGAACGTTATGTAAACTGGTGTTGGATCCAAAAGGCCGCACATCTCCAAACGCTATAAAGTCAAATTCGTCTTTACAGAGGGGAGCGCATGCCTGGTCCGTGAGCTTCGCTCGGCGCGCTCTCAACAGGCTCAAGTTGATGGCGCTGCTCGATTTGGATTTTGCCAAAACGGGCCTGTCCGCCCCCGGCGAGAGCGGATTTTCAACTGACTTTTGAGAGCCAAAAGGCCGACTAAAATCGCCGCATTCTTATTTATATGCTCAAATCAAACACAGAAATCACCTAATTTGTTCCAAGTTCGTCGCCTGTCTGGCGAGTCTGCTGAAGTGGAAGTGTCCCAGGGACTTTTGAATCACCCCTGAAATTGCTCTGTGAAGATGTCTGATTTAAGTTTGTTTTACTGAGTTAACCTGTAGGAGACGCCACGTCCTCCTCAGGGATTCGCCCGTTGAGGTCCAAAGACCTCTTTGGCTTGAGAATTTTGTATTTATTGTCCAGCTCAATTTTAGCGCAATCATCGCTTTTGCTCTTGTAAATCCTCGACTTTACCCTCTTCAAGTAGGAGCTGGACGTCTCTATAGTGGTGGGCTCGACAAAGTCCAGTTTAGACTACACAGAAAAGTGCGAAAAGAAGGAACTTAAGTGGTTTCCCAGCCCTAACTCACCTGCTGCGACCCTTTTTTGGCATTATCCACCTTGCGCGGTAGTTTACTCTTTTTAGTCTTCGCGTCCGCCTTTGCCATTTTCTCGGGCATGTTCTTGTCCAACTGAATTTTTAGGCTCTCAGTACTATTCGAAAACTTACTGTTAACCGGCCTAAAATCGCCCTAACCTTACGCAACCCCATCAGGCTATTACGCACATTTCTACCTGAACAAATCGCTGAACCGTCTGTTGTGCTTCTTGGCCTGATCCATAACAAAGAACCCGCTCAGCGCCCTAGTTAGGGGGGTCGTTAAAGGTGTGGACACCTTCGCGTCTTCCGCGGGTTCTTCCGTCTGGTTCTCTAACACGAAGCTGTCGCTGTAACGTTTCACGGCGGAATTGGGGGCGCGGACCGCGTTATTGGGGTTCCGCAGAACCACTACGTCGCACTCGCCCACCGGCGTGACAGGTTCCGGTGGAGTTTTATCAGTCTCTTGTTTAATACTATTTGGCTAAAAAAATCGCTCGATTATACGATTTTCTTTTTAATTTAAAATTGCGGAATTCGGGTGCGAAATTGAACGTTTACATAACAGATGTGACAAAGGTACTAACGTCAATGACTGACTACATCGGCGTCATGTGTTTAGGCATGAATTTCAAGAGTCAAATAGCATGCACTGTCTTAGATTATTACTGGAAATATTCCAGAGGCTTCAGCCACGTCCAACTCTTAATTATAAAAAAACATATAAAGAAATTATATGATGACCGATCACCTATGCAGCCGCGATGTTGCCACGCCGGCAATTTCGTGGCTAGCCAATTTACTGCGTAGATGGTGCAGAAAACGTCATTTTTGACACTATGCATAGCAGCACGTATCCTGCATCGAGGCGCCGCGAAATTGCAAATGCGGCAACGTCACGGTCGCAACCACTGTCGACCATTTTGTTGGGTTATTCGCAAAGGTTACTAGACTGTTGCCAAAATTTGTGCAGTGGTTAGAGGCAATTCTATAACGCACGACGGTCGCCGACATTTACTACCAGCGCATTTGGTTTCCAAGAGAGCCTATCAATCCGCAGATCTCCATGCAGGCCTTTACCTTATTGTCCGGGACATTATTATTGCCCTTCTCTTCCTGCTTCTTCGCAGCGTCTTTTTTGCTTTTATTCCTCGCCCTGTTCCTCCCAGTCTTTTGATTCGCAGCCTTCGCTTGCTGCTGTGGCGGCGGCTGCTTCTTTTTATCCTGCTCAGATTCCTCTGCGACAGCCTTGTTGTCGACAGCCGTAGCATTTTTCGACTTCCTATTAGTTATCTTATTCCTGAACGAGGTCATGTTGGTTTTGGTCCGCGTGGTGTCCGCTTGTTTTGACCACATCTCGTCAGTTTATCACATCACTATTAAAGCACATTTGATGTTAGCAAACATGGGATGGTGCCGAAAGGGGTCATGTTTAGTTTGATCTAAGAAGCGCTGAAATCACGATACGAAAGTTGACACGAAAAATGGTTACTTACGAATTTCGCCCATTAATATTATCTAACTTTACTAACTCGATGTAACCGTTATCATTCACTTTCTATTGCTTCGCAGTAATAATTGCCGCAAGTCGACATTGAAGACTGCGAAGAAATGCTATATTAAATAATCGCCATGAACAAGGGAGTGTGTGGTAGCTAAGGTGATAATCGCTATCATCATACACGCTGGAAGTCTACATTAAAGATACTGTTGGGAATTGCGAGCTGTGGTGATAACTTTATCGACGAAGGTGAAATTCCCAATAAGCCGTGATAAGACTGACAATATATAGAAGAAAAATCGCTGTGAGGATCATTATCCTATTTTTATGGCTGACGATGATGTGCAAACTCGGACGAAAATAGCCGACAATACATACGATAATCGCATCTTAATTACGTTTAATCTGGAATAACGATCGGTTTAATGATGGACAAGTGGACCGCGACCGATCGAAAATGAAGTTTTCATCGAAACCGTTCGATATAAAAAGATTCTAAGCGGATTCAGGGAGTCACCATGGGCTATTCGACGGACCACTGAATCGAAAAGTTAACGAAAAACTTACTGCTAATTAACAAGCAGGGAACCTGACACAACTACGTGAATCATACAACGGAGAAAGCAATCTTTTATGAAGCTCAGTATTAATTGGTTTTATGAGAAAAGCATCTTCAGAAATAACTGTGCTCTCTCTGATAGAAAATCAAGGCTCTTTGAATATCTCAAGAAATAAGGCTTATGCCCTGGTCACAAAATCATGCCAATTACTTAATGAAACGCAACTTAATTAGAGCAATTTCCTGGAGGTTAACAACTTTTCTTTTACATTCATACCATGCTGTCTTTTAGAAGATTTGTTGAGGAATGTTGAGCTATGACCACCAACCAACATTTGATAGAATTCATGGAAAACAGGATTAATAAAGGTAATGCCAGGGCCACCAGATTGTTACTAAACACCAATCTTGGACACAATTAGGTGGGAAGTAATGGGAAGCTAAGCTATGAAGGGAAGAGGGGCACCACGTCCACCATCCTTTACGCCGCCAGATCTCTTCTTTTGAGGACATCAAGAAGACAAATTACACAAGAGAACCAGTGACGCCATTGAGGAGCTTGGACAAAATTGTATTGAAGGGGTAATTTTCAATATTCTTGGATTTATGTACCTCGAAGCATTAAGAGAGTTTTGACCACTAATTGTTACTTATTTGTCTTCAACTACCAATGCCATGTTGAAGGATTTTCCTCTCTTCCCTAGATAGGTTGCTTGGTGGCATTTTATTACTTGGCTAACTATAGGCCCAATGACAAACCTTTCCTAGAGCTTATATATCTTATTGATTTGGCAATTTTTGCACTACTTTCTATCAAATTGCTGCAATGTTCATTGTAATATTTTTACTGTGATTTTAGTAACATTATTCTAAATTCTCTTCTATCTTTTGAACGCACTTATTCAATGAATGTTAAAAAATTCTAATAAGCGGATTTTTGGTTACGTGCTTTGTTAGTTCCTTCGTTACACGTTTAAGCTCAAACCCCCTTAGACATTGCTGAGGATAACTGCAATGATGCATTAAACAACTAAATTAACAGCAACTTGAGATTTGAAGTCTTAAAAAACCCGTAAACAACCTATAAAACCATTAAAAAAATACCAGGTACCATAAAACACAAACCATAACACATCTATCAAGGCCATCAGAGCCTTGATCCTTGCTTCGTAGCACGTATAGATATTGACCGTTTTTTACGGGATTGTACGCTCGTTAACATTTCATAGTACTCTTTAACTATCGCTAGCCCGGCCGGGATCTTCAAATCCATGACGATTTGAGGACAAATACGGAATAATAATAGTTAAAAAATTATTGGAAAAACTGACCACACAGGAAAAGTAAACATAACCCCACTTAACGGCAGTGCAAACAAACAAACAGCGATCGCATATCGGCGTCGCGACTTTGATCGGGACCACTTACCCCGTGGAGATAATCCATTTATTGCGATAATTACGCGCACTTACACACTACTAACTATTTAAAATATAATAAAAAATAACACAAATAGACGAAACAGGGCGTTTTCGTCGCCTCTCACATCTGTCAAAAGTGTTTTTTATTTTCAGCGAGTGAGGAGGCGAGGGCACGGGCAACGTTGCCGCGCCTCGAGCAAGGGCCAGCGATGACTCTGAAACAAACTGATTAATCAAGAATGCCTAGTTTCGCTTCGACGAGGTAAAAAGAAATCCACAGAGAAATTATGGGGAAGGAGTACCGAGCGGTATACTGCGCATATTCCTGATGGTGCAGTACCAAAGACACCCAGAACATCCGGACCCTCTAAGCGCTAATTCATAATCAGATCCAGAAGCGTCCAGTTCCAACATTAAACTACCATTTGTGCTCCCAGGTCCTTTTAATTTTTTACTCATAATTTAACATGATTTCGCGCTCTTCGGCTGACTAGAACTTTACTCTCTCTCTCTCTCTCTCTCTCTCTACATTACCACCTCACTTACGACTTCCACAATTTTATTTAATTTTCAATTAATAATGGCAAAAGAACGCCTTATAGCACTTTCTTCTGGCAATTCGCTGGCCGCTCGCCGATCCGGCAACGCCGCTGACAGCAGTCACTTGTCTTAAAACAATTCACTAAGGATGTGTTCATTAGTCATGGGCACGGGTACCGACAGCGCCGAGTCGGTAATTGTGTGGGCGTTTATCGACCCACCGCGCAATTTCTATGTGGACGAGTTTACGAGCAGGGATCGGCAGGCAAACAGTGTGGATGTAAACAAACCGTTATTTCCTCGTCAATAGCGCCCATGAAATTGTCCACATCTGTGGTTAATGAGCGCCGCATTGATGCCTGTTTTAGGGCGGAAGTAGTTTGATTTTTTTTCAAAGAAAAGTTAGATTTTTGTACGCAGCAATTATTAGCGTCAGTCAGGTCTAAAACTAGAACACCAAATTAAGGTGAATTTTCGAAAATTGTTATTGGTAGGTCAGAAACCATGAATCGGATAGTACAACTTGACTTACCCAGGCTGCCCAGGGACTTACCTAGAAATAAAAAAAATATATTATTTTAGTGCTGATCATAGCAGTAAAAATTGCACTCAATATTACTTAACATGTTATTATGGTTTATATGTTTTAAATCTGTGTCATTGCAAAATCGCAGGCATTTTAATAAAAACAATAAACGAGGATTAACGTATTCTTTCATTAACACGTAGGAGTTTCTATGTTCAGAGTCGCGTATTTGGCTTGATTTTGACGTTTGTAAAAATACAAAGATAATAAACCTAAACAAACGGGCAAAATCTATTAGCGTTATCAGCTTTGAACGTCAATTCCAAGGTTTATCGATAGTGCTCGAAGCTGAAGTGAAGCGCCGCTCAAAACACAGGAATATTCGTCGCAGGAACAAGAGGCATTTCGGAAAAATTAATTCCTAGACCGTAATTCGTTTCAGGCTAAATATAGAGCCCTTTACGGATCGCGGAACACTTATCTGCCAGAGGAACGAAAATGCCAACGGAAATAGCACGTGAAACGGGGCCGTTGTGAGCGAGCGTCCCCTCCGGGCAAACTAGAGGGATCAAAATTAGGGATTAAGATTAACGAAAAATCTCTAGAAAAAACAAAGAATTACAACGGTGCAATTAGGCTCGAAGCCAAAATTGCAATATATTTTAAAAAAGTAATTAAAGCGATGAACAGTGGCACAGTTATTTTCAATTGGATTGATTGACAGCGAACGCACGCAGACGAGACGACGCTGTTTCGCTAATCTGTTCATTTACATCGGTACGTAATAGATAAATGACGATAAAAATCACATATTAACCGTGAACAAAAAATGCTTTGAAAATCTCGAAAATTCAAGTGGAGCTGCTGAACTACGAGGCCAGATTTTTTAATGTGGGTCGGTGAAAATATTAACGAACCCACCCCTTTCCCTAAGGAAAGTCCGCAGATTAAGAAATTAGAAAGACCCCCGAACAGCCAAATGGTCCATTTTGAATTAACATTGCATTAGCTTTTCTCCACCATTTTGTCCAGAACCAAAAGCTTATTACCTGAGACGGACGCCCAATTCGGTAGCTTTAACAGTTTCTTGAAACTGCTGGACCTCTTCAGAGTGCCCGGCTTCTCCTCCGCCGGTTCCATAAGAAACATTCGAACCGTTTACTTCACCACTGTAACCATCACGAACTTTCCAGTTTTTCAATTAGACGCACTACGCCCCTGGATTATCCTGTGGGCATAAACCACACATAAAACTGTGCAACGTTACGGCTTTCGCTCGAACTTTTGAGTCTGCTTCCTTATTGCACCGGCACATTCGACGACCTTGAACGGAGGAAACTTCGTCAGGGAGTGTCGCCGTACTTCCTGAGGGATAGATAAAGGGGGCGAAAGCGCGCCTTCGACATATTTTCGTCTGGGGCCAAACGCCTCTTTATATACGTAACACGAGTCGTACAATTTAATTTCGGTATACACAGGGTGAATGCATATGTGCCATTTTAAGTGAAAACAAACAATTTCACGGGTTTCGAGGACGGCACTGGTTTCAAAAATGGCGGCTGGGTGGAGGTTTTAAACGGGCATTAATAGCGGCAAGGTCAAAAGCTGGTAACTTCGAAATCCCGAAAATTTTTCATTATGGAGCGATCAAGGAAACTCCTCTTTTCCAATTTTCCTACCTTTCGATGGGGAAACGAGGGGTCCTATTAGTATCTGAAATTTTGTGATTATGGCAACGCCGCGCTGCATGTTTATTTGTAAACTTGAATGTCATTCTTTGAGGATAAATCACAACAGCCCCGGCAACGTTACCTGGATGACAACCTTCATGGAAATAAAGAAACAACGAACCAATTATATGGTTTTATTTCGCCGTTTCAATGGAAATTAACCTCTTGGCAACGTAATCAGGACATTGAACTTTTGACGCTAACATCAGATGCGCGTTGCCAACAACTTAGGCAACGTTGCCAGTTGGGGGGAAGTATCTGAGATTAGGGATTTTCGCGTTAAAACTATGCTGAATTAAATGGCTGAGGCGGTATAGCTGGAGCCTATCGGCAAATTCTTCCCAGGAGGATTACAAAACTCGTTTCAGAAAAAAGATATAAAATCATAGGAAGCAATTTATTTGACAGTTTGGCAACGTGGCTGTCGTATGCATGTCAAACCTGAATGACGCAAAATTCCTGCCACAGTTGCCGATACTTTCAAGTTCAAGAAATCATTTTCGAAACCACAAATAAACAAAAAATTTTCATGATCGCACTGTATAAATATTTATAAAAAAAAATCTTTTAAGGACCGGGCACCGGGTATTTAAAACGGACGTAAATCCGCTCGTTGCATAATAAAAGCCGGTGGGTGCTTGAATGGGGCATAAATTTTGCTCTGGAAATAGATTCTGGACAACTACAGATGGCGTGTTTAGACACCTATGAACAGGAGATCTTGTCCAGAAACACATGTGTGTGCGTGTGTGGAAAACCGGAAAACCGCATCAGACAATGTTGCCAGAACGGCTGAATTGTGATTAAGCCTAAAAATGACGTCTATACGCATAAGGTCCTTTAAGAGAACTTTACGCCTCGGGGCGTAATAATTAGGTGTTTGTTCCCACTTGGCCCGAAATGAAACCAAAAATAAACCGACAAAAAAAAGGAGAAATTAAACGTAATTAAGATCGGGTTCGCGCCTCGCTTTAGTGGCAGTTAAGGCTGACCCCCCTAACCCCACTTGCCGCGGCAGATTCGTGCTAGCCGCTAATCGACCGTTTCCGAACTAGGTTTTAAATGAACTTATCAAGCATATATAGGGATATTAATAATTCGCATTTTCGGAACAAACAGGCAGCGGCTGCGAGATGGCAACATTGTTATTGCACAAAAGTGACAGTGACAGTAATTCTTAGCGCACGTGGAGACATCTAACGAGGCGGCAGCATCACACTTTTTGCATTAAAATAGACAATTTCTCCCGGTGCTTAGAATCTTTAATGTTGCATAAATAATGCGGGGGAAACGATAAATGCGTTAGCGCACAGGCTTTGCCAAAACAAACGATTCTTCGGACAAATATTTACAAGACTTGTCAATACACCTTGACGCTATTGGTTCGCTCAGATTTCGATGCAAAACTCGCGAAAAGGACCGCAAAAACCCGGGTCTGGGCACTAAAAAAAAATAAATTGTATAACGATTCGGTTGGCGCTGTAAAGTTCCGAAACAATTACACTTAAACCGTCCAAAAATAACGGGTAATAGTAATACCGGATGTGCTGTGTTTATAGTTCAGATCTTGCTCACTTTGAAGTTTGGGCGTGCCAAAGTGAACTGCGTAGGGCGCGATTTACCCGAAACGTTACATAAATTCGGGCTGTTTAAGGGAAAATGTGACAAGTTGGCAACGGCGCAAACTGTCACATGCAGCACAACGGTCTCGATCGCACATTGGCGCACTCCAAACAGCGCTCCAAATTCGCCATTTTGTCCAGAAGACTTTTGCAATGAGAACGAAACGAAAAGGATAATCGCGTGCTGATAAACCGATAAATCCTCGCCCGTGGAAGGTCGTTTCTAGGCTTCCAGCCGGGGAATCGATGGAAGTATCGTTTTTTGCAGCGAAATCAAACACAATTTAATTAATTGCGGGGAAGTTTTATTGTGGAGAGTCATGGGCAGATAAAAATAACTGCCCAACTCGTAAATCACGCGTCCGGATCGGAACTTTCGGGTTCAATCGATTGCGGCGAAAACGCCGTTTTTTTCAGATATTATGCGATTTGCAGAAAGCGAGTTTATTTAACGTTCGTGGGTAACTTACAACCAAATTCAGACCGGCATAATGTAAATATTTAATCATCTAAAATTAATTTGCATAAAGTTTGCCTGATTCGAATATTATCGTCGCGCACGAAAGACACGATATATTTCTAATCTGGGATTTTACGTCAGTAGCGGTATGGCTGCATCCACACGACCAGAATTGATGACATAATTAATATTTATAGTTTCAATTGATAAGAATGAGCGATATTGGGAAATCTACGAGGGAACGGCAGGCACGCCCAAGGTTACGTAACTAAACGACACTAGACTCCTTTCAGTAATCACCTATTATAAACTCCGTTCCAGCAGGAAAGAAGCAGTGAAAAACATGCACCAAGAGCTTCAACTGGCACCCTGTGCATATTTGTGACCGCCGAGAATCATTTCCCTTTCTATTGGAACGGGCCTAGTGTTGTACAGGGTGATTTCAAACTCGGATAAATCCTTTAAATATTTTTTAGGTCATAAGTGTCACGGTGACTTACGTCATATATGTGGCTCCATTTGCCCCTATTGAAGTTGCCGGTCAAGTTCGAAAATATCCAGATAAATTTAACATGGCTTGTTTGTCTTGATCAAATATTTCTGCGGTAATTTACCGATTAGAAAAAATTACTACACCGCTACTTTTTCAGATTTTCTATCTTTCTACATCCGCGAATCGAACCACCATACTTTTTACGTTGAATTCAGACATTGCTTTGACTTGACTATTATTTTCGCTTGGGCTGGAGATTTTCGATACGACGGGAAACGAATACTCACGAGCGATTGAACAATTGAATCGTGTTCAGCATTCCAAAGCCACCTTTGGAAAAATGACAAAATAATCCAACATTTAGACGATGCACAAAACGGCATTTATTAGTGAAATATAAAAATTTAGACATGAGAACGTGATACATTGCTTTAAAGACATTTGGATTGTCTTTCAGCGCATTTGCAAATATACAGGGCGTTCTATTAAAACAAATGCACTTTGGGCAGATTTAGTGTCTACCCTAAAAGCGTCAATTTTAAATCATGCTGCACAAGATAGATCCATTGATTCTACATCGGCAGGACCGGCCTTAGCAAATCTGAAGCACTGGGCGAATTTTTTTATCAGCGTCCCCTACCCTCAAGAAAAACCGTTGCCTAAGAAAGTTCTCCGACCTGGGCCGTGCCCCCCCCCCATAGGGCCATTACTGTATCTACATGAGTCAAATTGAGGAACCTTTTCAAAACAGAGATTTTCCCAATGCCTTATTTTTAGTAAAAAATACCAACATTGATCAATATTTCGAAAATCGCCACAGATAGATATAGATAAGTATTAGGCCGAAATGGTTAAAGGTAAATGGCGAACCAAGAGATGAAATATTGTACAGAGTGTCCAGTCTAATAAGCTACTGGTTTTATATTCGGTGATATCCTAGCCTGCGTCTGCCGATCAATTTTCTCATTCATTCAATTATATTTGGGCTCAATTTCTCAGGCCAAGTAGAGAGGTTCACACATTTTAGGCATTCACCTTTCATACGATTTTAATAGCTGTCAATTTACGCTTTTTTCCATTCACGGAAACTTTAACGGAAGTTTTCGCCCGAGCCTTCAATAAAGGGCGAACGTTGTCTTAAATCAGTTTTAACCGAGAATAGTGTACAATTCCACCCCGACTTGTGTGCGACACATTACTCTGAAATAGAATTGAAAAAAATAACCAAACGGCCTCAGCGTATAGAACATATTTAGCAGCTCATAACCCTGTACACCTTTACATGAAACACCCAAATGATTGCCTCACTGGAAAATGCGAACATGCCCATTTAAAGCACTCTGATGGAAAGTGTGCCATATGCACTTATTTGTTTAACATTTGTGTGTCACTGTATCTTTAAAGGTACATCCCGAAAATAAATCCAAGGTCAACCTAAAGCCGATAAGCCCATCGGCCGCGGGCAAAATACATAAGCAGACTGCTGGTGCAATTTCTACCTGTCCAATGTAAACAATTATTGTTTACATGCGAAAAGTTGGATGTCAACGGGCGGTGGGTGCAACAACGAAGCAACGAGGAAGGAAAACAAACGCCGTACGTTGCAAAAATAATCCGAGACCTCGTCAAGGATCAGACGAACGCGCACGCGTGCCAAGAAACGGAGATGCGTCGCGTCGCGGACGCCGCGATCGACTAAACGATCAAAGCGGGCCGCGATTTTGGCCAAGCGCGCCATGAGGGGGTGGGTCGTATCACGAGGGAGACATAAATCTCAGCAGAGATTCGGTTTTGCGCCGGAAAAGTGAAATTTCCAGATGCGGAGTTGCGCGAAAAACAAACGAACGAGCGGCGAATAATTGGAATTAAATGCCTGTGGAGGTCACTAATGAGTGACGAGGCGCAGCTTAGGAAAAAAACGCGATTTCCTACCCAAAACTATCTAATAATAGTGTTTGGTGAAAACGTCCGATCCTCTCAGGCTGGCTAAAAATCGACCAGAATATTCCAGGTATACCTTTAACTATCCTTCTGCACCTCTAGGGTTCACAACATTTCCCCTCCTTTTGGTAATTTATCTCTACGAGGACAGAAGGGTCAATTCTGAGCGATATTACGAGCCCCCCTCCCCATTATTAATCAAGCTCGTGGCATTGATGTGTATCTGCGAAGACCCAGTTTGTCAAGTTTTGCCCATAAAATAATTTCCATAGAAATGGATAAACCAGGCCTAAAAGATGTTCTGGAAAATGTCATGGTAGTAATAGATTTTACGGGCAATGATTCGATTGATTCAAGATGACAAAAACACTTTAGTTCTCATTTGAATGTACCCAGTAGGGGATATTCTCAGGATAGGCAGATAGACACCGGACATTTTACCATGGTGAAGGAACGTTCCAATATTTTTACGCGCGAGCTTTAGAAAGTTCTAGAAAACGCTCACAAGGTGCTATAACTACTATAAAATATAAGCATTAATTATACTTATTCTCGTCCCATTACCAGTACGAGATGGTCATAAAATACATTAAAACGACATATTTAAAAAGTCACACATGCTGATCGCTTACCTATTTCCGAAGCTTCCAGCAAGCTCTCCTTTTCCTCTTGCTGTCGTTTCTCTCGCTCGTCTGTGCAAAAGACAATGTTTTAGCTCATTCGTCAGAAAAGCGGGACTTAAAAACTTACTTTGGATGAACTGCGACACCTTTTTCTGCCTACTCTGATCGCTGTTCTCGCGGCGCATCGCGATGAACTTGCTGATTCTGCCTTCTTTCGCTTTGAAAGGTCCTGGACAGTAGTCTTCGTACTGTTTCACGCAGTTTTGGTGGAGGTTAATGTTGCAGGCTGAAATGAGATTTACTGAAGTTACTGAATATAGAAAAGAGGGGAGATTGTCCGAATGTAAATTTGTGAATTATAATTACAGCGCGAATATTTCGAAAAAGCATAGTCACAGCTACATCTATCTAGATCCTCGTCGTATTTATTTTTGCGTAAATACAAAAAATTCCAAAATGAATGAATCTTTACAGCTATTGTTTCACTGACCACTTTCCAAGATATTAGCGCTCAAAGTTTAAAAACAAGCCTCGAACCTTTTAAATCCGATTGTCGCTTAGAGACACTTTCGAGCTAAATGGCAACTTACCGGTACATTGATAGCCCTGCGGACAGATGCCATAGATGATCTGATGGCAGTAGTAGCACGACATAACGGTGAAATACTGCTGCGCCACAAACTGGTGACTCAAATGGCTGAGTTTCCTCCAGGGCAAGTGGTAACCTCCCAAGTACTTGTCCACCAGCTTGGCCTTGAACGAGCGCTCCTTGTTCACGAATGTGGGCACCCGGTCCAAGTCGCAATTCTGCGAACTTTTCAATATCTTGAAAACTCTGGTCAGGATAGTAATCAACGCGGCAGCCAGATAGTACTTTTGAGGATCGCAGTGCTCCTTCTCGATTTCTTCTAAATAGAGCTCGACTTTTGGCACGAAAAGGCTCTCGTACAGTTTGGCTTCTTTGGCTTTGTCGTTGTAATGATCCTGAAAGGTCCACATTGGAAAATACACTCACTTTCACATGAAATGCACCACCCAGTAATAATAATAATTAAATCTTGTAATTTTGGCAAAATAATGCTTCATAATAGAGTATCAAATGATCAGACTTTCAGTAAAAAAGAAAGAATGCTAGTGGTTTATTTGTCATCGACCTATTAGATTTTTTATTCAATTGTAAATAAATAAAATTATATTTACATTGAAATATCAGTTTATTTTGTTGTTGAACTGTGAACAACACATCTCAAAATGCCCCCAGTGAGACAGCGTCGAAATTTTTCCCACGTTTCGGATTTTGATAGAGAGCGAATTATCGGCATGAAGGAGGGTGGACTTTCTTTTCGTGAGATTGCCCGAAGAATGAATGGGAACCACACCACGATGGCGAGAATATGGTCTTCGTGGTCTGAAGAAAGGGATCAGCGACATCGTCCAGCTGGACGTCCTCCCCGTAGCAGCAACGCACGTGAAGATCGACTTTTTAGACGGATGGCCATTGGTGATCGATTTCAAACAACAATGTCTGTTGCAGTAGATTGGATGGGAGCTCTAAATCGTCGGGTGTCGATGGCAACAGTTTACAGAAGAATTTCGTCTTTTGGCCTGCATTCATACCGCCCAAATCTACGACTGCCACTAACCGCCCAACACCAAGCTTCCAGATTGGCCTGGTGTCAAGAACGAATTGATTGGAATTATGAGTGGAACAATATCGTCTTCAGTGACAAGTCGCAATTTTGTTTATGGATCAATGATGGTCGTAGAAGAGTAAGACGATACCGAGGTGAAAGAAGAAATTTGCAATTTTCTGAAAGGCGCCACACAGCTTTAGCACCTAGTGTTATGGTCTGGGGTGCGATATGTGTTGGCCGAAGATCTTCTCTTGCGTTCGTTCCAGGCACCCTAAACGCACGTCGCTACATTGACAATGTTCTGAGGCCAGTATTAGTACCTTTCATGCAAACTTTACCAAATGGCATTTTCCAACAGGATAATGCAAGACCACATAGTGCGAACATTACTCGAAGATACCTAGAAGAAGCAAAATTGGAAATACTGCCTTGGCCTGCACGGTCACCAGACCTATCACCCATCGAACATCTTTGGGATATGATGAGTCGCCGTCTTCGAAATTTTCCGAGGCCTCCAAACAATGTGGATGACCTACGACATCATCTTGAGGTAGCATGGAATGAAATACCCCAGGAAGATATTGATCATTTGTTGCAAAGCATACCGCGAAGAGTACGTGCTTGCATTGCCGTACGAGGCGATGTCACTCATTATTAATTTTTTCATTATCAAATGTTGTATCTTTTAACTGAAAGTCTGATACTCTATTATGAAGCATTATTTTGCCAAAATTACAAGACTTAATTATTATTATTACTGAGTGGTGCATTTCATGTGAAAGTGAGTGTAATATAAGAAAAGGAAAAATAATAATATACCATTAACTCCTGATCAGTGGGCCCGTAAATGGTCCCCAATCCGGCGGTCCTCTTCTGCTGGAAATCAGCCAATTGCCTCGTCAGCTCTTCCTTGGCCCTCTGCCGCGCCTTCCAAAATATCTTCCGCATTATCTCCTCTTTTTCATACTCCTTGGTCAAGTCTTCGTCAATTTCCCTTGCGATGTTTTCGTCCACATTGTTCAGTCTCAATGGCTAAAAAAGCTCATTACAAACTGAAATTGCTAAGGCTACAGATACGACTTACAGCACCCGGCACAAGGAAACAGGAATGGATTTCGAACGCCCACTTTCGCATCTCCTTGGCATTGCCTTCCTTATAAAGATCAGTCAGGAGGTAGAAAAGTAGGCTGTTGGGGTCAGCGTTGGATAAAACATAGTTCATGAAGACCGCGAGATGGGGCAGATGCTCCCAAAGACGAGCGAGCGATTTAAAGTAACCGTGGTCTTCTACTTGCTCCTAAAACATCCCGGAAAATAATCAGTTTGAGGATTATTTAAAGGGACAAATACTTACGATGTCTAAGTCAGAAATGTCGTCGTCTTCCATGCTTATTATAGTTTGTTGAGCTACGCGGGAGTTGGCTGCGCGAATGTGCGGAGTCGAGGAATGCTCCTGGTCCGAAAATGGCTCGTTTGGTGAACACTAAACCCAAACACACTTTTTATGAATCTGCAAATTTAACTGTCCACAAACGTACCATTATGGAATCAAATGTCCCATCGAACGAGTCGCCCATTCGTGGCGTTCGATTCGGCTCCGGACTAGGATATGGCGGTGGTGGTGTTCCAGGGGGCGTACCGGGTCTTCTGGGTTCCGATCCGCCATCTGTAGTAGAAACTAGACATTCCGGATTCGACTTGGTTCGATGGTGCTTCGCACTAGCTGCAGCCTGTAAAAACAACTCTTTTAACTTTAGTTAGAGATAATCAAGTTTTACATAGAAACCGACAACAATGAAAACAAACGTGCTGCTGTGTCTTTACAGGATGTTTCGAAAAAAGGTTTAGCGATTCAAAGATCGTAGTGGACAAAATTTAATTATCCTTTTTGTCATACTCAGATAACGATAAAATGGCGAATGGACAATTTGTTTTTAACCTACCATCCAAAAAATCGAACAAGTATGTATCTAGCTACTAAACATAGCTAAAAATACAGCTTGTATCCTATTCTATATGTTACCCGATATAAAATCGTTTGGAGAATGATTCACATAAAGTTGTCGCGAAACATCCTGTATATGTACGTCGCCAAGTGTCATTTACCTACAATTTTTATTGACAATAAACAAAGTTTTGTCATTCTATCGCTTGTGATGTCAAAGGGCAACTGATAATTGCAGCTGAAACAAACAACTTAACTTTGACGTTAATGACTTTGAAAACCACATAAATCTAATTTAACTTAATGGCAACGTAATTGTCACTTTTCCACCAATGAGACGGAAGCTTTACTCGCCACGCGACAAGACACGCAAAATCCAGGTCCGGAATGGCTCAATGATAAGGTGTACTTACGGCGTCACTATGCAAGGAAGTGCACGTGGCCACTAGAGGGTAAGACATTTGTTTGTCAATGGAGTTAGCCGCCGACGAATCGTTTGTGTGCGTGTTGTGAGGTGGGTAAGTGCGGGGTGGTAGTGGGGGAGGAACGTCACCAGACACGGGCTAGAAAAAGAAAGGGGGGCGCTTGAGGTTAGCTTCCACAACCGGCTGTTAATGAAGGGTTAGTTTAAGCGTCGAAAAACGAGCGGATTAGGTCTGTTGGGTTATTCACACAGAGTGGAAGCTCGGTGAGAGCGATGGCTGAGTAAATTAGAACGGTAGAACCTGGTTCTCATAACTATAAATTTCTTGTGATAAGATAACTAAAATACCTTAGAAACATATAAAAAAAAACATTGTTTATCAATTATTGATAAAATAGCGGAAGTACCAAATGGATGGAAAAATCTTGTAGAAATCACTTCTTTGCAATCGGATTTTTGGAGTACTGAAAAGGAAATTGTTTAAAAAAGTTTAGATTTTAGTTCATTCTTGACAAGAGGGTAAAAATATTGGGTAAGTGTAACTTAAATTTAAAGCCAACTGAAAGAAAAATTTGCGAAAAAATCTATATACATAATTACGTTCTATACATGTGAGGCGAATTGTTCTTTTTTTATTTTGTTTAGGAATACTCCTTCAAACACAAGTAGGGATCGTTGGAACGGTGCATTTGCATACTATTCTTAGTTAAAATTAAGACTAACTACAAATTACTAACCTTAGTAATGGATGAATGTTATTCTCAGTTAATTTTAACACAGAATATAGTGCAATTCCACTGCTGCAACAATTCCTACTTGTGTGTGAGGCCTTATTTTTAAACAGAATGCAAGAATATATATGTACATGCTGCTACTACAACTACTACACTCCATAAGATGCATTTTATTCAAATGAAAATTCTAGTCAAGCATCAAATCTAAACTTCAAAATACAGAAGTCCTGCAATTACGAGAACCAGGCTTAACTTTACTCAAAAATCCGAACTTACCTGGTCCCTCCTGGGCGTGTTCGCGTTAATTTCGTTAGAGAGGAACAATGAATTAATATCTGAATGTTTATTTCGCTTAGGCAAAGGCGGAGGCTCGTCGGAGTTAGTTCTTCTTACAGGTGAGTTCATATTACTCGGAGGGGAAATCGGAAGGTTACAATGAGATTCTGACGCAGGACCGTGATGCTATAAAAAGTAACAAATGTACCCACAAATAGAATTATCACTGACAGGATCTGGGAGGACAAAAAATGAAAATACCTCAGACAAAGTTCTGGCGAGATTGTCCTGCAAAGTGCGCAAGTTCTTCTCCACTTTAATCAGCTCTTGACGCTTCTTTTCATTGGGTGAATTAGCCACTTCCCCCTGTAGCTTCACTAAATGGTGCTGCTCTTTCTCTATCATCAGCAAGTAATACTGTTCCCTTTCCTGCTGTAATTGATGCTGTTTTTCGTTCTAAAAAAAAGAGACATCAGAAAAAATTCCTTATTGAAAGACAAAAACTCACATCAACCGGTCGAGGAGCCGTGATTCTCGTGTTCAACGGAAGACTAGCTGGTCTAGAACTCTGAGATCTTAATGGAGAATTTCTTTGCTGGACTGTTAGGACTACTTGAGCATGAGCTAAAATTACATTAAAGTGACAGCTAGGACTGACACATTAGTAAAAAACAAACCTTTAATCAAACCAACTACATCGGTATGCGTGGAATGCATAACATTGGCACCGTTAACCTGCATTATTTTATCTCCTGCATGCAAACCTGCCTTCTCAGCGGGCCCCCCTGGAATCCCACAAAAATTTCAAATGCTTATCACACAGTACAATCATTTCTTACCTTCCTTGACACTTTGCACATACACAGGATTGTCCCCAGACACTTTCATGCCATAACCCCCTCCATCTCTGGTAACAACCACCCTAACGACATTAAGATGGCTGTGCTGCTGGTCCATAAGAGAAGGAGGTCGACTGGGGCCTACAGAGCTGGAATGTGATGGAGTCCAAGTTCCAGGGCTGCCATTGCCACTCCTGAAAAAATATTTGTGTACATTTCTTATTATAGTTATTGGTAATTACTGTCATGTGTAGCATCCTTAGACAGAATAATTAGAGATTATGAAAATTAATATATTTTTCATTTTTAAGCACTTAATAGATGCTTAAGTGGTATAGTTTCATAGAACTTGTTGAAAATTGAAATAGATAAATAAACAAGATTATATAATATAGTAACTAAATGATTAAAGGACATAGATAAAAATTCATATGCACTAAAATGGAGCATTGTTTTCAATATAATTACTAAAGTAACATATGTATCAATACTGCAGCCACTACTAATGACCAATGCATTGGTCATTCTTACAATTTACCTAATTGAATACAATACACAGCAAAAAATATATTTAGCAGGAATTTAAAAAGTCTTTGCCTTGCCAGACAAAGGGTAGCATTGTTAGGCATACCAGTGAAGGACCATTATCCTCACTGGAAACCACCTGAGAATTACCTATGAAACCTGATCATGAATTAATACAAAGCAAAAGTAATAATATGTTAATATGAACAATATATTGACATACTGCCCACAACCTATACTGACCTCTGTTCTCTAATACTCAATAGATATTCTTAAGAAATTGCAAGATTAAACCACAAAAATTAACAATGCTATGACTAGCACTGGGCATAAATGAACAAGAAGTCTTTGATATGGGAGGGGTCATCAATCAAAAAAGGGTGTCCACTCTCCTTTTATTTACTGTAGGTAAACAAGGAGTTCTTTTATTTGAACTTGTGTTGATAAATTAGGCTCCCTTTTTGTTTTCTTTAAGCTACGGAAAAAGTGAGAGGAAAAAGGCAGAAAGAAAAGACGCCTCCTCCTATGCTAAATCCCTTTTATTAACTCCTGTCATCCACAGCCTCTGACTTTAATTGCTCATCAGCAACAAATAAGGCACGGCGATGATAATGGTTGTTAAACGAGTCTTTTTATAGAGAATTATCTAATACTCACGAAGGTGGTCTCGTCGAGGTTGTATTGAAGTTGTTATTATTCATCCTGGAAATTTGCACTAATTTCGCACGAAATGAAGAAAATGTTGGGCTCTTGTGGGACAACAAACATAATGGGTGGACCGGCGGGAGCGCGTTTGAGGGGCGCCGGATTCGCGTCAGGGTCGCTACGTCGCACCGTTTTGCATCCGAGCACGGGAAAATTAATTAAATTCGCCAAAAATTATTGTTTTCGTTTTCTAGTTTTGTCACAAACCAAAAAAAAAATTCCGTCCAACAAGTGTCACTAGTGTCAGCCATGTTGAAAATTCCATGACAAATGACGGTTTCCTTAAATTAATTATTACCGTTGACTCCACGACCAATCATATTACTTTATTAGCAATGACATCACGAGAGTATTAAAATCCATAAATTTTTTTTCAACTTTTAACTCACCCTCAGGATAAAAAAAGCGACTATTTCTGATAAAAGCATAATTTATTAACACAAATGCAACATATAAAAAATATTGGAAATTCGATAATAATACGTATAAAAATCTATTTTTTCCTGGAAGAAAAGCGTTTATAACCGCGACTCCGCAGAAACCCAAATCAAACTGTGTAACTGGTATGTACAAACTACTTTGCTCTGAAAGAAACAACCCCTAAAATCTAACTAAACTGCGTGTTAACTTGACGATACAACGTGGGAAACAGATTCGTTAATGAAGATCACAACAGTATTGGACAAATAACTTACAAAGATTACCTTAATCTCTTATAATCACAATTTCCTTAACGGTTAGTTGGTATGCGATTAACTGTACAGTAACGTAAGTAGACGCAGATAAAGCCCCGCAGCAGTTTTAATTTTATGGAAAAATGATAAAATAAATAATTAATAAATTGGTGAAGGTGCAAGATGAGCTTAAGATTACATTCAATTCGTTTTGATACATCGTTAAAAACTGAAAACCCGCTTATTAAAGGAGAATCAGAAGAATGTTTCCATATTGCAACCCTCATATTGCACGATGAGATTATTCAACCTCTTTGCTCTATAAAAATTACCTCGAAAGCGTCAGCCTTTAGACAGTGGTGATTGAAACTAATATACTAGAGCGTGGAATAGTCAAATGAAATAATTCAATATCTGTAAATTTCGAAATAAAGCTTAAAATCATAGCAGTTTTGAATAGAGAAGGAAACGACCTTTCAAATGAGGTACCACAGACCTATACTTTCAATCTAAAAATTTTGGGAATGGCAACTGTCACCCAACGGGGCTAGGTTTAAGCATGAAATTTTTATGTTGCAGGATGTAATTTCAGATTGTAAAGTCGACGTGTGTCGGAATTTTTGTCACATATATCGAAATATGCATATACCGAATTTATTCTATTTGGCTGTTCCACGCTGTATTTCACTTCTCGTTCGACTTCGTATGTTAACGATGAGATTTTATAGATCTCTAGCGAGAAAAAACTTAATTACGTATTCGGTCCCAAAGGGAGTGTCGGAGACTCGTCTTAGTAGGGCTCAGTTCGCAAGGACTGGGGGTGGGCGGACTGAAGCATTCGTCGGCCGAAAAGGTCAAGTCTTCTTCGTCGGAGCTGATTAGTTGTTCCAGGGCTGCGGTTCCGTGAAAACTCTGCAAGAGGATCTTGATTTGTTCTTGTCGATTCGGACATAAAAACAGGACAACTACAACGCACACGTTCAGGTAAGGCATTGGCAGATGAAAAAAGCAATGTTACAGATATTTACTTTCAAACTTGCTTTAAAAAAAAAGTTTCTCTGATAACAAAAGAGAAAATGTGTATGTACCTTAGTGGAAAAGCGCGGCAGTGCGCAAAGTGGCTGTTTTGATTAGCAATAAGAGGAAAAAATTAAACGAAAAGAACAGACCTCAGAGTGGGCACATTCACAAGTTTAAGGCGGCTATGAGCTGAAACCAAACAAATCTCTTTTCAACTCTTTGAATACTGAAACAAAAATAAATACATTTCAGATTCTGTAACGAGCTTTCGCTGGTATAAACCCAAAAAGTTTTAGTATCTAATGACACGCAAACAAGGATTAATAGGTACATTCAACGAACAATGTTTTACCACAGTAAGAGTCACTTAAACCTACTAACAAGCGACCTCCTCAACAATATTTGTCAGAGACGCTCTTCTAAGTTTAAAGAGTGTCCCAGCCGCAACGCTACACAAAATTTATTCGATCAGCAAAAGAAAATAATTCATTAAAATGTATCGGAATACAGCTCACCTGTGATCGGTGAACTGAGCCCGAATGTGATGGCGAACTTTCCGGGCTGGCCATGCCAATTTTGGTGTGAGCACCAGTGATTCCACTCAACCGTTTTTCCAGCTCCTTTTTCTTGCCCTGGTATTTTAAACTCTCAAAAATTAAATCTCTAATAACTAAAGCAGAAATACCTCTGCAGCAGCCTTCATGGGATCGTAACTTTTCCTCCTTTTCCAGTTCTGGAACTCCATTTCTCGACTGGAGAGGGAAGAATTGCTTCTAGGTCCGTTGTTTTGTTTTGAACTTTTACCTAAAGTACGAATTTTAAACGAAAAAATTCTATACAAATTACCAGAACCGCAGAAAAATAAAACGATCAAAACCGTTCGAAAATATTCACTCTGGGTTTAAGGATTAATATAACAATTGCATCCTAAATGGCAACAGGGCGGTGTGCATTTGTCGAAATTAAATGACGGACGCATTTGACTTCCATATGAGCGCGACAAAGAGAGGAACTAAGTGATTTATCCAATTTACATTTATAGAGTTGTCAAGTTTAGTTGAAAATCTTTAATTTCCTTATAGATATATTAAAATCCAAGCTCCTCACTATTCAAATCTTACTTTTGCTTACCGTCTTTCTTCCCGCTTTTTGAGGTGGCATTCGTCGTTGCCTTGGGAGTGCGCATGCTAAATCTTCCCCCCTCACTTCTATTGAACGTCGAAGGTGGTTTAGTCACCGGACAGCTATTCCTATTCGTCACCATCTTTGGCACTTCTTTGGCCACCGAACTGGCCCTTTTGTTGAGGCTGAGCAAGTACCTGCTTTGCACCTAAAAAATCTTTTTCAACGAAAAAGAAACTCATTATAGTTTGAACTGCCATACCTCGTTGGTTTTAACCGGCTTCCTGTCGACCGAAATTGCACGTTCCTGCTTGACTCCCACCGGCTGAAAGGTCTTACGCCTCATGTCGGGCGTGTTAGGGCACTTTAGCTTTCCAGCTTCGTTGTCCACCCTCGCCCGCCGCAAACTGAACGTCCTATTGCACCTGGTGTTCGATAAACTGCCCAAATCTTTGCGCTTTTGAATGTTGGCCTCTAAATCCTCCTCAGAACTCGTTTCTGTGTCCCCAAACTTATTCCTAATTAATAAAGCTGCAAATTACACGTTCAATCGTGGACAATAATCATTTACCTATCAATTTTCCTATGCTCTCCCACCTTGCTGGCCCCCAAACCGGGCTTAATACATGCAGTAGAAGAGCTCTTTTGCAGCTTCGGAGAGGGACATAAGTTGGAATCCTTCAACAGCCCCAGATTGCTACTCTTCACCGCATTGTTTATCTGATTCCTATTCGAAAAACTGCTGGACCTCCTTATGGGGCTGTTGCTAGGCGAGTTATTGATCTTATTGACCACTTTCTGCCTGGGATATTGACCAAACACGTTTGTGTAAGTTTGGTCGATCGGCTGCAGGTTTTTGTTCTGGAAGTGTTCCAGTTTGTTGTTGATCGTTTTGTCATCCAGAGAATTGTGTCTGATGTGCAGAGCGCGTTGCTTCAGCAAATGAGCAGTGTTGTTTAGCTGCAGGCCGTACTTTTGCTCGTAGTCACTGTCCTGGTCGCTGTTGTCCTGAGATAGCTTCTGTTGCAGCGAATTGATGTAATTGCGGGTCGGTCGCAGGATCGTTTCCGTGTCGAAATCGTCGGGCATGGCCGAGAGGTTGTTTCGGCTGCGGGGACGCGAAATCGTGTGAATCGGCGAAGGGATTTTTGTGGGGGAAGTTTTGCCAGTTGGGGTCAGGGGAAGACCTGTGGTGACTGCAAAACAACTAATGGTAAGTTACCTCGCAGGTATTTCCAGCTAAACTTACCTGTGGCCACATTGCCGCTTCTTCCGAAGCTAAAACTGGCACTGACAACGCTCCCCACATCAGCCCCACTACCTGAATTAACTTCTATGCTTTGCACGTTCACAATATTTGCCGTCAACTTGCTCTTCCTGTTCGAACCAGGCCTCGCAGAGCTATTATTCAGCATATCTTCATTGTAGATCTTTCCATCAACATAGGCCTCGACGTGCACCTCTGACTTGGTCAGACTCAACCTCCTTTCCAGCTTCCTCTGCTCCTCATTCTTGCTGCGGAAGACTCCGCTGGAAGTCACCGAAATTATCGACCCTTGATCGGATTTTTGTTTCTCTATGTTCGAGGGAGCGGACTTCACTCGAGGTGTATGGATCGGGCTTTGCCGCTTCTTTTCACTAGTTATTAGAGAAAGGTTTTGAGTAGGTGAGAGGATAGGTGAAAGCGGCTTTTTGCCTTGGAGAAGGTTGTGCAGTTCGTTATTCAGTTGGGGTTGAGGCTTTGTAGAACCAATTGTGCCGTTGGTGGAGAAACTACTCTGTAGACTCGAGACCGTGGAGGAGCTTCCGCTGATTTGAGAAGAAAAAGGGGACGAACTTGTAGTGTCCTCGGCTAGGAAGTTCTGGGTGGACAAACTCTTGATATACTCCATGGTTTTGTCTTCAACAGAAATCTTCTCTATTTTAAAGTCATTATCTATGCTCATCCGAGCCTTCTGCTCCTCAGTGTAATTGTCATTGTCCACAGTGTAAGTGCCAGCTTCACTCACAGTATCAGACTTCTTATCATCAAAGTCCTTATCGGTTAACGTAGAATCAAACTGCAGTTTCTGGGGTGACAAATTAAGCTCCCCAACGCTTCTAGTCACATCCTCCAAATTCGGACTGAAGGGGCTGATCAGCTCAAACTCAGGGCTGGATACGTTAAGCAAATCGCAGGCCATTGAAGGGCTGTCCAGGGACAGAAGGGCGGCATTGGGGAAGGAGTGGGTCATGCGCTCTGAAGTAATGTCCTCCAGGGGCAAAGTTAGATCACTACGTTTTGTGGTTGCAACGTTGGCACTCTTGCACCGCTCGGGACGCTCGTCTGAGGAAAAATAGCCTGTAAGGGAATGTAGACTTAGCTGCAAATGGGTCGGCTTAGAGATTTATGTTTGAGAATAAGGGGAGTGAATGAGGAAGGCTCTATTTGGAAATGATGGTGGTGTAAGGTATGTAACCGCAAGTAAAGACTAAACAACTGTGACTCATCATCGGCAGTGGCTAAAACAATTTGAGGATGCCCAAGGTCAATTTTTACACCTGCTTTGAATGTAAACAATTAGTGATGAATAATCAGGAAAGTGTCGTTTAAAAAATCGGAGGAAATCTAAAAAAAATCATGACGCTTCACGGAATTAATCCCCTTTTCACATCGCCTAGAGAATTACTCAACGGCGATTTCCCCAAATTTGCGTCTATGCACGCAGCTCAACGACCATCACGCATAAACATTTTTAATTACCGCGAGAGCGCCTTCTTTGTTCTTTATTATTTTAAGGTCAAACGGTACTTTTAATTTAAATCAAGGAAGTTGGCCCAATAACTTGCCACACTTTGTCCGTGCACAGCAGATTTCCTAAATGGGAAGGAAGATTAAGAAATGAACTAAAGTTTTCTGCAGATATGTGCACTTTCATGTGGCCATTATGCTTCTCTTCATGCTCCATGGTCAGGCAGAGTGAGTCACTGTAAACATCATGCAATTAATAAAAAAATAGAAAGTAAGGGATTTTAGTGTTATTATACAATTTCTTTTATTACTTGGGAGTTAAACAACTAGAGGATTTTCTCTCTTGTACTGTTAAGGACAATCACCATGATATGACCAGAAACTTACCTCACACTCATTTAAATAACCAATTAGCTAGCTTTTTTTGGTAAATGGTTTCTGCTTAATCAAAACTCCTTTGAGGAAAGCAGTTTGGATTCTTGACCCATTTGTATGATCTCCTAATATAGGAGGTAATGTAGGTCTTTGATATTGCTAGGAAAACTAACTATATTTAAACTCTGAGTAAATATCATCTTCCAAAGGTCAGTCCAGGTTAGCAGCTGAACATGTGCCAAATTTCCAGCTTTATCCAGTTAGATTTGCGGATTTACTATTTGTAATTATGCATTTTTTGGCTTTGCTCATTAACAACGCTTGACTTGAAATAAAATTGCATGTGGGTAACTGGTTGAATAACTGATTAATGACGCTCAGCAAATACCACTTCATGAGTCAATATTACCTATACTAGGAGAGGCATTTGATATTTAAATATTGACTTTACCACTTACTAAAAATGCATCTACGCTCCTCACAGATGGGTTTTTTAAAACCCAACTCTATATAGATTTGACTTTACTTGTCAAAGCCAAATCATAGGCCTAGGGCACAAACCCATACCTGAAGCATGTAACTAAAATTCAAAACTTACCTTCGGACTGAAAACTTGACTTTCTGGGCAAATTCCCGGTAAGTGGGTGCTTCTTTTCGTTGCCCACTCCCACACTACTCCCAGAACTTCCCTCCAGCTTGGACATGGACTTGCCCCTTTTATGCCTTTGCTGGAACTTCTCAGCCAGGGATTTGTGCCTCTGGAGGTCCACCTTTTTATCGTCGAAATCGATAGTAAAGGCCGTGGGCCGCGGCGATAGGGGCACGGCGGACGTACTGTCTGGGGACGTTTCGGGTTGTTCCTCCATATTTTTTGCAACTGCAGTTCTTTCATGGGTAGATTCGAAGTGCGATTACATTGGCGCAAGAGTTATTGCTGGGCATCAGGTGCGAGTTTTCGAAGGAAATTAATTTTATAAACAATGAGAAAAGGGGGAAATTACGAGTTTAAAACACCACGAAACACAATGCATTTGACAACTAATTTTTTTTACTACCTGAGAAAATGTGTCAATGTCACTGCCCGAGTTGAGCGCCATCTTTCAACTAATAATAAACCAAACAATTGAAAAGCATAGAGAACACGACTTCATCCTTTCTTACTGCAAAATATTGAACAAAGACAATTTTTTTCCAACAAGTTTCCATCTACAAAAGAATTTTTAATTGACAGCTTACCTAACCTCACGTTTTGCCGCTCCATGTTTTGTACTTCAATCCTGCAAGATTTTCAAAGTTTCTTTTCCTAAAAAAAAAATAACTTTTCAGAGCTCCAAAGCACATTTCTCCTTTCAGAAAGCCTTTAGCGAAGATGTCAGACTACGAAATGGACGTATCTCATGACAGTTCTTCGGAAAATGAGGAAGAAGTGGGAAAGGCAGAAGATGATCAGAACATGGACACTCAGAGCTCCAAAACAACCCCCAAAACTGAGGTATATCTGCCTGGAAAACCGCTGGAAGACGGTGAAGAATTGACTTGTGATCCTAGTGCTTATGTTATGTACCATCAAGCTCAGACGAGTGCCCCATGTCTTAGTTTCGATATTATACCTGATAGTTTAGGTAAGTTGACTTGAGGAGCAAATAGGTTTGAACAAAAGCCTGGTATAGAGCATATCAACGTTCTATAAAATCCTATTGTCCTAGGAGTAAATGTTACAATTTATATGTCTTTAGGAGAAAATCGCGAAACATTCCCTATGACTGCATACATTGTGGCAGGCACTCAAGCCCCTCAATCCCATGTAAACAACCTCATTGTAATGAAACTCTCAAACCTCGATAAAACCTCAAAAAATGAGGACAGTGACAATGAAGATGAAGATGAACTGTCAGATGAAGAAGACGAGGCCAATGGTCCTAAAATGGCTGGTGCATTGATCAAGCATCAGGGTTGTGTAAATAGGATCAGGGTATGTTATCGTTCCACTTAAATCACTTAAATTCTCACTATAAAACATTAGTCAACAGTCATAAATAACTCGGTCTTGGCAGCCTCTTGGAGCGAATTAGGAAGGGTGAATATATGGGACCTAACACCTCAACTGCAAGCTGTGAATTCTAGTCAAGTGTTGGCAAAATACAACAAAGACAATAAACAAAATTCATTTACTCCATTATTCATGTTTAACGGTCACACAACTGAAGGTTTTGCTATGGATTGGAGCCCCACAATTTCAGGGGTGTGAAACCACAAATGCAGCACCTTTCCCACAATAACTAATATGTTGTTTTTGCTCAGCTTTTAGCTACAGGAGATTGCCGTAAAGACATTCACCTTTGGAATCCTTCAGAAGGAACCACCTGGAAAGTAGACCAGAGGCCATTGGTTGGTCATGAAGAATCCGTAGAAGACTTGCAATGGTTTGATGTTTTATCTTAAAGAAAAATCTCTGTTTAATTGGTGTATATAGGTCTCCAAATGAGCGAAATGTTTTGGCCAGTTGTTCAGTAGACAAAAGCATCCGCATTTGGGACACCAGGGCGAATCCGAGCAAAGCTTGCATGATCACATGTGAAAGGGCACATGATACCGATGTTAACGTCATCAGTTGGAACAGGAATGAGCCATTCATAGCCAGCGGTTAGTAATTCAGCTTTTTGACATTTAAAACTTTAAATATTTTTCCGATAGGCGGCGACGATGGATTCCTCCATGTATGGGATCTAAGAACGTTTCAGCAAAAGACACCATTGGCCACTTTCAAGCATCATATAGGACCACTGACTACAGTAGAATGGCACCCAACAGACTCGGCAGTTTTCGCTTCAGGAGGCGCTGATAATCAGATAGCTTTATGGGATTTATCTGTAGAAAAAGACTCTGAGACTGAAACAGAAGATATCAAGGTCTGTGTGGGATTTAAAGTGTTCTGTTGCTGATTATTTTGTCTTGCAGGACGTGCCTCCGCAACTGTTATTTATTCATCAGGGACAGAACAATATTAAAGAGCTACATTGGCATCGGCAGTTGCCCGGAGTGATTATTAGCACCGCAGAGAGTGGATTTAATATATTTAGAACCATCAGTGTGTAAATGCATGAAACATTATATTCTAATTGTTTTTTTTTTAAGTCTAACATTTATGCCTAGAACCTAGACCTCTGTAGTCTCTGTGTCTTTACCGTTCTAGAGATCTAAAATTACCTTTCCTGATATGTTTTAAAGGGAAATGCTACACGACACGTTGCAATTTTCTTGATTTAATTTAAGGAAAAATGAAGAGTTAAAAATGTCTGCATTTTATAATTAAAACTCCTGTGGCGGGCTATCATGCAGGAGCGTTGCATCCAAAGGAGTGTTGAAGTTAATGGAAAACATTATCCTTCAATCATAAATATGTACAAAATTTAATCTTATTTTAATGCAATTAAAATCCATATTTCGCGCGACTCATCATCCGATTGTTTTTACTCGTGGCCCACGCGGCCTTATACTCTTGCTCATTGGCCTTGGCCTGCTGTGCCAAATAAGTGATGTGGTGCTTTCTCTTTTTAGTTGGATCTAGAACATCTTCTGGCGCAGCTTTGGGTTGCAATTCTGGATCTAAAACATCCGAAATTTGTGAATTACAGAGATTTTGAAAGGCTATTTTTTTTAAAGATATTTCTGAGATACAAGCTTTCTAAAATTATGAAAAATTTTACTGTATTGATTGTTTTGCCTTGAGCAGCTTATTTGATTTAAATAAAGAAGAAAATGAGTGTTTTACCAGTTAAAGATTTGGTCATCCACAGGTCTTTATCGGGCATTATTTCTTCCTCATTTATATCAATTAATTTAATATTGCCCATGGGTTTTTTCACCTTCCCTATCAGCTCTTTAAAGGCCACATTATTCAAGCCATCATAAGGTTTGTCTGGTTCAGGAGCTGTGGAAAATTCTTCTAAAAGTGAAGGATTAAAAATAAGTAAATTTCTGTAAAAACCAAGTACCTGCAGGAGGTTCCAATTGCAGGAGCACCTGAGTTTTAGGTATTCTCTTTGGAACTTTAGGTCTTCCACACACTTTCTCCCACATCTTATCGTCAAATGTTTCTGGAATCACAATATCTTCACTGTCAGTGTCAGTGTCACTACCACTTTCAGGTTTACTTTGACGTACTGGAGCCATTTTTTTACTAACAGTACCAGTCTTTTTGGTCACCTGAGTAGGAGTTAGAGGTCCTTTAGTACTTTTTTTAGCCACAATATTTGGTACAAACATTGTGCTTGATTTGGGAGCTGCTTGTACTGGTGGCAACATGCCTATAAAGACAACTAAAATAATAATTCTTTAAAGTTTTGCTGTGCATGCATACCTAACAGTCCACTGCCTTTTGCAGAGGCTTTTGCCCGTTTCCTTGCAGGTTCATCATTTTTAAGATCATTGAATTCTGATAATGAAGGAATGGTTATCAAGACTTTTTTCTTTTCTTTTATGTTCTTGACTGTGGGTATGAAGTCCTCAAGCTGATCATTTTCTTCTACTTGAGTAGATGTTTGGGATTTTGCACTAGGCAATTTGGAAAATAAGTTATTAGAAATTGTTGTACTTGACAGCTGGCCACTGGCAGTCTAAAAATTCAATAAGCTACATTTTTTCCAATGGGCCATAGGATGAAATTGCTTGGTACCTCTGCATTAGTAACTTCCATTTCATTGTCAGTGATTTCAGGTTCACTTTCACTGCCATAATCATAGGCAACTAATGCCATGTTTTGCTAATTATGAGAAAGAATTGGGGTCAAGTGATGCAGTGAAATCTATGAAAAAGCAAAAATTAAAATTACAAATGGTCTATGTAATTGTATTAGGTAGTAGTGACATGTATATAACGTTGGAAGTCTTATGTATTCCACCAATACATGCTTAACATTACGATGCTTCTTATGTACTTACTGACCTTTTTTATTATTTTTGATCCTTTGATCTTGGACCCTTTATTTACATACAAAAACATATGAATCTAACCTCACTTTCATGGGAATGTGAATCACAAATATTCTCCCTCTCCTCAAGTACAAAACTTATCACAAAGCAGTTTTTATCGATAGTTTAATCGTTAAACAATAAAATATAAGTGTTTCATAAAGATACGTTAAGGTCAGTTCAAGAACTGATACTAAAGAAATAGGGGAAAGCGATTCATTGAACTTCTTAATGCTCTGAAACTGAACTAAAAAATATACGTGGTGCTGTGTCAATCATATCTTGAAAGCCTGCAGAATCTCTAAATAATGCTCAAGGTAAAATTAGGACATTATGGCAGTTCTTACCGTTTTGTATGTGTTTTAAATGCTTTATTAATAGTTGTTCTAACAATTTAATCTAATTTTCCTAAACATATTGATCGTTTTTCCGTCCTTTCCTTGTCTGGCATTCACAGATCTCTCCATCTCTTTCCAATAATAGTCTGCTATTTTCATTTTATCTTACTCTCATTTGTTTATTAATAAGTTCTTTCATAATCTCTTCTCATTTCTTGGAACAAAATAAGCATATAGAACAAACCGCTTTGTAAACAATGTAAACATTAAGTAATAAATCTTTAAAATCATTTCCGCCTTTTCCCATGCGTTTTATTGTTTTAAGGGAACCGTTAGTTTGGTAACCGGAGGAGCATCAGGGCTTGGCAAGGCCACGGTAGAGCGCCTCGCAGCCCAGGGAGCCCGAGTAGTGCTTTGCGACTTGCCAAAGTCGACAGGAGCTGAAGTGGCCAAAGCCATCGGGAACGACAAAGTCATCTTTGCCCCTGTTAATGTAAGTCTAATAAGCTAATTTAGACTCTAGAGAACTATGTACATATATATACCGCAATCTTGACAAAATAGATAACTAAAGAGGAGGATATTCAGAGCGCTTTGAACTTGACCAAAGAGAAGTTCGGCAAGTTGAATCATGTGGTCAACTGCGCGGGCATTGGCGTGGCCTTTAAGACCTATAATTTCAAGAAAAATAAGCCCCATTTTCTAGAGGATTTCTCTAAAGTCATTCAAGTAAGTTAGAAACATCATCCGAGCCTTTTTTCATTCTCTTTCCTTAGGTGAATACCATAGGCACTTTCAATGTAATAAGACTGGCCGTAGGACTAATAGGGGAAAATGAAAGTGACCCCAACGGGGAAAGGGGGGTAGTCATAAACACCGCCAGCGTCGCAGCCTTCGATGGACAAATGGGCCAAGTAGCGTATGCGGCCAGCAAAGGAGCTCTAGTCAGCATGACTTTACCCATGGCTAGAGATTTAGCCAGTGAGGGAATACGCGTAGTTACCATCGCTCCAGGTTGGCGCTTTCTGGAATTGAACACTTTCTCCCTTAGTTATTAATATTTTTCAGGAATTTTTAAGACTCCTCTCTTATCAGCGCTTCCAGAAAAAGTAATCGCTTTCTTAGAGAAATCGGTTCCCTTTCCCAGTCGCTTAGGAGAGCCTGCAGAGTTTGCCCAAATGGTGCAAGCAGTTATAGAGAATCCTATGTTGAATGGAGAGACTATAAGGCTAGATGGGGCCCTTAGGATGCAGTAGGTAGTTAAACAAGTGAGAACAGAATAAAATAGTATTTTTTTGTTTTAATTGTTTGCTCACTAATAAATAACAATTTTTCTACAAGTTCAAATCAGCAGGCAACAAGTTAATCCCTCAGAACATCCCTTCCGACCTAAGGACAGACTGGAAGGGCAGTTTGTCTGGCAGTTATTATGCAACTGATTGCAATTAGCGTTACCTAATTCAACTGCAACATACATGTTCCTCAGCATGTAAATGAGCAACGAAAATCTTCTTACTTTCAGTACAACAGATTGCCCCTTTAGACCTCTGAAAGTTGCATAGTCCCCTTAAATCTTCTCCAACTTCACCGGAGCATTCGTTCTCCAATACACACAAGCCCTTGCGTGCGGTGCATGGTTCCTCTGCGTAAAAATTGGATTCTGTATGATGAAAAGTCTCCTGTAAATTTAAATTATTCGGTGTACATTTCAATGGCAAACCTAATTTAGAGCTGAAGGCTTCTCCAGCGAGGAGCGCTGTTAAAACGCAGAGATGAGCTACACAGTTACGATTCGTGATCATAGCTGCACAAATATGGTTGTTTAATGACTCTGATTTTGATTCTGATTGTTTATTTATAGGCGGAATGTTACAATAGGCAATGAATAATGTATAATGTTTATCGTGCATTTTGATGGGTTTGTGAATAATTTTCTGCTATGTTAATTCTCAAGGTTCGTCCAATTTGTACCCTACTTACTCCTTAATAGCAATTCTTTTGACACCGTCTGAAAACCCCTATGTTTGCCAAGAATCATTGTCAAAGTTGGATTATTAGACCTAACCTTACTATTTTGGTTTTATATTTATTTACCCAACGAAACAATTACTGACCAAAAATTTGGATTTTTGCTAATTTTGCCCATAATTCCCACTTTGCTACTGCATATTCGACTAAATAACAATGTGGTTTGAATGTTTGCCGAGTTTCGGTATCATTGTAGTGGCCATGGCTCTTCCTCACGCTTCAGCTTATGTAATCAACAAACTGGTAAGATTATTTTAAATAGTTCCCGATCTTGACCTACACACAGCCTTAAGACTCATTCGAACACAAGTGAACTTGATGAAGTAACACAAAAATCTAAATTTTTCTCTTCAGTACATCCATTATTTTCCCATTTACATTCACCATCTTTCATAGAAGCCCAAATTCCCCTTCAAGTGTTTGTTAACTGTTTTAATGCCATAGGTAGCTGGAAATATGTATAGAAGGGCTACAGACAGTCAACACTTAAGATTGCAATACCTGCGAGATCAGAGGCTAACTGGAGGAGATCCATATAAAATGGTGGGTTTAGAAGGAATTCCGGATGCATAACAATCTTGAATTTTCCTTTATAAATAATTTTATTGTTTATTTGTTGCATTATACTTTGATGTAGTAGGATAGAGTTTAAGAGTAAGCCAATACATCAATTTAGCAATTAAAACCTGTAGGCTTGAAATTGCATTGATTGTCTTGAGTGCCAATTATTTAGACTTTGTCCCAGTTCCAGTTATTGCAGGCATCTAAAATTCACCTTTAATTCTTCACCGATCGTCGGAAAAAATTCACAAACTCTTGAAAAACTTTAAAATTTATTTTCAGTACATAAACTAAACACTGAAACTGTGCTCTCAGCAACAACTCTTTGTACATCCACAAATTGTAAATTATTAATTGGTATGTTGCGCTTTAAATCTCCTTTGGGTTAGTTCTACTGAATTTGCACCCCAAAATTTGTAGACCCTAAACTGACAATAAAGAAATATTTATTTCAAAATAACTTCACATTTCACTGTCAAATGTGATGTTGCTGTAAGTCACCCCAAAGATCAGGCCAGGACCCCTATCATTGTGTATCTTAATATGAATACCATTGGCCCCTCCTACTAATTTTGACTCTAATAGTCGAAAGTAGTTTTATCTGAAGGTGTAGATAGGTACTGAAAATTGTTATGTAATTAATATTTTGAGTGGGGTTGAATATAGATATTTCGCATAGAGAGAGAATACATATGAATATGTGAGTCAGCTTAATCAAGGTTTATTATCAGTTAGATCATGAGACTTTCATAAGATTCCTTATTTAGCTAACAGAGTTTATTAATCATTGTTAAGAACCTTTTCTTCGCCAAGTTGTGAAGAACTCTTTCTTCACCATGTTGTTAAGAATGTTAAACTCCTTTGTAAAGAAAAAATCTTATAAAAATTTACACGTTTCCCTATGAAAAGTAGTGCTCGAAAGTTTCAGGGGGAAATAAGGAAGGATTTATAGTCATCTCCTGAGTTTTATATTACTTTGGCTGACTATCCGCCAGATAATGCGGTAAATGGTCTCCTTGAAGTGTTATAAATTTCCAAACTGGGCAAAACAAGCAGTAATATGAATGAACCGCGATTTTGTTAGTAAAAAATAAGTTTCAATTATTTCATACTGATTTATAAATAATTTAATTGTGTATAATTTAAAATTCGTATCTTTTATGCGCCATGCTTTTCCGACAGAGGGCGCCATCTAAGGTTAGGTCAATTCCTAACCTAAGATTTATTTTTTGACAACGACCGTTGACATTCAATGTTTTGTTGACATCCTAAAATTAATTGAGATTAGCGTTGTAGGCCAATGATTCAATTTATTTAAATTATACTCCTGGAATGTACATTTTAATCGGTAAAAATCACCAATAAACTTCTAAATATTATCTTCATTTACCTATCTCTCGATTAACTGCGTGTAAAACACTTGATACGACCAATGACTTTTCGCCCTTTTCCAAGCAAAATGTTCATAGTTTCGTCTAAGATATGGATGATTTTCCTGATATCCATATCCTCGGCTAAAATCCACCAGCTCAAGACCACAGTAAGTATCTCCACCAATAGAATTTCAATGCCACAGAAAAACTTTTCAATAGAATGATGCACGGAAATACATTGGTATTAGCACTTTTGGATTCCTGCAAGGGGGCACCTTGGAGGTCAACCTATACAATTTCCATGCCTTTCCAGAGAATGAAAGTGCTTTGGTAGGTTAAAGCTTTAGGTGTAATTTCGCATTGACAAGTCTTTGTAGTTTGGATTCACTTTGGATCGGACAATAAATGATGGTATGAATCCATATTTCGACAGTCGCCAAGACAAGTGTATCCTCGAAAAAGATATCAATTCTACTAATGGTAATGAAAAGATTATAGTTTTGGTTTTGGATTTAAAGAACGATAGATTTCGAGTTAAATGTGCTGAACGTCAGCCAGCTGATGCTATCCACATTTACAAGAGTATGACAGAAAAGAAAACCTTATCTTCTGAGAATGCTTGCAAAGATATTAACTTTGATATTGATCGCCGTAAAGTGGGAGGCAGGACCTTCTACAATGCCTCTGTAAGTTTTTTAAAGAAGCATTCATCTTGAATTTATTTATAAGTAAATTTTTAGTTTGTAATGGCTGTGGAAACTCTGAAAGAAGAAGGTCTTTATAACTTATTTTTTCACAATTGCCCTAATTACAATCCAAGCACTGAAACAACTCTAAATTTTGAGATTAAAATAGTTGAGCAGAATGTTAACAGTTTTCTATCAGCAGGAGAGATGCCCTTGCCTGCCCTCTATATCACAATGGCCCTCCTCTTCTTCTTATCTGGAATGTTTTGGGTGTTTCTCTTGAAACAATCCAAACACCCAGTTTTTAAAATCCACTACATGATGTCTGTGTTAGTGTTCCTTAAGGCAATATCTCTAGCTTTTCATGGGGTCAACTATTACTACATAGAACAGCTAGGGTTTCATCTTACTACATGGGCAATACTGTTCTACGTGGCCCACTTACTCAAAGGGGCTTTATTGTTTGTTGTGCTGGTACTAGTGGGTACTGGCTGGACTTTTATCAAGCACGTACTAACCCCTAAAGACAAGAAGTTGTTTATGGTGGTAATTCCCCTTCAAGTGCTGGCTAATATTGCCCAGATTATCTTGGAGGAGAGCGAGAAGGGAGACCGGGAGTATTTGGCCTGGAAAAATGTTGTTATATTGGTGGATTTGCTTTGCTGTGGCTGTATTTTGTTTCCAGTTGTTTGGTCTATAAGACATTTGCAGGTAAGAGGGAAAACACAGGAGGAATATTCCTTTCAGAACTGTCTGCGCTCACGGTAATTTTCAGGAGGCATCGCAAACTGACGGCAAAGCCGTAATAAATCTACGCAAATTGCGTCTCTTCCGGCACTTTTATGTAATGGTAGTCTCTTATATTTACTCCACACGCATTATAGTGTACCTGCTCAAAATCACAGTGCCTTTCCAATACGACTGGCTGCATGAAATGTTCAGGGAAATGGCTACTTATGTATTTTTCGTGCTCACCGCCTACAAGTTCAGACCGGCGTCACAGAATCCCTATTTCTCCTTGAGCGACGAGGAAGATGATGATGTGAATGAAGTGTAAGTCCCGGTAGGTAGATGCAAAAGGTGTCTTTGGTGATTTTGCCATTAAAGGTTGACCAAGTCCGGGGTTACTGAAGGGCTGAAAAAGGTCAATTCTCCGTTGGTAAAAATCCCTGTTCATAAGACTATAACTGAAGTGAGTGAGGAGGAAAAAGATGCTCTATTGAAGAACGAAGGAAGCCACGATTATGATTGAATTAATACGTATTAATGTGTTTTCTGTGATAGTGCGAGAGGCTGAGCAGTGATTTAGCCCTTAAAGTTCTTGGATCAGTTAGTTAGCAAAACCCATTTGTTTTTATTCTTAGTCCTTTTAGTTTCCTTGACAATGGCGAAGGCGCTTATAGATTTTTTATTAATTGATCTCGCAACACTAATAATCCAGCCAATAAGGGAAGCTCAAAATGCTTTAAAACTGTTTTTATAATAATAAATTTGTCTTCAAATATGTGATATTTTTGTTTTCTTTTGTACTTGGATAAAAATAACGGAGAATGGCAACGTATTGTCGTTCTTTTATTGATCTAATTCTACATGAGAAGGTGATCTATGCTGTTGTGGTGAAGAAAGCAACGTTGCCAAGTGAACTTTTTATCTGAATTTTGGTGAAAATTAAATTCAATATTGATTTCATCTACGATAAAGTTTATTGATCCATTACCATGACAACAACATTGAACTTCTGAAATTGTATAATCTATTTTTATTTAATTAATAATTCTTTACATTCAATGCAAAATTGCAAAAGGTAAGAAACGACGTGATGGTTTATCAGTACACCTATTATTTCAGCCTTAGTTATTATGACTATTTACATATTAAACTAGCCTAATTACGTTTAAGTAGCTATACAGCTATTTTAATTTAACTTTAATTAACTATTCTCAAGTTGAGTTTGGCGAAACGGATCAACAGCTCATCAGATGTAACTGCAATCAATTTTGCCACACTAATCTGAGTCAATGAAAATCTCGTAAGTATTTGATCCACCATTTTATTATTACACAGGGGTGATTTCTGAGCTAGACGACCCCTTCTGTCACACACTCTTGGGTGTGGTAGTGTGCGTAATAGTAGTGGTAGGAGCAGGCGCACCCTTCTTTTGTCCTCGCGCAGGAGTGATGTCCCCTATGTTCAGCGTTCTTAACAAGGTATTGCGGAAGTCCTCAGAAAAAAGGCAGTAGATGTAGAATGTTATGGAGTAGTTGGCTACTTCTAGAAGATTGGCTATTGCTCTAAATACCTGAGTTTTCTTTTAGTTACTAGGTGGGTGAATTAGTACTTTTCTTACCTGGTAGGGGTACTTCATGAGATTGTCGTCTGATAGGGTGACGTTGAGGATCACCATAGGAGTGACGCAGACCAGGAATAAAATGCTTGTTGAGCCTAAGAGTAACACCAGTCGGCGTTCTTCCGCAAACTTCCTGGGGTCCTCCTCACCAGATGTAGTCCTGCTCAATGTCATTTTCCTCCTCTTTTCACAGGATCTCCTACAAATGTTCCTTATTTTACATACATTATTCGAAAGTGTCCTCACCTATAGACTATTAGAATTCTAAGGTTCAGGGCTGCCAGCAGAACCACTGGAACCACCTTAAAAATCACTTCTAACACTATTTTGTAGACACTATATGCTGGATGGGTAATGTAAGCGGTGTTTTCGGTTCGTTGGTAGATCAATTCTCCATCAGGCGTCAATCTACATGTCCTGACGTAGCTCCGGAACATTGCAGGAATGTAGAGAATGAAGGTGAGAATGGGAATGAGGGTCACCGCTCTGATGGGAGAGCCCAGGATTGGGCGGGCGTGCCCTGGGTGGCATACGCTCACGTATCGTTCAAGGGTAAGGGCTAGGAGCATCATTACTCCCACGCCCAGGCAACCATTACCTTGTTAAAAGAATGTGCGTTATTGAATAGGTAGGTATTTAATCAATCTTATGTACCCAAAAATAGTTCCAAATGCGCGAAATAATGGGCAGGAATTGGATTTTTCCAATGTCCGTGCTCTCGATGAACAAGCACTCTCCAAGCAAAAGGCAATGCGAAGAGAATGGCTAATAGAGCTGCGGCTGAATATCCTGTAATAAACACGAGCCACTGAGCTTAGTGTGTTAAGTGAAATCAAAAGCAAAGTTTATTTTCATAAAATGATCGTAATGAACAGGAAATCACTTTCAGTGGGTGATTTTCGCCGAAAATTAGAGGCTATAAAATTCACCCAAAGTGCGCTTTTACAGACACTTTATTATTCTCACGATCTTTTCGGGTTTTGGGAAGTTTGCCGCAATAGGCCAGACAAAAACGCAAGAGTTTATTGTACCAATATATGTTTCGTAAAGACGACACCCCTTATTTACATTATTCCAAAACCAGCTGGCAAAGCTTTGTCACAAACTTATCATTATCCAAATTTATTTACCAAATTTCGAGCTTTACACATAAGTTTTGCCATTTATTTGCATACGATTATTGACGTGGCCCTGTAGCGGATACATCGGCAATGTAGAGTTGTTTCACCGGGCATATAAGATTAAATTTAGAAAATGATATAAGAATTTATTTTGGATTTGCATTTCGCCCCGTAATTGGGCGATTTAGTCATGATCGTAGCGCCAGCGAGTGCAGATCACCGAAATAGTATGGCCAAGGCGGTTTTTGTGCTTGGGTAAGTAAGTTTGTGTCTAATAGAAATATGGGTGTTGTGGCATCTAAATTCTTTCAAAGAGGCAGGGAAAATGTTCTAAAAACAATTCGGGACACCGCTATTAAATTTTTTTAGGTTTCATGAACTTATGCACTAAGCTGTCCGCCATTTGGTCCAGATTCATGCAACCTGAATTTTTTTCAGAATGATAAAATACTCCTAATTATCAAAATTTCCCATTGTAAATTCTTCTCACCCCTCCAAACTGAGCCCTTACAAACAAAATCTTTTTCCGCAGCTTATCGCTGTTAAGCAGCGCATCTGGTTCGTTCCTTTACGGTCAGCCCTGTAGCGAACGCAATACGGCATATTTGTACCCATTCAACTGGATAATCCCCGTAAACGAAACAAATTGCGTGGACATAACGAAAACCAACTCTCTTGATCCAGAGAAAAATAGCGCGTTCTTCGAGCGAATCCGGAAAGCGGACACTTTATACGCTGATCACATGAATCTATCCAAATTCCCGTCTGCGGTGGTGTTCTCCCTACCCAACCTGGAAATGCTGGATTTATCTGGAAACTTCATAAGGAGATTGCCGTATAAAATGCAGAAGATCGCTCCGGCAATTTCTAAGCTGTTGATGCCGGAAAACGCGGTTGCGATGTCGAGAAAGCGACCGCTGTTCAAGTCCGCCTCCATTAAACTGCTAATGTTAAGCAAGAACAGGATAGGGAACATTTACCCGATAACGTTCTCGAAAATGCCCCATCTGGAAATCCTATATCTGGACGGTAATAGGTTGAAGCACGTTAACGCCGATATGTTCCTGCAGTTGCCGAGATTGGCGTATTTACATTTGGGAGCCAACGCCATCGAGGAGATCCCCCCTAAAAGCCTGATGCCTCCGCTGTTGAGGTTTTACATTGTTAAGAACCAGAGACAGGTGATTAAGTGAGCCTTAATTTTTCGCATCCCCGTGTTGTTAGTATGTAGATTTTATTGGATAAGTTTCTGTATATGATAATAAAGCTGTGGTGCAATAGAATTAGGGAATTTTAAGGTCATTGGTTTCGCCCATAATGGCTCAACGCGATGCTCTAGGTCTTAATTAATTAACAGAAAACAAGCGTTCTCTGAACTTCGAACAGATTTTGCAAATTATTTTTAGTATGTCTGGTTGCCTACCCTTTGTCGTTCGTCAAAAGTGTTTCATAGATTCTCTTATCGATCAAAGTGACGTCAGATGGAAGGATACAGTGGGGGAAATTCCCGTTTTGCAGGACGCCGACGAATTGTATATTGAGAGGATGATTATGCGTTTCTTAATTTTTATTATTTTTACTTAGTTTCTTTAGTTATTTCGTTGAATTTGTGTATGCCGACGTTCTAAGGCTTCAGTTTGTAATCAACGAAATTTATGTATTAAATTTAAGTTTATAAATTATTTTACGATATTTTACCCCACTGGTTTGTCCCTTATAATATCGGCGTCCAGTTTATCAAACTTTAAGTGCCGGTATCTCGAGAATTCGTAGAAAAATGCCTTCAAAAATAGCTCAAATGAATCCCGTCGACGAGCTCTATAAGCTTCCGGTCACAACACCTACACAGGCGCGAAAGCTGGCAAGACATCGTTTTTACCAAGAACTCTCAGCACAAAACTCTACGTTATACCAATTTCTGATTAATCAGGGCTTTACAGTTACTTTCCGCAAACAGAAAATCCAATAAAAAGCCTTTTTGCCCGGAGAGGTGCTTTAGGCAATCCTTTTGCTGCGATCCCTAAAATATCGTTATCGTGGAAGATGTGAGAGAGCATGTCCTTTGAATTGTCAGCCCTATATATTATACAAGAAATGGTCCCCATCCAAGACAATAGTAATGTCGTTTAGTTTATGGGAATTGAGAAAGACGTGCCCTCTAAGTGCTATTCTCAAGACGTAAATACTCCCTGTAAGGCCTCATGTAAATTTCATAATCCACTTGCGTAGGTATGCCGAAGTGTCTCTGCGTTAACAATGCAAAAGGGGGTTTTAAAGGGATAAATTACCTTTTTTAGTCTTCCGTAAACAACCCGCTGGAGAAATTTGTTATCTCCATCATAACATCGTGCATTTTTCTTTAAACAAAAATGATTTTGGCTTAAAGGGAGGGACGATTGTTTCTTATCTCTGCGAGCACGAATGTATCCAATTTCAATGCCGTCGGGAATATTAAATCGGCTTTTTCCTAAATAGTGATGTCATGCAATATTTCTTCATTAAGACCCGTGTCCACAGTGCGTCAAGCAGTTCCATTAAAATAATTTGTTCTTTATAGTTTCTGTCGCTTTGGGAGCAATTGCGTAACAAGATCATTATCATATATATGTACATATAACTCCTAAAAGAATGCTACCGCCATACCTGTTTGCCATCACAGCAGTAACAAATCAAAATGATGTGCGATGATCCTTCGACGCGGAATACCACAAGTGTAGTATACTTGTGGTATACTGTATAGGAATTGGACGTGGATCTGGAAAACTAGAACTATTTGGCCAAGACCATGGAACGACAGAACTCGAAAAGCGTCATTCTAGCCTTCCAGAGGATGGTAGACATTAGAGCGATTGCAAGGATGAGTGAGGCTTCAAAACTTTGAAGTAGTTAATCAAGATCAACTTCCAACAGATTCATTCGCCATTCTGTCACCAAGAACCTTGGAGAAAATTCCAGTAATTCTATGTTGGATTAGACCTCTAGTTTCTGAAGCATTGCAAGGCTGCAGAAAGTTTATGAGGCCACTTTGAAGGCTTTGGCAAATGTCAAGGATCGAAGGTTGTAAATGCGTTTATTGTAAAACTCTTGGCCTTCATATATCTGACACTTTCAAATTATAGTGTAAAACCAACACGAGGTTAGGGAAACAATTTAAGTTCTTTTAACCTTCGGGGATTATTAAAGGGTTAAAGATCAAGTGCAAGTGTGGGGCAAATAAAGTAGTATATAGAGAAGGTGAATTCGAAGAAGCCTATATAACTTTCTTTTAAGCCTTCAAGAACTACGATCAGGCGGGCAGACCCCGTCACCTAAACTACCTCAAGTACATCACATTGGACAGTATGTTAATAAAGAGCGCAATCAATTCGTTCGATTCTCAGGAAGCAAAGCCCTATGCTAACCATCCCGAAATCAAGGCTCTTACTTTGTTGATGAACGCAGTTCGAAACAACAAAATAGGGGAGTTATTTCCGAGAAAAACAAGGTTAGTGTGGATTCTGTACACAATAAGGATGTGAATTCAGTTAAGGGATTAAGGGGAGTATCTTTTTTTTTTGGGGTTCCAAATGGGAGAGCATTTTTAGATCTTGATAGAGTGGCAAATTAATCAAGTCTCTCTTCAGAAAGAAAGTTTAAGCAACAATAAACTCTCCTTGATTTTCATTTTAAAATGGCGAAATGATGGATGAAGGAGTCGTTAAGAGCAGACCCATTTATATGGGAACATTTAGAGCAGCTGTTTAAGTGTGACTGCGGAAACGCCCTCGTCAGCCTGATAAAGTCCTACAAAAATGTGCGGATATCTTTTCCAAGCGAACAATTGGGAATTGAGGAGGAGGTGATGGAAAACTTGCTGATTTCCTTCGTCCTGGACGACGGCATCAAGGGAAGAATCGACCAAATTAATGGAATGCTGAGGATGTCGGAGGGCGTGCAAGATTCCCGGTTTAAGAACGTTGAAAAGTAGACGAAAAGTCTGTGCAATATGTTCGCCTCTATTTGTTTTTGATTTGTTTGTGCTGTTGAGCGAAACTTCCGTTTGTTCCGGTGTTGCACACAAATAACGGTTTCCAGATTATCAGAAGGGGGATCTTTTTGGGTCAACTTTTGGGGTAAAAAAAAAGCATCCAGTGAATACAAATACTTCAATAAGGGGGCAAAGCAAAGTTTACTTATTCTGTTGAATGGGGAGTCTCGGACGACTTTGCTTAATTTAATTTCAAGTGCAAACTCCTGTGCAAAAAGCTCTATTGTCCGCGAGACGGGAAGTTCGGCAAATTGTTTTTTCTGAGCAGATCTAGCTCTTATAATGTTCATTCACAGGTATCACAGGAAACAACGCAATCAGAGCCATCAAATGTTCCTATAAAAGTATTTTTGTTCTGGGTGATTTATTGTTCCATGTGACCCACTTATCGCACAACCTCAGTTTTATCGCAGAGACGTAAAATATATTGTTATAGAAGTTCAGTAAACTTGAAGTTATTCTCATATAAATTTTACATATCGTTGGAGGCCAGTAACATGTACTTAACGCGTTGATGTTACGTGTAAGTTATAACTTACCACGCATGTAAATATAAGCAGTTCCCCTCATGTTCTTCCTGGTGAGTACCACCAGATTGAAGATGTTACCTACGATTCCTAGGAGGCATATCGACGGCAGGGCCACTCCATATGAGTACCTCCTTAAGAGCTCTGTGCGGGGGTCCTCAGAGGCTGCTATCGCGTCTGGAAAAGTAAATATTTGTTTCACGTCATAGAGTTTAAAGAATCCCGCAACGTAAATTTCCAAATTTAAAAATTTACGATATTTTCTTCTCATTTCCCGAAAGTTTCATGTCATAACTTCACCGACGAGCAAACATACCCGCGAACTTCCCGAAAACCCACGTAAACAAGAAAAATACCCCACTTTTCATTATGTTTCCCGAGTCTTGCAATTTTGCCTTTCAAATGGAATGGGGGCTAACTCTTTGAAACCCAATGGAGCGGCGTTTATGAATGGAGCTCTAATTGTGCGTTTGGCAGGGCAACCGAACCCCTCGTCAATATTCTGCTCCACTAGCGACTGCTAGACGGCGAGTTATTAACTATGAAAGGAATCTAAGAACTAACGAAGAGGCTATTGTTGGGGGTAATTATTTTACCTGCAAGGGTCAAGGAGTATTTGCATTTAGTCCTTCGGAGAGGGGAACTTACCTAAAATGTTGACCGGGAGGGAAGAGAGGTTGTTCCAGACGCATGGGGCGCAGCTGGAAGAAGAGTTGCTGGGGCACGGCCAGGTGTCTGAGGTGTCGCCAGAATACAACATGGACATAGTGGGTGGGTTGGAATCAGTGTCGCAACGATAGATGCATTGTTGATCGAGATCTTCGAACCTGGAAACACACATTTGTCACGCATGGTGCACATTTTTTACATTTTCTCTCGTCAGGAAAATCTGTCACGTATGATCTTCCAAGGAGGGATGCAACAAAGTTCCAGGGAATTGTCGCACATCATGACAGATTTCCCGAAACAAATTGACAGATACAACTAAAATGGCGGCCGGAGTCATGTTGTTGCACTCAATACTCCATTGAGGATTTAAAAAATCTTCCCGCCCCCTTGCAACCACAAGAGAAAGACAGAAACTTGACAGGTCTACTCGTCCTTCATATTTGTTGTTTGCATTTCGCCCCCTTAGACAATTAAAACCGTGAATTATGCTCGGCGGACAATATTGGCGAGTCTGATCATTCCAGATGTCCACGCCAAGGACGACAAAATGATCGACTTTTCCCTGATGTGCACAATATTTTGATTTGAGATGATACATACGTTTATTCAGGTAAAAAATGTATGGTGCGTACACAAAAGGCGGGCAAAAAACGTAGGTGGATTTTGTCACAGTGATAGATTGCTTCCCCAAGTTCTACTTTGGGATCCGGAGTTATCCAACGGCACCCTTCGGTCTCTCCCCGCATTTCATGCAGCAAAACAGTCCAGAAACTGAAGAGAAGTCATAAATCGGGCTTTTGTCAGATGGAACATATTTCTTTTAAAAAACACGTTTCAGCCACGAAAATAAATAATGGTTGCCTCTATCTAAATGCAAAAGCTATAAATCTACTATTTAGCACCCGTCGCCTCTTTGTGCCATTCGGAAACCAACCAGAGAATTTAGTACCGGACAGGTTTTATGACATCTATCAGGTTTCCAGCCATCCAGACGAAATTCCCGGCCCATGCGGGGATTTGGATTTATGTATTCGTCACGTTATCCGAACGCCTCATTAGGCATCGTTTACAATCCCCCCGGAAATGATAAATTAGACTTGAAAAAGTTCTCTGAGGAATAAGCTGTTTAGAATGAGCGCATCTTATGTTCAGGCGTTAAAAGCAGAGAATGGGTTGGTTCTAGATCATCCCAAGAAGGAGAGTCATTGAGCAGTCTATGCACAGGCACGTATTAGTCACCACTCAATCGTTATTTTGTGGCTGACTTCCTGTTATAGAAGAGTCTGTTGACAAAATGGCGGGCGCAAACCACCGTAAGGAACAAATCTAATAACGCAAAGCGGGGAAAATCATATAAGTAAACCTTACTCATCTTATCTCTATTTGTGATTACATAGACCTATGACGAAGATATACAATAGAGCCTAATGACGATAATTGACGTTCTAATTCTGGCCGGCTTTACGAGCTTTTAATAACCGATAGCAAACAACATCAAATAATCCGCTGCTCCAATTCGGAACGCTGCCTTTTATGCGATTCAATTTGCTTTTCTCTTTTATTCGGGGATTATTTTTATATTGTTATTGAGCCAGGGAGATTACAGTTTGAGTATGGCCTAGTATATCGAAAGCAAAAGTTTTAGCAGCAGTAAATTCAGATTTGGGGTGATAAAAAATCGGGTTGTTTATGCATAAAACATTAGCGTTGACGCGATACGAGTCGATATGCAGAAACACGGGGGAGATAAAGGAGGATTTTTTTCAGACTCTACGGTGCCAGAGCATGCCAAATAATATTCTCTTGAGACTTCACGTTCCTGTAGCCTTCATCGCCAATTGAGCCTTCACATCCTGTAGCGCATGAACGAGGGAAGTTGCGGGTGCGTTGCCGTGTACATGTACAATTTAATAAAAATACTTCGGTAAGTCGCTCCGTTTAATTTTAAGGTGTAGAGCACCATATGGCACATTATGTAAAGCGTTGTACGTAACAGCGAGTTTTTTAAAATTAACTTTGATAAATTGACGCTAGTGTCATCTATGACACTCTTGGTAAGGTATTAACATTAGGGCGCGCTTACGTCAAGAATGTAGAGAATAAGTGACTTTCTAAACCTCCGCTTCAGTTACAAGTTAGTTATCATACCAACCAATTATTCTCAGACTTGGAAGAAAACCAAAACCTGTTAGCACGGATGTTTCTTCCACGGGAAGATTAATTGTAATTTCTTGGAGCCCCTTTCTCTTGTGCGTGGCTACCTCCGATCTAATAATCCCCGAGTCATTAATCTCCTTCATTTGGGATTGTTATTCCTAAAAAATTAATGCAGCTGAAAGTAATGGAGATTTTCCTTTCGGCAATAAAAGCACGAAACTTGTATGAACAGGAGAACTCGTCCTCAGCGAATGGTTTATAAAGAGTTTTTGGAAGCTCAACCTTAAAAGCACATTTATTCTCTAAAATTCAAGATAATTCCCACTTACCCAAACCAGAAAAACCTCCACCCCTCTATTCTCTCTGATTGTTTTTGTTCGCGCGAAACTTCCGAAAATTTTAAAACTCCCGTCAGGGCCCTGATCGCAGCCCTCTCAACGCGGACTGTTGTTGCGGGACAACTGATGCGGGAGTTGAAAGCCCCGAAAACTCAAAATCTCTTCTCAACTCTTGGAGTAGCATGACGCGCAGGCGCGTCTCCACTAGAAGTTTCGGAAGTTGTTCGCGCGATCTATTCCATAAAAAGTTATAGGTATAAGAAACCCGATTGATATTGTTTTACGACAGATTTGATTGATTCATTGGCCCCGGCTGCTTTTGCTTGATTGATTGTCTATGTACTGGACATGAAATTATAATGCGGGCTTTGGGTTTGATGGAACTATGTGTTTTACGGGGAATGGGTCGATATTGTAAGGACGTGTCTTGATTGTCGATTAGGGTGATGTGTGCATCTGATGATAGTCAAGCAGGTTAATTCGTTAGAGTGACGTCAGGAAGTAAGTGTGCCAATAGTGCCAGTAGTGCGTTAGTGTGTCAGATAAGAATCAATTATAAATGAGCCATCAAAAAAATATATGAAAAATCGATAAAACATCTAATTATGTATCAGTAATCTTGGTGACTCATAGCTATGGAAGACACCATGCTTTGTTTCCAGTAAGTATAGCGTATTTTTGACAGTAAAGGCTGAGATGTCATTTCCCGAAGATGGCGGTCGAACTTGTAAAAATTTAATTAGATCAGCGAAGTAAATCGAAAAAAGCCTGTTTTAAGGCCCTTTTAGCTTTTTAAACTGTACAATAATCAAATTTTAGACTTTACAGTGTTGGAAAATTGTGGGGGTGGCAGCTTCAGACGCTGGTCCGCCAGGATAAGTGTTCAATTCGGCCAGCGTTCAAATTCGAATCGACACCCTTGGAGCTCCTTGAAAGCTTCCAGGTACGTTCCTCACTTAGATCAATTACTATTTCTTCAATTTCCCCTCGTTACCACTAGTATATTATTGGCCCCTTTTAGGCTTTCATGAGCGTTATCCAGCTTTTTCGTTACTCTCCGCTGCTTCTGTGGTTGACTCAGCTCCTTGTTGATCATAATCCTACAATTTCGTATAATCCAGACCCTTTGTACCCAATGTCAAGGCAAAAAACATTTTTTTAAGACCACGATGTTAATTGAATTTTCCATCGCTTGTAACATTGCGCCGTTCCGGCAGATTTATGGGCGTTTTTTTGCGGTTCCTTCGCCCTGCAATCTGACCCTTAAACATTACGTGTCGACAATGAATTACAGCTGTTCGGAGTTAACTGACCAGAACGAAATTAATTTTATTATCCGATACGGCGCTTAAAAAAGGTCACTGCTACCGGGGCATAAACTATTGGCACCAGGATTTCCACTTAAAGAAATCGCCCGGTTTTCATGTGTTATTCCTCACATGTTACGGAAATTCCGTGAAGTGTTAACGCTTGTTATCCACGTGACGCGATAATAAAAATGGGAGCGACGCAGTTTGATTAGCCGCAGGACATAACGTCGGACTTTGCAGCCTTTAATGGAAAATATCGGGCATTCCTGGCCTCTCAACTGGGAAGCCAATTTCTTATTAGTCTATGCTAAAGTGTCTGAGTGGAAGCTGACGTTTTCCAATTGGATAGATAATTGGATAATAGTTTGCGGTAGTGGAGCCAGCTCTGCAGGAATTCATACGGCGAGGGAAACTGCAGTGGGGGATGTTATGGAGTGTCTCCCCTATGAATGATCCGTTTTCCCGTGTTTTTGACGTTGGTTTAAGCGCATTCATGTCACATATGGTAAAGCCAAACCGAGCAATTCATTTCCTCGAGAAAAAAGTAACGCGAATCTTTCCAGAGTCATACTCGGCCACAAAAGAAAATTCACTTTCGCTTGCTGGCTTTCTCCCGGAAAATGCCCTTAATCTCATTTAAAACAAGACTGAATGAGAAATGGGATTAATTTATTTATCGCGATTAGTTTGCCTTAGAATTTTCGATCGTTGAACCGCAGAGCTGACAGCAATTACAATTCATAAAGTCACCTAGTTTGTTGACCCGCAATGCCGAAAGCTAATCGAATAAAAAGTCCTCGGCATTACCTGGCAGAGCACGATAAAAGCAGCAGCTTGGACTGGGCATTACTCGAGTAATCTAGGGTAGCATAAAAAACCGCCTTTTTTCCTGGTTGTAACCGAAATAGCTCCATTTATCGCAGTTAATGATCCGCAAACCCGTACATAAAATTGGCCAGAAAGAGAGGAGCCACAAACATGTCTCTTTTAATAAATTAAGTTCCAGAAACCAAGGAAAACAATGGGAAATTAATAGGGAAGAGAGCGGTTTTATGCCCCTTTTTTAAAGGCGGGAAAGAGATGTACATACAGGGTGTAGCAAATCAACGTGGAGATATTTTAGGGAGTGACAGTGCTCTGCAAAATAATTTTTAAAAATCTAACAGGGCCATGGTGAAAAACGCACCGTTTTCAAGGTTTTCAAGGTGGTAAAGTTACGCGATAAACGTGAGAAAAACGCAAAATATGAGAAAAAATGCGGAACTTTGCTACCTTTTATGTCGAATATGGTACGTTAGGACCATTGCAACCAACCACGGGACTATTGGCATTTTTTAAATCGTTTGCAGAGTACTATCGCTCCCTGAAATATCTCCATAATAATGTCACACCCTATATTATGACAAAAGGGCTCCATGATGTGCGCGAAATGCTCTAGCAATGTTGCAAGGGGGTGATACAGTCCCTCAGTACCTTTGCGATGCGGGTCGTTTTGCTAAACCTAAAATATGCGATGATTTCAGCAGGATGTAAACCACCTTTGTTGGGGTTTTGTGGATCTCATTCAAGACCATTTTCACATTTGCTCAATTGTCCCATTAAAGATTGCGTGGTAGTCAGTTACTCGCCTCATCAGATTTAAATTGAGCCTCTATAAGTAAACAGAATTAGATGCTTCCAAAACCGATTCAAGCACTCACAACCTTCATCACTTTGCTTAAGAAAGCAGTTCGGGCTAAAATTCCCCGGTAAATATTTGCGAATTTCGAATTAGAAATGGGAAATCAACGATGAAACTAAATGATTTCTAAAGGCCCAGAAATCAACATGGGGTTGAGCCACGTCAACGATTTTTTGCAGTTTTCAAAATTCGCTAAAGCGAGTTGGTCTTCGCTGGTAAGTTAAGCGCCTTGAAAAGCACGAGAACAAGAGGGAGAGAGAGAGAGAGAGAGTGGAAAATTTAGCATTAAAAGAGATTAAATATCCAGTTGATTCTGTAAATTCAGATTTTTGTCCTTTCCGAGTCTAATTTAAATCCCAGATAAAGGGATCAATTTCTTTTCTCCTCTTTTACCAAAAACGACCAAGTGGACGTCCGGCAGACGAGACCTGTACCTCTTCGCCGTGTAAAAAGAGATAATATTTACCTTCACTTTATAATATTATTGCAGAGAAATTGCTGACCAAAAAGCAAATAATGTGCCCTTCTACTGAATATTTGCCGTGCCCTTCTTTCAATATCGTCATCTATTTCGGGAATTAACACGAACACGAAATGGAAGGGCAAATGGGGAATGTGATTAATTAATTATTATCATTGAATTTCTTGAGAGTTCGAGAAGACTGATGTGAACTCCCTCTCGGTTTATTGGCCCAAATGAAACAGCCCTAAGGCGGTATTATTTAAGTGGCGTTTTATAGGAACAATTGGGCTCTTATTGGGACTTAAAGCAAAACTCTTTAGCGCTGGAGAAAAGGGTTTGAATGCAAGGGCTTTTTATTGTGCTATAAAGTCTGTTTATTGCCATTTTACGCTTTTTATTAACGCTTGAACAAAATTGCTTTTTATTATGTACACAGGAAGTCTTGAGGTCTTGAGATTTTATTTTTAAGGGGCGGTTAGCCGCCTTAAAAGAAGCCGACTGCACCAAAATAACTGTAATAAAACTGCAGAGTAAGACAGACATGATTAAAAAAATCATTTTCATTAGTCTAGGTGGTCAGATCGGGTGAGCGTGGAGGCCATTGAATAGGATTGGCTAATAGACCAACTGTGTCCCAGCAGGGAGTCTCTATCAATGTATCAAAATGCACCGCAGCAAAGCTGCTGAAAAATAAGTTACTTAAATTGTTAGTTGGTTAGGAACCATATTTTTTTAGCGGGCACCATTACATGGTTAATACGTAACCAACCAGACCGCTTTTTATGATTATTTGGACAAATATAGAGAAAATTTCTGTCTCTTGGTAACATAAATTACATCAAGGGGGTTCTCCTTTGGAGCTCGTATTGTCACAGTAAAAACCTTAAATAAGAAACAATAAAGTTGGATTCGCACGAGCCTGTGGATGTGCTTTGCCTGCGGCTATATGCCAGAAAGAATGAGGATTTATAGGCTTTCTTTTCAGGAGAATCGGACAATAATGCGCAGCATACAGGATGTTCATTTCTGGAGCTTAACTATGCGGATCTCTGTAACCAGAAGATTCGAGATCGGTTCAAATATGTAATATGAAAACTGCTTTTGTCCGAAATAGTTCCCGGTGGGGTCAAGTCGTGAAGATGCACTTGGCCGGCACGTCCGCCAGATCTGTCCCCGCTAGATTATCATTTATAGGGATGCACGGAAGATCTCGTTTGGAAATTTTTGTTGCTTTAAGGGCTAAAACGCAAAGGAGGGTCCTTTTAAAGTCAGTGCGGAATTTAAGGAGACGCATGCAGATGCGCTTAGCATGTGATCGTCGCTGAAAAACGGCTACAACTATGACAGCCTCGTATCTGTAACGGTTACGGACCTCCCCACGCTCGAGCTCCAGGAACGGACACCCTGTATGTTGTGAGCGAAAAGTTGCTCTCGACGTCATGTAAAACTGGGCCAAATGGGCAATATTTTCGCTCTATTACAGTCTAGACGCGTGAGGCGGCCATAAATCGTCTAAAGACGGTATTTATTCTGCTTTCATGCCCCGACTCGTTTTCCATGACATAAAACCGGTCCATTGCACTGGTGACCCACGGGATCTCATCTCGTCTTACGTCCATGCACGAACATAAAACTCTCTCATAATCGTAATTATACCGCGAGCACCAGTTTGATTTACGTCACAAACAGAATAATTCCAGAAAATCCATGTGGAGAAGTGTTATTTCACCTTATCCACTAGCGCGTGCTAATTTGATAGATGTGTTTGTTGCCCTTATTACTTTTAACAGATTGAAGGGTCTCGGAATTGATGGGGAGAGGATAAAAATAAATTCTTGTATCCATCAGATCGAGGTCCGATAGAAAAAGGTCTGGTTAGTGCAAATAAGGGAGTTACACGTGCGAAAGTTCTGCGGAACTCATAAACTCGATAAGGAATTGGACTCGGCGAAATAAGCGACTACAAAAGATTGGAAATTAATTAAAAGCTCAATTAGGAGCGGAGGCCCGGATTCAATTACCGAAAACCGATTCATTCGGAGGAATTTCTTCGGTGAGGCCTCTATTAATGGACCATTGAACTTTAAGAAGAAAATCGATGCGGCGTAGGTGTTGTTACATAAGCGAGGCTGAATTAAGGGAATTAATCATTAGGCGTCCCAAACGTAGATTTTCTAATCCATGGAAATTCAAAGCCGCGTCGGGCTAATTTATTCCATTATAAATTTTACGCTTTACAGGATTAAATCCAGTCCCATATCGGGGAATTTTAATAAATCCGAATTGTCTCGTCCCGTGTAATGTCACGTAGGAATTTCTCTTTCGCCGACTGTAAGATACGCGGGTGGTCAAGGGAGGCCTCCATGTCGACCCGTGCAGCAGTACAGTGTGCCTGCCTCAAATATGATCAAAAGGACCCACTTAGGGACCGTAAAGAGCCCTGCCCGTCGATTGCTCTCCGACAAACGACCCTTCCACGCATTCTTCTCCACTGAAACTCCCCAGATAAAGTAATAAGCTTTGTAGAGAGGAACCGGTCCCTGCTGCTTATTGGAAATAAATACTGTGCAAGTCCTTGCAGAAATTGCTGAGTTCCCACGCGGCGCCTTCGCCATTTTGTCATCTCCAAAGACCAAGTGCTATCATTTTTTTTTTGGTGCAATGTCTGAATTCCGTCTGCTCAAAAGCTTCAAGAAGGATCTGAATTCCAACCTGACCTTCACCATTTTGTAACCGTGTGAAGCGGCAAAATTTACCAATGCCAGTGACATTAGCCAGTTAGAGCAAACTGCGATTCCATCGCTACAAGCACCCTTACCGATGTACGAGACCTCATTAAATAATAAAAAAAGCAGTCCACCTCAGACGTATAAAACATATTTGCGAAATTCGACGTTCGTTGGATCTGTGATTGAGAGTCTTTTAAGGCGGAGCGAGCGTTACCCCTTATTTCTCGATCCAAAACTACTTCTCTGGCGATGAAACTTGGAACGTTCTGCGAAAGTCTTTTATGGTTTATATGTATCGGGGAATAAAGTGGTAAACTGAGAGATTTTTCCTCGGAATTAGAGCTGGCTTAGAAGATCGAACGGGCTAGACAGTACAATAAGGGAAATTTATTATAATCGAAGATGTTTTGAAAATGAGGCGTATTTTTTGTCTCGATTCCCTCCCTCGTGGTTATGGAAATTTATGCATTGTTTCAGGGGTACGTCATCGCGAAAGAACGGGATAAATCTGATTTAAAAAAGTTTTTGATACTGAACGAAAATTCATAGTATAATCCATTTAAATTCACGGAAACTCAATTTAAGTTTTCTTTTTCCAACGTTTGCGTCATTCGACATCGCCTACATGACTGCATTTGATGACGTAAAATTTTGTGGCCTTTTTCTTTACTAAGATTTGAGAAACACTAGAATTTTGACTTTGACAGTTGCGATGTCATCCTTCATTGAAATGGCGGATTTGGTTTGAAATTCCAATTATTCCGGGAAAAAATCGAAATTTACAGTTTTAAGACTATGTTGTTGAGTTCTAAGAGTTAAAAAACCCAAGTGAGAGTAACAGTGCCTCAGAAAATTAGCAGAGCAGCAGCGATTTTGGATTCGAAGCTTGAGGAATTGTCTTCCGCGGCCCTCGAAACTTTCAGAACGTGGATAAGTACTTTAAACCCCAGTAACATATTGAGAATGGAATATAACTCAATAAACCGCCCCATAATGTATACACATTTTTCCTCCCCCACATAAGCTTTCACTATAACAAACCATTGATTTTAAAACGCCAGAACTAAATAGATCTAATCCCCAAATAATATCTACACTAATTCTCGCCAAGAATAACTAATGGCGCCATTTATAATGCGAAACTATTTTGTTTCCATCCTTCGGCGACTCCCGGGGGTGTTGCTCTATCTGCGTGAATACAATCCCCAATACAAAAGGATTGGAGGCATCTAGGTCACAAGGGGAAATACCATTTTGTTACAGTACTTTGTATTAGTTTTAGCAGTATAATAAGCGAACATGGGGCGGTTTAACGCTTTACTAATGAGTATTGATAAACGTATCCCTCAGGCCAAAACTGTTAGGGGATGTTCTATGGTTATTAATAGACAGTATTAGTTTAGGAATGAATCTGGGACAAGTCACGAATATAAAAGAACTCCGCTCATTTTCTTAACAATAATTATATTTTAATTTGAAAAATACTTTTTACAGATTTCAGTTGATTTCTAGGAGGCTCCTGCCTTCTCTCATTACCCTATTTTATAATATACACAACAAAATTCTAACAATTAAGTTGAGGAATGGATGATGAATGTTTGTTCAATTACTGAGTCAGTTTGCAGCTAGTTTTCTCATATTATTTGCTAAATTAACACTTTACTCCAAGAAAATACTACATTAAACAAGTAATACTGCATTTGTTTAACAGTATCTAAGTTCAAATTTCATTGCTTTGCTACCAAATTCAACTTCAAACTTTCTGACTAAATTTCTCCTTGGCAACTAAACTTAAGCCGATCCCATACCTCCTTTGGAAGTCTGAAAAACAACATCACTGTACTATCTACAAAAATTTTCTTACAAACACTTACCAAAAAGACTCCTACAATCAACCCAAACAACCCAATGGCACTGCCAAAAATCTCAATAATCAGGATCTTGACAAAAAGGCTCTTGTTAGCAGCATCAGCGATAGCTGCTCCAGATCCCACGACACCAACACAGAGACCACAGAAAAGATTTACAAAACCCACTATAATACCTGCTCCAAATATTACATGAGAACCCATGAAGTTTTTTCCCAGAGTGACCTCAGTGATATTAGATAATGTATCATATCTCTAAAAATAGTCTCATAACTTGAAATAGTGTTTGTTTTGTAAGAGAATGTACCTGAAAATTGCTGGACAAGACAATAGCAGTAATCAGACCATAAATAGCCACAGCTTCACAGAAAATAATGGAAATCAAATTCTTAGTTTTGATTCTCGGTGCTTTGACACCCGCCCCAACTATACTGGCCCCAGTAGTGTAAATACCCCTAAAATTCCTTATCAACACCACTTAATATCTTTTATTGAAAATACGTACACTGCCGCTCCTACAACAGATAAGGCCACTGCCAGTCCAATGCCCATGGAAGCCCATAAATAGGGAGAGACATTACTGAAGAACCTGTTATCACCAAAGTTTGAAAGGCTAAGTTATAGGAAATCTTCAATAGTGGGATACTTACCAAGCTAAGCTAATTTGCTCCCCTTTCCCCGTCAAGAGGTAATATAGGGCTGAAATGAGGAAAAATCATGTGACTTGTCACGGGATGTAGAACGCCTATGCTGGGTGTTCAGGCGAAGAGAAACTTACGTAGAATTGTGAGAGCTGCAACTGAAACGTAGCTTAGCGTGTAGAGGAGCGTGTATCTCATTTTGTTTTTGATGAGAAAACTGATAAATTAAAGGAGAAATTGGATAAAATTAAAGTTTTTAACACGGAGAACCTTGCACTTCCATATCATTACAGACACAGATGATAAACTTCATTTCTGACAGCTTCAGTGAAAAGTGTAGTAATGTGTTCTTACACGATATTATACATAATTTACATATTCAGAGTACTCAAACGAATATATCAAAAGCAAATGTCATTCGTGATTGTTTAATGCCATCGTTCATTGACATTTGTGTGTTTTGGTTCGTGTCACAATCCTTTTAAAATATTCCATAAGTTCTATGAAATAATGTTTTTGCAAAGAATTTTGCAATATTTAAGCCACGTTTAGCTGTAATTCGTTACTAGAACTGTGCTATGACATAATAAGAACCAGTGCTTAAGTTTCGGAAGAAACATCATCACCTCCGCAACGATGGAAGGAAGAAAATTTCTGGCCTTCACCACCATTTGTTTCGTCCTGTTTTGGAACATCGTATCCTTACAAAACACGTCTGTGGTTGTCACTACCAGCAACAACACCTTAAAGGTTCTTGTTTCAAACCCGCCACTCCCCTCTATGATTACCAATTTCAGTGACACTAGCACCGTCTCATCCAAAAGTAAAAATATCAATGACACACTCCTGTTGCTCCCAACTACGGCATCACCTCCCAATGGCACGATTTCTAACGGTACAATGGCAAAAAACTCGGATATTCCAGCAATAGATGCAAATGGCACTGCAGATGCAAATGGTACAAAGATCAATGTAACTTCTACCACACAATCAATCGAGCCAGTCCTGCCTGATAAAGAAGCAGCTGAAGATGAGCATAACAGCTCAATGGCTATTTTCTTTGTGCTCTGTGTGCTTGCCTTGGGCATCCTCTTAATTCATCTCATGCTCCATACAGGTTTCCAGTATGTCCCTGAAAGTATTGTTATTGTTTTTCTGGGGGCTCTCATAGGATTTGCTATGAGTGCTTTAAGTAATAGAAACATTAGTAATTGGAGAAAAGAAGAGGCATTTTCCCCTACAGCCTTTTTTCTCATATTGCTGCCACCAATTATCTTTGAATCAGGTTACAACCTGCACAAGGGAAACTTTTTCCAGAATATTGGTTCAATCTTGGTCTTTGCCATTCTGGGCACCACAATCTCAGCCTTTGTTATAGGGTTTGGTATCTACTTCTTAGGATTAGCAGATGTAGTTTATAAACTCAGTTTTGTAGAGTCATTTGCCTTTGGTTCATTAATTTCAGCAGTAGACCCAGTGGCTACAGTGGCCATATTTCATGCCCTGAATGTGGACCCAATATTAAATATGTTGGTATTTGGTGAGAGCATTTTAAATGATGCTATTGCTATCGTTTTAACCACTGCAGCTTTAGAGTCAAACAACCCTTTAATGGGCACTGGAGAAGCAATTATGTTGGGTGTAGAAAACTTCTGTCTTATGTTCTTTGCTTCTGCAGGAATTGGAGTGATTTTCGCCCTTATCAGTGCTCTCCTGCTAAAGCATGTAGACCTCCGAAAAAATCCCTCCCTGGAGTTTGCCATGATGTTGGTTTTTACTTACGCCCCATATGTATTAGCTGAAGGAATTCATTTATCTGGTATCATGGCAATTTTATTCTGTGGCATTGTTATGTCCCATTACACCCATTTTAACCTATCAACAGTCACTCAAATAACCATGCAACAAACACTGAGAACCCTAGCTTTTATTGCTGAAACGTGTGTGTTTGCCTACTTGGGTTTGGCCTTGTTCAGCTTCCAGCATCGAGTCGAGCCAGCTTTAATTGTCTGGAGCATCATTCTTTGTCTAATTGGCAGAGCCTGCAACATATTTCCTCTGGCTATATTAGTCAATCGCTTTAGGGAGCACCAAATAACAAAGAAAATGACTTTCATCATGTGGTTCAGTGGGTTGAGAGGTGCAATTTCCTACGCCCTTTCGTTGCATTTGAACTTTAGCGACGAGACTCGCCATGTCATTATCACCACTACCCTGATTATAGTGTTGTTTACTACCCTGTTCTTTGGGGGCTCTACCATGCCATTGTTGAAGTTTATGCAAGCAACAAAAAACCCTGCCAGAAGGCAAAAGAGAAGGAAGAAGGATAGGGAGGTCACATTGAGTAAAACAAGGGAGTGGGGGCAAGCCCTGGATTCAGAGCATTTGTCTGAGACTACAGAGGGAGAGATGGAAGTATCCTTTGTTTCAGACAGGATTAAAGGGTTTGCCAAGTATGATCTGAAGTATCTAATCCCTTTTTTTACTAGAAGGTTTACACAGCAGGTAAGTTGACATATATTTATGTTTTGTGATGTCCGATCAACTGGCAGATCACTGAAGTATTTTGATGTACACATTCGAGACATTCCAAGATATTTAAATGTATTAACAAGGTAAATATTTCGAGATATGTTTGAGGTATTTCTAGATACTTCTGAAACATTGTAAGTACAAAAAATACATCTGCGATCTCCTCCTTGTATTCAGTTGTAAGGCTTAAGCAATGTTTAATTTATCCCCATATTTCTCCTAACTCCACAAACTAAGCTAAAAGTGTTCATTTGAACAACACTTAGACTTGACTGAGACTTATGTTGATTATTTAGAGGTGGAGATGAATTTCCAATGATACACATTTTCTTTTATTAAAAGAATATCCTGCTAGGGTAGAGATAAAGACATCTTGCTGACGTCAAAGGTACACTTGTGACGTCATTACTGATTTACTGTCATTAATTTTTTTTATTATAACCTCAAATTTTCATTTGCTATTTTTGTTGTTGATGGCATATTTTCAAGTAGTTTTCGCATAAAAAATGCAGTTTTCCTCTTCAAATTACATAATAAACCCCACCAATTTGCCATTAAATAGCGCACTAACATGCAGTTACCTTTCACTGCTGTTTTTATGGTGCCATTTCTCCGATTTCCTGTACCAAATAGGAAACTTCAGAAGCAGCTACTTGCAGTGGATTTTACTGATTTTTGAGGTGGTAAAGTACTGGGCGTTTCCTCTTAACTACCCGAAAGATCCCAAGAAAACCGACCCTAAAAGACCCGGTATATTCAAAAACGTTTTCACATCAGCTGCCTTAGTGGCAGCATTCTATGCCATAGCAATTCTCTTTGGAGCTCCCTTCTTTAGCAAGCAAGAGGAAACGTTCACTTTCGCTCTTACCATGGGGGTTTTAACGGTCCTGCCTAGTAGCCTTCACCTTGGGCCTGACAAAAGTGCCTCAATTCTCTTGTCTTTAACATCCCTCAATGTCACCAAATCACAGAAGCCATTTGAGATAGTAGCTCAGCTCACATGTCTGGGAGCTTGGCTGGGAGCAGTGGTTATCCCTCTGGACTGGAACAAACCCTATCAAGTGTGGCCAATTCCTTGTATCTTAGGAGCTTTAGCTGGTTGCTTTTTGGGAAATTTTTCTCTTTTATTTGCGCATGTTTTCCAAAGTTCAAAGTCAAAGAGAAAGTTGAGAACTGAGTGTTAATTGCTTGTAGGAATTGAAGGATTGCAAGAGTCAAATGACTGACCTTACGAATCAGTGGTATCAAGCTATTAGGATATCTCCAGATCATTCAGATGAGGAGACAGGAACTACTGCTCGGTCCAGTATATCCAGTATAGTTCGCTGACCACCTTCAAAGTGTTGTTCAGAGAAACTTCCTTTAGTACGGTGTTAAATAATTTGTCTGTTTTAAATGACGCGTTTGATGAGATAAGCTCATTTGATTTTGACTTGTATTGTGTTTTATTGAATTTTAGTGATTGTTCTAAATTTGTATCTGTTAATAGATTTAGATGCCAATATCTGGCATTTTATAGCACAAAATCTGTCCAAACAATGTTCATACAAGGTTGAATTATTAAGTTGTGATAATCCATAGGCCATTATATATTTTAATGTTACTTGGCAGTATTATTTAGGGCTATTTTTATACTTCAGGCCCTATTTAAATCAGATTAACCTCTTAGATAGTGCAGCTTGGATGTGTGTAACTTCATGGCTATTTTCAAGCACCTTTTGTGTATAATTTTCCGTTTGAGGACCATATTTTAGCTCCCCAAAGGTATTCGCTTTTAACCAAAAATGTAGAATTAGCATAGTTCCCTAAATCTAAGCACGTCTATGGGTAAACCTGTGATGAGGTTCTATACTAATGGTCTTAAGTAGGTTATAAAAATTTCGGCTGTTGATTTTTGATATCAGGATTATTACGAATTAACGCTACCGAAATTCGAAGATAAGACGATGATGTTAAATAGTGTTATGGGTTTTTGTTTGTTGGTTTGTTGCTTAATAAAAGAATTTTGTCGTTGAGCTGGCTTGTGTTTTGCAGAGTTTTTTTTGCTTCCTAAGGAGCGATACAACACACAATCAAGGCATTGTGAGGAGTCAAATCAAACTTACTTGTTTATAAAGTACTCTTATTTATTTGAATCAGTTGAATCAATTTCCATTAGGAATTCCATCATTTGTTGTTTAGAGACCTTAAAGTCCTAGATTGGCTGAGCTCTGGTTGATTAGGAGATATAAAGAGCTAATAATCACATGAAATTTAAAGAAATGTACAGTTTAATTGTAAAGAGATTAATAATTAGTGATATTAACGCAAAAATGTAAATATTATAAAAACATAATTTAACGCCTATCTCTGTAGCGATAGCGACTGTCCCTATCTCTCAGTCTTTGTCTTTCACGCTCCCTCTCTCGCTCCCTTTCTTTTTCCCTTTCACGTTCCCTTTCTCGTTCCCGCAAACGCTCCCTATCTCTAGACCGCCCTCTCGACCGATCTCTAGAATACCCTCTGGACCTGGACCGATCCCTGGAGTATCCTCTCTCCCTCGAGTACCGCTCCCTAGAATATCCTCTCTCCCTTTCCCGGGAATACCCTTTGGAAGGGGCCTGATCTCTGGACGAGCGTCGTTCCTTGTTCTTCCAGATAAACTCCTCCACAGTTCGGTCATAAGTGCGTTTGTCGGAGTGATAAGCACCCAACCTCGGAGCCGAGTACTCGGCCATAGGAAGAGCTTCAAAGTACCTAATAATTGCCTCCAAAGTTGGACGGGGTTTTCACTTGTGTTCCAGCTTTACCTGGCAGGAGTGCGCATACCATCGTAACTGGAGTGCGGCGGATAGAGTCCTGGAGGTGCGACGTAAGGTAGAGGGGGTAACTGATGTTGCATGGTGCGCATGTAGTCAGCTACGTAGGCTTCGGCCGCAGCCGCTGTATAGGGCCGAGAAGTTTCTCTGTCATAGAATGACAAGTATCTGAAAATGGGGCTGAGTCATACGTGTTTAGAGTTTGGTAGAAGGTATTCATGTCAGTTTCACTCATCGCTCAGGATTCTTTAAAATCTGGCTTGATGAACTACCTGTTAGCTTATTGAATATTCCTGCCTGAAGGCATAAATTGTACCAGATGGCAGTGGCCACTGCACATAAAGCCGATAATGGGTACACCCTGCAACTTTTGCCTGCCTGCTTTATTTCTCATGTGTACATGAAGCAGCAAAAAAAGTTACCACGGTAGACACACCCTCTGTTATTAGGGCTATACATAGTACCCTTCCTCTCTTCCTATTCACTTACCCTCATGGCAAGCAGGGGAAATGAAGAAAATAATTTTATTACCATAAACAGTCCACATAAACACAAAGAATTGTCCCCCTAAACCCTTGGAAAACACTCTTCATTTGAGCATTTTAAGAACCTTTATATATTTGGGAATGATGGTTTTCACGAAGACCCAAATTTTTTTACCAAGTCCGATGACACTCACACATAAAATGCTCTTAAGAGAAATGTTCATAACACTAGAGAGTTCATGTGAGAAGTCCCCCAAACTACAACTCAGCAGCTCACTGTTGCAGCAAAGAAATAAACGCTCAATGGTGAGTAAAAACTACAAGAACCACACTTACCTTTCTTGGGCACGAGGCGACACTGACCGCCTATAACCCCCGGAACCTAGTAACCTATTGGGCATAAAGAACTTCCGTCTGGAGAATCCACCTCCTCTGTTTCCTCTGAACGTAAAAGGGGCTCTCGCAGCTATCGGCATCCTGGCTTTGACATGTCTGCCCCCGTCTTTAGCTCGCAAGTTCAATTTTTTGGAAGCCTCTTTAGCTAGTCGCAAAATGGGCGATAGGTCTACTGCGTCATCTTCAGGGAAAAGACGGCACAGTTCCTCAGCTACTCGTGGCTCGATTTCCTGCCCATCTCGGCCTATTTTAACAGGTTTGCCATCATTCCATGGGTTGTATAGGTGCATGGTGTTAGAAAATGGTAGCTCCTTGCGACAAATCCAGTCAATTTTAAATACTCCTCCCAAAGCTTTGGCCGATAGGCCTGGTGGAAGCACCCAAGATACTCCTGGGATGTTGTGACGGGATTCTCCTTTTAATCTAGCAAAACCTGCAAATTTTCCACTCTCCTTAACGGAGAATATTAGAAGCACATTTCTTGCTTCTTGGAAAGCTTGGTTTAAGTTGCCTTCATTCTGTGGTAGGGTTGACCACACACCTTTGGCTTTGGATAATGCAATGTTTTCCGCGTTATTTGATTTTATGATGAAAAATCTAGCGTCTCGGAACAGATAGTTAAGTTTAGTCAAATAGTCATATTTTGATTTGCAATCCTTGGAGCGTTCAGTTTTTGCAGAGGGAGAAGGACTCTTATCAGAGCGGGTGCTTTTGTGGCGTTCGTGGCGTCCCTTTCCCGAAGAGGCTGTAGTCACTGAGGTGATACTAGGGGCTGAAGATGACTCTGAACTGGAAGAGGAGATGTCGCTCTCGTAGTTTACTTCGTCTAGTTTCATATCATCGCCCATGTCGAGGCTGAGGTTCTCCGAGTCTGGAATGACGTTCCTGGGTGATGAATTGTCCATTATCGGGTGAAGGACACAAGCGAAGGGCCGGTCACGGCACTTTTAAACACTATAAATTCACACTATTGAGCATTAGAGTTACTCCTAAATTATATATTTGGACTTGTAATACGGGAAAGTAAAATCCTTTTTTATGAAAAAGGAACCGGATAATTGCAATGCAATAAAACTCAAAAATAAAAAGAGGCAGAAAAGACCAAGAAGAATTTTCAACGATTCGCACGAATGTTCTATATTCCTTCTTTATCATAATCCATATATAAGACAAGAATAGGATGCGAATGTCATGTCAGTGATTGATCCGTTATCGTGGGTTAAAATTTGACAAGTGATAAATTCTTGAGCGTAACTAAGCGATTGCTAGCCCTGATCGATGTCATATTTTCTATATTTGCGTCATTAACGCATCCAAGCGCACAGGATCTAGGTTAATTCTGGTTAACTACAGGAGATTTTAACTTGCGAGTGCTACGCATCTCTTACCCCAAATTATTATGTATTATAATCCTTTAGTTTCATTAATAAAACTAAGAAATAACACACCAATTTGAAGTACTAGGCGCTAGCTAATAGTAGTCAAATCCCCTCATGTATGTAGGGCTGATAGATCGAAGTCCTGACAGTTTCACCTAGAGGATAATATTCGAGGAAACGTCGAAATGAAGACACAATGTCGCTTAATGTGAAAAAAGTGTATGAAATTGAAGCTCTGGCTCATGGTGACGACAGCATGACACTCTCCACTAATTTCGATCGTAAAAAATTGCATATTTGATGTAAAACCTGTGGCTTTAAGTAGTTTATTATTGTTGTTAAAAATACTAGAATATGATAAATATAAAGTGTAATATTAAATGTACTACAAAATGTATAATTATTTTAATAATACATTTCAAAAATTGTCGACATTGTCTACTCCATACCAACTCATCAAATGCAAATAATAGTGTCATATGTCATCTCAACAATTGGCGTTATGTTTCTTAAGTATTGACACCGCTAGAATTCTTCCTAGCCTTAGATTAAAATGGCACCGACGTAAGTTATTTTACTAAACACAAATTTCCAATCATCCAAAAATCCACCGGACTTTCCTCATTTCCATGTTAATGTTTCATCACTTTCGATGTTTTTCTTTATATTTCCTTAAACATTTTCCACTCACTTTTCCCGAAGCGCCGACAAATGTTCTTCTAAATGTTGCAGTGTTTACATCGGTGTGGTGCCCTTATGAAGTTGTAAGAATGAGTTTCTTTGATTTTCAGGGTGGAGAAAAAAACGAAAACGGTCAAAGGACTGCCCGCAGTGCCCGAATCGGTGTTGAAGCACCGCAAAAGGCGCGCGGCCTCCCGTGCGAAGAGGCTCCAATCGGATATCAAAAAAAAGGCCGATTTGATTAAGAAGAAACAAGATATCTTCAAAAGGGCTGAACAGTACGTTAAAGAGTACAGATTAAAGGAGCGTGATGAGATCAGACTTATCAGGCAGGCGAAAAACAAAGGAAATTTCTATGTGCCCGCCGAAGCTAAGTTGGTTTTTGTTATTCGGATCAAGGGGTAAGTTCAACTCATTGCTACAGATCTTGCTTTTATGTACGTAGACGGTTTCTATAGTGGTTTTGCTGCCTATTTGTAAATCCACTTTCCATGCTGTCTTAAACTGATTAGTTTTTTGTTCATGCCCTAGCTAACAGATAGCTAAAGGCATTGTAAACACTTCTAACATTTGCCTCCTTATTCAACTGTATTTGCACTGAGTTGGTAATCCCAGAAATAGTAATCAACCCCAATTTTAATTTTAGTATCAACAAAGTGGCACCTAAAGTCCGCAAAGTCCTACAGCTCTTCAGGCTACTCCAAATTAACAACGGAGTGTTTGTGCGCCTCAACAAAGCCACCATTAACATGCTCCGGATCTGTGAACCTTACATTACCTGGGGCTACCCTAACTTGAAGTCAGTTCGGGAATTGATCTACAAAAGGGGTTTTGCCAAGGTTAATGGCCAGAGGATTCCCATCACAAGCAACCAGATTATTGAGAACCGACTAGGCCGAATGGGGATTATTTGCATTGAGGATTTGATCCATGAAGTCTTCACTGTAGGCTCTAAGTTTAAATATGCCTCCAATTTCTTGTGGCCTTTTAAGGTGAGTTTGTGTTGCGTTTAGTCATTGCCAACTTGATCTACATGTTGTCCTTTGATTAGTGGATGAGGTGTTAAAGACAGTTGGTAAATTAATTTCATTGCAAAAACACTTGCAATATTTTTCCCTGGAATGGATTTGCAGTTTTTTTTACAATGGTACAGGGCGTTTCATAGTCAGATTTTTTATTTTATTATTTGATTTTCATCTTTTTTTTAGTTAAACACCCCAACTGGTGGCTGGCGCAAGAAGACAAATCATTATGTTGAAGGTGGTGACTTTGGCAACAGGGAAGATAAGATCAATGAGCTTCTCAGGAGGATGGTGTAAAAACCTCTTTCCATTGATAATAATAAAACTTGTAAAATAAGAATTTTTGTTAATTTTCCTTCCACAAAAGACTCCCAGCAATTTTATTTAATGTCTTATAAAGTTTTCAAAAGTATTTGGTTTAAATCAATCATAGAGACCATTAAATTATCCAATATTGCCAGGGAGGGCATCCTGATAGCTGCATGTCTTTGTTTAATTGTCATTGATGAATTTCTCTATAATACAAAGTAAAAGGCAAGTTCCAGTCTATAGAATGTTAATAATAAGTAACTTTACAATTTCATTTAAATAACATAGAAATCAAATTTGTAAACAATTTTATAGTTAAAGCAGGCATCTCAAATAAATGCACACACCTATAGTGAGAGGTGGCTGTCCAAGATTCCTTATAACATACAAATAAAAATGAATTCAATCACCTTTATGAGACTTTAAGGGCAAAACTAATTTTGAAACCAGATTTCCAATTGTCAAAACTAAATTAGCCATGAGAGTAATTATTAAAGTTTGTCAATCTGTCTGACCATGCCTAATTCTTCCCAGTTCCAATGGGCAGCATGGGTTTTCCCTTGTCTTTTCCCCGAAGTTTTGTTCCAATTACCCTTTCAATCTTTCCGAGGATTACATTGTTGGGTATCCCCTTTCCTGCCTCGTAATCTGTGATGACTTGTGGTTTCTCGTTTATCTTAGTGGCCAGCTCCTTCTGGCTGAGCCCCTTAAGTTGTCGACCTTGCTGGATAATCTTTCCAACATCCAAAGAGATTGTGTCATGTTTCAATTCCTCGGTTTCCCGGTCGAGTTTAGCAGTGTTTTTGGTGGTAACGTGCTGTTTATTGCTGCCAGCTCCCCCTGGAAAAGCGGAATTTGGTGGAACGCCGTAGAAGGGGGTCATCCAACTCACATTTTAATTGTGTGTCCACTGCGATGCCCTGTCGTCGCGCAGCATTTACGGCCTTTTCGGTTTTCATTGTCGAAGCCTTGGGGGTTTTCTTCTTCAGAACAGTTACTGTATCCCAATCAGACATTGTTAAGTATTTCTACAAAAGGTTCTTAAAGAAAAGTTTAATGGAAAATTGTGGCTGCCTTGACAATTGCAAAATTCAATATACACCTGAAATTAGCCTCCATATGATTCTATCATAATAGAGAAGTTTGGTAGGGATTGGCCTGAAAGGGTCAGAGTAGGTGGAGTTGAAACTGGATTCGTCTCATATTTGAAAACCCCATAAATAAGAATGAGCATCTCCATGGTGTTCATGAGTTTTAGATCATCAACAATTTTAGCACCAAACACCGTTTTTCGTATTTGGAGATACAAGTGGTGCACCGAGCAATTTTGCACGAAAAAAATTAATAAAAATTAAGTGTTCCGATTTCGATGAGATTAGGTTCCGCAGTAGCTGTACGATACAGCTTTGATATGCTGCGGTCAAAACTCAAATCGGACAGTTTCAATTTTTGAGGCCAAAAAATATCATGGACTATACATCATGAAAATTTTTGACCAAAAATGTTAAGTTGCTCCGATTTGAAAAATATTTGATACCGAAGTGGGAAGAAAGATTATCAGGAACTAAATATACCTCCTCGCATTTCTGTGTTCCTAATTCAAATTGCTAAATTTCGAGTAAAATGCTCCGCATTTGGTGAATGCACAATGATGTTCAAGAACTATCAGGAGCCGAATATACTTGGGATATCTTTGAAACGTTCGATTTCTTTTATATACTTTTATTACAAACAGAGGTATTATATTACAATTTATATTTCGAAACAAACTTATGAATACAGAAAGTCATTTAAACAATACATCTTACTGGGGTTTATAGTGAAATTATTCTCGAGGCGATGAACGCTTTTGATTGTTCATATTTGAAGTATAAGAGTATGTTAGGGAAAAAATCAATAATTATAACATTATTTTAAAGCATATTGTCAATGGCGCCAGCTATAAGTCACATGACGCACTAGGTGTTACAAATCGGCAGATTTCTGAGTAGAACAATGCTTAGTTTAGCTACTTACGTTTAAATGGTGCTATAAGAAGGTCGTTATCGATTACAGATTTATTTATGTCAAAATGATTTATTTCGCGTAGTGGTCCATAGATGGCGATACCTAAATAGATTATTGACAAGATGGTGTAAGCTAATTTGAGCGACGGCGTGCAAATTTGTTGTAAATCCCATTATTTTCAAGTTAGAATGGGGAAAATGTGAGAATGATAAATTAGTATATAATATTTACACCGGTTTATAATGATGGATGATTTATTTTATTTAAAACAAGCATATGTGCGTTAAATTTCTATAATTGAGAATTATACCATTAAAAAAGGATATGCCTTAAAATGAGCAAATAACCACGTAAATTTACTCTGCACTTCAAAATATGCTTAATAATAGTTGTAGTTAACATGAATGCGTATTGCCATAATAATAGTCTTACTCATGTGCTCAAATAAATAAATAATTTATGCGCTCCTCATATGCGTACCTACCACCTTACTCAATATATCTACTAATGGCACAATATCTCCGTTTAATCCAGCTAAAAACAATTCTCTAAGAAATTGTGTACATAACGATCTCTTCAATACTTTTATCATTTTCTTAAGATGAAGCTTATTTATTACAATATAGAAAAAGTAAGACAAATTGCCATAAAAATGTTGAAACTTTTAAAACTTCTTTAAATCTACTATTGCTAAGTTTCTTTTAATTATTCTAAGTTGTGTTTGCCAAGTAGCAGCTTCCACAAACGAACCATTTTGTGGCGCTACTCAGTCGTTTATATCATCGATCTGCACCAGTGCGCAGAAAGGGTGGAAAAGGAGCAGGAGCAACAAGAGAGATATTCGTTCAATTATTGACAAATGACAGATTAACTGAGTACTGTCGACGCCATTAAAATCGCTTATAGTGGACAGGCGTCTCTGGTTTAAAGTCAATAGATTTAAGTAGTGACCGAGTGGCACGACCTAGTGTCCGTCTGCAGGCGCCCTACAAGCTGCAACAACATATTCTTGTCGCTAAAACCGCAGTATGTACTAATATTTACATTTTCATGTCGTATAAATATGGTGTGTCCCAAAAATAATACAGAAAAATATCGTGTTTTGATATTGAATAAACGCTCCAATTTGAGTAATTTCTGCATAATTTGGATAACAATAACACTAGACCTAGCGTATGCATACAAGTCAAAATACTGAGAGAAAATCAAGGTGCCCTTCGCGAACTATATACAACTCTAATAATAAAGCAATAGCACCAAAGCATTTTTGGTCGATTTTTCGTATTCTTAGATGCTCTTTGGTCTATTCTAGAAAAATATATTTCACTTATAGAGATAGATATGTTTAAGGTAATTTCTCTAAAGACGATACAATTGGACCTCAATACAGTCTTAAAACTATTTAGGACCTAATAGATGTTCTCGCATCAGGAACGTTCAATTTCAAATAATAGAGAAATTTTGGTGGCAGTAACGCTTGATGCACAAACTTAGCACTACGAAACGAATGCGTTTCGATTGTGAATCATCGCGAATAGGTATAGAGAAATAGTGTTCAAATGAATTGTGAATAGATGTTGGTTATGGATTTTTCCGGATATTTTTGAATCAAAATTAATATAAAAAGTTTTCCAAATTTATTCATATTCATTTTTAATCGAAAGTTTCATTGCAACTTTGATTAATAACGTAGTAGCGCTAAATTTATATATCGAACTGTAGATTACATTTAGATTTGTTAGTTATCTTGTCACAATGGCGGATACTTTCATACTCGATTATTAACGTCGCTCTTTTGATGTCCTGATGCCTCTGTATAGAATTAAGCCATCTATAAAATCAGTTTTTGTCAACAATTATCACTATGAGAGACTAATAAATTGTAAACGTGGGATTTTCAAATAATGTATACTCATATATTTCATGGCTTCAAAATAACCATTGTTGCCACTAAGCACAAATAAGAGATAGGGGGTATTTACAGCATTCCATTCTAGTCCAGCCAAATCAGAGATGTTTAAGAAAAATCTTTTATATAGCCTGTTCGTAGTATACTTTTTTCCCACTTCCAGAGGTTTGATTTTTTTGGACACACTGAATAGGAAACGATTTTGCGTCAAGATTGGGAGATATCTACAAGTTTAGGTAATGGACGGTTTGCTAACATCTACGTGATCATACACAGAAACAATTCAACAGTATATAACAATAAATTGCTGTCAGTCTATGATGTTTACAAGTAAATTGGTCTATGAATCATTTGGATGGAGCCCATCGTAACCTGCTAAAAGTCAGTTTATTCAAGCAGCTGTGGAAGTTACCAATAAACGTTCAAAGTGAAGGCCTCTAGTACGAAAAACTATTGAGCGATATTTGCGACTACCTACCTTTAAAGCCACTTGTTAGCACCTCTAAATGCTCCTCACTAAAACCCGTTGGATGCGACAACGCACAACAACTAAAATAGTCGCGAAAGGAAAAAAACTCAATTTTCTGAAATCCCAAAGTGAAAATGTTCCCTTCAACTACCGCCGAGTGGAGGAGCGGAGACTACAGCCACTTCCTCCTCAAGCTGCTGCCCCGCTTCCCCCACATTAGGTTATATCATACGATGGTCCCTTGAAGTTGTTGAGGGTCGCCCGAGGACGTAGGGAGGGCTGCTTGCGATGACGACGTCATTGGTTCCATAAACGAAGGAGCGATGAGACCTGCGGGCGTTAATATGTAATTTGCCAACTACGAGCAATGGGGGCTGAAATTCACCTAAACTAACGCCCCCAATGGATTGGAGACTCAGGGTGCTGGCGGTATGGTGGGGAGGTCCTCCCAGTGATCCTCCCAACATAGGAGGACTCACCACTAGCTGCGTGTTGCTGGAAATTATGGGTGGGCTGTCTTCCTCGGGTGGGGTCACCTCAAGGCCGATGCTATCGTTCAGGGCGATTTTGATAGGGTTCTGGAACGAAGTGGAGAAGTGGGAGAGGCCGATGTCTTCCAGACTGCTTTTCCGTTTGGGGTTGCCGATGTTGGGCAGCCCTTGGCGGAGGGAATTCGACCTAAATATAACTGCGTAATATTTAACTTCAAATTTCGAACAATGAACTCACCTCCTTAGCAAAATATCATCTATCACTCTCAAAGAATTCGACCGGCCCCTCTGGTAAGTGTTCACTGTGGGACTATCAGGCAACGACAAGGAATTAGACTTTGTAGTTGCCAGGGGCGGAGGTCTCGGGGCCTGGTACCCGCTTAACCCCAATCCCGATCCCCTGCGACTACCCCCCAGCTGCGCAGTGCTCCCCAATTGTTGCAGCAGGTTCTGCGAGCAAAAGCTGATATTCGATTTTCGACGACTGTTGTGCCTTTCAAAGGTTTTTTGAGCTGAGAACGGACTCGGTCGCACTAAGTATCTATGAGTGAAAAACATGACTCAAGTCTTCAGGTTTCTATCACCACTCACATGATATCACCCTCTTCTAACTTAAGATCACAGCTAGGATTGATGATGACGTAGCTGAGGCTGTTGCGCTTCTCGCTGACGTCATTATAGTCTATTGTGGGCAGATTAAGACTCTCCATGCGAGAGCGCACCAAATTTGCGATTTCTGCTCGTTCTATTTGTTGGTTGTGGTTGTCTTTGGCCTCATCAGTCATGTTGATCGAATACTGGAAAATTCAAAGTGTCCCCACTACTCGCTGAATTCAGTGTTGCCTATGCTTAAGATTTAAGGCTATGTCGGGCTCTATATGAACTTACCATGGAGCTGCGCCTGTTGCTGCAACCGAGACAGTTGGTCCCCTCTTTGGGCCGGTACGTTACCCCCACTCGGTCCGGGCCCAAGTCCTCGTCAAGCTAGTTATAATAATACGCAACTATTACGTGCACTACAACAGGCCACTAGAGAGAAAATTTTAGTCGCGGTTATTGAAGTTTGAGAAGTAAAAATTTCTTGGAAATCATCATTAACCTGGAAATGGAGAAGCGAGCCGCAACGCGGCCTTGGATTTATCGAGAATTTGAACAGAGTAATTTATGCAACCATACATTCACCTGCCTACATTCAGTTGAGACAATGTTGTCACTTTGATAGGAGGAAAACCGGTGAAATTTGGCATTCTGCTAATAATAGTCGTCCAAGAGAGAGGGAAATAGATTCCGGGCCGTCAGAAATATGCTCAGTACACCTGGCGGGACTTCTTGCGCATATTTCTGACAACCCGGAATTGATTTTTTGTCCCGTTGAAACAGAGCTGCCGTTCTCTGAAGGAAGCTCCATAATTTGCCATTTATTTATATACAAATATGTACATGAATGTTGGTTGAGCATTCCTAGCCTGAATCAATCTGAATTATCGTCCTAAAGCGCTAAAACTATCTCATGCAATCTGCTCTATTCGTCATCCTACAGTCCTGTCTTACCTTTGTGTGTGTGCGTACATGGATTAATTCGAGTCAGGTGTTTTAAAGCATGCCATCAGTAAAACTTAATTCAAAAATGACTATTTATTTCTCTATCTACACTGGTTTTATGGGGAAATACACATAGTTTTGCACAAAAATCATCGTTATTTGGTACCTACACTTAAGTCGCTTCGGACGGGTGTGTAAGTATATTATAATACAGAGTGTCTGCGGTGTAGTGGTAAATGCGCTTTCCGCTTACTAAAAATCTGGATTGTTCTTTGTAATTTAACATTTCGAGTAAATAAAAAAAACACAAGGAACAACGTGCCTTTGTCTCAAAGTGGACAAGCAAGCTTAAATGCTTTCTAAAAAATGTCAAATCTATCTAAAAATTTACAAAACGTCCTTTTTTACTCACAAATAACGAAGTTTATCACGTGTGCAATCGGTGTACACTGAATATCGTAAAAAGAGTGAACATTGACTGAAATCGGAAGCTGTAATTATATCGAATCCCAGTTCCTGTGCAGCCCCACAGAAGCGAAAAAACATTCGTGTGATGAATAGAAAATTTTAAAAATCGACCAGTTTGTCGCAGTTTTCCGGTAAAATTTTGTGCGTTGTTTATTCGAATACTGATTTCGTAATATGCCGGGAGCTTCGTTGCATTTACTGTTGGTTCATAATTCAAATTTGGGATATCCCATCGCATGTTCCAGACGCTCAAAATCGCATTAGCATGAAACAAAAGTTAGATTCGGGAAGAGCGCGTACCGAATATTCGGAAGCGGAGATATTGGGAAATTTCCCCATCCGTTCTCTTCCAGCAGCGAGATTTAAATTTTTTAAACAAAAAAGTTCACGAACGGACCCGTCGGGATCGAGCGTTTTACTCGTTGATTGGCGACGCACTGGGGTACCTACTGTGCTACCGACAAATGACATTTAAACGTCACTGATTCAGTTTGACGAGTCATGAAATTGACAATGTGGCAAAACCGCGTCCGGAGGCCATTTTCTTCTAATTTTTTCTTACGTCACTGGAGGAATTCCACTGAGGTTTGTGTTGCACAATTTTGGACAGAAAATGGGAAGCGGCAATTTTCCATCGTTCGAAGCGCTCAAAGTCCCATTAGCATGAAACAAAAATTAGATTCAGGAAGAGCGCGCACTAAATATGCGGAAGTGCATCATTCAATATTGGGAAATTTTCCCATCCATTACAGGCCGAAATTTGAATATTGCCGGTGTCTCTTTGAGGGCTAAAAATCCGAAATGTGCTCATAAATCAGTACTTGAATAAACCCATTTTCGTAGACCGAAACGGTGCCAGATGGAATAAAAAGGGTTCCCAATCAACAATAACAAATCCACAATAACAAAATTGTGTTTGGCTGCTACTCACCGATGGCACACGCACGCAGCTCGACCAAGTCGACGAAGGGATACTCACGTGTGACGTGTCAGTCAGTGACGTATCTTGCGTCCGGTAAATTCCTATGGGGATTTCGCAGGTGGTCGAGCATAGCTTTTGGTACAGGCGGCCGTAGGTCCTGATCCACATGTCTTCTTTGTTGATCTTCATCTGAAAATCGCGAGAAAAGAGTAGTAAATTGACCATTTGTCATAATTTACTCTTACCGAAGTTAAAAATCCAGATCCAGGCGCCTGGTCAACCCCCAAAAGAAGCCGGACAAAGGTGATGACGTAGTCCTTGACGAAGGCTTGATAGAGCAGCGTATCCAGCATGCTGGCGCTGAAAACGCTCCCGGCAGCGAAGGGCAGTCGAAACATGTAAGAAATGTGTGAGCCCCGCTCCTTTTCCCTCTAGAATTAGCATGTGATTTAAAATTTCCTTGGCGAGATTTTTTAACTGGCACCTTCTCCATTTTGGACAGATGGAGCGCGTATTTGTCATGAGCACGGAACTGCATAAATCTCATATTTGACGATTGCGAGAGCTCGGTTATACTTTTGATGCTAGGGAAGAACCTGAAGAGAAGCCTCTTATTTCTGCAACATTGCGTAAATACCAAACTCACTTGAACATAGTCTGCACCGCCACAATGGTATTGCAATCCGACAGCGAGTCCTCCTCGGCGGAATTTGAGAGTTCCTTATTAACGACCACCACATTCTCGGCTAAATTAATTCCGGCCCTTAACAAATCGTCCAAGCTGTCAAAAGCCAAAGATTTATGCCACAAAATCCCATCTCTTACCCTCAAGCTCTTACCAATCTATCGATCCCAACATCCAATATATCAACGGGAAATAGGAGATCGAATCCAGGAAGGCAATGTCCGGCCGCCGCTCCAGCAGGAGAATTATTGGGTTGAGGGAGGTTTTAGGCCGGAAATGGGCCCTTAGGGGTATAATGAAGTTGTAGATGCCGTTGGAGGCGAAATCGGCTGCCAGGATGATCGTCTTGTTCTGCCATTGGTAGTCTCGCGCGTTCCTATTTTTGGGGCCGTGGAGAGCGGACCTTAATGACGTTCGCTCGCTCCCCTAATGAGCTCGACCACTTACCGGTAATTGCAGTGCTCGCATACTTGAGCGAGCTGCAGGCAACAGAGCGGCTTTTTCTCCTTTAACAAGTAGCACAACGTGGGGCTGACGCCTATGTACGGGGAAACCGGGGGGAAACCCTTGACGATGCTACGGAAATTTAATTCATTGTTACATTAGATCTGCTTCCCGCACAATCTCCATGGATATCAAGGGAAAATTAGTTAGAACATGACGGAGGCGCCCAGGAACTGCGTTTATTGTTTGAGGGCCGAGCAGTATACGTCGAGCGGTCCAATTCTCACAGGATTATTTCGGGGATGTCCTGTATAAAAAAGCAGCAGGAACTCCGATACGTTAAATGGAACACCCCATATTTCTGCTTGATAATTTTTACGTCCACCTCTAGCGGTTTCCGAAGCATTAATGAATGTTGCAAATCGATTTGCCCCGTGGAGAAAAATTTTATCCACCTTGTACAGGATGTAGCGGCAAGTCAGAAACTATGAGATTTATTCTAATTTAGAAAATAAAGATTACTTTGACACCCCGTAGGTCGAAAACAAGTAACTTTTGCATAAGGCTGTAGCGCTCTATTTTTCTATCCGCTAGCACCAACGTTTCTGGGACACCCTGTATAAGCATAAAGTACTATAAATAGATAATCTGAGGCATGCGGGTCCGTTCAAAGAGGAGAGAGAAAATTGAGGGACTTACCTAAGACATTCATCATGCCATGCAGGTCGGTCGAGGTCCAAGGAATCGTCAGAAAGACTAGACCTAGAGGAATAGTGCCAGGGTCGGACAGAGTGACGATAAAGAGAGACGTAACGGTCTTTTCATCTAACAGAAGGACATTTGCGATGCCAAAAGGGGCGTTTTCGGGTCCAACTTATGACTAAATACATTAAGTGGAACAACCCCCAGAAGCCAGAAGCATATTGAAAGTATTTATGTGCAACTCAATGCTACGCCATTCTAAATTATGCGAGGAGGTGCGAGATTAAAGGAACGGTGATAAGGGGCACAGTTTGCCTAGCAAGCAGCTTTATTGGCTGAATTAATGAAGAGAGCTCGTCATGACAAGGGGAATCATGCACTAAATTTTGCCTCAGACTTACGCAATTTTCTCACTGGGAGACCGCCATGGAACATCATCCTCAAGCTCGTCATCGCTCTCATCGCCCTCATCCCCATCCACGTCTTGAGGACAACTAATATTGAGGCTGCTCCCCGTGAACATGTCCGGCACCTAACAAATTTTCTCTTAAAACTCCATTAATTGATCCCACTGAATTTTACCGGCAGAATGCTCGGTCTCCGGGAGTTCCTTCTTTGATTTATCGCCTCTGGGCACAGCAAGTTCGTATTGTCTTTGGGAATTTCCAGGTGGTTTCCAGTTACCGAAATGTCCACTGATATGGACCCAGTCGACTCTTTCAGGCATTGTTTGGAATCACTTACAGGACCGGTGGCTAAAAGTTAGTTTCGGCCCGTTACATTATCTACTCTTTCCTCCCCTTTTAGAAATCTCAAAGGCAATTCAATACCAAGATAAGCCTCAAATATCGATTTGCCTTTGGTCGACTTAATGTAACAATAAAACGCTTCAGATGGATGCTGACACATATGAAATCTTTGCTATTACATAATACACATAAATGAGGAGCTTTTCATGAGACACTTAAAGCTTGAGCAACACTTGAATGTTTAACATCATCGATGAAGATGATTATAATGCAGGTGAATTATCATACGGATCTAAAGGCAAACTTTCACCTCGATTTCGAAATGGTTCTAGATGTTCATCAAATAGCGCTACTTTACTTACATTTCATTTTTGCGTTTCGGGCTAGTTTATAGTGTGCGATTTCAGAGCCGTCTAGGGAGGACCAAAATTGGTTATATGAAAACGAAATGTGACTATAAATATCAGATCGGTTTGATATTTTTCCAGTTAGGCAAAAAATTTTTTTACTATTTGACATGGTGACAAAATGGCGGATGCGCCAAGTAGTGTGGTGATCTTTTTCAGTTTTGTTTTCTGATCCCAATTAACCTGAATATCTATTACGCCTCTTGAGAAACCCGAAATTTTTTCCCAAATTCTTCATTATTTCCATCTTATTTTTTCTTAACCCTGTTTTTGCCAACACGATTGCATACGTCAAAAACTCTATTGAGACACCATAAAAAAACGGTGAAACGCCAAAGCATGCAGTGATATCAACACTCACTGATACACGTAGGCACTTGCAGTATAAGCTGAGGGGGTGCGGTACCATCTTTAAACTGGAGACCCAGTGATTTTCCATCTTCCTTCGAATCGCCAACGATGCTCTTTTCCGAGGGCGCCGGCACGTTGCTATTAGTTACCGAGTTAGACACGCTGAACGAAGAATTTTCCTCTTTGGTGATGCTGAAATAGTAGCAGGTGTCGCTCTTCTTCATTATGTGCCTCGGGCCTGGATTGAGCAGAATTGTGTCCTCGTAGAACTCCGGGAGCTCCGCAGGGCGTACCCCGATCAATGCCACACCGTACCTTTTTTTAAACCAATTATTTTGGTTGAGCAATTGAAAGGCAAAAAAGCGTACTTTCTGTGGGAGTGGAAGCTGGCGTATGTGAAACTTTTCCCCTCGTACTCCCCGAAAAACCTGCTATCTCCCAAGATTATATGATAGATTTCATTGCCCGAGCAGCGCCCATACAACCGGTGCCACTCCTCCTGCGACTGGAGCCCTTCCCTACAACTCCTTACTCAACAATACCCAAATTCCACCTGAGAACAATACTCACTGGCCACGTGAGGTGTGCAGCAATAAAGTGACAAGGGTGGAGGCTCCGGGACAGGTGCAATTGTTTGCCAGCAGGGCATACTTGAATTCGTCTTCACAAACGACAAACTCCGCGAACTTCACGTGCAGCTTATTCTCCGGCCGAAATATCTGTACATATTGGGCCACATTGGGCGCGAAATCCTTCACAGCCCAACTTCGCAATATCGTGTGTTCGTCCTGAAAGAAAAGATTCAAAGGGGGGATTTTCGGGGATTTGTTCTCCAAGAATGGAAATTGGATCCGGGACGCTTAACGTCAGGTGTTGTTTTCTTTATAAGGGAATCGAATAATGTACCGGGTCAATATTACCGGGATAATATCGTTGGCAGTGATAAATTGTGCCACTTGGTGACGAAATGTTGAAGGTGACAGTGAAATTTAAGTCGTTCCCGCTTAAAACTTTTAATGAAACTTCCGTGAACATTTGTTACCCCCGTCCCTTCCTATTTCTATCGGAATTCACGTACTTCACCAAAAAATTATGCCACTTTGGCGATCCTTTGCCAATGACAGAATGGCGAATGCGCTACATGAAAAATTAATAATTTCGATATGGACCAGGCGGGCTTGGTGAACGATTTAAATTTTAATGGCGTCTCCATCGTGTTGTCACCGTCTGGAGGAGCGAAATTTATCATTGTCAGTGACATCAGTCAGTCAGAATAGCGTGCAATTCCATGGCTCCGACAACCCCTACGGGTGGGCGAGGCATTATTCCCAAAAAATAAAAGAATGAATAATGCTCCTCGAACGTACAGAACATATTTACAGTTCTAAACAAATTTGGGTCACCGAAACAGATATAAAATAACCCAGAAAGGATAAAAATCGTCAATATAACGACCACCTATCCTCCTATTAGCGGGTGATGAACTTAAATGATTAATTAATGCCATTGTCGGTTTACTTTTCAGGTCTAATTTGTCCGTTCTACGATTACGTCCCTTTTATGTATTTAGGTCAATAGCTGCCCTATGTTCTTGTTAGTTTGCTACTAATCTTGGTGCTGCCACAATTTGTTTTCAAGCACACCTCTTATTTCAACACCATCGTACTGCCCATTTTAGCGATTGACCCATTTATTACACACCTTCCTGTTCCTTCTGAAACACATTACTCACCGCTGCGGTTTTATCAGCATAATTCCTGGCGGCCAAAATGAAGCAAGCCTCGGCTTCGTTCATGCGTGCCCTCACTAGGTCCCCATCTTTTAAACAGGACCCCTGTATGTAAATCACCCGTTGCGCCCAAATGGGAACCTTAAACAAAACCATTATTTGCCTCCGATCGCCCCACCAACCTCGTCCACCATCACCTGCAAAATCATCCTCATGGTGGTGTCCAGCTCCATGGGGCTCAACAGCACCACATAGTAGTCCTGCAGCAGCGGATGTGCGTAGAACTCGTTCAAAAAATCCATGATGGTATCAGCATGGAGGTTGGTGCTGCAAACCACCACGTGTTTCTCAGATTGGGCGCGGTGCGACGAATACGATCCGCCTAACTTCTGACGTTCCATCCAAGTGAAGGCGAGCTGCTCGAACTGGGTGGGGAGCACTATGAGGGCAACGCAGATCATGATCACCATGTAGAGTTGCGAAGGCCAGATGTCTGGCACAAAGTCACCGTAGCCCACCGTTGAGAAGGTGACCACCACGTAGTAGGTGGCCTGGAATAGATTTAAATGGCGATGGCCCGCCCTTTGGAAATGCTGAATCCCGCAGACACTAAATAACGAAGAAATTTGAAGATGATTCGTGATAGTTTTAATGATCGCTTGTTATTGCCTGGTGAACACGAGACAAATAAGCGTTGCCGAGAGGATTGTCAGCTGCTGCGAGAGCGCTGATTGGGACCTTTGCATGGCTCTATGAAGATCGTTCTATAATTCATAAATTGGCGTATTTAAAATGATCAATCATGGACGGGAGGATGTTCTATCCTAATGAGGTCACATGCTACTCTTTATTGTAACATGCGGGAAGGTGGGGTATTGTTGCTTGTTACGCCGGGTAGTTAATCCGGGCACAATAAACACCAATAAAATCCTTTAATTTAATAGGGGTTTTTACTGAAGGGCCAGGTTTCTTGTCGCAGACAGGGAGCAGAATTTCCTGAAATTTGAGCCCGAAATAGCTGTGATTTTGAAGGAAAATAATACCGGTGTCGTCCAAACGGGACTTTTCCAGGAATCTGACCTTTCGGGCCCAAAGCTCTAATTATTAACGGGGCATCCAGTGCGCCCCCCAAGTAGGGGCAAAACATTTTTTACATTACACTGGGCGAATACTCACAAACATGTTTTCTAAGGAACGTTTGGCCAACCAACAGTTTAAAAATACTGGAATGAACATCGTCCTCAAGGGAGCGTAGAAAATCTGAAATGAAACGGGTAATTAATGTTCTTTGCGGTGATAATTCGACGGTTTAAACGCTCCCCACGTTCGCCCCCCTCACACGGGGATGCGAACGCCGAAAAGGTACATTTACGGTAATTAAGAAACACCCACTCTGTCGCCCCTTTACGTATATTCCCACCAATTCACATTCGTTCAATTTACGTCATTTAAAGCGATTACTTATTTATTATAGATATTTCGAAAGAATTTCAACTGGAAAAAGGCCTCGTTACCCGTTTACGTATACAAACACGTTATACAAAAGGTCAAAAATCGACGACGTCAAGGCGGCTTTTTTTCAGTTTTAGTCATGCAAAATCCATTAAATTTATCCAAGAAATTCAGTGAACTTTAGGGCAAACTTTTATGTTATAAAAGTCCCTTTGCCGGCACGTTAGATTACGCTAAAAGGCTCTTGCGAGGTCACTCTTTCGAACCAAGATAATGGCACCCTCCTTCAGCGTGCTGTATACAAACACTCGTTTTCATGGTATCATTAAACAATTAAGCAACAAACGGTAAATCACAACAATGACGAGGAAACAAGAGTAGATTAGGGGGGTGTGTAGTATTTAACCCGGTCGATATAGTAAATATTTACGAGCAGATTGTAAAAGTTCAAGGTCCGGTTAATGGAGCTGCAGCTGGTTATTGATTCACATAGTAATTAATCCAGAATAATTAGGACTGTATTGGTAAAAGAAGTAGCAACTATTCAAACACACAAAATATCTCATGCTTATACAGAGTTTTTCAAATTTTCGAGACATTTTTGGAACATTTTTGAAACTTTCTTGGAATCTTTGGAAAATTCGTTCATTTTGAGGAGCGCTTTTTAGGAAAAAACTTTTTTTTCATTTACTTGCCCTGCCTTTTCAAGGACGTGTCCACTTTGAATCCGAAGGCACGGTAAAATTCCATCTAAATTCCCTAAAAAAATATGATGGAAACCAGTCAAATTAATAGAAATTGTTAAGCTTTTCCGCATCTATTTTCTGAGATTTACCCCCTTTCTTGCAACGATGTAAAAGATATTAAAAAAAAATTTGAAAACATTAGGGCGTCCATAGACGCCTTTGGCCCCGACATCAGGGAGCGAAGCTTAACACCAATCAATCAAATAATAAAAATACACAAACATTTTTAACAATTCTTTTCTCTTTCTTTGACTTTGAGGGTTTGTCATACATTGCGGATTTACTACTAAATAAACACGTTCGAAGCATTTCAAGCAAACAAGGCAGAAATCGATCGCGATTTTGGCAGAAAACTGAATATTTACTCACAGTAATTTTTGTTAATCGGCGTGTACAGAGTGTCTTAGAAATATTGGCACAATTTTTTACCCCAAACGCTACATCATTATCGCCTACTTTTACCAAGAGAACTACATCTAATTCGAGAAATAGCCCTTCTTACAGCACAGAAAATCTCAATTTATGAGACAATAGCCTTTTAACATGAATTCATCTGTGGCGGGAGATTCTGTGAGATGTGGCCCCGCAAAGTCCAGACTTAAATTCATTAGATTTTTCCTATCAGATAATTTAAAATCGCAAGTCAAGTTCAGCTGGATCGCTCAATTTCTTTACTCAATTGTATTCATTTAACCATCGTTCCCGAGACACCCCACATACAGAAACCCACGAAATAATCTTGTCTTATACTCACTTGATTAAGGAACATATCGATCGATTTTGAAGTAAATGCACCTTTGAATTGTTTATATTCTTAGACTGTGTGGGCAAATTACAGCCGTGACCTAACCTACATTATCCCCTGGATACGAACATAAATCGATGCTGAACTTCAGAAGAATCATCATCATAATCAACTATAAAAGTTCATTTTGTGAGAAACATAAACACCTGTCGGCTGATTATTGCGAACTCCCGCTGAATGAGTTTAGCACGCTTTGAATTTGAAACGCAATCGAGGGGACTTTTCAAAGCAAGAGACTTACCGTAACTGTAAATGGAACTGTGTTCAGTATTTCTAGAACGAAATGGAACGAGAGAACTTGCTGCCATATGTTACCCTGGAAAAAGCAAATAATTGCGGCAGTTCCAGGGCAGGAACGATAAAATAAGTGAAATCGATGGTACTACCTTATATCCGAGATATGTTAATAGAAGCGATTCGATGAGACTGACACCGGCCAGTACCACCTGGACCACCCATAGTTCGATGGGGCGGTTCACCCACAAGATGGCGTCCCAGTTGATGATCGGGTTCTCTTGAAATTTTTCCTCCGTCAGGTTCGCGGACAGGATGTATTCGGTCTTGTTGCCCGGTACACAGCCATAACTACGGGGAACACCAAAATTCACCTTTGACAAATTATTCAAAGCGCTGCTCTACAGAGATAAATTGACTACAAAATGAATTAGGCCAACTCCGCAAAAACAGAGCACTAATTGGGATTTCATGTGCAGAGGTACCAATTTTGAAGGTCCTCGGAAAAACAATTTGGACATATTTATGGATCAAACATTGTGAATTGCAATTAGATTTGCAAGCGAAAAAATGTGTGTGTCATATTTCATTAGGTTGTGAGAAATATATTTCTAATTTCAGATTTTAATCATTTTGGGGATGATTTCCATAAGGGTTTCGCTCATGAAAGGGCTTTACTTATTGAAACCGTAATTCCCATGGAAACTGGGCGAGTAACCAACCTTCGGTCCTTACATATTTCAAGTTCTCTTTCAAAGTTATGATGCCTCCATGCAGCTAAATCACCCTTAACGCCGTTATTCAACGTCATTCCAGTCAGTTATTTATTATTTATATTTTGCATGTTCTAGTCCCATCAAACAGACAGATTATTCCAGGCAAAAATCCCCATTTAATTCATAACATTGAGATATTAAATCTCTCAGAGGGATGTTGTTAATCAATAGAACATTCGTGAAATCCCCTCTACGACTTTTGAGCCGAAGCAGCCCTTAAGTAGGTGTCTTACCTAATACTTACCACGTTGCGTATGTGGGATCCAGATCGGCAATGACCCGTATTATGTACAAAGCGCATGTAAGTAGTTTTAAAAATAGATTCGCTATTCGTATTCTAAGACCTGAAACAAGGGAAAAAAGACTGTTAAATAACGGCCGAAAGTGATCATAAATTAAAATGAATTAACTACAATTTCCAACCCTCATTTTTCTGGATTTCAGCGATAAATTCGGAAAACCACACTGTAAATCTTCATCTACCTCCCTACCCTCCGAACAGACAACTATCCCGAATTTACAACCCTCGTCGGATTTCACGGGATGTAAACTGCCTGAATAAAAACTTCATCCCCTGATAATATACAATATATAGAATATCGGTAATTTAATCGACCTACAAAAGAGGTTTATTCCGACAAAGCTGATGTGGTGTTTGGCTGGAGGGATGTTTTAGTTCGGGCGAGTTTTTAGGCCGCAGAGCACCCTTTTTAAGGAGTTTGATTTTATTTGACTATGGAAGTTTCCTAAAGCATGGAATTCTGAAGATTTTGGAAGAGGTATTGGTGGCTCTTAAATTTTTTTTCACTGCTGAATTTCGGCAAATTAATGATTTCAGACGGGCAACTCTCGGCGATTGAAATGATTTCAAAAAATCACTAAGGTATCAGCAGTCCACGGACTGCATAACAAGAATTCCTTCCGCTTCGCCAGTTTGTCAACATTGAGTAGATTGGCAAAATGGTGAATGCGAGGGAAAACTCGCTCCGACTAATCAATATTGCTTTTAATTGCTGGATCAACGATGGTGAGCCGATCGTGTTTAAGTGTGGAAATGTCTAAACAAGGCGGCAGTTATGTGTAATTAAACGGTATACAGGGAACGCGTATGAAAGTTTAATTAACCGCACATATACCGCGGGCGATAAGCTGTTCTCCAGAGATTGCGGTTTCGGTTAATGCGGCCTCCTCAATTATTTAATGTCATTTGCTTAGGGCCCCGAAGTTTGTTTAATGCATATTTAAGCAGGTAGTCGGAATATACGTGCGTGCTGTCCCTGTCATAACATTATGAATTCTTAAGGATGCGGAATTAAGTCATACTTACTAGATCTTTGATTCTTAATAAAATAGATTTGCAGTCGTTCCTTAAAAGTATTTTCATTGACGTAATATTCTACTCGGACCCTGAAACAAAAAGAAATCTGTTAGTGTTTAAGCCGGGAAATCGATTGGGAGCATAGACACCCAAGAGATTTTACAACATAATTAGTTGCTATAGTCCTATTATTTCGGGTCAGTTCCCTCCATAAAGGGGTCACTCAATTTCGCTCCCTGAGGGGATCAGAAGCCGGAGCGGAGCATTACTTTAAGCGGTGAGATAAGGGATAGGAGTTTTGTGATATGTCGTCAGTCTCATCTTACATAATGTAGAGATTGGGAACATCAGGATTAGGGCTACAGTTATAAACCCCAGAAACTTCCTTAAGAGCTCTAAGAGATGCAGATTTTGGGTGTAAAATTAACAGCAAATTAAGGCCTCTAATCTTACCTGGAAATCTTCTCAGATACCATTTTCTGCAGCTCCAAGGGAGGCAGCTGATATTCCCAAATATCCGAATCCATTTTGAAATTTTTAAGTTTTATGCGAATTCTGGGCTGCACCCGACTGAGGCCCACCTCGGCTCCTACTCAAGCGAAATAGCATACACGCGGTCCCCTAACGACATTGGAAAAGGCTTTTTCACGTGATGCTTTTATTGCTCGGGGAAATTGAGTTGACAAATCGGTGTAAGGTAACAGAGGAAATTGCATTGAATTCCTCGAATGGGGGCATTAAAATTAGTAATCGAAGGCCCATTAGGCAATCCTGCGCTTACCGCTTCCATGGGTCTCCGCAAGAACATGTAATTATGCAACTGACAAGTTTTTTCAGAGGAAAGGCGGCAATCAGCTGCTCAAGCGCCAAAGCACTTTGTGCCTCCTATAGAAGCCATTCTCGAACATTCCTTACGTCATAAACTATAGACAACTGCTCGGAGAAAAGTTCTGGATTCAATTTAAACTTTCAGTTGCGAACGAATGCCGGAGAAGAACTAAAAGAAAAGTCGCGAAAGGGGCCGAGATAATAGAGATGACGTCGGGGATGTAGAGCTGTGACGTCAGCCTAGCGCTTACCTCAAACTCGAGATAATTGGCTCGAGGGGGAAAGGGTAAGACTATTACACACCTGGGATTTAGTAAGGGTATGGTGTACGAACGATATACCGAACGTTAAAAAGTTTTTTTTAGTGAATTGCAGGGCAGAATTACAGGAGTTGTAAGCCTTTGATGTAGCACCCTGTATTTCGGTATACATTTTCCGTATTTCTAGCTGTAGAATCTGCCCTATAATTCGTCGATCGACATTTTACCATACCGTGTACATAATAGACCGGCGAAAGATCCATTACTGTTGCCCATCCGTATAGAACATTAACTTTACGGGCATCAGTTATGTTCAAGCTCAATTTTTGTTTGTATTCACACGAAATGTTAAAAAAGAAAATCCGATTTTCAGGGAAAAGAGGGACGATTTTGCCTTCTTTTAGTTATATTTCCTTTAGGTGTATTGGTATAATGAGCACTTACGCAATCATAAAGGATACTGGAAGTAGTGCCAAACGAGTTCGCGGAAAGCGTAGGTTGGAGCAATAAGTATCAATGAGCGTTGTTAAAATTGCTTCTTGAAGCAGTCTAAATGTTTTTTGAGCACATTTTCTCGCTTATGTCGCGGCAATTACAAATAAAAAGAAAATATGCGACTAAATTCCACTGATTCCACCGTCAACAACGACAATCAAAGATCGCAGTGCCTATGTGTCGTTACGAAGACAAAACAGCATCGTGCACCTTTCACTCGCATGGGATCATCGCGGCGTTTTTCGATTGTTTGGGCTTTGGACAGAGAGGGAACGACGATGCCCTTCATCTAGCACTGAGGTGAGCGCTTTATTCAAGGACACGTGACGGAAGATGTATGCGCCAAGATGGCCGATTAAATAATTAAGCGATTTCTTCACGCGGAAATCTTCAGAAAACAGTTTAAACCCCCCATCGCAGCGTCGAAAGATTTGGGTCAATCCCGGTCAGTTTTGACGGGGTTCTTCGAATTTCTTTAGCATCACCTCCTCAGTCTTAGCTCGCTTCCACTCTCATTTTTTGTGTTTATTTATATACGTGAATTAATTATTTATTCCTTCATTCAGTTATTTATTTATTTACAGCGTTCAAAGGTCATTCCATGCACGAAAGCGATTGAAATAATTTCGTGGCGATGGAAAAAAACCATATTTAAAACGATCCTTGCTGCTAACAGAGGTCGCATTACACCATATGGCCCTTATTTGCTTTTACGTTTCATTAGACTTCCTCATATTTTCCCCACGATCCTTATCAGGCCTTTTCCATTACTGGATTGTGCTGGATTTGTCCAGTTTTCATCCGGCCTGAATTGTTTTTTCCTGGTATAATTTCATTGGGCAAATGGTAATTAAGTAGCAGCGAGGAATTTTAGATGGTATTAGCGCCCGCATAATGGCTTCAATGGCTCAACGCGGAATTAAATAGATTTGGAATTTTACTGCGCCCCTAAACCAACCGCAATTTGACCACAACTCGACTAGGTTTTGTACTTCTCTCACAATTTGTTTTTCTATGCAAAAACGACCGAACGAAAACCGTGCGATTTTTAGTTTTTTGGGTTCGTTCCGGCCGTCTGTCGCTCTTTCCAGAAAACAACAAACGCGAAACCGCACAATCAACAAATTAACATCGAACACCGAAAGTAGGGCAAATGTATCGGAGCCGGCAAACCGGTGCAGTCGACGTGTAACTACACCCGTTTCCGACCCGTGGGAACCCACCTGGGTATCCTGTCGTAGCTGTCCCAACTAGTCAAGCAGTTGTACGAGGAATATCTACTGGAAGAACCCATAATAGTTAGGTTGACACGAGCGTGGAGCGCAGCGTCGCGACGTGGGAGCGCCTCATATTCACACGGCACCAGGCGCCGAACGCCACTGCGACGTCCTCGACGTCGAAGAACCGACGACGATGTCCGCGACGCCGCTCTTCCAACGCTCCTCCCCGTACGTTTACCTTCCGGAGGTGTCTTTTGTATGTGTGTGTGTATGTGTTTGTTTGTCTCTAATCTTTGGAATTATCCCAAAAATACGCCGAACTGTCACTGCGATGGGGGGCAAGAGTTTTCCAATAGAATAATTTCTTGCGCAGCTCTCTCCGTATCGTCCAATTTCATCCGAATTTAAATTCCCCAGCGAAGCCCGGATTGAGCCGCGCTATAACTTCGGGCAAATCCACTTAGGCGAAATTCAAATCCAGAGTCAATATCCATAACAATCGCATTCAAAATCGACCATATCGAGGGAAGTTGCCAATCCGCACAAATTGAGACATACGCCGGCAAGAACTCACTCCAATTGACGTATACAACTTCATTTCAGCACAATTTCCTTGTCAAGATTATTTACTAAATTGGCAACGTCCCATCGCGCGAATATGAAAGACGAAGCCGGAAGGCCCTCATTCACACTTATTGACTGTGGATAAACAATCCATCAGTCGAAATGGGAAAGGGAAGTTTGAAGTAAATTGTCTCATAAAGGCATCTGAATGACGTCACTTGTGTCAACACTCACTACTTTGCAACCCAGAGATTCGAAATGTGAAAAGAGCGATGTCGGGGCGAATTTGTCTCGAAGATGGACGTGTATCGCTCTCGGACTATCAGCTTTGGCTTTTGTATGTCGATAATACATCCGCGCCAACGACAACATTTCCGGCATTACCCCAGGTTTTGCTGTTTGGCGCCATCTACCTCAGCCTCTCGACTACTGTGCTCTTGTGGAGACTTGCCGAATGTTTCAGGTGATGGCGCCAGTGATGCAGTTGTCTGAATCAGCAGTGTTGCCTGCTCATACCTTATTTCCCAGAAATTGACTACTTGGAACTGTGAAAGTTTGAAAATGGCCACTTTTGTCCTCTACTAAAAATAACATCCTCCATTAAGTCGAGCATGTCTAAAGGACCTCGAACGAAATCCACACTCCTCAGAAGCCGATGAAATATTGATTGAAAGCCACTGAAGTGCGTGCTGTGGTGAATAAAAAATCTAGCTTGAGGAGAACTCTCATCGAACCTCCGAGGAGCACTTGAAAAATTTAAGAAGCTAGGAAAAGTTTTTATTTCGTTGGCCGCTTATGGTGGGACTGGCAGACGCCGAATTATTGATTCGGACGGGACACTTTCGAAAACATCAGCTGACTCGCGGGATCGCTCAACAATTATTTCTCGGAGAAGTAAACAAGCCAATTGTGTCAAGAAAAGAAAGTTACGCGATTTGTTTTTAATGCAAGTCTCCTCATTGCATGAGTAGTTAAATCGAGCAAGCGAGTTAGTCACAAGAAAAATGAAAAGTCACGCCCCCTGTAACAATCCCCGCCACTCAGAACAAGCCCCGCCCCTTCGTTGACTTCTGATTCGTGAAGTGCGAACGTTTAAACGTCGCTTAGCCAATCAAAGTGATAATGGAGCTAGCCACACCTTAGCGATTATTAGAGCGTATTCACACGTTCCTCGTAAGGCTCATTCACCATCATTGTTTGGGTAAATTTCGAATAAATCTAATTCACAATAATGCGATGAAATACACGAAATTTTAGCATAATATTATAAGCTCAAAACCACTCTGCTGGATTTGATGTGATACTCGGGAGACAACAAAACCATTTGCTTCCCTTTGCAACCTTCCCGGATTCAGTTTATTCAAATTAGCATTCCCGAAAACATGCAACATTATAGCGCCACCTCTTAAAGAGCTTTAGAAACACACATTAATCCGTCACCACTAGATGGAGTACCGTTACGTACAACGCTTCTACCACCACAAACATGATTTGTTATTTAGCATAGTAATTAGTCGCATTGCTTTTTGGTGTATTGGCGGTTTGAGAAGAATCAAAACGAATCATTATATAAAGTTATGTATAACATACATAAAACAAACAATATTTACATATGAGCACCTGGGTATCTGCAAGGCCACTTCGTCAAGGCTATCGGAGGGTGTAAGAGGGGGTCTTTCGAACAGCCTACTGGGGGCCAAAGTGAGGGGCGTGCTGACAGGTTCCCGGTGCACCACGGTGCCCCGCCGCGAATGGTGGCGCTGTTGTCGTTGTTGCTGCTGTTGCCGTTTCTTGCGTTTATCTTCTTCTTGAGCGCGTCGCAGGTTGTGCAGTCGGAAGAAGTACATAGACATTCTAGAAAGAAGTTCATCAGACGGCATGCAAAGCCTACTGAATCCTGCTATGACGAATCAGAATTGAATCCATTACGAGGCAAACTCACAATATTATGCTCTATCGATCGAATAGCAATTTCCAAGCTTAGTCAGGAAATATGATTTATTTCGATGTGTTTTGTTTTCAATTTGCCCTGTTTAATTTACGGGGTTGTTTGGCTGGAGAATTTGAATACCGGGAGTAATTAGCCTTCAAACAAAAGATATGCAAATTTGTTTTAGAATCCAAATTGGATTTAATGCTTGTAAGATTTAATCAACATAAATGTGTTCCAGCTAAACGTGGCAACAGAGCGATAGTCTCTTGTCAAGGTTTAGAGTGACAGGGCTAATGAGGGACAAGGACGTGCGGCTGCGAACGCGACGTGCGACGAGGATGACGCAATAGCAACATCTCAGCAAGTCTATTCAATGTCCCAACAATATTGCCCGCTTGCGTTTTTTCTGTACAGAAAATTCGGCTGGGGTTTTCGCCATTTCTTTAGCTTTTTCTCGCCAAGTACTTCACTCCAAACACATAATAATGGTCTTCGAAAGTTTACCTTGGCCTTTATCGCGTTTGTGCACGTGTTGATGCGTGGTGAGAATATCAACATTGAGGGATCTAACGTTAAAGCATTCCCGATATTATCATAATATAATAATGACTATCGATTTTCCGGGAATTGTGGTAATTGGCCAAATCCCCTCCCCTACCCAAATAAAAACACATCCTATTAATAATTTGTCCTCATTCTCCTGACATTTTGATATCAGGCCCGAGGCCTTGATCGAATACCAACAATGCCCGGCGAAATCAATTTAATTTGTGTTGCTGTGATAATCCAGCACTATTTCAATTGATGCGGTCCTGCAAGCTCCAAATTCCAGAAGCAATTTACTGCCGCTTTCAATAGAACCGATTCTCCATCGGATAAATTGGCTTCTCAGCCTCGCTACCAGGAACTTTCGTTAAAAAGTCAATTATCTGCCTCTTTCCCCAATTTTTCCCTCTTCCAGAAAGCCAAAAATATTAATTAGAAAGACGTAAACCCGGGAATTACAATGAGTTATTCCCCAGTCGTAGATACTTAATTAAAGTTCGTTCGGGGATATAAACTTGATTCAAACTATATTTATCGCCAGTTTAGTTTATTTTCATGGAATCCACCTAAAGTCGTAATGCTCGAATTAGTTTTACGGTCTATTAGTTCATTGTCAGATAGATTTTATCATCTGACGCAAGAGCTTCGGTTTCAAGACGCCTTGGATCGTTAAATGCACCACATAAATACCAAATCCATAATTGACGAGCATTTGGGAGAAAGCAGGGCAACAAATTGGAAACGGATGGGCGAAATTATCTTTAATTCACTTCATAAGCAAATCTAGAAACGAAATTGGCGAACGGTGACGCGACGCTCCCATCGCTCTCACGAGTGCACGTACGAGTCTTGACATACATAATTCAGTCAAGGAATATGGTTGCTGGATACGTGGAAGTTGGCAAGAAATATTCACTTCACAGAACTATTCAGCTTAATGCGTCGAAAATCGATGCCTTCGCTCCGTTTAAGGAGCTTTAGAGGCTCGCTCTCAAAACTTCCTTTCACAGCGCTTTCGTGAGGGAATTTACTGATGAGAATTTCACTGTGAAGGTTTTTTTTTACTTATCTTGCCGTAGCAGATAAAAGCCCACAACATAGTTACTGTGCAGGGCTAGTGCAAAATTAGGGATAATGGAAAATATCAAAACAGATTCATTAAATTACCATGAGGAGATGGATTTTTGAGGTAGCGCCGCCCTAAATTTAACATTTTTAGCGTTTCCTCAAATTTTTTCCAAAACCTAATTTTCTCTTTTCCGCATTTTTCGATTTTTTTACAAAATTTCCAATACTTTTCGTCAAACTTTTAAATATTTCTATGATTTTCCAGACTTCTTCGCAACCCTTTCCCGCCCTTCAATAATAAATTACTTCAAACTTACATTACCCGCAACTTTCCAGGAGATCTAAATTCCAACAATCCAACAACGCTCTCAATTATTTTGCACGAAACTCGGCAACCTCGCAAATCCAATTTGAAAGCTACTTTAATCTCGCCATCTCTGTCAAATTTGCATTCCGTTCTTCGCCGTTTTCCATGTCGTTTTGACAAAAGAACAACGCCCTGTTGCCATTTACTGATGCCACGAAACACGTACCGCATCGCGAAGCCTTTTTGTTGATATTGCCAGTATTTGTTGTAAGTGAGACAAGGACAACCAAGAAAAATCGACCCTTTTGCACGTCTTGGAAGACAAAATAAAAAAGATGAAACGCGGCAATTTAGTATGCGGGGAATATTCGTGTGAAATTTTAAACAGCACGTATTTATCTTTTCATGTCTCAGAAAGATTCAGTTTCCTTTCCGGCAATGTTTAGTTTAACATCCAATCTTGCTCTTAAAACAGGGTCAGGATTGAACGAAACGCGTTTGGAAGTGACTGTAAAAAAAGCAATATCTGTGATTACTTTCGCCATTCTGTCAAAAAAAAAACGACCAATTTGGAGGGCTCAAGACAATCAAACGATAAGAAGCAATATAATCAACAAATAATTTGGGCAATACCTCAGCGAGAAATTACATGTTCACCATGCGCGTCTAAGTTGTTACTGTGAAGGCAAATGACAGACGGTCAAGAATAACAAAGACTGACGGCGAGATCGTCATGGGAGGCCTGGAGAACATGACACGAACGCGGACACGTGCGAGACTCCCGTTTCCATCGAGATATATCCAGCAGGAAGTCGCGTTGCCATGGGGGGCCGCGTGCGCATCTCCCCCAATCTCCCCACCTTCAAACCAAAATTTTGGTAGATGGAGAAAAAGCACGTGCTTCTTAGAGACGCAGTTTGTGGCCGGAGATGAGAGAAATACCGTTAAGAAAGATTTCTTGACAGTAAAAGGAAATGTAAGGCTCACACTGGCACACAGAGCACATTTATTATTAATTAAGCTTCAATACTTACCTACAGGTTTATTAGGAATAAAACGTGCTTATGCTTACCTTAAAAATTTTTTGGCACAATTCACAACACCTAATTTATCACTTCCCGGCACAAAAACTTGGCAAAGCCCCCGTTTTGCTGCGTGCGAAGGGGGCCTCATAGTGACACTAATTTTCTCTACGAGATTGGGAAATTTTTGCACGTATATAGGGAACTGTCAAAGTTACCGCTCATCCAGTTTCCAGGAACTGCTCATCTCGCTCCAGGCGCTCATGCTCCGATTTCTGCGCACAATGCTGGAAGGTCGGTAGTAGCTGTCGGCGTCATCTTGGAAAATTTCTGCCGGAAAATTAACTCGAGCCTTGCCGACTTGTGGCGAAGGTGATGCGTCACTGTTCGGTAACATCACGTAGTTCCACGAGGCGTCTTCGGACCCGTACGATTTCAGGGGGTCCATTTTATCGAGCAGTGTTGATTTTGGAGCCACGATTCTACCTAAATAAATGAATTAAAATCGATAACTGGAGTTACTTTATAAGAGATTGAACTGTGATCAGACGGGCATTAAGCGTTCTAGCGAAATTATTCGACTACCTACCATTTCTGACCATCTTGGTCAGCTGATTTGCTTCAATTCTTGGCAGTTAGGTGAATTGAATTTTAACATTTCCATCGGATTTTTCATGCAGAACAGATTTTATAATCAATGGGGGTTTAAAGAACACTGAAGTGACGTTCAAACTGAGTTAAATAGGGATAAATAATGGATATGGATTTATCTCGACAAAAGGCAACATCCGAATCTTCCATTAGTCGAAGGATAACTGTATTTAGAAAGCTTCAGGATAAGAAAATGAGTTTTTTCCTGTGGGAAAACTTCTTTCCCTTTTGGAATTAAATTATCTCGCTATTGAGGGCTTGTAAAAGATGGAAAAATGAGCTTTCAGACAGAGGGTTTTCCCTCACTCAGTTTTTAAATTATTATCTGTATTATTTATACCGATAGACAGACAGAAGGAAATGACGTATACGGGGTTCCCGTTTTTGGAGCTCAAGCATGGGGCTCTCTGTAACTGCAAAAGATAAGAGACCCGTTAAATTAGGGAATAGTTGCGTAGAGCTAAAAAAATCCAAATACGTCCGGGGACATCGGCATGAGCATTCAGTTGCACAACTTTATCCTAATTTTACCGATCTTCCATGATTACTAAGATCTTCATGCTCAAGCTCCAAAAACGGACACTCTGTATGCATATTTCTAACATCAAAGAGGGAATAATTATTTATCTCTCTCTTCTCTGGCCTTATGTAAGCATGAAAGATGGCCATATTCAAATTAAATTCCAAGGAATCATTGAGACTTTCTAGGTAATTGAGGTGAAGCAGTAAAACGTAGAATTTAAACGAGAAAAGTTTCGTTAAACGTTCCTTGAAGATAATGTGTTGGTTTTAAGCCCTGTTGCTTTAATATATTGCACCGCAGTACCAGTAGAGCCGTCAGAAATTTTGCAAATAGGAGTAGTGCACCATTATTTGTTCCTATGTGAAGCTGCGCGTTAAAAAAGAATACTCATATGATCCGGATCAGCTGATTCTGAATGGTGACAGCTATGTCGAGCCAATTGTTGCACAGTGGTGCCTAATGCCAGTTTCAACAGACAAATAAGTCGAATGTAGAGATAATGTAATTTTTCAAATTTGATGCGGTACAGTGATTCCACTGAGTTCGGTTGATTTTTGAAATAGAAAGAAGACGAGACAGTTCCTTGAAGCAGAAACAGAAAATTCCGAAAATCTATAGTCTTTAGACGATAATCTTCAAATTTGTTGGCCAGCTGTGTGCATACCATCACTGCGGCATTCCGTAGAGTGATACGGAAAACGAGATTCCTAATTTTAGTCAAGGGCGCGCCCTATTTTTACATACGTAACTGGGAAAAAAGGCTTCGATTCAAAGAAATGTTCGAAAATATTTGTTTAACGTTACTAAGAAACTAATCTATCTAAAATGTTGTTTCTGGTTGTGGTTGTGGCAAATGAATAATGCAGCGAGGCAGACTTCTAAGATGATGTAAGCAGTTGTCCTACTGATAAATGACTCGGATCGAAATGATGCAATATTACAGCGCTGCAAATCTATATGTTCTGTAGCTTAGCGCAATGAGCAAATTTCTCAAAAGTGTTTTACCTCGTTTTAGGGCCACGAACTCACAAGGGAGAAAAAATGAAAATTTCATAAAATCGACTTTATGACAGTGAGTGGCGAGTATATTTTTTTATTCGGGCGACATGATTGAATAGATCGAGATAGATCACGTCTTCTCTATTTGATGAGGGCAAAAAGGGCGGCTCCTTTAGCAGGCAAACGTACTCCGCAGCAGCGCGAAACAGACTGTTCCATTCTGTGCTGCTAAGAGTCGCCCTCGACATCGATCCGTTACGAATGTGAACCAATGAACTTTAAAAGGTGCATCCGAAAAAAGGGACGTTTGTAAGTCCCTTTGTTCCCTGTCCCGTTCATGTTTGCGCTTGATAAAAGATAGATTGATTTTCCAGTTTACATCTACCCTTTACTGACTTTTTCATTTACTGTCGTCACGAATTCTTGAATGAAACCCCTTCGTGCAATTTCGTTCGATGTTGGCAGAAAGGGCCCAATCTAATTTCGGGGATGGTTTCTATTTATAAATTCATTTGCCCATCGGGCTGCCGCCTTATTTGCGAGGGCCAGGGGCAAAAAGTCGGTAAGGGTTGAAATTTCTATTCTGCGGGAAAGCTTTAAGCAAAACACCAATTAGCGATGAAGGGGGCACGAGGAGGAAGAAAGTAAGGTTTAAAGGACGCAAGAAACAACTCCGACGCGATGGAAGGAAAGTTCAATAAAATGCTCGGAAGTGGTGGCGAAAGTATTTATGTCTTTTCATTCCCTTTCCTTTCTCGATCCCTAAAAAAATACCTGAAACTTTTTGCCTCGACTTTACCTAGATTTGCAGAATTTATTAAGATTAAATATTATCAAGATCTTAACCCACTCAGCACCACATATTGAGAGCTTGGTCAATCTATCCAAGTGGCTAACATTGGAAACTGGTGTGGTCCCATGATAGAATTTTCAATCGGGACACCAGCGAGCAGGCAGATTTTGCAGACATCAATGAAGGCCGCGTTGAAGCGGTCATCGCAGACACCGACCAGACCAGTGTTTACTCGATAGAAAACGACACGCTTAAGCTTTCTCTATCTGTTTCATCTCTTCTTTCATTACTTTTATCACCCAGATATATGTAAGAGAGATGCATGTAAGAGAAATAAAGTTATTTACAGAGTTGCAGCAGGCATAAAGTTTGAGGCCGTACTACCTGACACCACCAAGGTGCAATGCACCAGTGTCTGCCATTGCGCTAGAAATAATAGAGCGCGCTAATGTATAGGAAACTACAAATAAATCATGTTCGCCATCAAGTCAGGGTTTCTTTGAGCGGTCTCCCATTGAAGTCAGTTAAAACAATTAGGTTTGCTATTGGATCAAAGAGTTCAATAACGAACCGCGATTGTTGCACACTAGGACGTGTTAAATCAGCTTTAAACCGCGTTTTTGTTAATTTTTCTCACTGATACATGGAGGTTTTCATAATATTTTCAAAATGACGAGAAACAAATGATTAGTAGAAGCTCTCAGCGCTCATTAGCTGATTGACAGTTGGTGCGATCGCCATTAAAAAGAAAGCCGTGCCGCAGATTGACGCGAGTCATCAAGAGTACCTGCGGTGTAGTTGTTTTTAATTTACTGTTTGGTTTTCAGAGCTTTTGTAGCGAAAAACAAACCCATGTAATTGAATAAAATGTTTATTTTTAAAATATTTTAATTCTGAACAACTTTTTTTGATACGTTTTATAAGTGACTTTTTTAGTAACGCCCTACGCTAATTTAACAGTAGAAAACTATTGAACTATCTTACAAAATGTCTAGTTAAAATTATGAGCAGACAATATATTCATGTATAACAACATTTATTGGGTATAACAGGCATAGACTACGAAACAACCAATATCGAAATAAACTATTTTTGTACCGTCTAATATATGTTCTTTTAACTGAAATTTGTTAAATATTAAAATAAATGACTTTTACACGTTGTCAATTAGTATTAGTAATATACACAACAACTATAAGGGATTAGATTATAAGGGTTCTTAGTAAAACTTTAAAACCTACCGAAGATTGGCGTTTTATACGTATTTTACACAAAAACTACTTAACTAAAAGCACCAACGTCGTCTATATGTTACTCGTTAGAAAAATCATTAGTACCTACTTTCTTATGATGAACTTTCCACAGAGGGGTTGGAAAAAATACATTGTAGATCCACGTGAGAATGTGCTAACAAGAAAATTTTGATACAGAAAAATATTGTCTCTAATGAATGTAATATAAGCAATATAGTACGTACCTAACTAACGTTATAATGTTTGATTGTAATTTCCACAGCAAGATCTACTTAAGTCAACGACAAAAATACTATTATGTATATACGTTTTCTTATCTCTAAGGACATTAAATCACTGGTGTGCTCACGACCTTCTCTGGTTCGCTACACCACATCAAGCAACAAATTTTGGGTCTGACTCTGACCGATGTGTATCGCTGTAACTTTCATTGTTTTTGCCAAGCTGCGAGACTAAAATTACCCTAAATATTAATGTTTTCTATACATATTAATCATCTAATTACGAATATGAGTATGCAACTTGAAATAAAAAAAATATAAGTCACCATATTGTCAAGATTTTTTTGACAATATGGTGACTAAAGTTTTATCTACTTTTCTTATAAAAGTTACAACTATACATTGTGTTGTCAACGCTGTTCCTTGATGCTGCAAGTAACCAACATCTTCCAATAAACTATTTCAAATACATCTCACTCCAATTAGTATAAATGTATATGTATTTGATTAGCAGAGCTATTTTCATGTAAGAAAATTGCCGATGTGTAGATTATCTATGTCCTAACTGAACTAAAACTTAGGCAAATACATACCTAGCTTTAAAATTTTCTTTGTATAGCTGAATATTGACACCTAGAATCCTAAAATCAGTTTTAAAGTTTATAGTAATTTAATTGACATTTACACTATACAACGAGAAGCTGCCCTTTCATGAACGGTAAAAATGTGGGGTCAGGAGAGCCTGAAGGTTTATTGTATATGAAGTGAGGTTTTTGCCAGTTAATTAGAGTGATTAGGGCAGTGAACTTTTCTAAAAATACTTCTGGTGAAAATCACAAAAGGACATTTCCCCCCAAAACAACATCTATTTCCTAATAACAAAACTAAATGCGTATCAGTCATTGTTCTGATTGAGTCATCACAATATCGATATCGGCCTCTTTACTGCCCCTTTCCCCTCTACTGCCGCCTGGTCACTGGACTGACACCAGTACCTGCGCATCTTCCCCACAACGAAATCGAAATCGTGCATGGCCAGGCCGGTGAAGCGGAATTTGCGAGTGAACTTGCCCAGGTTTCTCAAACAGCCCTTCTTTAGTCAGTCGTCCGATTCCATTCCTATTAGCTCCGCTTGCATGCGCCCTTTGTACTTGCAGCAAATCGTCATGCAGAAAATTCGTAACGCTAGTCGAAACTGCGGACTCAACATGATCAGAATCAGCGCTTTCCAGAAGGAGTTGAGGAAACCGAGCCAAACTACCCCGAAATGCAAAAACTGCATCTGGAATTTGACCCCGGTGAAGTACTCATAGAGTTTGACCCCAATGTATGGGGTCCAGGAACACCAAAAGGCCACCACCAAGGCGAAAGACATCATGTGACTGGGGTTGGACAGGTTTTCGGACAGGGCAGTGGCGTACTCTTTGTCGTGGAAGGCGTAGCCGCTGCGTAGCCGCCTAAGCATCATGAAGATGTACGTGTACGTGTACACTATGGTTATAAGACTAGGGCCTAAGATTAAGATGGACAGGGTGGCCGAGTAGGCGGCCATGCTGCCCCAATCGAGCATGCAGACGTAGGCTTCTCTGTCGAAGAGGGGCTGGTTGAAGCCGAGAAGGGGGGGACAACAGAGCATCGCTGAAGAGATCCATGTGAAGGCCATCCAGCACTGGCAACGCGTCTTGGTCTGCAAAGTTTCGTAGCGCAGCGGTTTCCGGACAGCTAAGTAGCGATCCACGCTAATCCACATGAAGGTGTAGACTGTTACTGCCCATAGAGTCACCTGCAAAATAGCTATTTAGAGTTTTTCAAAAAACATCAAGGATATTTAGAGACCTCGAGGTAGCCGAGAAGTCTGCACAGGACGTCCCCATAAACCCACTCCTTGACTATTGCAGGGTACACTGAGAGGGGCACCACTATCACCCCACAAAGCAAATCAGCCACCGCTAGGGAGAGCAGGTAACAGTTGATGACTTCCGATGGACCTAAATTAACAATTTCCGCATTCTTCAATGTAAAGTATTAGAATATGTGGCAACCTGGCCAGGCTCAATGTCAAGAGATTACTCTCAAAACAAATGCGAAGCGCGGGGTTGCCATTTAGTTGACACATCGAAGGTCGCACTGATTAGCCGCTCGTCATTGGTATCTCGAAAATTTTGGGTTGCTTTTCTCAGAGTGGCAGGACTAAAAGGAAGATTTAACTTTTAAAAATGTCACAACAAAACTCTCGGAATCGGCGACGACACTTAGTTTCGCCCCTTTTTAAATCCGAAAATAACTGCCTCGTGGTTCTCGAGATCCCAATTTCGAGCAGCGACTCCTTCACAGTTCCCTACCTCTGAAATTAATCAACGTGGCGATAATCAACACGTTAGTGATAATTATGGCCAAGGCCATGATGAAGATGATTCCGGCCTGGGTGAGGGTCTCCAAAGTCAGGACAATTTCGCCGTCTTCGTTGGATTGGCTGAAGATGATCATCGTGGTGGTATCTCTCCTATTTAGCATCTTCTGCGGATACGCAGCTTAACGGATCATATCTTCGTGCGGCGGTCGTATCGGCTTTTACGACGTGTAAGATGGAAGACCTGCAGTTTTAGACGTTGCAGCAATCGATATAAAGTGGCAATGAAACCCCCAGCAATAATACTCCTAAGGTTTCTCAATGCCCTGATGATAATTCGTGTTGTTGAATAATTAAACGCATTTTTTCAATTGGGATTAAGCGGTTTTATCTGGGTCACAGTTCAGAGGATTTTCTGTTTAGCGCTGCAGTTTGCTGAGGAGAAATTCTCAAATTAATAAAAGTTGATATCTCGACCTCGCAGCCGCGTCGATAGGAATTAAATTCATGAGGAAATCGTTTTTCCTGTGAGAAAAATCGTCGCGAAACAGCCTGAGACGTGACGTCAACGCCATTTACGACGCCCACGTTCCACACAAATTGCCTTAAGAATTCATTTTCATCGAGGAAAAATTATATTAACCCAAATCTTAAAGTTGAGGTATCGGCGAGTTGGATCATGCAGACCTTATGCGCACCTTTTTGGCACTTTTCCAGCTGGTAATGGCTTTGTTATTCTTCTGCCAGAGCAAAGGAAACCCACTGATGTATTTACCGGAAAATTAATTCTCCATAAAATGGGGCGAGACACGAATGGTACGTCCCGGGCAGTAAATAAACGGGAGGGGACTTGTATTGTTGAGACCTTGCCGAAACAAGATCGGCCTTGCCCTAGACGAGGCCGTTTTAAGTCTTTGATTTATAGGCTGCATCGCCGAATTTCCACTTGGAGTCTCCCCTAAAAGTCTCCCGCGTACTGAATAATGCAATAGAATTAGGTATTTGAAGGGCATGAATCTTTAATGGAAGGAATAAAACATTACTTAGCCCCAAATAAAATATCGAACAGGGCTTCGCGTGTCGCTAGCGGTGGTTACTCGACCTTCCGTCCACGTCGACAAATCATAATTGCGCAAAAAAGGCGTGACATGAGATTTATTTATTTATTTATTTCCGACCGGGAGGAAATATTCGGAATAATAAAATGCCCCATTTTCGTGCGAAAATTAATTCTCCAACATTGGACATAGTAAATCGCGTGCGGGGAAGCACCGAAAGCTGAAGTACGGGGGGCCTGAACTATCCCTTCTTTGGCACATTTACAACACGCTTAAGTTTCAAATTACGTGCTAATGAACTTCTAAGGTCACAAAATTGCCGTCAATTGTGCCGCAACTTTCCGCCGCCTTTGTCACGTTTCCTCAACAACATTGCAGCGTTCACGCTATAAGTTTCCAACAGATGAAGAACGTGTCTTCTTATGGGGTCAGAATTGCGGCATTGCCGTTCCGTGCGGGAAGTTGCAAATTTCCTGTTAAATTCTTTTTTTTGATAACGAAAGCATGCAAACTGTCCACGGCATTAGTGAAGACAAGGCGGACGAGCCAGACGGAACCTAAGAACGAGAGGAGGTAAACCGTTCTCATTAAGCTCCCCTTGCATGCACTTTTTCGCTTCTAAATTCTTCCCCATATATGTTCATTAATCATCGCGTACTAACCTTGAAAACTTCTGCTTTATAGGTTAGCTCAGATTGATTTAGTTTAGAGCGTCATTAATATTTTAATTCGTTTAAACATTATCAACATTAATGTATTTATTGATTTAAAATATTCAGCCACCATTAGAAGTTTAACGCTCGCTCTTGGACATGCTTTAATTGGCCTCTTCCCTGAATAATTACTTTCAAAAATAATGAGCATTGTTACGCCTGACCTTGACAAAGAAATAGTGGGAAGAGCGCTGCATCAAGATAAAAATATTCGCCACGGGTGTCAGCTTTCCTGAGACTGAATTTCATTCACTATTTTGTCGAGAACAACATTTTACTGCGTCACCACTGAGCGGGTTTGCATTGTTTTTATTCAGCTCACATACGACACTTCTCAATTACATAAATGCTCTATCTAGACGGGCAGAAATCACGTTAAAATCACCTCCCACTTAAAATTCCCATTCATAAACTCTCTCCATAATCGACCGTCATCATTTACCTGAATCGCTGTCGCCGTAACACTAACCATTACTACGAACTTATTGTTACAGCCGAACCTCCTCAGCGTCGCTAAGCTTGACCGAAAGTTCCAGGAGGCGTAATAATTATTTATTACGTTAACGCGAAAAGGTCCTTTTATATGGCGAAAATCGAATTTCGCCTGTTTGGTCGCAGATCGAACACGCGCAGGATGCAAACATGCAGCAGATGAACTGACATGCTGTTGGAGAACGAGCAACGGCGCGGTTCCACTTTGGGGGCTGTTTACCGACTGCGCCCCGGTCGAGCTCCGTCGTCCTTATTTTGTCGATTACGGCCGTGAATTTTAGCCCTGGACAGCGCAAGCGTGAACTTCGGAATCCGTGATGTCACCACAGAGGGTGCTTACGTCATGGATCGGCACACCTCGAAAATTCAAAAATTTCTTCTACCGAGTCCGTGAGCGCCAAATTGCGCCAGTATGATCTGGGAAGAGATTTGAGTTCTGCATAAATACAATATAAATCTGGCAACTGTGCGAACGCACTTGGGGCCGCGACTTTATGTCATTCTCTTTGTCCCCTCTCAGGCTCCTCGCCCGTGGCAGCCATTTTCTTTTGACAAAAGATTATCGCCGTGTTGTCATTTACGGGATTATTTCGTCGAGCGTTCGAAGGGAAGGTGTTGGAGCACTCCTGGCCTTCATCGCTTTGAATCTCGTAATGCTCGTGGTTTCCTTGGGGGAATAACAGACGCGCCCTCATAGAGATAGAACTTTATTGCATTCAAGAAACTTTACATGTTTCGCAGTTTTTTAAGTTATGAATTCCGTTAACGTAGGTCCTCGATGCTAAATCTAACTAAGTAATTAATCAAACACTCTGCGGCACCTTTCGTAATATCATATTTCGTCACATAAAAAAGGGAATATAGTAAGAATTTCGTTAAAACGTGTCCGTTCCAATGAGCCCTGAACCGAAAATTGCTCGATACTCTCGAAATCATAGAAATCTACGGTATTTAAAGCAAGGTCCCTACAAACTATAGTAAACACTTCTCGTCGAATTTTCAAAGATTTATACAAAAAATTATAATGTAAAAAAATTTGCCTTATAAGTTTAGTATTCGCTTAACCTAATTAACAGTATGTACATTTAGAATCGTATTCTTGTGTTATTCACTTTATTGTGGTACTGAACGTCTGCGAAACGCCCTCGCGCACACCACGACGCCGTTCCTCAAACACCCGGTAAATTAGACTTGAAACAAACTCCAAATTTAATACTTAACATTCTCCCCTGAACGGGGGTTTCGCTCTATCACTTGACTCGCACGGGATTTCATCAGGTATTAGGCCCTCGACTGTCAAGCGATCATCTAAATAACTTAAACTTTAGTCATACAACTACTCAAATATAATTAAGTTGGTACTTTCAGCGCACTCTACGAACCGTGGTATTTCCGTGAACATGCGGTTACTAATCTCACTATATGCGAAGCGATTTCCTTGGTTTAGCAGTGCACTGAAAGGTGCGTTATTTATTAATTAATAGAGTGTAAACAGGACCGCACCTGCTCGCAGGAATTGTCGGGTTGGCAGTGTTTTGTTTAGAATATGAACCACGCCTTACGAACAGGTCCGGTGGGGGTCAGTCTGACTTGAAAACCTTCGGGTGGTTGTGTCCTAAGCGCCCCCCTGGGGCTGAAGTCGCACTGACCGTGACGAGTGCATAGCGGGCTGTGTCCAAATTCTTATGGTATATTGCTAATAATGTTTTCTTCGAAATTTATTTACAGGCTTCGATTTCACTACGGTCCTACTTAGTAGGTAAAAATACTGGGCAAAAATGTGACTTTTATCGTGTCCCTGCACGGGATTGCTGTGTAGGAAGAGCAACGGACTGGAAATTGCTCATCCTCTCGCACCTCTTATAGGACAAGGACACCGTTATTACAGCTAATATTAAACCATATACGAAGTAACAATTCCCATCATAAATCAACGTAAACTTACAATAAAGGCTGTACAAACTGTTTATGTAACAAAACGACTTACTTATACGAGTACAATAAAGAGTTTAAACTATTCGTGTTTATGAGGCCCTGGGGTCAAGGCCCATCTATCTCCAGCAAAAACTGTCAATTCCTTGGGCTGCATTAAGCTCTTATAGCCTCGCCGGGGTACTTAAATTGACGCTACGATAACCGAAACTTGTGGAGATAAACGGGCCCCAAGTTCGGTAACTTCTTCTTCTTCGCCTCGAAACGTCTTTTTGCTACGGCACGGGAGGCTTTAACATTAAACTGAGCGAATTAAGGCCATGATGAACCGCGAAGGAAGTTCAGTTTCGTAATCGATTATATCACTTATGCACAAATATCACTGGTTGCAGATGGTGCTGGATCTCGTCTAGACCGAACGTGCTTGGCATGACACACCTAGAACGATAATCCAGAAGTGAGCTGGGAAAAATGGTGAAATAAATTTTGGTTCAGAATCTCTGCGCAGGATCGGTTTTTTTAGATCTCTAGCTTCCACGGAAGGGAGGTGAAATCCGAACCTTTAGGTAGAGGAGTGGATGCCTCCCTTAGGGCACAGTCGACATACACGTAAAACGGTCTACTCACCTAAGTCTAAACCGTGGAACCACCTCCGTCAATGGGTACGTGTGTGCCTCTTTAGACTATGACGGAGGTAGGATGCGCAGGCCTTGCTGCGCTCGACGATCATCTCGACCAAGTGATCCTCGATGGCGATCAGGGGCGTGGGCAACGGCAGCAGGCTAAACGTGGCGATGTTCAGGGATTCCCATTGTCAGACGGCACTGTTCGGGAATCGGGGAGGAGGCAGTGGCGGCGGCTGCGAGGACACCGCGTCTCCGGCTCGGGAAGAGCGCTCAGACCCGGCTAGAATCGCGTGAAATAATAAACCAGCGTTAAATATCTGGGTGGAAAATGGCATCCTCAGAGTCGCGAACTGCGTGAATAGTCCTCTGCCTCCTTGTTACGTTGGAGGATTCGAAGACATTGGAGGAAATGTTTGGGAAAAAATTAATTTTTTTTACTTTTTGGGCTTTAGCGGAAATCACTAAAAACGAAAGAATAACGGACGACGAAACGAGAGAAAAAACGTGAAAAAAAAAAGGTTTTTTTAGCTTTATTCCCTGTTCGGAAACTCTACTTATCGGAAGCCATACTGGTTCACGATGGCTCACCGATCGATATCTTCACTCCAAAAGCAATGAAAAGCAAATTTTATGTACATAAGTGATCGCTGAGAGTTCCCCTCTCCTGATAATTGCGTGTAGGTACTCTGAACAAGTTCTCTTTGTGTTTCATGTGCAAAAAAAAACAGTGCTGCTACAATCACACAGTATGAGGATACCTGACAAGGACCCGTAGTATGTGTAACGTCGAAGATTATACGTCATTTGTAGTATTTGATCCTGAAGCGGGTCGCTTAACGGATCTTAATCGGAAATGTATATCAAGAGATGTTGAATGTGACGATTTAAGCACTCACATGATTCCTGTTGATGGCATTTCTCCTCGGTCACCACCAAACCGGACTGTTCGGTGATCGGCATATGTTGTTCAAGCGCATTCACACAGTTCAACATACTCCTAAATGAGGGCAGAGGTTAACTCGGTTAAAAGATCTAGAAACTCTGCAGTTGCATGCAACAAAAAGCCAATGAAAACGCAAACATTTCAATAAAAGGGCCATTTATTTTCGATTGAAAATACAACAATAAAAATGTTTTTAAAAATAATAAAAACTAGTCAATCATGCAGAAAAAATATCTCTGTGGCAGCGTGTAACAGCAGCAAAGTGTTTAAGGTTTCTGTGTAATGGATATATCCACTGTGTCCATCAGTCAGTGTAACTGCTCAGTATTACTTTAGTTTGATTGTGCGTTTTGTCATATGGAAACGTTTAAGGTAAAGCACGCTTTTTACGGAAAAATCTATAGATTCGTGTTTCCAGTGTTCGTGGAGTCGTCATCGGGAGGATTTTTTTGCTGTGCAATTTCGTCAGTGGTGCTGCAAAATAAAAATAAAGACCCTCTGATGAACAAAAAAAAACCACATTTTTTCTGAAATGCGTAGAAAACGTTGGAACACTGTGTATTTTATTTTCCTAACAGTTTTCCTTTTAAATATTAAACTTAAAAACAAGCATGTTATCTTGAATAATATAGAAACAAATACCTTACGACTCAAGTTAAACCATATTACAACGACAGCGCGATCAAACAATGACGCCCTTTAACACATTCTAATGTCACGCGTTCTCAATTGTTTTTAAAAATGGTGCGCATTTTTTTGCGAGGCGTTTTAAAGAGTGTTTTGAACTGAAAAATCCATTAATTAATTAATTAAAGCACCATTTCACGTAAAACTCAACCGCAAAAACACTGGTTTGGCTAAATCGCTTTAGAGAAACACCTAAAGCTGCTGAAATATGTGGACCGAAATTTGCATTGTTTTGGACATTGTTTACCGTGCATCGTTTACCGCATAATTTTCTCAGGTCAGTCAATATTTTATGGCTTTTAATTTAAACTATAACATGATGATGAGCTGCAGAGCCTGCAAAATTCGCCATTACATAAGCGATATAATCGTTGTACACAGTTAGTTCTTTCGGCAACGTTGTAACGCCCACGCAATGGCTCAAGGAGATAGCGGATATCTCTTTTTGCGAAGCAAACATCCGGCGGCGTTGTCAGTTTGTGCAAAAAATCAGAGGGAAATATAAGTTGTCCCTAATGCCCACTTAAAAAAATCGGTGCGGAACTCGCCTTTCAAAGCCAAATTTGCGGAATAAATTATTGAGGTATTTAATATTAATTTAATAAAGTGTGAATCATGTCACTACAAGTTATGCAACCAACCATACATACAACGTTACTAGTTCATAATGAAAAATAAAGGGCAAAAAAGTATTTTTAGTTGAATAAACGTGCATCTACTTAAGCATTTTGATTGAGCCACCATGCTTTAACTGCTAAGGGCAACTTACACTTACCCATACAGTCTACTGTCTCGAAAACTAACCCTACGGTCAAGAGTAGGTAGAGGTAATTAATGCTTCTTGAACTTTAGAGAAATCGGGTGCGGAATCGAGTCAGTGGGACAAGACTCTGTACGCTCCAATAAAATGCACTTAAAAGCACAGTCTTGCCACATCTATATACTCCATTTGCACCCAAAAATAGTAATTCACCTAAATGTCGGACCTTACTTTTAAATATAACTATGAAAGTTTAATATTTCGAAAATCTCCTTTATCTTCCACTATCAAGTTACTAAAGAACTTACCTTCCATTTCCGTGCCTGAAGATGGCGAGTATTTCTTCAAACGTCTTGTTCTTGGTTTCCGGCACTCTCTTATACGTAAAAATCCAAAATAAGGCTAGGAACACGCTGAATGGCAGGAACGTATAGTTTTCGAGGGCAGTCTAGTGTGAATAAAAAGATTGCGCATAGGAAATTTTCACCAAAATACGGGAGGGCCTTGTTACCTTCATTCTTGGAAAGACGATCCCCACCAGGAAATTGGCCATCCAGTTGACCAAAACGGCGATGGACATGGCTGCGGGCCTCGGTCCCTGCGAGAAGAGCTCTGCGGTGATCATCCATGGGATGGACCCAGGACCCATCGCGAAGAATTTGACGAAGAGCAGCGTGGAAACCACCGACAGATACGACATCCAGTCGATCATCTCCTGCACATAGCCGAAAAACTCCTATCAGGCGGTAGAATGGCGTCCTTTCCGAACAGGGGAGGAGAGACTTTCGAGTTTCAATGGTGGATTTATGTAGGGGAAATACATCTTATAGTCGTAAAAAGGTGTGAAATTTATCTAGGTGGTTTTATTCGTGCGAATTCTCTATGGGTGTGTGCGTATAGCTCTGAATGTACAGCGTCGCTCCTCCACCATGTCAGAAAGAAGAACTCGTAGACAGGGTGAGGCTAAGAAGCGAAAATAAATGCGTTTGGTTGGTGTGGGGCTGAAGCTAAAAGCGTGGATCAAGCCTCAAATTCCTGGAGTGTGAGGCAAATCCGGGGAGTGATTTGTGTCTTAATGAAGGTGGAAAATAAAGGCTAAATTATATCGAAAGGGTGTGGTAAGCAACGAAAAGTAATACTACTACTACTACTACTACCCCCCCCCCCCCTCCCAACCTCTAAAAACACAGTGTCGGGTGGAAGAAAATTTTTTCCACAACTTTCAGGAAATTCAGTGTAAGCGCACCCTAAACGGCAACGTTGCGGCTCGCTTTTGTTTAAAAAAAAATGCGAAAGCTTTAACGGCGCTCTGTGATTTTGTATCGAACTTATTGAAGCGTGTATACAGAACGTCCGCTTCTGGAGCTCATCCAAGGGGATTTTCCCAACCACAAAAGATGCGAGGCACATCTTTGAACTTCAACTGGCGCAACTTCGTCCCAATCTAATCGACCTCGCGTTTTTCATGGTTATCTAGGTCTCCAGGGTTGAGCTCCAGAAACGGACACCCTGCATACCGGAATCCATTATTCGGCCTAAAAGCACATAGTTTTTCCATACTATTTGAAAATTCCCACGAACAAACAAATAAATTGCAATCCTATACACCCAACAGACCTTGATCAAAAACGAAATAGTAATGAATATGGAGAAGATAAACATTCCGCCCAATCCGTAGAGCAGCAGGGACCTCCTGCCCATCCTGTCCATGAGAGGGATGGAAATCACAGTCATCACGACCATGATGCAGCCGATACCAATGGTGGCGAATTTGGCGCTCTCAGGAGAGAGACCCGCAGTCTCGAAGAGGTTCGTTGAGTAATAAAACACCTGCGCAGACAGATAATGAAGGTGATGATAAGAGTGAGTGGCAACATGGCAGGTACCGCATTGATGCCTGAGAGTTGCTGCGAGAGTTGAAGCACTATACTGATGCCCAAGGGGATGCGCAGCGTGGGAGAGCAGATGAGCTCGATCATGGTGGTGGAAGCTTCGGCCTGCTGGGCCCGTTCTTCGGCTCGCATTTCTTCGATGTCTTCCTCGACCTATCAAAAAAAAGACATTTTATTTTTGCAAACGTGCAGAATGTCGCCCAATAATTTACATGGTTGCTAGCTCTCAGTCTTCGTAACGCTCTCCTAGACTCTTCCTCCCACTGCTTGGTAATGAGCAGGTACCGGGGACTCTCCGGGCAGGCGGGAAGGAGCAGCAATTGGAGGACAGCCGGCACCACTGCCAGTCCGAGCAGTAGCGGCCAGTCCTCGTTGTTGCCTAGGATTTGCTCGATGCCCAACACCTGGGACAGCAGCAGGCCGACGGTGACCGCCAGCTGGTTGACCGTGCCCAGGCCGCCCCGCAAATTCAAGGGGGAAATTTCAGACACGTACATTGGTACTAGAGATGTGTTCAGCCCTAAAACCAATTTCGGTATTGAAATGATTAATTTGAGGACAGTTGAGTACCGCAATTGATGCCGATAATCAGACGTCCGCAAATGAGCATTTCATAGGAGTTCGCCACTTTCGCGCACCACATGAGACTGCCGCCAGTGATCCCAAGGATATTGTTCAACAGCAATCCTCCCTTCCTAAAAGAGGCGTGTGGTTTAAATCGACATTGCATGAGGTTCTACAAGAGAGGTCAAAAAAGAGGATCTTTTACCGGCCAAATCGGTTGGCGACGGTGCCGCCGATGAACCCGCCCACCATGCCGCCTATGGCGAAAATTGACACTACGACCGAGTAGAGCGTGCTGATCCAGGATTCGGGCAGATCTTCGTTGTACCGCGACCGGTACACGTCCTTCATGAAGTACTCGATGTTGCTCTGGGGCGCGTTGATCACCCCAGTGTTGTAGCCGAACTGGAGCATGCCGAGAACCGCCGACAGGATCGAGTAGGAGAGGAACCCTGTGAGGCCCTGGAACGGCAAAAAACTATAATCACAGATTGAGGCTAGATGGTATATTTGGGAACAGGCAGAGGGCGCTGCGAAACATAAAAATGACGAAATGCGAGTATTATTTATAGCCGCAAATATCAGATTTAATTACGGTTTTTCCTCGCTTTGGACGGTCGAGAGGAGCGAGGGGAATATATGGTTAAAAAAAAAACTAGAAACATCGGGAAATTAAATCTCTTAAACATATTGGACGTGGCAAAGCGGCGCTTTTATTGTTCTTCTGGCTTCGAGAAGCGGGGTTTTTTGCTTTTTGACACTTTTTGACTTGACCCCAATTAAAGAGGGCTCCAGGGATCTTGCGAGACATTTGGAAGTGAAACTAATGAGAGAGGGCGCTGCGAAATGTAAAAAAAAACGATCGTGGCCCCAAATGTCAAGTGCAATTCTCCGCTTCGCGCGTCCGTAGTTCCTCATGTGGGAAATCTGCACATTTAAAAGATTAACCTGTTCCAGAAGTCTCAACTTCCGGCGGTGGGTGTTTTCCTCGAGCCTGTCGACGTACTCGCGCAGCTCCTCGATCTCCTCCTTGACCTGCTGGACAGTGTCCAGCTCGTGCTTGATCGCCACCATGTCCCGCTTAACTTCCGACACCTCCGACTGGCACGATTCCACCGACTTGGTCAGTTCCTGGAGCTGGTTCCGGATCTCGTTCAGAGCGAACGTCGTCTCGTACTGACGATCGCCGCGTTGCAGCTCGTCCAGCTTGTTGCTGAGGTTCATGCTCATCACGGTTACCTGCTTCTGCAAACTTTCCCCGGAAAAAAAACACATCACCTTTCGGCCAGGGTCAGAGATACGAGTACAAACGTGCACTACTACATAGAGATGAACATGCACAGAACACACAATACAGAAGGCTGACAGCTCTAAGCAGCAGCGAGCCGAGGGTACCGAGGCACAGCTAACGCCCTTTCAAGTTCTAGTGGTCAGCATTTAATGGGTTAGCTGTGCGTGGAGAAATCGGCCCTAAAGCTAGCCAGTACCTGGGAGGCGGTAAGGATACCATTGCTGTGTTCCTAAACTATCGTGGATCCTCCGAAATTCGGACTATTGACGCTCCAAAATTTTATACAGGGCGCTTTGATCTTCGATTTCCTGGACTTTGACGGCACTGTTTGACTGTCTCCCACCTATAGTTTGGAAACACAGCCCGTTAGTTATCCAGTTCAATGTCCGCTCGCATAGTTTCCATGGGGAGAAAGTATGCAAGGGAACACAATCACAATATCTTTATCAGTTTTAGATAGTTTTGTGGCAAGATACGACTATGTAACAGACCTGACTTCGGGCTAGTTTTGAACGGAATTAAATCGGTAAATTTCAAGTAAGATTGAGATGAGGTAGTTGGATCCTACGGATCTTAGCGGAAGGTGTCTGTCGCCCAACTAATTTCATCTCTGGCTTTTTACTGAGTCCCTTGTTTTCTTCCCATTTCCATGAGTGGTCAAATAAGAATTTCGAAATTCGGAAAGAAAGTCTCTTATTTCACCAAAAAAATGCTGCGATGATACGTATATAGGGTGATCCAATTCAAAGTGCAAATATTTTAGCGATTCTTGTAAATTCGACTCTTGAAAGGGTTATCAAACTTTTTTATTTGTCAGAACGTCAATGGGCGTTGCCCCTCAAGTCAGAGCGTCGATGGTACCACTGAAATCCGAAACTGGTGCCCAATCCTACGTGACGCAGACGCGAAATGGGAAATTTAGCGACGCTGAGGCTGAAGCAGTCACGGTTTCTGCGCATCTCTTCGAAGATTTTGAAGTTTATTCGTTAAAATTCGAGAGGTTTTTTCTAATCGATGATTTATCCAATCTGATCTTTCTTGGGGTAATTTGAGAAAAAAAATCAAAAAGGCCGAGTTCCAGGAGCGTCGAAGTGCCAAGGGCTTCTTAGGCAAGAGGAACGATACATAGGGATCTGCTGATTATATTGGTAGAAGCTACCGTCAAGATATTTGCACTTGAACCTGCGACGCGCTGAAGGCATAGTTGGTCCTCGCAATTCTTATTTGACCACCCCGTATTTTGTTACGTATCGTACCGAGTCACGCTATAAGTAAAGGGGTCCATACACTTCAAAACTCCCCGCCCGGACTTTCTCCTCATTTCAAAACATGAGGTCCGGAAATAAGTAGGGGCGGCCAGTTTTGAAATGGCCACCCTGTAGTTATATCAAAATCGGCTGCAAATCGTCCTCCCTTTCTCTAAGCATCAGCTACCAAGATTGATACAAAGATTAAGTGGATAGACCGCCTATCAGGAACGAGCTCTAACAATTCTTGATGCAACTGCGCTTCCTGCTACCTTTGGCCACAAACACTCACTTTACTGATTTACTCAAGGCGGTTTGGGGCCAATGGCAGCGATGTAAGAAAATTGTCTCGACCAACCACGTTATAGATGTGAGGGTCTCGAAACAACAGAACAACAGCAACTCGAGAACTCGGTACTATTATAGCAAAGGCAGTGGCTTGAGCTACATATAATAATAATCAAAACTGATGCGCAGCACGACTAAATCTGGAGAGACTCAGATAACTAACGGAGCAGAAGGGCTGTACTGTGTTCTTCGTTTAAGTACTGCTATAGGCTGAGACAGTCGTCAATTCGAGGCCTCTGCTGACCTCACATGAAGGTACCGTGTCAGCAGCTGCGAGCGACACCATTGAACTCAAAAGGTCGCTTGCAACCAACCGACAACAAAAGTCTCGTTTCGGTGTTTGTATCTTCATGTGACAAGCCAAAATTTGATACCTTCTATCGAATAATAGAAGAGGAGGTGTGTGCGCACTAAGCCCGGAGTGATGGGGGGCGTAGGGTGCATCCACCGCCGTAAGAGGCTGAATGTGGGGGGTACCTAATAAGCAGCTCGCGCAGAGTTGCCTCGTCGTCTGCCTGTATTTCTTTCTTCGTCTCATACCGTGAGACGAGGACGACGCTGGACCTCCGGTGGGGCGGGGGCGTCGGGGCGCCGTGCCGTCGCCCGGTCACCTTAAACGGGAAGGGCGAGCTGGGGCCGTGGCCGTGGTCGGTGGTCCCCCCGCTGATGCTCGCCGCATGCTCCTCCACCTCGGCTAGTTTACGCCCAACAACTAAACGTGCACGCCCCCTGGTTAGTATCCCCGTAATACACCGCAAGGCCAGTACGAGTGGCGCGAAACCCCGGTGTCGTGCGAAAACTCCAGAGCTTACCAGAAACATCTGGAGCGGTTTGTTTGGTCATTGAGCCACACCGCCGCCCGCGGAGTTTTCGCATTGAGCGTCCTCCCGTAGAGATTTCGCGCTCTTCGCAACTGTGCATTGGTGGAACTACTACCCGCACATGTACCGAACAAAGAAAAACGATCAACCAACTATCGAATAAAAGGAAACAAGCGTGTAGGGCATATTTCTGGAACAGCTGGTATATTAAGTAACGCGAAGACAACGGACTTTAGCAAAAAAATGCAGAAAATCAACTTAACTAAACTAGAAAAATAACGATTTGGCAGGAAGAAAGTGCAATTTTCTTTTTTCCTCCAATTTTATCAAATTCCTGTTGCTTTAACCTGCATAACTGCACTGAAAATGTGCTACAATAAAACGGTTTTAAATCAAAGTATTGACATAGCAACTCACCTCAAGTTTCCAAAAGGCGAGTTTCATGGTTGAATAGGTCGGCAATTATAAAAGACCTGGAAATAAAAGAGCAACAATTCAATTAATTTGAACAATAAACAGCGAGATAAATGCTGTAAAAACGATCGTAATTATGAGTTATTAATATTCATTGTAAGTCTAGTTATTAGACTTCATTACAATTTCCCGAGACTGATAAAAAGTTAACCGTAACATGTTATTTGTTCTATAACAATTTTACCTGCTACTGTTTATCGCATGTTATTAATTTTTTCCTATACAGTGTCGCACCAAAATTTACGGCAAAAATGGGCATGTTCACTTGGAGCGCGATACTTCCTTTCCAATGAAGTGTCACAACGCCCTACTCTAATTCAAAATGGCGGCATAGGAGCATTTTTTGAAAAATAAAAATGGCGGCACTTTTCAAAAACATTTGCATCCACGACCAAACTACTGCCATCTTGATTTTAAGTCGTAATTATTGCAGCAGTTTTGAAGCAATTGTTATGCTGTTGTCGTTTCAGGTTTACCATTGCTTAATGTGACGCCATTTTGGGTTTCGAAAAAGCGCCTGCTCCACCGCTGTTTGGGATCTAAAAGCTGCGTTGCGACATCTTGTTGAAAAGGGAATTTTGCGTTCTTTCTAAAGGCGCAAAGACTACCAGTGATTTATTTTAGAGAAAATTTTACAACTGTTCCTGAGCCACCCGGTATGACCCCGTCCATAAAATCGACAAAAAGGAAGTGGCAGTAAAGCGTAAAATTAACCAGAATTTTGAGAGAAACCTTGTAATTGTGGCCCCAGCGAGCAATCGACTGGAAAAAATGTTGACACTTCACCCCATTTTTGTCCATTGTGTTGACTAACACAATATTAAAGAGCCAAACACTCGCCAGCAGGTGCCTTAATAATTATTATCGATGGACATTGAACAGCACAGTTAATGAAAGAAACCAGTTTTCCGCCTCAGACACCAAACTGAATCTTCAATCTTCAGGGGTTTTTAACGCTCAAAAAACAAGTTTTATAGTCTTACCTATTTAACCAGTGCAACCTGGCTTTTCCTCTCCACAGCCAATTAATCCAATTTATTCATGAAACCAATGTTTAGTCTTTCAGACGAAATCGCAAAATCGGACCAACTATTCAATTTCAGCACACGACGATGCGAACAAGAACACTGCAATCAATCACTGAAATTTCGTTGAACGCCGCAAGAATTATCCATTATTATTATTGATGTTTGCATTGTTTACTGCACATTAAAGAAAAATCCACAGATAAGCCAAATTTAGTATTATTCCGATTTAAATGCGGAATTAATGTTAATACGCACCATGACTCAATAATTGTGCGCTTGGTACAATATAAACCAGACTGAGTGAAAGCAACATGGGATTTAGTGGGGAGTGCTGGTGTATTGCGGAATACCCATGGTAGGTCTATGGTGGAAAGAATGTTGTATTTGTTTGTTCTGTCTGATTTGCCCAAAAAAACTTAAGCATTTCAATAGCTATCTACCGCTTCGAAAATAAGGGATTCTGACCCCATTTTCTCTCAGACAAGGCATGTTCTCTCGTCCGTGTGTAATTAATTCATGTTATATCCAAAATATTTCAATCAAAAAATAACAATAATGCTCAGCTATATTACTTAAGAAGTACATGATGAGCCATCAGACTCCTAAACTGCCTTATGCATGGGTAAGAGCAAGGATCCTTATCTAAAGTTGGTGTGTTTACAAGTTTCAGAATTTTGATTGATAGTAATAAAGCGATGATCATTGATCAAAGGATGCATACCTGAAAGTTTAGATCATAGCGTTATGTGCTCTATCGCTTAGTCCTCCTGACATAGTTCTAGGGGCTCAGAAATGGATGAGGCGTGAGAACCTGCACACTGGTAGACTCTGATGAACACTTGGAAACCTGGAAAAAATCCAAAAGTGTGGTGAATTTCGCTTCAAAGAAAAAGATTTGGTTACTCTTTGGCATGAGCCATTAGTTTTGTCCCGGTTCGCTATTATCAATATTTAATGCAAACAATTAGGAATTGTTAACTTTAAGTGTTAAAAAATTTAAAAATCGCGCGTCTTATTAGCTCCTAGAATGCTGCAACCAAACAAACACCACTACTATCTTCGCGTTCTGCACAGGAATTCTTTCCTCTTTTACTTTAATGCGGAGGTATGAGACAGAAATATCGCATAGCGCAACTAGGCATCTTGTTCCCCCCAAATCTAACCTCAACATTAAAATTTTTATGTTTGAAATTTGTTTACGTTTACCGGTGACAAATTCTTTCGAATAAAACGAAATTTTGATACGGTTTTTAATGTTGATTGAGCAGAAACCCCTTTAGTAGTGTGATGAAGCAGAGCCAGTCTAGCGGCAAACCTGACTCATCCAGGAAAGACAATCCCCTGAATAGCAAAGATAAATTCTTCAAACCTCCAACCTCAGAGGGGCAACACCAACGCAAATCCACCGATCGACAAATCTCTGAGAAACCCCGTCATTCCAAGAAATTATGTCTGAAAGAGAACAGCGCCAATAAGCAGAGAAGCATTTCCTCATACCTCAGCCCCGAGCCACAACAAGCAAGATTTAGCCACTTAGAAGAACCATCTCTAGTTGAACTGGCTTCAAAGTCCCGGAAACAACGTTCCCGGTCAACTGTCAACAACCGCCAATCTTGGGGGCAATTGCTTAATAAACAGAGTGGTGAAGATGAGTCTGCATTTGGTAATTTCGACCCTTTGAGGACCCTGCATTTCCTAGCCAGAGAACTACAAACCCATATGCGGAGCCGACTACCTGGTACGTTTCTATACTAGAGATGTGTGTGGGTATCCTCAACCTTTGTAAGATTCTGACAGATCACAAATCTTTGCTCTGATATGACTATGATAAAACTCCAATGCTCTGATGCCTGAGGATCCTGAATTCTCCCTAGGGGCAAATCATTAAACGGAAATTTTATATTATTTCCTACTTTTGTATCTCTCCCAAACTTTGTTAATGGTTTGCCCCTCATTGCATTACATTCACTGACTATTTCATTCAAGTACTTTCTTATAGAAGAAACAAATTTGCAAGAAATAATCAAAGCCATGAACTCGACACTGAAAAGAATTCCTCCTGAAGTGGCCTCCAATATGCAGCTGCAGGAAAAACCAAGAAGTTGTGTCAGCAAAGACTTGGTTTGTAATGAGGAGAATATCCCTGTACAAACCACTTCTAAATACTCTCAAAGTAGAGATTTCACCGAATTTCAAAAACTGATTGAGGGGAGTACCATGAAATTAGAGACGAGTTGCAGACAGTTAGAAATGATGTGTGGGCAACTCAAAGATGAGAAAGTTTCTCTTGAAACAATGCTTCAAACTGAACGCAGTAACTCGTATTTATTGCAGAGGCGGGTCGATGAAATGAAGAATGCAAATGTAGGTTTTGTGAGCAGGATCCCTTTGGTGGCGTAAAAAAGGTTTTTTTAGGAAAAGTTATTAAACAAATTGAGCAAAAAAGACGAGGAACTTTCGCAGCTGAAAAGCTCGTTTGAAACGTTGCAGTTGAAATTTGAAGGGAAAGATGCACTCGCTCCGGACTCGCAAGTCGCAATTGTCGACTTAAAAAAATCGAAATCGCTCATGGAGCGCGAGGTTCAGAAGTTAGAGCATCAGCTGCGCTTGTGCGCCATGGAGAAAGAGAAATATCTAGCCATTCTGGAGGTGCGAGACCAGCAGATCTACGAGATCAGAAACGAAATGACTCAGTTGCAGGAGTCAGTCAATGAACAGCTGATGGAACTGCACAACTACGCCACCAGTTCTAGTCCGGGAGATATTGTGGGTAGGTAAATTGATAGAGATTAAGCCGATTAATTGCATGTAAAAGTTTAATTGTTAGTAGGACAGGAATTTAAGAAAAATGACGTGACTTCTTTGATTTGGATGAACAACAAATAGGAAATTAAGAGGATGGGCGAGTTTGTTAAGGAATTAGACTGCGAGGATAACGGTGGGCGCAGGCTGATGAATCGTGTAAAATTTAAATTATAAGTATCGGTATATATATTCCATTTTAAGTTCACATATTAAGGACAAGCACAAGCAGTAGAGCAAAAATATAATAATGAATTAAATGAGAGAAAAAAGAGCGTTTCAAGCTTTTTAGGACCGATTTATTGGTCACTTATTTACAATTATTTCGAGCTACTGAATCATGGTCGTACTTATTCTGAGCAAAGATTTTAATTGCGTTTCCGAAGTCTCGAAAGTTCTTATCGACAAAACTCGAAAACCTAAGCAGGAATCTATCCTCGATATATATACCCACTTCATTTCCAAGAAGGCCAATTTATTGTAACGAAAAATGTGTTTTTGCGCAAAAATGGAGCAAATTAATGTCCTCTGTGTCAAGTGCAATATATCCCGAAGTCTTTTGAGGTATAGCGGAATTGTTAATCGGCATAATGTAGGTCAAGTATTTCGATCTGGGTGCTTCGTTTAAGCGAAACATTGTAACTGCACCGAATCACTTTGTTGCTGGCGAAATAAAGAATGTGTGTAATGAGGCCATACATATTTTTTGTATTATCTTCACCCTAATGAATTTGTGTGTGTCATAGGTTCAAATATTATGTATTCTTTTGTGTATTTCGCCGGAACTAAGCCGATAAGTGTAGAGCAGACAATGATCGCCTATCCGAAATCGGGATCTTGCATATTGACCTAGGGCTTAAGACCTACCTGGGAATAAAGGAGCAGCAGCAGCGGCGACGGGAAAAGCCGTCTGTGATGGCACAACCAAATCACATACCGTGGCACTGAGGTGCGTCCGTTCACCCTATTCGGCCATCGGGTTTCGAAATTTCGTCTACGCCCAAAATCCGAAAGTAAAACAGAGCTCCAGCAGCAGCTCCAAGACACGGAATCGGGCTGTGGCTCAGGCGCGCGCACGATCGATCTACACCCGCCTGGCCGGGACACACTGTGACGGGGGGATGTCGCTTAGGGCGCACCCTTCTGTGCTGTCGTTTAGGGGTTGCCGATTTTCCACGGAAAATCCAAGGAAATGGGGAGAGTACACTCGACAACGTGGTTCAAGCCAAAGATCTCTTACCTACAATACAAAAAGTGAATTTGGGAGGACTAGTCGATTCGATCAGAAACCTCTCGATTATGCTAAACTGCTGGACAGAATGAACGTATTTTTGGAGTACGACGTTTTTAAAATGGGACGAGATACAAATTCAAGGTTATCAGTATCCGTTAGAAGGAGACGTTGAGAAGTTGTGCTTGTCTATACTAAAGTGATTTATCTGTTCACCTCATCTTAAAACGTGTTTTTTTATTTTGGTCCTCAAAATTGTAATGGATCTTCGTTCGCAGGTCATTAATCGGTAGGTACAAATTGATAAATAAGCTCTTTCATAGTTTCCCATAAATAATAATCAAATGGAGAAACATCTGGTGAATGCGCTGGCCAACGTACATCTCTATTACTTGAAATGATTATCGGGAAATATTTCAAACTTGGGTGGTACAAATTTCAAACGCAGGATATTTATGATTAATGAGCGTGATGCTAGACAAAACCATTGAAAACGAGACACCCGGTACACATTTTTATTTCAAAACATTTAAGAGGAAATTAAACTACACATGTTTTTTTCTAATTTGAACATCCTCGTATTCCTTTTTCAGTCGTAGGTGGCTATGTAACTCTTTAGCCTCGTGAAGCTCCTTTCATTTAAACACTTTTGCCTAATTGAAATAAAAGAAAAAACAGCCATTGTAAGTCTACCGAAACACGGCTCAACATTTATTCATTCATCTTATGATTACTCAAAGAAACGTCCCGATACGATAAAGACAATAATTTCATTACAAAAATAACATTCACCCTCGCCACTTGCACTTTAAATTGTTTCAGTTTTTATTTGAGTTTATTCACTTAGAAGCGAACGGACGCTGCCCTCTATGCCACACTCAAAGCGCACTTCACAATAATCTTGTAAACAAAATGCATTAATTCAAAATTAATGACATTATAATCAAAAACTTCGAAAAAATGAAACGAAACACTACATAGAGGGCCCTCATCGCGCGCCAGATTCCCATTTCTACCTCGCAACAATCGTGCTACAATTCGAATTATCCACGTCGAAATCCAGCACCAGCAACTTAGTCTCCTCGGTCCCATTGCGGCTACCCACTGCGCAGACCAACTTCGTCTCATTGGCTCGGATGCGCCAGACCACGCCTCCGGTCCCGCCCGTGTCCAACGCCACCAAATTTCGAATAAACTCACCAGTCTTCAGGTCCCACAACTTGACAGTTCCATCGTCTGAAGATGTGATAACGAAGCGATTATTGAATTGCAGACATGTCACCGCCGACTGGTGCTTGTTGGGTCCCGAAAGTGTTTGCAGGCACTGGCCGGTGATGATGTCCCATACTTTGACAGTCGAGTCTGCGTTGCCCGAGACTAGGATGTTGTTGCGCAGCTCCATACCCGAGGTCAGAGATTGGTGACCCATGAGAGTCTGTTTGCACGCCCCCGTTTCCACCTCCCACACGCGAATACTTGTGTCAAGTGATCCGCTCACAACGTGAAGACCATCAAACTACGAGGAAATTGTCAGTAAAACCACATAATTCACCCACTTAACTCACCTGTAACGAGTAAACTCGATTAGTGTGTCCCTGCAACGTGTGCAGGCACTCTTCAGTCTCGGGTTTCCACACCTTGACCATACAATCGTAGGCTCCGGACACGACGAGACGTCCGTCGTATTGCACGCAGCGTACCGCCGCCATGTGACCGACCAGCACATGCAAGAACTGGCCAGTTTCGATGTCCCAAACTCGCAACGTTGCGTCTCTGGAGCCGCTGACTACGCGGGTTCCGTACAAATGCATGCATCGCACCGTGGATGTGTGTCCAAACAGCGTGTGACGGCACGCGCCTGTCTCGGCGTCCCACACTTTTAAAGTCCGGTCGGTACTGCCGCTTATTATTACATTGCCAGACATTTGCGACGACCACACCCCTCCAGTATGTCCTACCAAGGTTTTCAAGCACTAGAACATAAATAGAGATTTGGCTTCACCTGGGTTGAAACTTATCGTAGTCTAAAGTCAATTGAATACGCATATGTATTTGAAGAATTTTTAATTCCCGGCTTCACTTAGCTCCCTGTACATTTCACGTCGTCTTCATTCTAACATGTTTAAGGTTTACAATGGATGTATGTACATACCTTTCCCGTAACAGCCGACCACACCTTGAGCGTATTGTCATCAGATCCACTAACGATTTTATTGTCCGAAAACTGTAAACAAGTGATCACATGATCGTCGTGACCTTTCAGCATCTTTGGCGCCTTAATTGGCTTATGCCTCCAGTTCATTTCTATGGCATGTTGCCTCATATATGCGGCCTGAAAGCAATCAATTCTGAACTAACATTCTCTGCGTTAACGCAATTTTACCTTCCATGGAGACATATGAGTTCGGCCAGTCGCCCTGGGCGACGATCGCCTTTTGGGAATCTCTTCAATGGCCGCTTCGCGGCACTTTTCCTTCCACAAGAGATTGTCGTCGGCCAGAATCTTCCAGCTATGGCAAGTCTGTGCGGCTCTTAGTAAATCCTTCGGCTCCAGGAAGGACAACACCTTCAGGGCCAATTCTTTTGGTAACAGCGAAATGAAGTCTCTTTGGAATTGAGGTTCAATCACTTGCATCATGTGCCTTACTTGGGTGGGCTCACACCTAATTAAGTACTTATCAAACAAAAGCTAATGCAATTATGTATAATATAACAAGCGCATTGGAAATTACCTCGAATTTCTGATGCACAAGGTATATTCAGAGAAGAGTCATGAATTGAATGTCTATTACTGTGGTCACGATTCTCACTTAATAATGAAATACCTGATTTTTAGTGTAGAATAATTGGTGAATAAAATTCTCATTGACAAGAACTTACCTGGCAATAAGTTCAGTCAGAGCCATGATCCTCTCCGCATTTGACCATTTCGCAAACTGGCCCAACCAATTGGCCATTTCTGAAGGTGGGTTGTCTTTTGTGGGGATGACTGGCCAGCCGCGACTGCTTGGGGTCGAACAACCACCACGGGGAGAATTTTGAGTATTAACAGGAGCCAAGTCGGCGGTGGTCTTATCTTCAGGCATGGCCTTCTTATTGGGGCATCCATTGTTGGCATCCAGTTTCCTTTTTCTCTGTGAATATTATTTGAGTTATTTGGAACTTTGCACACTTTTGAAACACTCACTAAACTCCTTTCAATGTAATCAGGATGGTTCCTTTTATATAATGAACTTCTTGGTGTAATACTATGGCTGGCACTAATGTTTACTGGGGGAGGCTCTGGCTCAAAGTAGTCATCCTGCAAATTAACCTTTGTAAAGTGCAAACTCTCAGCTACAACCATGAGGGCCACCTTTGCAATTTCTTCGACACAATCCTCCCAGTTCTCATCACGACTGGTGCTGTTCTCATCATCACAATGTTCATCTAGAATTTCCAAATTTGAATCATTTTCCCAGTTATCTCTCTCTGCAGCTTCAGTTGTTTGTTCAAAGTCACTTTGTGAAGTTCCTATCACAATGTATGTCGAAATTATCCTATCCAAGACAAACTTTTGAAACTTACCAGGTAATATATGAGGACAAGCAGGATCTATTACACATTCAGATTCAGTAGGGCTAGGGCTAGTGCAGTCTTGTTTGTTACTTGTAATCGCCTCGAATATAATTTTTTTCCGCGGGCATGATTCTGCCATTCTAGTCCTATCAATACATCACTTTGGAAGAGTTTATTGATTCTAGAAATAAAAAATTTTGCTGTGAGAACACGTTCATATGTTAATTTTTCAGTAGAATTCCTCAAACTTTGATAATGGAGAGATTTCATCAGGCTAGAAAGGTTTTGGGTTTTGCCCCTGAAACAAACTCAAGGTTACTCAAATTCCAATCAACTGAAATGTTGCACTCAGAGTACTCTCCGAAGGGCATTACACGCCCTTAGATGGAAGAAATAGTAAACTTTTTAATTTGACCATGCCATTTCTTTGGGCTAAGCAGCTGAGAATTGAGAAATCAAGTGACTTTAATCTCAGTTATTTGCTGAGGCGCACGAATGTGAGCGATCCCTTACCTTATCATGCTATAGTAAACTATCGTAATAAACGGTTTTTCTGTTAATTAGTCTGTTTATCCATTATCAACATTGTTATTCTAGCGATTTTATTAATTTTTTAATAGGCAAAGAAGATCAAAATGCTTTTCTGGTCTATGGTGGACAGATGACGGCTGACGTTAACTTCAGAAGTTGTCTTGAATGACAGTCGGCCATACTTTTAGCAGTCTAAGTGTGGTCGGAACATACTTAAGTAATTTTTTTATTCACTTTTGCCATTATTTTTAATAAGTAAAAGTGAGAGAGATTGGTCAGTTAAAACAGCGGGGTCAACTTTGCCTCCACCATTTAATCAATAATGTTTTGACATGGCGCCATCTATGCACCATTGCGGTTAGTTAGATGTACTTTCCGAAGAACCACCCTGTACATCATAAAAGTTTTGACTAAAAAAATCCAAGTTGTCCAGTCCAGGATTTGACCTTGGTCTACGTGTAGTGTGGAGTCAAATATCACTGAAATCAATGCGTTGTTTAATTTTTTTTGGAAAAAATTGTCGCGTACGTCTCTGATTTTTCAATGGCCAATTTTGCGAATTTACTATTTCATGAGTTACAAAACTATTTTTTAAGAATTTTTCATTATTCGTATAGTCAAAGAAACAAATTGACTACATGATTCGTTGTTTCTCACTTCACGTCCATTTGAGTGAATAGGTTGACACAGATGATATCCTGCGATTCGCGATCAATATTGTTGTAAAGTAGACCTTCGCCAATCTGTCAAGAAGTTTTGTCATGTGGAACAAATACGTAAAGGTTTATTATGTAGTAAAACGAAATGCAATCAATAATATTTATTAACAAAACTGGGATTACAAAATTCACTTAATACTAAAAACATTGGGGAAAACGCTTTGAGAGGTTCCCCAAAATATCGGTATTTTAAACGGGGGACATGCCTACGTTGTGTAGAAAAATCATAATTTTTTTAATATACTATTTCTTCCCATGCATAATCCTCTAGAACCCTAATAAAATCAAATAGGAACATTTGAAATGCACTTTACGTCGTGCTGTTCGACTCCTTTTCAATGGCACTACTGATCCGCACACAAACAGGTCCCAGCATAACCCCCGATTCGAAACTAGGTATAATTCAACTATGTGGCCTATTCCCACAGACCTTTTCGGCAAATTTCTCGCCTTTGTTTTCAGAAGTATCAGTTTTTGGTACCGATGAAACGAATAACCCTACGTTAAAGTACCGAATTGTTCGTGTCCGACGAGGCGCTAAACGAAAACAAAGACGCCTCGAGTGGGACTCAGGACTGGCAGAAAACCATAAAATAACAAACGTTTTCTACACCCCTTCCGATTAGTACCTTTTCGAGATATCACAGCACAGCTACTTGGCAGACGTCACTTGTTTATCTAGATTTCAATTTCAATTGATTCTTCAAGTCAAAATCTAAACGACAAACTGCAGCATCTGTCTAATTTTTGGCTTAAAAAAAAAGTATCAAAAGTTGATACGACGTTCTACACCAACCGATCATAGTCTAGGTTTGGTTATCTATACTAATTCCTATTAGGCAGTCTTCGCTATTCTTTAACCTCCACTTCAGCGGCTTTAGATTCCAATTTCGAGTCGTTCGCGTTGTGTTCTTCGGCGACTTCGCCTTGCTGCCTCTTCTCCATTTCCGCTTTGAAATTCTCGATGTCCTCAGAGCTACGGTTGAGACAAAACAGTGAAAAAAATTCGTGATCGGAGATACTCACCTGATCTGCACAAACAGGATGCCGTTGATGACGTTGAGCATGTCCAAAACAGAGCCCATGGAGGGCGGCTGGATTTGGATGGGTGGCAGAGAAGCGCCGTTTTTTCCCGTGTAAATCTCGTTCATTTTCTTTTGTAAGACGACAGCCTGTTGGGTCAAGTGTTTCAGGCACTCGGAGGATTCTTTGGTTTTTTCGTGATTTTCTCCTAACTGAGGAATTTTAAGTTAATTATGGCGATTAAATGAGTTTGGAAGTAGCGCAAGGCGTAGTCAAATTTTCCTTTATTCAAATTTTCGAACTTTAGAAGAACCCAAAAAATACTTTAACGCGTTTGGATCCTCTGGAGTTGGTCCGCGTTGGGACGTGAAAAAATGTAAACACGGCCGACTCAATTCAATAAAACAAATCGCCACGTGGTGTTACAAAAATACGTCACACGACAGCAGCGTCTTTTGTCGAGGAGACTTTGCAAACAAAAGAATAACGCTTTGGTTCTCAGTGTTAATGGCGTCTTCGCGTCTCTTCTCGTTTCGCTCTCAAAATATATCAAATTCGACTGAAAATGTGGAAGAAATCTGGAAAAGTTTGAGCGGACTTAAAAGTTAATTAAACAAACACGTAACGAGTGTTCGTACGTGATTGTACCCGGTTAAAAAACGGTAAAAATCGCATTTGTAAAATGCGATTTTATTCGACAATACCGGGAATATCGTCTCGTTCGCTTTTAGATCTTCCGAAGTCGCATGAAAAGTTTCGGTTATTCAGAAGAACAAAGACAGAGGCGGGCGAGAGACCGAGCAGTGCAGTGCGTGTTGTATGGAAAATAAGCAGTAATTGAAATTTCTCTTCTCAATGGGTCATGGAGCATCGTTTCAAAGGGTTGATTTGAGATTAGTGATTGGTATTTGCTCGTTGTATCTAATTTAACTTCTCTTTTATTGAATTGCGATAAAATTTTCCAACGATTTTTCGAAATAATGCTTAATACCAGGGGATCAAAATCAAAACGTATGTAGTCCAGCCACTTTTACGAAGGTGTATTCTATTGATCTAAGGAAAACAGATTATTATCCATGTCTGGAAAGAAACACAAGTAAAGCGTTTTGCCTGTAACCCTCTCATTTAGTACGCATTTTTTCTAGAATTTGTAGAGCCTTTCGCATATGCTTTTATATGTTCCAAGGGTCAACGATAAAACATTTGTTCATGAAATAACTTGAAAGTATCGAATAAATCCAACAATAAATTCTTAGCTCACCTGTGTCTTGTAAATGGTGAACGCCTCCTTTTCGTTGGTCAATGCCGACCTAAAGTTGCCCATACAGCTCTGCGTCCTGGCCACTAAGTGATAGCTCACAGCGACCTTTAGAGATTTCGCCCCGTAGTATTTGATATTGAGCGCCAGCGCTTTTTCCAAGAATCGCAGCGACAGCTCGTATTCGCCTATTGCGTGCAGGATCAAGCTGATGTTGCTCTGCAAAATCAACACTTATTGCCGCTAGGTGTAAGTAGATTTTGACAAAAACTCACGTCGAGTAAAGCCACCTCCGGATGGTTTTCTCCGCATACGATAACTGCTAGATACCTCGCCCGGTAGAGCAGTTTCAGAGCGGTGCTTATTTGGCTATTCGCGAAGCAATAGAGCGCCAAATGGGCCTTCAATAATAAATAACTCAACTTCACATGATAAATTCTCGAGGGTGACTTTACATACATATTCGGTTATCGTGTAGGGATGATCGATGCCATTCACCCTCTCGGACATCAAAACCGCCTTTTGTTGATACGCCATAGCTTCAGCGTGTTCGCCCATAATGTAATTAAGCCGCGCAATCATACGCAGACACTGCGCTATTTCTGGATGCATCGCCCCGTACACGTTATTTAAGAGATTCAGAGCTTCGCTGATCAGCTCATACCCGTCCTTCAGGAAGCCTTGTTGGATTTTGGACTGACCTAAATTACAGGAAATATCTGAGAACAATTGTCATCTTCCTGAGGGAGGTTTAATACAATAAGACTGGAGATCGGCTTGTGAAGCAGTCAGAACGTCGTAGATACATTCAATGTGATTTAATATATGGATCATCAAATTGACCAACTTACCCGTGGTATAGAAATTATATGCGTCCGTCGCCCTCGGATTAATATGTTTCACCACCGGAAATACGTTCAAAATATCCTCTTCAAAGAAGATCAGCTTGTTCTTCGAATCCAAATTGTAGTCCCGCAGCAAAATCTGAATTCCTGTCTTCAGGCAAAAACTTCTGAGCAGCGACACCTTCTGCAGTCCGAAAACTTCAATCACTGCATCCACGTCTGTCAACGTTAAGTCATAATCATAGTAGGCCTTCAACTCCTGCTTCAACTGGTTCCACAAGTACTTTCCAGTCAAATTAGCCCACTCGTTGTTATCATTGCCCATAAGTGGATTAGCGCGTCCTCTGCGCTTGTTACGCTTCTTGTTGGTTTTACTTTGGAATTCATCTACATTCTGCAAGGGATTAGGAACCACTATTCCCGAATAGAAGAAGCAATTGAGAAAATGCGCAATGGCCACTGATAAATTCATCATTTCGCAGCTCTGCAAATAGGCGGTGAAGACGTGCTTAGCCGAACGCAAGATTAGCTCGCCCACAGCGATACTGTGCAAGTATTCGACCTGTTTCACTTTGGATAATAGATAGGTAACTTTGCCTAGATATCTCATGTTGATGCCACGGTTGTGCATCGCTTCGGACAGGGTGACGCCGTCCATGGGGGCCGCCGAGTGGTCCAGACAATCACGGATCTGTACGAGAAAGATTTATCTTTCGCACTAGTAGAAAATAGGTACTTACGAAAGTGGGTATTTGCACCAAAAGTAAAAACTCCGCTGCATCCTTGACCAGCTGCCTCTGCTTCCCAATGGGAGGATCTAAATTTTCCGCGTGCTTGATCCCGGGCGAATAAACATCCGGATTGAATCTAATGTCGAACTCGGTTTCCTTCAAAGACCCGACGGCTGCCGAAGCAGTCTTCACGATGCTCTTGGTGCTTTCCTCCACTGAATAAATCCACACTACAATTACCAACAAAACCTTAATTACACTAAAACTTACGCTCAATTTTAGTACCGTCGGTAATGCTCTCCACGATCTTCTTGGCCTCATCGTCCTCAATTTGGCTCTTCTTGTCCTCTCTGTCGTCCTTCTCCTTGCCCTCATCCTTTTTTTCGCCCTCCTTATTGTCCTGATCTTCGCTCTGCTCCGTTTTCTCTTCAATGGCTTTCGTGGGATTCACTTTTTTCAGATTCATCTGCTGTAAGTGATACGCTGCGTATTTGATGAACATCATGTAGCGCGCGTCTACGAAACTGTCGATTAGCTCCTGCCTGAGGCAGCTCAGTTTGTGTTTGTGCTCAATGGGGAAACCGTGTGCAGTCACTTCTCGACTTAGGGCTTCGCCCTCCACTGGAAACCTTTTGTTAATAGAATTTTTTGATGGCTTAATGTTACCATACGTTTCAAAAAATTGACATCCGGGGGAAATGTGCGCAACAAATCTAAGATATAATGCCGACCATCGTTGCCTATTATTCCCTTACACTCCACACTGGAGCACAATTCTACTGCCTCGTTTTTATCATTGAGTACGTGGTGAGGGAGGATTTTAAGCTGCTGCCCGGCCTTGTTCAGCTAAAAACACAAAATGTTGAGGAATAAGGTTAATTTGAACTATGTTAGACTTACGTACCAAGTCGAGGTACTTGGGGTGAGATAGGACAGTTTTCCCGAAATCAATCGAGCCGTAAACTACCGATTGTTCCTGCTCCCGCTCGAGAATTCCTGGAATAATCGATTGGGCGGTGACTCTGTAACCTCTGTAGTCGATTACTACTGTGCCTAGGGTGTACAGACCAGGCAAATCTACTGCACTGTAAACACGGACACCTTGCAGGTCATTACGCTAGAAAATTACTGTTAATCTACAATATAAATAAATTTTATGATGAATTACTGGAGCTACGAACGCAGCAGCATCGCCTCCCAATTCCTTGTAATGGTCCCTTACGTCGAAGCCCAAAGAAAAGAAGATATTGTTCCAGATAAACATCTGCATTTTTGCCTCTTCACCGGGATTAATCGCCATCACATTCCCATCGATTACTGCCATGGCTCCTCTGGTAGCTGCCGCCACAAAATCACTGTGAACCTAATTGCCAAAACTCTCAAAACAGGAAACGTAAATAATTTTGAGCGTTCAAGTAAAAAATGCCAGGGCCATGTTGGACAACTTGACGACATGTGTTTCACAATGAAAAACTTGTAAAATTCCACCGCAAGGAATGGAGTATGAATGACTCTCTAGACATGGTTCAAGGTGGAATCAGCTGGTGCACACACGTCAGAGTTCAGGAACATTTTGCCTTGCCACAAAAGGCCCGACAGCCAAATGATCCAACATCTCATTTCAATTTCTACTGAAATGCTCATTAAATTTTTTTTTTCGTCCGCACAATTACTCCTATGCCTACAACTCTCTAAACCCTTTCCCACTCCTACAGCAATACAATCTCTACCTTAAAAATAGCCCTCTCTCGCAGCAACCTTTCTGGCAAAGTTTTCCTCGGTAACTCCCTAGTGGTTTGCAATTCTTCATTCCAATCCCGAGTTTGACCCGGAATATGCTCTTCGTAGCCCAATTTCGAGGACAGCGCTACATTTCAAATGATTCGCAAACAGGCACAAACGCAACGTGTCTACTTACAATCTTCGGCCCTGATCGCGTCGATGGTGTGTTCAACAGGAGGTGCACACCACGCATACAGCTGATAGGGGGTGGGCACCCTTTCAAAGGGGTGCCTCTGACTGCGCTTCTTCTGCAGAGTAGCGAAATTGCGCTTGAATTGGGGGGAAATTTGGTTGAGCAGCTCAATTAGGGAGTGGCACAAGTGACTCGGAGTCGCCGGTTTTGGATTGAATTCTTCTGTTGTTGATCTAAAGATTTAGTGAGAGATAGGAGGACCAAACAGGAAAAAACACTCTTTCTCACACCTTAGTCTTTCATATGGACACATATTATATCACAATCTTCTGGTATTGAACACAGAAAAAAACAAACACTACAAACACTTACTGGTTAATGTAGAATCCTCTAGAGCATGCTGACACATGGTAATGTTTCTCCTCCAAAGTGACTACATACAAATACATAAGATCTCCATGTAGCTTACGGTATCCAGGTGGAGGATTCCAGGCAGATGTAGTTAAAACCTGTCATCACTTAGAACTTAAAATCACTCATCAATATTCTTTCACCAAATTACCTTAACGCAGAGAGGCGCCTTTTGGTCTTTAAGCTGTGGCTGCAACACCGTCAACGGTCTATCTTTGCTTTCTGGTAGAATAAATTCTGGAGGAGTACAGTCCACACTCTCGGGACGCATGCGTTTCTTTTCTGTGATAAAAATAGCCCTAATTTCTTGGCCTATTCATAAATCCACCATAATTACCCATAATATCTCCTTGAGTGACAGTGCTCAGGAAACTTAAAGAATTGCACTCCATGCCATTATACGCATCTCCGGGATCAATGGACTTTAGTAAGTCCCGCACGTGCCTGACGTGTATTCGGGCTTCGCGCATTGTGTATGGTTCCTCCACCACTTTGATAACAGACCCTTCTTTGAGACCCTCAACATTTTTAAGCTCCGCAAAGTTGTCAAGGCTATTGCCGTCCAGTTGCAATGAGAAGCAAGTGCGGTGGCAAGTGTCCTCACGATCCATTAGCAGCTGATGGATTTCCTGCACTAGTTCCATACTTGACACCTAATATATTACATGTTTGAAGAACTTCTTTTTGGATTTAAGAGAATAGAGGTTTTTACCTGAATATCAAAGGGTTCGACTCCAGGGCTTTGGATTTTGATTGTGAATCCCACATCCTGAATGAAAACCACTTTATCTTCACTCTCATCTTTCTCCTTTTCTTCGACATCTTTGGTCAGTTTGTCTAAGTAGAAATTTCCTTTCACATACAGGGTGTTACAAACAGATATAAAATTAAAGATTATTTTGGTTAAACTGAAAGTGCTTAACTACCTGTTTAATGGGAATTCTCTTACCTGTTCCTTTATCTGTAGCATCATGGTTTTTCTCATGAAGATCATTTTCTGAAAATGTTTTAAAAAGGCCAAATTTGAGTCAGTAAAAATGAGTTTTTGATAGAAATATGAATTGATGGGAAATATAAAAAAATCATAGTATCCTATGGTGGTATTTACTATTAATATATAATTTACACGTTTTTTTACTCCTCTACTAAGTTAACTGCACTGGACCCTTTACTCCATACTTGACTATGCAATAAATCTTTATTTCTTCCACAACAAATGCTAATTTCATTTCTCAATTCATAAACAAATTAAGACTTGCTGACATAAGTTTCTTCAATTGGGGGTCCTTGAGCTTTGTCTACTTTTATTCTCATAACAGTTATGTAACAATGCCTAACAAGAATTTTAAAGCTAAAATCTAAGGCCAATACCTTACCGATATTGTTAATTTTCTCCTTAGAGTCTAGCAGGTCCTTGTTCTTATCTTTTTCCTCCGAAATGCCTTGTTTTTCTGTGGTTTGCACTTCGGTCTCCACCGCACCGGGGGCCATAATTAAATTATCTTTAGCGTCACAACACTGTCAATGGTTAATAACCAAACTGCACTCGAGACCTTAAACGATGTTTCTTTACGGGAGATTTCTTTAAATTCCCATCAATTTGAAGGGCGAAAAGGGGTAAATTGAGTTTTGTTACGGAACCTACACAAAACACGTGCTGAAGAATCCCCACTCAAATTTACGTCAATCTTAAGTTTTTTTGTTTTTGACATTACTGTCACATATCGATTTAACCTCAAAAATTCGAAATAACATTCGGGTTTCCATTTATGAAGACAATGCAGACTATAAATGTAACAGTAAACAATTAGTTAAAATTTGAAAATCTCTCTTAAGTTGTAATTTCTATAAAAGGAATTATAACTCATCTACCAGCTTCTTATTTCATAGATTATTTCATTATTTGTGTGAATGTTCACGCTAACTACACATTTTAACAGAAACTATTCGTCTCACATACTGTTATTGTAGATTCTGGATTCTCTTTCAAGTTTGACCTGTCAATGAGAAACTTCAGTTGTGGCAGCACTGACAGTGACATTTATAATCCTGATGTTTATCGTTCCCGAAATAGACCAAAAAAGAAAAGGAATTAAAATTAAAAGAAAAGCTCTCGTAAATCGAAAATACTGATAAGATTCTGGGATAATTTCATGTGTTGTTGCCGCTTGAAACGTGGTTATTGTAGTTGCCATAGTACTTCGGTCGTAGGGTAGAAAATAGGCATAGTTTCCTGATGGATTGGATGACTCCCGTTGCTGCTCGTCCCCATTCAACTTTGTCACAGCTGGGAAGAACAAGTAATGGCCTTTTTTGTATATTAAACATAAATTTCCGCAAATGGTATTGAGATTATAATATTGTAGTTAGTTGTAGTATAGGTACTATTGGGGAAATTAGAGGGTTAGGTACCAAGCTGACCCAGTTTTTTGCTTAGTAACAAAACGATAAAGGGAAAAGTACCTATGTAGATGAAAGAAGTTTTTTTTTAATATGGGATTCTCCTTAAGTTATCATTAATCCTTATATAGGGTGATTCATGGTTGATGGTATATTTTTAGACAAGTTTAGCATCTAATCATAGAATTCATTTTGAGCCACTATATATATTCAGAGAATGAAACTGTACAGACTTAATATATCTCAATTGTTAGTACTTTTTTATATGATCAGCAACATCACATTATTAAAAATATGTTTAATAGAGTATGACCAATTACTTTCAATATTTGACCATACTGTATTTATACAAATATTAAAATTAAACCTTGCAGATCATGTCACCGAGTTTATCCCCCGATTGAACAACTCCCCTAACACCTCAGCTTCATCGAACTTTTCGAATAGTTCTTTCTCCACCCCAGTGGCATTCCACCCATTGACAAAGAAATTTGAAGATTCTGAACTTGCTTCCACTGGTTTGAACTTTGTGACTTACTTTTAGCAGTTTCTAAAATGCCGTTATTGTAGATTCAGTGGTTCAATCACCTTCCCACTCCACTTCCCCTATTGGCCATGACAAACTCAATACCTCAAATGGGCCTTTAGTTGTGCCTGCATATCAGGAAAATGTTGGTGGGACGACGTATTTTTACCAATTTTCTGCTACTACACCGGAGCATAATGGGGGTGGGTAATGTAAAATTTCAAAAAGTCTGTTTCCTATTAGCGAATTTTAGTTGAACCCTCGCCTGAGCCAATCACATCGACTCCCAATACTTCCACTCCGACAGACTACATGTCACTCCAAAACAAAGCAGACCCCTCATTTTTTATTGCGGAGGAGCTGAAGAATGACATTTTGAGCAGGAATATGTTGACACTGTTGCAGCCTGACCCTGCACAGTATCCAGACCTTCCACAAGAAGTGGACAGCTATCACGAGTTGTTTCCACTGGAGCCTATTTCTAATCAAGTAAGATAAAAATAGTACTAATGAGCACTGACTTATTTTGATGTGATATTGAAAGGTGTTGCACAAAGCCCACCTGGGCTATCAAGCGTCCATGTACAAAGCGACCCACATCAAAACGGGGCTTCACTACTGCTTGAGACGGATTCATGGCTTTCGTCTGCAAAACACAAAATGCCTTTCTGTGGTGGACATGTGGAAGAAACTGAATCATTCCAATATTGTACAGCTGAAAGAGGTGTTTACTACTAAAGCGTTCGGTGATAACTCATTGGTATTTGTATATAGGTAAGGAGGTACTTTAGTGGCAAGTCGCATTGTATAAAATACCATTTGAATGTAGCTATCATCCAGGATCAGAGACACTTCTGAACAAGCATTTCTCTATCGATCAGCCGGGGTACATGGACCCGTTCATCAACGACAAATCGACTCCCATGCCCTACAGTTACCAGAAGAATAATTTGCTTAGGCACCAGCAAAACAATAAGCTTCCGGAGCCACTAATTTGGAACTACATAATCCAATTAACATCAGCGCTTCGATTGATCCATTCGAATGTTCTGGCTTGTCGCAGTCTGGACCCAACGAAAATCGTTTTAACCTCGAAGAATCGGTACGCGTAAGGTTGATGCTAGTTTGATCTGAAATGTTGTTTTCTTTTTTTTAGTTTGAGACTGAGTTGTTTAGCCGTAATGGACGTGGTGTTGCACGACAGCAATTCCGCATTGAACCACCTGGCTTTGGTGCATCATTATCAACAGGAGGATCTCACTGCTCTGGGGAAGTTGGTGCTGGCATTAGCCTGCAAATCAACGGCAAGTACACTGTAAAGGTGAACTTAAAAATATTAATTTCCTTCAACGTAGGTTGCAGTGCAACGGGAAAACATTTCAACTGCCCTGGACATAGTGAACCGTACTTACACTATAGACTTAAGAAACTTAATCATGTACCTCTTAGCGAACCAAAGGAGAAGCGTCACGGATTTGATGCCAATGATAGGAGCAAGGTTAGTATCTATACTCGTAGCCATAAATTATTGTCTCATATATATAAATTCTTCTCAGGTTTTACACGCAGCTAGACAACGTGCACAACCAGGTGGAGATCCTGGAGGGCGAACTAACGAAAGAGGTGCAAAACGGTCGTCTCTTCAGGCTGATGAGCAAACTGGCTACCATCAACGAACGGCCGGAATTCAACATGGCGAGTACATGGGCCGAAACAGGGGATCGATACATGCTGAAGCTGTTTCGGGATTACGTATTTCATCAAGTGACCGAAGAGGGCCAACCCTGGATCGACATGGCCCACATCGTCCAATGCCTGAATAAACTAGATGTCGGCGTACCTGAGAAAATTTGCCTCATGTCTCGAGACGAGCAGAGCATCCTCGTCGTGTCTTACGCTGAGCTGAAGCACTGCTTGGAACAGTCTTTTCAGGAATTATCCAGCAGTGCGGCGTTGCACCACGATTTAGCAACGGGTGACGAGAAAGAGTAGGAGGAATATTTAATATATTAGAAGTATTCATTGTAAATATGTGCCACTTTTGCAGCGACGAGTGCAGCTCGTTATTGGAATTAAACTAAGTTTAGTTTTTTTGCCGTTTCCATGGAAGCTACGCCTCTACTAGTAAAGTTAACGGTGATTCAGTAATTTAGCTCTTAGAGAGCAATTTATTGAAGCAATACAGATCGAAACAACGGGATCTCTAAGTTTTTCTTAAGTTTGTCGGTTAAGTAGGTATCATTGTTGGGTCTTTGCTTCATTTCCATGGAAACCTCGGATTTTAACCACGGAATAACTTCGCGTTAAATAGGTCTTTGGAACCATAAAGATTTAACATTTTTCACATAATCAGAGGAGCTTTCTCTTAGGTTGTACATTCAGATCAGAACGCGCTACGATTCAAAAATCTAGTGATTTTTAATGGTAGCAGTTTTGATCCCAAGTTTTTCAACATTTACAAAAGAAAGGTAGATGGAAGAGAAACAATAGGAAATGATGGTTTTATGGCGAATGAGACAGATTTGATTTTATGCATTACAATTATTTCTTTTTTAGTTAATTTCTCTACTTATGAAGGAGCTTTAATTATATCCGTTTTATTTAGTTACGCGCAAACAAGGCACATGTTTACCGCAGCGAAAAGCAGACTTTGAAAGGCATTTTTGGTGTTATTTACGAACCCTGTTAAAAGCCGTCGTGACGACTCAGTTCGTGATCGATGGTGTGTTTTCAGTGGTATTTTGACCTTGTGAGGCTTCGTGATTATATCCGTTCTTTATGTTTCCCGCAACGAGGGTTTACCGGAGAAATATTAGTGAAAACATGCTGATTCCATTATTTGTTTTTAAATTATTATTTTGGATAGATATTTTTTGAATATAAGTTATATATTTTTCTTCAGAAAAAGTATGAAATAAATGTAATAAAAAACTGACGTTGCGTTTTAGGTAAAACCTATCATCGGCAAAGAGGCGAATACTTGGTTCAAGATCCCACAGTGATTCCCGCTTCTCAAGAGCTTGAAATATCCACAATGTCCCCAATCACTGTTCCAGGAGTTGGCGCACAGCCAATAAGGTATTCCGTTCTCCCTCCCCCATCCCAATAGTTTAACTGCGTGCTTCCCCACATATTGACCTCTAATCTTCATATAAACTCCTAAAAAATATGTTATAAAATAATTAAAATAAACGCCGAAAGCCTTACCGCTTTTGTAGTTATAAAAATCTTCATACACTTCCATAACAGCTTGCACAGGTCCGTTCCTCATAATCTCCAATTGAACCGATTCTTCATTAGCAAACCTCCTCACTTCCCCTCCGAAAGTACGAGAATTTTCGTATGATAAAAAGAAATTATCACATTTTTTTATGCATTGAGGTGAATGTAAGATGAGTTGTTCGCAATTGTGTTTTGATGGGACTGGGGCGTTGTTGTGGTGTTTGCAAGGAGGCAAACTGTAATCCTTGCAGCCTTGAGATGAATTAAAGGCCCCACCAGTAACAACTCCTGGCGAAATAAAAATTTGTTTCCCTTTAGATTTAAAGGATTTCAAATAAAATTTAAACATTTCCCCATTAAGATGCGGCGCAAGCTATGCAACCAACAATATTTTAGATAAACCTAAAAAAAATTGACAAAATGGCCGCCAATATAGGCAAAGGCCTACATTCGTGGCAAGTGTATAGGCACAAACTTAAGTCATTTAGTAACCCACGACGCAAATTCAAATTTAAAAGTATGATTAACAACTAATTAGACAAAGTATATTTTTGGAAGTGTAGCGATAAGTATAAAACACGAAAAGTGGAATATTTTTAGGCAATTAGAAATAAATTCTGTTCATTGACATTGACAAAGGAAACGTCATTTGATTCTAAAAGATCGCAACTGTCAGTACTCATTATTAGTCATTCTTATTGTTTATTAAATTACTATTTTGCTAAAAACTCTTGAATATCCGAGATATTTTGCTCATCTTGTTTGAAAAAACTCGCAGAAACATCAACTTAAATGGATCTAGCAAAGGTGCCTAATGAAAAGAAGCTCGAGCTCTGCAAATGGTACTTTAAGGCAGGTTTTGCTTGCTTGCCTTTCGTCTGGGCAGTAAACGCCCTATGGTTCTTCAATGAGGGTTTTCGAAGACCGGAATACCAGGAGCAAAAGCAAATTAAAAGATACGTGATCTTCTCTGCAATCGGGGCCGTGTTGTGGCTCATCATACTGGTATCATGGATTGCAACATTCCAAATCAACCGAGTGAACTGGGACGAATTTGCTGAGCGAATATCCTTCATAATACCTTTAGGCCTGCCTTGAATTTTCTTACTTTTCGCGTATCGGTTTGCACACGTATATTTAAATGACTATTTAATGCCTGATTAGGACTCTTACTTTACCATATTTTTGCCAGTATTTCCAAGCCTGCAAGGGCTTTCCACCCTTGCATTGCTGGCCACATTGGTTGCAACAAGATAGTAAGTCCTCGGCTGAGACATATAATTGTAATATTTGGTGAGAATGTATGCAAATTCTGTCAGACATTGCTGCTGCAGCACTTACGGCCTAGAATACTGTGTGCTGTTGTGATAGTTGCTTTCTTTATACAGTTTAGCTTACCCAACAGGAGCCACACTGAGATTGGTCCCAAATTTGTCTAATAGAACTACAGTATGGCCAAGCCTCTCGGGCATCAAAATGTTTAGGAATAATAGTTTTGTTCACTTTAACATAGTAGTGCATTTCTGGTGGTTTTACGAATAAGGCGTTTTCAGGTTGAACGCCTATATGTATAAGTGTGTATGACAAATGAAAAATTATGTATTTAGTAGTTTATTGTGAGTGAGTGATTTTACCTGAAGCCATAAGTTTCAATCTGCTCCATTCAGATTCATGGAAGTTCCTGCCTGCTTTCCAGTGGGATTGATTTGCGTTGATCCAAGCAATATATTCGCTTGAAAAAGGGTGATGTTGAGGTAAAGCAGAAGATTTGTTGACTGTTAGCACAAGTAGGATAAACCACTCTTTTAGCATTGTAATAACTATTGTAGTTACTGACTTATTAAAATTGGACGTGGATCAAGTGGTGTCTATACGGACGCAATAAGCGCTCACATTTAATTGGAAATTTTGCCGTTTATAAACAAACACTTATTAGATATCATATAGATTCTTACCTATATTCGCAGATTAATTAGTTAATATTAGTTTATTATTGGGTTAAAATTAATCATTTACGTGAATGTGGTTTAATAAATGAGTTTATTCTATCAAACCGACTAGCCAAATCCGTAAACTGATCATCCTTAATTATTCCCCAACAATATTCCCATGCAAGCACTGGACTACCGCCATTGCAGTCCAAATCCCTGATGAGTTTCTTTGCCAGCAATCGTTGATTTACCTCATAGCAGTTTGTACACAATTGATAACAGTTAATGACTGCAAAAGCATGCATTTTAGAAGTTTAAAGTGACCCTCCTGCGCCTTTCTATAGTCCTTCTAAGCCTCTCTACAGTCCTTCTATGCCTCCGTATTTTCAGGAATTTGCCAGTGAACTTCACCAGAGAATTCATAGAATATCTTTTCTATACCACGATTCTGGAGTAGAAAGAAGCACTTTTGTTACCTCCAAATGACACACATATTGGATTTTTTCTGAACCACCGAAGAGGTATAACTATTCACACACATTCCACCCTGCGAGAACTACAGAAAAGGTAAGAATCACCTCTTGCTGCTTACTCTAACTGACTCATCCCACGATTACCTTTCGTCATTGCGTCCCATTCACGGCTCAAAACACGTTTTGTCTCTTCTAAATTTTTTTCTTATTAAAGTGCAGTGCTCCTTTAAACCGCTGATGTTCCTGAAAACTCCTTGCATGTACTTCAGAGTAGACTTACTTATTAACCACTGTGCCCATGTTTATGAAAATACACTGCAAACTGATCCTTCCCAACAACTAAACTTGTGATGAAATCCACTACTTGTGGCAAATGCCAACTTCCCTACGTAGGGCTTCAAATCCTAGTTGTAAATTAAATAACACCATTACAGCTCCTTAATTTTCACACACTTTATAATGCCTTCCAATATAACAATACAAAAATCAAGCATATTATGATATTTGTTGTATGAGCTCTCATTGGATTGCATGCTGAGAAACCACATAATATACTCTTTGTATGTATTCACTATAGTATCCCACTGGTTAAAAATCAAATGAACTACTCATCATCATCTCAACTACTTGGTTTCTTATACCATTTAGGGACTATAGCTAGTGATACATAAAAAAACGAACAACTATTTCCATGAAAATCTTAAATTTAAACACTTTCAACTTTTCCAAGTAGTTCTTCTTCCTCTCACCCTCAACAACCAGTTAAAGATCCCAAATTGTGAAATGATCCATACTTACTAATTCCTTAGATTCTCACACACTACAATCTCCGCTTCAACTTGATAGAAGCAGACCTGGGACAAATACTCTTGCCCTATTATAACCGGTACTTCCTGTACATAGTCATCAACCACTAATGCCTTTACCATCCTTTCCACATTGTCAACTTCTAGTAAAACCTCAACTTCTCCAGAAACCCCCACTCGTCCTCCGCCGAATACATCTAGCACCTTTGATGAGCACTCCTGATGCAGTCCTAATTCCTTTGCCACTTGTCTCTTGATAGTCACTGCTGTCGAACCAGTATCAATTAGGCCAAAATACTTTGATGCATTAACTTTGCACTGCTTTATTGGAATTTTCCCTCCTTCTATTGATATCAGATGCACAGTAGCTGAGGGACACTTAGCTGCAATGTGTCCTCTGCGGCTGCAGTTATAACAAATAGGGGCATGCCGACAATCCAGCGCCTTATGCCCTACTTTCTTGCATGTGTAACACCGACGTCGGTCCTGCTCTTTCATTTCATGGTATGTCATGGGGTCCTGTGGATGCTGAACATCTATCGGAATAAATTGAGGTTGTGATGTATATTCCTGAGGCATTACAACTTCACGGGTCTCTCTAGGGTCTGCATGAACTGGGATATCTCTCTCGGGACACTTGGACAAGTACTCAGAATACAAGGCTTCAGGAGTCAAGAAATTCTGGGCTCTAACATCCTGCTTCATAAAAGGATTATTCAAACCATCTATCATGCAGGATACTGCATTTTCCCCACTAATTTTGCAGGCTTCGCACAAATATAACTTGCTGAAGTAATACTGTGTCAAAGTCTCATCTACAGTTTTATCTCTCAAAGCCAATACTTTGAGAGTTTGAGCAAAATCGATGTTGTCTGGGAAGGTTCTGGTTATCAGAAGCTTTAGCTCAGGCCAAGTGAAGTCATAACTGGACACAGTCTTGAACCAGGCCTTCATGATGCTTGTCATTTGATCCTTTGTGAACCTGATGCAGGTTTTCTCATCATAATTGCGCCTCAAACACTCCTCATGTATGCTGTTCAACCACATGGAAGTGGTGAACCTCGTGTTGCTTGGAATAAGCTCTGCTATCTTTTTGTCAGAGGGCGACGAAGAGAATGCAGTAGAACTAGAACTTTTTGCAGACTCTGGCTTTATGTTTCTCTCAACAAGCTTCTCTACTAATTTTTCTAGGCGTTGTAAGCGGTCCTTCTCAGATTCCCCTTTTTCTATTTTTGGACGATGAGCAGAACTATGAAAATTTACAGGCGATCTCCGTCGTTCTCTTGGAGGCGACTCCCTGCGCAATGGTCTCTCGGGTGCGTTTCTAGCATTCTCTGGAGATACCCTTTCTTGACTGAAAGGCGAAAAATTCATAACTGAAGGGTCCAATATTATTTCAGGACCTCTTGGCAATCCTCCCTTGTTATTAAATGTTGGTGCATGATCAAGGTAGCTCTCTTCATAGTGATCTGGTATTATTTGGCCTCTAGGGTGAGCTCTTCTTTTCAAATCCAAATCTCTTGTTCCAAGTCTATTGTTTCTATCTCTCTCGCGCTCTTCTGGACGTCTGTCCCGTCCTCTGGGGCGATCATGCTCTTCAAACGTAATAAATGGAGGTTCTCGGTCAATAGGTCTATCCAATGACCTGCCCGACCATTCTCTCTCTCTAGACCTACTGCGGAACCTTTTATTGTTTTTGTTAGGTGGGTCAAATTGTAGTTTGCTTTTATTTCGTTCTTCCCCAGGGGGCACAGGCTGACTGCGAGACAGGGGGCTCATGGAATGACGTCGCCTTCGCGGAGGTGGCGAACGATGTCTCATACGGGGCGGGGATTGGCGTCTCATTGTGAGTTTACGGTTACCACACAAGGTGAAATTAATAGAATGGCAAATTCTCTTTTTGATCAAATATTATTCAATGTAAAATAAACACTCACAGATTGACAATTTGCTTGAAATATTCAAAAATTATAAGTTGAAACCATACGAAACGAGCCTTCAGGAAAAAATGGCAAATTTAATTTGACTTGAAAGTAAATCTTATTTGTCACTTGTCAAAAAAGGATATAATGTTCTAATAGTTTAAGCCAAGAAATAGAGAGGCAATAATACACCAAATTCATCACTCTATATCTTAATATTAATATAATAAATAATGACATTGTTAGGATTTAATTAAGTTTTAAATAATTAATTAGTAATTATTTCTTGCAACCTTTTTAAAAGTAGCTGTTCTTGCATCTGTAGCGTTATTTCCAAAACTACCTTATTTATTACGATTCTACATGCGACGTTGTCATATCCTTTACCTCATGGCTTACGTGCAAACAAGTATATTATATTAAATCATAATGCAAGTACATAACCTCGATATTCGCTTAAATTTAAAAACGAATTGCTTTTCTCTACCAATTTAATTATACAAAGCCCCCATGTCAAAAATAGGCCTCAAAATTAAAACGTGGTTGCTTTCTGAAAGCGGCAAAAACTGGTTGTTTATTGGGACCAGCACCGTAAACATCTCACTGATCTTAGGACATGTTTTGCCCCACACCATTTTGGTAACCCAATACAAGGACTTAGTCCGCCTTTACAAGTAAGTTCCATTACCACACTCACCCAATATAACGATCAATTATATCAGCAAGGGAGTCTCAGTGCCTGTCTCAGATGTCTTACTTCAACGCTTTGAAAAAACTCTAGATTTACTGAATATAGACAAATGTGAAAGGTTCCGTTTTGAGGCATTCATGTCTAGTGGCTTTGACATGTTCAGCATAGGAGCACCTGGGCGTTTTGGAGTACACATTGGAATGCCTGTGAATTTCCGGTATGGTAAGGAAAAGGATGTGGACAAGTCTAAAATAAGGGTAAGTCACAGTGGTTCCTACTCTCATTGAACTGTTTTCTGTAAGGAGTGATATTGAAGGTCAATCAAGCATCAGTTATTTGGGATACTGATGAAGGTAGGCAGCTGATAAAATCCCTGATAGTACCAGAGAATGCTCAGCTGTATGCTATAGCTAGAGACATAAAAATGAGAGACAGCTTTAAACTTGGCTTTGACACTGTATATGCATTTTTCTTCTGCAGTATGACATACACAGTCTGCACAATGTTAAATCAGAAACTGAACTTGTATGTCAAACCTCGAGGTCTTAGGTTTCTTTCCTACTCCTTAATTGGGTTATTCAATTTGGGGTATTATGTGATGATGAAGGACTTTACACAAAATTATTATGAGGAGAAAATTGACTTAGAGTTGAAGGAGCTGAGTCCAATTTTTGCTGAGGGCGGCAGGGAGTTTTATGGCAAAATTTTAGAGAGGAATAAGGCATTGAGGGTTCTGATGGGCAAAGAGGGGGAGAGTGTCTATACTGCATTGGGAAATGACAATTTTTTCCTTAGGAATAAGCATTTGCCTATAGTCCAGAGGAAAGCCTTTTTTGAGGAGAAAAGTGAGATTGAAGAAAATGCAGTAGCAAATTGAAAGCTGCATGCAGATTAATGAGGGATGACATATTTCTTGTTGATGATCACCCCTTGGAATAGCAATGAAAGACCAAATTTGATTATATTGGTCCAGGTTGGAGAAAGTGCTAACAAAAGTGATCGAATTTATAGAAATAAAGGTTTTGTTGATTGTTATTGTAGTTTTTCTAATAGAAATAATACACAACATTCAATTTTCAACGTCGTAATACATAGTATATTACTACTATTAAATCAATTTACATAATGTAATTTTACAATAATTTTGAATGCTCCACTAAATAAAATAATTAAGAATAATTAATATATGAAATTCCAATGTTTCCTTTTATTTAGAAATGCATACAGACATTTCTTTACATGAAACATTGAACTATTTGCAGGTCATAATATTAGAATAAAAACAATGAAAAAGGAAATGATTGCAGACAGCAAATATTAACAAAACAATAGAAGAATTTTAGCATAAAGTGGTAGTGTCCATTAGACTGAAAGGTTATCACAGAAAGTGTAACAATGAGAAGAAAAACGAATAAAACCTTCCTATAGACACATAAACCTGCCATTTATACTATGGAATAAGTACTAATACTAAGAATAAAAATAAAATTAGTCTCGCTTTATAGGCATTTTATATGTAATGAAAATCATGTATAAAAATAATATAACTGCCACCCATTCCTGGCATTAAACTGAGTCATCTGAAACCCAAACTCTCTTAATTTTTCAACAACCAAGACAGAATCAACTTACCATGGTACCACCATTTCGTCTTCTTTGGATTTTTACTGCAAGTCTTAACATACAAAGCATTGTCTGGTGGACGTTGCTGAAACACAACCAAGTAATCCCCCTTTCCCTTCTAACAAATGACTCACCTTCTCCTTACAACTACTGAGCATTGACACAATGGACAGGCACACTGACTGAACAGACAAGGCAGGAGACCAATCATCAGTTAGAATCGACAAGCATATGTGTCCATTGCTGTACACATGAGGATGCACAGGTATGTTATTGCCCACAAATATCACCTCAGGAGAATCAAACGGGTATTTATTGCTAAATTTGAATTGGAGCTGGAAGCTCTCGCCTTCATAGAGCGTTCCTATAGCACCCTCCATGTGAATCGTCCACCTGGACAGTCAAGGTATTTGAAGGTATTTTTATTAATGTTTTTTTTTACTTACAATAGAAGATTTTGCTCTGCCTGTTCAGTGTCCACAGACACCCCCGGAGGGGGGTCTTTAATGAGGGACATCAGTTCTTTTTGTAAACGTCTCTGTGAAAGAGAGAATCAGGGGAGTCACTTCATAGGTAAATTCTTACCTCCGATGGTGACATGGCACTCATCCCTTTTGAACGCCAACAAGCATAAGCAGCGTTCAACACGGCAAGGTGAGAAACATCACAAAATATTTAAGGGAAAATCGTGAGTAAATAAAGATTTGTTGTTTTTATTAGTGGTAGATTTTTGCTAAAAAAATACTATGACAGGTGATAGAGGCGGATCTGACGTTAATGAAGTTTATAGAATGATAGACCGGATTGACCTGGCAACACTGTTTTCCATCCATTCAAATTTGAATGTTGTTGCTATTTTAATTTTAACCGTTATCCGTTTCTGAGCATTCTGAGCTATTCTTTGAAGAGGCGGAAATGGGAGACATCAATCATCAGGTCGACAAATACATGAAGACCCTCAAAGTTCCTAGCGAGCTCTTGGCCTCCACTAGAGACTATGTTAAAAAAGCGATGGAGCATCCCGCTTACAACAATGACGAGTAAGTCTTTAATACCCCCTATTTCGCATTAGAGCCCTTTGTAGGCAGAGCTCTCTGATAACGGGGCCCATTATCGCATTTTCTGAGGCTCCAACATGGCTCTCTCGCCCCCACATAGCCCAGTCCAGTTAACCTAAGAACCAGATCTTAGCGTTGTCAATTTTCAGTTATCCTTGGTCTTTAAACGACTTTGACATAGGAACAAAGCTAGGCGAGGGTAAATTCGGGAAAGTTTATCTTGCAAAGGAGAAAAAAACCGACTTCCTAGTAGCCCTCAAAACATTGATCAAAAAGGAACTTGTTAAGAACAAAGTAGAACGTCAAGTGCTTCGGGAAATTGAAATACAGAGCAACCTTAAGTAGAAAGACTTCACCTATATTTTAAGTGCATTGGTTTCAACTACCCTCCTCTGCAGGCACCCCAATATCTTGCAACTCTTGACCTGGTTTCATGACTCCCACCGCATTTACCTTGTTTTGGAATATGGTGGAAAAGGAGAGCTATACAATCATCTGAAAGCGGCCCCCAATGGAAGGTTTGATGAAGAGACCGCGGCAAAATATGTTTATCAGGTGGCTGATGGTCTTGAATATTGCCACCAGAACAATGTCATCCACCGAGATATTAAGCCAGAAAATCTAATCCTCACTATCACTGGGGACGTCAAGGTAGCTGATTTCGGTTGGTCTGTGCATACTCAGTCCATGAATCGCAAGACTATGTGCGGCACTTTAGATTATTTGGCTCCTGAGATGGTAGATGGGAAACGCTACAAACACTTTGTAGATTATTGGTGTCTAGGTGCGTGCTTATAACATGACAATTCTGCTTAACTGATAACTTCCATGGAAACCACAAATACTTGCTTTAATCTTAACGTTTCCGTGGATATTATCGTCTTGGTGAAGACGTCAAGATTTCCATATATTGGCATATACAATGATAACTTTTAGGTATTTTATGTTATGAATTTTTGCACGGATATCCTCCCTTTGAAAGCAAAGAACCAAACGACACGTACAAGCGAATTAGGAACAGAGATTTGAAATATGAAAGATTTATAAGTGTGGGAGCCAGGGACCTTATTGATCGGGTAAGAGAAGGGAGTTTAAGCTCATTTTACAATGTAAATTGTGCATTTTTGCCTTTAGTTGGTGGTGATAGATGGCAAGGAGCGTCTAAATTTGAAGGGAGTCATGACTCATCCCTGGATTGAGGAAAAGTACAAGCGTAAATTATAGAATTAAGTACAGAGATTAAGCAGGCGGTTGAATGTCGAAAAATAAACTGTTGTTGATGTTTACATTGTTTATGTGGAGTTAACATGCGATAAATACAGCACGAAACATTTGTTTCTGTTTCGCTTTCTCCCTTAATTTGTGATAAGTTGGAGTGCGATGGACTGTGAGAACTCTCAATCGATCAAAACACCGAGTTTGACAGGAATCAGATGTATTTCCAATTACTAAGTATTTCATAAAGAATTCTCATATCACATTTATCTAATCTATAATGTCCTCCAGCCACTTATCTAAAGGTAAGCATACCCCGCACTCGCCTTTTCCTTATAAACTCTACTTACTCCACGATCAAGGTTCTGTGGAACCTCCAAGGCAAGATGGGCTGTTGCGGCTCTTCTCTATGCAGTTATGCCCTTTCGCTCACCGCGTCAAATTGGTCTTGAAAGCTAAGCAAATCCCCCATGATATAGTCAACATCAACTTAATGGTAAAACCTGAATGGTATTTGCAGATCCATCCCGAAGGTCAATACTGTTTTTCTAGAGAACTTCCTGTTGCAATACAAACTCACTGATTTAGGTAAAGTGCCGGCCTTAGTTCATGGTGAGAAGGTGGTGGTAGAAAGCCTGGATATATGCGACTATTTAGACGAGAACTTTCCGGAAAATCCCTTGTATCCAGTGGAGCCAGCTTTGAAACAAAAGGATAAAGAGGTTATTCAGAAAATAAGCACAGCTGTTGAAGCTTTCAATAAATGCCTTTTTGGGAATGAGGTTCACACACCCGATGAAGCAGTCACAGTATTACTTGAAGCATTACAGCCTTTGAATGATGAACTTTCAAACAGAGGTACTGCATTTTTTGGAGGTGACAAGCCTAAGATGGTAATACCATTTGAAAATTTAGACAATCAATAATGGGCTTGAATTCCAGGTTGATTATATGTTTTGGCCTTGGGCAGAAAGGGTGGGCAGCATTGCCTTAAAATTCGAGCAAAAACTGCCCTTCTTAGATAACCACATTCCAGTTTTGCTTAAATGGAGGAAGGACATGCGCAATGATCCAGCAGTTACAGAACTCTATGTTGGACCTAAGGCATTTTGGAAGGTAGCTGAGTGTAAAATTCGGAATGAGATCCCTGATTATGATTCAATTTTGTGTGCCTAATGTACTCTACATTCCAGACACCTCACAGTTCATCAGAAATAAATGTTTCTATAATATTGCTTGTTACTGGTTTTACCAAACTAACCTGATCTAAGAAAATAGCAAGAGCAGTTCTGATTTTTAAGGGAAGTGATGGGATTAATAATAAATAGTAAACTAAACCAAAAAAAAAACAGAAACTGCTTATCTAACTCGTATTAATACTCTCTATATACACCACAAATAAAACAAACACCTCTACATTAACCCTTCCATCTCCTCCATAAATCTCTTATAAGCATCATCTTTGTGTTGCCCCCCAACTAGCTGATTGTTCAAGTGCATCTCCTTCTGCTTCAATTCTCTTGCCAAACTCGTCACTGGTTTCCACTTCTTCTCTTCTCGCTTTACCCTCAATGTTGAGGGCACAAATCGCGTAACGTCAGCGCTGAGATTCCGAATTTGAGGCTTCGCCGATATGGTCGCTCCTTGTTTGGTTGATTCGTTGCGGTTGATTAACTGAGGAGCCGCTGACAATATGTTGGGTTTGGGTATGGTTTGAGGTACTAAGGGTGGCACTGGGATTCTAATGAGACGGGGTCCTGTTCCCGGTAGTCTAATTGGTGGAAGACCAGGGGGTGGTCCAGGAGGCATGAGAGGTCTGCCTGGTGGGGGACCTTTAAATACAATTAGAATTAGCGAATACACACAAAAAATAATAAATAGTTTGATAGTTAATGTGAACATTTGCAAAGTTAAAGCACCTGGAGGTAATCGAATTCCACTCCCAGTCGCATAAATAAGTGGGGGAGGCATTGAAGGTGGTGGGTTGGAAGGTGGCATTGCTGGTAAAGTAGGAACTGGTTCATTAGTGCCTGGTGGGAGCAATGATTCTGCATCTTCTCTCTCCTTTTTCTTGTGCACAGTTTCCATTTCTTTCATAAACTCATCCACATTCTGTCCAGAAAGAGCAACCATTTTCTGCTGAAGGGATGTGGGTTTGCCTACTGGAACATTTGGGTTTTGAGAAGTTGATTCGTTGCCTTCATCTGCAGTCATTTCTTCAACAATACGCTCATCTTCTAAAGAAACATTCTTAAAAGAAAAGTCTTCAACTTCTCCTTCATCATTAATGTCTGGTGGGGGACCTGGGGGACACCCTGGAGGCTCTCTAATTTATAAATTCCTGTTTGATATATATGGACTTTACATATGAAAACACATTACCTTACTGGTATCCCTAATGCTTGAAATTTTAATGCAGTTGCAATAGAATAAATTGCAACTTCAGGCTTCCTCTCCCCTACAGGTAATGGGATTGAAGTGGCCACATTCTGTTGTGGCAATTGGGGTAATGGAATTTCATCCACTGTCACACTTTGGGCAGTTTTTACAGACTCAAAAAACGCGACCAACTGAGCCCTTTTCACTTCATATTCCAGCTGCCTTTTTTTCAAGTCAGCAAATTTATCCTGATCATCTTTGTGGTACATGCCCATTACTCGATCTAACGTATCTCTCAATTTTTTCCGTTTCTCCCTCAGCACTTTTTCGTTGAGTGGAGACGGCTGGTTTACGTTGAACTCCATTTGATCTATTTTCTCCATTTCCTCAAGGATCTGATGTGGGTCTTTACCTTTGAGTACAGCTGCCCTTACCATTTGTCTTTGTTTTTTGTTCTTCTTCAGTTCCTGCTTTCTCGCCTCTTTTCCTGCAATAGTTTGGTGGTTAAATACAGTTTGTGAAAGGGCTTTTTCAGGGGATCCTTACTTGCTTGATCTGTGGGATTCATGTATTTCCCACTCTTGGTGGTGTTGATTGACCGGCGACCCATTTTCACTCACGTGGATCGTGTCAAGGGAGGTCGTTATTTTATTTTTGGTCTTTTTTATTTAATTTATTGTTAATTTAATACAAAAATTATAAATAAAACGAGTGCTGAAAGCGGTTATCAACAAAAACAATGTTAGAGTGAAGTGTGAAAGAAGACCGAAGTTAACTGTCCAACGACAAAGTTGGCAGTTTACAGATTTTTACAAACTGCAACTGACTGAACAAACTGAAAGCTATTTTTTTAATAATATTTCTTACTTTACATTATAGCTGGCGCTCATTACTAGCGTAGTATTTTGGGTTGCCTCTTTTCGGATTTAAATATGTCAGATTTTGACATCCGTAACTCCTGCCATCATTCCAACGTCTTTAACCTTAACCTTACTTCTGAAATTAAATATAAATTTTTGGGCTATTTTTCAAGTTTTCTCAGTTCTTTGGCCAGGATTCTGTTTAATTCGCTAAAGTAAGAATACAACATTAATTACTGTGAATATTTTCATTAAGGAAAATGCAAATTGAGCCCGGAATTCATTTTAGAACAGCGAAATTTACATTCCGAAATTCAACATGGCGATTACTCATGTAGAGCGTTCACCTCTTTGCTTTGCTTATTAGGTTTTTTCGTTGTAGTGTTTAGGGTAGAAATATAATGAAAGATAATATAGTTTTAGCCATTTTTTCTTATACAGCAGCAGTTCTTATAGTACTAATTTTCGTAGCTCTAGGTAAAGTAATGCAAAAAGACTCCTTCCTTTGTGTTTTTACTCTTCTTCTACATTATACATAAGTTCCTTTCTAACTTGAACTATTTCTTTTGCAGCTTGGTACCTCCTGTGGGTGCTCGTCCTGCGGAGATTCAAATTCGTTAAGGACTTACTGAACAGTGCCCGAAAAGCCAAGGACTCCTCTCCAGACCTGCCCAAGGCAGGCCGAACTAAACTCAAGAAGACTAGAAAAGACTGATTTTAGCCCTAGTTAAGTAGCATTATAATACAGGCAACATGAATATTCGATGTGCCAGACCCGAGGACCTTATGAACATGCAACATTGCAATTTGCTATGTTTGCCTGAGAACTATCAGATGAAATACTACTTTTATCACGGGTTAAGTTGGCCACAATTGAGCTATGTGGCCGAGGATGAAAATGGTGAGTATTGGAATTTTATTAAAAAGTAAATTTAAGATACAGTTTCAAATTGAACTATTGTAGCATCTTTTGGTACATTCTCTCCTACTTTAAATGGAACATTAGCGATTTTAGCCTCTTTTGAAGCTTTGACTAGGTACTCCATTTTCATTGCTATTAACACAAACAAGGGGTCCCCCTTTTGCACTAAATCTCCAGCTTTTACAAACAGCTTGTCTAAAACTCCTGGCATAGGAGCCACAGCTCTATTGCTGATATCTAAATCTGAGTTTTCCTCTTCTAAATTGTAATTACTTGAAGGGATTCCAAATTCCACTTTGCCCTTAACACCAAAAACTGCAAGATCTTCCTGATTTTTGAAGATTTTTGTCTGAGTCCTATGTCCATTAATGCAGCAATTTAGTGTATGCTCTATAGGGTTGAAAGATGCCGATACCAAGTCCCATGTTTGTCCTTCATCACAGGAAATTTCGTAGTTGCCTTTGGAGTGTGTGAATTTGACAATGCTGCAAAAATTCTCCTCTTTAAATGTGAATTTTAACTTCCTCTCATACAGGTGGTTTAATCGAAAGTTTGACTCCGCAACAAATGGATTATATTGATCAGTTTCATGAGATTTTTCTTCCAAAATTAAGGCCACAGATGCCAATATTAGGTCCTCTTTGGCTGGCTTATAGGATTTTAATAAAACCTCTTGATGATCCTTTATGAAATCTGTGTACACATTGGCCACTTGAAATTCTGGGTGGTTGACTAGCTGTAGCAAAAAGTTGATGTTAGTTTCTAGGCCGCCAATATTGTATTCAAGCAATTTTGCACTTAGTTTCGTAAGGGACTCTTGCCGGTTTTGACCCCAAACCACAAGTTTGGCGATCATTGGATCGTAGTGGATGGACACCTCGTCCCCTTCTCTGACTCCTATATTAAGCAGAAATAATGATTATTTAAATGCTTAATAATCCAAAAAGGACCTCTGCAGACTGCAGAGGCTCTTCTAAGGACTCTGAATCGACTATAACTAAGTAGCGTGTAGTGACCGTTAATAACAGTTAATAATTACCAGTCTCCACTCGTACGTCGCTATCTACTTTGGGGGGGCTCAGAAACTCCAGTTTCCCAGCCCCAGGCAAGAACTCGGCCATGGGGTTTTCAGCGTAGATTCTCGCCTCAAATGCATGCCCCCTCAAAGGGATATCTTCCTGTTTTACCGGTAATTCCTCACCAGAAGCAATCTTGATTTGCCAATCCACCAGATCAATCCCGGTGATCATCTCAGTTATCGGGTGTTCCACCTGGAGCCTCGTGTTCATTTCCATGAAGTGGAATGCTAGATTTTTCTTATCGAGGATGAACTCCACAGTCCCAGCTCCAACGTAACCCACAGCTTTAGCCGCTCGTACCGCTGCAGTCCCCAGCTGGGTGCGTAAATCGCCGGGCAGGCCTGGAGCCGGGGCTTCTTCGATTATTTTTTGATGTCTTCGTTGCACTGAGCAGTCTCTTTCGTAGAGATGCACAGCGTTGCCGTGAGAGTCCGCAAACACTTGTACCTCCACATGACGAGTCTCCTCGAGGTATTTCTCCAGTAGCACCGCAGAGTCCCCGAAAGATTTCTGTGATTCAGTTCGAGCAGACTCCAAGGCCTGCTCAAAGTCTTCCTCTCGATGAACAATTCTCATACCTTTGCCTCCCCCTCCTTTGACTGCTTTGATCATGATCGGATATCCGATTTTTCGAGCTTCCACCCTGAGATTCTCATTGCTTTGGTCTTCTCCATGGTACCCTCCAATAATGGGCACCCCAGCTTGGTGCATGATGCGCTTGGAGGTGCTCTTGATTCCCATATCTCGGATTGCCGAAGCCGGAGGCCCTATGAAAGTGATGTTTTCGCCGTGGCAAGCCTCAGCAAATTCCGCGTTTTCTGACAAGAATCCATAGCCCGGATGTATCGCCTGGCACCTCGCTGACTTGGCCAGGCTTACCAGTTTACTCCCCACGAGATAGCTCTGTGCGGCTGGTGCTGGTCCGATGTTGTAGGCCTCATTTGCAAGGGCCACGTGCAGCGAATCTCGATCCACTTCACTGTAGACCGCCACAGTTTGAATGCCCAATTTCCGAGCAGTCTTGATAATTCGGCAGGCAATTTCACCTCTATTTGCAATCAGAATTTTGTCTATGGTCGATTTTAATCTCGCGGGGCAAGAGAACGTGGGCACCAATGGGCGTTTTAGGGTAAATAACGGAAGAAAGTTCATGGTAAAAATCGTTTGTGCGGCGAGGTTTATCAGCGCTGACGATGACGCTGTGGTGGCGTCGCATCACTGAATAATGAGGATTCCGAAACTTTATTTAAATTTAATGCGATATCATGATTGTTTGTTTGTTATCTTGTTGTTGTGAAATGGAGCTACAGGGGAGAGTCTAAATTTGATAAAATTATGCTGCAATAAAGCTTCAATTTATTTATAAATGTGTACGTTAGTGATTTCAAAGGAGGAAAAGTCTGTGCGGGAGTGTTCTCCCTGAATGCCCCTATGTTCCCTATTCTACGAGGGGATCCAGAACCATGAGATCAAATTTCTAGGCATTATTCAGTAAAGCAATGTAAGACATAGGTTGTTATATTCAAATGTCTTACATTGCTGCACTGAATAATGCCTAGAAATTTGATCTCATGGTTCTAAGTCACTTTGTATACATAAAGCTAATTGGAACGTGTTTCTTTTAGGGAAAATAGTGGGCTACGTCTTGGCAAAAATGGAAGAAGACCAGGAAGACTTGAAACACGGCCATATCACGTCGCTCGCGGTGAAACGCTCTCACAGGCGCCTGGGCCTTGCTCAGAAGCTAATGGACCAAGCCTCCGAAGCCATGGTGGAATGCTTCGACGCCAAATACGTGTCCTTACACGTGAGGAAAAGCAACAGGGCCGCCCTTAACCTTTACAAGAACTCTCTCAAGTTTGAAACCGTGGAAATCGAACCGAAATATTACGCAGACGGCGAGGACGCTTATTCGATGAGAAGGGATTTGTCCGAGTTCTCCAAGAACGCCAGGGAGCCGAGTGCGAAAGGCGACCAAAAAAGCGAGGAATAAATGACTAAAGTTTTGTATTGTTTGTATGATATTTGAATAAAAACGTAGCATTGGGACTTGAAGTCACGGTGTTTTTCTTGACCACTATCCAGAGGTATTTTAACAAGACTTTGTGAATGTGTGTGTTACGTGGAAATGCGCGCAATCGTGGAAAGTTGACTTTGTTCCCGCATTTGCTCGAATTCCAGGCAAAAGCGCGGTTTTGCTCGACGGCGTCGGGTGGACGGCGTCCCATTGGCCGACGACGCGCGTTTTGCTATTAGTTTTCCTCGGTAAGTAAAAATGGTTTTAGAAACGTGCTGGGAGTGCTTGGGATTTTTGTGCTCGCACAAAGGCTCCTTTTTAGACTGTTTTGGTTCAGAAATGAAGTGCCGAGGAGAGCAAAGAAAGCCGCGTTTAATCAGCGTCTGAGGAAACTTTTCAAATTAATGAAAAAGCGTGTAAATCAGTAATTACACGGCCGAAAAGCCGACCACTAACGTTCAGATATCACAAACGTAAGTGTTTCAACATTAATAAACTTCCCAAATCGCAACATTTCGGCGTTTCACATGTCCACTTGCAAAAGTGGACTGGACCTGAAAAGCTTCTTCAATGGCGCCCGAAATTTTAATACGTTTTATCATTCTGCCCATAAACTATAAACAACATACTATTTATATTGCATTTCCATACCACATTAAGCGGATTACGGCAGTCAAGTGAAATTGAAAGCAACCTCCAATGATAAAATGAAAATTCACGTCGCCTGAAATATATTCATATCTACAGAAAGGCATTTGATGGGGGATGGAGAGATTTAGGTATTAGGGGGCAGTGAATTGTTAACGATCACTCGGTTTTGAATTGCGGGAAAGAGCCTTTGAACGTCCACAAGGAGATTGCTGCGACATGTTCGATACATTAATATAACAAACAAATGATAATGAATGCATCTGGCGTATCTATTATAGCCAGATGCACGAACTAATTTATTTAACCCACTGAAGTGTTGCCTGGAATAAAATATCCTTGGTAAACATTAATACATTCATCTACATTTACCCCGATTCCGTCGGGAAAACAGCATTCTTGTAGAGCAGTTCCGTCTTAATAACTCTCCAACTTTTGCATGCCCATCACAATCTCACAATCTTTGCGAATGGGGACATACGTTGAATGCGTAATGGAGAAGTGCCTTTCCATTTATAGGTACATCTTAAACGTTGTGTGTATGTAACTAATCCTTCATTCGCGGCTGGTTAATAAACCAATTTAATTCAATGAAAGTCGTGTGTGGAAGTAGCGCACATGTTGCTGGAAGTTTAACATAACTGACGTAGGCGAGTTTAAGCTCTAAATAGCATTTCAAGTAGTTTTACACTCCCCGAGAAGTTTATTTCCGAACTTCGTGAGCCAAAATTTAACAACGCAAGATAACTTTTAACACTGCATTAGCAGGTAGAAGTTCCCTACACGGACCCCGATCAATTTGTCGGGAGCCTCATGCTTTTATGAGTAAGTGGAGACTTAAGCCCGGAGAGCCGCACAAGGGATTCGGGTCACCACTGCGGGAACAGTTAACAATTAAGTTTTTCACGGTCGCACGCAAAGGGCCCCAATTTCGAAACGGCCCCCCGCTTCGCGAGTCTCCGACGCGCTGCTACTAGAGCGAGCTTCATTCAGGCATTGTCAAAATTTTGAAAATCGTCCGCCATTTTGGAACGTGGCACAAGTGGCAGTTCGAGGTCACGCCATTGAGATGGAATAAATTACGCTCGAGCAGAGCGTCATCAAGAGTACCGTTGAAGTACTTTTTTATTTGCGCGTTTAAATTAAAATATTTATTTGAAGTTTTAACAAAGCCTTGAGCTATATGAATCATTCAGCGGGCGTGAAATCAACCGAATTCAATGAAATCCTGCGGATTAGTGCGCTTATTGCTAGACATTTCATGTCATAAATCGGCGATTTCACCGAGGCAGGTTTTGTTAATTACCTTCGCATCTGAAGGACGCTCTATTTGGTCATTATCCAGTGACGTTAGGGAGTTTAATGCCCATATTGTCTTCGATTCGCGCTCGATTTACTCACATATCTACTTGCATAAGGCGCAATTTGCCGTCCAACCTCCTCCGTAATAATGAGAATGAAATAAATTACACAAATATTTAATTGAAATGTTTGTTTTGCCGCGGATACAGAGTTCGACTAGGACATATCTACTTGAATAATTAATTTTGGTACACGCCCCCAGTATCAGGGCCGGAATGAGAACGAGAATAAACGGGCCCGAAGGGTGGGCATTCTCGAAATTAGATTTCCAGGAAGCTGATTCGCTTGACGTGGCCCTTAGACACGCAAAAGTTGAGAAATTCTAATGAGAATGTGAGCGTAAGTTTCCGGCCGTTTCGCGTTATATTCATCGAGTTTCTGTCCTCGCGATTTCCATCGGGCAGGTGCGTATTAAAAATTAATAAATAAAACATCCGGTACGTTTTATCATTCCGCCGTGAATTATAAACGCAGATCAATCAAGCTGATCGCTGTTGTATTTATATGAAAACTGAAAATGAGTTTCTACCGAAAAAAACCTGTTACGAAAAAATATTTATTCAATTTTTGTGTATAAAGCCTGTCAAACATAACAAAATAACGTGGGAATTAATGAGCGAAATTGATTGGAAAAAAAAGGTGTTTTAGCCCGGAGTTTGATGCAAAGCAGGTCCCCATAAAATCATCAATTCTCCCCGTCGAGCCCTCAGAGCTCTTCGCGAAGCTTTACGTTACGGAGCCCTCTTAATTCGCAATCATTTCTTAGAGAAACTATCCAAGCACCACAATCTTCCCATTAAACCATCCCCCTATGCCCCCCTTTCGACCCTCCCACGTACACGTTTATGCCGGCCATTGTTCAGACCGAATTTTCTTCTCCGGAAAATCGTGTGTAGGGCTTTTCTTCCAGCATTCCGACGTGAAGCATTCGAGAGTGATTGAAATACATATGCAGGTTTTCATTGCACAATAGGTTCACATTGCATTACTCAGGCGGGATTTCGATGATCTGCACGGAGGGGAGTTACGCATGGGAGATTGTCCATTTATTATACTTAATTCCAACATTAAATTTATCAGATTCCAAACGTTGTTTTATCTTAATGTCGGGGCCGAATTTTCGTGCCATGGAGCCTCAGGAATATCCGGGTTTACTCAAATCAAAATCTCGTCCTTATATCGAATTCGCTCTGGCAGAAAATTGAGGCACATGGAAATTGGGCGCCTCTGCTGCTGCTCGCGTTTTTACATGTTGTATTTACCTTCTAACGTATTTCCAGCTGTCGGTGAAGGGAAATGTAACAAATCTAATTTTGTTTTGGCTGATCTTATCCATCGAAGTGTCATTTGAGTTCCGCCGCAAAAATAAAAAGCTCTTTTATCGATTTTTTTACGTTTTTTTCTCCATTTTTCTTGTAGCTCTTTTCTTGCACGTTTTTTCGACTTTCTTCTTCGACATTTTTTTTCTACTTTTTCTCGCACTATTCCTCTTCGGCTCTTTTCTGTTCTTCTCTTGCACATTTTTTCCCTTGCTTTTTCTCGCACTATTCCTCTTCAGCTTTTTTCTTCCACTTTTTCTGCTCTTCTCTTGCACATTTTTTTTCTCTACCTTTTCTCGCACCATACCTCTTCGGTTTTTTCCACATTTTTTCACTTTTCCAGGATTAACAGTGATCCGTTGCGTGAACCGAGCGACAGCAACGCGATGTTGCTACCGATAAATTGGTCATTTTCAGGGCCGCAAACGGGCCCAAAAACGGTATCTTGCGTCCGTATCGCCGTAAAGTAAAAAACGTCCGAGAGTAAAGTTAAAAATGCGCCAATGTTGTTGAAGTAAATGGCTCTAAATCAAAGTTTGTAGGAGGCACTTTAGTCCCAAGTGAAATTAGAGTACCTATCAATTTTTAATATCCCTTTTGTGTCACGTTTCATAGCGAAAAAAATGATAAGTCCCGTTCAAACAATGCTTAATTTGAGAGGAGATGGGACAAGTTCTCCTTCTGAATACGGGCAATCTCATGAATTATAAAAAGCAGACTGGAAACTGTGATTTTATTTATAAAACCAATAATCATTTATTTTTATAGGTATAGGGCGTTTGATTAACTACCCCATTGCAACCCCGAGTGATAAAATAATAAAATTCTTTATTGAAATTACATATTTTTAAGGGAGTTAAGCTTAATGATGAAAAGAACACTTTTAAGCCCATTTTAACTGAAAATGTTGGGCAAGGCATGTAAATGGATTGTAAAATTTAATACACTCGAACTCTATAGCATGGAAGGTTGTGTTTATATGCAAATTAATGGGGGGTTTTTAGAGGAACAAGCTCCATATTGAGCTAGTTTCTTCTGCGTGTCTGTGCACTTTTGCAGGAAAGTTTGAGCATGCAATTTGCATAGACCAAATTTCCACATCATTAATCAGTTAGAGCAAGGAAATTCACATTTGGACCGATGGAATCGAGGCATTTTACAACCTTAGAAATAAAACATTGAAAAAAGTCCCTATAAATTTGGGAGAAAAATGTTCCTCGTGCAAGTTGCGACATTTCTCGTTTTTGTTCTTTGCGCGAATTGCGGTCCAAAAGTGAATGTATGGAACGCAGTTACTCGAAACAATCGAACATCGGCCTATGCCAGCAATGTAAATATATCATCCACTGCGTTCGAAATTTTTGTCTCGCAAAAACAGGAAATTTATTAAAGTTACTTGTTTTTCACCAGGACTCGCCTGAAGGTGTATTTCTTCTTGAAGCAAGAACCTGTCCTCTTCGCCTTCCCAAGAGCTGTACTTTACATCAGTCAGAATTTTTTGGTTTTGGATTTTCTGACTCCTCTCCAGCTGAGCAAGAAGAGGACTCGTTCCTCCATTGCTTCACAGTAGTTTACACCTGAAGCTGCTCCATTTGCACGAGCACCTGAAAAATTTCAGTCAATATTCATACAGAGGATAATAAATTATGCTTAATCTTTCAGAAAGTTCGCTCTCATAATCCAGTTGATATGTGACGTAGATATAGATGGCTTTAAACGCTAGGGGAACTATTTAACAAGAGCTTTCCACCGCAATTACAAACTCGATAGTTAATCCGCCTTTATCCGGTTATTGTTAATGGTTCATTACCCGAAGGCAGGAGTCTCTTTAATCTCACTCTATTCCATGATAATGGAGAAAAAAGGAAAAACGAGCTAGAACTTTAATAAGTTCCAAAAATTTTCTTGTGAAATATAACCCGAAGTGGGAGCCTTTTTCTTGTACCGACAACGTGTTTCGGAGGATTTAGGATTCGAACGATGTTAAGGGCCAATTGCTTCATTTAGAAATATCATTTCTGGCAATTAAACAGTAGGAAAATTGTAGGAGCCTCAGCTGGAAAAAGGAAATCAGAGAAGGCTGATGAAATTTCTAATTTGGGCATTGGAGTGTGCTTCGAGAAGGAATTGGCGAGGAGAAAATGCGCTCGAATGAGCTCGATTTGTATACTTTTTTTACGGGCCACTCGAGCGATGCTACAAAAAAATGAAACACCCGGTATGAACGCCTTGACTAGGCCTCAGTTGGGATTTAATGAAAACCGATAGTTTTGTTTCGAATTCCATTGTCGGCGTCGTTAATCCAGATTTTACTTATCACTATTCGATCCTTCTCCCCAAAGCTTTCCGTGACTTCGATCGCTGATATGTGGATAGATAAGTGTTACGAATGCAGTTGTGTGCCCCATTGTCGTCGCTCCGAAATGAACAAAAAAGCGATTCCTGAAAACTCTATTAAAGACCTGATTATTCCAAAGGTTGTCTCCGCTGTAAGTTCCCCAACGTTGGATCAATTTTCGCGGTGCTCATCGTCTTGACAAAGCTACCCGGGCTCGGTCATTACAAGCCCTTATAAAATAGTTTTCTTACTTTCAGATAAGTCATGCAATAGCACCATGAGGAATATCACCTATTGCGACTTCGGGGACTTCGGAAAGCAGTACCGAGACTACGTCCACGGGTACCTCAGCATCTCGGTCTGCGTGTTCGGTTCCCTGGCCAATATCTTCAACATCTGCGTCCTGCGCACCAAAAACATGCGCTCCCCTACCAACTGCATCCTCACTGGGCTGGCCCTGGCCGACCTCCTCGTTATGCTCCAATACATCCCCTTCACCATCCACAGGAACATGTCGCCGAACCCCCTTCACTACACCCATTTGAACTACAGTTGGGCGATATTTTACAAATTCCACTCTCTATTCACCTTAGTTTTGCACTTCATCGCCTGCAGCCTCACCATCATCCTGGCGGTGTGGAGGTACGTCTTCATCACCCAAGTCATAAGCAACAAAATCTGTTCGAGTCACCGCAGGACTGTTTTGGTGATTGTTCTGACTTACGTGATGTGCCCTTTGGTGTGTTTCCCCATTCTCTTCACCTTGGAGATCACTCCCTACCAGCAGGCTTGCACCTCTGAGGGAATAATGGTGGACAGAGGGCAAAGGCACAAGTACAACTCCTCAGATCTTCGAAATCAGACAGTCTATGTTCTATACCCTAACGACCCCTACAACCTCAGCATCTGGATATATACAATGCTTTTGAAGTTCGTTCCTTGTGTCTTGCTCACGTTGCTGTCTTATAAAATCATTTATGCGCTCATTGAAGCGAGGAGGAGGAGGATGAAGCTGCTCAGCGGCAACAAGAAACTGGCTGAGGATGCCGTGAAGAAGACGGCCAGTGCCGTACAGGTCTACAGGGAAAATCAGGCCGATAGGACCACGCACATGCTGCTGGCAGTCCTGATTTTGTTCCTAGTGACCGAGTTCCCGCAGGCGATTTTAGGGCTGATTAGCGCCGTTTTGGGGGAGGTTTTCTTGGAAGAGTGCTACGCCCCGTTGGGTACGTATATCTATGATAAAACACTGCGGGATTCTGCGGCGTGGCCAATTATTATGAATCAAAAGTTCCTTTTTCTTATCTGATAGTTTTGGATATTTTTCAATTTCCCAACAAAAGTTTCCCGCCACAACGTTTCAGTTTTAATTCTGTTTAGAAAGCTTCGGCTCTACGAACTTCTAAATGATTTACCAACTTTCGAGGGGTATTGTAGTTAGCATTAATTTCAATTTAAAAGAGATACATTTTAAGATTTTCCTCTTCAGTATGTTTTGCTCTCTCTCGCAATTATGAAAAACTAAGAATAATAAAAGTACATTCTCTAATGGCCTTATTTGAAATACGATCCGAAGACAAATTCCGAAAAATCCTTCTCTCAACATTGTATCTATCAGGCGACAGTCATAAAACGGGCTGAATCTCCGATGTGTTAACGGCCGTTTTTCTTCGGTTTATTCTTTGTCCTGTTCTACTTTTATCTCGCATAAATACTAAAGCAGACAATCCGGGAATGTAGTTTTTAAACGTGACTTTGGGATCGGATCAGACGCCTTCAGTGGCGGACCTTGGGGCAAGTGGCCCCCCGAGCACTTCACCGAACTGCCCCGCCATATGTCATTTATGACACATTATGCATTTTTTGGTCTTAACTGCTCCAGGATCGGGCGAATGTGCCTGTAAAGACAAAGTTCGATATACACATTTTTCAAATGTCTTCTAGGTGACGTTATGGACATTATGGCCCTGATCAACTCCTCGATAACTTTCATTCTATACTGCACCATGTCTCGCCAATTCAGGACAACTTTCCAGGACATGTTTCATTTGAAAGAAATTTTCGGATGGATTGGGAGACCTAGCTCTAGGAGCTGTTTAGCCGAGGAAACTAGAGCTGAGACAAAGATGTCTTTGGTGTAACGACAAGAAAGAATATTGATTTGCGATCAACTGTTTTTTAAATGTATTTAATGTGTATATTTTCAGTCTTACAAATGATTAGTGTTCGATGTATTTCTCCGGAATTTGTAAAGTATTGCCCCTGGAGGCCTGTAGGAATATGTGTGTACAATTTTATTTTTATATATTATACAGTCTATCCATGTTTTTATTTTACTGCCTTAATAAACGTTGGATTACAAAATTGCACCTGTTTACTAGAATGTGCCACGATTGTAAAACCAGAACGAGTACCCACAACGGCTTGCTGAAATAAGTTGCACGAACATCAATAATCGTTAAGTACGAAATTTTTCTATTATCACTGTAAAGGCATGTAAAGGGAAGCATTTGCTCTTGCTTTATATCGTTAGTTTCAGTAAACTGCAAGAAACATGTCTAAGTTCTTGCACCTTCTGTTAGTTTCAGCAGCGTTTATGCGTCACGTATGTATACTACATAGAGCTGTTTCATAGCAAAGAAATTTGTCAGTCACCAGATTGTCATGAAATCTACTTTTTTGATGTATTCCCATTTAAATGCAATGGCATACAGGAGATTTTTGAATAATGCGGTAAAGGGGCGCCTAAGGGAAATAGAGTGGACCGGGGGATGGGCCAATATGATAAACTGATAAGCCGATCGTTGTTGGTAACCTGCCTTTGATTCTATCAACATATCGCTGAAACGTTATTAAGTAAATTTACCTAAAAAAGTTTCATTCGCCAGATTATCAAGAAATATATTGTTAACTTGGAATTCTAGTAAAAAGATTTGTTTTTTTATTATCTAATTAAACTTACAGGTTTTTGTATCAATTTATCTCATTAAATTTAGAATGCTGATGCATTAAAACAAATAACAAACCATCCTTTGATGACATTCTTGACAAAGTTGACATGGTCTAACTAGCTGCCCTAGCTGCTCAGGACCGGGACTACGTCATAATTGTCGTCATAAGAGTTGTAAAAACAGTTATTAAAAATAAAATATATAAATAATTTTAATGAAGTGTTTTAATTGTAGTTATTATTGTTAGTCACTTTATTATTTAGAAACAATAATAGATTAATTCAGCACGCAAAGCAAGAAAATGCTCATAAATGAACATACAATAATTAAAGGATCAAAAGTCGTACTCGTTCCATACAAAAAACTGCATGTTCCCAAGTAATTAAACTTATTATTACAAAGCAACAATCCTTACGAATAGGTTCCCTTTACGAGGAGTGTTTTTTGAACTCTATATAAGAACTTTATTTTAAAGGTATCATGAATGGATGAAATCCAAAGAGCTGCAGTCCCTAACAGCCTCAGAACCACTCACCATAGAAGAAGAATATGAAATGCAAAAATCATGGCAAATTGACGAAAACAGTAAACCTACTCCCACTATCAGCAGGGTGTTTCCTGAACATACAGCACAACGTGAAAAGGATATACTCTTGGTGCCTTCAAAAACATTCTTAGTCACTTAGCCACATAATTTCATGCCATATGTTTAGGAAACATCCTGTATACCATGACTCCTTTAACTAAAATTTAAATTTCAGAGTGCACTTTCATAGTGTTGGACAAGACGAAGTGGGAAACCAGTGGAAATGAAGTTGGTTAGTCCCACTGTGGTTGCATTTATATAAGAAGAGATGTACCTAATTCCTATGTAATGTTTTATATAACGCTCTTTCAGATGCAATGATCGGGGACACAAATTTATTCTTTGCCACTCCTGAAGACCATCTTTGTGCTGAAGCTGAAATAATGATAGCTGAGCCATGGGCAAGAGGACGGAAATGTGGCTGGCAAGCCATGTTGCTTATGTTCCTCTATGGCATAACCTGCTTAGGAGTGAAACAATTTATTGTGAAGGTTTCTTTTGATAATGCACCCAGCTTGAAGATGTTTCAAAATATGGGATTTACTGAACTAAGTCAAAGTCAGGTTTTCCAAGAAATCACATTTGGGAAACTGGTTGATTGCACCTGGACTGTGTGGCTGCGAGGCTGTGCAGGAGAGTTTCAAGTGGAGAATAAAAGTCAAGAATACAGAGTGTTTTATTTAGTTTTTCAAAAATTTTCTCTGCAAATTAGTCATTATGGCCTCCCTTTGAAACCTCACTTCTCTCTTACAGAAAGTCGACAGAATGGCAGGACATTCATACGCCACATTTTCTTGGCAGATGGACCCATTTGTGATATTTGACCTGAAGAATTTAAATTCGCTCTGAGATTTCACTGCAAACGAGGTAGATTAATTTGATATCAGGTGAAAAGATAAAAGAGTATTTTACAACAATAAATTCCCAAAAACAGACAGGTTTCATGGGCAGATTGAATTACGTAAATGCCCTTTTTTAAATTAGATTTAACTTGAAAATGGGCAGTTGCATGATTGGCCAAATGTGGCCAATGCGACAAATTTTCGGCATATTCCACACTGTACTTCCAATGTTCGTAGTTCCCACTTTCCTCAGTAATTGTAAAATCTACACTAAAATGATAATTAATTTATGGCAATTCTGACGGCGCACTGGAAGGCGTAGAAGGGCCCCTTGAAATTTCGAAATTTTCGTTTCATTTACTCAAAATTTCTATTGAAATTTCCGCGTTAAATCAGGAAATTTTTTAGTTTTCTGGTTAATATAATGAAATTTTAAAGCTTCAGTTCAAGTGGCGGCGGTCTGCGCCTTCGTACACTTACCTACATTGTGGGATTTAAAAATTTCATATTACTGAAATCAGCTATAAACTCCCAAGGCTCGTTTGGGGGCACCATGGGCAGGAACACGGATGCCTCATAAGCGTACTTACGCACCCTAATTGTGGAGTACAGAGCTAAAACTCCTAAGAACATAGTTAAGCTTTTACGTGACTTCCAAAGAAAACGATTCATCTCGGACGATCCGGGATACAGTAAAAGCAATAATTTATATTCAAACGGATTTGTTACTCAAATAAGTCCGCAATTTTGCGCTGTCTACCAAACGGAAGATATTTTTAACTGAGGAAGGCAGGCATAGGAAGTTGTCTATCTTTAAATGCTTGATAGCTTCAATGAAATTTAAGGCGATACTGATAGTAACTTATTTCGTCCGTATATAATTTTGCCTGCATGAGTCGTGGTTCTGGGTACCACAGTCTATGACAGAGGTCAATGCACGTGCGTCTGCCTCTGAAGGCAAATTATAACTACCAATGATTTACATATGGAAGGGAGATTTTACGGGTGTCGCGCCTACGGCTTTTATTGCATAGAATTATTTATTCTCAAGAAATCAAAGGAAATGTCGATTTTCCATGTGGAGCATTCGCCATTTTGCTATATTTTCAGAGAATGGCGAGAGTTTTCTTAGTGAAATGCGGATATTTCGAAAGTTTCGTGAACGATTTGAATTCTAGGGGGCGCCTTCACCATTTTGTCACCACTCGACGTGGTAAAGTTTATCGTTCTCAGTGAGAATAACTTGCACTTTCACCGTTTCAACAACTCCTACCGGTGTGTGAGGCGTTGTCCTCAAAAAACAATTCGCCTTAAACGTATAGAACCTACTTATTCCCTTTAATATTTTATGTGTTCATTACGTAACATTGTTATTATTTAATATACATTCGTTTTAATTGGCCTTTTTGTCCGCTATTTTCCCATTGTGCCCTATTTCGAATTGCCTGATGGTTTTTATTGATCCGACTTACGGAGGTCGAGCCTTGAACTCACTACTTTCTATCTATCGGATTTGATGCAGGAAAACGTTTTGCATCCAGTACACCGCATCCGGTATGAATTTTTGTTAAATTTGTCCTGTTGCGAACGTTTCTTTACAGTACCTTTCTAATTTTATTTCAGATGGTTTCTAAAAATACCTGGCTCTGCTTTAGATTAAAAATAGGTCGAGTGCTACAGTTGCTCTACCAATAACGAAGTGTCGATGCTGTGCGTGTGGAAGAATTTTTTAATGTAACGAATTTGCAAAAGTACGTATTTTTTCGCAAATTAAAATTTCGCCCAAATAAATTAACAAAGTAAATCTGCGCCCCCTCGTTTTTAGGGTCAATTTAAGAGCGAAGATTTGCCCCTGCGTCGTTGCTGCATGCCCTTGATAAGCTTTTTTGCAAGAACTTGATTGATTTGTTTAATAATGCGAATATTCACCGGACGAAAACGTTATCAAAACACCTTGATTTCGATTCAGTCTTCCGTTGGCTTAATTCCTTACGTAGGTTCTCACATAGGTACCTATTACATGTACATGGGGGCACCCACGCGGTCGGGGGGCAAACCGAAAACACGAATAAACTTTATGATTATTTAGGGCCCTCATCTGAACCTCCAGAATGGTGGCAGAAACCGAAGGGGGATCCGAACAGGATGATGTCTCCTTCTTGCGAACGGTGAGCAAACTTAGTTTTCGTCAGAGCTCAGTTTCGTAATAGCGCTTCGGTGGCTGGACACATCGGAGTCCCCCTTATGTCCAGTCAAGTCATATGTATTTACAGGGCCTAAAATCGCACGATCTAATGATCTTGTTAATCTGTAGGAAGACATGGTCTGTCTTTCCTGCACCGCTACGGGAGAACGCGTGTGCTTGGCTGCTGAAGGATTCGGCAACAGACACTGCTTCCTGGAAAATATAGCTGACAAGGTGAGATTGTGTTATTTACTCGTGGAAAATTAGTATATTGTACATTTTGCTTCAGAACATCCCCCCCGATCTGTCGCAATGCGTTTTTGTAATAGAACAGGCCTTGTCGGTGCGTGCCCTGCAAGAGCTGGTCACGGCGGCCGGAGATGAGACCGTAAGTTCCTCTTCAATACGCAGCAAAATGATACACTCTAATTTATTTTTGTTATCACTTAATAAACTCACAAGTGTTTTACGAGTTTACAGTTCCATCAAATAACTCACTTATCAAGTGTTTTTAACCAGGTTCAAGGTTCGAACCCAACAAAAGTGTCCTTTTTTCTCAATATTTCCCCCCCCCTCACACTGTCCGTACATGCTAAACAGAGATACTACATGTCCAACATTCCTCATTAAGTGATTACTGTTCTCTTTTGTTCATTCCTGCGACCGATATTTCATGGCCTCATTTTTGCTTTTCAGGGCTCCGAGAATCTTGTAAGTAATTTATATGTCGGGCCAAATTATTCAAAACTATAGTTAGAATTGCACTAACACGTAGATGTACATGTGGCCTTTTAACACTCGTCAGAGTCTAGACAGTAGTACTTGTTGATATTATTGGCACTTTTTAATATTAGCTATGTCCATCTGGAGATCTTTCGTACTATTAGCAGTCACCTTAATCCCCCCCACTAACAGAACTTTCCTTCAGCGCAATATTTGGCGTAGAGGCTTCAGTGTTGTATCATTGTAATCCCTAATTAGTGAAATTCCGCTTTTAAAACTCTAACATTCGCAGTTGCCGTGGAATTTCTGCACGCAGAATGGGATTGTCTCCAATAACGGTTCTGGGGCAATATTCCCAGTTCCCAGAGTAATACTCACTTTTTATATGCACATAATTCTCAAAAAAAAAAAAAATTTAATTAAAAAGAAATTATGAACAATCCGCCTCAGTTCTGCGCAGTTTTGGTTTCTATCGCTGCGCGATTCTCCGAAGGCTTCAAAATCTGGTCATTTCCGAAAAGGTTCTCTCATCAGAATTCCTCCACATTCGTGGATATTACAAGTATTAATCCGGGCCGCAAAACTATAGCCCAAAACAGCTCCGTTTAATAGCAGTAACAATTCACAATTTTATAGGGGAAAGGGACTGGTTCCGGGCATCGGACCCTCCTCTATGGTAACGCAATTCTTCTGAGACATCAGAACAGCGACATGGTGAGTACCATCTACGACGAAGCGAAATTTGCTCTTGCATGCGCGACACAATGTGGCTATTATGTGGGCAGTTGTGAATGTTTGGTTTGTCATCGAATTTGAAAGTTTTCCAACACTCGGGCTCCAGATTTACGGGTGCTAGACCGGACGCGTATTAAAAATAAATTATCCTTAATGATACGGTTCAAGTCGCAACAAAGTTGCATAGCAATGTCACAATGCGAGAGAATGATAGAACTTAAAGAAATTCCAGAACGTAGGTCTGGATTCTGATCCGGGATTCTCCCCATTTATACCTTGGTAGTACTTTACGATGTGTGACCACATAGCATCGAAGGAACATTCATGTGCACAGGATATGCTTAGGAATGCGAGTTTCGGAGGCGCTCCTCAGTAATAAATTACTTAATTAATATCCATGATTAATGAGTTTAAAAGCGCTCGACTCGGCATGCACTACCCGGTCCGACCTGCGCCACTGACTTTTGTCGGTGAGCATCGAAAACTTTTAATGAAATTTAACTCGAGCCAGATTACCTGGCCGGCTGTCGTGCATCTTCGCAACCCCGAACGTACGCGAGATGTCATTGGTGGAACCATAAAATTAAATCGAATTTTGGAGGTGGAATATTCACCCGATTTCCGATGGATGCGATCTCGCATCATGAACACTCAATAAGCGTTATTGTTTTGTTTTCAAAGCCTCCTTGACGAAAAACGTCGCTCCCGTTTGAGGTATTTCTGCAAGATTAAAGAAGATTATTTTTTGGCGATTTAAGCCAGTTCCGTTGCATTTTCAGTCTGGACCCTAAGCGGTCTTCTACATAACCGGATTTTCCGGGATTAACTTAGATCTGTGGAACAAACTCTGACTGGTCCGCACGTCCCAAATTTCATACCCTTTTTAACCGGGCTTAGAGGCCGACTTTGTGCCTCTAAAACCTCATGCTACCCTTGAACTTCTCCGTTGATTCGTCACTCCGATCGATTTTTATTAAGCTTGTGGCACTTGGTCTTATTGTTAGTTAGTACACTTTGTCAAACACTTCTTCAGCTGTTTTCGGTTGCACCGATCGTCACATTAAGAGTCTTGCTCAAAAGCCAGTCCGAGATGGGCTTGAAGGGATAAAACGGTCCTTCATCTGGATAGATGATCCAAACCAGTGATTCTTATAACCCGGCAGATCCATCATTAGGTTGATACCAAGGAAACATCTCTTTTGCGGTATTCGTTGGAAGAGATCGATGGTTAGACCGCCGCGTGGTATATAAGTTTGTTCAGAGTACCGATGCGGCAATGACTTTTACACGTTTTACATCGCGGACGGGGCGCATTAAACAAAAATTAACATTAACAAGAGATTACGGAATTAAAAGACCTTTACTTCTCCAGTACCTGGCATGTCTTTCTACCAGCTCGAGCAACGATAAATTGGCCTTTGATGTCGGCTTACAAGAGCACAGTCAAGGAGAGGCCTGCTGGTGGACAGTGCACCCCGCAAGTAAACAAAGGTAGTCAATCAGATCAATCAACATTAAATTGAGTTAAATGCAATCAAACTGAGCTGCCAATTTCTAATTCTCGTAGATCTGAAGGCGAAAAAGTGAGAGTGGGTGACGATCTTATCTTGGTTTCTGTCGCCACTGAACGCTACTTGGTGAGCACTCTCTGCCTCGGCAATTTCTCTCTATAAAGCGTGGGACACTTTTAGCACACGACCAAAGAAAACGAGCTCTCAATTGTGAACGCCAGTTTCCACGTAACCCATTGGTCAGTTCAACCTTACGGTACTGGTATTTCCCGCATGAAGTACGTGGGTTATGTATTTGGAGGTGATGTCCTGCGGTTCTTCCATGGGGGCGACGAATGTCTCACGATTCCCTCGAGCTGGAGCACCGAGGAAGGCCACAAGTAAATCCCTTTGTTGCCACTCTTAAATCCCCCTCAGAGCTATTATGACGTTTTCTTGCAGTATTGTAATTTATGAAGGTGGCAGCGTAATGTCCCAAGCCAGGTCCTTGTGGAGGCTGGAGCTGGCACGCACTAAATGGGCGGGTGGGTTTATCAACTGGAGTCACCCGATGAGAATTAGACACATCACCACTGGACGGTATTTGGCCGTGAATGAAAACAACGAGTTATATCTCGTCAACCGGTAGGTTTCTGTGCCGGTTATTGGCAATTGAACATAAATAGAGCAGCTAAGTGAAGAGCTGAAAGAGGGCGATAATTTATGGATGAACGGTGATGGATTCTAGGGAGGAAGCCACCACAGCCCTGACGGCGTTTTGCTTGAGGTACGAGAAGGACGATCAGAAGGTGGTGCTCGAAGACAAAGATCTGGAAGTGATCGGTTCGGCTATAATCAAATATGGCGACTCCACAGTCATCGTGCAGCATTCGGAGTCTGGGCTGTGGCTCTCTTACAAAGTGAGTATTCTGTGCATTCTGGATAGATAGAATAGCCCATTTCATTTTTTGAAATTCAGGCGTACGAAACAAAGAAAAAAGGCGTGGGCAAAGTGGAAGAAAAACAAGCGGTCCTCCACGAGGAGGGAAAAATGGACGACGGTCTGGACTTCAGTCGCAGCCAGGAAGAGGAGTCTCGCACCGCTCGTGTTATAAGAAAATGTAGCTCCCTCTTCACTCAGTTCATAAACGGCTTGGAAAGTCTCCAAGTGAACAGACGTCACTCCATGTTTTTCCAAGTGGTCAATCTCAACGAAATGGTCATGTGCCTCGAGGATTTGATCAACTACTTTGCTCAGCCCGAAGACGACATGGAACATGAAGAGAAGCAGAACCGATTGAGGGCGTTGCGGAACAGACAAGATTTGTTCCAGGAGGAAGGGATCTTGAACTTGATTCTGGAGGCCATCGACAAGATCAACGTGATCACGTCCCAGGGGTTCCTGGCCGCCTTAGCGGGCGATCAGAGTTGGGAAATGATTTCCATGTACCTTTATCAGCTGCTCGCGGCCATCATCAAAGGGAATCACACCAATTGCGCGCAGTTCGCCAACTCCAACAGGCTGAACTGGTTGTTTTCCAGGTAAGTTTTGTGAACCTATTGCTCTGCATTTCTGGACCAAAGATTTTAGACTGGGATCGCAAGCATCCAGCGAGGGCACAGGGATGCTGGACGTGCTCCATTGTGTGCTGATTGACTCCCCGGAGGCCTTGAACATGATGCGCGATGAACATATCAAGGTCATCATCTCCCTCTTGGAGAAACACGGGAGAGATCCCAAAGTCTTGGACGTCTTGTGCTCGCTCTGCGTCGGTAACGGGGTTGCCGTGCGCAGCTCGCAAAACAACATCTGCGACTACCTCCTGCCCGGCAAAAATTTGCTTTTACAAACCCAGCTGGTCGATCACGTGGCCAGCGTTAGGCCCAACATATTCGTGGGAAGAGTCGCGGGAAGTGCCATTTATCAAAAGTGGTACTTTGAGGTGACCGTCGATCACTTGGAGCAGACTACCCATATGACTCCGCACTTGAGGATCGGATGGGCCAATTCGAAAGGGTATATACCATATCCGGGTGGGGGGGAGAAGTGGGGAGGCAACGGAGTGGGAGACGATATCTATTCTTTTGGATTCGATGGGGCATTTCTGTGGACTGGAGGCAGATCCACCCAGATCGTCGGCAACGTAGTCGAGCCATACATTAGGAAGAGTATGTAAAAAAAATAGAATGTGTCGATTTTGGGAAAAGCAGTATGGTGTTCCAGATGATGTGATTGGGTGCGCATTGGATTTGACGGTGCCCCAAATCGCGTTCACCTTCAATGGGAATCCGATTCGAGGCAGTTTTAGGAACTTCAACTTAGACGGCATGTTCTTTCCAGTTATAAGCTGCTCCTCGAAATTAAGGTGAGTGTTGGAAATGTCTAAATATACAAGGTGTTCTGTATCCGATAGAACATTAGACTATTTTCGAGCTGGAATTACTTACGAATTTTGAATTGTTCACTTTTTAACTCACCATGATTTCATAAAATCCATCAGCTGTCGATTCTTACTCGGTGGCGACCACGGCAAATTGAAGTTTTGCCCTCCCGATGAATTCTCCCCCCTGGTGGAAAGCCTTCTGCCCCAGCAAATTCTCAACCTGGATCCATGCTTCTATTTTGGAAACATGAACAAAAACGTTATAGCCGGCCCCCTTCTTATCGAGGACGATACGGCCTTTGTTCCGAATCCAGTGGATACTTCGATGGTCAGTCTGCCTAGCTACATCGAATCGATCAAAGACAAATTGGCGGAAAACATCCACGAAATGTGGGCCATGAACAAGATAGAGGCCGGTTGGACTTGGGGGGAGTACCGCGACGACTTAAGACACATTCATCCATGCCTGGTGCCCTTTGACAAGTTGCCGCCGGCGGAGAACAGATACGACTGCCAGTTAGCTGTTCAGACCCTCAAGTAAATATATCAGTTTCTTGATATTAACGCCCAATCGACCCAATTTCTCTAAAGGACCATCATCGCTCTGGGCTATCACATCACAATGGACAAACCGCCGTCCAGAATTAAGACAGTCAGACTTCCCAACGAGCCTTTCATGCAGGCGAACGGCTACAAGCCAGCCCCTCTGGACCTGAGCGCGATCGCTCTCACCCCTAAACTGGAAGAGTTGGTGGATCAGCTTGCCGAAAACACGCACAATTTGTGGGCGAAGGAGCGGATCCAGCAGGAGTGGACGTACGGCCTGAATGAGGATCCGGAATTGTTACGCAGTCCCCATTTAGTGCCGTACAATAAAGTGGACGAGGCCATTAAGAAGGCTAATTGGGACACCGCTTCTGAGACCGTAAGGACGCTGTTGGTGTACGGTTACATCATCGACCCCCCCACCGGGGAACAGCAGGAGACTCTGCTGGCTGAGGCAACGAGATTGAGACAGCAAGCTTTCAGGACTTATAGGTGAGGTGAAATGGGGTCGGTACAATCACACTTGGCAATTCCGTCATACATATCGATGTGGTTCTTTCACTCCCGTATTGAGCGAGACTAAAATTTGATACCCACGTGCGGATACAACGAATAAATTGACTTTCTCAATTCAAGAAAGGCCCGCGACGAAGCTAATTTGCCGATGCGAAAAGAAAACTCTTCGAATTGATGTCGGACGCAATTGTTACGTGCGATTATACAGAGGGTTAAAGCATTTTTCGGCATATAAATATGTAAGGCGTTTAACCAAGTGCCTGTTTTAGAGCTGAGAAGAACTATGCGGTCGGCTCTGGCAAGTGGTATTTCGAATTCGAGATTTTAACCGCAGGGCCCATGCGCGTCGGATGGGCCAAGGCCGATTGCGCGCCGGGATGCATGCTCGGCTCTGACGAAAACACGTGGGCCTTTGATGGTTACAATGTAAGTACATACTGTGTTCTCCTTGACAAGGCCTATGCACGATTCGAAGAATATGAATTTAGTTGAAAAGATTTCACGCTGGTATCTCCGAACCCTTTGGGTTACAACGTTGGCAAGTGGGGGATGTAATCGGCTGCGTTTTGGATCTGACCGACTGCGTCATAAGTAAGCAATGGGCCACATGTTCATTCCCGAGACTTACCTATTTTAACCCCTGTTCCAACCTCTGTACCAACGTCGTCTGGTGTGATTCTACGTATATATTTTAACAGCAACTACTGCAGTCGTTCCGAGTAGATTAGAATAAAAATTGTTCGTTTTTGCATCGTTTGTAGGAAGAAAAGGTTTATAGCAATTCGGCAGAGTCTTTCGGCAAGCAGTGGCAAGTGGGCGATGTGGTCGGAGTCTTTCTCGATTTAATCGATCACACTATAAGTAAGAGCGATTCGCTTTGGGCAAGACTAACTAAAAGCGCTTTGCCTAGAATGATTTATTAAGCAGTAACAACTTTTTCAATAGATTATTTACCTTGTAAATCTGGAAGCTTTTCCGCTGCAGTTTGCCGCTCATTTATGCCTTCCATAGACAAGTTCGTTCTATTAGCCGCTCTGTACGTCTACACATACAGGGTGTCTTAGAAACGCTGGCACAAGCGATGCCAGGGCCGGACTTAGCAAGTTTGGCGTCGTTCCCGATCCGGTGTCTTGAGTCGTTGTCCAAACTCGCCCGCCCAAAAAGCCGGCACTGAGAGATGCGACACCCTGCGTGTGCTCCACCCACGACGATACCCATTTATATCGATGTTTCTGAGACACCCTGTATACATACAGATAACAACTTTTGTCAATTTCCTTCACTTAAGTGCATCACTAATTCTCTGCATGGACGAACCTTTGCGAAAACTGTTTTCGTTATGCTCGATTTCATGTGGATGCCCTTCAAGGTTTCTCCCTCAACGGGGAATTGTTGATGGACGCCTTGGGGGGCGAAACCACATTCGCAGACGTTCAAGGGGATAACTTCGTCCCCGCCTTCACATTGGGGGTGGGCCAAAAAGCCCGACTGTGCTTCGGACAGGACGTCAATCAGCTCAAATACTTCACCATGTGCGGTTTGCAGGAGGGCTACGAACCCTTTTGCGTGTAAGCAATATCGTAAAGCAGGACAACCGTACTTCTTTACTATCGCAAAGACTTCATCAATAGTAACATGAATCGGGCGGTGACCTACTGGTACACCAAGGACCAGCCGATTTTCGAGAATACAGATGACATGCCCGATACCAAGATCGACGTGACCCGTATTTTGGCGGGTTCCGACAGCCCCCCCTGTTTGAAAATCAGCCACAACACGTTCGAGACCATGGAAAAGGCCAATTGGGAGTTTCTTAGGCTTAGTCTGCCCGTCATATGCCATCCCGAGTTCATCACGTAAGCTCCAATTCATTGGTTCGTCAGCATCATGAATTTCACTGGATTTTATAGGGAGGAAGAAAAAATGCGTCGCTGGAACGAGATCAAGGTCCGGCAGCATCGGCTGAAAATCGAGGCCGACCAACAGATGACTGGACCGAACCCGAATCCCGCGCATATCGAGAACATAATGAAAAGCGGCTTTTCCATGACTGATATTAAAGGTACAGCATTCGAACAGCTTTAGTCGGAGATTGATTTATTATGGACGACTAATTAGGCTTACATCGGAACTACTCGGAAGATGCTGTGGAGGCCGACGAGGTCTTGAAGCAGCAACACTTGTCCAGGACGGCAGGTCATGGGAAGGCGATGCCCGCCAGACCGCCCAGAAAGGGGTCGCTATCCAGAAATACGAACGTTAATGGATTCGAAGATGGCTGTAAGTAGAGTAAAAGTAGTTTAAAATGATCGATATTTCATTATTGCACGCTTTTTTAGACATTCACGTAAATGGTGCTAAAAGTGGAGTGCCGCGTTCGACCAGCGAACTCGACATGAACAGATACTACGACACAGCCCGTCAAAACACCGACAAAAGTGAGGAAAAGAAGAAAAGAGGGCGGTCACCTTTCAGGTAATTGTCGATACATATTTTTTTGACTCTCTAATACAAACTCGACGTTCCTTGTATAATGCACTAACAGCCTTACCAGGTAAATCGAGTTTTATACGAGGGCACAATTAAACTTATAAAATTGTAACGAAACAGGTTTTTCTCCAAAAAGCGGGGGGACGCCTCCAGCGCCGAGCGCACCAAAAATAAGAAGTCCAGGACGCCGGAACCGCATACAGTGCGCATGAGCACAATGAGCCCCACCGCTCGTTCAGTGGGGTTGTCCAACACCATGCTCTCTCGAAGCCCCACTATGAAGCAACAGCCCCAAGTACTGTTGCGTTCCATTTTAGATTATTTTTAGTTTGCTTTTGTGTTATTTAGGGCGACGGTCTTCAGGCCCCCTCGGCGGTGCCCCAACAAAAACAACTGTCGGTGCCTCAGACCTCCGATGTCGAAGCCGTAGGCAACGAAATTTACGATGCCGAATGCCTGAAACTCATCAATGAGTATTTTTATGGAGTGCGCATATTCCCAGGACAAGATCCTGCCCACACTTACGTGGGGTGGGTCACCACTCAGTACCATTTCTTCAGTAAAGAGTTTAATCAGGAACATGTATTGAAGTCATCCGTAGTCATCACGGATGACTACGACAGAATCGTTGATTTGTAAGTTGCTTTCTCTTGTAGAATGGAGTGTCGGTAAACGCGTCTTTTGCAGTATCGAGAGGCAGTCCTGCTACATGGTGAGAGCTGACGAGTTATACAACCAAGTGACTCAGGACGCTTCGGGCAAAGGAGCCTCCCAAGGAATGTTTATTGGCTGTTTCCTGGATGCTGCCACTGGGTACATTAGTTTTACCTGCGACGGCAAACCAACGTCTCACAAGTTTAAAGTAAGGACTTGGTCGCGGAGCAGCCCAAGAACTCGTTACTGTCGTTGACTTGTTGCACAAGTTCCGATCTAAGCATTACTTATCGTTGATTTTCAATTTTTATTCCAGATGGAACCGGAAACCAAGCTCTTTCCTGCGATCTTCGTGGAGGCCACCAGCAAAGAAGTAATGCAAATCGAGTTGGGAAGGACATCCACCAGTTTGCCCTTATCAGCAGCAGTGCTGCAGAACAGCGCCAAGCACGTAATCCCTCAATTTCCTCCGAGGTTGAAGGTCCAGTGCTTGAAGCCACACCAGTGGGCTCGTGTAAGTAACCAGGTTGTCCGTTTCTGGAGCCCAAGTATGAGAATCTCGACAACCATAAAAGTCCACATCCACGTGGCATTTGGGACACCCTGAATATTGTTGCAAAATTCTCAGGTGCCCAATCACAACCTCCAAGTACATGCTTTGAAATTATCGGACATCCGAGGCTGGTCCATGCTGTGTGAGGACGCCATCTCAATGCTGGCCCTGCACATACCGGAGGAAGACCGGTGCATCGACATTCTGGAACTGATCGAAATGGATAAATTGCTGAGTTTCCATGCACACACGCTTACTTTGTATTCAGCTTTGTGCTACCAAAGTAACTACAAGGCAGCCCACGTGTTGTGCCATCACGTGGACCAGAAGCAGCTCCTCTACGCCATTAAATCAGAATACATGAGCGGACCACTGCGACAGGGCTTCTACGATTTACTGATTTCTCTCCACTTGGAGGCCGCGGCCACTACCATGTAAGTGGATTGTGTTGGTTTCAACAGTTTAACTGATGCGTCTTAGGGAGGTTTGCAAGAACGAGTATGTCATCCCCATTGGGCAGGACCTGAAAGATTTATATGAGAACTCGGAAATGGGGCACAGTCTGCGAAGGCTCCAGATGGAGTCGGTCATGCCTCAAATGAAGACTTCTGACATTAGGTAGTTCGACTGTTGTTCTATCCTGTTTAATCTTTAATTTTAATTTTTAATTTAAATTTAATTTTATTTTAATTTTAATTAGTTAATCAATTTTATGCTGCAGTGAAAACATAGAGAACATAAAGAGTCTCTACTCCCCGTATTTTCCTCTGGATGTTGTGCGGGACTACATCATGACAGCTCTAGCAGAGTCGGTGGAAATCAATCAAGTTCACAATAGAGACCCAATTGGCGGCTCCAACGAAAACTTGTTCTTGTAAGCAATCACTGCTCGGATCATTTTAAACCGGCTAACGTGGTTCATTGGCAGACCTTTGTTGAAGCTCGTGGATCGCCTTCTACTCGTAGGAATGTTGAGCGACGAAGACGTGGACAAGCTCCTCATAATGGTTTGTCCGGAGACGTGGGATCCCACCTTTGAAAAGGACGGCAAAGACGAACACCGCAAGGGTCTCCTCCAAATGAAAATGGCGGAGGGAGCAAAGCTGCAAATGTGCTATTTGCTGCATCACCTCTGCGACATCCAGCTTCGACATCGCGTAGAGTCCATTATCGCCTTCAGCCATGATTTCGTAGGGGATCTGCAGACGGATCAGCTGCGTCGTTATATTGAAATTAAACAATCTGATCTGCCGTCCGCGGTCGCGGCCAAGAAGACCAAAGAGTTCCGGTGTCCACCCAGGGAGCAGATGAATGCCATTTTGAGTAAGTTCAAGATGGAAGGTACGTACGAATTGGCCAACCACGCCTGCCTAAAGGCCGCTTGCGGTTTAACTGACGCTATAATGATGATGAATGACGCATATGTTGCTAAGCGGGGAAAAGAAGTCGGTTGAAAAAAATACTTTAGAAAACCAATTAAGTTAAACTGTGACACCTTTTAAACGCCATATAAACAATAGAAACAGTATTTTATTCAACTGGCAAGAACTCTGTTTAATAAATAATCTCATATAGCATTTCACGTTCACTAAATTGTCGAGTTAAGGCCTATTTCGTTGAACTTTGTATTAGATCTCTGGCTAAAAATCACTGAAAAATATTACCCCTGTACTATGGAAATGACTACTATTTAAAATGAATTTATCATCAATTTAAAGCTGTTTAAATAAGGTAAACATATGGTCGTGGTTTGCTGATTTTGATTAGCCGTAGATGTTTGAATTTGTTAAAGATTTTATTTCATACTGTTCGGGTAGGTCTGTTTTACACCGACTTGCAGTTAGTAATTCAAATAATTACAGTAGTAAGTAAGCAGCCTTGTCGGACTTTATTAGGCATCTTCGCTTTGAAAAACTGCAGTGGCATAGTAGGCGCTAATTTTAACTTAATTTCCTGTAATATTCACTTTTTTGCATGCAAATATATACCGAAATTTGTACGTTAATTGTAATAAGTATGTAGCTATATGCATATATTGCAGAATAAATACTTAGTCGCGTTGGACTGTGTCAAAATAAGATACGCGTTCGCCATATTGTCCGGGAATATTATTTCGGCTATGACCACAAATTATCGGACGACAGTATGAAATAAAATAACGTATGACACACGTCCATCATGTTGTTACAGTACTCGTTAGCGCTTTCTGGATTCCACTCCTGAAGTCACTTCATCCGTAAAAAACTTGTACTGTAACAAGTTACGTACTGGACTTGTGACGTGAACAACTATTATAGTATATAGACCCCTTTTCGGCCAGTTTTATGCCTCCTTAGAGTAGATTTGTAGTATTTAGTAATTTCCGGCCCTACAATAATATATCTGCACCTACTTGCATTCTGCACTCGACAACCACCGTTTAGTAGAACAAACTCTGGCAATGAAATAAAGAGCTTTCGTACGCCATGTCAGCTTCATTCTAACACACAGCGAATCGTGTTTCAAGTCGAACCGCTTGAGCCCTCATTTTTCAGGTTTCAAAAACATGGAGGAAGAAGAAAAAGAAAACTGCCCTCTGGGCGATGATTTATGCGAGAGGATGAACAACTTCCACGACCACCTCATGGTTCACGTGTCGTTGTTAGCCTTGCAAGCTCCCGTTGAGGAAGAGAACCCCGAGGACAAACTCAAACCAGGCCCCTTAAAAAAGCTGTATAATTTCATTAATGCCGTCAAAGAACTCGAGGAGGAGCCCAAACCTGAAATCGGTTAGTTTTGATTGCTATAAGCTGCAAATGCAAATAAATAGCTCTGCATTTCCCTTTAGAGCCTGAAAGGAAGACTCCGGAGGAAGTGTTTAGAAAGGTTTTAATAAGCACCATTGTGAGGTGGGCTGAGGAGGCTCAAATCGAGCTTCCGAACCTCGTCAAAGAGATGTTTGGGTAAATGTTATGTTCAAAATTTAAACAATTCCGAAACGAGTTCTACCATATCTTCAGCCTCCTGGTGCGTCAATACGACTCCGTGGGCGAACTGATTCGAGCTCTCGAGAAGACGTATATCATAAATTCCAAGACCAAGAGTGACGTTGCTGAAATGTGGATCGGTCTCAGCCAGATCCGCGCCCTGTTGCCCGTGCAAATGTCTCAAGAGGAAGAGGAGCTGATGCGTGAACGCCTCTGGAAACTGGTCAACAACCATACCTTCTTCCAGCATCCAGACTTGATTCGGGTCTTGAGGATTCATGAGAACGTGATGGCCGTTATGATCAACACTTTAGGAAGAAGATCGCAGGCTCAATCGGATGCCAGTGCCACGGCTCAGAATCCAGAGGGGGAAACGGGAGCGGCCAAGGAGAAGGTTAGAAATCGCCTATATCAGTTCTTACTGATGTATTCTGAAAATAGGAGTTGGAAAAGATCCACACACACTAACTGGCAAATTCATACAGGACACTTCGCACGAAATGGTGGTCGCATGTTGCCGTTTCCTTTGCTACTTTTGCCGCACGGGGCGCCAAAACCAAAAAGCCATGTTCGAGCACTTTGACTTCCTGTTAGACAACAGCAACATCCTCCTTTCCAGGCCCAGTTTACGGGGTTCCACTCCCTTGGACGTGTCTTACTCCTCGCTGATGGAAAACACCGAACTAGCATTGGCCTTGAGGGAGCATTACCTGGAGAAAATTGCAGTTTATCTGTCGCGCTGCGGCCTTCAATCCAATACCGAGCTGGTTGAAAAGGTGTGCAAAATGTATATTCGTATGTACATACCGAGTGTAAATTTCTGGAGCATCTTCGCTTTTCAATTTAACTCGTATCTCTTATGGTTACCGAGATTCCCATGGACCAGCTCTAGAAACAGACACCCTGTATACTATTGACTTTTACGCTCACCGATGCGACTTCCGAATTTGCAGGGTTATCCTGACTTGGGCTGGGACCCAGTGGAAGGTGAACGATACCTGGACTTTTTGAGATTCTGCGTGTGGGTGAATGGGGAAAGTGTCGAAGAGAATGCAAATTTGGTCATCAGGCTGCTGATACGTAGACCCGAATGTCTCGGACCTGCTCTGAGGGGCGAAGGCGAGGGACTATTGAAAGCTATTGTGGATGCCAATAAGGTAATTTTTTTTGTTAAATATTGCTTAATTTGAGTGGCGATTTACGTTCATCTTTTGAAGATGTCGGAAAGGATAACAGACAGACGAAAGATGATGGAGGAATCCCCCGAGGGCACAGTGAACTTGCAGCAGTTCTCGCATCCCCTACCTGAGGGCGACGAGGATGAGGACTACATCGACACCGGAGCCGCAATTTTGAATTTCTACTGCACCTTGGTAGACTTGCTGGGCAGATGCGCCCCTGATGCCGCCGTCATCGCTTTGGTGAGCTTTTCAAATGTTCACCTTTCGTTATTTCTAATCTGCTAAATTAGGGTAAAAATGAGTCCTTGAGAGCCAGAGCCATCCTGCGATCTTTGGTTCCCTTGGAGGACCTTCAAGGCGTTTTGAGTCTGAAATTTACCCTGCATAATCCGGCTCAAGGCGAAGAACGACCGAAGTCGGACATGCCCTCCGGATTAACGCCGCCTCATAAGCAATCGGTGGTACTGTTCCTGGAGAGGGTTTACGGTATCGAAACGCAGGAGCTGTTCTATCGGCTGCTGGAAGAGGCTTTCTTGCCCGATCTGAGGTGTGCCACCATGCTGGACAGGGTAAGGTTTGGTATTTGAAGGATTCGGTCTAATTCGGTCTGTTTTTGAACGCAGCATGATGGCAGCGAGTCGGACATGGCCCTCAGCATGAACCGCTACATTGGCAACTCCATTTTGCCTCTGCTGATTCAACACAGTAAATTTTATAGCGAGGCTGAGAACTACGCCTCCCTTCTCGACGCTACTCTCCACACAGTCTACAGACTTTCTAAGAATCGGATGTTAACCAAAGGCCAGAGGGAGGCGGTGTCCGATTTCCTGGTCGCCTTGACTAGCCAGTTGCAGCCGTCCATGCTGTTGAAACTGCTGAGAAAGCTCACTGTGGATGTATCCAATTTGTCGGAGTACACCACTGTTGCCTTAAGGTTGCTGACTTTGCATTATGATAGATGCGCGAAGTATTATGGGTCCAGTGGTGGGCAAGGTATAAGTGTGTCAAAATAAGAAAATTAAGCACAGGAAGTAACATATGGGCTTTTTTTCTTATTTTCACCATCCAAACATTTAAGAATTTACGCGTTTTCTTGGACACTTTCTATCTTCAGGACTTTACGGAGCCGCCAGCGACGAGGAGAAGCGCCTCACAATGATGCTATTTTCAAACATTTTTGATTCCCTAAGTAAGATGGATTACGACCCTGAACTTTTCGGCAAAGCCCTACCCTGTCTGACCGCCATTGGTTGCGCCCTGCCTCCGGATTATTCTTTATCGAAAAATTACGATGATGAATGGTGAGAATTAATTTCGAAATGCGCTGGCCTCGAATGCACTGATCGTGCACAGGTACACGAACAAGGCAGCGTCAGGCCCAGACGGGCCCTACAACCCACAGCCTATAAATACCTCTGTGGTACAGTTGAACAACGATTTGAACAACATAGTTCAGCAATTCTCCGAGCACTACCACGACGCTTGGGCCTCCAGGAAGCTGGAAAATGGCTGGAGACACGGGGACAGTTATTCTGGTTGGGATGGAAATAAAACCCATCCCAGGTTGAAGCCTTATTCCATGCTTAGCGACTATGAGAGGGAGAGGTACTCGTTAATGACCCATTCTAGAGGATATAATTTGCTGGCATTTTAGATATAAAGAACCGGTTAGAGAGTCGCTTAAGGCCTTACTGGCCCTTGGTTGGACCGTGGAACACACAGAAGTGGACTTGCCATCCACCAATAGAAGCTCCCAATTTTCCAGAGGGGAGAGCAGTAGCGCTTTTGATTACAATCCTCATCCTGTGGATATGACCAATTTGACCTTATCGAGGGAGATGCAAAACATGGCCGAAAGACTGGCGGAGAATTCACATGATATTTGGGCCAGAAAGAAGAGGGAGGAATTAATCACTTGTGGAGGTAAGTGGGTGAATCACCCCGTATATCCTTTCAATCAAACACATCTTTCTAGGCGGTATCCACCCGCAACTAGTTCCCTACGATCTCCTCACCGACAAAGAAAAGAAAAAGGATCGCGAGCGTTCCCAAGAATTCCTGAAATACCTGCAATATCAGGGCTATAAACTGCATAGACCTAATCGGGGTGGTCAGCAAGAAACCGAACAATCCACCTCCGGACCGGCCATCGAACTCAGATTCGCTTATAGCCTTCTAGAGAAGCTCATCCAGTACCTGGATAAGGCGACCATCAACATGAAACTGCTCAAACCATCCCAAACTTTCAGCCGCAGGAATTCCTATGTCAAATCCTCGAGGGACATCAAATTCTTCTCCAAAGTGGTGCTACCGTTAATGGAGAAGTACTTCTCCACTCATCGGAACTACTTCATCGCAGTAGCCACCGCTACGAATTTGACCGGAGCTGCCAGTTTAAAGGAAAAAGAGATGGTGGCTGCCCTCTTTTGCAAATTAGCCAGTTTGTTGAGATCCAGATTAGCCGCCTTTGGAGCGGATGTGAGGATTACCGTCCGATGCCTGCAAGTATTGGTTAAGGGCATCGACGCCAAGTCTTTGGTGAAGAATTGTCCGGAGTTTATCAGAACGTCGATGCTGACGTTTTTCAATAATACTGCTGACGATTTGGGACACACCATTATAAATTTGCAGGAGGTTAGTGATTGCAAACAAAGCCCGCTTTATCCTATAGGTTAAACGACGCTCATTTGAATACATAGAATTGCGATCTGAGTGTGAATTTAGAACTTTTCTTGAGTGTCCATCCGGTTGTTTCAGGGTAAATACAGTCACTTGCGGGGCACTCATCTCAAGACTTCGACGTCTTTATTTTATGTAAATGCCGTGCTATTGCCCGTGCTGACCGCTATGTTTGACCACTTGGCAAATTGCGAATACGGGAGTGACTTGCTGCGTAAGTTGGGTCACAAAAATTATATCCGAAATATTCTAATTCTGCCTGCTTAGTGGACGAGATCCAGGTGGCTTCCTATAAGATCCTTCAAGGCCTTTACCATCTGGGTACCGACTCCACGTTACACCACGACCGCAAATACCTGAAACATGAGATGGAGAAGTACAAGCCCGCCTTGGGCTCTTGTTTGGGGGCTTTCAGCTCCACTTTCCCTGTGGCCTTCTTAGAACCGCATCTCAACAAAAACAACCAGTTTTCCCTGCTGAATCGAATAGGTAATTTCGATGTTTTTTCAAGGGAATTAGTAGCCAAATAATCTCTGTGGCAGCTGACCACTCATTGGAGGCCCAAGACATAATGGCGAAAATGGAGCAGTTCATGCCGACCCTCGAGACGATTCTGTCGGAAGTTGATCAGTTTGTGGAGAGCAACAAGACCTACTCGGAAGATCCTCATATAATCGATGTTACCATGCCCATGCTGTGCTCCTATTTGCCTTTTTGGTGGGGTCAGGGACCTGACAATGTCAGTCCTACTGGAGGGTCAGTATATTTACTTTACTTATTAGTTATTGTATCGACACGTGATTAACAGAATAAACCTATGACATTTTGAGAATATCGCTGATAATGTTCTTCAGTATGACGGAATCTTCCTTATCGGTACATTGTCCGAGTCCTTGCAATGTCTTCGAAATTTCCAGCTTATCCAATGGTATACCCCGTCGAATGGCTTGGAACATCTGCTCCTTTAAAATCCACAGCAAATATTCGATAGCGCACGTCTGGGTAGCAATGTAGGACACAAAATCTCTATTTGCTACGTAGTACGTTAAGGCACAGTTACATCTCTTTAAGACCGATGCTAAGACCAAATAGCAGTACTCGTCGCGCTGGGATAGGCTTTTTAGGATCAATCTGATGGCAGTGAAAATCTGGAGAGGAGGAAATTACACGAGAATTGAAGATCTTCAAAACTATCTTTTCACATCTTCGCGAACGACGTTCATCTAAAATTACCTTTAAATGGCTGCAATTCCTCTTCATACCGTCAGCTCCAGTAATTATGCTGAACAAATCGCTAATCCAAGAGCGAATTAACTTCTTGATGGGCCCTCCATCGATCACTCCGTGTCCAGTCGAAAAGGTGAAAATGAATCTCCTTAGCTTTAAGTAGCTGCCGTAGATTTCGTCGGGGGTGCACTTCTCGATTCTTAGTTGAACAGAAATGAAACTGAGGCAGTTAGAGAATAAGCAAAAAATGACGGAGTTGATGTCCATTTCGCGTGCGATCCCCTTGGCTGTCAATTCGATGGTAAACTGCCTGAATAACTCATCTCTGTCTTGTTCCTTGTACCTCCTAGAATTGAAGAACTTCGACGGGATTTTGTTCATTTGGCCCAACAGGTAGTTTTCCTCTTCTTCTTGGTAGGGGCCTAAAAGCACCACTAATTTGTTTAGTACAGTCGCCGTTTCTTTGAACATGGTGAAGGATTCAGTGTAGGTTTCGCACCGCATATCATCGGATATGGCCACGTTCTTCAACATATCTAAATCATCAAATTCCATCTCCGTTTTGGGTAAATAAATGCGCTTAATTTGCAAATTTAACGCTCTGATAGCAGAAAACCCATGAAAACTCACACGAAAGTCGAAATGGCTGCCGTGGACCTGTCGCTTTCTTTTGTTTCTCTAGAAAATTTATCCATGTTGCTATAGCAACGAAACAAAGCAATGCAGACAACGCAAACAAATGCCTCCACTTGACGTTTGTTGCGATTTCGCAGATCTCACGTTTCGATGGTCACTTCCGAACACATGAACCAACTTCTCAAGAACGTTCTCAATCTCATACGAAAGAACATCGGCAACGAGAACGCCCCTTGGATGACCCGCATTGCCGCCTACACCCAGCAGATCATCATCAACATCAGCGAGGAACTATTAAAAGATGTCTTCCTACCGTTGGCGGAAAGGGTCCGAAAGAGGACCGAGGCAATGTTCCACAAAGAGGAGAGTTTGCGGGGGTTCATTAAGAGCAGCACCGATGATACGTCTCAGGTAGGATTGCCACATTGATTTAAGGCTGTTGGGGGAATGTTATTAATCTTAGATCGAGACGCAAATACAAGAGGACTGGCACCTACTGGTTAGAGACATCTACTCCTTCTATCCTCTTTTGATCAAGTACGTGGATCTTCAGAGGAACCACTGGTTGAGGCACAACATTGAAGAGGCGGAGCACCTTTACAATCACGTAGCTGAAATTTTCAACATCTGGTCTAATTCCCAGTACTTCTTGAGGGAGGAACAGAACTTTATTTCCGCCAACGAAATCGACAATATGGTGCTAATCATGCCCACGGCGACCAGGAGAACTGTGGTTACTGATGGCAGTCAGCCTTCCGTAGGCAAAATGAAAGTAAGTATTTAATAAATAAAGGAAAATAACAAAATTTAATTTTCCGCCAATCGCTCTTGGGGTTTAGAAGAAGAAAAAAAACCGAGACAAAAAGCGGGACAAAGACAAGGAAATTCAAGCGTCGCTAATGGTGGCCTGCCTCAAACGTCTTCTGCCTGTTGGTTTAAACCTCTTTGCAGGTCGTGAGCAGGAGCTGGTGCAGCACTGCAAAGATCGCTTCTTAAAGAAACTGCCCGAATACGAAATAATCGGCAAGTCCACTGAGCCAAAATAAGGCAGTGTTAAGGTTTAATATCCATTTGATTCTTGCAGATTTTGCGAAAACCCAACTGACTCTTCCCAATAAGATCGATCCAGCTGATGAAATGTCCTGGCAGCACTACCTTTACAGCAAACTGGGCAAAAACAAGAGTCTTACCGTAAATGTGTTGGACAGCAGTGGCAAGAATCAGCTTGAGGAGACCATAGAGCGAATAGTTGCTATGAGCAAAGTGTTATATGGACTTCACATGGTAAGCAGCTGTAATTTATTGAACGATGTAGATGTTAAGTTAATACGTTTTTTGTATAGAATCATTTGCTTTAGTATAAGTTTGGAAATTTTAGGGTTTAAGCTAAAGTAAGTGCAACTGATATGGAGTATAGTGGAAATTTCAATCTTGACATGAAAATGTTCGAAATTTCCCCGATGTCGTGGGTGTTTCTAACGATTCCTTATGTCTTTACCTGTGAGAAATGGTCGGTAAAACTTTTAAAAATCTCTTGGAATCGCGGCACGCGGACTCATACTAGTTGTATCTACTTCTGCGTAAACGCTAAAAAATCCAAACTCCTTGCAGAAAGTAAATCTTCCATTTATTTGTTATGATTTGTTGCGTTCTGCTCTCCAGTAGAACATTTTTCGTTAGTTTTGCATAAAAAAATATTTATGATTTTTGACTTCCTCTCCGCCAGATCGACCATCCTCAGCAACAGCAGAAGGGCGTTTATCGATCGATAGTTTCGACTCAGCGTAAAAGGGCCGTGTTATCTTGTTTCCGTCAAGCTTCTTTGCACAGTCTGCCCAGGTTTGTTCAGCCCTTTTGGTTCCAGCTTTGTTTTCAATGCTTTTTCCTTTAGTGTTTTTTCGCTGTAGAGTGTGCCTCCACTAATCTCAGTTATGTTTTTTACCGACTTCGAAGTAATAAATCTGTTTTGTGTTTTACTAACCGAAGGCCGCAAAATCGAGAACCAGCAGCGACGGCTGGAGAAAGGTTCTTAACGCAGCCCGCAAGAGAGCAGCCCTAGCATGTCTTAGGTGTACCCCGCTCTATAAACTGAACAGGTGTGTCTTCGCTTTTTTATCTAACTTGACCGATGTCGATACGAGCACGTTCCGTTAGAAATATTGTAATAGCACTGATACAAAAACTATCAATACCTGCTAAAAGTCGTTAACCGAGTATCGATATCTGCTCAGTATCGACATTATCAATACCTCGCTCCACTCGAAATCTTTCGTTCATGATTTATGTTTTCAATTTCATTAAAATGTCCGTAGTCATAACACAATCGAATAATCAGAGTTTATACATGGTGTATTGATGTCTGAAACTCTTCCATCCTTGCATCATGCCTTTAAGCACACACTACAGTGTGCGCCGCTTTCTCGCGACTATCCTAGTGAATAATGTACCATTTTAAATTTCTACGAAAATCATCAACTAAAAAACTTCTATACACATATATGTGCTTAGACATCGGGCCATTAATATCTTCATACGCACCTACCGCGACTTTTGGCTGCAAGATGAGAATGTAGGACAGGAAGTGATGATCGAGGACCTCACTCAGAGCTTCGAAGATTCGGAGCTGAAGAAGAAAGACGAGGAGGAGGAAGAGGGAAAGCCCGATCCTCTCACTCAGCTCGTTACCACATTTTGCAGAGGTGCAATGACCGAGAGGCAAGACATGATATAGAAGTATCTTTGGATTTGGCTAGAATTTTCATATCTGTAGGTCGGGAGCCCTTCAGGAAGATCCTTTATATATGAGCTATGCGGAAATTATTGCTAAATCGTGCGGGGAAGAGGAGGAGGAAGGCGATGAAGGGGGGGAAGAAGGAGGCGAAGGCGAAGAAGGTGGCTCCTCTATTCACGTAAGTTTGATTTCGGTATTTCACTGCTGTTTAAAGCAATAAAAGTTTGTCTCTTAATGCAAAAAGCGAACGTTGCGTAGACTCAAGGTAAATAGCTTCCCTTCAATTCTATACAGGGAGTTTGAGGTGTTGCGATTTCATTTTTAAGGGGTGATTAAGCACCCCAGAAGAAGTCTACTAACCCAAAAACGGCAATTTCTTGCTCTAGGAACAAGAAATGGAGAAACAGAAGTTGCTCTTCAACCAGGCTAGATTGGCCAACAGAGGGGTGGCTGAAATGGTGCTGCTACACATTTCAGCATGTAAAGGAGTTCCCTCTGAAATGGTGATGAAGACGTTGGAGTTGGGTATCTCTGTTTTGCGGGGGGGTAACTTCGACATACAGATGGGCATGTTGAACCATTTGAAGGACAAGAAAGATGTGGGCTTCTTTACCAGCATCGCGGGGCTTATGAACAGCTGTGGAGTGTTGGATTTGGACGCATTCGAACGGAACACCAAGGCGGAAGGGTTGGGGGTGGGTTCTGAGGGTAAGTTTCAGTAAATTGCTCATAATTCACAAACTTGAAGCGGGTGGTGGGAGAGGGACATTTTCTTTGGTTATTTAGGTGTTCTATTTAATTTCAGGTGCTGCCGGTGAAAAAAACATGCACGACGCAGAATTTACTTGCGCATTGTTCAGGTTCATCCAGTTGACCTGCGAGGGTCACAACTTAGGTTCGTTCCACCTCTATTTGTGATAGCTAAAAGCGACTGGAGCAACACACTTAAACCAACATGCTGATTTTCATCTTTCACGTCCTCTAGAATGGCAAAACTACCTGCGCACACAGGCTGGCAACACCACTACCGTCAATGTAGTCATTTGCACCGTCGACTATTTGCTTCGTCTCCAAGAGTCCATCATGGACTTTTACTGGCATTACTCTAGCAAGGAGCTGATCGATCCCGCCGGCAAAGCGAACTTCTTCAAAGCCATCGGAGTGGCCAGTCAGGTGTTCAACACCCTCACTGAAGTGATTCAAGGCCCCTGCACTTTGAATCAACAGGCTTTAGCTCATTCCCGGTGAGTCCTCGGTAGGTCATTTATCAGAAAAGTCAGAGTTCGATTTCGTTTTCCAAAGATTGTGGGACGCTGTGGGCGGTTTCCTGTTCCTGTTTTCACACATGCAAGACAAACTGTCTAAGCACTCCAGCCAGGTGGATTTGCTCAAAGAACTGCTCAATTTGCAGAAAGATATGATCACCATGATGCTGTCTATGTTGGAAGGTAATGTGGTTAACGGAACTATCGGTAAACAGATGGTGGACACGCTGGTGGAAAGCGCCTCAAATGTGGAGTTGATTCTCAAGTACTTCGACATGTTCCTGAAATTGAAAGATTTGACTTCGACCACCAGTTTTCTGGAGATCGATATTAACAGTGATGGCTGGGTGTACCCCAAAGATTTCAAGGAAAAGATGGAACAGCAGAAGAGTTACACGCCGTAAGGGGGTTTTACCTTCCAAGTAATTTTTTTTAATGACCATTTTAGGGAGGAAATAGAGTTTTTGCTGGCCTGCTGCGAGATCAATCACGATGGCAAAATCGACTACGTAGGATTTATAGATCGGTTCCACGAGCCTGCTAAGGAGATTGGATTTAATTTAGCTGTGTTGCTGACTAATCTATCCGAGCACATGCCTAATGAACCTCGATTAGCCAGATTCTTAGAAACTGCTGGCTCTGTTTTAAATTATTTCGAACCCTTCCTGGGACGAATTGAAATATTAGGTGGCAGTAAACGCATTGAGCGTGTCTACTTCGAAATCAAAGAGTCCAACATCGAACAGTGGGAGAAGCCTCAAATCAAGGAATCAAAGAGGGCCTTCTTCTACTCCATTGTCACTGAAGGAGGAGATAAAGAAAAGCTGGAGGCCTTTATTAACTTTTGCGAGGATGCTATTTTTGAAATGCAACACGCTAGCGGGCTGATGGCCGTGGAGGAGTCTGGAGGTGGAGGCCCCACTAGGGCCACCACTTACAATTACCTGACGGATGAGGATGAACAGAAGTAAATTGTATTTAACGCACTCAAAAAACACCTTGTATATATATTGTCACGTTTAGGGGTGCAAGAGACCCAATTCGTCGTTCCTACCAGGCGGTTAAAGATGGCATCTATTACGGATTATCGGCGCTCAGTCCTTCGAACATGAAGCACAAAATCAACGAAATGCAGCAAATGTCCATTCCAGAGCTATTCATAGGTGACTTTATTCGTAGAAACTAATGATACTCTCGGTACTGACCTCTTTGTAGGATTCTTTAAGTTAATCTTCTACACATTCTACTACTCGGGCTTCGGGGTGGCCGTAGTCATCCAGTACTTCTTGGGTATTCTGATGTCGCTCATGCGCGGTCCTGTCGTCGAGGAGCCTTCGGTAGAAATCAAAGAAGAGGAGAAAACGAGCCACTTAAGGGTGTTGCCGCCGCTGCCACCTGCAGAAGATCCAGGCAGTCAACTGACACCAGCTCTGGTGGATGCTTCGAGGGGCGAAAGCGCAGGACAGTGAGTAGCCGAGATTGCCCCAAAAAAGGGTTTATGGTTCATTTAGGTTATTTTTTATTATATTAAACAGTCATAAAGCAAGTGGTCATGAATTGGCAGCAGGTGCGCAGGCCTCGTTGTCGGCGGAAGGTGAAGGACTCACAGCTACTGAAGAGGGGGTTGAGCTAGGAGACGTCGAGTTGTCCGAGCAGCCGCTGTCTTTGTCTGACCTCTTGGGGTAAGTAAGTGAGAAAATCAATTGTTTTTTAAAAAAATCCTTGTTATATTATTATATAAAATCCATAGTTTCTACATTAATTTCCTACTGATTGCTTTGTTTATGTCAGAGGTGAACAGGCCAAACTAGCAGCCCAAGAAAAGGTGGAGGCTCAAGCCGCCCAACAGGCAGCCATGCAGGCTATCGAGTCCGAAACGAAAGCGAAGGCTGGCACTGAATCTTCCGTCATGAGGCAGATTAATTTCAGCGGCTACACTCACCGTGCGGTCTCATTTTTAGCTAGGAACTTCTACAACTTGAAATATGTAGCCTTGGTGTTGGCCTTCTGCATCAACTTCATGCTCCTCTTTTATAAGGTATAAGCTAAGTAAGGTCAAAAAATCTTAAGGTTACTTGGAGATATAGGTGACGACTTTGGGCGGGGATGCTGAAGGTAGTGGCGCAGAACCAGATATAATCGATGGTTCGGCCAGTGGTAGCGGTTCAGGCTCTGACGAAGAAGAGGACGAAGATCTTCCGGAGTTGGTGATAGTGGATGAGGATTTCTACTACATGGCACACGTTATGAGATTGGCTGCACTATTGCACTCCATGGTGTCGTTAGCAATGCTGATCGCATATTACCACTTGAAGGTGCCTTTGGCCATATTCAAAAGAGAAAAGGAAATTGCTCGGAGACTCGAGTTTGAAGGGTTGTTTATCGCAGAACAGCCCGAAGACGACGACCTAAAATCCCATTGGGACAAGCTAGTTATTTCCGCAAAGTATATTGTCTTCAACTTGATCTGATATAATTAAAAATCTCTTCAATTTTCTGCAGGTCTTTCCCAGTAAATTACTGGGACAAGTTCGTGAAGAAGAAAGTGCGACAAAAATACAGCGAAACCTACGATTTCGATTCGATCAGTAATCTGTTGGGAATGGAGAAAACCTCGTTTCAACAGCAGGAAGCGGACGAAGGCCACAAGAGCATTATTTGGTAGTAAGTTGGCTCATAACCATCTAAGAAGGCTCAATATATGTTTCTTTTATTTTGTATGAATATAACGTCTCACACACGAATGGGAATGGGATCGCACCTTATTCTCAATTCACTCCTTAGCAAAGGGTGAATGTTACCATTTAAGACTGATCAAGAATACTGTGCAATTTCACCCTTCTACTTATACATGAGCCACTATAGAGCATATTCTCAATAAAATTCCTCATGAATTCAAAGCATAATCAACATTGACTGGCGCTATCAAATATGGAAATCTGGAGTCACCTTCACGGACAATTCGTTTCTTTATTCGCTGTGGTACTTCGTCTTTTCCATTCTGGGAAATTTCAACAACTTTTTCTTCGCCGCTCATCTACTGGATGTGGCCGTCGGCTTCAAGACCCTCAGGACCATTCTGCAGTCCGTAACTCACAACGGAAAACAGTTGGTTTTAACCGTGTTGCTACTCACCATCATCGTCTATATTTACACAGTGATTGCGTTCAACTTCTTTAGAAAATTCTACGTGTCAGAGGAGGATGAGGAGGTGGACAGAAAGTGTCACGATATGCTGACGGTGAGTTACACGTAGTAATTAACTTACTGTTAATTAAGTTAGTATTTTAATTTGCACAGTGTTTCGTGTTCCATTTGTACAAAGGCGTGCGCGCCGGCGGAGGTATCGGAGACGAGATTGAGCCTCCCGATGGAGACGACTATGAAGCTTACCGCATCATGTTCGATATCACCTTTTTCTTCTTCGTTATCATCATTCTTTTGGCTATCATTCAAGGTAAAATTCACTCAAACATCGGGAAAATTCGTTTTCATCACCACGACGGTTGATCGGTAGGTTTGATCATCGACGCGTTCGGAGAGCTGCGTGATCAATTAGAGAAGGTCATCGAGGACATGGACTCTAATTGCTTTATCTGCGGCTTGGACAAGGGCTATCTGGATAAGGTGCCGCACGGTTTCGATACGCACGTGCAGCAGGAGCATAATTTGGCCAATTACATGTGAGTGCAATAACCATAATCAGCGACATCTGAAACTCTGCTTCAGGTTCTTCCTTATGCACCTGATCAATAAGCCGGACACCGAGTACACTGGTCAAGAGACGTATGTGTGGAACATGTACCAGCAGAGATGTTGGGACTTTTTCCCCATGGGGGATTGCTTCCGTAAGCAGTACGAGGATGAGATCGGCGGTGGGGGCGGTTAACGACTTTTTACTAATTATTCTTGCTCAACACGTGTTTTAAAAAAGGCTGTTAAGAACGTTGTATATTAACGTTTTTGCGTATTGTCTCGGGACGCTTCTTTGCTAAGATTTTTAAGTTCACATAACTTGTACAAATCCATCGATATCGCCTTACTGTGGTGCTAATTGGTACTGTTAGCGTACGATGTAAAACGTCCGTCAATTTTAGGAATTTATGTAGATGTAAGTAGTGAATTTTCGGTGATCTAAATGCGACACGTTTTCAAAATATATTAATATTTTATCGATCTTTGAAGTTTTATTTATCGGTTAAAGTAGACGTTCTTATTGCAGTAAGAAGTATTGAACAACACCTGAAAATAGAGGCAAGATCTCACCCAAAAAAGAAAATCTCCGTGGAAACAATAAAACCCATTAGAGCTGATCATTGCTGACCGATAATTATTGCAGCCTATCGAAATGACTGGGCGATTTATTACCTCTTACCTCAGTAGATTATACCGATTTCGACGCCATCAATAACAAACCGGCAATAATTCAACCTGCCAAGGGCAGAATCTTCCTGCAAAAAAAACCGTCGCCCCCCTAATAGAAAAATGTCCCTCCATGATTTCCATCTGGGCGTTCGTAAGATCTGGTCACCCGTTTAGCTCTATCGATTCAGCTGAGGCGCTCGCGCTGCGAAAGCGCCCAGCCAAGTCTTCGCCCCTCACAAATAGAGCCAATAGAGCCGAAACTTTATTGGGAGACTTGAATGTTTAGCGAGATGGTCCATACACCATGGAGGCCGATCCAGCTTCTTCAATGTGATATTGCTTAGTTTTCGGGCGGATGATGATAGTGCTCATTGGTTTATTATGTGCTTATTCTAATACTTATTTGTTAGGTGAGAATTACGTTATCTGTGTCAATTGTGTATAAGTAAATGGTGTTTTCAGTCAATGCCTTAAGCAAAAACTCGTCGTTGTCATCAACAATTAAACCACCCCCTGAAGACGACTATTACCCGCTGAGCTATGATTACGATTTAAACAATAACTCGAAGGATAATGCCGTCATCAAAACTGATTCCTTGATACTGGTGCCAAATCCGGAGGATATGGAGGCCAAAACTTACGCGGTAGACGTACTACCCAATGTGGAACTTCCAGACGACACACTTGCAGATCCAGATTTAAAAGATCACAACTGCATCGATAATATCATGTATGTATACTACGGGGGCAGCGGAAAGAGCCCCAAAAGCTACGGCACTGGAATCATCATCATTGGGTCGGTGATGAGTTGTGCCGCTCAACTCTTAACGCTGTTCTGCGTGTTGCTCAAGAAATACTACAAAGGCAGGAGAGTCAGCATGATGCTGATTGTGGTGCACATATTTTTCAGCATGTTCTTGTCCAACTTGATTTTCATGTTGGGCGTCTACGTAAGTTATTTTTCCTGCGTGCGACAATTGAATGCGTTTGATCGGTTAATTTTTAGGCCACCAAGAACGGGGAAAACTGCCTGCTGATTGCCATTCTAATCAACATATTCCATCACCACACGGCGATATGGATCTTCCTCTATTGCCTCTACATCTACAAGAAGTTCTGCCGCACTTGGGTAGCCGTAATTTTTACCAACGTGAACTGGTACACTTTCGCAACCCATCTGATGCCGCCCTTAATTACCCTGGTACTGAGGACACCTCTGCAAGGCCGCTTGTCTTAAATAGGCACTGAATTTCAGACCACTTATTACGCCGTGCCAAAGAGCTTCGAAACCAAGAAATTTTGCTTCAAATCGATGCACAGAGGGATGATCCTCAATTTCATGATACCCATCTGCGTGTTGCTGATACTGACCACCGTCTACGCGATCAGCGCCATGATTAAAATCGAGAATCTCGAAGTGGCCAAGCTGGATCATCACTATCGAAGCGAGTCGTTCCAGGGGCTCAGCAAGGAACTGGAAAGTCTTAAGGTTAGGCATGAGGTTGATATATGACTGATTAAGAGTATTCCCAAATCCTGGTCGGCCATCGGTTGCTTTTACTTCTCTGGCGCTCACGCAAACCTGTATAATGCAGATCCATCATCCACGCGGCTTCTTGCCTCTAGTAGATGAAACTCGAGCGATCTTGACCGTACATTGACGTGTCGCGAGAATTTCTAATGTTTAGTCCAAAATAAGCCAGGTGCAAATTTTTCAATGGTACACCCTGTATGTTGCTAAGAATTTGGGTGCATAAAATTGTCACGGACGGCACTGTTTTTGCGAAGAAAAAATTTTCCGGTCAAAATTTTAGGTCTCAAATTTTAAGTCAATTCACGAAGACAGTGGCGTCCGTTTCACACACAATTTCTCAACAATAAATGTATGTGACAAAGTCGAATTGTTTTTTACAGGAACGCAAAGACGAGAGCTTGAGCTACGTGGACGATGAGCTATCCAGTTTGAAAGCCACAAGAAATTGTCTGAAATCTATTTGTGTTATGCAGCTGATGTTCGTTCTTAACTGGTTCATAACTCCCGTGGCCCTCGACGCGAGCCACGAGAGTACCGAGTTGCCTTACCTACAGAGTACCACCTCGATGCTGCTGGTAATAATGAATTAATTATACATCAACGAATGAATCTATGAATCAAATTAACCCTTGATGTTTGTCTTAAATTAAATAGAACTGGTTTATGTTCTACAAGCGCAAGACGCTCCTCCCAATGATCGACTATGCAGTGGAAGAGATATCGGAGAGGGACAAATTGGAAGAGCAGGAATTTCCTTCCTGTTCGGCCACTGAAGTGGTCAGCATCGCGTCTTCGGACAATATTCCGTTGCTCAAATCGGACACGGCTACGGAACTGAAGGAGTTTTGCACTTTGGCGGAAGTAAAGGAGGGTACCATCGATTATATATCCACAATTAGTACTTAGATATACAATTGAATAAAGGGTAACAGCTACCCTCCCTTCAAGCGTTAAACTACGAACAATAATTAAATTAATATACTAGTTACTTCAAGGAAATAATTAATTAATGTTAAATAATTCGGTATAGGAATCACTGTAGGTATCAGTCAATTCTCTAAACGTGACTCAAGTTTTGTGTATATTTTGTAAACATTTAAAACCTTTTCAAACCTCTCAACGTCAAATTCTAAATTATTCGCGTTAGAACACCTAATTCGAGTATCTAAAAGCAAATCTTATACAGGGTGTTTCATAATAGTGTGCCAGAAATTCAGGTGATAAATCTGTGATGATTTTAAGAAAAAAATATGGTATGTAAAGTAAAATAGGTGCAAAGCCACATTTTTTAAGGGGAAAACAATGTTTTTCATTTTACCAATAGCTTTCCCATTAGCATTTTAAACGAAAAATATGATACGTCCCTGGTTTTTCTAAATGGAAATCATTTTTTGAATGTTTCATTTTTCCGTGAAAAAAGGTATCTTGGGTATTTTTCTTAACTTTAACCGTTTTCATGGAAAATTTAATAAATATTATGTTGAACGAATGACATGCGATTTCTCAGTTGTAGATTGTTGCGTTTTATTTTTTTCCATGAAAACGGTTTACGTTATGAAAAGTTTTCATAAGATCTTTTTTCACAGAAGTATGGAGCATATAGAAAATTACTTTTATTAAAAAAAAAAATAGTGGGGTATATTTTTCGTTTAAAATGTTCAGGGTCACATCATTGGAGACGGCAGCTGTGAAACGAAAAACATCGTTTCCCCTTTAAAAGATGTATCTCTACACCTATTTTACGCTAAGGAGAAAAGTAAACTAATAATAATTTGTTATCAACCTGGATTTTAGATAAGAAGCGAAAATGGACCCATATTCATATGAACTTTTTTCTAAAAACCACTCGCAGATTCACCCCCTAAATTTTTGACATACCATTATGGAACACCCTGTATAATGTATCCATTGATAATCTGTGTTCTATAAAGCATTCCTTATCGTACAACTTTCTACATAGCTGTTAACAAATATGTACTCACACATTCCTTCGACGTTTTCAATTCTAACATTCATCGGTGGTTGGTGCGTAAATGAGATGGATATACTAATCTAGAACCAGAATTCTTAAATTCTCGCGTAGCAGTAACAAAAGGCGTTGAGCTAAAATATGGTTATTTTCTAGTAATAGCTCATGTACTAGAAAACTGTTATGTATTTAAATATGATGTATGAAGGTTAATTAATATTGTTAATAAAGTCTTGTAAATACTTTTATCGTTATACGAGAATAAGACATCGGCCTACATCAGTATTACAAATAAGGAAGGTTTGAAGGCATGGGAATTTATCCCATTTGTATAGTGGAGTCAATTGTTCAATGATTTTTAAGATACTAAAAACTACATAATATAAAAACCAGAGAATAACAATCGTTTTTTCCTTTAAAATAAATTCAGCATTATCATGTTTGGCCGAGTTTCAAGGGCGAATCGAGCGAAAGACCTTCGCAGTTATCGATCGATGTTTCACCGGGCCGACCTCGAAATCTGATCCCGCAATAGGTAGCAAGAAATAATAAAAACAGTATTGCTCTTTAGGGAAAAATATTTATTTATTTTCAGTAAGATACAGGATTTACCGGTGACACCAAATACAGCTATATAAAAAAACTGCGGGGACGAATTTAGCGGCTTCGCCCACGAGGGCTAATGAACGTGTTTCCACATAAAATAAAACCTCACACTCTAATCCCCCGACGCTAATTTCGTTCCCGTATGCACTCTCTAATTAATTAGTCTTCACGATAAAATACTCTTTCATCTTTTATTATGGAAATATCTACCCTAACGCACGCACAGAGTGTAAGTACCTACCTATCAAAAAGAATTTTAAACAGCAGCTGGTAAATTATGAAATATTTGCCAGGACGTGAGAACAGTTAAAAAAACGTGAGCTACAGTCCGTCAGTATATGGAATAAGCTGATTTGAAAAAGCATATTTGTAGACAAATAGACTGAGGTAAAATCACTTTCGGCAGACATGTAAGTGACTACCAGCAGAAAGCGACTGTATGACGTTCGCAACTTACTTCATATTCACCGTACAGACTCAAACTATCTTTTGCCGAAAATAGATCCTCTATTTAAGGAAAGCAGCAACGTACTGTTTAAAATTCATCTTCAATGTGACGGTAGAAGTCGAAACTAAGCGAGCAACTACTTCCCTTTATATTAAGATAAAGACTAACGTAGAAAAAATAATAAATCGAGATAGACATACGAACTAGACCTTTTTAATAGAAACTAAGGCTCGACACCCGCAGCACGGGATTGAGCTCGAAGTGACACGAACATCGAACGATCTTTTAACGCCTAAAATGAAACGAAACGGCTCCGCTTGTCCTTAAAATTAAGTCCCGGCTTACTTACATTTCCGACGATTGGCGCCTGCTCCAGGTGTTTGAAGGGATCCCTCAGTATATACCTGGAAGAACCTGAACTGTGCTTACGACGCCGTCCCCCCGCGCAGCATTAAAATACGAAAAATACTAAGTCAACGCTACCTAAATTCCTATTTAAGCCTCAGGTGCCCGGAGGCCTGTTTCATGTGCAGAGTGTTTCCGGTGCGCTTCCCGTAGAATCCTAACATATATAAATAAATTTAGATAGCAGAATATGGTTTTACATGCGTAACTTACCTGCATTGAGGGTAATTTGACCGGACTCGTCATCGTTGACGAGGTAGTTTCGAAGCTGTTGCAAGAGTCATCGTTGGTGGCCAAAGACGTATTCGAACTATCGTCGAACTGGAAATTTGGCAGGCGAAAAGTTTTAAGACAAAAAAAAACACGCATCGTAACACAATCAATACTACTGAATCAAGGAAATGAGGACAGTGCTTAATTTCGATGAAACTCTCTCCCTACTTACACTCGTCGAATTTAATTCGTTGCTCGCACGCCTCAATTTCTTGGAAGACGACTCGCCATCTGTGGGATCAGTAGAGGGCCTCTTCTTCACCTCCGACGTCGTTGTAACGCCGTTTTTAGGGCCGCTAATGCTCGATTTACGCTCACGCTTTATCACCCCCGGAGGCAAATATTGTGACAGCTGAAAATTTACGGAGAATCTCTAAATTACATCCTATCACGCGTAATGAAACAGTCGAGATACATCACAAACCGTAACAATATAGTGAACGTTTACATAAATATAACAAACGTTTGTAAATGAGCATTAAAGCGCATGTTTGCCTTATTTAAACCGATCCTGTATGATTTAGAAGATTTCCATACATTCCCGAGAATTTATATCACCCTGTATGTGTATACTGCGTAAAGGCGTGTAAATTCAAGTTGCTAATAGCGCCATCATTCCGAATATAGAAAAGATATGCCTAAACCAACCCGCTTCCTTTTGAGCTGCCGTTCTTATTATTCTAATAGATCTAACTTACTCTATTTCTCGCTGAAAATAAATTTTCTACTCAGTCAATCACTATTACCTGTTTTCTTTTAACGTGACGCGCCTCCAATCGCATCGTCTCCTTGTACATTTGTATATTGATAGCGTGCTTGTTCACGTTTTCCGTAAACTGTTGAATGTCGTGTGTTAGGTCCACGTTAAGACCTTCCATCTTCTTAAATTCTAGCCCTATAAACCACATGCAGCACTGCGACTTTGGGTCCTTGTGCATCTCAGGCATCGCATAGTTTTCAGGGTTGATGTGCGCTAGGACTATCGACTCGTTTCTTTCCAACGTCACTTGAAATTAATCATATATTGATGTCTTATAACATAAATCTAAATACTAACCAATCAAAAACCTTAGTTTACTTTCGACCAGTCCTGTCCACTCCAAGTGTTCCTTTGCATTGGCTGAACTTACAATCAAAATGATAAAATGGCGGTATTTGGTGAAAAACAAAGGCGGTTCAAATAGTTTTTTCCATGGGGCTTTGCCCAACATAATTTCGTCGGTGATTTCAAGTCCCAGTTTGATTTCTTCCATCATGATGGTTCTAGTGGAGTGTGAAACATTAAAAGTAGAATTTTGTTGGGGGTACGCCGGCGTTATTATGGGCATCAAATGGTAACGATCGGTGACGTTAACCTATTGCAAAGACGACATCACTAACTCAATTAGAGTGTGCAAATAAAGGAAATTACCCTTGGATCCCATGTCGTAAACCCTAAACTAACATTAACAGGCTGTTTAAGCAAAACTGGCTGGGGCCACTGCCACCTTGAAAATATTAAGAAAAATTTATGAACCAAAGTGGCAGGAGCTGCATTGGGGTACAGCTGGCATGTTCTGGCTACCAGCATGGCCCAAGACACCCCTCCCAAGTATCCTAGAACGTTACTGTAAATCCCATGCCCTAAAAACATTATATTATCAAATGGGACACTCTGTATATTTCTTAATTTCATTCTATTATTAGTGATATAGAAAATACTAAATACGCTCAAATGCATACTTTTTGCCCACAGTTTTATAGCTCTCAGAGTTAACCTAAAAGTGTCCACATTTGGGACTAATCTCAGCATTTCATCTGTGACCCTGCATCCATTCAAACTACGCACGCACTTCTGATCAAGATTTTTTAATAAGTTGTCATCTCTAAGATCCATGCTCTCTGGAATTTCCTTTTGTAATAACTTGGCAAATAACATATCTATTTCTATGCCATCAAAATTCATTTTTATTACTGGAACAAAAGCTTCTTCTACAGCCTACAAATTATGGATAATGTGAGGATTGCTAAGGCTGAAGCCACTACCTACCCTCAACTCAGTTACTTCTGACTGTTCTTTTAGCAATTCATAAAAAGAATTAAAAAATTCATTTCTAGACACATGTTTGGGTGCCACACATAGAGCATCTATATCAGCACCCTTGCTGTGAACCTAAAAAAGTTTTCCTTATGGATACTTGACCTTCAAAATTCATACTTTTAAGATATTAAATGCCAAAAACACTACTAAAAACTAGTTGGCCTGTGAAAATGATATAAACAATTCCTATGAATTACCCTACATATATATTCAATATATTCTAGTCAAACCTACCCCTAATCTATAACTCCCAAAAGTGTAAATCTTGCCTCCCACATTCTCAGCCACACTTTCAGGCATATTGCACTTAATTGACAAATCTTTAATCCATCTTTTCACCAGAGAACATAACTTTCCCAATACCAACATTCTGTGGTTCAGATCCTGCTTGCTTTCAAAAACATCGAAAGCACTCAACGTTCCTTCTAGCTCTGTGGTTCTGATCAAATCTACCTGCTTTGGGGGAGCTGCCGATATGGCTGAGGTCATTCCCAACGTGACTGAGCTCTCATCGCTCTTATTTTCCTTGTTGTTGAAGGAAATATTTGTATTGTTACTTGAGGACCACATTGTAGAGGACCACCTTAAAATTTCCCTGTTGACCGTTGGATACAAACACGATTATAAACCTACAACATGCTGAAATGGACGCAGAAAAGGAGGATTTAGTGAGTAAACGTAATGGGGTTTTTTAGAAATATGTCAGGGGAAAAAGCAAAACAAAAACACGTCCATGCGTTGGGGTTACCCAAGAGCGTGCTAACGGGAAGTGGTACTCACCGTCTTTAAATTGAGCAACACGTGCCTTAATTTCTTATCTACCCACAAGCACTGTAAGTAACATGTTAAAATTAACAAGGAAGGAAGGAAACAAAAAGAATTTGGAAACTACAATTATGAAGAACATTCGGCCATTTTGACGTTTTTCCATTGACGTCAGTAGCGGTAGCAATTTACAACCTGCGTTAGTTGAGCGGAACAAACAGAGCGGATGTTCACTTGCCAAGCGATTTCTGTCATCAACCAACAGTTCTGTCATTTAAAGTATCACTTAAAATATTTCTTGCGGGAACTAAAGATCAAATGTTGATGATTTTTATTTGCAAGTGCTGTGAAAATAGTGTATTCTCTCCCCAAACGGAATCAAAGGAAAATTGTAGGAATCTTGCTGGAATTTTCTAAAAGGCTATTGCACTTGCAGTGCAACTTTATCGAGTTCTGATAACTCTGACCAATCTACCTCATTCTCTTAAAAACTCCTAACCGTTCCGGGGCATGCGCCCTGGCAGATGACATTCGGCTTCCAAAGACGCCATTTTGTTATCATTCTTTTATGATTCATGGCTGAGTAAAGTGTGTTTATAGTTTTCATTAAGTGCAAATCCCCAGGCGCCATGGGTTACTAGTTGCTTGCACGTTAGCACACGCAAGTGTGCCAGTAAACTTATTAGATATGCAGTAAGTAATATGTATTGTTGATATTTAGCCAAATTGTTTCGTTAGGAAGTCAGATGAGCTTGTTTAAGCTGCTCTAACGACATTGCAAATTGCGTCAGCAACGTTTTCTCATCACTTAATCTTTGCTTACATAGGTCATAGTATTTGAGAAATTCGTAATTCCTAGAACAGCAGCTATATGTTAGGCACAGTTTTACCACATTACCTAAGGTTACAATAACTTTTTTGAAAGTTGCTTGGGTAACTTATGGGAGCAACCAGCTGCTAAGCATTAATAGCTCCAGGTTATTCTACTTGGCTTTATTAAATGTTACTAATCTGCAGTAAATGATTATTCTACAGTGAATAAAGCAAGAACTTGAGGGCTTTCATAACTATCTTATGCTCATAATCACTCCTTACCTCAGAAATTAGTTCAGAGTGGGCAAAGGTGTGAGCAAATTATATAGTCTTTACAGTTCTTAATATTGAGTTGCAAAATTCCCTTCATTTCACATACATTTATAGTAACTTCAGATTAAATGATTAATGATATTAAGCACTGATATGGTTGGGAACCTGAAAAATTAATTTTTTACTCAATATCATATAAAAGGTATATCTTCAATTGGTTTGAAAGCTTTTTAAGCTGTTACTTATTTAAAACTTGTACCAACTAAAAGAATGAAGAAAAGAAATACATTTTAAAAGTTTGGTTGTTTTATGCTAAGGGATTGCTGAAATACAGTGTTTTTTCAAATTTTTAAGACATTTTTTGATGTTAATACCTCAGCAACCATAGGCATGAGGAAAAAATATTATCAAAAATTGACTTATCTTGAAGTCCTCTACATGCACTTGTTTGTTTTAGGGCCATCATGGCGCTCCTTTCGCTTGCCGTAATAGTTCCGGCACAAATTGCTCACTTAAATGATCTTCCCTTCTCAACTTCATATTCAAGCAGATCTACAAGACACTCTCAACATGCACTCCTTGCCACAATGGAAAGAAGAGCCTGTGTCGCCCCTCAGCAATGAGGTACTAATCATCATTTATGCAAATATTATCCCCTAAACAGATATTTTCTTTTCAATTATGTATAGGAGGTTTCACTGCTTGACAACACATTCTATCAATCGGCACTCGACGACTTAAAATTCGAAGATGGTCATTTCGAGGATTGCGAAAGCAAGGCTGAGGTGGCTTCTCAAATTTTGGAAAATCTGGAAAAATTGGTGGATCTAGATGAACTCATCAAATCTGGTACGTGATCGATGGTTAATTTCTTGAATATATATTTCTTCTTATCAGTATTGTTCATTCACAAGGTGAATTCCTAAATTCAATTTGGCTATCATGCGCCTTTACAAAGGAGGAAAAATAATGTTAAATGAAAATTGAAAAGTAGCAGTATTCTGCCGCAAGGCACAAAATTAAAATGAACATGCATAAACAATAAATAAAAGCAGGTACCTGACTCAAAACTACTAAGCACAATTAAATTGTTACTTCCGAATAATTAGATTACTTGAGAGCAGTTCAATTATTTTTTAAAAGTAATTCAATGCTCTCTTTGAGTAATTGGTAATTGAATTACTATTTTTGAGTAGTAGCCAGAGATCTGGCGATTAACATTTGCTCACTGCCACTAGATTGCACCAGTTCGTACCGTTGTTAACAAACTTATTATACTACTGTATGGTAATTCTCTATTATTAAGTAACTATTATGGACTTGCGCAGCCCCCGGACTGGTTGGACTTTAAGTATTTTACTGTTTTATACGTGCACTAAATCAGCAAAGAAAATTATGCGCTCTGCCTGATACAATTGATAATTTATGCGGAATATTTTATTGCTGTTCTGTTGTTTTTTTTATTCGAGTGGCAAGATTGCTGGTTGCCACCCAGAGACGTCAAGTATTGGTACTGGCGCTAAATTATAATCGGACCGTGCGTAAATCCAAGAAATTATAAAATTGTTTTAACAGCTTTGACCTCTCGTTTCACCTCTCACCACCACTGCCACTGATAAGCGGCGATACGTTTATGCATTAAAATGAAACGTGTAGTTCAAATTGTGGAATTTTGTTTATGGCGGTCGTTTCTTATAATTTATTCGTAATGCCGATGGAATTAAGGGTTTCCCTAATGCGCCGATAATTAGATAATTATCAACTCGAATTAACCCGAATTGGATGCAATAACAAAATGGAAAGCGATTAGTTCTACTAGGTATTAAGAAATTGTTAGTTTATCTAAGATGCTATTTATTTAACCCAATTTTTAGGCCTTGTGACGGACAGTAAACATTCTTTCAATCGGGTTTGTATAATTGAGACAAAGCCACTTGGAAACAAAAGTTATCATCAGTTTGTGCATGACGTTGACCTGCTCCTATTCCAAACAATTTTTTCCCATCCAGGCCAAAAGCCATTAAAGTAGTTCGTTGTCTAATCAAGTCTAATAGTGAATTTAGCGGATACCTAAAATTCAGGCTGATTTTCACTAAACCACGCATTTGTTGATTCTATGAACTTCCTTCTATGTAATGTGTACGGAACGGATGCGGACTTTAAAATTTTCTTTTATTGCTCACTTGCCGAGACTTCCCTTCCAAATTTCCCGTAATTTTTCTATATATGGCAACATAGCATCATTTAACAGCTCTGACGTTTCAGCAGTTTGTAATGCATTTATTGTATTGCTGTCACAATACAACGTCCATCTTTGAAACAAAAGCATATCGAGATGTTGCCATCTACTCCCTGAGTAAAAATCTTATTGCTATTAGAGATAGCACAAATTCCCCTCAAGAATTCATGTTACAAAAAAGGAATGGTAAAAATTTTGAGGAACGCAACAGTTCAGTTGTGCTTTCTTTACAGCATTGATGAATTGCTAATCGAATTCGCTGTAAATCTCGTGCTAAGCGCTCTTCCTCGTTCAGAGCCACATGTTTGTAAAGAACCACTTTCGTAACTTGTAGTCTACGTCTAGTGAGAATACTTTCAAATTTTATGCGAAGCTTGTGGAACGGATATGGGATGGAAACGAAACGTATAGTGAAAATAAATCTTAATGGCGTTACGTGTTTTCTAATCTATAATGGAAGACGTAAACCTCCTCTTTCCTTCTAAAAGGATGCTGTTTAGTCAACTTTCCATTACCGTCGATTCTACCTCTCCTATACTTCAGGTCTTTTTCGATTTTTTTCGCAGATTTCACGAAAATTTCTCCTCTGATATTTCATATCAATTCGTTTTTTTTTTTTTTGGCAAATCAGAAACTGCCTCTCTTTATAAACAATTTGTGTTCTTATCAGAAAGGAGCCGTGACCTGGTCTGTCGAGGGTCGAGAGGGTTATGTGTTACTTTAAAAAGTGGACATTGCCAAGAAATATAGGAATTTTCCTGAGAGGCCAAAATAAATCCCAAGGCAACTAGCCTCTTAGTTGCGAGCCTAAAGCGTTAGAAAGAGTGGGAAAGTCTCGAACAAGCGAGAGATACACTTGAGAAGGATTTGTTATTTTTCCATTGGCCACCAGGAACGTTCTTGCGATGACCATGCATTTGTATTTTTAAAGCCTTGATTAATCAGAAATGCCCGTGTTTTGACAATGCTACAATTTGGCAATCTGACGTAGGAAACCACCGGCGAGTTACGTTTAAGATGCTCCACCATGTATTCTTTAAAGGTGGCCATTTCTGCATCATCATTAGCGAAATTTTTATGTCGTCGACAAAGGATTTCTTAATACATGCTTAAAGCATGCGTGCTCGCATATATGTATCTGCCAAAAATTACGTGAACGTCAAACGCAAATTTTACGTTTACGCTTAAAACGTCCCGTGTACCTGCGTATTTTGACCGGAGCTACGTATAAGTAATATATAAGAACTCTCAAAACTTCTTCAATGCGTGAATAAATTTCAGCAACTTTGAGGGAGATTGCAGGTCAATTGTTTGGAGACCCTGTACCATAGAAGTGAGTCGTTTGCCAAGATTGGGTTATTTAGAACTTTTCATTAATCGTCAAGAGAAGCCTGTTCTCATAGCTCGTAATACGATAACAATAACGCTGTGTACGTACGCGCGCATTTATCATGTATGCCAATATTTGCATAATTCATCTTGTATGATCACGTGGTCCGGTCTTAAGTGAAGAGGGACCCTGGCAGCAGTCGTTATCTGAACACCTCCAGTCTCCACCGCTAAAATGTAATATTCACTAATTTACTGTGATAATAATTGGAAAAATCTAATTTATTAAGAATTTTATCACACAGTAGTTGCTCCTTATCTGTTGATCTGGTATGGTCACGTGGTCGCGTCTTAAGTCGGGAGAGGGGGGCAGCGATCGCGATTTGAGGACATCCAGTATCTGCTAGCCAGCCGCTAATGTTTAGTGCTCAGTAGGCGGTCGCCGTATCTCCGCAAACGCGTTCTAATCAAAACCGATCGTATAGCTAGTTTACACGTGCAGTGGGAACTTTCCCCATTAAGGGGAGTCCACAAAGAATCCGTGACAGTGCGTCAGCCGAAGTCCCGATGTCATCCTGTGCCAATGTCTCTTCCCACTTTCGCGACTAGCATGCAATTCAGCTACCATTACACGTGGAATAGGGAAATCGTGTTCAACTCACAGAAGCTGGTCAAAAGACGTTGAGGGATCGCCACAGCCACCCCCCAAACCCCCCTATAAGACGTCACTGCCATCGTTACCACCTAGGACAAAAAAGAGACTATTTTATTTGCTGTGTTGAATTGACGACCGCGGTTGGCCCTAAACGCCGCCAACATGGCCCTTTGTTACGGTAGGTGATGTTCCAAGCATCCTAACGAGCAATCAAAAGACAATTTACCGTCTTTTGATGATTAATTAAAGTTGAAGCGGCCTTGTCCGCCGTTTAACATCAATCCGTCTGCGTTGCGGACCTACTTCTACAAGATTCAATGTTTAACTATAGCGTTGCCTATTTATAAAGTCGCACGGATCTAAGTCGAGTGAACCTGGAGGATGTGTATCGTGTGTGACCCAAATTAATGTAGAATCCGACTACAGACTGACTAAAGCTGTTTTCGAATTCTGTTGAATCGAGTTGGAAACAGGTTTTCAGGCGTAATTAAAGCGGCAGACTCTGCTGTATGATCGGTAAAAGTTTGATGTTGACAATTTTACAGCCAGCTAAGGCCATTTTATCTTTCGTTTGTGCTGAATAAACCTTATCTGGCCCTGGGGTCATTCGACGTTATCTGCTGTCCTTTGAGCTGCCATTGATGGTGTTTGCTAAGCGCCAATAATTGTTGTTCTTTGTTTTGATGTAGGCAAATGCTTAATTAGAATAATATTACTAGTTGTCAGCCTTCGAATGTAATATTCACATAAACAGTGTGCGACATCACGCTCTATTTGCTGTATCAATTTATTAAATCTAGGATTATTTTTCATTTTCCATACCTCCGGCCACGATATATCCACCCTGTTTATTACTAACTGCTAATGGCGTCCTTGGTTTCTTCCTGGTTGAGTGTGCAAACACACGTTTCACCTGTTACGTCTTAATGTATCACTATGTTGAAATACAGAACGTTCAGTGCATTGACTCATTGCGTAATGCTGTAGAAGGAATTTGGAATGTATTCTATTTTGTTTTGGTTTTGGTCTGGGTGCCACCTTAGTGCTGTTCTAAGTATGGAATTGTCAGCGTTTACGCAGAAAAAGGCACGACGAATATGAAGCAGTTGATCAAATTACAATATGGAAATTTGCCGCGTTAATTTTCGGTCAGATCGACTGTAAAATCGCTATTTGCAGGCGCGCGTGATGGTGAAGTAAACGCATTTACGCACCTGCTGGAAGTGATTTGAAAAATTTCAGTCAATAGCGAAGTCATCGTAGTAATTAATGGTCGGCAAGAAATACGTTTCTACGGTAAATTTTCCAACGGACAAATAGTTTCGCCCACGCTACGCTACTGTAGTCGAGAATTCAAGTTGTAGTTTTCTGGTGAAGGGGACTCTAGATAATTTTGCATTACATTAATCAGTCGTTTAGCTAATAGCTGGGCGTCGTTCACGGTGAGCGAAATGGGGGTTTATGGACTCAATTTTGTTACACCACCGCTTGAAGCTCGACTTATCTCGAGAGAACTTTGAGGAATCTCAATTTAAATGGCTCCAAAATTCCCCAAAAGTGATTTAAAACAATCCATTTATTCCGCAGATTTGATTCACGTTTCAACGCCAAATCTCGTTTTCTGTTTAACTTTGTCAGTCATCTTTGCGACTATTCAATTGATACTGGTCGAGTTAGGTCGGTCGTTTTCTTCAGCCAGTAGCCGCCAGTCTTGTAAACATTATACGTTCGTGGAAAAATCCCATGATAAACAATGTAAAGTTAGAAATTCTAATCTACTTGTGCATAAAGTAGTTCTCTGCATTTGTGTGTAGTATTTGATTTATTAAACGTATCGAAACCTTGAGAAGTAAATCGTTGACTGGTGGGTCCGATCGGTGATATTATTTTATGGTCGCATGTTCGCGATACAGACCAAACGACCAAATCGTTACGTGCAAGAGGGACAGCGGTTCTTAGAAATGCCAATCGGCTTAAATGAGGTTTGGTGCGTATGTTCGCATCAAAAAGAAATACCCCGATCACCAGCAGGTTTCTATTGAATCGATTGCGTAATCGAAGAACGAATGTGGGGAAAATCACGTTCGCCAAATTCCCAAGAATTATTATATTCACCATATTTTCAAGAAACATTGGCGATGGCTTGGAAGACGTATTCCTTCCAAGTTAGGCGACGGCACGAACTGAAGTAATATGCGATACATCAACGTTGGGTATTCATTACCGCACTTGTTGACATTTTCCCTTAAAAAAAAAACTAGTGCTATACAAGTTGACATTTGCAAGACCGTGGTATAAATAACAATAAATGTGGACTAGTCTAGATGTTTAGATAATCGCAAGTACAGATGCAATTAGAGCTCCAAGGTTACTATTTTACTATGCCGGTAAAAAATATACGTCGACTGCCAAAAACCTTGTTAATTGATTTAAATTGAATCGAAAGTCTCGTTCGCTGCAAAGCAGCAATTTTATTAAGGTGCTTATTTGTTGCGTAGCAGCTATCGATAAATATTTAGTATGTAAAAAATATTCCTTTTGATTTTGCGATTGTTATCGTTGTGCTGCAACCGTCGTTTGACGATCAAGATCGGAAACGAAACAATCTCAATTCAGCGCCCGGTCAATTAGAATCAAGTCCTATTGATCAATCGAGTTAATTGATTTGTTTTATTTTCGATATTCGGTTTCTAAATGAGTGCGAGTTGCCCGTTTATTTGACCCTCCTTGCATTGAAAAAATGAATTACATAAAATCAAGGCAATCCGGGCAACGGGTTAGGTGCAAAGGCACGGTAGGTGCAGCTAGGCCGGGTATCGTTTCGCTTTAGTATACTGTTGCTTTGTCTCGATTCTAACGCAAAGGGGGGAATGAAAATATCTCTTGTACCAGTTCCAGGGTCGGCCAATATTTGTTACCAAGCTAAAGTTTCTTGTGCGTGCGCGACAACATAAATGCAATAATTCATTATTAATTCTATCAGATTAAATCCATAAATTAGTAATAAAAAATTAGCAAATTTACTTGAGTCGTTACAAAATGTGTTTGCTTCAGAGGTTGCTTGCATTCATTAAATTATAGAGCGAGCACCATCGCCACCGAAGGGAGGGTGTCACGAGACGTCATCATCATCGAGCGCAAGAAACATAGATATCATTTTGTTATTAGCAAAATCATGTCTCAGTGTCGTTATGCAATCATAGAGAACACCACATCCAGGACGTTCTCATGTCGTTTTCGGCAGAAAAGAATTCGGATTAAAATAAAGGTTGAAAATCCAAATTATAAGAAAATTCCTATGTTTATTCTCATAACGGTAATCTTAAAAAACGTTTCTCAGGCTCGTTGAAAAGTTTTTTTTTTTTTTATTATTATTGGCGCTAGAACGATTAATGAATTTTTCTCCTATTTCAGAACCATCGTTCCTGCTGGACGACAAAATGCTCCCCTTATTGGACGAGGTGGAACCTCCGCGTGCGGTACCGGTCATCTTCAAATCCGAGTACTTTAAACCGTCGGAGGAGCACACCTACTTGTACAACGAGTTCGAGAAGGTGTACTTGGAGCTAAACAACGGCACGCTCACCCCGCCCCAAAGCCCTCCAGTCATGACCACCCTTGGACCGCTACTAGGAACATACGTACCTGTACCCAAAGAAGCCATATTCTCACATGTACCTGAAAAACAAGCCCCTGTCCAACAAGTGCTCTCTTTCTCCCCCGTAGTACCGGACGTGAACTATTCCACCATGCACACTCCCCAGCCGGATATCGCGCGCGGGCTGGCCGTAGTAGATGAGTTGGTACGCAGCACCGTCGAAGATATGCAATGGGCCAGTGGCCCTGCTTCGCCGGAAAGCAGCAGCAACAGTAGCAGTTTTGGGGATAGCTCGTCTTCGGAAGATCCGGAGTGGGTTCCGGAACCGATCGAGAACTATAAGGACACGTCGTTCAGCCCGGTTCTGAAACAGGCGAAGAAGCGGTCGAAGCCGTACTCTCACAGTCCCGACGATAAAAAAAACAGGAAGAAGGAACAGAACAAGAATGCCGCCACTCGGTACCGTATGAAAAAAAAGGCGGAGGTAGAGGAGATCTTGACTGAAGAGAAACAACTGCAGGATGCTCACAGAGAATTGGACGGGAAGATCACGGATCTCCAAAGGGAGATCAAGTACTTAAAGGGGTTGATGCGCGATCTCCTTAAGGCCAAGGGCGTTATCAACTAAACACAGCAAGTTTAGGTTTTTATTATCGTTGTCAAATGACTGATGTTTGTTCAGCAAATTATTTTAATTTTCAATTATTGTCATGTTATTACGGTTAAATTGCGAGCCGATTGATAGAATCGCATTAAACACAAGGGAAGATGTTTTAAGTTATAAGTTAGCACGTAGGTAAACGGCCCCAAGATGAGTGCGCTTTGTCCTAACTTCACAGGCCTGCGCGCTGATCTTGTGAGCCGATCTTTTTTTTATCTATCAATTTAAAATAGGAATAAGAAGCAGTTTATCATTTAAATAACTAACACGTCATTTCCGCTAACACGTTACTAATTAATCAGAAGCAGGTGGGACTTAGTTTATTGCGAACTATTGCAACTTCAATAAGTACTCGGCGTATAATATGTTATAACCAATCTTAATAGTGAATATAATTTTGAAAATAGAATAGTATTGTTACTTATACTGAATTCGCACGTCCAAAATTTGTCTGAAAATTTCAATTTCCTTCATTTGTAAGATCAGAATCAGAAAATTAAAGTTTTGCGGTGCCAAACACATTTACCATATATATGCTCAAAAACATCTTAACGTGGTGCAACGTAGATGTGAGTAATGAAACTGAACGTTGAGTAGTAAAATAAATTTTCCTTTGTTTAGCAGTTAGTGATTTTTAGTCTCCTTAGAATTGGCATTTGAAATAAAACACATTAAAATTTAATTCCTCCACACTCTCTTTAATCCAGCAGTATTATCAAACAGCAAAGCGTTTTTAAATTCTCCATTCATATCAATCATGTAGTGAAACCAATGTCCCTTAACTTTCAAGGGTATAAATGATGATGCAGTAGATCGGTCTTGAGTGGCACTAATATACTGCAAATCTAAAGTGAACATTCGCTTCTTGCCAAAAGGGGCATATGTGACAACTGTCGCTTGATTGCCTCCTTTTCTCAATATTAAATATTTAACTGCTCGCAGGGTGTATATCCAGGTTACTGATAAAATACCCCAACCTATAAAATTTGCAATGTATTTTTCTGTTGTAGAATTATGGTCTAAGGCTGGTTCCACAAAATTTAAAATGGATATATATAAATATTTTATTGAAAATTGTGATTTACATGGGATTGATTCCTATTAGTGGACTTTCACCATTTGCAGTGAACCAAACCCCACTGCAAATCAACAACTTGGCCTAAATATTATTTGTATATTTGTAAACCCACCTATAACGAAAGAAATGATTGTGAAACTGTTCTTCCACTTTGTATCACCAAAGTTGATCTTTCGCCACCACACATCTTTGCTATTGGGAGTTACAGGGATATCCTTTAAAGTTTGAAAAGCGGTCATCGATAAATAGCTCCAAAAACAAAACTGAGACACTCCAAACCAATTCACAACTTTAAAGAATCGGTCATTGTTTGATTTGTATAATATCACGTCCTTTATCACGTTTGTTTTTACGTCGAGGCTCCTTTGGGTTGTGAATTTTGAAGAATTGCTCAAGATTTGTTGACCGATTGACGGGATCTGTCTGCCTTTCGAGCAAAAGTTGATCAGGGAATTCATATTTTTCGACGTTTTTAATGCGTAATGTTCGAATTGTACGTTATTTTTTAAATAATTTTAACTTTGAAATTGAACATGAACAATAACCTTAACCTAACTTAAAATCTATGTGCACCTTTTGACGTTGCGCGAATACGACGTTTTCGAGCTGAGACAAAGGAAAACGGCAATAACGCACGATTGGATTAGAATTATCGTTAATTTTTTTTTGCAACGATAAAACGACATTTTATTGTGCGGGGCATAATCAGACACCTCTATAAACACATAAATATGTCGACGACTTAGTAATTCTTAAATTTTAGTATAAAAGTTAGCAACACGATAATGATAAGCAAATTGAGAGAGCCATCTTTGGGGTGAAGCGTTACTGAACGAGGTTACTACTACCGTTGCTATTTAATCCCTCTCCAGACTTCGGTACCACCGCAGAACTGAAACGGAAAGACGGGGGGAGAAAAGGGGGAAGTCGTGAGATAGGAGGGCGGAGGTGCGGTCAAGAGTAGTAAATTCGTTAGTTGGCCTTTAGATTTCTTTCATACATCAACATGCATCAACTATTGAGAATTTCCCCAATAATACTCTGACAAATACTTAAAATTTAAAGAATTAATTTTTTGGCACGCCCAAGTGCATTCAAAAGCCTTGACGAAACCCCTTTATCAGCAAAGTTGCCTATTTGGAGTTAATTAATCGCGAATTACTTGCGTCTTACGTGAATTGCTTTAATTAAAGATTAACATAATACAAAAAATGATTTTAGAGTACCCAGTTCCACATATAGTTGCTAAATTCCCTATTCTTGTTCAGGCATCCATACTGGCTTTGTAATAGAATTAATGGATCCCTGAGCCATTCCCATTTCTGAATTGTAAAAACTAGTGAAGAAGTATGCTTCTTCACTGATAAATTTCTCAGCTACAATATCCTATTTTATCTCATTCCTATCACCTACTTCGGAAGATTGGCTCTGTTCAGCTGCAGAAGACCCCACGACCTTATTGCTATTTGGTGGACTTTCCTTCTTCCAATTCACGCTCATTTTTTTTTTCAAATATTTTAATACACTCTCCTTTCTTTTCGGTTTATCCACTTCTGATGTGGCAGCACATTCAGACCACTGTTGGTGCATCTCTTTCAACTTCTCTTTCAATTCATCGGTGCCATTACGGATGTCCAGATGATATCCTCTATATTGGTGCAACTTAACGTAAAACTTCCTGGTCATCGTGGATATTAGCAAAGGAGGGCTGTTAAGGCTTACGCTGGCCAAGGTGACGATGTCTTCTTTGTCGCCGTAGGTTTCGATGTTGCTGGTTAATTCGGATAAGAAGTTGACACCTGCAGAAGGTTTTTCTCTTAAAACTGGTCGATACTGGACAATTTGTACGTATTGACTCAATTAGTTCTTTTGCTAATGGTTGTGTTGGTTCTATAGAGGACACCGGGAGTGGACTCTGTATGTAGAAGAAAACACTCTTCTTCGCTTAGAAAGCAGGGGCGGACGAAGCATGAGTTTAGAGTTTGGTATTGATAGATCCAACAGGGCCGTAATTAAAAGTTTTGAGGTAAACTCTTTCTTCTAAAGGAACTTACCGTCATTATCGAATTTATCTTGTATAATGAGCATATCCGCCTCTGAAGGTGTTTCGTACTCTGCTGGCCATTTCATACTAGCCCGAGGATGGTCTGCTTGCGTACGGGTTTTTGCTAGAGGGGCCGCCTAGAAAAAGTTGCATTAATATTTTCCTTTTTGCATTGCGTTGATAACAAATTCATGGGCCGTAATAAGATCATTTTGCTGCCTCAGTATCTTCGACAGACATGTGCGCGATTCACCGATCGTCAGTAACCTTAATTGCTGCGTCTGCAACTCACCACAAAAATGAAGATTTTCGGTTTGTTTTTCAATTCCAGACACTCTTTGGAGTTGAATTTGGTCCAGATGTTCCTCATGACTTTCCTATTGTATGTGACCTGGGAGAATACCATTATAACTCCGTCGCAATCTTTAGCTTTAACTTTTTTGAGCACTGCAACAAGGGACATATTTGCTATGCGACTTTTACTGTTTATTGATTAGAATTACCCTCATCTATCCAGCTAGAAGTCACCTGTTCCTCCATGTCCTCTACATCGGTTTCGTTGGTTTGGTACCCCAATTGCTCCATTACCTGAAGGAAATAACGAGCCTCTTTGTCGTTAGAATCTCGCACCAACTCGACCAACAAGTTGCCGTTTGTTTCTCGCTCGAATTCATCAGAGATCAAGTCGATGGAAGGTTTGATATAGATATCCTCCCAATCATCGCTAATTAAATGTTTTCTAGCGTCACTTTCGGTCATTTCTGATCACTTAAGTTTAATTGAATTTTTTGGTTGTTCCAATATCGTGAAACAACATTAAGGTACTGAAACAATAATCATAGTTTGACTTATTTATCAATACTCCCATTATATCTGATAATGATAAGATATAGGTGAATAACTATGCTGCTTTCTCTCTCGAAGTCCATTGATTTTAGGGGAATTAGACATATTTACATATGTTAATATGGCCTCGTTGCTTGAGAATTTGATCGATATGTCTTGCAGAATTTTCACGTGAAACGAGGAATGGCTGTGAGGCTATTCTCAATACATAAAGTTTGTAGTCAGATTGGTGTCAGTTAAGTTTATGAAAACTGAATCTCTCAGGTTTGCCTTGCTGTTACTCTCGAAAGGTTCCTATCAACAGCGTGTCCAAAAGCAACTGCGTAATAATCCGTTATTTTCACATAAAATTCCGTCAAGTGGTTTTCATTATTTCCTCATTAGATACTCGGAGTGAAATCTGAATAGAGATCAATGTTAATACTTTAGTTGGTTCGCTGGTTTGATCAGCTTTTCACCGATAACTGGGAATCATTTAGAAGGATGTGAGAAGTCACGATTAGTCACGGTTGAAATTTACAGTTCTTTATCACTTAATCTACTTGAATTTTTTGATAGCGCTGAGATCTCGCCAATGGAAGTAATAAAATTTTAAAATTTCGCAAGCACTTTGGCATTTTGGTACGCCAATGGCGATTTTCATAAGGATCGCACGCAGGACGAGCTGATACGTCGATGCGCGCGATTTTTTTGTAATTTACGATTATTTACCCTCGAAATGTTGAAAAATTGTTTACGTGCCAAAAAGCGAATACTTTAACATATTAAATTATTTTAATAAGTAAAAAATCCGATGAGTTTTCAGGCCGAAACCGAGGATGTCGTCTTGCGCCAGGTAGCCAACAATCGATGTTAATCGAAACAATATTGGTTGCAGAGACCATTATGAAAAGGGGGGAGTTTTGGCGTTGCCATCCAAGAATAAAGATAATGCGCATGTAATTTTGGTTGAAGATTTCTTAAAATTAACGTGTACGAAGGAATAGATACTGATTAATTTGCAATATTATCCAAAATTGGGGAATTCCCAATATTCTGTTTTTGGAGTCTTATCTCCGATAGGTAATCAAGTAGTTGCTCGTCTCTTATGTCGATGTCTGAGACTGTACACGGCGCGCTAGAATTTCGTTCCAGGACCAGTTGGAGCTCCTTCCTGCTGGTTCCAAATCTGAACTAAAATAGTCACTTTTCAATTGAGCCTCATTATTCTCGAAGTCGTTATCGTCATTCAAATCCTCAGTAGTGAGATACTAACTTATGACGAACACACAATAGAGATGTTTATCACACACTTGGGCCTAATTATATCGCATTCACAGATGTTCTTTATTAGTACAACTATCTCGATAATGATTTTCAATAAGAACACATTTTTATGAAAACATGGGTGTATTTGCGATTAATCCAATCAGAAAAGTGATGGTGTGTCGTTTGAATTTGGAAATTTGGAAGAACTTTGAAATGAGGCCAGAAACGTAGGAATATAATAAAAAACCGCTTCTAACGAACTCGTGTTCAATTGCATGAGATAAAAATAAAATATGATTAGATAAAACCCTGGTTCCAAGTATAACGAAAGTGGGTTTATTTCTCCTGCATACACAACGACGTACGTAGATACAAAAAACTGGTAGCCATTACTCAGCAGTGAATCCCTTATCGCCAAGCTGCAGCAATGTCCCTTCAACAAACCTCAAGTGATGTTACAAAGTGGAAGACTCGCACCGGTGTATTACCCAAACCTATCATTAACCATGCAAGTGGTAAGTGGTTTTCACTAAAAATTTTCCATTTTCACAGTTCGTTTCTCAGACATACCACTTAAGGAAAGAGACCATTTGTCTCCAGTAGACAAGTTTGAATATGATCGCCAAGGGTCAGACCCTGGTAGGATCATTATATTCAACCAAGAATTTGGAGACGATTCGACATTGAAAAGAGAAGGGTCCAGGCGAGATGTCAATGAAATCATCTTGTGTTTTCAACGATTGGGGTTTAATATATTCGAAGAAGACGTGTTGGTGGACAAAACTGAGGACGAAATTCTCGGAAAGCTCGACTCAGGTCTTAATTGCGAGGCGAAGTCGACGTATTGACTAAAATATATTGTTATAGTGATTGAAGACACAGAATCCTTGAAAAAAATCAACTGTCTCATTATCTTCTTTTTTACTCATGGTGACACCAAAAACTGTTTGTACGTCAAGGGTGGTACCATGAATTGCAGCGATATTTGGGTCAAATTCCTGAACTGTCCAATTTTGCAGAAAAAGCCCAAAATGGTCGTCTTTCAGGTCAGAATAAGCTATTAAACAAATGTATGCTCTCTAATGACTGATTTCCATCAGGCATGTAAAGGGGAAAACTTCAGCTTGGTCGACGGGAAAAATGTAACCAGCAAAAATTCGTCTGAGTTGCTGGACATGGATAGCTTCAGTGTCACACAATTACCCAATAATATGCTCATACTATTTTCTACTACAGAAGGTATGCAGATAACATAATAATAATCAGTTCTACGATTAACATAAACTTCATTAGGCAATATGTCGTATCGGCACCCCGTCACAGGCACTTGGTTCATCCAGGAGCTCTGCAGGAACTTCTCCATGTACGGCAGAAGAGATGACGTCATCAGCCTGATTACGAGGACCATGAAGTGCGTCTGTGGCAACTACTACCTTCAGCTTGAAAATGAGATCTCTGCGAAGCAAATGCCCATTTTTGTGTCGACACTCACCAAAAAGTTTTACCTAAATCGAAACAAAGACAGGCATTTGCTGCTGGAAATTAACAGAAAACAGGACGAACTGTTGGAGTTGGTGAGGGAAATTTTGGAACTTAGCAAGCAACAAAAGGCCAGCAAGAAGTGATGATTAAATCAATTGTAAGATAGGAATTTTGCACACACATGTATCAATTATGCTTATGAAGTAAAAATTTATGCTATGAGATTGTGCTTCAAATTGATGACGCACGATAACGTGCTTCTATGGAAAGTGCAGTTTTCGCATTGTTCCCTCTTTCGAACGGTAAACAAAGCCGTCGCTCGAAAGCTCTTTTGACGAGTTGATTGATCATTTGTGACGATCCTGAAATCTAAAAAACAGCGACGGAACAAAGGAAACCACAGAATTAAATAAAACAGTTTTCATTTATTTTAGAATTAGTTTATCCATATGTGATATAACACTGATCAAGGTGATTTCACGTTGGCCCACACCCTACAGCTATGACTTAAGAGTACGTTTAATTTAAGAAAACGAAACCTTTCCTTTTGGAAACAAGAAGACAAACTATTTTTGCGCATTTAAAATCGAAATCAGACAAAATCCCAATACTGTGAACGAACACCTTTGAAGTGGGTTTTCCTAGCCGTAAAACAAAATAATCCCGACACAATATAAAGTGGTCCTCGGTGAAATACACATTTTAAAAGGCGAAACCCATAGGTAGGAGCTACTGTATATAAAGACTTCTTATATACAAAGTTGAAATATAATATATACTTTTATAAACTTCACGCGTTGAAAATCCAACTGTCTGGCCTTAAAAACACCCTTAAACGTTAACCGAAAGCCAAGAATCAGTTGGAACTTAAAAATCTGCTGCTGTCGACACCTTTGCCTACCGTACCGCGTCTAAGGGTTCCTTTCCGCACCCCTTTGGAAATTTAAAATAGTTCCTTCAGCGTGTGATTGTCAAAGCCTAAGGTTCATAAGGCACCCCTTTAGCGTGAAACGAGCAAAAGGTATTTCAGGAGAAAGTACTTAAGGGGGGGGGGGGAGGCTTTAATTTGACTGGTGCAGAACAACCCTCAGACAGTGGCAATAAGGGCAAGGGAGCCAATAGATACTTAGCCAATAGGAGAAAGGAGAGTGTGTGATGGTTGGGATGTTATAGCGATTTAAAATTACAGTCAGTTGTGTTTAGATTTGAGGCTAAACGTGAGAGCAGCGACTCAAAAGAAGACTAATTGTGTTGCTGGTCACGTGTCCAGTTTAGTGGAATTGGCAACACTGTTCAAACCTGTTTGGTTCAGGTTCAGGTATGGTAGAAGGTCAATAAAAAATGGATGATGGTGAGTAAGTGGCAGATCTGCAAACGTCACTTGACACTGTACAGCGGGAGGAAATGCACATTTTAGCGGACAACTCTTTTCAAATTATCTGACAACGTCTACAATTATTTGATGGCTCTAGCAGAATGAGCGTTACTGGGAATATCGTCCTTGACCAATCGCGCAAACCGACAGTGACGCAGTGGTAGCAAATTTGAACCGCTCTCACGTTCCGCCAATGGTCCTTACGTTAGAAATCGGAAAATATATCCTACTTTTAACCAATTACATGATTATAAATTTATAATTAGCTTTATCATGAGTTATAATAATACGAATTGAAACCTGGTAGCTATATTATATATTATATTTAAAGTGTACGCGGTGTGCCAAACGACAGTCCGTTTGAACCACCCTGTAGTATATTAAATTTTTAAAATTCTCTCTTCTATCTCGGCAAGCGATCATCGTGTTGTATAAAAGTTTTTTTTTATTAAGGGACGCCATATGAAATTTTTTGATATCTTTCTAAGTGTTTTTCATTTTTTGAGATATTACTAAGTAATAATTAACTATAACTTTATATTTAATTTGTATATAATAATATATTATAGAGAAAATTTACAGAATAAGATTATTAGATACATAATTAATTTAAACACTCGAGCATACAACGGAAAAAGCGTCGATCGTCCGTTCCGCCCATCTGGAGGGCGGACTGGCGGTCGAACGTATCACTCACGCGATCTCGACATCTCCGAGAAATCGACTTCAATTTGGTTTCTAACAAGATTTAAACGATGGTGCAAGAGATTCATTATCGTTATTTAAAAGTGAATAAACATTTACTGATTAACACATAGTTTGTACACTTATATACACATTAGTAGGACTCGAAATGGGCGGAACGATTCATCCGAAGCGCAATCGATCCGCCCAGCAGCCTCTCAGACGAAGAGGAAAATTTGTTTAACCACAATATTTCTTTAAAAATATAAACACAATTTGTACAATAAAACGAAATAATTCAATAAGTACAACACGAGGGGGAGGGTGTGAAGATGGATCCGTGTTAATTCAAGAATTGTTACAATTACGATTAAAATTGTTTAGGAATTTCCGTAACAACTCTCGTCTTGTTTCCAAAACAAACAACAGCAAAAAGGCAATAATCGGAAGTCTCCTAAACGTTAGTTAGTCTTAAACTCCTATAATTATAAATATAAGTTTCACAGTTTTCGAGAAGTATTCAAATAACAGTATAATTAGCCTCTACGATATAAATCTCCTTGCAATTGCCGTTGGGACTGTTTCGGAGGCGATCGGCTCCAAATACGGCCCTGCAAATTGCTTTTCACCCATCAGTCTTGCACGAATCAGCCGATCGCCCCTCAATGTAGGAAAAATGGGAGGAGTGGGAAATTTTTAAATTAACACACGAGTATATGCGACGGATGAACACGAAGTTTATTCAGGCGGACAGGAATAAGAGTCTATGGCACGCTTTTTATTATATCACTCAACACGCATGCGTAACAGCTAAGGCCAGCTCGCCACTGCACATTGCGCTCTGACTGACATATTCCTCTTTAGTTATTTTCAAGCGAAATGTACTTGTTGTTTATTCTTATCACTACAGCTACATGTAGAGTACTCAGGGAAGAAGTTGCTGATATCTACATTTATTTACATTGTTTCTATTAAGGGTTGGGTAGGAGGTGGCTAGTGGCGGGCGAGCTGCGAAGCAAAATTTTGTATTCCAAATTAGCGTGCAATATCTAAGGAATACGAGAAAAAAGATTAAAAATGGCACAATGGAATAATTGCAAAGCTTGCGTCACGAAAAAACGCGAACGAACAGTTTGGCTTTATTTCTCGAAACAATTTTCATTTTATTATATATTCAAGGGATACACAAAAGTGACAATGTTGCGACTGTGCTTTGTCGAATCACCATGTTATCACTACATGGTCGAACGTAAATTGTGATGATGCATTGCGATAATGTAATAGCCCTCGCCCTTTCTGTTTAGTGGTCTTGAAGCGCTGTTTTATTACAACAAGTGTCTGACAAACAATTAAGAAAATCGAGCCGTCTTGCTTCGCAACTCCCACCCTAATCTCCATAATGCAGCTGCAGAGGGTTCTAATACGAAGCAAAATGGGACATCAAAAAGAAAAGATTGTACGTTTTTTCCTTAAGAATTTACCACGAAAATTACATCACCTCCTGCTCATCAATAACCTACGGATAAAGGTCTATTTTGTTTATTTAATTACATATAAGTACTCACAAACATCATAATAATGCGAGCGAAACCTCGGCGAATCAAGTCACGCGCCGACTGTTTCACCATAAAACACGAAAAGTCGGATGTACAACAGTAAATAGAGCGATGAAACCGAATATCATGGAATGCAAACGCTAGAGAAACCAAAGGAGGATGATATTGAGGCAAAACGAGGATAAGAAGAGGACAGCAGAGCTAGAGCAGTGCGAAAGAGCGAGATGGATACAGACCGAAGCATCAGACCAGCTATTTGCTTCCGTTGAGTCTGGACCGGACCTGTCAGCCTACGATGGTGACATAATGTGGTGTGGTGGGGGTTGGTTGATTCCTTGGGAGAGTAGGTGAGGGGGAGAGGCCGTTGCGCTTGATGAACCAATACAGGACCGTCGCGTGGTTTCCTAAAAAAAACTGTTACCGCTCCCTGGAAGTGACTCATTCCCTTGACCGTTTACCTGCAGTAGACAAGCAACTTCGGCCTCTAAGCAACCGATAGCGCAGCTCACGAATGCGCGTTCGTCTGCTGCGTCGTCGGTGACGGCTGCGTCGTGTGATTGGCCTGAGGCGTCGCGCAGCCGGGCTCTTCGGCGGCGGGCGAGGGCGGCGCATCTTTGCGGGGCGGCATCCGCTCATTGATGGCGTCCAGGCCCTTTGCCTCGGCGAAACTCGTGATTTTGTGGTTGGGCGAGAAGCCTTGCAAAGCTGCGTATTGCAAGCATGTACTCATGAATAATGTAAAACAGCGAAACTAATAGAAATGAAAGCCAACTTTGACTGAGAATTGAAAATCCACAAATGCTCTAAGGAGAGTAAGTACGCGGCAAAACTTTTTCGATTTAATTCGTGAAATTTTCATAGCTAACTGAGGAGCTTCACTTTCGGCGTTTTGAATTTATCTGTGTATCACTGGTCAGTCCAAGTTCTCTCAGAAACGAATTTTTCACTGGTACTCACCGTTTTTAAGACTGGTTTTACCGCCCGAAAGGGCTCCTAATGGTAAAGCGCCGGTCGGCGTGAGACCTTTGAGTTGTAGTACAGATTCGCTCTCCTCCCTGTAACATTCAGTATTGAGTAACTTGCGAAGGAAAAATGACAAAGTTCCAACTACCTTAAAACAGAGAATACACGGGCCATTTTGCCGATCGCCCTGATTTTATTGCGGATAACTTCCTTTCGTAAGTTGGCTGCTGCACCTAAAACACATTACGTGCTCCTGTAGGTCTGAATTGGTCTACTTACAAAACAGTAACGTAACATACAAAGAAGCGGACATAGGAATGTTTATAGGAAAATTCACTTTGAAAATTTTCAAAAATTTTGAAACAATTTTCCGAGACTGATCGGCGCACTTCTGCTGCAATCTCACAATGGAAGTGGCATAGCCAGTATTTTCGAGTAATCCTGCTGGAAAATTTATTTGCTTTAGGACTTGCAAGACAAACCACGTCAAAAAATGATCGTTAGCAATTTACAATTATTCTTCCTCGGTCGATACAAAGCAATGAGAAAATTTTACAATAACCATAATTTATAATCAAATCTACAAGCTCCGATACTTAGGTAACGAAACGTCTCGAAGAAGCGCTATCCTGTTTGCACTTTACGTTCTGAACTTTTACCGTTTATCGTTTTCTTCACGAGTTTTCAATTAAAGACTTCCGCGCAACGTTTCACCACCAGATAAAGACACAAAATGTACAAAAGTTTATAAAAAACTTACCGAAATTTAGGTACAAGTGGCACCAACAATATCATCATTGAATGAAGAACAGGCGATTGATCGGTCAGCCACGCAAAGTGTGCGGTAGGCGCAGAAGTATAGAAAAAAACAAAAACAAACGGTGCATATAGAAAACTGTAGCGTTATCAGAACGATGATGTTACAAAAACTAAAGAGAAACTCAGAAACACAAAAGAAAAACTGAGAACCCTCAAGACCCCAAATAAACTTGAGTACTTCGTTTCGGAGACTTTAGGATCTTGAGAGTTGAAAAAACACAAACTGTACAGAAATCAAAACAATACTGGAATCAAAATTCTATTAAAACTGGTTATTGAACGAAACAAAATCAGGCAGAATTCCATTGCCCTCGATAAAGCACAAAAAAATTGAAGCCAAAGGCGCTTTATATGTGAGTACAGACCATTAGAAAACGGGTTAAAAGGGCCGCTAAATTAATTAACTCAAATAATATAAAATCACTACCAAAAATAATTTTTAAAGTGTACACACATTTAGCATGTGGCAACACAAAAAATAATAATTAATACTGATGAGTTGCTTTCACAGGGAGTAACATTAATAATGCCAAATATATTGTTTTATCTTTTTTGAAAAAAGTTCTCTAGGGGCTACTAATAATACATACTGTATAAGAAATTAATGCATCATGCTGTACCACTACTAAAGTATCTAAACAGTAAAAATCCAAGAAAAGGACAAATCAAACTACGATGGAATGGTGGAATTTTGTTTAAAGAAAAAAGTAGGAACTAAAAGTAGGATTCATTTCTTTTTTGGAATTGAATTTTGGCCGGCTTATGTAGAGAGACTTTTATTATAGTTAATCGCGAAGCGTCACTTTAGAGCTGTTATTATTTATTTTTTTTTTTTTGAGTGTCAGGACTACCAGAATTGCCTTAAAAAATGATAAGAAAAATTCGCAAAGATCACAATAGCTGAAGTTGTTAATGGAACTTTTGGCATCAACCTCAATTATTATCGAATTTACTTCTTTAAACGGAGCTTTTTTATGGCAAATTCGGTAGTACCAAATTGGTGAAAAACATCTCCGAAAACGAAAAATCGGCTTTCGCAAAAAAAACTGATTATCGAATGCAGTATTATAGTTTGGTATTAATTATTTGTAATGTTATCGAAACTCCTCTGTTCAAGCTCTGCATGTTCCGTGAAAACTTACCAGGTTTTTTATTAACAATTTTAGCCTGTTTCGCTGTTCGGGTATTGCGATCCAAGCCGAATATAGACGAGAAGAGAAAATAGTGAAAAACAGAAGTGTCAGAATAGGGGAAATATAAAGCAAAATACGGGGTGCTGTTCATTCGTGTGATGTGAGCTAATTTGGGGCTAAAACAAAAGCTGATACGCGCCAAATCTTTTCTTTTCATCAACTTTTGGTCTAACCTCAGCTAATGATTTAATTTTTATAATATAAGAAAGGTGAGAATTTTAGGTGCCGTAGAGATTTATGCAGTGCTTCGAAACAATGTTTTTGAGAGTATAAGACAAGATGCTACTTGGTGGAGTTGAACAAATAACATGTTTAGTAGGACAAAACTAGTTTCTTTTTAAATGAGTAACACTAAGGTGCGTTCTGATTTCTTTCTATATTTGGCAATATTTATTTGATGAACAAAAAGAAAAAAAGAAGTAAAAATAACTGGAAAAAAAATTAATAACTATAACATTTAGGTGCCAAATATTTTGGAATGACAAAAAATTTGGAAACTGCTACTTTTTAACACGTATTTTTTTGAGAAAAAAATACTAGTCCTGGATAGGTTTTATTGAAATCCAGAAGGGGGAGTCGAACGTAATACATGGTCGGTTATCGGCAATGGAGTATGGAAACCAAAAATTCCAAACAACCCAGAGAAGCTTCGGCATATCACGGATAATCCTCAAATCCTTATAAAGTTTTCATTTTTAAACACATGCCATTAAGCTGGAAAATATCCTATAATTAACTTTGATTCGTTTCTGGCATGGGACACGTTGTACACGCGGAATATTTGATTCGACATTTTGTTAAACTTGGCCTTCCATTCCTAACTGAACACGGATATCCCCCAGAAAGGACCTTTTACCGAGAATCATTACTTCAAGATAGAGATCCATAAATTTTGGTAAATGAGAATCTTTTCTGCTAAATGACTAACTGTCCCCTAAAGACTTCACCTAAAACCCCAAGGAGCTATTTACCGAGAAAAATAAAGGCCCATAAATTTCTTGACAATGGTGAATGTAGAATGTTTTGCCGACTAAATTTTTCATTACAGTGCCATCTATAGACCCTCAATTGGACTGTTCAAAGAACTGGCTTCATCTACTGGAACGCTGTTCGTGCCCGTTTTAATCAGGGTCACTTTCTTCGTTTTGAAACTATTTAAAGGATTTTACCGTCTTTAAAAGGCTGAAAAACACATTTGAAAATTCTCCAACGAATATGCCTCAACTTCTGCACCAAACAGAACAATAAGTAACAAAAATAATCATCATAAGGAACTATACAGGCACTCTAATCTACGATTATATGTAAGTCAAAAAAAAGCAGCGCAAATGCAGTGGCGTAACTAGGAACGTGGCCCAAACAGAGAGAGCTACATATTACCAATCCTAGTTGCGCCATCAGCGGCGTTACGATATATTTGACGGTGGGGTATAAGGGAATCTGATCCTTACCATCTATAGTTTGTTCCAAGTAGCATTGAGAGAAACGATAGAGAAAAAAATACGTCTCTGATCAATTGATTTTTTCGACAAAAAATATATATGGGGAGAAAAATAAGCGTGAATTGTTCAAATCGAAAAGTGTGTCTATGATATGTCAATGATGATGATTCAGTCTGAATTTGGTCTGATCTGAGGTAGTTGCTTTATACAGGTATTAAAAACATGTTATTCACTGAAGCTTTATCCTGTTATTTACACATTTAGGTTAGTTCTTATGGGTCTAAAACCTAACAGTCGCAGTTAGTTTCTGAGACTCACCGCTTTACGTCAACCCTAACATAAAACTAATCTGGGAAACTTACGTTCTTTTATCGCTGAAATAAAGAATAATTTTCAACCAAAACAACTACCTCATTGGGGGTGTCAAAGAGTCGTTCAGATTACTAAAGAGCTTCGACAGACCCTTCATTAATCTGGCGACAATGATGTAGTATCCCAAGGGACGTTGCATGAGAAATAACTGAGTGAGGGGTGAAATGGCAGACTCACCTTCTTCGAGGGCGTCGTCGCCGTCGGAGACGAGCTCGTCATCAGAGCAGATGTTGAGCACGTTGACCAGCATTTCGGTGACCTTTTCGCCCACGAAGGGCAGGGACCACGTGAACACGTCCATGAAGTTGGGCAGCCAGTAGGGGTGCTGCGAGTAGTTGAATTGGCGGATGTTCATCACGTTGTTTTCGTATTTTAACACTGCCGCCTGCAGGAAAATCGGACTCGGCAAAGAGTTTTCAACGTTTGGCACCACTCACCTTATTGTTATAAACATCCAGGTAATTAGGTGCGGAAAATATTGTTATTAAGGAAGGAAAACCAGTTGTTTGACTTTTTCTGTACATTCTATATCTGAAAAAGAGAGAAGAGGAGTTTGATGAGGAGAATATTGCTCTTTGAGCGGTGGAAAATTAATAATTATATCGCGATGGTGCCATCGTCACCGTCATCAGACCACTCCGACTGCTTTAAGTGTGCAGATCTGGTGCAGTTCAGCAAGACAAACCCGTTGCTTTATAACATCTGGAAGCGACGATTTTCATCGATTTTGGATCTCATGGAAAGGACTGTAGCCAAATTTTTAGAATTAACAAGCCTTGTCACTGTGCTGGCAACCACTCGGGGATGCATTAATAATGGCGAGCGTTCTTGGAATACAATGTATGGTCGCGCAAGAAGCCCAATGAATTATTTAGGGGCGCAAAGAGAACGTCATAATTATTACAGAACCACTTTGGTCGGCAGATACATTTAGTGCCAAAATGGCCGCCGCTCTCATAAGTAAAAGTGGGTCATTCCGAAATCGTCCCAGCATGGGGAGGAGGGATCTTAGCAATACGTAAGAATTTCCAATTGGGGGAGTGATATTTCCGGCGTTAGAGCCGGAATATTCATATTTGTGCGCGCACCTATTATTATTTAAGCAGATTGCGGGTGTAGAAACCACAAGACGCACTTTAGGAAAAATAATAACAATAATTAAACAAGACGTGCTCGACTTTTTTTTTCGTTATCTAATAATGGAAAGTACGGCGTTAATTGCGTATTTCGAGGTGGAAGTTATAAAACCGCCAATCAGATAGGGCATTGTTAATGAGGTTCGTGTTTCCAAGAGAAAATAACGGGGTTTATCTCGGGATAATTCCTTGTAGGACCCAGCCAAGCTAATCGTTTTTAATCTTTACTATACGTCGTGAAGCAAGGACAAAGATTCTTTGTATCATTCACTATTCTCGTAAATAGTAGCATGAGGTTAACATGGACCCGGGCAGAGATTAACCTTATTTTTTCACAGCACAAGAGCCGAGTCCTGTCCTGACTCGACTCATTAGTGCAAATTAAAATCCCACGAATAACTCGAAATAAGAAAGGGACAGCTTGCGCCCTTATTTCAACCAGGAAGCGCCTATTTAAGCGTAAAGAGGCCCGGCTTAATGACGAACTAAGGGCGACCTTATCCAAACATTCTTCAGACCGTTTCGGGAAACACGAGCTTGACCCTATTCGAGACGCTCACCCGCAAAAGGGGGGAAACTGAAGCATACGAGCTTTGAAGCTACTTGATACACACTGATAAAATAATATACACATGTCAGGCTTTATTCAGAAGAAAACGATACGGCATAAAGGCAGGAGTTTTGAGACTGCACTCGTACGAGTGTCACAAAAATCTATTATGTTTGTCCGAACTTTAAAACGGGGGTTTTCAATTGCACACCCTATTTGGCATTTTATAACGAAGTCAGTGCTCGCAAATGCAAAGTAAAGTGATACGAGTTGTTTTTCTATGGCGGATTGGAGGGAAAATGTAAATATTTCCCCTGCCGCATAAATAAGAATAAAATGGGAAACTGCAGCAGCGGAGCAAAGTGGTTCAAGAATACAACATTGTCGGTCGATATTGTTTGTTTCGATTCCATCGAAATTGCTATACTGTTTGTTCGCGGGGAATATGATTTTCTGCCTTATGAGGGTTCACAAAAAAGAAACATCCCTGAGATCAAAATACTTACCCAGCATCTTGTGCTTCGTGTGCTCTAATTATTGAAAGTAAATTATTGTTTTGAAGGAAGTCACAACAGGCAGCGTAGCTGGAAAAAAAAATACCCGTAAGAAAGTGAATATCGATTTGCATAATTCGGGCTGATACCTGTAAAAATATGAGCAGCCCCTAACCGAGTTATGTGAAAAGTGTTCTGCGTTGTTTTCGTTTCCGAAGTCTTCTAACGGGTCTGACCACAGCAAATCGCACATAGGTCCGAAGGCAGGCGGTTCCTTGTATCGGTCTAACTGCAACAAAACTCTTAAATAAGTAACTTAACTTTTTCTGTGCAAGCAAAGACAACGCCATCTTCTGAGAAAGTCGTCAGTTAACTTGTTGAAAATCAATAAATGGAACCATAGGCGCCGCGGTACCCTTCGCAAGACAAAAAAAGAACTGCTTGCAAGCATATCTTCGCAGATATGTTAGATTTTTCGTTTTATTTACTTTTTTGCGCTCAAATGACAAAGCGGTTTATTTGTTGCAAAGGTAGGGATATACGGTGAGGGACAAAAGTATTGGCACCAGAAGTTTTAATATAAAGTGACTGATTTTGGTACATTAGCAAATAAAACCAGTGAAAAGTAATTTTACTCAAAATTTAGTACATTCAATGCCAGGACTACTAGCTGAAATAATAAAAAGAAAAGGTCTTCATACAAAGTATTAGTTGTAATTAATAATTATGTCTATAACTAAAGCGTGCCAATATTTGTGTCCGTGGATTTCTATAGTTAGTTTACATGTTTGCAATTTATTATTTGTCAGAAAAATCATATAATATTGAATGTAGGGGTAATTATTACTTGAAGATATGAGGTTTAAAATAAATTGCTTCTCATTTATTTTGTTACTTGCTAATGAACCAAAATCGGTCATTTTATATTAAAACTTCTCCAATACTTTTGCTCCTCGCTGTAAATTAGACCTGCGGCTGTAACAAAGTGATAAATCACCGCTTTTCGATCCATATAAAACAATACTGTTAATCGTAAATTGGCCCTAATAAAAGAGAGTTGCGACATTAAAAGGCAATTTCGCTGAATATAATATCCTGTGGGATTAAAATCGCAAAAAACACCAAGAAATTCTATATCGTATGGGACACACCGTAACTAAAATTACGAAATGCGGTGCTCTTATTAGGGAACTCATTGGCACGCTCGCGAAATTACTTTTATTCTATTTTCTCATCTCGCATGCTAATAGTCAAGTGGCTAAACGAATCAAGATAGCTTTAGCTAACAATAATTTCCTAATTAAAGTTACGGACTTAACTAAGTGTAAACACAATACTTGGGGAGGTATCCCGCGCAATATGGCAAAATCTCAACTTCCCCCCTGTCGGGTCACTTCCCTCACGAACCGGGTTCAGTTTCCCTAAATTCAGTGCAGTCCCCGTTTAAATTAACTCGGCTGCACATGATAAATGGCTTAGTTTCATTACGTGGTCTCGGACATGCAGATTTACATGGGAGCTAACCTGATTTGTGGGCCCGGCTTAAACTTGCGATATTCCGCAAAAACAGAGATTTAATTATCGCGGCGTGTGTGTACGAAGATCATTTTTAACTATTTATATTATATTTGCATCATGTTTTCATCCGATTTAACCACGGAAAGGCTGATTTGAAACATTTTCTATAGGAGTGCGATGTTTGAAGATTCATTCCTGCCAAATCGATTGATTATTTTGGGGCGGCTTCAGCGGCGGAAATGTGAGTCACAGTTAGAGGTGCGTAGATTTTTTGACAATATGGCGAATGTAAGCATATATGTACAGGTTCAACTGGATTTCACGAGGTTTACTTGAATGTCGATTTTATGCTCGTCTAGGAGTTCCACGGTCCACATAAAGCTTTACAAAGGTCGTAATCAAATTTTGCTGGGGCTCAATCCGTTGCTCCAATATAAACCACAATATTCCACGTTTGACTTCCCATAACCGACCGACGTTGTTACTTGTTGTGGACGCAATTTTAGGCAAATCTACGCAGAGACCGTAAAGCTATAACCGCACCCCAGTATTGTGGACAATAACGTTTCTGGGTTTAGTGCCTTTCGGCCATTTTGCAATTTGTATTTTATTCAACGCCGTTTTATTTTAGCGTTGCAGTGGAGAATTTAAAGCGACGGCAACGCCGCTATAGGCCATATAAACAGAGATAAAAAGGGAAATGACGGGCGTTCATTGAACGAATTTTAAAATTTGAAACAACTATAATAATAATGATCACTGAAGGCGGGTGGGTTTGTTAAATCAGCATTTATTTATGAAAAAACTGGCAATAAAAATAAACAGATAAGTAACCACAGAATTATTGACCACGTCCGCTGACTATGGGAATTCCCACTACAATTAGATCTGTGCCCATGTTTCAGGTGCACTTTCCCAGTAAAACAACAAACATTTCTAGCCCTTAAATTATCTCCACTTGTATTTTTTCCTCGGGAAATCATCGGGTACGTCATTCAATCACAGACCTTAATTGCAATCATTGGCATGTTGCACAGAACAAAACTCCCTGAGTAAAACAATGAAGCGCAATTTAGGGCTTTTCAACGAAGAGAAGGTTTGTTTCCACAATCCCTTTTCCAGATCCGATTAGGCAATTATGGAATTTCGGCCTTGGTCCTGATTAGCAATTTGCATGCTCGGTCTTAATGAAAGTACTTTCGATGGTTTAAATTGGAAAGGGCTTTTTCGTCGATGGCAAAAATGAATAACTTCTCACACTCGACTTTTCTACTGGGGTTTCGCCTAAAGTTTGCGTCTGGGGAGACGAGCAAAAGCCTCTTGACGATTTGAATTATTGATACCGTGTACCGCTGCATCTTGTATGAGGAGATGCGCGCCTCGGCCCTTTATGTTTTATGTAATATTCAGGACGTTTATTAAGTTTTATTCAGGGCTTCCGATATTTCACTTTTTTCTCTCCTAGGCACTGTTTCTTATGCTGCTGGCAATACAGTAATACTTGTATTTTTGATAAACACCAACTCTTTGATAAAAGATGCACAGATCAACTTAAGATAACGCCCTACAGGTGTCGTTCAAATAAATTATAGAACTTACTTGCTGGTATATTTTTAGTGTTATGTGGATGTTCTGCTGCCGGTAAAAACCACATCTACAAAGTCATGTCGTTTACGACTTTAGAAAGAATCGCTTCCAGTCACGTAAGGCAATTCAATTTTATCCGTTTAATATTCAGTTTTTAAATGGCGAACGTCTTCTCCAGAGTTCATATTGGAACATTGGCCTTATGACACTAAGGTTGCGGTGTTTACCAACTCCGAGACGACGTACTAAATGTTTATGTTTCGAGCGGCTCTCGTCAAATTTCCATATTTTAACTACTAATAAGCAGACGAGGGTTTGGAATTTTACAATTAAAAAATCTCAAAGTTACGTTGTGCACATATCGACCTCAGAAAGTCTTTCACGTCATCCAAACTAAACTTTTCTCGACGCCTATATCCGACTCCGTTCCCCGCCGCCTGTATCCGGATCTGGTGCTTAATAACTTTAATCTCGTTCGTAAGTGTTCCAAGCCAGACAAATGGCTTTCCAGACTGCGAGTCTAACGAACTATGCAACCTAAATGCTTCATTAGAGGGATCGATTTTCACGGTGACGGCCCTGTTTTATAGGTTGTGGCTCGAAAAAAATTAGAGAGTTCTTGTTACGCGAAAACTCCCCTATTTTATTAGTTTTTATTTATGTCTCCTAAAAACGGATTTTTTATCCAAACGCCTCTTTGTAGATTATTGAATATTACGAATCTACTTTTATTAAGGGCTCAGACGAGAGCCCTTACTAACGTTTCGGTAACAAATTCTCCCGAGCTAGTTATTGAAGTGTAGCAAATTACAGATTTAGAAGAAAGCACCGATCGATTTTTTTCTCTGTACGCTGTTATGATGACACATAAGATGGCTATATAAAAACGAATGCAAATAATAGAAAAGTAAGTTTTTATCGTCTTAAGATATAGTTATGTGACATATAATGTGTGCCCCCGGCATTAGTTTTCTTGTGCTTCCATTGAGACGAGGTTTTGCTGTAAAAATTTCGTAGTTTATGGAGTAATTAAAGCGACACAATAGAGCCAGTATCGCAAATAACACTGTGAGACCATTTAAATTTCATATCTAGCCAGCTGTGGGATTTTACACAAGAGAAATAGACGATAAAAGGTAGGTCGTAGCTTGATCATATGCCGCAAAATGACGTTAAAATGTATTTTTGATAAAGGAGTCGAGTGAGGTTATGTTGCTTTATTTACTTTTATCGACGTGCGTTCTTTTCTCCAACAAACCTCACAGTTAACTAGATATGAAATTTAAATGATCTCTCTGTACTTCCAGTCAAAGGTGTGTCGATTTTTTTGACAGTATGCCGAACGTAGCTTTCAATTGGATTTCCAATACATTATCCGAATGCAAGGCCATCTATCAACAGTCAGTTGAAGAATTCACGAATCGGCGCGTTCCAGTAGATAAATCGGCCCCGTACCACTTCACCCGGAGAATTAACGCCATTGGGAATATAGGAGAATGTTGAAGCAAAATTTAAATGTTATGCGACTTTTGAATTTACTAGTTTAAAAGCGTGTTTTCAACCACCGGCACATTATTGAAGATGGGGTCACGTGATATGCAATACGTGTCCCCGGTATTAAATTTCTTGTGCTTTCAGTGGGACGAGGTTTTGCTATAAAAGTTTCCCAGTTTATGGAGTAATTAAAACGAGACAATAGAGCCGCGCACCCCTTAAACGTCGCCCTTTATGGGCGAGCGTTCTTTCGTATTGCGCTTCAAACTTTCATACGACTTTGCTTTGGCATTTAATACCGTGACATTGTATGCTGGAAATGATTTCTTCCTGTGTTGATTTCATCCAATCTTAACGCGACAACCGAAGTGAAAAAAATCTATTATGTTGTAACGACTTTTTAATCCGGGCAGCTCTACTTTACCCTGCGGCCTGTAACAACACAACGTGAAAAATGAGGATCGGCATGAAGGGAAAATTGATGATGGAACATGCCGCTATGGTCCATTTGACGCGATTTATCTGACGAATGAATTTTAAGATAAATAAAGACGACGGGAGATTATTCACTCTTCCAAGTTTCAGTAATACGAGGCGACTTTTATGAGTTGGCTCGAAATGTGTTTGTCGGCCGATCAATCATTCGTCACGTTTAAAGTTTAACCGACCTCCCGAAGTCCAAAATAATGAGCCATGTCAGGGGCGATAATCCTCAGATTAACTGCCGCTTAATGAGGCTCAACAGGAAGAGTCCTGCTGGGTGATAAATGAACCGATCCGAATGTACTTCGATGTTGCAGGTAAAACAATCAGAGTGACGTAGGGATGGGAGTTTTTCAATAAGCCCAATCACCTTTGATTATTATTAATCGTAAGGAGGAGCAAAATAAAAAAAATAACGTAATATACAGGGGTTTCCACGCACTAGGCAATAAAAAACGTAATGATAACTGTGAAATAAACCCCTAACTGCAATACCCCCCAAATAAACTACGTAAGCTTCGGACTTTGCAGGAGATGATATCGAACTCCAGAGGAACTGCATAGCTTGATAACCTTAAAACTTTCAGCTGGGAGTAGCAATAAGTGTTTGTTTTATTTGTTTACGTTTTATAGAAATTCCTATTCAAAGAAAGAACGTTCCACAGCAAGTAGCCGCAGAAAAGGAGGTCAAACGGTGTTTTTGCTAAAGTAAGTTTAGGTGTTTAAAGATCATGAAATTTCCTACGTAGTTTTCCACGATTTTCCTTTAAGAATACAGAAAATACCTTCCAATTTAAATGAAATTATGGAAAGATTATAATGGTCGCACTAAGTACATTTCCAATATGTTCAATAAGGGCTACAACATCATCCCCCCATGAAAGCGCTCAAAGATCGATTTCGACCCTAAACACACAGCCCATTTTTCCATTTAGCCCTTTACGTGTTGACCACCGTCAAAAGCTCTTTATTATCGAAACTTCAATTGGATAGTGAAACGACTTTTCAATCAATATTCTTCCAGAGAAACTCTAGAAATTGTTGCATTAAAATGATTTCTGTATTTGCACAAACATCGTAAAGCTAAAGGTCGGTTTAAGACTGGGAAGGAAACTCCTTCCCATGGACTATCAAGAAAATAGGGGTTATTTCTGGTTTTGCGGTTTTTGTGGCCCAATGTGGGACGATCGATTAACGACGTATTGTTGCAATGGTTCGATTATGTTGACTAAATTGGACTTCACAACCTAATTCGATATATAAAAAAATCAATTTCTCCCCTATATCGTAAGATTCATTAATAAATTTCCAATCTTCCGGATGGGAAAATGAGTCGAAACGAGGACCGTAAAGCAATTTTCTCGTCCAAAGAATATTATTGCAGCAGGAACGTTTTTCGCTGTTGGAAATCTGGCGTTAATGAGAAAACTAAGGAAATTTTAGCATTTATAGTATTAGTATGTACATAAATACATACATAAGCCAGTTTCTTGGCTTTTTTCTTGTGGTTAGTCTTAACCTTGCGTTTTTTGAAGACCAATGCAAAAAAATTCGTACCGTGTTATGCCAGTGACCTTTAGAGTCCAGCGGGGTCGGGCACGGATATTGAAGATGGACACTACCGTTCGTCTTCCATATTTGTTTATTTGTCGCAGCATTTATCGTAAAACATAGAAAACTTACCCTTCGTATATCATCTAGATTGTGAATCTCTGGCGACAGTCCTCCATGGACACACAGGAACTGTTGGTTCATGAGCGCCGCTAAGGGCAGGCAGTCGAACGCCTCCATGCAGGCGTCGTATACTCGTTCCGAGTATTTTATTTTACCTATATAGAATAAAACATATTGTCAGGAAGGATTTCTGCATCCCGAAAATGTGTGTGTATTATTAATTCACGGGACGACAAAATCTGGAACGGAAGGCGAGAAATCCCGTCCGGATTTCGCGATAAATCAATGGGCGAAACGGGCCCGTTCATTTAAATAAAGTACATCGACAGGGCCGGATCGATATACGCCGTTTCGGGGGATGCGAAATGTGAATAATCCAGATTTACCGCTTGTCACTGCATATGGGCTTTTTCCAGGCAGAGATTTTAATTACTGCACGACTTGGAAGGAGCTTCGTTGCGGTAAAATTGCGGGGAAAAAGGTTCGACATTTTTTTTTTCTCCACGCTACATTTACTTAACAAGCTCCCCCCTACCTATTTGTCTTAGCTTCTTCGTGAATAGTGAAAATATATTGTAGACCACGTTCGCTTCTCGTTTACCACCCAAAAAACCTATTTTTGGCCATCAACTTGAAACTACTTAAAACGTCTTTAAAACGTTCGTTTGGTGTTCGAGACGGATGCTCTTCGATTTAAAAATCTAAGAGTAAAATCTTTCAATGTCTAGAACCTCAACCACGAAAACAAACTTTTTCCATCATAAAAACTGGCCTGAGAAACTCAGAAATTTAAGTTGGAATAACATCAAAATGGACAGAAATCGGTCTTTTTTGTTCAGCAACAAGTTTGCAGATGTAAATTATCCCTTCAGCTACTTCCAAGGTCTTTTTTTAGCTCGAGGTTCTCATTGATAAAAGTCCCTTTTCTTCGAGAACATTGGCCTGAATTAGGAAGTAACCGTCCCAGTTATTGGGGACTACTTTGACTATTGTTCTCCGATTTGAAAGAGCTTTTGTGCATATTACTGATTCGGATTTATCTTAACAAAAAAGCGGAAAAATCGCTGCGTCAACGAGCGAGAAAATTTAATTGCCTTCGACGACTTAACGAACTCTCAAACTTTCCAATAATTAGACTCTGAAACAAGTCCCGAAACTTCAGGATTCCAATCTAACTTTCGCTTGCTGCCGTCGATTTGCGATTCGAAATGTTGTGAGATGTATCTTTAATTGTTTCGCATGTTTAATTAGTGTAATTACTCCTGTGACAAGCTTCGAGAGAAGTTATACTTACATTCTTGTTTGAATGTGAAATATTCTGTGAGATGCCGACACTCGTGGTTCCCTCGTAACAGAAATAATGTGGTCGGGTAACACAGCTTTAAAGCCCACAGGTACAGTACACACTGGAAATTGAAAGAAACAAAAAATGCATGACTTTCCGTTTGTGTTAGGAATGAAGACTCACCTCTATGCTAAAATAGCCTCTATCAACGTAATCACCAAGAAAAAGGTACTTTGTACTAGCAGGAGGTCCCCCCACTTCGAATAATTTCATAAGATCATAAAACTGACCGTGTATATCTCCACAAACTGAAAAAAAAGAAAGCCGCATTAATCATAATATGCAGTGGTACATATCGAACTATACACGCACTTTATTTGAAAGTTTGTCCGAACTCCATGTATACTAATTAGAATAAGCATGTGATAAATTTGCATATTTTCAAACAAGTTTCTTACGATATTCGTGCATGAAATCGTATTTCTCCCTGTTAATTTCGTGATTAAACGCAATTTAATCCCAAACTTGGTTATTGCAGCCAACTCGGATTTAATAAGTAGCTGTGAGGGTAGGGAAAAGTGTGAGTAGATAATAATTGTGGTCACATTTTGATTGTTCTAATTGTTGTGCAGATTTTTGCCTTAAATTTGAGGTACGTTTTCGTCGGCAGTCCTTTATTGCCGAGTCGAGTCTGTGTCTTACGGACGCATGGGACAATTCACAGATACACTCAGCTAAAATCGATCAAATATACTTAAGGGGGTTTAAAAGACCATTAGTACGAAATTTCACGGGTTTAGAACGGTTTCGAAAATAATTTTTTTGTGTAAAAGTTGATCTCACAAGAGGCGAGTAACTCCAAACTAGTTGTAAATCCGAAACTTGTCTAGAAAATAGAGCTTTAAAAAGGGAAAATCGAGCTACAAAACAAAGTAATTCAACTTGGCCCTGGTGACCGCAAATTGAATTAGACGTACGTTTCCTGGTGCATTTTCTGAATTGTAAATTTTACTATTGCATTTTGTAACAAAACTTGATAGGAGTTTTCAATGCCTCACGTGGGAGGATGCAAAGGACACTATGATTTTTTAATATCACATTCATGCCCTCAAAAGGGCTTTTTGACATCTCGGACGTGTTCAAATGTTGATCAAACACTAATCTTTTCTTTTTTTTTTAAGATAAAGGCAAAAGAAATCATCGTCGTTTTACGGTCCGCCTATCTAATTCCTTCAAGATCGAAAGTGACACAACAAGCCAGGGTAGCAAACCGAGCAAAAGATAACGCGAGTCCAGAAATAATAAGAGACGAGGGTTTGCTTTTCATGTTTATTTGAGACGAAACTCAGGGGAAAACGAAAAACCGACTGTCTTCAAACGAGCGGGTCTTTTCCCAGAGGGGTCTTGGGGGGGGTCCATTTCGCCGAATTGCCCCTTTCGATACATCTTTATGGTTCAAACTGGGGGTGGAATTCTCCTATTCGCCCTACTGATCTAATACATATTTCATCAACTTGCAAACGGGCTCAACGTGAACTTTCAGTCTGCAGATCGATCGCTAACCAGAAGTGTATATTCTGACCGAAATTTCATAATGCCGACGTTAATTTGTATAGTGAAGTCAAACACGGCTTCAAATCTACAGCAGAACGGTCAATCGGGCCGAGCGTCGAAGAATTCACAAAAATGAGACGTAATGACAATAAACGATTATAGAGGCAGACGTAGTTCAGGAACAGTAAAATGGCAACGCCGCAAAGTTCTTTTGTTTAATTGATTCATGACAGCGACGTCAAGTTTCTGCCTACCATGCTTCAAAAGTTGGAGATTCATCTTTTTACTTAAGGTGAATAAGGAAACATACTGTCAACTCGATCAAGAAGATTCTGATTTCGCTTATCTCAAATGATACTTGTGCAAAATCACGATAATGAACTTTGCGTGCAGTCCAAAGGAAATTTAACTAATCTAAGTGAACATTTGCCTACTTCTGATGATGTTTGCATGAAATAAAACGTTAAATCTGGCGGAAAGTCGGTAGATTGATGTCAATTTGTAATTTGCTTATATTGGCGGCAAATATGTGACATACGTATGTCTATTCAAATTTGTGAAGTAGTTCAGTGTATGTTGGTGAAATTAGATGGTTAAGAAAGTGCGAAAGTGGGTGAAATTGGGGTTTTTAAGTTTGTATCGAATCTGTTTAAATCAGGATATCAAGCTAATTCAAATTAGCTTAATTCAACCAAAATAAAGGTATGTGAAAATTGAAAGTTGGTTGAAATAAGTGTGAGATCGGCATAAAAAAGATCTTGCGAAATCCGCTTATCAGAGGCTTGTTCTGAAGGGTTTCTTAAATTCAAGAGAATTCTACGTGAAAGTTTGTTTAACTCTTGTGAAATCTATGCGGATGAGAGAGAGAGAGAGAGAGAGAGAGAGAGAGAGAGAGAGAGAGAGAGAGAAAGAGAGAGAGAGAGAGAGAAAGAGAGAGAAAGAGAGAGAAATTTGTCCGAAATCAGTTTATAACACGTAAAAAGACTTGATCAGATGAGTTTAGTTCAGATTATACCGGTATATAAAGTCACCTTATAGCTCTCCTTAAACTTGTATGTATAAAAAGAGATTTGTCAAGGGACCTTTGTGTGTATTGTCGGGGTGCAAAGTGACACTTTTGTCCCTAATGGTAAAAGGGTATCTATTGTTTTCTTTAGTTTTATCTAAATGATTGTTGTTGTTAGTCTTTGCGGCCGCATCATCCGCAAAGCGCGAGCGTGGCCGATCGATGCGGTGGCCGGGTGGTGGCCCTGCGTCGGCATTCATTCGGTCACGGCCGTTGCTCCATTTTCCGCACTCTTTCTCTCCTTTTCTCTTTCACTGCCTCCTCATCCGCTCCTTCGGCCATTCAAGCTTACCGCCGACTTTACATCATTCACTCCCGATGGCTATCTGTCCCGTTATTCGAATTTGTCTCTCAATTTTGCCGCCATCCCTCAAGGGAAACCGAACGTTCCACCCAATTTTTTTTTCTCTGCTTCCCTTGTTACATTGTTCTAGAAACCGAGAGAAATATTGGACGGATTCGGAGAATTTGCGATGGCGAAGCTTGAATTCCTTGACTGTTTTTTGTCTGCGAATTGGATTTAACAAGCAGCTGTTAATTAGATCTTGTGAAGAATTGATCAAAAAATCCAACTTTACCGCTTTCAGTCAGCACTATAGCAAAGTCGATCGCTGAAATGAAACGCTGTTCTCTGAATGACTGACAATTTTGCTGTCAGAAGTCTCTTCAAGAGCAAAATTGTCAAAATGCATACATTGTTTTGACAGTGTCACCACTTTATGTTGTCATATTTCATGGTATAAAGCGATTTCAGGCAATTATCAAAAGTTCCCAATGAATCAAATTCTAATGTTTGGTAAGTAGACTGGAAAATGCTTATTGTATTGACAGAAACTTGGCAACGAATTGAAAAGTAAGTTTTACGACGTGTCGAGCAATAATTCTATTATTGAAAGGTTTCATTACCGGAGTTATTATTAGATTTTTGCCGCACTCGAAGTGCAATAAATTTTTGAACATGGAACAACCGCGACAGTGAAACTAGAAATCAAACCACCATTTCCCCAAGTTTTACATCTGAATACATTTTTGTTTCTCTAACTTTAATTGGGAAACAACGAAAATTTGTCTTGTCAGGCTTGAAATGCCTTTTATTTCTTTTACCCGTCCTCCCTTATTTATCTACGGAAAATCAGATAAAGATGTCAAAATCAAAAGAGAACGAAATCAATTTAAGTGGACAACAAGTACGAGTCTGTGGACGTTAAAATAATCGAAACAACTGTGGAAGGCTTAAAGGTTATTGCTAAAAAATACGAAGGAAAAAGGGAAAATGTCAAGGAGTGAAATGGAAAAAATAAATAAAAAAGAAAAACACCAAAGAATCTTTATGACACATTTCGTATCTTTCATTACTATAAATCACGGGACCCTTTCCAGGTTTTCGCGTTCGACGATACATAATCCACTCATAAAATACGTCACAACTAAATACACACAAATCATTTTCCGCGAACACAAAATTAGACTCAAAGGAGCTTTCAATAAGCGCTCAACACGTTTCAATTTTCATCTGTTAATGACAACGAAACGAAGCCTTTGTATCGGATATCTGCGTGAATATCTGCCTCAATTCTATATGCCGGTAGGGAGAAAGGATAGATAAGGGAGAAACGGGACAATAGGTGCTACTAAAAAGGAATGCTGTGTCATTATTCGGGCATGTTCGAAGCGATCCCCAAACGAAGGCAATGGGTTAATGGGATAAGCCAAAATGCGAGGGAGGGATAATTATATATATACTTACAAAGAAATTTTAGTTATTAGGAAGTACAGTTTTCCACTTGCCTTCCTCCAAAACTATCTAATTTCCCCCGAAATTCTGCCGCGTAAACTCGTGTTTTCAACGTTTGGACTGAAATTCCCACTCAAACTTTTGGCATTAACTTTACGTTGACAAATACACGGAGTTTCTCTCGGTTCCCAATATACTTTGGTTACAGTCCCTTTTGGGTGTTTATCCAAGACGTTAAATAACGTATCCAACGCGGCACTGTTAAAGCGCGAACTAGAAGTTGATTAATATTGTGATTATGCAACGTGGAACACGATCGATCATGTAGTTACAATGATGTTAGATTTGGGGAATTCGTAACGTTCAGGTGGGTCAGATTCAGGCACAGTGCCAAGCCCCAATCGATACGTATCGCAGGTTGTGTTGGGGGAGCTGCCCGGCGTTATACGTAACAGGTGATCGGAGAGCTGACAGGGTCAGAGTCGAGAAATTGGAATAATCTACCACCATTATGGTCCTTGACGAACAACCATTTTTTTAGGCTAATATTTTGTTAAAATCGAGAGTAACCGGAAAATGCTCGTTTACGATTGGTTAAACCTGTAAATTTGACAGTATACTAGGCCTTGACGCAATCATCACCACGGCAACCGTAACGTGTCCATTTGAAAGCTGTTGTGTCAAGTGCGAGGAAAATACAGGCTTGCCTACAAAACCCAACTTTAAAGACAATGTCAACTACGATAGACTTATTTCAGGAAAATGCAATTTAGAACGCAGCCGGCAATAGTTTTGCATTGTCGGAATGAAGAAGCAATAAATCGTTTTGCACAGCTATGTCCGAAAATGTCACTTTTGTTCCACTGACTTGAGATTGCGAAAAAGTTACTTTATTGGGCACAATTTCTATATTGTCTAGAGGTGTCGCAGAGAATGTAGACGAGTAATGGAAAGCACATTTATCATTTCATTTCAAAAACCGAACCATTTTGTGGCGTTCGGCTGTATCGTCATTAGTAACATTTCCTTCTTTCGTGTTTCACAAATTAATTTTTCTTTCTTTATAGCTGAAACATTGTTCGATTCTTATCAAATAACACTTTCTTTATTCGCTGACCTCGTAAATTCGAGCCGCCTTTCGTGCATTCTTATCGTTGTCTGCATTTGCGTTTAGCCAGTTTTTTCAGTTATTAACTGGGAGCAGACACGCCCCGAGTAAAGCGCGATGAGAAGCCAATTTGCCCGTCAAAATAAAAATTTATTCGCTTTTATCCCGCGAACGGGAAGAGGCCGCTCCGGATTACACGAACTTCCATTTAAATCCAATTTCAACTTTAATGCAGGGAAATTAATTTTGTATGTGATGCACCTTACTGGCTTCTTCCAAGCTGAAGAGGATTTTTTCTGTGTTGTGTGAGGTGATAAATCAATACAGTCTTCCTTTTGCCCTTAATTTACTCGGGGGGCTCGATAGTTCCCGAATTTATTCCCTTTGCGACTAGAGGAGAAGATAAGGGCAGCGCGAAGTTCTTCCTTATCGCCTCTGACTTTGATTTCGTACTTCCGAATTATGAATAATAAATCGGGTGTTTTAACCCAATTTGAATAATTGAATGCAGTACTTTTTTTGTACGGGAAGCTCTGCTGCAAAGAGAGAGAGAAACTAGGAAAAAAAACCATTCCAATCATGATTCGAAGAAGAATCCTGAAAATACATTGCTGATTGTCGCTCATCGACATTTTTGAACTTTCAATTTATGGATGTGTGAAATTGTGTGACTTAAAAAAATATGCATTCAAAACCCGAATAAATAGGGGGCGTCTAGAAGAGGCGTTTCGAGTAAATAACAACAATAAAAAATCGAATAATAGAACATACATTCATGTGGCAACGTGCCCGATCAATGATATCCTTAGGACTGCCTTTAATTACAGTGAAAGGAAATAGCGATTTTAAGGGCCCTGACAGCCAAGACCAAACGAAGAATAAACAGCAAAACAGGCCTAGAATCATTTCCTAGAATCGCTTGCATACTCACTATGTTTGTGACTGGCCCCTACCCCTATTGATACTGTCGTGGTATGTGCGAGTACAACCAACTATGCAGTGAGGTATCTTGAATCAAAAAATGCTTGAATCGATTTAAAATGTTTGGAATTGGAAAACTCCTTAGTTCTACGCTCCTTTTTATACAAATTTAAAGAAACTTGTGGCGAATCTTATCCTTAGTTACACGAGAAGGACGTACTGTATTTCGGCGCTATAAGAGAAGTGCAGTACTTCAAGATGTAACTCGAATAGCTTTTCGTCGCTTTTCCATTATCAAGGAAAAGAGACGGGAAATAAACAGGAATACGAAATTTCTTTCTTTCCCGAACACGTTTTTCATTATTTGTTTACTAGATAGGTTCAGCGTGAGATCGTTAGTCACGATCCAATAAAAGATTCGTCTCTATTCGAGCCGACATAGGCGTCCTGGTAAATATTTGCCTCAACTTTTCCACTTAACGAATTGAGATTCTGCTTGTCTGAACGCGGAAAAGCGTTATCTAATAATTTTTTTCTCGGTGGTTACAACCAGTGACGTGCGTGATTACAGAAAAAATGCTCTTTTGACACTCGAATTCAAAGCGGACGTAGGTCGATTTGGTATCGCGTAACAGCGACATTTTCTATATTGATTGAAGCCTTAGAACAATGAAACCTGAACTAATTAGATAAAAACTATAGAATGCTTCGTCACCCCGAAATAAGCAGGGTTCGTTTAGTAACTTGGTAACTAGCAAAAACAAGTCAAGATTCGGATTGTTTTCCCTTCTTTCGTCGAGTCCCATTCGAGTGATGCTACATATGACTAATACATACAGGGGTCTATGTCCGGTGTTCAACCGTGGGATTGGGCAGTTTTTTCGGAGATATTCGAGAAAAAAATGGAAATTTTAGGAAAATGGGAACTGCAAAAATGTGAAAATTCAAGGTGGCGATTATCGGAAAAAACAAAGTCGATGATGGTCGTAGAAGAGAATAAGACCGAATCGATGTGAACATTTTTCAACATTAATCGGAACACGGATTCGGGGTGCGTCTTGCCCCTTTATAGCTCGAGTCATGCAGGAATGTTGTGTAGCTAATTACTAAGAATCGATTGCTATTAATTACGATCAATTAGCCGTGTCGCTATGCACTGTTCGACTGATTAAAAGTACCAAAATGGAAGGAAAACGAGCATGTTTCATCAATTTCTCCATGAAAATCATGGAAAATTGGCAGTTGAAAATGTCTTTGAATCGTATTTTAAGAGTTGAAGTGAAGGTTACTTCCATAATTGTTATCTTTTATGTTGCAGATATCATCTGAGGCTCATTAAAAAGTTTAAAAGCGATAAATTCCCCCTTTCTTTGCTAAGTGTTTGATAACGACAAATTGACACTTAAGTTGCCTATTCCCCATTAAGTCTACTTCCTCATTATGAACCGATTATTATTACTATTCGATAAGCACTGTTTACAATGTTTAAAGATATTATATTTGAAGAATTCGGCGTTTGTTTACAACGACCATATAAAACCAAATATTAACAAGGCAAAATGTGTTACCTGCGGTTATTTTTAGGTTCGGATTGACCTTTGAGTCGCCCCGGCCTAATGTGAACTAAAATACATTACCTGTTTGGTTTTAATGAGGACTGTTATTGGCGTTTCTCTATAGCCCAACGTACCTGAAACAAAAATATTCTTTTGAGGAATCCTCATATGAATCACCATTCTATTTTACTATCAAAGCTTCGACGAAGGTAATGGGTAAATAATACCTTGTATAACTGAGTTAATGATCCATTTAAAGCGTCCCAAAGGCACAGTAGCTGCCTCGGATCGTTTAAAAATGGCAGGAAATTATGAATAGAACTTTCCTGACATTCATGCCCAATTGCATTCGCCCATTTAAATATTGTTGCAGAGGAGTTTTCTTCTCCGTTTTAAATGCTAACAAAGTTCCGCGTTTAACGAGCCACTTAAGAGTACCTACGTTTCCACCATGGCAAAAGGAAGGAGGAGAAAGAAGGCAAGAGAGAAGAGAACAATTCATCACCGGACGAATATAAATAATATGAAGCCATCATATACGTGAGACGAATATAAAACATTTGTCGGGAAGCAAACACGTTTTGGAGCAGAATTGCCATTTTTCGGTAAAGTAGTTTTCGTTTTAACCAAAATTTCAATAAAGACGCTGAAATTACCCTCCGACTCTAATTTCATGAATAACCATTGGCGTAACTCAAGTATTTCCAGAGCTTCGAGTTTTTCCATGAGAGTATTATGTCCGGGAAAATCGCTTTTCACAATTTCTATAACAGACGAACCGTACGCCCACGACTTCAATAAACTTAAAAGATAACTTAGGCGACTTGAAGAACTGGCTGCAAACTATTTTTCCACGGAAAACCAGGGGCGCAGCTCAAGCATTTTTGTCCACTAAAGTTTAAAACTTGGTAAGTTAATAACAAGGAAATATTCGGGCAGTTAACTGGCGCTCGAAAAAATATAATTAGATTATAAATTGCAACGCGTACCAGTCAATTTACTATAATTAGAGCAAAGTGTAATCTACGACCCCCTGGCGAATCGTTATTTACTACGCTAATTAAATACGCAAAGTCGCAAGTCACACCGATGGTGAGCAGCTCTAACATAGAGCTTTCGCCGATAAAAATAAGTACGAGTAGTTAATGGACATTGGAGACCAAAAAATTACTATCTCATTGGTATACGATTAGTAAAACTTCTATACTCATTTCATCTTGCTTGTGAGCCTGATTGAACACATGAACCGTATAAAAGCAGTGGCGTATCAAGCAATTTCCATCCTGTATTAACTTTTGCAAAGAATATCTCGGCGGAAGGATTTCCGTTAGAGCCTGGGAAATTGGAAAACAAAAACCTATTTAGGGCAGTCGCGTAAGAAATGAAGACGCGCCCTTATTGACCCTTGAGATTGCCCAAAGGCTCTTTGAAGTTTGGACACATGGGCCCTTGATTGCCCTCCATCAAGAACGAAAGGTTAAATTAAGTCGAGAGAAAAATGATGGAAACAAACAGATATATGTATATTGTGTGATATTTCCACGTTACGACTTCTAAATTTCATTTTCCTGGAGGAGAATTAAAATCTGGAACCAAGATATTACTGCGGACCACGAAACGAGGAAGGACACTTTGCCATTAGTTTTATTTAATGGAACGCACCGCTGGAATTTATCGACATTTCATGGTCGTTTTGTAACAGGTTTTGGCTATATACAGAGAGAAGAGGACTTCTAATTTTTAATTAAGTTTCAACGAGACATTTAATTTAATTACCTGTGACAGGAGCCTCGATGTCGATCATGGTTTTCTCTGCGCGCAGCAGCTGCGCGCCCTCGTTGATGATGCGCAATGCGGCCGTTTCATCGATGCGCCCTTCCAGGATGAAGTGCTGCTTCAATACTTCCGGTTTCGGTTTGGCGGTCTTTGGATCGAACACCTCGGCCACGGTCAATTTATGGCTCGGCGGGAAGGGTACGGCTGAAACAAACACGGAAATTTGCAGTTTTTACCAGTTTTCAGATCTTAACGTCCAAAGCGTTATGGGAAAAATGCAAGAAAATACAAATCTTCAACGACAAAAATATGCGATCTTGTGGACTCTTTCCATGAGATTTGCAGCTCCTATCGACTTTGACCGGAGATCTAAGTGAAAAGTGCTGAAATTCGGCATTTTATCTGAAAATTCTAGTTTTCGAAATTTGAAATTGGCCAGCCAACGACTGGCAACGTTGGTTGCTGGACAGTTTTGTCAAGACCTAATCAACTTTAGGAACAAAAGTCAAGCGCTACATTGCTTAAGTGTCGGATGTTTCAAAATGACTCAATCGGTATACCAATTCATTACTTTTTATACATACATACTCGATGCGGGTTAAAAACTAAACGAATCCTGACCAATCCAAAGTAATAATAATAACAAGCAGCACTTACAAGCAGCTTATCACTCGTTTTCTGATGCTTCAAGTCAAATGCGGATTAATCAGTAAGTACATAATAAAATATGTCGTAATCGGGTCATAACCAGAGGTTTAAATAAGGTCTATCTATATTACGTCTGTATGTAGATGTATTAATTGTTTACAATCCAAACAATGCTGTAGAGGCTAGACAATTTGATAATGAGCCTTGAGAGTTCTGAAATAGGGCCACACTTTATGAGATGTTACTTCCAGTAGTCATATTAGAATGTTGTTAAGAACTCGTGAAACCCGATCAAAACACGTAATAAACATACGAAAATTATCCCACTGTGTATGCAAATATTTACAGATTTACCACGAGATGTTTCATCTGAAAGACGTCACAGATGTATAATGCACATATATATATTTTTTTTGATAATGATTTGATAAGAGCCTGGTTAAGAAATAATTCTGATGGAGTGGTACTCGATTCGAGAAATCCCACTTTGCGTAGTGGGTACTTCTCTCAAAGCGTTATCAATAAAACGAAAAAAATGTTATATAATATCAATACCCGATGTTTGCTTCCCTTGGGAGTATCCAACAGGTTGGCAACAGAATACTCAGCCAATCTCCAAAAATCAATTCAGTGCGTTACTTTCGTTCCGAAAATTGAACGAGTCACAGTTTGAGAAAAATGTGAAGTGGCTCACTGAATCGACGTTGACAAACTCATTGGGAAGATCGGTTTTAAGATATCAAGAGGAGCGCCCTTAAGTTGGTGCTTCTCTCATTCCGGTCATTCCTAAGGGCTTTTACTGACGCTATGTATTATTAAAAGATAACGCGTAGCGTGAAATCCATTTACGATTTTAATTTACTAAATGGCAAGATCAAACATCTTTTCGTGGAAACTTTGAAATTCGTTATACGTGCAATTAGCCTTTCGGAAGCAACAAAATGCTATAAATTCCGGTTCTGCTTAACTCCCGGCTTGAACTATTCTCAATAGGAAGAAGGGGAAACTTTTTAAACGATTAATAACCTCCCTTTTGAACTTATGGAGCGAGATGGGGGGAAAAAGACAACTTTGCATAGAATCAGCCGGCAAGAAGTTTACTCGACTCTTTTGCGAGTTTAAACAAGTTTCCCGGAATATGGCCGCCGCGCAGTTGGATTATCTGTGAATCCTTGTAATGCTGCAACTTCTTATCCGGTGCTATATTTATGAATAAGGAATTAGCAGATAACGGTATGAAGTTATCTTGCTATAATACAAGGTGTCTCAAAAAAAAAACGGACGAAGCTATAACTCGGCTGTTCATGAACGAATTTTGATGAACCAAAAACCAAGTAAAATGATATATTTTTTTCAGACTACTAAGAAACGTCATTTCTTTTAACTCGACCTTTTCTGCTTCAAGTGTCGACTTGAGAATTTCAAATAGAACTCCATATTTTTTTTTACATTTTTTGATAGAAAATATTTTTCTGAATTTAATGATGTATGATAAGTTAATGTCAAAACAATTTTTAACTTAAAAAATTGAAAAATTTGAACATTATGAGTTATGCAACTATCTGTATCGTCACGTGGCCATCTGTGTTATTCGGGGGTCATCTGCATTTCAGTTCATCTCATCCTATTGTATCATCTTATACAAAAACGTTTGGCGCCATAAACAAGTGGAGCCCATATGATACCCAGCAAGAAGAGACAAGATAAAGCTGTCTTTACTTATTGGAACTACATCATTCTTCCTCTTAATTTTCGGTGAGCAGTTATTCCATAACTCATATTGTTCAAAATTTTCAATTTTTTCAGTTAAAAATTGTTTTAACATTAACTTGTTATACACCATTAAATCCAAAAAAATTTTTAATCGAAAATGTAAAACAGAAATATGGAGTTCTATTTAAAATTCCAAAGTTGACACCTGAATCAAAAAAAGCTGAGTTAAAAAAAATCAACTTTGACGTTACTTAATAGTCCGAAAAAAATATCATTTTGCTTGGATCTTGGTTCATCAAAATTCGTTCATAAATAACTAAGTTATAGCTTCGCTCATTTTTGTGAGACATCTTGTATAAAACTACTTAGAAACACATTATATTTATAGGTATGGAACTGGAAAAGAAATTATGACCTTTTTCTCTACAGAAAAATATTTATTACATAATATCTCATAATAATCATGTCATTTCGGGTTCATTGGTCCCGCCCTTTCTTGGGGCTGGGTCTTTCCCACCACGCCTCGAAACGCGATATTAATCTAGTTAGCATTTTCCATAGTTCACTAACTCCACCCTTTTGGGAGATTTTATGCTAAGCGGGCGTGGGTTACAGTACTATCTATCAGGTTTTGTATTGGCTGCCTACACAAGTTGACGTTTCAATGACTCCGCCCTTATGTGAGGTTCACTGCTGCAAGCGGTGAGTACGTACATACATAAACTGTATAAGTCGATATAATTGGTCAATCACTTTTTTTTTAATTTACACGTGGCGGAAATGAGTCAATTTTCAATTGTACTTTTTAATTTTTCGCTTAAAGTTTCGTGTATAAAATAGTCATAAGCGAATTTTCGTTAAGAATACGCCGTTATTGATGTTTTTTTTCCTTATTTTAGTCCACCTAACACCAAAAAACGCGTGGGCGTGGCCTTTCGTTTGTAACCGATGCACGCGTAAAAATAGATTTTATTTCTATCGTTGTTTTAACTATTATACACACCGCGGGCATTCTTTTAAGGAAAACTATAGTCATGATGGGACATGATGATGACACAACGAAATAATTGTTTGTGGTGGTACGAAATTTTGCCACGAACGAGGAATAGATGCATAACAGGAAGCTCGAGTTTCGTGACCTTTTCTACATTCCCCATTAACATTAAATGGCAAATGAGCAGCGATTGTCTTGTATACCTACAAAGTCAGCAAAACATTTTTTTACGTCGTTCCCAGTTCGTGCATAGGTACCTTACCAGGTACCAACTGACCTATAGATTTCGTAATAAAGTTATCATGATCATTAATAGTGATTATTAAAAAATGACTGCCACTCACAATTTTCTACATGTAAAGCACATACAACTTGGCAAGGTTTCTTTTATTTTCATAAGTGATATCAAAAGTGTACGAATATACAGGGTCTCTCAAAGTTAGGTTGCATAGTTCTGTAACACCATATTATAGAACCTAAAACCTTTCGTTTGTGAGATTCAAAGTCCCAAAGTTCAAATTTGTTCTCAATATTTTTCCGTGCAGGTAGTTTCTGAGATATTTAGCTGAGATTTAGAAGGAACTCACTCTTTGGCGCGTGTTTGCGCGCTGTATTGTTGATCCTAAATACGAATTTTTTTTCTCGGAAATAGCACGGAGTCGTTAACAAGGGTTTTCGTCGGAGTTCTTAGTAAAGGATGAATGTTACTCTACATTTTATCTGGGAATAGTGTGTAATTTAAAGTCTACTCGTGTGTGAGGCCTTGTACCCAAATAAAATAAAGGAAGGAATAAAACGAGAAAGGAGCGAATAATAGGGATGGCATTTATACAAAAGTGTGAAATAGATTTCTTGTTGGGATCGTCTCGGATTATCTCCGATGCTTTCGGAACTTCCCCCAATCCCCTTGAAATTCTTAGAATCACCTAGAATGTCCTGGAATTTCCACGAATCTTTCCGGACCTCCTCCTCTTGGAGCGCAAAATCTCCTCGGTGAATAACACCCTCACTTCATATGAACCAACTTTCGAATCACGGTTGTTCAACGAGGCCTCTGCCATTTTACGGGGGATTTTGAGAATTTCGGCGAGTGATCATAGGAGAAAACTCACAGTAGGCGGTGAACCGCAAATGTGGGCCGTTGATTAAGCCATTTGCATTTACTATCAAAACATCTGAATGAGAAATAGATAACAGCTGATGGATTAATCCAAGACCTGCCTCTGATATCTCAACGCCTACTTAACGTTGCTTTTTAATGATCGCCGTCTCGAGAAAAACTGTCAGATTGATAGTTTTCCTCGCATTAGATCCCGTGGGTTTCGCTAGAGGCAAAATACCCTGAAACCCCAACAAGGGCGACATTGAAGGTCGGCTATTACAGGTGTATAAGGGTGGCGCTCCACGAAAGCGTCTTTCTCCATAAATTGGGGCAACCTGTTACATTGGGCTGAAATTCCGTCGAATGTTTATAGGTCAATATCGGCGCCGCCGTGTCAGATAACCTAAACCAGCGGCGGGCAAATAATGCCTTAATGAGTCGCAGGTGAGAAGCGTGCGATAAAAACGGACAAAAACCGCTCGAGAAAAAAAGAAAACGTTGAACGTCGTCCAAATGTATTTTAGGTTTTTATGTCAATAATAAACATTGCAGGAGGCCAAAACTGGCAACGGTGTATGTCGCAGAGCGAGCACCGATTGACAGTTGTTGGCCGCTCGGACTGCGGGACAAACAATAAATTCGGGACTTGAGGGTTCCTGCAGGTACCCGGTGCGGGTGCCCCCGGAACCGCTGGGGGGCCGTATTGTCGAAAGCGAGAAAACGGCACCGGAATCGATTGCTCGTCATGGCGCCTAGAAAATCAATTGTGCGCGAAGCCGTCCCAAGTTGGGCCTACGGAAAAGCCGCTTCACTGACCTTGTATCATCCGTTGGGTGGTCGATTGCTTCGCCGTGTTGTTCGAAGACATTTCTGAGTCGCGTTTGCTGCACTTTAAATTATAAACATCGGTTAAAGTCGCACTTTTAGCACTCCCGGACCGCACACAAGCTAGAAACTACTCAAGATGGAGCGACGAGCGCCTACGACCCAGACAGAGCTCCTGACAGTGCGCAGCAGGAACGCGTCGAATCGTTGCCGACCTCGAGGCAGTCGGAACGAGCACTATCGCCATCTAGAAGAGGGTGTGCGCGCATTTGCCGCAAGACGTCATCATCATGGTGAGCAGGAAACATAGGCACCGTTTTGCTGTGAGCAAAAAAATGTGTTACTTTCTTTATGCGATCATGGATGGCACCATATTCTGGAGACTGATCGCAAAAAATAGTGAAAGCATCATTTTTTATTTAATTCCCCATTTTCGCGATCCAGCAAAATGCACTAAATGATGGATTGTAGCGAAAACTGTTTCCAGTGGAGTGAAAATTGATATTGAACATGAATTTTGCTAAAAAAACACATTTTATTCATAAATTAATCTTAAATTAATACAAAAATAATTTTCATGTATTTACAGGTCTTGTAGGTTTTAATGTCGATATGAATGATTAACGCAACTTAGAATAAATTACTAATATCCCTAATTACACAAATTTTTGGTACTTTGGCACCTGTCTTAGGATCCTACAGATATGAAGGGAAATAGTTAACGAAGCGAAATTTTTAACTGAAAAAATGAGAAAATCATGGAAAGCAATTCCGATTCCATCGCCTTAATTTCACCGTTTTGTCCATTGAAGTTCGTGTCGAATATTATTCGTAATGCGGTTTGTGACTAGATAGCAATATTGCAACTTCACATTGGTATATTATTGACGGACAATTTTTCTCTGCTTATACCGCGAAAACTGGATCTTTTCAGTTAAAACTAATTTTCGTTACACCCCAAACCTGCAGACCAGTTACACATTCCCCCAATTGGGTCAAAGCTCAGATTTTTCGGGCACGTATACTCCCAACCAATAATCTTATCCGAATCCATTTTTGCGCAGGAAATGAATTTCTTGCAGGACAAAGGATGGGGGAAATTGCCCTGATCCAGGCATTCTATCATACCATTTGCGTGCAGGAGCACCTTGCTATGGGCTGGAATATTACCTGAAATAATCAGTGAGATTTGATGCTGAGTTTTATTAAACGAAAAGCGTCACTTACCTACGACACTGGCCTCAACATTGTCGTAATAATCGTAATCTCGAATGGTCTTCAGTTTGATATCATTTCTGACTTTATCAAAAGATTCCACCATCCTTCCAGCAGAAGTGACCACCACTAGCGGGCCTTCAGTTGCTGGACTATACTTACTCCCAGCACGAGTTGTAGCTGCTCCTGAAGAGGTATCTGTGCACAAATGTGCAAGTTTCATTAAGACCGATAAGTAACTATATCTGGAAGATAAGTTTCAGGGAAAGCGAGAGACTAACGAAAATTAAAAATCTGAAAATATGGATATTATCCCGACGCGTACAGGTCATGCAATTAACTCTAAACGCAATTTTCCATCTTTTTCTGAAAATCTAAAAATTCCACTACTATCCCACGCGTTCCGAAACGCACTTTCTACGTGACTGAATTTTGTCGCAGGAAAATTGGAAATTCGGTTAGTCATAAAACAGTAGCATAGGATCGCATTTGATAAAATGATGAAAGCCTCTCCCAAGGTGCTGTAAGAAGGGCAAAGTTCGAAAAGGAATATTTTACCAAATTGGCCTTCTACGCCACTAAATATTGAAGCGAATCTAACTACGTTACATTTATTGACGAAATCCTGTGCAGTTATCGTCTGAAGATTGTAAATTTGATCCAAAAACGACGTGGAAGGTGGTACTTTATTCCTGGATCTAAACTGATTCCCAATAAAACTTGGAGGAGTTGAGTATAAGTCCAATTGAGAAGACACGAAGAATGGAATGCTGTAGGCCAACGTTTTCTTATCGGTGATGTCGTGGGAGGTCGGTGAGGACGAAACCAAAGACTCAATAAGCGGTGGTTTCACACTGGTCCTCACTGGTTGAAGACGCTTTCTTGTTGGAGCAGGTGCTTGTTGGAGTTCTTGCAGGGTCGACGCTAGGTCTCCAAGTTCAGTGGTATCTGTGTAGTTCCTTAAAAATTATTGAGGTACGCTTTGAGAAGTGTTGAGGAAAATAATGTGCGATAAAACGCACTTTTCTTTATTCTCTTGCGATTGGTAATTGGAGGACTCCAAGTGTTGGTCGGTGATATTGGTAACGGTTTTGGGGGTTGTAAGTCTACCGTACGGTTTTCTGGAGACGAATTTGAACCGATTGCTAGTTCTGATGGAGGCTGAAATTAAAGAATTTTACTGAGTGTTTCTTCGTGGTTTCAATTTTCGCATTGTTAATTCCAGTGGTGAAATCTAATTAAAATATGTATTGAGTGTGCGCAAAAACTGGTCAAATTCCCTATTTCTTCATGAAACCGTAGAAAAATGTCACAGAAAATGTTAATAATTTATTTCCAAATATCTCTTATTAATCAACGTACACATAATCGTGATTGCACGACTGAATATTAAATTGGACACACCCGTTTTAGTAACAAGAACTTAAATGTCTCTTATATCAGAGATTGGAATTGAATTTGCAGCTCGTGTAGTTTTCTCTCAGAATCGTGCTAAAAACCCTCGTTAAGGTCCGTTTTTGTCTATTTTTATTCGAGATTGACTGTTATTGTCGATTAAAATTCCATTGACGGTATAATACACCTTAAAACAGCCTCCGGAATAAAAATCGAAAGTCGCTATTGCCGATCGATCGAAAGGTCAATAAATCCTTCGCCATATTAAGAATGAAGACACACGGAGCTTAGGCCACTTAAAATGCAATTTCCATTATGAAAGAATGTTCGATAAGTGAAATTTCACGCATATCGGCTCGTTGAAACATCGAGAGGCTCAAGAAACATGATAAACCCACCTAATTTTCTTTCCCTATAACCGCTTTCGCCAATGAATTTTATTGCGAAATCTGGAAAAGCCATAGAAAAGGTTGATGTAAAGGTTGCTGTCCTACGTCAATGCAATTTACAGAAAACCCCGACTATTTTTTAGAAACCACAACTTTATATCTTAATCAGGAAATTTCCTTTGGCCTAACGCCCAAATCCCTTGTACACAGGGTGTCCTAATGATCCATTCAAACGGCTATTTGCCTCATTTACGTACACCCGATATTTTTCCAATGGCATTCCATCCAAATTTAGGCAATGACAAACCTTAACTCCACACCCGGCTCACCTTGACTTTCTACCGTCGTCGTTGAAGGAGGCCTGAAGGTGGTGGACCGACTCCTGACGGTGGGTTTTCTGCGGCCGCTTTTAGTCGTTCTGGGTGATGATGGTGTGGTGGTTCTCACCGTAGTAACGCTGGTACTCGGCCGCTTTCGGTGCCCCACGCGAAACGGAGATTGTCTCGTTACTATTGAAATCTGCAAGAGAGATACCTCAGTCAAATGGTGCTCTGAGGGTGTGCCGGTGTGGGCTCGGTGGGATTTTGTATGTGGAGATGGTATTCTGTTCTGTTGTGAATAATTGTATCATTTTTTTGTAAATAAAGAATTTTTCTGTGGTGTTTTATTGTAGATGATATGTAGGTACACACGAGAGCTTTTTACTAAATCTTGCCCCTCACGGCGCCACTGAGATCTTAGATTTGAGAAAAATTACTCAGGAATGTAATCAATCAATGCAGTTTATGATAATAAATAGCTAACTTTGTTCGTGGTTTCAAGGGTTCTTGCTAAATTTTTATTTTTTCAGACGGCGCCCGCAGCGCGTTGTATTCAGCCCTATCCGGGGCTCTCCAGCCACTTAAATAATCCTTGTAAAAAGGACTTCAAGATGACGTAGCAAGGCTTCAATTGTAAGCTTCAAAAATTAACGAATGACGTCAAATGCATCTAAGTTCTTTCTCTTAAACTCACGATTCTTGTCCTCAAGTAGTAGAAGGACGACGTGAGGGTGACATCATTCCTGACATCATTCCTGACGTCAATCGTTGACGTTTTCGTGTTTTTTTTTCGTGCGATAACTGAGGCCAAACACTGAGGAAGTGAACGCGATTTACTGCATTTTCTTCCCATATATCGATCGTCGCTGCGTCCTTACTAAATTTGGCAATAAATGATAGAACTGGTTGTCACGTAAGGAAGGTTGATGAGGCAGCGAGGAGGATCTCCGGGGTCGGTCTATGAATTGGAACCTAATATCAGTGAGGGAACTTAAAAAATACCAAAATTGTGAGGTAAAGGGGAATTGTAAAAATCCTCCCCTTGAAGGTTTTGGAGTTGATACGGAAATTAATAAAGAGGTTTCAAGGGGAACATTATTCGATGACAAAAAATCGAGTTTCAAACACATGATGTCCCTGGCAGATTACCATTTGGAGACACGACACTGACCTACACGAAATTGTCGAGAAATGTAGATGAAAGTATGCTCTTTTTCGTGGTAAAATTTGCAGTGGCGTAGACGAGTGCATTTTCAAGTAATTCACGTGCTCCGCCGAAACAGACAATTAATTTTTTATAAATGTCAATTTTTTTCTGCCGCAGAAAACGGTATGATCAATAAAAATTATAGCAAAAAAGCGGAATTTCAATTATTCAAACAACTTTTGTGGTCACCTCGTTGCCTGACGGCTAAAGCGCATATCTGATGAAAGTAATAAGCCTCATTACGTAAAATCTACATATCCACGTAATGATTAATTATTCTCGGTAATAACTTTATCCTACTTTCTACTACTGATTTAAATATTGCGACCATTGTCTACAGCTACAAACGATCATTCTTCTCATGCACGTGCGAGATTTTTAAGAGGTGCAACGGATACTTAATGCAAGAGAAATCAAAAGATTTTCATACTCACCTATGACGGTTAGAAATAAGGTTAAAACAAACAGCCGGTTAATAACTATCACAATTTTATATATATTTAAAAACGTAATTACAATAATGGAAATAAGAACTCAACCCCACTGGCCGGACGAGACATACAAAGGTTCACACGAAAATGGCACACACAAAAGAAGGACAGAAAGTAATAGATTTGGTGCAAGGATTGATGTGGTTAATCTGTACAATATACACTAAGAATAATAATAATAATAACAGGAGATTAATCATACGTATTTACACACTCCCCCTCCGACTGAGCAATACAACAAAGTCCTCTTTGACTAACTAGAAATAAATAATAATCATTATTATCATCGCAAACCTCACTTCTTTACTGCGTCCTAAGATTTCTGGACATTTCTACCTTAATCGGAACTATTTTTATAGTCCTCGAATCGAGTTTAGGACTGATTTCCATGACATGTGCCCTCACAGTGCTCTCTTCATCTTCCTGAGGAAGAACCCTCACGGGGATAAATGGGCTCTGCCCTTTCAGCCCTCTACTCTCCTCTTTATCTTGATCCAAAACCCTCACATTAACAAATTCAGATCTGCCAGTTTCCAAGACCTCGTCGTTGGAGGTGAAACTAGGATTTAAGTCCGATGCATGGAACAGGCCTTGAAGAGAGATGGTAGAGGCTTCGGTGACCAATAGAGGTTTGGGGGTCACTACGTTGATTTGTGAGATACCGTCGATGATTTGAGGGCGTATTACCACGGAGGTTTCTTTGCTGTTGGCCACCTTGCTCTCGCCAAACACCTCAAACTTTCTATCTTGTCTTTCTGATGGGGAAATAAACTTCACCTCAAAATCAAAATCTTTCAGTTTGATTTTCTCCTGGGATTGGTGGGATGAAGATGGTACTTCGACTACCTGAGCGTCTTGCAGACTATTAATCTCGTTGGAATCTTCATCTTTGATGATCACAGTCTCGTTATTGCCGTCGACAATCTTGATCAGGGTTATCCTGGAAATTTCCCCAATCTTGTCAACCGTGGGTAGTTTCTTAGCATCAGCTTTCACTTCAACAATCCTGTTTACCTCAATTAATCTTTCCAGTTTACCCGGATTGGTGGACATGCCCAGCGATTCAGTGGTCGTCTCCATGGGATCATTTACTTCAGCGAAAACGTGGTGAAGAGTGGTCAAGCTTGCCTCAGTGGATTCGGGAATTGCAATTGTTGTGTTCGTAAAAGTTACTATAGGAGTGTTCATTTTTCTTTTGGAGAATAATTGTTTGTTTCGATTTTTCACCGCCTCAGTGTTAATCAGTCCGAGGGTTTCAGTGGTCGAGGGTTTGTAGTGGTTTTTCTGTGAGGCAGAGCTAAGTTCAGTGGCAGCTTTCACAGCTTCAGTAGTACTAGACGACTTAAAGAATTTTACTGGTCTCTTACGGTTCCTCGTTGGTTCGACCGGTGAACTTTCAGTTGCCTTCGAAAATTTGTTTCTGAACCCTGCACCATTGTTGCCAGTCTCTGTGCCAGCCTCAGTGGTGCTGTATCTGTAGAGCAATTTACTCAGAGGTAAAACCCTCTTTTCCTCCACTTCTTCTGAGGGTCTTGACCTCAGGTTCTCAGTCCTCTTCCTGCTTGACCCCAGTCTGGGCCTATCCTTGGCCGACCGCAAAGTGCTGCGAGGATGGTACTCTGTAGTCGTAGAGATAGTTGAGGCGGATTCATCATCCTCACTGATATTGTTGTTAAATGTCGTGGCCTCATTCTCCATAATAGTTGTAGTAGTCTGGAACATTTGCTTATCACTGACAGTAAGAGAGGGAGACACAGCGTTATCCTCAATATTATCAGAAGACAAGAACGGGGCATAAGTGCTCATGTCCAGTAATGTAGTAGATTCCACACTCTCCTCTTTCTTCTGCTCCTCCGCTTTAGAGTTATTCAACGATGTAGTCAATATCAACGAATTCACAGTACTGTTCACAGGCTTTGCCTTTCCATCCTCATCAAAGTTCATACTAGACTCAAACTGATGAGTCCTCTTGAAAGAAAACACTGTATATTTAGGCCCATCGTTTTCGATATCCTCCTCAGGTCTCTCATAGCCATACTCATGATCAAAATCGCTCTCAGCATCTATATCATCATCAACAAAACTTCTGAAATGATCGTCCTCGTCGTCCTCACTATCATCCTCGTTGAAATTCAAGGAATATGAAGGTCGGGAGTATAAACTCAGCCTTGAGGCCCATGTAGAAGCTTCATTGTCATCATCGAAATTTTGGAATTCTTCAGTAGTTGTAGGGAATCTACTTTGAGGTCTTGTAGTACTGCCTGAGGTCGAATCTGCTTGCAGATCTACCTTTCTTGGTGAAGATTTTGTGTTTTTGATTAAAGAAATGGTTGTTTCGGTAGTTGTAGATAAAGATTTTGCTTGATCTATAATTTTTTCAGTTGTCGTCATCTCTTGGTTTGTACTAGTTGTAGAAGCTTGAGTTGAGGTTAAAGAGCGCTCTGTAGTGGTGCTTATCACAGGTCTGAAGGTTCTCTTAATTTTTGGAGCTTCACTGGTAGTGGTAGAAACTCTTAAAGTTCGACGAGGAGTCTTTGTTGTTGTGTTTGCTTCACTAGTAGTAGGACGTCTGCGCAGCAACACTTTTCTCCTTTTGTAGTTTGCCGTGGTAGCCTCAGTAGTACTGGTAGTAGTTCCTAACTTCCTCACAATCTTCCTAGTCCTCAAAATTCTCGCGGCAATTTTTGGAGTAGTGGTGGTAACCACTTCCTCAATCCTCCCTGTAAAAACTTTCTTCAAAGGTTTCTCCACAACCTCAAAAGCATTAATTTTGCTGCTCTCTCTAATATTACTCTCTGATAATTTAATATTCTCATCCTCTTCTCCATTGATCACTCCGCTGTGCTCGGTGCTCACCTCAATATCCTCAGAAGCCTCAGTGCTGGTACTCACATCAAATCTCGATTTAGTTTTAAAGAGCTGCGCCAACGGGCTTTCTAAGGTCGACAATGAGGTTCTATTGAGCTTTTCTCTGAATGTATGTCTTCTACTGGTTGCAGTAGTTTTCTCTGTGGTTGACGATGCTGGTCTGAATCTTCTAATCACCTTTCTAGTTCTAGGAACTGTTGAAGTTTGATTGGTATTTTCGGTTTTGTTAATCGGCCTCCTTCTGCGGTGCGCAGACACAAGCTCTCCTCCTCGAAGATTCAAATCAACTGCTGTCAACGAGGACAAATCTGCTAACTCTGCAGGTCTAAATTCCCTATTAACCTCCTCATTGAAGTCAGCACTCCTCTCCGTGCTCGGCCTCTTCCTGCTTCTCAGCAGTTTACTCTCAACAGGCCTCAGCAACTTCTCTTCCTGCTCGGTAACTTCATTTAAACTTTTACTGGTACTACTTAACCTACTCCTGGTCCTAGACCTAACAGCGCTAGACTCAGTGGTGGAGGTGAGAAGTGGCTCAGAAGAAGGTTTTACACGAGATCTGAAAGGTCGACTCACCTTGGTGGACGTAGAGGGCGATACTGTGGTCGGTTGGTAGAAGAGAGGACGCTTCTTTTTGGTCTCAGTTTGGTCACTCGAAGCACTGGCTAAAGTGCTACTATTACTTTCTGTCACTGAGATTTGTGTGCTTGTTACGCTACTAATACTATTAGTGGTGGTCACGACGGATTCGGCAACGGTGGAGCTTTCCATGGTGGTGATGGTGCTGAAAAAAGAGAGATTTAGTAAGTTGAGAGTTCAAGCGATCTTTTCCTTACATATCTGGTGGAGTCGTTGAAGCTGCAAAAGGAGCTGTTTCTCTGCCGATTATCTGATATCTGCAACAACAAAGTTAGTAGGTATCTGCAGTAGAAGCTCACAATTTCTTGTTACCTTATGGTAGTTTTCTCATCAGGTAGAATAGTAATACCATCAGTGGTCGTCTCAGTAGTAGTCGAGCGTCTCCTGGTACTCTCGCTACTGGTCGTCGAAGGAGCGGTGGTACCTCTCCTTATTGTGTGATATCTACACAAACAATGTTGTTTAGCTTTTTTGAGAATAATGTCTCATAGACAAGTACAAGAGGTTAATCGAGCTATTGCACACAAAATGGCGCAGAGGTAGCATCAATCAAACGGGCGTGACGCGCTCTATTCGGCTGAACCGGAATGAGTCGAAATTGCCCGAGCCAAAACCAAAATGGCGGATTTTTCATTCGTCGAGATTGTATGGAACCCTGAGTCGCGCCTACACAGATTCCACATTAAAAAGACATTATTACCTCAAAGAAGAAACCTCCGGTATCTCAGTGGTGGTAAATCCCCTTCGGACGTTGCTGCTGCAATTCCAAAGTATGATGTAAAAACATTTTTTACTTGAAGAAATCTGTGCAAACCTGATTTCGGGTACAGAGGTTTCCGTCTCCGGGTCTACAGAAGTCGAAGTGCTCGATCGTCTGATCGTCATATATCTGACCGAAGAGGTTGATGGTTCGGCGGTGGTTGAAGGTTTCTGTCTACGAATGTTGACGTACTGAGGGGTGCTGCTTCGTTTAGAGACATTTTCAGTGTCGGGAATGGAGTCTTCGGACTCGATTTCGCCCAGGATTTTGTTGCGATTGGAGCCGCTGAAACTAAAGTTTGTCGGTTTATCAATCTTGCGAGGCGCTACTGATTTTTTGAATTTTTGTTTTGGAAGGTGGAGGAAGAGCTGCTCTTCAGACTGATCAATCGTGCTTCTCACTCCACAAACAGATACTTGAAATTGTTTCCTATCACACGTAATTATCTTTGAGAACTTGGCAAACACTCCCATATTTAGCATACGAAACGATACATGCAGTTGCAGTAGTTAAGTGCCTGAAGATTCGTTACATAAAGCTCATTAAGTAAGACATATCATCCTCCCCACTATTTTCTTCTACTTCTAGTAATAGCAAATGCCCTCAAAATTGATTGAAAAATGGGTTTTGGCCCTTTGTCGTTCGGTTCGGCGCTGCTCTGGGCCCGTGCCAGTGCAAGCGAATATGGTGATCGTTTCCTCGCCCAATACAATAAGACCCTGCAAATAACTACTTTTCAAAGGAAGGAGTACCGTACCACTTCTTTGAAACCTTGGTAGTGGAATCCACGGATTACGACCACGAAACCGATTCTGAAGCCTTCAGGTCAACTCGAGATATTTCTTCCCCCAACAAACTCATCTCTTCTCCATTAATAACTACAACGCGCATCTAAAAGCAGTTTATGGTACAATCACCGGGGATTTTGCTCCTTTTAACGATGCGTGGGACATGATCGAGCCGTACATGATCCCCACAATTCAGAAAAACACTGACTGGTATTAAAATGCCCCCTTTATAGGGTCAATGCATGGGCAGTTTTGGCTTGCAGGTACGACCCTGAAACTCCAAGTAGTTCTGTAGGTACAGTAATGGAAAAAAGTATGAGAGAATATGAGAATATCAGCGTTTGTGTGTTCTTCCATTTTGATCCAAAATTTCACTTTAATTTTGTTACTAACAGCCACCGAAAAACAAAAACATTCAATAACTGTCATTTCTTTTCCACGGCCAACTACGCGAATAATAAAAATTTACCAGAATGAATATCTACTATTAGTTTCACATAAACTTAATTATGTATTTCGAAAAAGGTTTGGAATAGGTATAGGTAACCCTAATACGGTTCGATAGAGAATTACATTTTCTACTTGATGCTGCTTAAAGTTATAGGGTGTGCCATTTTAAAAAACCGACTTTTGCAACTTCAAAAATGTAAATGTTAGGAGCTGAATTTTGGACACCCTGTATAATACTAAGCCATATAACTAATGAGAGTGTGAACCTAAGACTACGTATTGACATTCTGCAAAATATGGAGAGTATGTCTTTAATAACTGCGGAGATATGCAATTTTAAAATTGGTCATTACAGAGGCACGTTTTTAATTCAAGGTCAAATATCTCAAAAACGGTAAGAACTAAGTATAGAACATTATACAGAAAATGTACCTAAAATATTACGTAGAATCTAAAAATAAAATAGTATACTGGGGATTCCATTTGAAATAAGCAAGTTACAGCTATTTCCGGTTAAATCGGAAGTGACAGCAAGTTGAAAATATTTAAAAAAATAGTATATGTCGAACTTAGGCTCCAAATTTTCAAATTCGTATCACTTTTAGATCCTAGTAAACTTCTAATGAACGGGTTGGGTGAATAACCCTGTATAGGCAAACAAATATCTGCGCCTAAAATATTTTAGTAAAGTATCGATACATTTATTTACATTCTAAAAGTTGCAAATATCAATGAAGAAAGACATATGAAATTTGTACCTGATATTAAAAATAAACACGATGGCAAATACTGTGTAGTTTTCGAAGCGTCCTCGTACGCGAGAACTCAAAACTGCTGACACTCAATTTTATACGCGGCGTTTTCTAAAGGAGAGCGAGAGACTATTCGCATTGATACCTCTTTACATATACTTAGTCATGTAGATATACCCCTTTTTTACCCTTTAGTTACAACATAGTCTTTGGAATTTAGTACATATTATTTTCTGTTTTCCAACCAAGTGAGTTTAATTATCCAGTGCGACCATCCCAAAAGGTTAACGCGACCAATAGGTCCTCCACATCTCAACAAATACAAAAAATATATTTTTCCTTGGGACAAAAGTATAATAGTTTGAAATATTTTTGAATCATTTGGAACAACGCCGCGTGGTAAACAAATTTCCTTTGATTTGAAAACAAAGATTATTGATTTGTTTAAAATTGGTCAGCGACAAATTGATATTGCAAAAAATTTAAATGCTAAATTAAAGCTGTTTGGGCCAGTATTAAGAAATATCAGCAGAAAGGAGTTCTTGAAGCAACAAAGAGAAGGGGGCGGCCAAAAAAACTTGGACCCAGAGCCATTCGACTCATAAAATATATTTGCTCCAAAGATCCGTTTAAGACACCTAAAGAAATAAAAAAGGAAATTCTAGCACAGGGGACTACCAGAGGTTTCCACTAAAACCATAAAACGAAGGTTGGATAATCTCAGTTGTTATGCACGTCGCCCAAGCAAAAAACCTCTTCTATCCAAGAAGAATCGGATGGCCCGTTTGGAATTTGCTCGTCGACATCTTCATTGAACTGTAAGTGAGTGGAAAAGAGTATGTTTTAGCGATGAATCCAAGTTCAATATGTTTGGATCAGATGGTATTCACTATGTGAGACGTCCTAGTGGTAAAAAGTTGGATCCTAAATACACATTTCTCACTGTTAAACATGGAAGGGGATTTGTGATGGTTTCGGAGTTTGGAATAAGACCTTTGTATAGAGTTGAAGGTATTATGGATAGATTTTTACATGTCAATATCTTTGAAAACGTGATGTTACCTTATATGGGGGACCATATGCTCCTGAAAACAACGTTTCAACAAGATAATGACCCGAAACACACCTCTAAGGTGGCTAAAGAATGTTTCAGGCATCAACAAATTGCTGTTTTGAAATGGCCATCACAGTCTCCCGATTTAAATCCCATCGAGAACATGTGGGAATATTTGAATATACAAATTAGAGATAAAAAGCATTCCACTAAGGATGAACTTTTCACAGCTTTGGAGGAAAAGTGGAAAGCAATCGATATTTCGTACATCAATAAACTTTTACAGTCCATGCCACGAAGATGTCAGGAAGTAGTAAAAAAATAATGGGTACGCAACAAAATATTAAGCCTGTTATTACGTAATAATATAATTTGTTTGCGGTATTTCTAATCGATTAGTTTTAAAATAATTGTTTTTTATATTTGTCTATATATTTTTGTCCCTCGACATTTCAATGATTTTTTGCAGCACTCAATGCTTGTGGAAAATTAGAATATGTATTTGCATTTTAAAAGAATTAAATATTGAAGAATAATTATTTTATATTTGGGTTTCAATAAAACTAATTATGGCTGAAGTATTGTGTAAAAGCCGTTTGTCTATATACTTTTGTCCATTACTGCATCTCCGTAGGCAAAGATCCAATTTTTAACGAACTGAAAGCAACCTACGGTACTAACGACATGTACTACATCATGCATTGATTGTCTGATGTGGACAATACTTATGGGTTTGGTAGGTTTCTAGGCATAAGGATTTTAGCTGAAATCTTGTTATTTCGGTTTCAGGAAACGTTCGAGGGGAGTGTGAGCTGGGCCCCGATGCAGATGGACCTTCTTTCCTAAACTTGGGCCAGGGATCGTTGTGGCAGCTTTTTGGGCCTCCTCTTCTATATTCCTTCCAGTTTCTATATTTCTAATTAATCACTTTTTCACGCGATTTTTGATGATCAGATGGGCGGAAGCTCGGGACCATCTAACATACATCGCAGATACTCTGCCCGGAGCTGCAAAAATGGGGGACTTTCTGCGATACACCTTCTTTGATCAACATTTCAAACAAGTAATAAGTCGCATTTCATGTATTCCTTATGGATCTACCATTAGAACGCCTAGATCGGGAACTGTATTGGGAAAGAGGAGTGCCCAAGAACGACTGATAAAAACAACTCGCACTTTTTCATTTCCTGGGGCGACACTCTGGAAGAAAATGGAAGTTCTTGGAGAGGAGGTAGCTCTGTGGTTTACTACGGATATCAAGACCTGGTTTCTGCTCACGGACTCATCAATAATGCTAGTACAAAGTGAGTTCAACAGTTCAAGGTGTTTTGCGTTTAGCTTCACTATACAAGGTGTATCTTAAGTAGGGTTTTTTCTTTTAACACGACGTAGACTGCAAGAAACTAAGCAGAATCTTTATGTAACATTTTTTTCGAAATCTTAAAAGCAATTGCAATATGCGCATATGAAAGTTTTAATAAATACCAAACCATTGTCACAGTCACTGTAAACATATCGTAAAGTATTCAGCAAATCGAAATACAATACTCGTTGAGAGGTACGAGGGTCAAAGCATCGATCCTGCCTCTGGTACTGCCAGAACTCTGTCATACTACGCGGCAGCCTCGGGAGACTCAGAAGCCAAAGAAGTTGCGAAGAAACTCTTTGATGCTCTTTGGGAGCAGCACGTGACAAACCAAGGAGTTGCAATTGTTGAAGCGTCTAACACTTACAAGAAATTCAATAATAAAGTTGGCAGATGGGCATGAAGAAAGAAGAGGGAGCTACTTGATTTGGTTACCATCAATTGAAAAACATCGAATTTTGCTGATTGACGAGAGAATAGCTTCGTGAAGAACTGAATCACTCTAAAAGCAATGGAGATGGCTATAAAGGAATATGTTTAGGGATTGCCTGTGATCCTGCGAGTTTTCAAGATTTAAAGCGGGTCACATCAAAATCTCCCCTCAAAAAGCATTGAAGGAATGATGCGTACAGGGCCACCTACAGGCAAATCAACCTTAACATTTTTATGAATTTGTTTTAGCTGTATATCTCCCCCCAAGGTTGGTCAGGCGTTTGCCCAAATGGTGACACCATCAACGAAAACTCCACCTTCCTGAGTATTAGATCTTGGTTCAAAAATGACCCAGATTGACCCGTTGTCCAGGAATACTTAGACAGGGGAACAGTACCTCAGATAACAGTACATAAATTTTGGGAACAGGCCAATTTCGCCATTTCCCTTGCAGCCTATGATATGCTTTTTAATAAGTAAATCACTCTCCCTTTGAATGGTTTTTAATGTGTATTCTTCAACTTACTCGTCATCGTTCGTGGCTTCAGTGGTGGTACTCAACTTAGGTCTGCGAATGTTCACGTACTCCAAACTGGAAGTTCGTGATTTTACCGATGGAGTTGCAGCAGAAGATTGTGCAGTCTGTTTGAAAGGTTCGTCTGAGGTCTCGGTTGAAGATCTGTTTTATGGGATTAATACACAATTTCTATAATAATCGTTTCTCGCTTACCTATGCCTAGTCAAAGTCCTATATTGCGGTCTTCCTCTTTCCACCTTTTTCTCCTTAGCTTCGTCTTCCCCGCTTGCTTGAGGCCCACCACTATTCCTATTGGTGGAACCCTTCCTGAAAGCCCCTAACGTGCTTTTATTGGCCTTACTCAGCACTCTTTCATACAGCGATTTGCTGATCGATGACGGAGTTGTAGAATCTGAACTCGATGTTGAACTGGAGAACTTCAGCTGCTTTTCCAACTCCTCAATTCCTCCAGCCTTCCTAATTAAGTCTATAAGCTCTTTGATCACCCTTGGGTCCTCCTCAGAGGTAATTTTCTTGTTTTTCTCTCCCCCAGCTTCTTCGTCTTCGTCCTCCTCATCTTCATATTCATATTCTTCATCCTCTTCTGGAGCTTGAGTAGTTGTAGTAGTGCTCCGGAAATTAATAGTGGTTTTGCTTGTTACTGCAGTTATCTTGGGAGGAGCTCGAGTAGTGGAGAAGACGGAATTTAGCGGTTTTGAGGCTTCGGTTGTTGTAGTTGAGTCCGGTTTTTGAGTTGTAGTAGCTTTCTGCAGCTTTTTATTGCAGAAGACGTTTTGGCTGTAGTCGCAAGAATCTGCGGCTTTGTTGAAGAACAAACCTGATACGCAAATGAATGCTGAAAATATACCACGAAAAAACTAAGAACTCTTACCTGCTGGACATGTGAACTGATGAGCCACAATTCCACTGTCACCAGCGCCGCTCAGACACCAATAGTACTTCTTGCAGTCTTTGGGATGTGGGAAAAATCCCTCGTCTTCACATTTAAACGCTGCAAATTTCAATTATTGCAGTAGAACTTCAATAAGCTTAAAAAAAACTTTACCTCCCCCCATATCAGGGGTGGCAGGCGGCTCTGGGGTAGTGTAGGCAGGAGTGACAATTTTTAAACTACTGTAAGTGGAGGAAGCTTCGGTTTTCCTGCGTTTAAGCGATGAAGCTGCACTGGCTTCGGCCTCATTGCTCCCTGATTTTGTTTTGATTCTGCATGAAATCAAAAATCGCGTAATATACTGAGTATCCTAAACAAAAAGCTTGAGAATTTCAAATTAGGTACCTTCTTCTTCTTGGCGTAACTGAAGCCACACTGCTTTCCTCAGGTTTTTCCGTTGTAGTGGTAGTTTTCCTTGTCCTATGTTTTATCTTGGTTTTCGCGGGTTTGGCAGGAGGAGAAATGAGATTTTCTTCTGTTAACCTTTATTAACCGAAAACAATAGTTATTGTGATCCAAAGAGCCATTTGAGCTATCTCACCCGTAAGCATTTAACATAGCTTCCTTCCCAGCCTCGATCAACGGATAAGGCTTTCCGTGGCAATTTCCCCTGAAATCATCATTGTCTATAGCCCAGAACATAATACCCCCCAGCCCATTCTCCACCACATATTCCGCCTTCATTTTGACGACATTTTGATCATCGTAGCCCACCCATTGGTTCCCTTTAAACGCGATTGGACCCATCGCTTTGGGGTTCGGCTCCTCCACTTCCCAGTCTTGATTTTTCACGTAGTCGCAAATCTCATAATAGGCCAAATAGCCATTTTCCCTTGTGGCTTCTCCCATATCGCCAGGACCATCAGCAGGAGAACCAATTTCAACGGCATCAGGGTTGAAGAGGGTATAGGAACGGCCATAAGTGGGGATTCCTAGGACGAGTTTGTTGGGATCTGCGCCCATTTTTAGGTAATGCTTGATGGTGTAATCCTACAAAGTCGAATATAAGAGAAAAGGCATACGATGCATTGTTCTGCATGCACATTCAAAGGATTTTTATGCAATAACTCATTGTTATTCTCAATCGAATACTAATTGAGTACTGCCCACAAGAAAGTTCTATTGTCTTCTTTCGCTAGAAGTTCGCATTTTATTAAAATCTGTAAATGCTACGAAGGTACCTGCTTTCATGTTTAAAGGTTCTTTTGATTTTATGCAGGCAATTATGCTCACACTGCATTAGTAAATTGGCCACACGCTCCATGCTTAATAATGATATACATGTAGGTCATAAAAGTCTTATTAAATTTGCTATGGTTCCGTTAGAACCCATTTAGGTGAAGGTAGCCCGTAAAGCCACGTTAATTTTAATTTATTGTCGTTTGTTATAGTTCATATTTTGGAGGAATAGATTTTCAAGGATAATTTATGAGTTTCGTGCGATAAAATTTGGACTTGGCCCCATTGTACGGGTATAGCCATCCTCGTTCATCTCGCACAGGGAGTTAGAAAGAGAGAGAGAAAACTCCATTTTACTTACGATATTCAACTCGGTGTCGTAATTATACTCATTCTCCTCTTCCAGGGAGTAAAGAGGTGCGTGATGATTAACTGCCGGTTCGAAAGCAGAATGGTAATCATAGCTCAGGATGTTCATCCAATCTAAGTATCTAAATCAAAAGAAATAAACCATCACAAGTGATTTTGAAGTTTGCAGGGAGGCTGACAGAACGTGGTGTCGTCATACAGTGGGAGGAAATGTCGATGCGCTATATTGATATTGAAAATTGTGTTTTGATTGACCTATAACAAATGGAGTTGAGAAGGATACAGGGATCGGAAGAAGCAAATTAACTTCACTTACAAAAATGCTATATGTATACTCTTCATATACCCGAACTTACTTCGTTAATTTGGGCACGTCGTATCCCTTATTAATGTACTCGATCCCCGCAGGTACTGCCATGGTGAGCAACAAACGCGGTCTGCCAGTCTTCTCCGATTCCCTTTCGAATTCTTCGCTCAATTCCTGCATAGAAATTTGCATGTAAGGACATAGAAAAATTAAGTGAATGTGGCGTAATATCGTTTAAACACTTTTATAACGCGATCTGTGATTTGTATCTATATGCATGAATAGTACTCACTGATGCAATGTTAGGCTTTCAGTGTAAATTGAACTTTGTAATTTTATTGTGGGCATAAGAAGAACAAAACCACACATTATTTTAAACTAGAACAAAACTGCTATTAAGACATTATACACAGCCCCATTGTTGAGGCAACGTTTACGACATCACTTTCACGTTAGCTGGTGTTTTCGAATAACCCACCTGAACTAACTGGGCGTAATTGTCCCTATCTCTGGGCTTGCCCCCATCCCTAAAAGTCGGGTATTCCCAATCGAGGTCCAGGCCATCGAAATGATTCTGTCGTAGGAATTTTATGGTATTCTTCACCAGTTCTTTGCGCCTTTCTGCGCTTGCAACCATGGGTGAGAACCTGGAGGAACCTTCGTTCCAACCACCGATGGCGATCAGAGTTTTCAGATTTTTGTTGTAGGTTTTCAGACCTGTGAACTTGGCGTAGCCCCCTGTAAAAACCACAATTAACAGACTGTCGAAGTGGTAGTTAATAGATGTTTGAGCTATAGTCAATGTCAGTCTGTTTGTTAGTAAAAGTCTGTTTTGGTATGTATCAATTGGTGATCAATTAGCTTAGTTTTGATTGAAGAAGCAGTGTTTGTTTATGGTAATAATTATTGCGGTTTCGAACGCATTTACGCAATAATTAGTGATGTTGCGCACGTACACCCATAGTGAAACAAAAATATCTTCACGCATTAATTTCGTAAAGCTCTTTTTTATTAGGCTCTTGGAGCTCCATTAAAAGACACAAGAAATTCCACCATCATTTTTGTTTATTGGTGTCATCTTCCGAGAAGCCCGCACCTTAGGAGACTAAAGAAAACCAATGAAAAACTTAATTTTCCTTCAAGTTACTCAATAACATTCAGTAAAATATGGGATGTTTTCTGGAATAAAATCTACATTTAAAAAGTAATCACTGCCTGAAACCCATGGGTTTGTCGTGGTTCCTACTGGAAAGTTAAACCTGTAGATTAGACTCGTTACGATGATGGAGCGTCCCCTTTATGCTTACCAGAGGGGAAAATCGACTGATTTGGTGCCTTCCGAATTATATTATTTGGGGTAACAGTAGTGCAAAATTTCCTTTAACCACTCCCTTACAGCGGAATGCGAACGTTATGGGTTTTTATTCCGGGCTTCCCAACAACACTTTCATTTCTTCTTGGCCCACTGACTATTCACGACCGAATTCATTATTGTTTCTAACTTTTTGCCCATAAGTAATTAAGTGTACGTCGCTCATGGAACAAACCAACCAAACAATTTATGTTATTATTATTATTTATTATCCAAGTTACGTAAGCAATAAAATGCGAAACTCGCCTTTTTCGATGTCCTGGTATTTGTCGAAAGGCTTCAAGGTATTTTCTTTGGTGAAACCTCCGAACGCGTAGACCAAGTGGGTGCATAAGTAGGGGTTGATATTCTGGGGGCTAAACTTGGCCTGGCCGGGCCTGTATACCGACCAGTTGGTGTAGTAGCAGACTATTCGCATTTCTTTTGAATCTGGAAATGTGCATAATGGCATTCTTTGAAATAGATTGCTGGAGCAGGAACACTCCTTTAATGTGTCGCCTTAAAATAATTGTTTAACATTTACGATGTGACGAATAAGTAAAGAAATATGGAAAAAACCAAGGCCATGCTTATGATATTATGGTAAAGGTGAATAATTCTTCTCTTAGATCATCTTGTGGTCCATAACGCATAGTATTTACCTATCAACTTGGTCCATGTTGAGAGCGATATGAGGAGGAACAACCATCGACAGATCCCCGTCTGAAATTAAAAGGAATATCTAAAAATTTGCATTTCCCATTAAGGCAATTTGAGTAGACAATAACTTTCTATTAATCTTTACATATGTGTCTTAAAATAAACATTTACAGCGCTGTGTCTAATCCGATTAGGCATTTGGCCTTCTTTTGGGTAATATCAAACCTGTGGAACAGTGCTAAAACTCCCGAAAAACGAAAATGTAGTGGACCATTCAAAAAGCGCACACTCCGCTTCAATGAACGATTGAACAACATTCTTATGGGGCCACTGTATCGACGCTCCAAAGATGGCTATCCGCATTACTATCAATTGCTAATTTTATGAGAGAAAATTGGTTTGTTTTTTCCTAACACCCAGTGGCCTTCTGGCGACCTTCGAAGTTCCGCTAACGCCACAACTACTTTCCCGAACAATGTGTAAACATGATGCGTTACAAAATCCGCTCATATTTATTCTAATTTAAATGCGCGTTACAGCATCACTGGAATGGATCGTATGGTTGTCTACAATAATGTTTTCCGGCCATCTTGGCCGCACCTATGGTCCACCTGTGTATATGCTTAGTTGTTATACAATCGGAATTTACTTTCTCCTTATAGACTTAGGTTTGTGATCTGATTTCTGTACATGAAATAATTGTGTTCACGTGCCCTAATCAGGTCAGTGGTTCGTGCAAGTATTCTTCAACTTCAATGTTATCGATTAAGACGAAGAAGTTTATTCATTAAAGTGGTTATTTGCAGGGTGCGCACAAGGATTCCTCTTCTTTTTCCTTTTTCTCTGATTGAATCGAGATATCATTAAGTATTACAATAAGATTTTTGCCACTTCAAGAATCTAATCATTACATTAGTTCAGTAACTAACTATTGCGCCTCTGGCAGATATTTACCTTGCAGGATGCATTATTTCGCCATTTCCTCGCTATTAGTTTAACGAGCGCAGATTCCATTTTTTTAATTTGGTCATTGCGGTGACTTGTCTAGGACGAATGCAGAAATGAAGGCAACAAAAATCGCATAAATATAGAGTGGTTTTTGAGTCATGAAAAATTTTCGGTGCAACGCCCTGTGTACCAGTGAATGTTGCGGCTCTATGAATTACAAGGAATCCCCATTGGTCCCCACTGGAGCAATTTATGCTTTTTAAATTAAGAGAAGTTCCATTTCCCTTTTACCATGTCGCGGTAGTTGAATAACGTGAAATAAGACAAAGAAGACTGATATTAGAAGAAAATGAAAGTGGTTCCGCGCACGGTTGACAGGTTTACCTTCGCTTTATGAACGTCAATAATAAATTCCTATAAGAACCTCTAGCAGGTATCATAGACATTCTTGTGCAGTTGATGAACCAAATGCATTAATTCGGTCCGTGAGCCAAAATTAAACATAAATTCTATAAATGTTCTCTAAGCAAAAAAGCGTTATTAAAAATCATAAAGAGCGCTCGACTATTTGCAGTATCGACCAAAACGAATCGATCCACTCACTTTTCGACATATTTCAATACGAATAATCAATTTAATAAGCTCCTTCTTTACTTTATTTCAACTTCGTTGAGAAAGATTCTTTTTTTAGTGTCACACTAGAGAATTCGGTGAGATTTCTAAATCCGAGAAGAAAAACCCATTAAAGTAATTAAACGAGCAGGATGCCGCTTAATCACATAACGATCCAGCTTTTTACAAGGCCATCTGAGTACCCATTAAATACCATGGCGAAGCAACTTTTTTTCCCCATAGAAAACTTCAAGGCGTTAGCTCATAAAGGCACTCTCAACAGTGAAAGCTGCATTATTACAACACTTTCTCTGGTGTTTGTTAAATCGATTAAGACGTGAAGACGATTTACCAGTTTAGAAAAAATTTCTACTCTTATTGACATTGACTTCGTCGGTACTAATCAATTATTAGCGCCATTGATTTGCCGCTCGTTATTTGTTTAGCGGGTGCGAAGCTGGTGCGCTTGCGATTTGGCACATAGGTAGAGTGACGCCGCACAAGTGCGCCTTCCGGAAAGTTCCATTTCATTTTTTTTTTCCCATTTTTTGTCACCAACATGGCCATCTACGGCAAAAACGCTGAAATGTTCTCATGCGCAGTGACGATACACAAAATTGCATTTGTTTGCGAAACGTCGCGGTTTGGGAGATGGGAACAGGTTAAATCGATTTAAAATAAATTTAATTGTTTCAGTGCTTTGCTGCTACACAAGCCGATAGCTCAGAAGCTGTGAGGTCTGCTCATGTGCGTAGGGCATAATCAGCTAAGTAGCTCTATTCTTTTATCTTCTACTACTCTTATTTGTCAGATGTGCTGGAAAAAAATGGTTTTCCTTGGGCGATTGGAGGCTGTCTCCGAGAACCGCTGAGGGCCAAGATTTTGCGCTGCAAAATACCATCATACATAATTCCATATGAAAAAGGTCAGTTTCAGAATTTTTCAAATTATCGTTTTGCGTATGGAGACCACGCGCGAGAGTTTCGCGTCCGAGTTTGCTGCGCCGGTATTAATTATGCGATTCGATTGAAAATTACATAAATTACCGAGGACCCTTGTGTCGGCCGAAATTACTGGAAAATCTATGAAGTAAGCTCCGGAACGGTTAAAGAACGGTTCCTTGTGCCTGATAGCTGTGCTCCAGCGTTCGTGTTCGACCCCAAAAAATTCCCACACCTTGTAAAACAACAATGTGGCGATTATTTTATGAGTTGAGCCTTCATATCCACTAAAGGTTAAGCGTGCTACCACTGAACAATACAAACACAATGCGTTCACATGACTTTCGTTTGGTCATTTGCTTACAATGAATTGATTTCTTGCAAACAATTTCTTCAATTAGAGAGAAATTTCCTACTGCAGATGAACCCAGCAATCAACACTCATCAAAATTATTATCAAAATCGGGCTTGAAAGAATGCAGCAAAACGCAATCGCATCGTTACGGTCAGGCGAGTGATCTCGCGACTTTGATGTTAAAATCAGGTCAATCTTGCGGACCACATCAATGGATTTCTTATGTAGGCAAGTTACGTCACTTACATATGTAGAAAAGCGACAACTGGCAGCTATCTATTCAGGTTTTCTTGAGAAATCCGCTATATTCCTTGTTCAGCGAATCAATAAATCTGCTACAGTACGATTCGCCTCTTTGTTGCGATATTCTGCGCCTATGCTTATTCTGGATTATGATTACATCTTCATTAATTATAATATGATGCGTTTGGTAACCGCTCCGTAATCACACATACCACAATAATGTATGAGGAAAGTGGTGGTGAAACTCGCGCACCCGGTACATTTTCAGCCGAGTTCAGACCAAAGAGATGCCGTTCGGCGGTCTCTTTTGCGGGGTTTCAACACGGTCTGCATGTCGATGAAGTAACGTGTTCCTTTCGCCACCATCGAGCTCAAATATTAATTACTCGAGTTCCTTTTGCCTTCTTTGTACCTCGCTTTGCGGACCGCGAAAGTCTCCAATTTCAGACCTGGACCAAAGCCGGGTCCAGGAACGCCACGCGCGCTCGCCGCGCGAAGAAGACTTTCCGGACGACCTTAATGAGCAGAACCGAATTTTGCATAAAAACTGAATTATTATTGTGTGTGGCAAAGCCGAAATTAAAATTGTATGCAAATTAGTTTCCGAAACACTGATGAAATCCCGGAAAACTCCTGCCAATAGGTATAGATAAAAGTAGAGTTTTTTCGGTTGCGTAATAATTGTTTTTTGACCTTATCCATATTAAAAACAACACAATGCCGGCTTAAATCTGTAGGAAGAATCTCGTTTTGCGACAATAATTGCCGCAAAAGCCCCATTATTGTTGTTATCAAACGAGTAGTGTAACTGTGCACGTAACACAAAGCAAACAAAATGTCGGTTTCGGAACTAGGCGAGTGTAAAATTACTCATAACTAGTGCAGACATGAATCTTTCATAATGTGCGTGTCCCGTTTGTTTTAACGTGAACACAGGAAAGTTCCTTCTGCTTTGGAACCGAACTACCGACGCGTGTGATAACAAGATCACACTTCCCAACCAGCGTTTATGCCTGGAAATAATCGAGGCTGCTCAGTGTCGAAACATCCTTTTTCGTGATCGAGCTTTTTCTGATTAATCGACGATGATGATTCATCGTGGGGTAAGCGATTGATTCGACGTGACGGCCCCAAATCAAAAATGAGCGCATACATTACTCCGGCACGCTAATTGTGCAACTGGGTGTGCAACAAACACAATATATGGAACAATGAGCCAAGAAATGTGACCCGAACGAAATGGACGGCATCAGACCGTGAAATTTCCAATTTTTCTTTTTGCGTGGTCGATAATATCGACATTACGTCCACTTCCAGTAGTCCAGACAAGGAAAAAGTGAGAGCACGACAACGACATGCATTTTGTAATAGGTACCACTTGAGCGTCCGAAGGAAAGTAACGAAAGTCCGCTAATGATTCCTCATATCGTTTCGTGTTTAATTGACTTTACGAGTGTTGTATTAAAGGCATGAGCCTCCGGAAGTTCTTCGACTTACCTTACAAGAGGTTTTCAAGTGGAATAAAACATATTTTCAATGGCATTTAATAAAGTGAATGTGGGGAGTAGTACTGCGAACGTGACCGACCGAACAACGCAATTTTCTCATAACGATATTTTAAACAGCCTGTAATTTCGTTATTAACGACCATATTTATCGATCGGAATTGGCGATCATTAAAAGGCCAAATTTTCCAAATTTTGTGTGGTTACTGAAGTTTACCATTTACGACATCGTACCTCGCTGCTGCATACTATTCATGTTTTGTTATGGAATTTGCACAGTTTGCAACGTTATTTAATTACAATTTTACCGCACAGCACTTTTTAGGCAGGTTTAAGTTAGGGGTTTTTGTCCGCTGCTTTGGTCCTTTGATGTGTCAGAATGCAACAAAGCGGCAATGATGCTGTAAAAATCTGATTTTCACTTGTGGCTGTTGCACGTGCTGCATGACGCAAATCCAAACAAAACAGTATTTGTTAAGGCATAAAAGAGCGGAAATTCTAGCCTTCATAACACTTTCAAATCAAGACAGATGAGACAATGGCCGAAAATTTTTTTTCAACCATAAAGGCGCAACTAGCTCGAGAATCTATTAAAATGGCCGTAAGAACGTGTGATGTATGCTTAGTCGTGTGCAGGATGTCATGAACTCTCAAGAAGCAGAAGGAAAGCGAAAACCTTCCATAAGCAACGTGGAGAGAAAAATCGAAAAATTCCAGCTGGCACGCTCTTGTCTCTAAGTTTTCCTATAGGAAATTCAACGTATTCTTCATTTGTAAATTACTGAGTGTCTTTCAAGGCAAATCCGGCAACCAGTGCTCCTTTGCGGTCCAAAACGGGAAACTACATATTATTTAAGTTCACTTTTACTTTTTTTGACCCATACATTGCACCCATGCAAAAACCCGTTCCTGGCAACAATAAAACGCGTTGGCGATCCCAATCACAGACCTCCAATTTTTAAGGTGGGTAAGGTAATTGATGTCTCCATTCGATGGAACAACGCGTTATTACCGGATTTTCTGTACATATTTCATGCATTTCTAATCAATTAATGCTCCTTAAGAACCAACAGTATTTCATGTGTTACTCATACCGGATACGGACACAATGATCGCATATAAAACATCTTGAAACCAACAGTGGCCCTTACCGAGATCATGACGGTCTCAGCTCTGGATTGTTATCCAATCACCATGAATAGGAAAAATCCCAAAGGCACTGCACTGTTTTTGGCAACCCTCAAAGTACAGCAATGGCAGAACTACGGCACTGTTGATTAGACACGCGAATCCGAAAGCGAAACTCTTCGTAGTAAGACGATGGTAATGGTCCTTCGGCAACGAACCAAGAACTGATGGGTAGTACCGAAGAAGGTGAGAGGTGTTGGGTTTCTTAGGCGGGGGCCTGTATGTTGTTGTGCGTTTCCAATTGACATTGTAGTGTTGATTTGTTATAGGAAAATTGAATTGGTTGAAAACTCTTGCGTTTTGAGCCTCTTAAAGAGGAGAAATAGGGATTTTAGACAGTAAAGTAACAAGATTTCTGAGCAGATGCAGAAGTTGCTGTATTGCAAAAAGAACTCAACGAGAGCTCATTATCAACCTCAGAAAACACTTTGGTGCACGCATACAGGGTATCCCATCATGGAAAAAATCTAATTTTAATCCCCGCACTTGAAAATCAAAGCACAAGTGCAATTCAACTTATACTAAAACCATTCACGACCCTCGAGTACCTACTCAAATGTCTTCCGTATTCCAGCAAAAGTCCTTCACAGATCGGAGAACTTTGTGCGAATTTCTCTAGCAAATCTCAATAAGAAATCATCGAAACCGTCTGGTGACGCAAATACTCATAGGTTCGTCATACTAATTAAATCATACATCCACTCAAAAGATCAATTATTTATTTACGGATTAATCTACAACAATTAATTTAAATAAACTTATTCGTCGAACAAGAGTCCATAAGCACCGAATGCCAGAGCGATGTCAGCTTGAGCCCAGAATCTGAGGTAGGTGAAGAAGGGAACTTCACCGCCATTAAGATAGTGCTCAACTTTAGACCAATCAGGATCGTCCTTGTACCAGGAACGCAGACTTAAGAAAGTAACCGAAGAGTCTATAACGTCACCATTGGGGTATGTTCCAGTCTATCCAGAGGGTACGTAGACGGCATCGTTGAAACGAGAATAGTTCTCACGGGTTTCGGAGGTGGCGATACCCCAGTCGTCTCTGTAGAGAATGTACATACCATCCAACAGTTTTTCGCAGTTTTCTTGGCGGAAGAGTCACCAGATTTAGTAGCGTAGTATGCCAAGGTACGAGCAGTGGCACCAGCAGTACCTAAATCTTTGCCCCACGATTCAATTGCAACGTCAACATTTGGGGGATCACCAGTCCATCCAAGGATGCTGGGCATTTCGAAGTCGTCTCCGGTGAATTTGATGTTGGGGATCACCCACGCCACCCACTTGTTCAAAAGGGTCTTAGCCTTGTTGTCTCCGTAGTGTACTGCCTTGTGACGTAGTAGTACTGAACTAAACAGTCAGCGGACCACGGTTGCATACCGTACCATCTGTTGGATGGAGGGTCGTGGTACATGGGTTCCCAGTTGTAGAACATGCCATGGAAGGTATCATTTAAGAAGTCAGAGTCGGGGGTGTCAAAACGTCCTCTCCACGAGTTGGTGACTCCTCCGGCGAAAGCTCCCTCTTTGGTCTGCAGGTACTCGTACAATTCGATTTGTCTCGATAGAGATTCGGTCCAGTCCTGAATAGCAGTGGCACCTGTTTGAACATAATGCTTTAAACAAAAAAATAACACAAAAAACTACTAAGTGGGCTGTTACACCCCACACCCCAAAAATACCCCATTTGGCACCTATTCCCAACCCATGTTCTCTTTACCCCCAGGTACCTACCTAGCCCCCAATCACCGCGAAAAATCCACCGCACTAATCTTTTCGTCTCACCTAAACCATTGGAAAAACTCTTAAGCAAAGACATCAAAAACGTTCTGTGGAAAATTAAAGAAATTTATTTCGAATTTTTTTTATTTCCCCAACAAATGACTAGTTGAAGGAAGACGTTTATGTGCAGCATTTTTTGTTAGTAAATTCCAACGATTTCTTCGAAAGCCTGCGAAAACGTTCCGGTTTTATTTTGCGATTCGCAATTGAAAACGAAAAATTAAAAACTAATTTCATTTTACAAACTAGATTCGACCTTGGGTGCCGGGACAGTTTTGCTTCGCGTATCATCGTTTACATGCTTTTTAAATTGGTACCACAAAATGCCGTCCACCGACGTGGACTTTGATCACCACGTGCACAATGTATTTTAAATGGCAGGGACAGAAAAAATGTCCCTTTTAGGTGTCTCGTCTTTGTTCGGTCTTTAATGTATTTGTATTGGCAGTGTTAAAACATTAAACGCTTCATTATCGTTTCTGCATTTGTAATGAGTAATGGCAGCGAACACGTGACTGTTTTTAAGATCGATATTTTCTAATAAGTTGACGCTTTATTCGTACATAAAAAAAATGATTTATCTCGATTAAGACCTTCAAATTAAATCAAATCCTTTATTCAATAGAATATACGATATACCATATACATAGTATACATACGACATGAACGAAAAACTCGGCATGCGCTGGTCTCCGCCAACATTCGTTGCGAAGACAGTATATTTTGATTGGATGCAACGATTCATTGTTCCACTTCAGCAAGAGGGCTAGGTTCACCAGACGAAACACCAGAATCATTATTGCTAAAAAAAATAAGTGACAGTTTGTTCAAAAGAATTTTAATTGTAATAATACAGTTTTCCTGAAAAAGAATAACTGTTTAAGATATAGACCGCTGGTACCAAAAATATAGGTTAGTTCAGGTTTGAGAGGGTTTACAAAAGAAATGGTAACTGTTTTGTATCTTATCATAGATAAAATGTAGAATTTATACACTCCATGATCTTATGCAATAGTTATAGGAGTACTGAGAATACATATTTTACCTGTCGGCTCTGATGCTGCGCCTGATATAGTCCTTAGAATCTCTGCTTCCAAACTTTATGACAAAAAATGCACCTATTGGTGCATTGAGTTCAATTTTGATGGTTGATGCATTAATATCAACAACATCATCCATTTCCTCTCTCGCTATGGTCAACTCGCCATGTCCTTCAGGTCCTGGTGTTAATTTAATTCCAACACCTCTTTCTCCATGATGGAATGCAATTCTTCCCTCGTATTCTGGATTATTTCTGTATCTGATCTGCACAAGAAAGTTCCTAGCCGCCATATTTATTCTAAACTTATTTTGATGTGGAATCATTCTTATATTTTAAAATAACAATTTTTTTTAGATGATAAGAAAGAAATAAAAACTTAACCTCCAATTCAATGGAGACGGCAAAACATGTGACATTTAACATTGATCGAATGACATTTGAATTAACAGGAAACAACATTGTGGTGCATTATACACTTGAGAGTAGTTCACACCGATAAGTGACACTCACAGGAGTGACAGTTGACAAGTAGCAGGGGCGGAAATGGCGAAAGGGTTGGTTAGCTATAAAAACCCAAAAAGACCCTTAAAATCTCTCTTACACACTTAGTCTCTCATACTCTTATTTTTAGCTCTCTCGAGGTAACGTACCACGATCATCACCCTCGGTATAGTACATACAGACTGTGATAATAAACGTAGCAACAGTTTTGTGTAAATAAAGATAGTCGAGTAGTATCAGCGCGTATTTTGTATCTATGACTAGTATCTTTGTCAGGTTAGAATACTGGTCCCTTCAGCGTATTCAACTTGTAACGGAAGAATAGATCACCCCGTTAACACCAACAACACGCCGTGTTACTCCGAATCCCATCGGTAAACGCAAATACCTATAAACCCCACAACATTATATTAATGTTTCCCGCGATCTCGCGTCTCCATTGAATTGGAGGTTAAGTTTTTATTTCTTTCTTATCATCTAAAAAAAATTGTTATTTTAAAATATAAGAATGATTCCACATCAAAATAAGTTTAGAATAAATATGGCGGCTAGGAACTTTCTTGTGCAGATCAGATTCAGAAATAATCCAGAATACGAGGGAAGAATTGCATTCCATCATGGAGAAAGAGGTGTTGGAATTAAATTAACACCAGGACCTGAAGGAGTTGGCGAGTTGATCATAGCGAGAGAGGAAATGGATGATGTTGTTGATATTAATGTATCAACCATCAAAATTGAACTCAATGCACCAATAGGTGCATTTTTTGTCATAAAGTTTGGAAGCAGAGATTCTAAGGACTATATCAGGCGCAGCATCAGAGCCGACAGGTAAAATATGTATTCTCAGTACTCCTATAACTATTGCATAAGATCATGGAGTGTATAAATTCTACATTTTATCTATGATAAGATACAAAACAGTTACCATTTCTTTTGTAAACCCTCTCAAACCTGAACTAACCTATATTTTTGGTACCAGCGGTCTATATCTTAAACAGTTATTCTTTTTCAGGAAAACTGTATTATTACAATTAAAATTCTTTTGAACAAACTGTCACTTATTTTTTTTAGCAATAATGATTCTGGTGTTTCGTCTGGTGAACCTAGCCCTCTTGCTGAAGTGGAACAATGAATCGTTGCATCCAATCAAAATATACTGTCTTCGCAACGAATGTTGGCGGAGACCAGCGCATGCCGAGTTTTTCGTTCATGTCGTATGTATACTATGTATATGGTATATCGTATATTCTATTGAATAAAGGATTTGATTTAATTTGAAGGTCTTAATCGAGATAAATCATTTTTTTTATGTACGAATAAAGCGTCAACTTATTAGAAAATATCGATCTTAAAAACAGTCACGTGTTCGCTGCCATTACTCATTACAAATGCAGAAACGATAATGAAGCGTTTAATGTTTTAACACTGCCAATACAAATACATTAAAGACCGAACAAAGACGAGACACCTAAAAGGGACATTTTTTCTGTCCCTGCCATTTAAAATACATTGTGCACGTGGTGATCAAAGTCCACGTCGGTGGACGGCATTTTGTGGTACCAATTTAAAAAGCATGTAAACGATGATACGCGAAGCAAAACTGTCCCGGCACCCAAGGTCGAATCTAGTTTGTAAAATGAAATTAGTTTTTAATTTTTCGTTTTCAATTGCGAATCGCAAAATAAAACCGGAACGTTTTCGCAGGCTTTCGAAGAAATCGTTGGAATTTACTAACAAAAAATGCTGCACATAAACGTCTTCCTTCAACTAGTCATTTGTTGGGGAAATAAAAAAAATTCGAAATAAATTTCTTTAATTTTCCACAGAACGTTTTTGATGTCTTTGCTTAAGAGTTTTTCCAATGGTTTAGGTGAGACGAAAAGATTAGTGCGGTGGATTTTTCGCGGTGATTGGGGGCTAGGTAGGTACCTGGGGGTAAAGAGAACATGGGTTGGGAATAGGTGCCAAATGGGGTATTTTTGGGGTGTAGGGTATAACAACCCACACACACCAAATATATTTTATAACGTAATTAGCTACATAAACGTATAATCAAGTATTGTGCCATAGTAATCCTAATGATTTTTCTTCCCGAACAGCCCCTGTCAACAAAAGTTATCAATTTAATTTATGGTAAAAGTAGGCGTGCAGGTCGAGAATTGTGCAACAATTGAAGGGGTCAGAGAAAGAGGGGGGGAGAGAGATTAAGAAAATAATCACTAAGTATAGTTTTTCACACTTTTCTTGCCAATTGTAGCCTTTATATCCCAATCCCTTCATTTATTACTGACAACTTTTCCTCTATTTGCCACGCAACTTTCTAACCAAAAACCAACCTCCCACCACCAATATCACAGCAGCCGCCATACTAACCCCTAAAATTAAAGAAGTCTGTGTTTTAAAGATGGTCTTAACTAGTGAGAAAGCGGTGGGTGCGGTTTTCTTGTAGGATTCCCGTTGTTGTACTCGAGCAAAATATTTCTCCACCTGGGGTCGTTTCCCTTCGATCCAAAAATAGGGTTCCATGCCTATTTGGCTGATCCGCAGCATCAAGATGGTCAACGAGATGTCTGCGACAGTGAATCTATCGGTACACAACCACCAATCTTGGCGACCTGCAATGAAGAATTTGTAGAATAGATATCATGTTGTATCGTGTACGTTGCTTCAGTAGTCTTAGGTTTTGGGAGTTTCGGAGTCTTGTTCGGGCCATATCACAACAGTTTTGCAATTTGTCGAAGCTTTACAATAATGCCTGAGATCGTTTCCGCACTCGAAAGCTTGAGCAATAGTCATATGATCATCAAGTAGAAGTCAATTTTTTGCTACGTCACATTTTCACACGTTTAGTTTATTCATCTTTCCAGCTCTGATCAAAGTTTGTTGTTACGGAAAATAAACGAATGTCATCGAGTTGCATCGAATTCGGGCCCTAAGGTTGCAACAACAAACACAATAGATGAAGGAATGTACATTGTGACGAGACCCAAGCATGACTCCCCAGAATAATAAACACATTCCTGTTATGTGTGAAAAAGAAAAATGTACATATATCTGAACAGCAATAAATTTTTTACCATTTGCATCATGTTCTGCCAATTCAGCTTCAATTTTATCAAAAACCTTTTCAGTCTCATTCAAAAGTTTTACAAATTCGTCCTTGTTTAACAATTTTTCACGCTTCTTTTCCTGATTATCCGCCTTTTCCAGCAACATTTGTCGGGCATCAGGATTTTCTTCGGCATATTTTTTTAAATTTCTTGCGTTTTCCTTATCTGCATCTGTCGATCATTAGAATAAGTAAAATGACGATAATATAAACTAGACATTCACTTAATAATCGAGAACGAACAGGAGCTATGAAAGGAACCTTTTTGGAACCAGTTGCCAACTCTGGATGCAACAATGATCCAACAGTTAAGATGTTGCCATTAATCTTATCTATTAAGTTTCGGAAATTTGTCACTTTATGCTTCACTTCAGTTCCCTGGTCCTGTGGGACTAGTCTTGGAGTGTCACCTAGAAAATAAAAAAGTCTGTCGTAGGTCTCCCCTACGTAATATAATAAGAGATTTGGTCACCATTACTAAAATTGTCCTCTAAGTAGTCAATTATTCTGGCAGAATCTGAAATAATTTTGCCTGTGTCTTGTAGTACTGGGACTTCCCCTTTAGGATTTATTTGCAGGAACCATGGCTGGTATTGTTCGCCAGTCAGCTCTATACTGTGGGGGGTAAATAGCAGATGTTTTTCATACAAGGCCATTACAACCTAAAAGATAAATCCTTAACTAGGTATCTTATTTATTAATAGTTATTAAATAATTTTTGCTATGAATAATGATTTTCAATGTGTTTGTAAAACTGTCAATTAAACTTGTCAAATTGAAGTATTCCCCCACTATTTATTTTTTGGCCCTGATATACATGCAGAAGCAAAAGGGGGGGCGAATATTTTAAAAAACATACAAAATGTCATATTTCTTCTTCTTGCATGTGTTTATCATTTATCACTTATAATTAAAAAAAAAGTATTTAAACTCAATTACAGAATTTATGAGTGATCCTCTAGGGCAACCGTTTTTTGAATTGATTCTTTGCAATTACTGCCTCTGGAAGAAAACTTTGGATATACTGTACATACATAATACCTTTTGAGAATAAAAGGAATACTCGTTGTAATATAACATCAGACCATTTTTCTCACTACTAACAGACATCTTTGCACTTGTTACTAAACAACTGTTGGCCACAACCTCGCCAATGGTTTTCTTATCAAGTCGATTTGGATCCACACTCAAAGGAAACGAAATCGCCCAGTCAGGTTTACGCAGCATCAACAAAATAGGCAATGAGCGTTTCAAAGTCTCACTGACGAAGGAAATGACGGATTTATATTTCATATTTTAAATTTATGTCTCTACTCATGGCCTGGAACAATCCATGGGTTAGTTTTTTGCTCAAACAATTTGAAATTTTGTAGTCTTCTAGAATTCTTATTTGTTACAATTATATAATATTACACAATTGTATGTCTGGTTGCATAGATTTTGCACTTTTGCGCAGCGTCAGGCAAATAAAGAATTAATCTAAACTATGAAATGACAACGCTGGCGGTAGAATAGTTTGTTCATCTTAGAGTGTATCTCCTTTTATAGAGCGCTTATTAAGTTAACAACATCAAACTATTGTTATGAAGCGTCTCATTTGTGTACTTACTATTGCTATCTCCAAAAATGAGAAAAAATGCAATCTTGCCTTTCTGTTTCATGGCTCAATATTAAGAATCCTGGACATGGTTGGCGTTGCCGTTGACAGATGAAACGCCCTTGTCACTGTCACCCATTTTTGGTTATTTTTTCATTTCCCAGGGAATAAATAAAACAAGAAAAAAATTTGAATTTATTAAAATTTAAACATTTAGTCGAATTTATCATGTCCTCTCCAGCCCCAAAATCACCAGAACAAAGTGACAAAAGCAAGAAATATGACCGTCAACTGCGGTAATTTTAATTTACAATAGAATTAATGCAAAAAAAACATCCCTGCACCGTTTTAGCCTTTGGGGCGATCACGGTCAAAAACTACTCGAAAACTCCAAAATATGCTTAATCAACGCCACTGCATTAGGCACTGAGATATTAAAAAGCCTAGTCCTACCTGGCATCGGCTCATTTACTATAGTGGATGGTGAGAAAATTGCTGAAGAAGACATCGGTTCGAAGTGAGTTTCATTGCAATTGTGACATCTTGCTCCTTACATAAGAAATTTTCAGTTTCTTTTTAGAAAATGACTCATTAGGGCTGTCAAGAGCTCAAGTAGCCACTCAGAGCTTGTTGGAGTTGAATCCTGATGTTCGAGGGGATTATATTGATGAGTCTGCTGAACATATAATATCGAATACTCAGCACTTCTTTAAGAATTTTGATGTGGTTATTGCGACCGCTTTATCAGAAAAGTAAGAACAGATACATGTAAGACAATCTAGTTATTTCTCTCACCCAAAACCAAATTTTCCTGCAGAAATTTTCATTTTCCATGAAAAGTAGAAGTTCGTGAACACTTGACAACATTGCTTAGGCGTCTCACAGAACAAAAACTGAGGTTACGTGTTTGTATTTGTTTTTATGCAATTATTCATAATAATTACAAATTATTCACCTTATTCACAATTAAATCTTCTGTGAAGTCCCAAAGTTAAATTGCAGGGAGATATCAATTTTTTAATCCGTTTTCTCCCACCCTTCACTAACCAAATCCGGTGCAAAGACCAATGCATTTTCTGACCTTTGTACCCAATTTCTAAACGTCTTATTATTATTAAAAATTTCTACTGCTCCTTTTTTATTGGCATATAATATGGCCCTAGCGAATATCAATAAATTTAAACTCTTCATGGGTTTGGCACGAAACTATAGTTCTGCACCCTTAGTGAATGTGCAAGTTAGCAACAAAACTGGGATCTCAGTACTAACTCTAGAAAGACCGCCTGTAAATAGCCTTAACTTGGAGCTGCTCAGTGAATTAAAACAATCTCTAATTGACTTAGAGAAAAACCGTAGCCGTGGAGTTATATTAACTAGTGCTTTCAAAACCTTCTCATCAGGATTAGACATAAAGGAAATGTACAAACCCGACCTGCACAGATGCAAACAGTTTTGGACTACACTGCAAGATGTTTGGATCTCGCTCTATGGCTCATCTTTTCCAACAGTAGCTGTAATTAATGGGGCTGCCCCTGCTGGAGGATGTTTACTCTCCATGTGTTGTGAATACCGAGTGATGGTACCCAACTCAATAATTGGCCTCAATGAAACCCAATTGGGAATTGTTGCCCCACAGTGGTTTGCTGATACAATGTGTAATATAATTGGTTCAAGAAAGACTGAACTTGCCTTGACTGAAGGCAAACTTTTCACTACAGATGAAGCATTAAATGTGGGCTTAATTGATGAGATTGTGCAAACTAAAGAAGAGGGTTTAGAGAAGGCCAATGGGTTCGTAGGAAAGTTTGCAAGAATTTCCCCAACAGCGAGGAGTTTGTCCAAGAAAATAGTGAGAGGAGAAACACTGAAGAAGATGGTGCAAACTCGAGATGCTGATTTGGAATTGTTTATTCGTACTATATCCCAGGAATCAGTCCAGAAATATTTGGGAATGTATTTTGAGGCCCTTAAAAAGAAACAAACGTCTTAAGTCTTAGATTTAAATTATTTTAAATATCAAATATGAATATAGATAACTGCAAATTTTAAGAAGAAAACTTTGTTTTGTAATTAAGAGCCACCTTTACAATTTAATTTTCTTTTGTATGTAATATGAACAGCAAACATCTTCAGTTTTTAAACTGAATATTTTATCTGAATGACGTCATGCATGTAATATGATCCTTAGAATTTGAAAATTTAATAAAAAATATTTATCAGAATTAGTTTTTTTTACCCTATTCAGATGAAAATTAGTTTTAAAAAATCCTCAAACATTACATTTTATCATTTACATTTATTTTCTAAGAAATATGATTTTTAGAGTACTGATACCTCTCTCTAAGCACCTCTGGGATTGCAACGTGCCTCTCCTAGTTTGCAGAAGTATAGGTTTCCTAGGCTACATCCGGCTCCAAATCAAAGAACAAACCGTGATAGAAGCACATCCTGATAACGAATGCTCTGATTTAAGGCTGTATAATCCTTGGCCCGCCCTTAAAGACTATTTAGACAGTATAAACATAGAACTGTTAGATGAAAAGGAAAAAAGCCATGTGCCTCCTTTGGTGATTTTACATTATTATTTAAATAAATATAAGGAGTGTAATGATGGTAAGTGTACTGATTTTGAGTCATGTTAATGGGAAAGTTGCATTGTTTTCGTAGGAAATCTGCCCCAGAAGAGGGCGGAGAGAGAGTTGTTGAAGCAAATGATTAAGGGTAATGGTCATTTGGAGGAGGGGAACAATAGATTTATGTTGGAGGAAAATTTTGAGCAAGCCATACATTATGTGAACACGTGTATTAGTCCAAAACCTATATCTCAGCATGTGCAAGTGAGAAAAAAATCACATAAATTAGTAGCGTAGCAGAAGCCAAAAAATCGTAGACATCTTATATGTTGCCTTCTCTGTATACGTTTGTTACATACTTAGGTATTCTTTTAGGGAATATTGGATGATGAAAATTGCGTAAATCTAACGCAAAAAAGTTCGTCATTTTGGATCATGTGTGCGGCTTTGCGGGAAATGGTGGAAACGGAGGGAGCCTTGCCAGTGCGGGGCACACTCCCCGACATGGCAGCCGACACGCACAGTTATATAACCTTGCAAAACATCTACCAAAAGCAGGCACAGCACCAGGCAGAAAACATTTACAGGAGAGCGTCGCAAATCGCTCGAAATTTGGGCCTACCTCAAGACACTATAACAGAAAATGAAGCAAGTCCAATAATTAGGCCCAGTTGTGTAACTTTGTCTACGGTTAAATTTGGATTTTAACACTATAAACTATGGAATATAACGTATCAAATATTTTCTGTGAAAACGGCCTACTTTTCCCACTACTTTTATTTTAAAAACCATCGTTTTAACTACACATGGAATTTAAACTGAAGCTATACAACTAGGTTTTAATGTTTTTCTTTAACACTAACTTCATAATTTTCAGGTAAAGTATTTCTGCAAGCATTCAAGCGAACTGTACTTAATTAAAGGGAGCCGCATAGCAGACGAGTACGAAAAGCTTAGTTTAGATTTGACTTCATACTTCGAGGATCCCGATAGTTTGATCTTTTATTATGTGATACTTCGGGGATTAGAGAGGTTCATTAACGAATTCAATGCCTGTCCTGGCCAATTGGATGATCAGGTCGAACCTGATGTCTTAAAACTGAAAGGTAGGTGGTTTAGGACCAAATTATTGAGGCCTTACATATCCCTGCTGAATTTGGCGGAACATCAATAATAATTTGGCCCTTAAAAGCTTTGAGTGTGCTTTAAGTTGGTTTTTCTTCTTTAGGTATAATTGGAAAGCTGTTGAATGAATGGGGATATTCGCATGTGCTGAGAGACGAGAAAGTCCATGAAGTGTGTCGATATGGTGGAGCGGAGCTTCACTCAGTTTCTTCGATATTGGGGGGATGTGCGGCACAAGAAGTTATTAAAGTGATTACAAACCAATACAAACCCTTAAACAATACTTTTATATATGATGCAATTAATTCTACTTCCGCCTCTTTTTGCTTGTAGGTTTTGTGATGTACATAATTAGGATAAATTATTAAGAAGCAATTAAATTCTTTGTTTTGACATATTTGTATTTTTTTAAAAATTATGTTTCAACGGTATTTTTATGTTCACGTTAATGAAAATGGTAATTTTGTATTTTCCCTGGTATCTCGGTAAACACATGATCTTTTCAATAATAAGAAGATATAGGACTCTCTCCATAAAGACCGAAATTTGCACCCGTTTAAAAGACACAACTTGAGAAACCCAGGCCGTGAAAATGTAAATTTACAGATCAAAGCCATATTATAAGAAACAAATAATGTCACAGAGTAAAAACAGGTTTAGAAAAACCTGTTTGTTAATAAAAAAAAAGTAAGTTGCCGAAGTACGAAATGTCGCCAAAAAAAAAAGAAAATTGCTTTGATAAAACGTTGATTCTTAATAATTTTTTATCAAATAAATTCAAGATAAAGTTAGTATGTTTGGAAAACAAATAGGCTGTATATTCGTTGCCAATTGCTATTGTCGCAGTAAAAAAAAACGGTACAAAATTTTTAATTAAATATCTTTTGGTATCCTTGATAAATGTTTCTCTTTTTCTCGCATAAGATACAAAAACAAATTTCTTCCCATGTGAATCTATTAATTATCAATGCTGTTGAACTTATTTTTCTGCGTATATTACTCAACAACAGACCAACGCAACCGAGGACAGGTAGTCCCGCAACGATACCGCTATCATTGCAACCGTCCAATCAGTTGCAGACCTGTGGCTTTCACGTTGCTCTCTTTTCGTCCCACTCGCTCTTAACGCAATGCCGTAGAAAAGGATAGACGATCAAGTGACGTCAATTTCATAGCGTGGCAAACTCGTGGCAATTCAAAACTTTTGCCGGATGTTTTAGTTGGAAATTGGGAACGTGCGTTGCAGGTTTTCGCTAGATCGAAAGCTCGAATACGCTGTTTTTCTTCAATGGCATCGAGTATGGTTCGATGGGTTGGTTTCTTCGGCCTTTTGGCTGTTGCGGCTGTGACGGTTCACTGTGAGGACAATGACAAGAAAAATGGAGAATTGAAGATTGACGTTCTCTACAAACCTGAAGTTTGCGAGGTGAAATCTAAAAATGGGGACATGCTGACGATGCATTACACCGGTACTTTGGCTGACGGTACCAAGTTTGATTCAAGGTGAGTTCTCCCTTTTAATTGTTTGAAATTTCAAAAATCACAAATAAAAATTTACGGAGTGTACGTTCGGAGATATTAAAAAAGATGTGCAAACTCGACAACAAACAGTAAATGTAGCGATAAACACGACGATAAGATAAGCACACTGAAGAAGAAGTACTGGGCCTTTTCTCTTTTATTGTTAACTATGAATAAAAAAATAGGGGTTTCAGAGCGAAACAAATATATCATTTTTAATCTCTAAATACATATTTTCTTCTCAACTTTTTCCATATTTATTACACCTCGATCATGCGTCCTACCGAAAATCGCATATAAATCTCAACCGGAATCCCGATTCTTATGAAAATTTAAAAATTCTCCGGCTCCCCTAATTCCCACTGCGGCACATTTTACACAGTTTATGATGTCTCCGTCGTGTCTTTCAACTCCCAAAAATGTTGCAAACTTCGGTAAAAACTTTCATTTAGGGCATCGGATCCTTGGAGGTTTAGCGCGCTCATGTAACTTAGGAAAATACAGGGTGGTAAACTTCAAATAACATAAGAATAACAGTTGAAACAGCACCAATTTTTTATTTACTTTTTCCAGGAACCTTTGGAAGAGGCTATGAAAAATGTAGTACGCCACTGATTAGCACAGAATTTCTTCTTTCTCTGATGAGGTAGCTCGAATCTGAAACACCCTGTACGTAGCACCTTATCTGAAAGTTTAGTTCGTTGCAACTCCCATAATTTGTTTTAACCGAGTTATAAATTTTATTGGTCAGAGTAAAAAGCGGGACACTATTAAAAGTTCGGTCGCGTCTCCAAGGACGGTAAACAATTTAACTTTTTTGGAAGTTTGCCTTTTCGGTTCAAGTGTTTTAGTTCTGCAAACTTTGTTGCATTGTCCATTTTATCGACTCTGGGTATTTTTCTTACTTCTAGGAAATAGGGTGCATTAAACTGAGAGGAAAAAATTAATGAGAAAATTTTTAAGAAACTGAGATTAGCTATATTAGAAATTCGACGAAGAGTGAACGGAAGAAAATCCGCGAAAATTGAAAATGGAAAAGACAAATACCGCCAAATTAAACAAAAGATGAAGAGATAATCAAAGTTATCATCCTGAAAGCTTATGATAGTCTAAGCCAGCTGCTGTAGAGATATGCATAAGGACTATTGATTTTGCTGCTCTAGGACTGCTCGAAATATAAATCTTTAATCCTGGTGGACCGAAAGGTTTCGGAAAGTGTTCTGGCTGACAGTTTATTATTCGAGTTAAATATACATTACATTCAAAGGGGAGTATAAGAATTTCATCATTATCAGTTTTTTGGAATCATCGGGGAATTCAACGGAATCTATGGAATTTTCAAAAAGCTCCATTTCGCCTGGATATGTTTATGGATCCGAGCTTTCCCAACATATAACTTGCGTTTTTTTTTTCATCGAGATACAACTTTAATCTTGAATAATTCATGGATCGATACACGGATGCCATACACTTCAGAGCAAATAAATCTAGTTTTAGTTGCATTACTTATTAAATAACTAGAATTTAACCCTGGAGGGGCTATGGATTATCGACGGTTAACGTATGTAAGTCTGGCCTGGTTTCGTAATAGTTATTTAACCAACAAGTGTATTATGAAAAGATTTACCGAATTTAGTTAATATTCAATTCTAGGGCGTTCTATCCAAAACTTACAATATCCCGAAAAATATACATATAAACGTTTTTACCCTACAGAAAGATTTTTCAAAATTTGGTGATCAGTGCTATGTTTTGGATGCCCGAATTCGCCATTAATAAGAAATCCACACAGAAATATACGTATTATATAAGGGATTTAGTTATTTCGGCCTTCCCAGGCAACTTAATCTGTACGAATGAAGAAGCATCACTTATTAAGAAGCTTGACATTTATCTGCAAATCCATGTAGGACGTTTAGCGTCATCTTAATTGAGTTTTATTAGGCTGTGGATACTAATGGAAAAGGATATACCCATCAATCTCCTATAAAAACATAATCTTGAACGTCACACATTTTATATACATTGATTCATCGGTTGCTCCTCGGATCTTTTCCCATATTTCCATAAATTTCTAAAGTTCCATGTAAACCCATAAAACTCAAGTGAATTTGTTTCCAGATGTAGTTAAATTATTAAATAGGGCGTCGGGAACTTTCGCTCCTCTAAAATTGGATTTTCTTGCCTTTAAGCCAGCTTAGATAAGAATACGGAAGTTCGAATGCATCATCAGACCGAAAAGAATGATTTGTAAAAATGTTTCAGTTCACCTAACTGAAAACTTAAGATTTTATCGTTTTTTGAACATTTTGTCAATCAATATTTGTGTAATTCGATTAAACAAACTTTCTTTAAACTTACTATTATATGTAACTTCAAATATATATTATAGAACTTTTACGTGCTCATACGTCTATGGCAGGCGACTATTGCAGAAAACAATACTTTGTTTACGACATGATCATAAATTTTTTGTATGGCAATGGCAATATTTTCTGTATTTATTACGATATTTAAATTTTGTGTCATCCATCGCAAAAAGCCATAAAATCGTTGTTACGAGATTCCAATTTGTTTTATAATATTATTTAAAGGGCAAAAAAGTGCTACGTCTGCATATACGATTCTCAAATTTCTTACATCATAAATCATCATAGAATTAAAAATAATATATCAACAATCGGGCAATTAATTTGAGTTGACCCGCGAATCACGAAGTGTTAAAATTAAAAGTGTAATTAATCGCTAAAGTAAGAGTAATAACAATAATAATTACCTGATGAAAGCTGTTGCGGAGCGTTGCCAAATGGCGTTTAATTACAGCACTTTAGTTGAATTATGGAATACATTTTCTCTGAGGAGAAAATTCCTTTTTAATGTAGGCTTATTGTCGTTTGATATTTTGAGAAATGTTACTAACTAATTCTTAATTAACGCAAGCAACAAAATCGTTGAAGGGGCTGGTTGCTGATCATCTTTCGGCACTGCAGCATTTCGGAAATGTCCGTTTCTTGTCTATTTAACTCTTTACGTTGAAAAGACTTAAATTATTAACTTTCGAATCTAAATTTAACTGACAGTACACGGAAAAGATTTCCAGGACTAGTCAAGCTGGACTTATGTGAATTTTGTTCCATTTTGCCTTTTGCGCCACAGTTGTTTTAGAGATATTCAATAGATTTTTTTGCCTTAACTTGTTTGTCATAACTAATGGAAATTTCTCAAATTCGTACATCATCTATTTTCTGCCGTAGGTTTAGTCTATATATGCAAGAAGCAGACATTCGACGACAGACTGAATACTCTTAAATAAATTGCGGGATATGTGTTTGCTGATATGCATACGTATGCTCAGTGATACTGAATGATTCAAATTTATGAAACTGGGAGAATGACGGGAAGAATAAAAACGTTTCAAAGATACCAGAAAACGTTCGGATGGAGACGTCCTAAAAACCCGCAAATTCTAGCATTGACAAAGTGAAATGTGCAAATTAATATAACCTGTTACCGCTCAACTAACGGCATTAAATTAGAAGTTATAATAATGGTGTGTTATGGGCGCATGTAGCGCCTTAACCATCTTAATCTAATAATAGTCGAGTAAATATTATCTAAACACATTTCCAAACACACCAACTTCTATAACGGTTGCATTATAGCTTGTCGCGTTGTCTACTATGTCAATAATGTTTGTGCTAAATGAATATCATTAGGCAATGGTGTTTTAAAAGTATTTTTGCAATTTAATTTAAATTATTTGAATCTTTAGTAATTTTCAATTTTCTAGATATATTTAATAATAATTCAATCCATGATGCGCAGTAGCGCAGTCGAATGCCCCTAAAACAACTTGTGTTTCACACAAACTTCTCTCCTCAAAAGTAAGCGCAATTTCAGTGGAGATGAGCCAAATAAAGGATAAAATTTTAAACCTACGGCAGTCATTTTATAACGTTGTCTCCTGCATGCCATCGTATGGGGCAAATATACGATTTACTACCGAGCCCCGGGCTTTCCCCAGTATCTTTGTAAATATTTCAGCTCTTGTCGGAAGTTTTCAGCAAATTTTCATCGAAAACATTACTTTGTGTTCTTTACAGTTTTGCTTTAAAATATTTATTTTATTCAATTTAAAACTCGATTATAACATTACTATATCATTTAATTTTTCTTGACTTGGCCACATTTCTACTTTACCCAAGAAAATAAAATTTTACGTTCGTTCCAAGGAATATGTATGGTATGTTCGAATCTTTGAGGTCAAAATTGTATCAAGTTTCCTTGTTTAGTCTCGACAACATCAGCAATAAATAAAGTTATGCAAAGAGTTTATTGTGGCACAAGATTACGTTTTAATCTTTACTAAATGTTATTCCTATACACGGTCTATACATATCTGCAAAACTGTTTCCTTCAAATGGACCATCCGCACGCTTCGTCAGTCTGAAAAAGCGCGCAGCATTTTTTTTGTTATCATTTTATTTAATGCACGTGATAAATATGGCACTTTGGGTTGTTAAACCCTCTCATATTTTATGTCGAGCACCGTAAAGAAAACCATTCGCAAGATTACTTAAAATGCTTCTTCCCGCTTATTTTGGGGATTCACGGAGAACTGAAGTATTACGAATTTGTCAGCGTTAATCCTCGAACCTAAAATAACGTAGAAGTTTAAGAACGCCCTTGTGTGGTGTCTTATTTACAATCCATGCTCACATCTTGCTTTTCTTGACATTAAAAACTGAAAGATTTGTTTAGAAAATACGAATTTTAAAACTTTATTTTTGAACAATCTTAACAGCAATTAACAGTCACAATCTAAGTTCCACCACGTACCAACACTTCGCAAGAAATTGAATTTCCCGAACTCCATTCATTATTCATGGTCTAAAACCAAACTGAAACTAAGAGATACTTGAATGTCACAAAGTTTCACACTAAACTAAATCCAACGGGTGTCTTTAATATATAATATTTCGGAAACTTCGTTAGAAGTTGACTTCTTTGTTGAGGTTGCTGATTAAAATTTCAAGTCTCCGAAAAGACCTCGCCGAAGATTATATTCTGTTATTAATTTAATTTATTAAATAAACTTCCAAATTGATACTCACGAATCGCATTTCCACAATTAGCGAATATAAAAGCAAGAAATATTTGTTGACCATTACGATTTGTTTTTAAAAATGTCCGTCGAGTATTTTAACAGCGAAATATAAATCATGTAAAATTAACACAACTTCCCAGTTTATATAAATCCAAATCTCTGTCGAATTTAATTAATTCTGTATCGACAGGAACCCATTTTCAGGCTCATATTTTTTGGAAATTTATCGCATTGCCTGACCCACGGGGATAAGCCATATTTGTATACGCGGTATCTCAATTAATTTAGCAATTTCTAGTCGACATTTATTTCGTTCTGTACTCAAAGGTTATCGGAACTAACCAGAGTAAATTATTTTTTGTCCTCTGAGCACTGTCTCACTCTATTGTCCACCGAAGATGTCCGAAATCGAATCAATATTCGGCTGTGATCTAATAGCAGTTCTGGTAAATATCGAGCAATTCATATTGGGGAATCATTTGCATAATTTGTAAGCTAAAACACACATTAATTCAAAGCTCGGGCAAACTCCAGGATAAATTTGTCCTTTGGGACTACGACAGACAAACAACTCCAACTGGATACAATTCAACCTAATTGGATTAGGCAAGACGGTTATCTATGGATTAGGTATTGAAGCCCGGTGTAAATGTCAGCAGTATTTTTTTCAAATGTATAAATAAAGTATGCAAATAATGATAACAATTACGTGTTGTAAAATGAGGGCAAACGGAAGTAATTCGCATTGAATTCGCTTGCTAAAAAAGCCAAATTCCTGCCAAAAACTTAAAAATGAAGCGTTAATATGTAGACCAATACAAATAACAAATATCCGTCAATATCAATAGAGGTAATAGGGAATCTGAATTGACTGTGTGTGTTCAATTAGTAATTGCTATTATTTCTAGTTATACGCATACTGGTTTCATAACAGCCAAGCCCGAACAAATAGCTGGACGTATTTTACTGACAATGTGCTTATGGAACGATAATAAATTCTATGAATCTCAAATACCTGTCATGGACAAACCTCGCCGACCAATAAAAGTAGAAGGCAGCAATTCGGTCACTCTGGCCATAGCTTTAGAGATTTTATGTCGAAGCATCGGAATCAAGTATTTAGCATGTTCACTTCGGGACTTGAAGGTAAATCCCCTGAAAGCTCATTTAAATTTGCACAATAAAAATTCCCCAAGTGAACCAACTATACGCGAACCCTCGAAGGAGACATTAAAGAACGCGGCAGGTTTGCAAAACCAAAGATCAAAAAGATGATTTTATATGCGAAACTGCACATTTCTGCACTTTAGAAATTAAAGCAGCCGGCTTATTTCAAAGCAGGGGAGAAACAACCAAATAGAGATCGCTCAGAGGCGGTACGGATCGCGTAATGAACAGAATGCGCCCTATACGCTCTATATTTATCCTGCAATTTCAATCTGGAATAAATAAGAAGTTGCAATGGTGAACCTCCTAATTGTCGTTAAATAACATCAATGTAGCCCTTTTAAAGTGTCTTTTGCATTTTTGCCACTAAGCACTTCAATGCGATGAAACCCTGGCAATGTCTTATGACTCCCATCTCTATGTATTAGCTTGTTATGAATTTTAAGTGGGCTCCTTCAACATGTCGTTTTTAATTACTTTAACTCAATTAAACGAGAAGCTGTGCGCTTGGGGGGCAACTATTTAAATCTGCGGGGGAATTTGCATGTTTATTATTTGACTTACTTGTTCGTGCAAGTTCTCAAAGGCAGATGAAGGAGGAAAGGGACGTGTGTGTGTGTGTGTGTGTGAACCTGAAATGTTGGCATCACACGTTGAAACTTTTGAAACAGGTTATCCCTGTATTTTAAGGATGGGACTTGAAGAATGTATCTGGATTGTTTCGGTTTTAATTTGATTCTCATGAAAGAGAAAGGTCATACGCGGCGCCCGAAAAAGGAGATAGAAACTGAACACGATAAAACATTCTACGCCAATGCACTTTTGTTCAGTTTTAGTCCTATTACTTCTCTATATTAGATACCTATGCATTATGCAAAGGGAAATTTCTTACGTAAAAGCACTTTACGCTAATGCATGTTATATCAGTAAAGCACATCAGCTGAATTCAGTTGCGTAAAGAAGAGAGTTACGGACTTGGTATCCCCTGTTTTGTTGGGTCACGTTCACACGTTTAGTATACCGTAAATTTTATTAATTTACTTGACTGCGGCAATTCAGACTTTAGCGCGCAGATTTTATTTTTCTTGTTGCGGATAAGGCGGGTTCCCACGAACCTCCTGACCTTTCAAATTGTGATCACGAAAACTCGACTGTCTAGCATGAACAGTCAAAACCGGGGTGGTTTTGACATAGGCAAGCTATTGTGTTTTTACTTATGGCTTATTCATTGTTTTCCAGTTTTTCGAAGTTATCAAAATATCTTTTCGAGTTATCGCATTCGAAAAATTGTGTTCGGCTCTTTAATTAAGGCTATAAAATATGCAGTGCAGACCAAAGCAAAACTACAAATTTTCATTGCATACTCGTTCCTGGCAAAATGTAGTAAACTTTTACGGGCCTATGGAGATTCTTTCAGAATCATCTACGCGAAGAAAATGATGCGTAAAATAATTGGAATAAATGAACTGAATAATATTATACATTCAGCAACTGTAACTTCAATTGAAACAAACAAATGCACTCAGTTTTTATTTTAAATAAATATACCGAATATGACAATATTAAAAAGGGTGGATGCACGGAAATAATTAACCAGGAAAAATAGAATACTTACGAAGCATAATAATAGTGTATTTTTATATCTACTAAGTGTTTTGATTCGTTTGTCAAATTTCTATTGCCACAATTAAAGATGATTTAACACAATGATATTAAGTGAAAGTCGTGGTGAAAGTAGAACTTTTGACCTCCTTGAAATATAATAATTAGCGTAGTATGATGACTAAAATTGCTCATTAATCATGAAATGTCTTTTAAATTATGCAATTTATTATTGATTATGAGGGTCTTTCCTGCACAACAAGGAAGGAATAACTATTTACTATAATAATAAACAATTTCGTACGACAATAATTATGATTAATAAATTTCTTAACACAGCATTAGGTGGAGATCTAATCGTAATTTATTGCCTTACCTATACGATTACAAAGCCAAATTTAAATTATCCCAAATCTACGCACAATCCGTCATGAATAATCCGGATTAAGTGCCCTCATATGTTTCTATAGCATTCCCGAAATTTATATCAGCTTCGATTCGTGTTGCGGCCGGTAATAATAATAATATTAATAATTACCGAGCAGCCGGTTGTTGCATTTCATTACAAAACAAATTGAACTGGAATACGATTTCATGCAGGGCGTTAAATTTGTTTTCATTCTGCGAAATAAATCGAGATTTCCACATTTAGTTTTAGGCTGTTCTCACGATTTTTGTAATCATTTTACGATATAATAATACGTATATATTTATATTTTTAAAGGAACATTCTATCGAAAAGTTGCAGTCTCGCATACCTAATTGCAGTAAAACGGCTGAAATAAAATTTTACGAGTTCAGTGGTAAATAGTGAATGCCCTGAAATATAACTGAAGAAGACCGAGCTTGCCGTTGCCGTCCATCCATATTTAATCGTGTTTCTAAAAGAAAAGTTTTAAGACTCAATTACGTAAAACCCTCGTTCATTTTTCAAAAGCCGGATGAAATACATTTTTAAGAACGTTGACATGTTCGACCGCAGGTTTAAAAAGTTACAACTATAGGAAAGTGCATTACGGAATTGTTCCTTGTTCACAATATTTAACAATATACAGTATGCCTTCGTGCCCAAAAAAAATTCTTTAAGAGGCATTGCAAACGTACTCTTATTCATCGTAAAATTACTTGAAAGTTTAAATAAGGGAACCCACAAGTAAACCAATTAAAAAAAATCATTTAAAATGAATCGAATGTACACGGTGTGTTATGGAGGCATTATACCAACTAAACATCACGCGAAACACTACCATGGGACCACTAAGATACTCTCACATTTAAATATTTAACTACCTAACAAAAGGCATTACATTTTATTCGCCAAGGCAGCTACGTTGTAAAATACGATACGTTCCGGTGCAGGTTATGCATAATAATCTCTGGACGCGTCTTCCCTTCCCGGTTTTCCAGTCGAGAAACTTCTGTCAGGAGTAAACTCTTCGAAAAGTTTCCGTGTCGGCCAACTAACAAAATAATTCCGCATAGTGCTACGTGCAAATGCGGCATGCAGTGCCGTTCTTCAGGATACTTTTTGATATGCATGGCCCCTTTAATATTTCAGTTACTTTTGTTCTATCCATGTGTGTGATGTGGGGTTTCGGGCCTTTGTTTATACTATACCCCCTCATTTTATCGAACGAAATCGCAGGTACGGATTAATGCATTTTTACGTCGCTTCATAGCATTTGCAGCTTAAGGCAACGTTAATCAAAACAATGGCAGGGCATCACATTCTCGTCAAGTAATCACAGTACTTCTCATCTGTCGAGGTTTTCATTTTTCATATTAGATGTTTTCAATTTTTTACCGTGAATGTACGTAGTAAATGGGGTAACTCGTTAATTTCGATCTTATGATTTGTGATTTCGAACTGATCGAATTGAATGATTTTGAAAATTATGAAGTTAATATTTATTATTTTGTTGCTCTTTTGGTTTTTTCGCCATGCTGCCAAACGAAAGAGCCGCTCCTGCCCTTATTTTACGCCTCTAACTTCCTTAAAACGTGAACATTCCAACTTGCTCAACTTATATTCCCCGTGTAGTCGTTACGCACTGGCGACACGCTTAAATATTAAGAAGTTTTTTGGTACTGTTCCCACAGGGCGCCCTCCGAAAATTTCTTTTGCAAGTTAGGGAAGTTTTTATAGAGCAGAGTAATTTAAATGATCCACTACGCCAAGAAATGATCCTGACTGTCCCACTGGGAGTGCTAATAGATGAATTGGTATTGTTTTAGTTTGGACCGGGAACAACCGTTCACCTTCCAGCTGGGAGTGGGACAAGTGATTAAGGGTTGGGATCAAGGGTTGACTGATATGTGTGTGGGCGAGAAGAGGAAGCTAACGATTCCTCCCTCTCTTGGATATGGAGATAGAGGGGCTGGAAATGTGATTCCTGGTGGTGCAACTCTTACTTTTGAGGTAAGCTGTGAGATGGTTAATTGAAATAGTTAATGAAAGAACATTTTTAGGTTGAGCTGATCAACACTGGAGATTCTCCTCCAACCACGAATGTTTTTAAAGAAATCGATGCCGATAAAGACAACCAATTAAGTCGTGATGAAGTAAGCAAATTTATAAATGTTTTCTGTAAAACCTAAGTTCGGACTTATCGGATCTAACAAAACTTCCTAAAGGTTGAATTAACTACCTTTCAGAATAGTGTATACTTGACCACATAGACTAACAGCACCAATTAATTTCGTAAGAAATACTATCCTATATATTGCATATACACGGTGAAATTTTTTAACTCGTTCGGTAAAGAACTTGTGACATAGTGTTCTACATGTGTTGCATATAACGTCATTACTTCAAGTGTTTAGTATTCTTACATGAATTTTTCAACGGCCTTCCCAATTATCATTGCACAAAAAGTAGATATATTGACGCTTTAACAATTCATACGTTATTTGTATGCAAAATATATTTCAAAAAGAAAAAGTTTGCGAACACAAATGCCTAGATTCTAAACATGTTTCTGTTATTTATGGACCTCTTCAGTTTCTCTCTTAATAAAGGTGAAACCGGGCGTAGAAATGATTGCGTGAAAGTAAGACGACGAGATCTGCAATTACGTGTTACGTCATCATAAACGTACTGTAGTAATCGTACTTAGTCTTAACTGGTGACCCCAAAGTTAACTAAACATACGACTCACGTAACAAAACACCAAAATTAACAAAATGTTTTCTTTTTTCTCTTGATTAATTTCTACTTTTCTTCTGACCTAACACAATATGAACCCTCTAGGAAATTTCAAAATTACAAGTCTTTTTTATCCGATCCGAGTTTATCAATAATATTTAGTATTCTTAATTTTCCATTTAGGTTAGCGAATACTTAAAAAAACAAATGGTTGCTGCCGATGGTGGTACCCCAAGCGAAGAAGTGAAAAACATGCTTGCAGAGCACGATAAACTTGTCGAAGAGATCTTCCAACATGAAGACAAAGACAAAAATGGATATATTTCCCATGGCGAATTTTCGGGTCCTAAACACGACGAATTGTAAGATTTAATTAAATGCTAGATGCTTAAAAAATAATCAGTTTTGATTAATTCACGACAATGAATAATAAGTCTTGCAATATGATGCATAATTAATACATAAATTTCTAGTCAAATACCTAAATTTTCTCAAAAATTACCCAAAAAGTTCTTATATTATTTCAGAAACTACTGCTAGTTTTCCATATAAATAGTTCCAACACAGAAATAAATTACTGTCATTTTTGTATTTTGAAAATTACTCAATTTAGTAACCATACGAGGGCACTGTGAAAGGTAAACAAACACAGTAGCAAATCCTAACCTCAAAAGGTTTTTTTACGCCAAATCGTTACTTGCTTTCTTATGTTATCGCATTTATGAGGTGTGGTATTTGACTAGAGAACTATTTTAGGACGGCAAACAACATCGTCTTTACATACTCGGGATTAATTGTTAATTTGGCATTTTTGGAATGTAAAACTGTTTTAGTATTAAGTTTTTATAGCGATATCAGGTGCCAACGGTGCATTCCACACTACTACTTATTCTTGTTAGGCAGGTATTTAAACAATTAGATTGATCTTTTAGAAAGCGATTATTCGAAATTATTGTAAAAAAGGGAAAGTAAACTAACGCTCCTACATATCTAAATATGGACTGAACATTGTATTATAAGTCAAGCTACTGCTGTTCCATGCATCCGTCATTCGATCAAAAACAAAATATTAAATAACCAATCGAGAATAAGAACATCCGACATTGTGACCAATCAGGGCCCGCATCGATAGATGAGACGGATGCATGGACCCAAAACTTCCGTTTTTAAATATGACTACGCACTTATAATTTACGATGACATGTTTTCGGGTGTTTGTAAAATAAGAACATTTTTGATACCTCGACTAGATATATAAGTACCTATCGATATTGTAAAGGTGATGACGTGTCAATTGTTATATTGTAATCGATACGAACGTGCTTGTAAGTCATTTTTTTAAAATTATTTATTGTTAGTTTTTCAACTAATTATTAAATTCAAAATAAAAAAATGCTGTTTGTCAATTTATTGAGTTTTTAGAAATTGTGACAGTCCAAGTGATGATTCAAACTAAGCGACTACTAATACGCTACTATCAATGCATATTGAAAAAATCTTGGGAAAAAAAACCAAAATATCGATCGTGGAGAACAAAATATAGAAAAGTCAGGTTAGTTTAGATTCACTAATTCATTACTGCCTACGCATTTACCAATTTACCTATTAAGAGCATCAGGGGGATTGTATTAATTTCTGAATGCTCTACATCTAGGTCTAGCTATTTGTATCATTCCTGGTTATTACTGTTTGACTAAATACGATGTACTTATATGTTTGTTATATGAAATTTAATAAATTTGTTTGTAAATTGAGTTTTTCTCTATCGCACACTTCTTACATCGATAAAAATCTAGTAATATTTTTCGAGATCTTACCAATAACTAGTATAACCAAAAATATTCGAATTTAATATTCAGTTATTCTAACACTTTCATTATTACCAGGCACCAAAAAAATCCTTAAAATTCTAGTGATGACTGTAAGAATTTATAATTACTTAAAATCTCAACAGTCAATGTATGAACATCCAAAATATTCACCGAAAACTGTGAGATTGGACGGAAATCTATGAAAAACTTTTGAAAAATTCAAATAATATTTCGTCGAACTAATTCAAATTTTCGAAGAAAAGGCGGAAAATCAAAACCAATGTCTTCCAAGCACTCAGCGTCAATATCTCGGGGACACATAGGGTAATTTAAGTCTACAATTTATATACCTATATATGAGGACAAATTAATGTCACATCACATCGCTAACAAAGAAATATCATTCTACTGATGGTTCAAGGCGGTTATTTCACACTTCGTCACTATTACTGCAAAAAAGTACAGAAAACTTTCGGTGTCAGAAGTTATTATTTGTTAAATTCCCGAGGATAAAGCAGTCACATTTTGTTTTTTCCTCGTAATAAAGAAAATGAAGAATTCCCAAATACGATTAACAATGTATCGTAATATTTAAGTATGCACTTTACAACGAACAATCCGATAATATACAGGGTCGCTCGACGGTGTTAAATTTGTTTATTTCTATTCGTCTCAAGTTATAAGATTACCTTGCATACAATCTATTATGAAAATTAACAGTTTCTTGATTTTTTTAAGGAGCTTTTGAAACATCTCAATTTCCTGCTTTACATGTAAGCTTAAATTTTACCATCTCTCTTTGTCTTATGTCTGAATCAGAATTACCTTGGTAACATTGAAACTGCCAACATTGGACAATGTGTGCTGAATGAAACATTTAATGAATTAGGAAACACATAGCGGTCATATACGTGTACGGGATGCACATACATGGTCAGCTCAGCCAACAACGTTATTGTTTTATCATTAAGAGCCTTACAACAAATTAATGTTGAGTAATATCTAGGCCGAATTATTTGATATTGCAGCAGATTTTAAGTAGGTATACGAATGGTTGATGCATCAATAATAATAAACAATAGCTAGGTTAGGCTCGATCTGAGTGGCGTCAGTGAATCAATTAAAGATCAAAAAAACATTTGCACTCTTAATCATTTATTGTTAACCTGAGTAGCTAAGAACATAACTTAGATGGTTGTTGACTCATTATCTTGACTGCTATTACTGCGAAACTAAAAGTTTGTGATTTTTGTGTATAGTGGTTAATACGTAGAGTGAGGTAATAAGTGCGAATAAAACTTCGATCTATTTTTCATTAGACTTATTAGAAAATCAAAAAATCCGGAATAGATTTATTCAACTTATTTTGAATTCGTGTTAGTAGTCGTGAACTATTCATGGAGTTTGAGAAATGGCGGTAAGTATCTCTACATCATACACTAAGAAAATGTCATAATGTGTAGTTGTTTGGTCCTGTCTATTTGACATTGAACGTTTTTTGATTTGAAAGTTTATTATCGTCTCTGAACTAAATATGTTATTCCATATCTAACATGTAAACAAATTTGGTCATAAACAAGTACTGTACTCGTTGGCCGCACGTAGTTTGGCAGAGTCAACAGTTGTGCAACTGAACTATTATACGACTCTTACCTTTCCTGAACGTGGCCATTGCTTTATTATGTTTCTCTCTGGTTTGTAGTCTCTACACTTAAAAGTACTCAAAACACACATATAACTTCATTTGAAATATTCAATTCCTGAAATTATTTCCACCTTTCGTTATATGTGGCTTTAGATTTCGATATTCTCCCCCATGGACGTGCCGAACTTAAATGTTAAATTTTTTATGAACAGCAACGTAAACTTTGGTGGGCTTCTCTGGGTTATTCCTGTCTCGTAAATCGGCTTAAAATTGGGAATTACAGGCCAAGGAAGGAAATTCCGGATGAGTTTTTTCCGCTATAGGTGCACTATACTATATTAATATATCAAAACCTGTTGCAAATAATAAATGTTTTAGCAACAGTTTTTGAAATAACAATGTAAGGACAAATTTAAAAAAAAATCCCTTTCACAGAGCGATCTTCAAATTACTGACGGATTACTGACTTACATGTTTTTATTTCACTTTTAAAGAGTCATGCAATAGTGGCGTTTTGAGAACTTCCACAAACTTCCCAAATTTAGAAAGATAAATTCGGGTTTCATGTCGAAAAGAATTAAACTTTATTAATTTTTTATTCCCTTGTTAGTATGACTCTGATTTTTACTTAGCAATGTCACAAAATAATGATTTATGAACTCTCAATATCCGTGGCAATCAGTGGCGTTTATTTTATTTTAAAATAAAAGTACCTGCATCGTTACAAATTTCAACTAATATTCCTTTTCAATAATTGTTTTAAAATTCTTATTTTAGCACACATATAAGAACCTAAATGATATTCAAAATGCTCAAATTCACGACTCAGACGCGTACACATTCATTCACACTAAAATATTTAATTTAGTTTGTTATGTTTAGCGTTGTAAACAAAGATATGCAAAATATATCATTTCGAACTGATACAGCGTTTCTCCCCTTCAATGATAACGAAACAAATTGCAGAGCTTAAGATAAACTCATATAATTGATGTCGTGTCTGTCTTTATCACTCAGTCGTTCATAGAATCTGTTGAAAGTTCAAGTAGTCAGAAAAAGTATATGTTTTTAAGAATTATTTTAGTGAAAATGGGAGAGGCTTTTGTGGATATAGCTGGTCAATTTTCACCAAGGTATCAATAATTGTGAAGTCTTTTTTATTCTAATCTTCATCGTCACAACATAATAGACATCTGCTTTTGCGTCTCGGTAATTTATATTTTTACCAGACTAGTGAATAGAAGGAGCGTGATGGTAACCATCAAAATCGAAGACAATTTAGTGGATCATCCAGTTGAATGAGTCTCAATTGTATTCCAAATGAGTTCAATCTTTTCTCCATGTACGATGAAAGCGAAGGTGACTCTTGGGATAATTTGCTGTTAGTGCAATAAGATCAAGAACTATTAACAATCACTGCATGTGAAAACTTCTTACCTATAACATTCCAATTTCATTAAAATGCAAGTGTAAACTTCTAAAAAACTGCTACAAATATTTAAAAAACCGTGTCTGATAAGCAGGATGAAATTCGCGATAACGAAATCTGTCACTGTCACATCCCCATCATCAGTTGAAAATTTGTCAAGAGTGCGGCCTTCGTAAGCCCATAGGGGATATACGCATAAAGTAACACATATTTGGAAAATAAAGAAAATAAAGATGTATAACGCCAATTTATGAAGCGACATTTTTAAAATAAACTTTAAGGAAAATTATATCACGGTGAAGGTTGTTTTAATATCAGATATTCTGTCTATTTTCAGATTATCAAATGAAACCAACGCAATTATGAGCAATAAAGTCCATGATTATGGAATACCAACAAATTATAACCCTGCAGACCATCCACCGGTGAGACTAAGACAGCACAACCACAGGTATACCCACCAAATTCATTTCTCATTACATTCATCATTTAAACTGTTTTTAAAAAACTTGATAATAACACGACTTATTGAGTGCCAACATACATAACAAACTCTGAGTAACTTCACCAACAAGATTCATAGTTTCCCCATAGAAATGATAAAATAACTTTATTGGAAATTATTTTTTGGTAAAGTTATCAAGATATTGATATTGTGATCCTGAACTAAATTTCCTACTTCCAGCGATCAAAGTGAAACCCAGAGAAAAAGACGATCCAAGAATAGACTGTCAAATAGAAGAAGTACAGGTTTCGTTCACCCGGAAATGGTGGAGGAAGCCGTGAAGATGGGTGGTCAAGTCACCAACAGGAGTTAGCTAATAACTTTATTACTACTTTTGATGAGTAATTAATAAGTGACAATGCTAGGAAATATAAAGTTACGGTAAAATGACCAAAAGGTCCTGACTAGCTATACCTAAATGGTAATTTCCATAAAATCTAAAAAAACTAGCAGGAAAAGGCAAAGTATAATCTTCAAAATTAATAGATTAGTATCGTGTTAACTTTACTACAAAGTTAACTCGATTATTATGTAGGTTTTATCACACATAATAATCAAAATATTAAAATTTGTTTCAAATATTTTTGACCAAGAATTTTTGATATATTTATCTGGAGTTTCATTTTTCAGCATTTATCCTATGGAAATTGTCCTGTGGGTAAAGTTCCAAGGGCTTCCGATTTTGGTTCTAAATATCGATAATCTCTTGGACAAGTCTAGTCAATAATATTTAGAGTTAAAGCTAAAGGACATCTTTAATGCTAAAATAGAATTTGAAAAATTTAGTTCATGGCGGATCTAGGAATAAGTAGGTCTCACTGCAAAGTAACTTTTTCAGAACATTGTATTTTGTATGCCTCTATCTTTAGAAGAATTTTTTCTTACAGTTCAGTTATGAAGGCCATTTTTTTTTCAGCCACTGATTTATGGATACTGTAATTTGTAAAAGATCATTTTTAATAGATTCTGGTGTCATAATGTATACTTTGTACATGAAACAATACTAATATGTACTTATTATAATTTACAATAGTTGCGAATCCACCATAATATATGAATAAAGTGAGTTATATCCAAAGACTTAACACATTTTACATTATGACATATCCTAGATAACTTTATTATCCACCCCTGATGCGAAAATTGTAAACCAAAACCACATTTTCTGCAATCCTACACAATATACCTATATGTATTTTAACAAGTCGTGTAAACAGTCATAACATTATCTGCACAATCAAGTACACAATGGCTTAAACGCTTTGGGATGGGTCCATTGAAATACTTGTGTTATAACAGTAAATGATAATGAGCATCAGTAAATATTTCGGGCGCCGTACCTCATTTTAGATTATGGTTTAGTTCGTTAAAAGTTAACAAGCAAAAGGTAGGTACATACCAAATAGAGTTTCATGCTACATTAGTAATATAGGTATACAACGTACGTAAATTATTATTTTTTATCAACCAGATTTCAGAATACTTATTTGAAAGGTGCGAGGATGGAAGAATTAAATGCCTCTAATTTACTAATTGTAATGAATAGGTAAGTTGACAATGTTTGAATGAATAGTAATTTTATCGCAGTTTAAAAATAAATGTGAAAAATATATCTCTTCAAAAATTACATTATTTTTTACTTACACGTTAGAGTAAATTTGCAATTTTTTAATTCTCAAAATTTTTTTTTTTAATTTGCAGAACTATATCCGCATCTCTGATACCAAAAAGTGGAGGTCCCCAGAGCAAAATCGCCTACGAAATAAACCCGACAAGAGTTCCACATTTTAGCTATTGTGAAGGTTATCTTAACATGGCTTTTACAGACGTCGATGGGTAAGCCCACTACCCCTTATTTCATAACATTCCATAACTCAGTCCCCCCTTTTATGATCAAACGTCTGGAAATTAGATTTAGGCACCGAAACCGCCAGAAAGGAACAGGTCAATTTTGTATTCAGAAGCAGCTCTGATTTCCTCTCTTCCTGTAGAGTCCGTACATCATTCCTGTTCGTCCGTCCTTCCTACCATCTGCCGTGCTTATATGTTTCCATGTATCTTTCCCGTAATAAAATCGGAAACTGTTCCCACGGGAGCCCTTTTCTGCCCTTTTCAGTCAACTTCCAATCTCCTGTTTAACCTGCGCGAGCCATAAATATGGCAAAATTTGCTGGAGAAAAACGAGTAAGGCATGTTTATTCTCCGTTTATTAGGTATCCGATACAGCTGCAAATATTTGTATTGCTCGAAAAACGAAAATGTATCAGGTACTTGTATTATATGATGTGAAATCAATTTTACATTCAGGCCTTTTGGGGTGAGATGCTATTGGAAAAGGAATTTTTTCTGAGGGTGAAAAATATGAATAATAGGGATGTATTTTAGTAATAAATAATGGGCCTTAAACGTAGTCTTTTGTTACATTAAACTTGCTTGCTTACACCACGTCAGCTTTTAAACGAGATTATTCAAACAGGCTCAAAGACCTCAAAGACAACGAAGTTAGGCTACGATGAATATAGTCTTATCTTAAATGGAAGTTGATAAATTTTCCCTTCTCTGTTCGTTAATTTCGAGGCGTATCGAAAACCAAAATATCATTTTCTTTATTAATAAGGAATTTCTCTGGGGTTCCCTGTAATTTGAAAAAATATGCATTTGAACCGGCAATAAGAAAAACATCAAGCTCGTATCGAGAGGAGTTTAAAAAATTCAAAACCTGAAAGAAAAATCGTTGTGTCTGATATTTATTACTCATAACTGTGAAAAAAGATGCAAGTATGGCACTCGATTTCAAAAATATTCAAAAATCATTATTTCAAGTTTAGCGAATCGGTTTGCAAAAATCTGAGGCGTATCGACATGGAATCTACAATGATCAAGATGTCATAGAAAAAGTTCTCGTTGATCATTTTAAATTTTGTTAATTTGCGGAAACTTTGATATGCGAAAAATTTCGCTTCAAAATTTAACAACTTTGGACGTAAAATCATGACTTTCCTATATTTTGTATTTTTAAATTCTGATTATCTATTGATCAGAGAATTAGGTTCTAGTACATCTGATGTTCACGTGGCCTATTAGCTCAGTTGGTTAGAGCGTCGTGCTAATAACGCGAAGGTCGCGGGTTCGATCCCCTCATGGGCCAAAAAAAGTTTTTTTGTGTCCTTTTTAAATTATGAAACGTATATTCAAATATGAAACTTCCAAAAATTTGTTAAAGCGAATAATACGCATTTTTGATAATATTTAAAAGGTCCGTCTGATTTTAAAAACATCTCTGCGACTAGTAAATTTCTTAAGATGCGAATTTTCAGCGACCAACTTTCATATTAATTCAGTTCCATTTCTATTTGCATATATATATATTATTATGTATTCAAAATTGTGTAACTGATTTCAACTTCAATTTAAAAAATTTAAAAGGAGAAGTAAATAGCTGCTGCCATCTATCGAGGAATATTCTTATCACTCTAGTTTAATCATATTTTTCTTGATAGTTTCTCCTCTTTTCCACTTGCACCTCACAGATGTCGCCACCAGACTAGAAGGTCAACATCAATAAAAGACACCCGGTATCGGCGTCGGCAGTGATGCCTATGTTGCTGGAAAGCGTAAGATTCTGTTTTTGAATTCTATAAAGTTTAGTTCATTATCATTATTGACAATACCTAATGGTACAGTTTCGATACAATAAGTATCTAATTACGTAATTAGAATCATCATGTAATTAAACAAAAATAGATTATGTATACTGAAGATATCTATATAAACCTAGATTGAATTGCAGATGGCGTGTGGCAATGCTGTTACAAAAGACTGTAGATAAGTTGGTCAAATGGAAATATGAACGGTATTTTTTCATTAGTGGGTTCTACAAGTTACTTATCACATAATTTAATATAACAATTCAACATTTAAAAAAATCATAAGCTAAGTTTCCTCTAAGCAGCACTAAATTCTAATTTTTTTAAGCAGTGATAATCCACGTGACTCGTGAACACCAATCTGATTTCTCGCTTTTGCGTCCTGGCATTACATTATTTCGTTCGTAGAAAGGTTCCTTTATTCCGTGCCTGTGGCGTTAAAATCCGCTATCTTCTAATAGTGTTGATACACGAACTTGTGCACACTGATATTCGTTTTTGTTTGGAGTGACAGAATACCTTTGATTACACAAAGGTGAGTTGGTTAACGGTTTAGTGGTAATAATGGTTTAATAGCAAATCAATGCGCTGGGTGTAGTCGTAAACTGGTAAAGGAACAAAAATCAATAAACTGGTTGTGTTAATCAGACTACTAAACTGAAATAAGTTCCTTTCATCAACACGAATTAAACAAATGGTTAATCTAGTATAGTGAGTATCCATCTATCCCTGCGTTTAAACTTTGGAGTCATTTTTCTCAGGACATTTCCGGTTTTCGCCATAATGTGATATGCCATGTAATGTTATACAACAATTAATATTAATACTACAATGTCCTTCATTATACATACATAATGAATCTACACCTATAAAGTATTTATTTTATGTATTTGATTTTTACACTTATTGCTTTTGGATTTTGGCATGACATAAGTTTATAGTTTGTTGTTGCACGAATCTATAGCTTTTGAGTTTGAGTGGATATATTGAGGTTCTGTTTTAAATTCAGTTCTGTTACCCCAAAAATTCCCGGAAATTTCTATTGAACTCATTCAAAGTACTAAAATGTGACAGAATTTCCAATCGATTTAGATTAATTCTGAAATGTTTTGTGTAAATCAAGTCAGGTTACTAAAGTAATGGAATTTCCGATCACTCCAAAATTTCTAGCAAACTCTATTCAGATCTTTTTTGAACGTTACTCTCTTTCTTTTGCCTTCTGTACAATACAAGAAAGAAAACGTCGAGAATTGCTCGGCCCGTCCTCACGTGACTGAATAAAGGCAACCTGTGTCATCTTGCACAGATGGAGAGAAAATTGCTATTGATGCTACTTTAAATGGGACACTGTTAATAATTATTGATAATGCTAATACGTCATTAACATCAACAATCTATTGAGGGCATTTTTTGGCCAAATGGATTTCACAGAAAAATAATTTTTTTATGAGAGCGTGTACAATATATCAGAACAACTCATTTTTATGAATTCTAGAACCTCCACAGATCCACTCAATTCCCACCACCGTATATGTAAATCCAATCGCTTAAATATCGCATAGCATTTTTGAGTGATACCCACTATGTGTCTTCCCGCCTGTTATCGTAGACGACGAAGGGTAGAAGAATTAGAAGAGCCGCATTGCGATGCCGGCACCAGTGGGGGCCTCCAGTGGAGGCGCGTACGCCTCCCTGGAACCTCTAGGGGCTGGAGATAACGTCTACCGCCCCACGACGGTGCCAGGGGGGCCTACTCCTTCCACTGGACTGTTCGAGGGAGTGAAGAAAGCTCTCGGGCTTGTCAAAGAGCCCTTGTTGGGACAGGTGGGTGACGAAAGAAGAGGACATCTGACAGCTTCGAGGTAAATATAAATTTGGTGTGGTTTGATTGTTTTTTCTTGTGTAACTAATCCTTGGAATTAGTAGTGAAAGTTCAAAGAATAATTAAAAGGAAACACGTAACTTTTTAAATACCGAATTTCTTTTCCTAACTGATCAAACAAGGTTAGAAGTAATATAACGACCGCAGAAGAACAAATTGTTAAGGGAGCTTCACAGTTTGTCCGAACTTTATTAGACATAGTATGTAACTCAAAATATGGTTGCAATAATTATTGTTTTATATTGGCAGTATTTTATGTGTACGTTAGCAACATTACAATCAGTTATTCGAACTGAAGGGGTCACGTGTTTCTTTTCAATTATTTTTTTTCTGTAAATTTGTTCTCCTATTGGTAGAATTCGGTACATTGCTTTTAATGTGCACAAATGAGTAAATTTTAAAATTACAGATAACTTATACATCACTCATTAAACATTGTGTATGTACATACATATGTATATCACTAACGTATATATGGGGGCAAGTGGGCTTCCGGGCCAGCACCTTTAAGTGCCTTCTAATGTATCAGTACGTAGCAGATTTTAATTCACTTGAAAAATTCAGCACACTTAATCAATGCTATTGATGATTGAAACGATCTTGATAAAACTTCGAGAAGAAACACACAAACTGAAAATAATTTGCAGATAAATAAATCAAAATAATTGATTTTTTTTGTTTTAAGGAGATATTTTATAAGGCGAGTTTGATATTAAGTCAGGATTTTACTATAGAATAGTCAAGTGAAGCGTTAATTTTTCAAATTTTTGAAATTTCAATTCAAGTTGTTTCTTTCTACGTCGATAAATGCCATTACCATGTTGCTTTTAAAAACAGTTTTGTCGTGATAAACAAATTGATTCAGGAATTTAGTAACCCACTACGTTGTACAATAATGTGAAAATAGGCCAATTTGAAACAATCACTCTCTATGTTTATGGACCTTGTTTACACTCGTTGAGCGTAGACACATTTGCTATTTTAAAAATCAATTTTCGAGGTGCGTCGCAAATTGCAAGTACTCATTTAAGTTGGAGCTGCATCAAATTTTAGTCCAAGATTATAACTGCAAGAGGACATGATGAGGTGTTTCGTATTCAGTAAAATATGGATTCGAACTAAATGATCCAAGATATTGAGAGGTCTCGAAGTAAAAATTGCGAAATAGAAGTCAGGAACATGAGTATTATAAGTAAATATCGCGTGTTTCCTTTGAAGTAAAAACAACTACATTGGGTCAGTTTTGCATGGCAAATTCCGAAGGCAAAAGCAGAATATTTCAAGAAGCGAGACAGGTCTATCGATTTTATATTCCAGGCCTTCAAGGTGAACCTACTATTTCCATTGTAACTAATAAAAGAAAAATCTATTGACCATCCAAAAACACCTAAACCTAAAATAGTATTGATTGATGAAAGTGAAGATACCTGGATGTTGTGGACTAATCCCATGAATTTGTTGTTTGTGAGATTTGGTTTCACCTGAACTTGCTTGTCATTGACGACAAAATCAAGTAAACACCGACGAAATTTCGTTGAAAATAAACTAAAATATTGCGAAAATTGTTGATCTTTTATATAATGTAAACAAACTAGCATGAAGGTGGTTTATTCAGAAAAATATTATAAAAGTAATAATTGAGTCTTTATCTCTCATGTTGTGTGACAGGTACTCTTTAGGGAATACAAAAACTATTCAATGTTTAGATGTATGGAAAACTTTGCTAATATTCGAAATAATCATGCCTGGATCTATTTTTAACGAAAAGACAGGGACCGCTCGTTGGTCTGCAAACAGTTTTAATGAAAACTTGGCAGTTTAACTTAAACTTTTACAAAAAGAACACACGTTTTTCTTGTATTCGTGCGTATTCCCCATTCGTCAATAGTAACACTAAATTATTAATTTTTGTGGAAGCAATTTTATTACATACCCCTCCATGTAAGTAGAATAGGATACATGTATACTATAATTTACTGATTAACTGGTACGAAAAGTAAACTAGGAGACGAGAATGTTCTTACAAAGCCAAGAAAAGTTTATTTTCTTGTGGTTTGTTATCTAATGAGCACCATTCCCTCAGGAGGAATTTTTCCTCTGGAGAAGACTTCTACATTGGGGATGACTGTCTTCATCATAAGCTACATATATAGTATTTCGTGAAAAATGCGCATCAAACAGTCATATTATTTGAACCTAAGCCTGTAAACAAACATATTATGGACAATTTTTTAAGCGGATACGTGACAGCGTTCATGATGCCCCCGTTAATTTAATTTGTACTCGTGAGCTGCCACAGCCACAACAGTCCGCAGTTTCGTTTAACTCTTAAAGTTCATACTAGTTTTGTGTTCGTTATTTCACTTTGTAGATTACCGGATTTTAAAGCGTTCGTGCATTATGAAAATTTGAAGATCCGCCACAACTTCCCAATCATTGAACACAGAAGTTTGTTTGACTGCTGATGTAGGAGAGATCAACTGGTATGCACTGGTTATTTCACTGGTCATGTTAAAATTGAATTCGGTTACTTCTACCTGTTTTCGACTCAGCTTTAAAAGGAGATTGAGATTTCCACAAAAAGCAGAAAAGACTAATATGCATCATTTTAATGAAAACACATTTATATTGCAATATTCAAAACTTTTTCGATTTTCATGGAAATGTAGTATTAAATTAAAAAATAAAACGAAGTATTAATTTTAATCTTGGATAAATGAGTGAAAAATGACTCGGAGAAAATTGTCATTGATTATGCAGGGTATTCGGGTCGCATATATCGAAATACTTAGTGATACAATATGGATAAAATATCTGTGAGAGTAACATAAAACCTAATATGAAACAATGCAAAATACTTGTAGCATACGTAAACTAGAATTTATTGAATTATATTCGGCACTACCGAATAGGTACCACATATTTCAAAATATATGTATAGTATATAAAATTCGGACGACCTGTATCTAAACTGGGATGTGGAATAACAAAATATTGTGATGGCTGGGGATGGGTTAAAATGAAAAATATTCATTTCTAGACAACACTTCGTTCGAATTTGTGGATCGTGACTTTTAGATTTGTTTGTTACAGGACTGAAGTCGAGAATCCAATCCCAAATAGGAAAATGCCAGCGTCAGGAATTGCCGAGGAGGCAGCTCTTTTAGGGTAAGCAACATAGCTGGAGCATACATTTATGTTCCGATGGAAAAATATTAATCATCTGTAGTTCGCGCAGTTAATGTTAATATATAAAAGTTTTAATAATTTTGCCCACAGGATAATTTCCATAGCATCACTGATATCCAAGACAGACATGCTATTCTGCATTCCTACAGCCAAATATAGTTTAATTTTAACAGTATTCATGTGAACAAAAACTTGGCAAATTCTAATATCGAAGATACAAACATTTGCAGCAATACGGATGCCTAATTGTAAGGAAACCAGCCAGAGATTCAAAACTTGATCGCATTCACTTTCAGACCCCAAGATCCTTTTAGTAACTTAAAATCTTATATCAAAAATGTTAGAAACCGATCAATACAAAAATCGAAATTCCAGGACCGTGCCTTCTGATTCGATGGACGACGTTGAATTAAAAAACATTAAATTACAATTTCCTCATGCGAGATCCATGTCCAGAGAGGACTCGAATGCTCAGGAAGAACTTGTGGAAACTGACCGTGGCAATGTGGTGGTTGCAGTCCAAGGAAACAGGAATAAGCCTGCCATACTGACTTACCACGACTTGGGTCTTAATTGTAAGTTAACGACGATGAAACCAACTATAAACCCGAACATTTTTATCGCTATATTTAATGAAAATTGAATTTTAGATGTGTCGAATTTTCAAGCCTTTTTCAACTATATTGACATGCGGGCCCTCATAGAGAACTTTTGCATTTATCATGTAAATGCTCCGGGGCAAGAGGAAGGAGCGCAAACTTTACCAGAAGAGTAAGTATTTATTTTTAAGTTTTATATATATATATATATATAATTAACTTGATTCAGGTTTGTTTATCCTTCAATGGATGAGTTGGCGGACCAGCTGGCTCATGTAGTTCGCCATTTTAATCTCAAACAATTCATCGGTTTCGGAGTTGGTGCAGGAGCAAATATTCTATGTCGCTATACACTGAATCACCCAGAAATGGTAAAAAATTGTTTCTACTAAAACATTTTTTTAATATTATTTTATATTTAAAGGTCTCAGCATTGTGCCTAATAAACTGCGTAAGCACGCAACCGGGATGGATCGAATGGGGATACCAAAAACTAAATACCAGATATTTGAGGTCAAAAGGAATGACCCAAGGCGTTCTCGATTATTTAATGTGGCATCACTTTGGAAGAGTAAGCATTATTTTATATGAACAATATACAACAGGTTCAAGATAAGTATACATTAGAAAGGAATTGATTTCATTATTTCTTGATTCACTCTTAAGACAGATGATTAAATAAATTGTATGCACTGCAAGTTTTAAATTTAACAATTTCTGAAATAATTTTCTAGAACACTGAAGAACGCAATCACGATCTAGTTCAAGTGTACAAGAGCTACTTCGAGCGGAATGTGAACCCTACAAATTTAGCTCTCTTCATTGACAGCTATGTAAAACGGACAGATCTAAATATACAGAGGGACCCAGACCCGAACAGGAAAAATGCTTCCACTCTCAAAGTTCCTGTTATCAATATAACAGGAGCCATGAGTCCTCATGCCGACGACACAGTTACGTTTAATGGCAGGTTGGATCCCACCAATTCATCCTGGATGAAGGTAGGTAAAAACCAAAGCCGCGATATTTCTCGCTTTTGTTCCAACATTTGGTCGGGGGTTATCGTTTAAAAACTCGCAGTAAGTTTACGGCGAACCGTTAACATTGGATCTTAATCCTAATTACCATCAAAGAAGGCATACCTCTGATATTTCAACGTCTACTTGAGCTTTGTTAATGAAGGCCTTTTTGGAATATATTACTGGTTCCGTACTCTTAAAACGCACTATATATTCTTTGTTCATGTAAAAAAAACTTATCCGTTTGCTATGAAAAACAAATAATTTACTTCAACGACAGTGCCAGTTACCGCGAATTTGTAAAATTTGTGAGGTTAGAAATTTGACGTATGTACACTATCAAGGAATTCTGGAGAATCGATTAGGAATATGGTTAAAAACTTACCGGAATTCGCATGTAAAGTGAAACCAAAACTCCATGTTGTAGTTTGCGCGGCAGTAATGTCCATTTTTAAAACGCACTATTCGTTAAGCCGACAAAATATATAAATTGATCATGGCGCGCTACACTACACTTCAAGTATATTTACAGAGTTACGACATAAATATACATCGCGGAACTCATAAGAGAAAGCACGTAACACTTCACACACACTATATTTTTAATGATCCATGTAAATTTGCTGATTTTAGAAGCAAAATTTCATGCGAAAAACTTCCACACAACAATAAACTCCAGACGCTAAACAAATGACTAATCTGCTGTGTTGCGCATTCATGGCACACTAGATGATTTTTTCGGCAATGTTGCAAATTCTAATTTGCACCTTTCCAGATTTCCGACTGCGGAATGGTTCTGGAGGAACAGCCCGGGAAAGTCAGTGAAGCCTTCAGACTCTTTTTGCAGGGAGAAGGCTATGGTAAGTAAAACCGCTCCAAAGAAATAATTTAGTACAATAATGTTAGGATAAGACATTTTAAAGAAAGTTCGAAACCATAAGTAAGTAATGTAAGGAAACGGTTTATTAAAATGGGTTTAATATTTTTTAGCCAATACGTACTTAGTTACATCGAAATTATGGCCTAATTTATCAAACTCATAAACAAAATGGTCAGAAATGTAATACAATAATTTATCATTAAAACTTATGAAGGCTTTCACAGGGCCTAGAAAGCACTAGCTTTAATACTTGTAGCAAGTAGATTCTTAGGATAATTCAAAAAGATCTATCAAGCCGTTTTATATGTCAACTGCTTTAGATAATGATTAATTAGTTAGTAAGAAACACGAATACACACACTGAGTTTAATTTTATTTCTCTATAATGTTTGCGTTATGGTTGGACAATGTGCGCGAATGGTATGTATATTGTTCATATTGTAATTATCATGGTAACTTTGATTTTCCTTATGTTTCTTTTGTGACACTGCATTCACGTTTATTTTTCTATTTCATGTGAATTATTTTTTTATTTATAGCGGCCTCCGTTAAATTTAGTGCCAAAATCGAACCGGTGCTCGAAAGATACTAAAGATAATAATAACAATAGCATAAATTATTACAATATATTTTCATAACAGATAAAAATTAACAAATATGTATACCTTGTCAGTATTATTAACTAATTGATACTTCTTTTCTTGCGTGTTATGTAAAGTTGACGAAAATAAAGCCATTGTTGTTCAGATCATGTTTTTCCACGAATGATATTCTTTGCATTTCCAAGTTAACGTTAGACAGAGTACAATATGTGGTCTACAACTCGTAGGAAATAAATATTTATTCCACACTTGTACTAGAACATACATTTTTCTTCCTTTACTAATGTACAAATAGAATAAATGTCTTTCACTTCGAATTTTATTTGGCATTGAAACGCTATAATTTTTTTAGCTATTCATGTGAGGCGAAGGTCTAGCTGTATGAGTGTGGGTTCGTTAGGAACACCAAAGTAAACTGTTAGTGTGTAGCTCAGTTTGGTTTGGTCAGTGACCATGACAGTTTTTTTTCGGACATGTAAGTTAAAGATCTCAGAACTAACACCACGATATACGATGTTACACTATGCCAACTTACACACATTTCATACACATGCTCCACAAAACGTATGCGAAATGCTGCAAACATTTTCAATTTCATTCAACACTTCTTTTAGAGACATATAAACACTGTTCTAATTGATATTCATTTCAACTTATAATAGCTTCTGATGAAGTGAGTGACTAACACTTTGTTTTATAATTTTGTACGTTTAGGGTGCTCTAAATTCGAGGCTAACAAGAGTAACTAAAAAATGCTCCCTTATTGGGGGGACGTGTAGTTTTTGCGAGTCGAATTTGGGACATCCTGTACATGCCTAGATATAGTGGTATATGCAGAGCTAATATGTTGTCTGCAGCTGTTTACAAGCTGATTGAATATTTTCGTTTTTTTTTTTGTTGCTGCTTGTGTAATCAGTTTTATTGCACACTACACTCCCAATAATGTTTATAGCTGATAATTAAAAAAATATGTCAATGCAATATGTACTTACAATTATCCAAGTAAAGACCGATTTTGCTTAAATAACAAATCCTCGCCCCTTTATACAGGGTGTATGCAAAAATGATCGAAACATATTTATAATTTAACTAACTTGGACTAATTTTTTTTTAAATAGAGAAAGTAGGCGCACAGAACCGGATATTAAAACTCCAAACTCCTGCATTACAACACAAATACTTCCCAACGAGACCACTGATGCGTTCACAATAGAACAGCATAGCAACAATATTAAAAGCAGCATAAATAAATTGTTCAAATATAGAGGGTCAATAAAAAGTTTGAAATATAATATATGTATCAAAATAAGGTCGTAAAGCATAAATGCATAAAATTTGGTATAAGTGATAATGCCAGATTTACTCTCTTCTCTTTGGATCATATTGTATACACCCTGTATGGATACATATCATGTTTATAATGTTTTTTTAACTAACTCAAAGTTGTAGGCGAATCTATCAAGCCGTGAAGCAGTCTTTCGTTGCCACATTATTTGTGTTCATATGTAATTTAACGTGTTTTTTTTCCCGAACTAATCACTACTTGGCAAAATCTGCTATGTTTCAGTGGCTCCACTATCTCCTGTGAAAATGGCCCTGTTTCGAAAACACTCCCTGGAAGAGCTCTTCAGGGCCCGGATTTATACTACAGGGCAATGCCAACAGGGTATTATTAACATTACCGAAAATCCCATATCTGCTGTTGTTTGTTAAATTGTTGACAATTAGAAAAATAATACGTATTTCGTACGAGCGGGCGATAAAGTCACTTTACCGCGCGTCACTTTTGCTCACGTATACGAGCTGCAAATAGAGCACCTTACGACACATGTGCTTGTAGGCATTTTTATCGCACTCAAAACAATTGGGCCCCCATGCTAGTGACGAGAGGGCTTCGATGACAATGACATGTTTGCGATGAAGTTTTTAATCGCACATGTGAATGTTCTGAATGCTAATTCATATAAAAAAACTAAGGGAAAAGACAATGTACAAAATATAAAGTTACAAGAGGAAAAATGTCGGACCTAATATTCCTCTTAATAAACTTCAATGAGCGTATGGTAAAGTAACGTTTCCCGTACTCGTTAAGTAAATAACTATTTTGTAATGTAAACAACTTTAATTCAGCAAGCACTTCAGCAAAAAATGTATCAGTTTTTGAGGAAACTGTGTTGAAATTTATGCGATAAGAGTGTGAAGTTACCGGTATCGAGGGTCCCTAAAGGTGTGATAAATTTCAATGCAGGTAATTTTGATTAGCAAATTGCTTTATTGGCGCGATTGTGATTACATGAACATGTGACCTAAGCCATAATATTAATACTAATATATCAAAGTGACAACGTCGCACTGTGGGCCAACATTGATTGGTCTCACCATCGTTGGGCTCTAGTTTAAGTAGAAATATATAGGGTGGTCATTTGAAAGAGAAACACATATCCGCACATTGTTATAACCAAATGTCGTAAACTTTAGCAGTCAAAGACACATCACCACGTTGCTCAACATGCTGAACTCAATCGATTCTAACTTGCGACTTTCAGATACATCTCTGCCCGTGTTGGAGATAATGTAGATAGGGCCAAATAGGCATCATTTCCTTTGTACCGCCGTCGTTTATGTAGGAATTAATGTAAAAAAGCTTCATAATTGATTATTCTTGGAAAACAGTAAGCTGTGACTATAGTTGACAATTAGATAGGTAGTTTTTAAAGTTAACTTTGCTACACAATCCGTCAGCTCCGAGTTGAATTATTTAAGGCAGTGTGGATTTGTCCAAAAAAATGTTATGCACGGTATAACAAGCTTGCTTCTGGCAAATTTATAAGATCACACAAATTATATACATACGTAGGTAGAACGGTGGTAAAATCTCAACTCTACAATCATGGTTTAACAAACTCATGGACGACGTGTATAGGAAATATCTTTAAATTTATTATAAAATTTGATTAAAACTCTAATCAACAGTAACGTTATATTAGTGGTAAGTTACGAGAGCTTTCCTTCCCTTTTCTCAAAGTTTTACCTATCGGTAAAAGCATGTTCATTTAAAAATAGTGATAGGTAGATGCTTATAATTTTTGTATCTTTGTTACGCATTTAAGCTAAACATACCTATTTTAAATGTGATTTAAAAAAGAGATAAGTATATAATACTTATTATAAGATCGAATACCTATATTATAAAATAACGCGCATTGTGCCTCACTTTTGATTATTTATTAAGTTAAGCACTGATTGATTTTAATAAAATTGTTTGAAAAATTCTTTAGTTGGATTGATGTTTAGACTAGTCCATAAACACATCTACATATATTCCAACGCGTGTAAAACACCCCTTATGTATGTATTGCATTTAATTGAACAGCTCAAAATCGGAAAAATCTGATGTTCCTATTTCCTACTGACCTAAAACCAGCAACTATAAATTAATTAGATTATTTCTTCGCAAGTTAGAGGAATTGCAATATTTGCTTTCGGAAATGATTTTTAAAGTTGCACCTCAGAAACTTCGACAGGTGCGAACTTCTTTCAAAGTAAATCAAATATCTTTCGTAGTCCTTTGAGCAAAAATACATCGATTTCCGATTAATACAGAAAATTCTTGAGCGGTTTGTTGCGCGACACTCCGGTCTTTTACTCTATTTCGTCGAATCTAGATTATTTGCACAGTGTCTTGCCGAGAGGAGTTTAATAGAAATTTAGTCCAAGAAATTGTCCATAACACGTGTCTAAATTCCCAATGGTCTGGTTAATTCCAGTACCGTGGTACCTGCATATACGCAGGCAACACAGCACCTATAGCAAAATATATGTTTCTGGCCTGCGTGACCAAAATAAAACTTAAGCCCCATATCAGGTCCCTTTCCTTCACCGAAGAAGAAAAGAGCATTTAGGACAACGTTGCCAAAAATCCATTCACCACTCTTGAACACTTTCATCACGATTGTCCAAGGTCGTGGTATCACATTTCCTGCACAAACTGGCAACCGCGCCCGGAAAAATCCTCTACCTGTTGAATCTTCACGATTCATGGTACTTGTGGAGCCTGATCGTGATTCTTCGGGTGGTTCCCTCGTACGATTCCGTGCAAAGACTGAATGCGGCTCCACGATTCGTGATGACGGCCGTCGTAAATAAACTCTACGTATAGCGTAAGGTGTACGTACGGTCTGACGGTACTTGCGGCCGTTTTGTTTATGTTTTTGCGGTTGTTCTCCGGTACTTGCGATAAGTTCAAATTGAAAAAGGGTGCAACCGAAGGTGGTACTTTTCTCGTCGAAACATGGTTCGTTCGGTGCTAAAGTTGTGAGATTGATGTGGAGGATTGTTTGGAGCCTCACAATGGATTTCTTTATTTTGCTTGGATTTTCCTGGTTTTTTATTGGATGGGTGGTGGATGGACAGTTCATCGATGAGAGAGGTGAGATGAGAATAAGCATGACAAAAATTATATATATAGTTTAAATAGCGGTACAGTGCAATGATAGAACTTCTGGTAAGAAAAGGAAATTAATCTCGCTTTAATGCGAGCACCGATTGCTTCAGCGTCAGTTTAAAACAAAAAAAAAATCATTATTCTTGGATTTTACGGTACGTTTAAGTATCGCGTCGATGACTAGAAGTTTTTCTCAAGACATTGAGTAGCATTCTCAATAATTATGGTTACTACACACTTTTAAACGAGGCATAGTCTTGTCAATAAACTTCATATTATACTAAATTCGTAATGCGGTGAATAAAACCTTATTAGCTATTGTTATAAGCTTTAAAAGCAATATACCGTGCCAGTGGCCACATTAATTGGTTAATTTAAGATGCACACAGATGTTTGACAAGCTGTGTTAATTAAAATTATCGTTTCTTGGGAGACAAGGTCAAAGCAATTTAACTGTCAAGACTTCAAAGTTTAAGTCTTCTGTTCATCAATAGATAAAAGAAGAAATCTCCTCTATGATAATAACCCGTGCGGAAATGAAAACATTTGTCAGGAAGTTGCTTTTCCCAGAAACCAACTTTCTTTTCACACAATCAATAATTAGAATATTCTCTAGATTCTCGGGATCCAATCACAGCATTTGTCGCAGTTCCGTGACTATTTTGCATAATAATTGCTTCTTGATGAAGGATATCCTCTATATATTACGTTAGTTTTCAGGCAATGCCTAATAATTGCATGAAATGTAGGCCGCCTGTCAATTCGACCAAGAAAAAAGGTTTTATGCCAAAACTCCACTTTTCCACAAAGAACAGATTTTTTTCATTTTTATAAATAAAATGAAAACTAGGTGGAACACTCTTTATTTTTGACGGCAGTAAATAACGTTTGCCACAAATCTACGTATACACTATCAAATTGGTGCTGCATGTATTGAAATGTTGAGTACCAAAGAAATGCAGCGACCCTATAGGAGCTTGACTTTTTTAAAGGATGAGTCGTGACAATGAGTTTTTATCCAAATAATCGAAACGTTTTGAGATAACTTCATGAAATTTTGAATGTCCACTCAGATTAAGCGGGACCGGCTAGAAGTATTTTTAGTATCAACTTTTTTGTTTTGCAACTTTTGTTGCAATTTGGTCACACGTATTGGAGAAGCATGGTTTTTGTACGTGAAAAAAGGATGTCGCCGACGAACGCGAAGAAAAACAACGTTTTCGAGTAAAATGGATTTTAAATGTCTTGTCTGCACTCGACTGATGCCCAACTCTATGCATGAATGTTGCAATTTCCGTACTTTCATGAAAATAACTGTTCCAACTAAGTCATTATTTCAAGCAATAATTAATAAATTGAAATTGCAACGTTGGCAAATGTGGAACCTTTAAATTAAAGATAGGATATTTTTAGTAGTTTACCTACCCATTTTACTCCAAAGCTAGGAGCGTCTTCTTAATGTAAAAAAAAAACTATAAACAAATAAATTGAGACCAAAAATACCTTAAACCGGCCCCGTTTTTGAACATACTTTTAAACAAAAAGACTATATTTTGTAATAAATATCGTTAAAATCCTTTCTATTGTATTTATGAAAAAGCCGTCTTCGTGATGACATCTTATCTGACATTTCTTATAACATTTTATGCAGTATTCACATTGTAGTTCTTTAAAACACTAAAGCAATGATTACATAGGTTAACACTTGCGTAAGTGCAGAAGCGAGATAATCTAAGCTACTGGTCCACTTTTGTACTGACATTTTTTTCTCTGGCATGATTTATAAAGCCTTTATAAAACATATTAAATAACGACAGGTTTATGGAACCATTTAACCGTTTTTGGTGCCGGGCTATTTATTTGGGCTCCATAAAATCCGTCATAAAACTCGAAACCTCTTACCCATTAAGGGCACAATGAGCCTTTGCAACGTTAAATATTTTACCAAACCACTTAAAAAGGCTAAAAATGGTGGATAAAGTGCCTACTCTTAAAATTTGAGGAAGTTAATCTGTACCATAAGAAGGATGTATGTGCTCATCTAAACACAATGATTATGAGTTAATTTGAATGATTTATACGAAATCAGAGTTCTGATGTGTCTAATTTTAAAGGGGGAGGTAAGTATTGAGGTATAAGAAGTCTATGAAACTGTATCCTTAGCAAATGTGCCGGGTTACGTACTCTGGAGCTTCTTAAATCCCATACCCCCAAAAGAACCTTTCTGTTTCAGTAGGTAGACAAAGTTGTGAACCTCCACCTGCGTCCCCAAAATCCTCGGCTTTAGACAATTTTACACTGCTTAATGTAACAATGATTATTCGATTACGTCGTCTATTCTAAGTTTGCTGTTATTGATTGATTGATTGTTAACTCTAAACTGGAAAGTTCTAAGATACGAGTGCTTTGACCACGCTCGTAACCAATTTTGCGGTTAACCACAAGACATTCCATCAAGTTCTTTTAAGACTGAACGAGAGAGCGAACATGTAGGTATTCGATTTATATTATTTATCATAGTGATGGACTTAATGCGTTTTATATAGATTTTAATTAAAAGCCCGGTTCAGTGAACTTACACTTCTCGTGTGGTTCGATTGGCAACTGAACGTACAGACCAAATTAATTGTCCAGAATATAGTTTTATGTAGAATAAACGAGAAAAAATACCAATTGTCATCTGTCTGTGTTGAGAATCGAATTTAAGCTGTTAAGTTAATTTAACAGTTTTAAAAAAGGTTTTCCGAATCGTAGATAAAATTGTTAATGGCATAGGGGCCCACGTCGGTGATGTAATTGACCCTTCATTTTTGGTATTAACAAGTGATTGAGGAGTATTGACTATTTGACGTAACATTCGAGTAAAAAATAGAATAAATTCGTACTAAATTTGTAACGGAATACAAGTTAAATATTATTAATTAATAGTCTTGAGGCGCCCATTAAGAATAACAGTGCATCGTAACGTTCCTCTATAAAATGCTAGAACTGATGGGATAACAGAACGGGGAGCTCGTTAATATAATAAGCAATCTACCAATACCGACTTAATTTATGAGTTATGGTATATTCGTTATTAAGTTTCTGTTACGGATGTAGAATAGAATGTTTAGTTTCTGGGGAAGCGAACAATTTGAACATTTCAAAAACCACAATGCACAGAAAGTACCGTTTCATCAAGTTAGCATATGTAGGAAAATACGACTGCAATCAATTATTTTTTTAATGAATGGATAAAGTTTATGTTGAAAAGAAAAAAAGTTTTTCAGTCTCTTTGTCCCATCACTGGTATTCACGTCACTTGTACAAGACACGAATAAGAAATCAACCAGATACCATACCAGCTGCACTCTGTTCGACATATGTCTGGTTTGTCTTAAAAACAGAAGCGTGGGAACTCCGTTAAGCCTGTTGTGTTTAACGTGCCCACAAGCAACATTAACAATGTAAAAAAGTAATTGTTTTTTGAACAGTGTCAAAAAATTATGTTTAAATGTTTACTTTTTATTTGATAAATACAGTCACTCTCCATTTATCGAACGACGCATGTTGGATATATTTTTTAATTTACAGTGATTAAGAGCAATTTAAAAGGAATGCTCGGGAATTCGAATGAAATCAGATCGTATATAAAGTGCTATAGGTGCTAGGTGACACCAGCAATCAACCTTTTGATTGTCTAACAATGTTACTTAGACCAGGACCTCTTTCAGCTGCGGATATTTTTCCATTCTAAGCACTGTGGGTAGATTTACGTGACTCACAGCATATTCTATCAACATTTAACGATCAGAAAATGTTATTACTTAGCAACAGAACGACTGTTACTCATTGTTTTATCGCGCGAGCAATAAAAAGCTTATCGAGCATTTTTGGAATAACTGTTTTCAGGCTGTGAAAGTATCATTCATGGTAACGTTGGCATATGTAGCTAAATTGATGATACCTAAAGATATATGTATAGTCTGGATATGAAGATACTGTAATATTTTTTATTAGAACAAACAAATCCCATCGCCATATTCCTATCGATCCATAAATTACGTTGAGTATTGGTATTTGGGAATAAACATTGTAAAAGATCTTGCTCAAGATAATATGCAACTTATTAACGTCGGAGAAACGCGCCTAAAATGTGTGTAGAAAGCAATGTGGGAGTTTTGTCTAGTTCAGCAGCCAGGTGACAATTATTACAGGTCAAACTGATCCATTTTGCTACAACATTAGTCATCTATTACTGCTAATTATGGTGATAATTGAAGGAGAGTGTAAGAACACCTTTAATGATGATTTTATTATAATCATACAAAGCGGAACCTAAAAATACCGGTAGATAATTTCGGATATTCACCTATATGTATATAAAACTGGGAAATGTACATATAAGCATCATATTTTGGATGGTACAGGTAAAAAAAACCGTTCGGTACGAGCTTCAATATGTTCTCGTACATCTACAGAAAATCCGCAGAAAAATGGACGAAGAGTCCAAGACAGCTTACTGAGATTAGCATTAAAATTCTAGCTAATTACGTCACTCGGCTCTATAGTTCTTCGTGGAATAGCCTTGTAATATGTAATTTTACGGTAAAAAGGTCAATAAACGCAGCCTGAGCAAAAGTCAGGTGAGATTGCTGTGAATTCATTCACGTTAACGCAACCGGTCCAGTTCGCCATTATCACGTCCGAGCTTACTACGAATCTTGGCAGGAAATGGCGAATTATCTTCATCGACTATTCGACCTATCGATACGTTTTCAGAAATACCATTTTCCGTGATTTTAGTGTTTTGAATAATTCGCGTTTAGTAACCGGAAAATATAGCTTTTAAATATCATTGCTGCTTGCCAAATAAATAGTTCGTGTTGCATTTAAACCGGCTCCGAAACCAAATCATTAACCCAATTTCGTCGTGTGATACATTTTCGTCTGTGTAGCAAAATTAAGTTCATCTGCAAAGCCTTCGAACGGACATATTTGGTTTTAATAATTTGCTTAAAAAACATGAATTGCTGCAATGACCACATTAGTAATAAGGGCAGACGCTTCTTAGTATTCAGAAAAATCTGAATCAGGTCTGGCCAGTATAATCGTTTATCGGGAATGTGCTCAAGAAATAAAAACATTTGACATTAAAAAGGACACGAACAAGAATGCAAATTTGATGACATTTACATGGAAAAACTCGAGATTTAATACCATAACTGATTTATTTCTTACATGGGCACGGTGGAATCTCGAAAAGGCCACCAGTTAGTTACTTGTTGGCTAAATTTGATTTGCATCGCGACTTTGTAGTTCAATCACGTGGTTAGGCAAATGTAACACTGGCCGTAGGTACATATGTAAATAAGTGTTGACGCTGTAGACGTGAAACGAAAAAGTGATAAGTTTGCCAGCAGACGGAGTCAAATGTTAAAAAAAAAAACAGTTCAAGCTAAAGCTTTTTTTAATTAAGCTATTCCCTTCGATTTTTTTGCGGTTGTCGATTTTACTTAAAAATTCTGTCCGATATGTGCCCGTGCGCTTTTCCTGACTGCAAATGCATGTTTTTCATATTGCACAGAACCTCAACAGCTGTTTGATGGGCAATATGATATTAACGTTTCAATTTCCATGAAAATAAGCGGCAGGTTCGATTTCTCAGAATTTCCATACATTTGCGAAGTTTAAAGAAATAAACGACAACTTTCGCCCCTAGATATGCCTCTGAATTTTTTTTATCGTTTTTACAAAATTAAAAATTATTATCTTACAATTTTTCTGAAAACCAGTCATAAGGAGAAACACGGTACATGGGTCAGTATTTTCCAAGATCTTCCATTTTGCATCATATGTGTGGGTAATAATTCACATGATAATAATGCAAATATGTACGCATAACTGTGCAGTCACTAATCGTAGACGAAATAGCGATTTAAATTTTAAATTGCGTGTCCACCAAATATGGACTTTCTGATTATTTGAGATTAAGGACTTTTATATAAAGAGTTAACATTCCTTATTCGGTTCTAATGAACCAACATTGAAAGCTCGACAACAAAATTATGGACAAATAGAAATACTACGTAATAAACTTTTAGATAAAATCATCGTACAACTCAAAATGTCATAGCTGCTGATGCTAACTAATGCGGTGGTATAAAACTTTCGTTTCCTTTTCCCGAATTTTCTGAAGTAAAAATTAATCAAAGACCCACTGGCATAAGAGTAACATATGCAACTAACACCGGCTGTGACTGGACATGTTGTCCGATAGTTGAAAATGGCATTAATAAAAATTAGAAATTCGAACTGACAGGGTTGGCTGATTGCTTTGTAATGCCAGTTCACGGTCTGTAGACTAAGTATGCACTTAAAAATTATGTTAATTTTCTTGTAACAATGATCAGGGACCGTATAGCGTGACCCACCGATGCTTGATACACGTCAAATCGACCCAAGTGAGATAGGGCATGTTGGAAAACGTACACATCCTTGCCCAGCAATAAACAACAATATTGTTGAGGCATATGAGCAGAAATTTCCATTGGAAAATGTTACTTCACAACGTAAACGGCCAATCTCAATCAATAATTAAGCATGCAAGGCTGTTTGCTCACGACTTTTGCATTATTTGTATAATATCATTTTCAAGAAAGAATTTACTGACACTTTCGGAATATTAATACTGACGATAATTCGACGTTTACGTTTGTCATGGGTGAAGAAAAAATACGTAATCTTGTATGTTTCACTAAGCCCTGTGATTGACTAATACTATATTGAATATTTATTGGTGAAGGAGCTTTCAAGAAGACCGCTAAGCTTTATATTTACAGCAATTAATAATGTTGAGGTCGCAGACCGATCAGCGCTCAAAACCCGATTTACAATTATCAATTATTCGGGTAGAATCTGCTGGATTGGCTAAAATAAATTGCACTGTCGGGAATGTGTCGGAAATTGTGCAAGTCGCGACCTGAAATGTAAGCTTGACGACACCAGTGTTATTATTTTTTTAATAGTAGGCAAATACCCACGGTTTACTGTTACAGCACAGTATGTAAACGGCTCAATCTGAATCTAAAAGGGATCTGAAAAACTAAGCGTTTTCCCTCGAGTCATGTTCGTATCAGTAAACAGTAACGAAACCATTTTTTTAATTCCATGCAGGACAAGGACAAATATGCATATGTATGATAAATTTTGAACTTTCATTGCAACGTAGAAAATGGCTCAAAATCAATTAAGCTGAAACGTATTAGATTTTTTAAAATTATACTGAAATGCTATTAATGTTGGAGAAAAGCAAGTTCTTTCTGTGTGTCGTTCCAGGATGACGATCGGCTTCGACGAGTATACGATCGACGGTAATGAAATTAAATAGGCAGTACCTACTTAATATAAAAGCAAACTGGAATAAAAAGAAATAAAAATGTCCGAAGATAAAAATGCGGCGTAATTCATTAGCAACAAGTTCTTGTGCATCCTGTTTGCACCGTAAGATGGCCCCGATTTTTTAAAAATGATGCGATCCGGTGTAATTAGCTGAGAAAAATATCAAATGACAAAATCGTATTCGGTTTGAGTAGAATAATAAAAACTCAACCTTCGTGGTAACAATATCAACTTAAGCTTCAAGGAAATTTCGCAAAATTTTGAATAGATATATCCGAATTGGACTTTTTCTAACAAGATATTCAATAATTAGTTAACTAATTTCTTCTTCAAAATCGCAAAAACTAGGTGCTATGCTAATGTGACTCCATACTTAATAAATAAATCATTAGACATTTCGCAATACAGTTTGCGCATCGGGGTGATTAATTTGGGATGTTTTTTAAGTCAAGTGCTCTATGTATTCGCGAGATATCAGCATTCAAAGTTTGAAAATTGACAAAAATTGGGCACCTCACCCCTCCAGAAATTGACGGCACCTATTAAAGCGCACGACACTAAACTATGGTTGCGCGATACCCCCGTTCATTGACCAAATGTCAGTTAAACTATCGATGTACCTCATCAGTCTTTGAAAGAAAAGAACACCCGATTATCCCGATTAATATTGCGAGCCCAAATTGCGAACGTCTCGTTTATCGCCGTACTAATACTCGACTGAATCACCTTAGAAACGATATGAGTACGAAAAGATACAAAAACTTTACAACCTGCCTTTTGCAAAGGTACTAGTCATAGGCCAAACGATAACAACGATACAATGCCTTCCAAACATCCAAATACCTTTACAGCCTTTTTTGCGAACGCACAGCTCTAAGTACGATGACGATGCGGAAAACGAAATAATATATGGAGGTATAGAAAATTAATTTTGTAAATAAATCATAATCAGGAATATGTAAATTGAGGACCCGGAGCCTTGAAAAGGCATTTTTCGACACTTCCATTTTCGGCACCTTAAAAATCTCAAAAATTTGATACCAGAGTGATCTCGCATCTCAGAAACCGAAAGAGATTTCCAAAATCGATTTGTGTAGTCTCGGTGCGCACCGAGACGATTAATTTGAAATATCTTTTAAGGCAGTTGCTATATGTATTTCCAAAATATCGACTTAAGTTCACATTGCAAATGAAATAGTCGTTATTAACGAAATATTTAAGACTATCATGTCAGTATTTAACCGGAAACTATAACAAACAATGTACTAAAAATGTAGGCACGTCGGTCAACAATTCAGAATTCTTTTAAATAAACAATAACTTGATTTTTTCCGGATCTAAAGCTTTTAGATCACAAGTAAGCAAATACAACATAAAACGCCATTTATTTTCAATTGCCATATCTGCGGCCTTTTTCTTCCTGAAATTCTCCTTATCACTATTCATAATCTCGTCCCATTAGCTTCCGCTTCCTTATTTGCGGGGACAAAAAATTGTCCCTCTTCAAAAGGAGGATTAGGGATGTTAACCGGAACTACGAGATATATAAAGTCTGTTATTACTATACATTTAATTAAAATAATATACATGATGAAAAGAACATCTTAAAGCACGATCATGAATTTAATAGTTCATTTCGTCCTACGTGGTTCAACTGACGTGTCCCGGGATTAGTCAGTAAAATTATACACAGCATTCAGATTAAAAAATCTTCTTAAACTTAAACACGTTGTCGGGGTCAATTCAGTTTCATATCCGGGATTTCTGCTATGGCTGACACCTATAAAGCTACTTAGCGATCTTGCAAAAAACGTTTACTGTTATAAGTAGAAAAAGAATGTTCTTCGGAAGTTAACGAGATTGCCAGAAGAATCGGATGGAAGATGGAATTTTAATGCGTATCCTCTACTGTGGCGACAATGTTTGTCTTTAAGACAATGCACGCAATAGTTGGACAGGAAGCATCAGGATCTTCTACAGACGTGCAGATTTAGATATTCATCAATCTTAAAGACATGACAACCTGGCATATGCCATCTGTACTTTTTTAATACCATCAACATCCCTTCGGGACCGGATATCCAGGTCCTCTGGTCCCTATGCGTGTTTGTGGGATGTTTTCGTTTCCCCTTGTAGACTCAAATATGTATATGTATATCGATATAATATCTATAAGAAATGGTTTCAGAGGGATTGTTGTTTTGTAGGTTTTCTAGATAAAACTCTGAACGCTTTAATGTTAAATGTGCACGCCATTAACTTATGGATATCGTTTTCAAAAGTGCCGCCGGCAAAAAGAGCCTCCCTCGCTTCTTTTGAATTCGTAGGGTCGGAATGAAAGGGCCAAAGAAAGGTCAGGGTTGGTCAGTGTCAAAGAAAGCCAAAATTTGTGACGAAATTCTTTCGGTTGCTTTTGGTTTCTGGAAAATCGCGTCTTTAAGGAATTTATATATTTGTCGAAGCATACCAATTAAGAGAAAGTGTCAAGCAAATTACCCAATGACGCTTCGTTTGTCCCCCCAATTTACTTAAATCCTGCGTTAAAATTCTTATTGTTAGTTAAATTCGTTAGCTAAATCATAACTTAGTTAAATTCTGATTCTAAAAGGTCACGACTGAATGAAACCAGTTATTAAAATTTAAGTTTAATTTTTATTCAAAATTTTCCAACGTTCCAATGACTTAATTGCGTTGAAGAGCTCTTTGAACCGATTCCAGACATTAAAAAGACATTAACGAAAAAAACTCGAAACAATGTCACCACTACTAATCCCTAAAAATTTTCCCATGTGCCTTCGACAGAAAATATGCCTGTGAAAACAGAACCCAGTGCATTCTCTTGAGAAATAAAGAACGACGTAAGACAGGCAGACTCCCATAGGCGGTACCATTTTGCTAGTACCTTCTCGCGTCTCCACCATACATTACATAGTTGTCTCGTTAGGTTCAATTTTTAACTCCCGAGAAATTATTATTAATTTTATAAAACAATAACGAAAAGGCCCAATTTGATACGATAAAACGTTGAAATTCCCAGGATACGTCCACTTATCTGTCGTACGTGATGAAAGTATTTTCGGCCTCCTGGCTGATCATATTTCCTTGAAAACGTGGTGAAGATGATATCGTGCCTCAGTTGTTTTATCTCCTTTATTATATCTCTTTAGATGGTACTGAATATCTCCCTTATTTCAAGTGATATATGAGTAAGGTTGAGGGTATATTGTGTGTATGCTGGGAGGAACTATGCTCTTGAAAGAATATACCACGTTTGAATTTGGAATTTTTTGTATGTTTTTCGAAAATTTTTGAATAGAAATTTGTACACAAATCAATTGATTATTAAACAATATTTTTACCGAGAGAAAGTGATTTTTGCAGATGAGGTAATGGAAATTTTCAAACGGTTTCAATTTAAAACTGCCTAATTCCGTTTGCAATCGCTCTAACTCGAACATAATACTCGTCATACATCTCCGCACGAATCGTGATAATAATCTAACATAATTTTGCCAAGACAAATACTAATGGTACTTCGAGGAATTCGATTGCTGTAAATGTTAAGTTTTCTTTGCAACCAAATTGTTTACCATTAGTGTAGCTACCAAGCAAGATTCTAGTTTCCAAGGTCTACAATTTATATAAAATATATATGTACGTAATCAATAACTACTTCGTTGGAAATATAGGCAATCACTCGTTTTCTTTGTTATTTGTATTTTTTACGTTTGGCAGGTGATTATTATCGACGTTTTAAGGTAAGCAACACCCCCTCCCGACAACATTCTGTATATCACACGCACACGCACACGCGTATCAAAGAAAATTCATTAGAATTCCACTTTAAACCAGTTTTTATGGAGAATCTTCTCAGACTAATAATTGTCAAAGTCTCAACACCTGCAGCCTCATTTTTGCCATTTCGTTTTCATTCATTGTCTCCCACATACTGGTTCGCTGTTCAATGGTCCTCGGTAAAGAATCCACGTGGTATTGTGTGCCTTACGAGCAGGTAGAAAATGTACGTGGACGTTAGGGAATATGCTTTTCGGTGGTGCACCGCATGTGAAGAATTCAGAATTTTCTTGTCCAAGATATGCGGCATTAAACATCTCTCGTTAAACGCGAAAATAACGGTAAAAAAAACTCGAGGTAATTGCTGGAAACACATACAAGGGTATATTCAAAGGAATTTCTCGGACGAACCTTCAATTGGTGCCTTCATCCGTGAATTTAGGTACACTTTCACACATTGCTGCCATTGTCTTTGTACTAACAATACAGGTACCTCATATTGTGAGATCTTGAAGTTATAGATTTCAGTATTTAAGCAGAACGTAATAACATGTCTAATATTTTGCACAACCTAACGAACGATAATTCCTGTATGCAAAGTAGTAAATAGATAAAATATAGCGAAATATAATAAATCAAGTATTCCGTATTTGTCCTTAACATATTGCATACATATAGTTACGTATGCAAAATGGAGACGTGCCATTATTATTTTGCCTTGAGAGACCTTTTTTTTATGGCTATCTTGGTTGGATATAGTGTTAAATGTCTAGATTCATCTATTTTAATAAGTATAAATTCCGATTATCTATTCCTCCTGCCGTTTATATAGGGGTCTCGTATAGGAAAAAAGTCCGAAAAAAATTTTTTAAAAATATTTTTCAAGTGATTTCCCATACTGGTAGATCGTGATCATTCCGTGCAAGTCAATTTCTATATTACGTAGATATACTGCACAAGCAGGATACATTTGTTTTTTTTTTTTTTAATAAAGAAAGGTTTTCGTTTTCTAGGTATTTTTATAGGAAAAGAAAATTCTAAATTTACCTATTAAATTCTCCCTTAACGCTAAAAATTAACTTTCCGGACATGAATTATATGTCAACTATTCTTAATATAGCTTATGCTGCCATCTAGCTGGAAAACTCGACATTGATACACAGTGTCGGGAACTGCAGTCAGAAACGGTACCCCACCACTTTCCTGTTATCTGCATGGTTGGTTATCGAGTGGTACTCTGTAGAGTAATTTTCAAGTCGTAACCTCGACGTTTGGTGCAAGGTGGCACCACAATCGCCGCAGATGGCGGTACTTATAGTATTCTGTTTATGCACTTCGTTACTCTCGTAACTTTTTCTTTCGTCGGTAGATGGCGGTACGTGATTTTTGGTGTAACATCAATTAAAGCTGAGAAACGTGGTTTAAAGATCAATCACGTCATCAAATTCTATGGAGTACAGGAATAAATATTTCAGTACTCCATAGAATTTCCATAGAAATATAGCTAGAAAGTTGCTTCCTTTGATATCAAACTTAGCAAGAACGGTAAACTTCTAGAACTTCGATATGTAATTTGAAAAAATTCCCCGTAACTTTACCAGCCAAATAATTTCCGTGGAAATGGTTTCTGCTTGTTCTTGAACTCATTTGAAAATTTCAGGACTTATTTAAGAAATGTTGCTTTACAAAAACTATACATATAAAAGCCATTGGCGTATGATAAATTCAATGGTAAAAGTCATTCGATTTATTTCATTTTTTTTTCTTTTCTGAAATAATCTGGGTGGCAAATTAACCAGGAATTCAATATGTTCGTACTTAGATCTTATAATTTCAGCTTCACATGGATAAAATGCTGGTAAGAAGAGAATTTTTTTAAAACCAGACCTGCATCAATGTAGAAGGTCCAATCAGGACTCGCATTTAGCTCTTCGATGTATTTTAATTGGCGTTCTTCGCGTTAAATTGGCCTTAATTCGACCGCACTCTTTGCTTTGCTCAAATTACTCCTCGTAATATTTTTTGGATAACCGCGATCAATGACCATTAAAACCGAGTTACTGGTCGTCAGGAGGAGAAAGTTTATGCCATAAAAACTCTTTCTTATCCGTTTGTGAGTTTTGTAACACGGTATTTCTTCACGGTTTGCAAGATCATAGATATTATTACTCTTCTTGCAAGTTAAGACTCGGCTTAAACAGTTAGAGGCCAGGTTTGCATGCAGAAAATCCGATAATGCATCTCGGTGGAATGTTCATTAGCCCTCGGCAATTTATACCTTTATAGCTTTTATGCTCGCTTTGACCTTTATGCTCAGAAGGCAGGTATTCCGTTTAACCAAATGAGGTGCTAGTGATAGAAGCGTTTTTCTTTCGTGCGCTGTATTATTCGAACATATCTTGAGCGTGAGCTTGACGTGAGCTTGGCGTGAGCGGGTGGTACTCCTTTTCGTAATCGGAGAAATTTCTATCGCGAATGGTAGGTAAATATTTTTCTATCGGAAGATTTCCTGTCAAAGGTACGTGTTCTATGTGTTGAATCTCATCAGTTTCCCGAGGAAAAAAACTAATAGCTGAGGATTGCTGGCAACTATTTGGAATGCATGTAGTACTACTAGTAATCTCATATTAACTTCAAGTATCACGATAATTTTTCTGTTTTAATGCCTATGACAATCGATTGTTGAAGTTACCTTGGTGCCAGTTTTTCAGTAAAAATATTGCCAAGAAATGAGTTTACTCTACCTACTTCTAGTGTGTACAGTTAATCTAAATCAAAATTGTTTTTGTACAAACTAAATAACTGTTACTTCCTATCCGAACACATCCTCTCTATAAATCTATCTAGAACTTACAGGAAAATGTAGGTAAAATGAGATTATTCATACATAGTATATTACCGGGCAATTCGAAAAGGCGGGGTTTTGGCGTTTTACTGGGGATAACGAGAAGTAGAGTTGAAACGCAATAAATTTCCTCATTATTAAAACAAAACATCCGTTTGGTACATAGTTCATTTCTTTTTGTTTCGATTCGCCACATCTTTGATTAGAGAATGGAACACACCCCCTGATTTTAGCAAATTTCAAAACTGGTAAATTTACCTGATATTTTGAAATTGAGGAGCAAACTATCAGCAGCGTACCCATGGTTCTAATAACGAAAACACGACACTGACTTAAATAATTTTATATCTGAAAAATCGATGGATGTACTGGGAGTTAAAAAACGAATAAAACAATCTAGAATTAAAGGGTCAAAATACCTCATCCTCTTAATGTCTTTTTTGGTCAATTTTCCACTGTCAAGACGCGCGATCTCATTTACAGTGTGACGCGTATTTTAAGAAATCTGCCTTCTTTAATGTTCTCTGAAATCTCCAACGTCGTTGATATCTAAGAGACACGAACATGAGAGTGGAAAAGCAACTTTCACAGTACTTAGATGTTACAGTAAATCGGGAAAAATCGGTTTTATTGCTAGGAAATAGAGTAAAAAATGTATTTGGTTTTTCATGGCATATCGTTGACATTGCAATTCGAGTGATCCATTTTTTGGAATCGTGAAAATGCTTCCAGACCAAGAAAACCTCAGAACGAATTCAAAAATCTCTACATTCATTCTAAACACCCAAAACTGATAGGATGAAAAAAGTGCCTACTTGAGCGATCAGTAATAGATGGTGGAAGTTCAAATAATTCTTAACTTGAGCAATTCTTAAGACGAGTTCTGGTTCTGGTAACCTCTAGCAAAACATATTAAAACATCTGTGGTCCACATCATGAAATCACAGCCGCATAAGAATTCCTGTTTCATAACGGCCTTCGAAGTGAATATCTCCGATTTACCATAGGTAGGTACACCGATGAACCGTAAAGAATTAATCTTACTGAAGCACGAGCTTCGCGCACGCTCTTCGTCTTCAGCTTCGAGGTAAGATGATTAAGAAGATGATAGAAGGTTGCAGCACTATAGTCGACCGTCCATGACCTTCCTGCGTCCATTTGCGCCTCTCGCTTTGTGCCTCGGTCGCATGGGTGCTGCCATACCAGCATTGAAAGGAATATGCTCTGGTTCTGCGACAAGAATGTTCTGTTGGTTGCATATACGAGATTATAGTTGTATTTTATTTTCATGCGCTGGTCGGACCAAGAGAGAGAGCCTGAAGGACGTTATTTTCAGCTTCGAGACATCTTGAAAGGTTGTTTATTCTCTAAAAGCAAATAGCGATAACAAAACCATTTGTCGAACGATAATTGGGGACGTGTTTTAAAGCCGTGAGTGTTGAGATTACCGGGTATCGACGAACCATTAACGAAATTATGGGCACAGGGATATCTGGAGAAGAACCCTCAAACGTGTTTGGTTTCAACTTATAAATTTGCTGCAACATACTCGTTTATTCGAAACTGAAAAATTCTCAGTATGTAATAATGAACAACGCAACATATTGCTAAGTACCATGCTAGCCTTGATAGTACATTGCGCCGCTATTATAGCAATTTTGCTTTGTCCCAACTACCAAATTAACCACTATTTTTACAGACTGATAGTTCTCGAAAACGATATATTTTGTTAGGAATCAGGCATGTGCCGAAAAGAAATTAATTTTATTTTGATTACGATGCATTCATCAATAATTTACGAGATGATAAATTTATAATGATCGGCAAGTGAACGAATGAAATGTCTAGTCCTACGCTATTATTGTAACGTTTCTATGCAGATTCCGTAAATAGCCTGATGCGTTCGGACTTTCCATTTTCTACACAACACCTCCCGCTGTCGATGAGAACCCACACAATTTAAATCAAATTTCGTCGGTTGAAATAATAAAAAAGAACTCGACAAAAGTTTATCTTTATACTGGCTTTAAAACTCAATTGTCTTCTCAACTTCAATTCGAGTAACAGAACCCCTCAATTTTCTTGGAGAATAAACAAATTTAGAGAGTTCTTAAAATATCCCAAGAATTAGAGAAATGTTACAAACATCCTCAAAAAAATACTCTCGACAATTTGCTATTTATTGATAATAAGTCGAACAATTAGATTATTATTGAAATGTGTATATAGAGATAATTTTCACACCTATCCGCCTCTTAAACTTTCATCAAAAGTCCTTGGATGAGATAAGAGTCGCTGTCCTGACGATCATGTTATAAAAGAAGCTAAATATTCCCCCAAGTACACACAACATAGAAGGTTTATTTGGTTCTCTTCGTAAATAGACAGAGCGTTGTCTTGTTCACGCTCTTGCAGCTGATGTGGATGGTTTTATCCTTTAAGCTTGTTGTATGTTTAGATATCCATAGTTTAGAGCAAATATTGATCGAACCGATAACGTATACTGAAAAGAGCTTGAGTTTCATAGTTACTTGACTTCAAATATTTAACTCGTATTTAAGTTCCTTGAAGTCTCTCAGAATTTAACTATGTGAATTTGGCGAAGGATTTGAAAAACAATTTAAAAGTGAAAACCATATCGAGTTTTATATCGAGAAACAATGGATTTTATCAATTTATTATTTCTAAATTATTGTTAGAGAAAGTACTATCAGAAACTACTACGAAACAATATTTCACGCACTAGCAAGAAGCCTTTTCGCCAGTGCATTTTATTTTCTTTTTATGCTTTTCTTCAAAATTTAATACCTACATAAAAAAAACCTAAAAGTATCATAAGTTATATCGCATTTTGCCGAAAATAACGCACATACCGACCGTCCATTAAAGTTATCGATAAGCCCCGTCGTCGAATATTCATTCCCGTATGATAAATTCCGAATCGTCTCCATAAATTCAACCCATTCTTTTTTATGTTTTCAGCTTGTTAACATACTGTTTTTGTTGCAGGTAACCGAACCGACTTTTATCGCACCATCATCTCCATCGGGGGAACCATTTGGGTTCCTATAAACGACAAGTGACCAGTGTGGTATTGTAGCTACATATTGGGAGTTTCGACACATTGACGTAAAATTAGTGGGCACCGCGATATTGTATTAGGGCTAATTATAATTACGAACTATTTCATGAATTGAGGACATACGTTCGCTCAAAAACGTAAGGCGAAAAATCTAGAGGGAGGGGGGCCCAAAAGGTGGAACTGCACTTCGTTCGATTAAAACCATGAGCTACGCCTATGTTTTAAAGGACAGAAATCACAAAGCTTAAGTCCATTAATTCCCTCGTATTTTTTAAAATTTAATTTATTGTTTTAGATATTTATTTACATCTGTTTACAGCTTATATACATATATGCATCTTTGTGCTCTTTCTTGGGATTTAGTCCATTTTATTCACCTAACAGTATGACTTTACACAATAACAATAAATATCTTCTTAATTATCTGACTGAAAGATGATTATCTAGTTTATAATAAATATGTACCTGTCGATTCTATGAATTGCTACGGCCTGGTTTAATGAGTCGTTATGCGAAAACTGGTAAAAATTACTGGCACTCATCCATATCGATTAGTTAGCAATGTTAGCATGTCTTTAGATAAAATCTTCTGAAACTGGTTGGATGGGAATGAAATGGACACATCATATGTCAATTTCCGCGCAGTTTTAGTCAGAAACGCAACGTAACGTCGAACGTAATCAAATTTGAGTCTGTTAAGGACCAAAACACAGTTTTTAAAACACCCTGTATGTGTTGGTCAGTCAACGGCATAAGCATCTCTCTGAACTTACATCTTCAATCTCTACATAAAATCGGACAAGAACCTGAGCTATTTAGAAGGAAACCGTAAAAAATTATCTCGCTGACGATCTAGCGAAAGATGCTTTGATGTTATTCGTGAATTTTTATAGGCATCGTAAGGATCAGCATTATTTACGAAATGGTCGCATCCAGTCTTGCCCAGCATGATCGTTAATAAATATTCTTCGTGCCTGCCTTGTGTTCAGTATTTCGCTTTAATCGACATTGAGTTACGGTTGATTGCGCCCTCGCTTTATTAAGGGATTCGAAGTTTTTCTATTTATTTTATTCATGCCACATATTCGGTTATTTCGCGAGGAATATCTCCTGAGAAAGTCACGAAGATCTTCAATAGAAGATAAGAGCAACTTTCCACCCCTGTGGCCACCGCTTTGTGGGCACCGCTGGTACCGAGATTCGTTGATCACGCGGGTCACGACAACCGTGATGATATCGAACAAAGTGCTCGATTACTTTCGAAGAGTATACAAACGACTTTAACCACTATTTTGCACAGAAAGGTGATTCCATTTGTTGCCTGTTGCCATGGAAATCCTCTAAAAAAATGTTTCAAATCAATAGTGAAGTTTATTTGTTTGGGTCAATACTCTCGCGTTTGAAAGATGTACCTATTCCGTTCTTTTAAAAATCGCGTTTAGTCTCCTCTCGATATTCGTACGACTGTACTTATGATAATAGCAAAAGGAGAGCACCATATGGAAGGTAGAACCATGTTTGTTTTGGACAATTCTGGGTAATGAAGTGTTTATTTAAACATGCAAGAATTGTGTCTCGCAAAGTGAGTTTGGATGTACGCTGTTGTAATAAGGAATACGAAGACCTGTGCGGAAAAAATATATAAAAGTTCAGTATGGTTGGCAAGCCAATTTAGGTATTATGGAATGGGCAGAAACGCCACTGACTTTCACAGTTTGCGTTTGAGATTCCTATTTTAATAAGACGGAATTCTCATTTTCGATACATATCATCACAATCAACCACGCTCGAATTACAAGGAAATCGCGACATTATTCCATTAAAATATTCTTGTAAAGTTGTCATATTACATTGAGTTCTTTAAGAAATCGTGAATAGTGGGCGTCTTTCCGTTTTTATTTTTCCTTCCTACACCTGAAACTTTAAAGGTTTCGAAACTGTGTCAACGTCAGATATAGTGATTTAATCTTAATAATGTTTAGATTTAATTAACGCAGAAATCGCGTTCAATATTCATTTTTTTCGGAGTTAATTGCGGTTTTCACAACATCTCGAAATAAAAATTCCGTTTATATTAATCAGTTCGAGTGACCACTCGAAAGTCCCAATCGTAGTGGTCACTCTAGGGCCGTATAAAATGAGATTTGTAGTGGTAATCCGAGGCATCGTTAAAATCGGCGCAGGATTGTAATTTTTAGGCAATAAATTGCCAGAGATAGGCCTTAAGCTCGGACTTGCGTGATACGATCTCTCCTTTCGCAATTCCTGCAATTCTTTGTCTGATTGCCTTGGTATTCCTATTGTCTCGGTCTCGGCACTGAAATGCACTGTTTGCGGCGTTAGAGTCGTCGACTTTAAGCGGATAATTCTGGAAAGATCGTGCAAATAAATAATAAGGAAGCTGTGACTGGACGAACCGGTCACCACCCGAGGAGCCTTAGGAAAAGGAGTTTTTTTTCCTTGCATTTTGAATCGCGACCTGTTTTTTGATAAACAAAACTCTTCCCATATAAATTGCAGACAAAACAGTTCCTCACATCACCTTAACCTTAATGTTCTGATTCAAATGTAACTAAATAATGTTTAAATTTAGTTTAAGTAGTACGCTCGAATTTGCATAAAATTTTGTATATCGCTCTTTGTCCAAAAGGCTATGCGATGTGTGACCTATTATTTATAAGGTCTAGTCATGAATGCAGACAATAGAATTCGAGCTCTTTGTTTTTAAATCGACAGAAATCAAACGGCATAATATTGATAGGCATGTAAATATGTATGTAAAATGCCATGGCGCTCTCAGAAATTCAATAATGGGATATTGTGGACATCAAATTTGAACCGCTCAAGAGAAAGTCTCCAGTAGCATCCTACAAGAATGTCGCTAGGGTCCCTGAATGCTTTTAGTACCGGTAAAAATAATTAAAGTTTCCACTACAAAATACGCTTTATCGTTTACTGTTTTTGAACATTTAATAATCCGAATTGAGCTAGTAAACATTTGGCTACATCTTTAGAGATAAGACCAAAACACATATCGAAATGAACTTTCTTAGAAGAAAAATAGTAGATTGAAACGTGTGCAGCGTCATCAACAAAATAAAAAATGTCCAAATTTGGTACAGCATCCAATTTACCTCACCTTACGAATACATTTTTGAAGAAAATGCAGGATCTTAACCAAGAACCTGCCCACGACTCTAATCCTTGAATGAACCATTATTTCAATTACTTGTGTGGGAGATGCATATTACAAGCAGTTTATAGGTATAGTAATTCCTCTTAAATACGGGTAAATATACGTAGGTACTTGCTGTTTAAAGGTAGGAGTTTTTTATAAGCGAACTTTTCCATTTTCTGTGATAGGAAATTACGTTTTTGCCAATAACTTCGATACGATGCCAGTAATTAATGATATTGTTAAGACAATTATTTTGAACTAATATTTGCTAATGACGAAATTCTAGGAATCTAACGCATATCATTAATGAAAACAAGAACAAGTTTCGAGGGTCATCGAGCAGGAAATTAATGCGTCCAGTTATTTAGTGATATTTCTAAATCGGTTATTCGCGGACAATCTTCATTTCTTTAATAATACGCTTCGCATATCATTCATGCTTTTGGCCGATATAAAATTGCACACATTATTAGACCAAGGCCTTCTAGCCACAACCACAACCGATTAATTCCATTCAACTTTTAAAATTTTTATAATTCTGTGACGCAATGTTAACCAGTGACATGCCATGCACTTTGCTGCAGTAGGCGTTAGGCATAATATACTTAAGTTAGTAGATATTTCTATTCCATGTTGCCACATTTCCTCGTGACGAATTCATTTTACGGATTACTGGACTTTAATACGGTTCAATAACAAACGATACGTTTAATCCGCAAGGTATACAAACCATGACAATGACTCCTCCAGTGGTTGTTTGTAGAGTAATCATTTAATGCACACATACTGAAATATGGCATCATAGTTTGTCACCTAATAGAAACCAACTGCAGCCCACAACCATGGGCCCGGCCCGGCTGGCTTTTCTAAGAGCCCCATGGTTTCGACCAAATGGTCGGTCGCACGTGGCACTGTGGGACTTCAAACTTTAATTTTATTTTTAGACAGATCATACTATTTTCCAATGATTTTCTTTAGAAATAATACACAAAGACAAATCTGTTAAGGTATCTCTCGACGATCTCAGCTTGTTTACGCAAGTCGTTACCACTTCATGTATTATCGTAGATATACACTTTGACGCTATACCAAGAAGCATACCCATCATACACAACTGGTTTGCGTTTTCTAAGAAACGTAAAAGTAAAATTTTTATAACTTAATTTTAAAGGAGAATATGAGATGAAGCTTGTTGGAGATTCTCGTTTGTGGATCGACAAAGATACTGTTACATTATAAAACATAGAAAAAAACGTTGAAATCATCTTCCGTTGGTTAAATAAAACTTGAGGCGTTCTGTAATTCTACTGTGCTACTAATACTGTACCATTTATCGGAAATTTCGATCAAAGAACAATTAAAAATTGGATCGTGACTTGGTACAGTGATAACATTATTTGATACCGAACGTTTGAGAGAACAATGACTAATTTAAATTTAAATTGGAGCGAAGTTCCCTGGGCAGGTTGTTGTCGGATTTATGACTTGTACCGTTGTCTGAGGACAACTGTGAAAAATAATTCCACCCGATTTCTGACGACGAGGCTTTCGGAGGGTCTCTTGTCACGCATCTATCACAGATTCGAATAAACCAGTTTTTCCGCCAAAGCGAAGAATCCAAATTAACCATAATTAGGCCAATTGCCATGATTCGGTCTTGTTAAAATATTGAAAGTAAGCCATGACTAACGTAAAAATGCCATACATGAAAGCTTGCAGCATCGTACACACAGACATTCTGCGCTGCATATCTGACCGGTAATTATGTATTTACCGCAATTACCGGGCAATGCAACTGGAGACGTACAATGGCAACAGTTTTCTTACTAAATTCTTGCTTTTTAGCCGTACCGCTGACCGCGACAGGCGAACCCATTAAAAGAGAATTCTTCGAGTTTTTGGTTTGCAGGAACTTTAAAGAAAGAACCACGACACCAGGGCGTTTGGTCGAGATCTGCTGATTTATAGCCGGTGCGTACTCGAGAAGATTCTCTAGTTAATGCAAGTTAGTTTAGGTTAGGCAGAAGTCGGATGTGTGCCGCAAACGTTTTCTAATAAAATTATCGCCTGTGGGCAAACGAAAAATTCAAAAATTGACGCGTATTAGAGCTTAGAGTTGTAATTACTAACTCAAACAGATGTGTTGGAAAAATCCCGATAAATGAGTGTTTTCAATTATGAAACGAAAGACAAACCCGTTAGACAACCTCTTTACCACAAATCGCATATAAGTATTCATATTTACAGTCACTTTTAGTAACGTATACGGGGTGTCTTTATTAAGTGCGTTAGTGTACAAAGTATCAGAGTTCGAAGATGGCTATTCTGACGATATTAACAACGGAAATTCTAAAACAGATAACTTGAACCGAAAAAAACATGCCTGATTCGCTCTCTTGTCACCATTTTGCTTAAACATCAGAAAACATAGCAGCTCGAAATGTATGTCAGATTTTTTTCACTTCTAAAAATCGCAGACAATACTATCAGGGTTTACATCGACCGCTTAAAATTCGGCAGATTATACCGAAATGCATCCAAACAACCATAAACATGAAAATACTCTGTATTTCGTGTAGCGAAGATCGTACATCTGTCCAAAAGAGTTCGCTTCTTCCATATTTGATTTTGATCCCACGTAGAGATACGCGGACAGATAACTTTAGGCGGGATCGAAGCTTTTTCGAATCTTTCGAAATAACAGCTCCTTTTTTGGGGAATTTTAATGCCGCCCGGGTCTATTACTGTCCACTTTGCGCGATTTATACACTAAGAGTCGCAATAAGTGTTTTAGAGTGCTAAATTTCAAGCGAACAATGCAGAGTCTTCGCAAAGTTATGAAAAATTTTAATCACTGACCACGAAAACACTGGTTCCAATTAAAAATAATCTCGAGTCATTTTCTGATTGGCCTCCCCAGACAATAGGTCAAATAATAGCCTTAGAAACTAATTACAACCTTTTAAGATTCCTCGCAGACCTTTTTTTTTGGGATGTCTAAAAATTACTCGGCAAGATTACAGAGATAAATCGTTTCAAAGCCCGAAATATGAGTCGATGCTCGACGGAGCATATATTTAATCTTAAGACACGGAGGAAGGTCTGACGTTTCGACCGAAGGAATGCTCAATTCAAAATGGCGTCATGGGGAGATCAATTTAGATACTGTGTTTTTTGATCCACTGTAGACTGTAAGGTCCAGTTGGGCACCTCACTAGCAAAATTAATCTCAGGTTTAACTTGATGTTTAATTCGCATTCAAAACTTCGACATCGTGCGATTACGGAAAACTCCTTTTATTTCGCTTGATAAATAATTTTATAGCTTTTTAATTATTTATGAACAATTCCGCTGATATGACCACACTTTAGCCGTCTATTTAGCTGACATAAAAATAGAGAAATCTTATACCTACAGCTTCAGATTAATAATGTGCGAATATGTATAATCGTATCTCATGTCACGTATGTTTTAGTTTTAGTCACTGACTTGGGATCATATTTCATAAAAGGAGCAACACTGCAGTGTTTATAGACGCCGAGAACGCCTTTAGGCCCTGTTTCACATAATTTAATTATTATTCTTATAGATTTTTTTCGCGATGAAGGATAATTTTGGTAAAAGTTGCTAAACCACTATTCTGAGTAGAGAAAGAAGCGGAGACCTTTCAAACCTATCTTATTTATAATCAAATATTAATCAAGTTTTAAATTCATTATTTTGTCTTATACCTGACCATCAGCTGTTGTCTTTCAACAAAAAATGTGTTGTTCGAGGAAACGGCCGAAAAGGTATGTCGTATATTAATATCGCCTTGTCCAAATGGGTGGGAGTAAATCATCCCCTTCGCTAACATTTGAAAAGCGTCCAACAACCCCCCGCTACGGCGAATAGTTTTCAGGTATTTCAATACCGCAGCCCCAGAAGTCAAGTTGTTTGAATACGTAAATGTGGGAATAAAATAGTAGTTAAAGATTCGTTATTAAGTGTGTGTCAAAGTTTAAAGCGACATCATACATAAATATAAGGGAAATAAGGGAATTTTTTAACCATGAATGCCACTCAGCATCGAATTGCCCAATTATCACTTATGGGCGCGTTTTGAAAAATCTCTTTCTATCAAATTAAGTTTGATTGAGAATTAATTCGAAATCAATTTTCAAACAACTGCCCATAGCACGCAATAAAACTCACGATCTCCAGATATGGTGATACCAGTTTAACGATTTATTAGCGACGAGTTCGAAATTGTAGGGTCCTGCGTACTTTTCATAGCAGTTTTCCAACACTTTAATTTCAAATTTAGCTTTTCATAGCTTTTATTTTTTATCATAAGTATTCCTATCATCTATTAAATACTCAGTGAAAGTGAAAAACAGAGAAAAATGTTGTTTCTCCCGACCGTTTTGGTCTGCAACTACGAACTCGTCGAACGTTTTGTAATTTGGCTCGCGCAGTGAAGACTAATTAACAATCACTAGTCAGATTTTTCGTAACTGGACATGGGTGTCTATGGCGCCAGGAATCTAACGATTTAATATTCTATGACCACTGAAAGTGACGTTTTTCGTGATATTTAATTTTGTTTACATGCTCTTGAAATACACTGGGTAACAGTACCGACTTTTTATCCATATAAATCCTTTTTACCTGGTAATAAACAATAACCGAAGGATTGACCGGCTCATCAAAAATGCTTTCGTACCTCCCACCGATTTAGTAATGGGTTCTTATAAAAGCAGGCGTTTAAACTAAACGATAAATCTCCGAAGCTTTTAATTAAAATTCGAAATATCATCCCTGCATGGGCCAACACCCCATTAAACCTGCATTACTTTTGCTCTAATAATTATCGAATATAAAACTCCAATTGATTGGGTGCCACTCATTTTACCTGCCCGAGAAAACCGAACCGGATTTAGCTGTTTTAATCGCACATGTGGGTGGAATAAATAAAAACAAAAAGAGATCGAACCGCAACGAAATGTAGGTTCAACTTGCCACAGTACCTCGCAATTACACTTTTCCTACGCATCTTAGGCTTGATTAAATCTATTAAAACAACAGCAATAGTGATATTACGGTTTTAGTAACGCGCAATCTTCCTGAAAACTCCATATACTTTGTTTTTGACATGACATATACCGGGTCGTCGTGAAATCATTTTGTTGTCACCGGGTATACCTAGTTGCTTCACGGCAGTCGTTCAACACATCATCTTTTACCTTTCACACAAAAGGGACCCTCTCAAGCTTTATTGTTTACCTCTCCATCTTGAAAAGAACAAATTACTTCGCTCGCATACCTGGATTGGGAGCACCCGCTGGGCTAGAAAAGCTGCATAGATACACAGATGAAGAATACAACACGAGATTTGCCTTGAATTACAGTAGCGGGTTTCCCTCTAATGCGAAATGTCTATTTGCTATGAAAAACAAATATTTTTCCACTCATATAAAATAATAATTTGAGCGTGATAACAGTTGAATTTTTGCACATGAACGAGATAAGAATTTTGACAAATGCACATCCCTGACATCTGTCAAGTTTGCAACTCCGCTCGCATATAAAATTCAACTGTTTTTATGGTCCATTATTGTTATTATTTATAAAGGGAAAAAATGTGTAGTTTGAGACTCCTACGGTTATGTCGAAACGTATCGGCTTAACGCATGTAAATCTGGCAACAGGTAACAAAAAGATAAAAACCGGTCAAAGACGGCTTGACCCGCGCTCGTTAATTGCCTGTAAAACCACTGAATTTTTGAAATTTTGATGGATTTAATTGTTGAAGTACGTTCGCCAACTGCGAACACGTCAATAATTTAACAACAAGCAAAATACCTGCGTAATATAAAACAAAAAGTGACAAAACCCTCTTTGTCGGTCCATGCGCGGGCTCGCGGGGTAATCGCCCGTTGAAATCTCCGAGCGTCGGCTCTCTTATTTATATTTGCCTCTTTGTTTTACACGCTTGTCAAGCGATAAATAACTGTTTCCGTCCTTGTCGCGTGCTGGACCACTGTGTACCACCTCTCTCTGGTTTTTAGCATCCTCGTGTGCCTTATTCTCTTCGAATATTATTCGTTCTTTATGGGTCACTATTATTGAAAGGCGGCAAATGCGCAGTGAAATCGCAAGTTTTGGTGTGTGTTAATTATTAAACTTTAGTCCTATCAATTTATCAAATGACAAGAATTTTAATTAAATTGACCTAAGCGCTTTTTAACGTCGGTTCAAAAATGAGCGTGCAAAACAGAAACTAAACCGAACTATATTAGAAACGGGAACCCTGAGAAGTGCTACATTTACCGGTAATATTGTCTGGCATTTACTATTAAGCAATGATTTCTTTTTCCCTCCTTGTGGAGCTTTATCTATAGATAAACAACTGAACGTTTTATGACCCCTAAGTAACCGAAAAACTGTCATTCCATAAGATGCTTGATACGTAACGTCTTTGAAATGATCAAAATTCTGAATAGACTCTTTTTAGAACCGATTGATGATTGACAGCTGATATTTAATACATGTTTTCCTCATGGTTCTGCGGGTATTTAGTCGTTTGCATAAATACCATAAAATCATTATTACTTTCGAAGAATGTTCGTATTTCCTTAAAAACATATCTCGGATTTTCTATTGAATTTAAGTAAAAGGCTCCTGATAAAAATCACAACTTGAAATTTGCCTTACGACTTCCTGGGCAGCCGGTCAAACGTACATACGTTAACATTACTACCAGGATATAAAAATACAGAATTTGAATTTGGGAGTTGTGAACTGTTTTGTCTCGTATATTTTTTTCAACTTGGCAATTTTTGCCTTTTTGGTCCACGGTTTTTAACCACACTCTTGAATATTGGTCTTGAATTTCCAAAAGCCTTACATCTTGATTCAAGAAGTTCAAGTACGGATTTTTACTTCAAATTTCGTGACTATGATAATTCACAAAAAAATGTTCATATTAAAATCCCAAAACTAACCCCAAAATCAAAGTTTTTGAAATTTTTCATAGAAGATCCTAAGCAACCACCTTTAACCTCAGGCGTATCATTAACCACAACCCACAGATTTGCCGCTTCAAAACACGGTGACCCGGTATTCCCTCACCTGTGCCCACCATCTCTCAGGTAGAGCAAAAGGTAACCGTATGTTGTGTTGTTTTCGGACCTACCCACCAGTTCAGTACGTACCGCTCACCCGGCAAGAGTACTTCGCGCTGAATCATGTGAAACTACCTAACTCCGGCGTCGAATATGTCGCCTTTGGATAACCCTGGGCCCTGGATTTGGTTACCATCACCTCATGATAGTGACACCCTCGTTTCGGACTATGTGTGTGTCGCGTGTCAGCGCAATAAGAAAAGAGTGGACGATGGTACTATCACAGCTGGTCCAAGGCGCCGCTGCAGCGCTCAATGGACAAGACAGTCGTCTAGGGGAACGGGCTCGAATGTTAAATTAAAGTCGACATTGTCGTGGTATTCAGTTTTGTTGTTATTTTTATTGTTAAGGGGGTGCGAGGGCGGGAAAAGAAGACAGTCGTACAGTGGTATTGGCAGTACTGGTGGATTAGTTGCGGGAAAACATACGTTTTCTCATTTGAGGACTGCGCCGAGTGTTGTGGGCAGGGAGGATGATTTTATTACGAAAGGAAAGAGTAAGTTTCGCATTTTAAATAATGAATAATGGAAAAAATAATTCATTTCGAAAGGATAGAAAGACTTTTTTGAGAGTCATCAGGTAGCACATACAGGGTGGTTGACAGGAAAATAAAGAAACCCTTTGTTTGGAAGATATTGTTGAGTGTTGAGTTGAATTGAAGTATCAGTACCATTCTTAAAAAATACACACAATATGATACCGTTGTGATACAATATGAATTTAAAACAATACTTATCCTGTAGATAGTCGATTGTTAAAATTTATGATTCGGAACCGAATGATTTATGAACTTCACTAGTAAGATAATTTTCGTGAAAATGGAGAAATTCCTCGATGTTCCGCTCTGATTTGGTTGTTTCTATGGAAATTATGTTGCTGGGAAAATTACTAGGAGATCGGTGAGATGTACATATAAATATTCATCAGCAATCTATCCTTCGGTCTATTAGCAGTGCTCAATTCTCACCCTAATTGAGTAAATAAGACTTAGATAGTTACCTTTACTTTTTAATTAGCTCGTGTGAAAATCAATGTAGCGATCGATATATCGAGAATACTTTCTACTATCAGCAGTCATGCTTGTCAGTGGCGTACATATAATCGGACAATTCGACGGTGTCCCCGGTGTCCCCTTAATTGTCCCTTAAATACCAAAACCTTATAGTTTTTAATTTTACCAAAAAGCCAGTGTCGTATCCTATCACTAAAAATTCTCAAAATATATAGCAACGCCAAGAAACGAAGTACGTCAGTCATATACATATGTATATTATATATTTTTTGAAGGACCCCTAGATCTGCCCCCGACATTCGTCATAATATGAACCGTCAGAGGCTCATCACACTAGACTAAATATAATTTGAAGATCAATTGGGTGAACCATAATAAACCAAAATCCCTTGCTTATTCAATCGTAAATTTCTTAGTATTTGAGCCCATTGTAAATATGTGTTGTTTCGGTTTATCTCAAATACCAAAATCACGCTGGTAAATACGATATACGCGGGAAAACTACGTTAAGATGTAGTAATAGTAACGTGTATGTTTCCTTATCTCGATATCAATATCAACAAATAATAATTCTTATGAGCCATAATATTAAATACTCGTATTTTATTACCGATATTGATGCTCTTGTTGGTAAATCACTTAACGGGCTTATTGTGTTGTTTGGTATGCTCAAAAGAGTATTACTGATCACCAGTTAGTTTTTTAGGTTCACACAGGGTTTAAAATAGTTCTAAAAAGCTTTAAGGAAATAATGTAAGAATTAATCCAGATTTTTTAAATAAAAGTCGCACGACGACTAATTTAAATTACCCCATCGCAATATTAATGACTTTTTGAAAGGTGAAAAAAAGGTAATCAAGGAGAATGACTCCTCAAAAAGTTGGGTGTGAGGCCTTACTCCCAACGGAACACAACGGAATAAAATTTAAAAAAGCAGATTATTCAATGACACATATGTATTAAAACACCGCCACAAAGCTTAATTTGTTACGTACACCACCACAGTGGATTTAAGCCACTGCGTAAACGATTCGCAGGTGTGTGCAAAAAAGCCAAAATAATAATCTATAGGAATCTCTGGGAAATAGCTATAAAATAGAATTTTAAACGGGATCAACGCAATGAGTGAGTGTTCTGACCTACTCGCTAAAAAAATTATTTTTTTCTATTAATGTGGCATTTGAAGTCAAAATATTACCTCCTTTTTATTAACATGGAATTTTCATAGTTGAAGCTAAATAGGCCGCAACGACGGATGTGAAATATTTATAAATCCGTCCCCACGTAAACAAAATCGGCATAATTAATGCTGTGAAATTTACCTTTTTACCTGAACAATAGAATAGGAGGAAGTGTGTAAAAGTGTCATGTCAACGACATCACATAGGCACGAATATTCCCTCTGCATTAAACATGTGATGTGAACTTTAGAATTGAATATTTACGAGGTTTTTCGTCAATATTTGCATATAATAACAAAATTCTAAGACGTCCTTCGGAAATATGTGTTGCACCGTGAATTTACCCCGATAAATTCATTTGAAATTCTGATCAGTTAAATATATGTATGTTACGTTTTTACATGTTTCACTAATTGTTTTATTCAATTTTCCCATTAATAGTCTACACATCTGACAATGTAGAAATTTCAAATGCGCCTGCCCATTAAAATTTCCTTTTAGAGAAGGAAAATTGGTCAAGAAAGCAAACGAATCACTGTATTCTATTATTATTTTATAATAATATAAAATAATGTAATTTGAAGGTCGTCCGAGTAAAAAACCAACCCGATGGTAACATACTATACACGTCCACCAAATTGAAGTATGACTTGCGCTTCGATTCTGATTGCTTCGCTTTTCCTTGATAGAAATTTCCATAAAGCTATTGATGCCTCTTAATTACTTCCAAAGATGACTGCCAACATAAACAGATTGGCTGGTTTGCCACAACAGAAAATTCATGTAAATCGATCGATAAAAGGGTGTCGGTATCTGACAAAAGAAGACGCTTGATGGGCATTCTTTGAAGCCAACTCATAAGACACGTCTTCTCTAAAAAGATTACACGGTTTGCCATGGCAATAAGACATTCCTCGTAAAGATTAAACCGTTTTATGATCTGCTTATTGTGTTACATCTTAAGCTGTTAACTGTGAAATTAATTCATCTAGATTATTATTTCCAGCGTTTTTATGTTACCGCTTTTACGTAAATGGCGTTTTGTAACATTAGGGGCAGTCGGGTAGATGTACATACATATGTATGCATGTGAGTAGTTGTCGTTTGTCTCGCTAAATTTCGGAAATTTACGAAAATTGTGAAAAATCCTAGTATTTGAGCACGTCAAAGGGAAACTACTCGTAAATTCGAAAACCATGTGGTTAAGTCAATTGTACTGGAACTCAATGAGTATAATTTTTAAATAACACCCACAACAATTTCATTCGAAATCGTGAAAATGTCTTTCGATTCGGAACACCATCGAGGAACACAAAAGGGAGAAAAGAATTGGACAATGGTAGAGATATAGCCGGATAGTATCACCTTCCCCATACCCACCATTGAGCCACCACGCGATATCATGAAGCAACATATACCGTTGATGATTCAGGTCGACATTTTACCATTTTCTCACGAAACGTTGCCAACAGATGATTAAGGCGCAATATTACATATGTTTGTACATCTATTTATTGCCAACAACAAAGCAAATATTTGTATTTTGGCTGCTTTAGCTCGCTTTATGTCTTCACATTGTAATGTTATTGCTAATCAAATAAAAAACGTATAATTATGACGTTAAAATAGATAATTACTTGATTTTAAAAAAATCAACCATCGTAAACAATAACAAAGTAATCGACTTCTATTCGTAGAAATTCAATCAGTAATACGATAATGATAGCTGGCACATCAGGTTTGCCTCCAAAAATTCGATGATGTAATCTCTCTTCTTTACGGTGCCAACAAACTCTTTGACGTTTTTAACGGTTTCTAATTATTGAAAAAGGACACGCGTAAAGAGACGGAGATCTTTCTTGTGGCTCAGAAAAGCGGTTGGCGACCCAATAGGTAATTTGTGAATAGTATTGAATATTTTGAAGTAAGTTGAATGTTTGAAATTACCTTTGCTTAAGACTAAAGCGAGCACAGGTGTCCTGCGTTTACTAAAACCCTCAAGTGCTGACTGGTATGCAAAACACAAAGTGGCTCTCCAATCTACGTGTGCTCGAGGTAAAAGTATTTAAGCACGGGCACGTTTTTTAAATATTTAACCTTCCGAGAAATCTCGAAACAAAAGTGGAAGTGCGGGAAACGGGAAAATTTATTACGTGAGCAAATGCCATTTAAAATCTTTGTCAAGACGGGAACGTGCAAATGGTATCCAGCACTCTCTCGCTTTTGCATACGTGGTGAATCTAACAATTAACAAATTTATGTGTGTTCCATGGCAAAATTTCAATAAACTCGTTAAACGTTATTGGCTAAAAAGGTATGACCCAGGTATGCAAATAAAGAAACGAATTGGCAAATATGGACTTATTCGTACAAGGAAAACTGAGAAACGTTTCTTAGAAGAGGTTGAAATTAACTGCAACAACTTTACATTAAAACTTGTTTTCTTTCAGAAAATTCTCACTCGAAATCCAGAAAAAAAATCGAAGTTTCACTTAAACTTGATGTAGGTAAACACGAATGTGACTCTTAGGTTTGCTTCGAATCTTTTGGGTGATATCCAGCTAAGGTGTGGAAGAAAAGTGACTCTGAAGGAAATTAAAGAAATACACTTACAAGCCCTTGAAATGTTTTGAGTTATACTGTGAAATATGTGCCTCTTTCGCATATTTTTCCTCATATATTAACTCGGCATTTGCATGTTATTTCGATTAGTCAAAACATTTCCTTGCAATAGACGTGCTGCGAGAGTGCATGGCACTAAATAAGTAATGTAGCATGTATTACACGTATGTGCAAGTTGATTACATATTATTATACACGGTTTTTTGAAACAGCAACATTTTCTATGGAATTACATAAAACCCATCAACCGTTCACGTTCACGAATGTACGTTTTGTAGATGTTTATGTTGTTCTTACGTGTTCAAACATTTTAATCGTAAATAATAATATTCACAGCTGAAAATTTCTATTTCAGGAGAAGATTCGCGAACTTTCCGCATTTAATAACCCGTGCAAAATCGGTTAAATAATAACATAGCACATGTTTTTCTGCCTAACGTCATTGTGGCTGAGCGAACCGCGGTACCACTCTCTTCGCACCAATTTGGGTCATACCAAGCCCCTCACAGACACCAACTCGGTATTTGCGATGTAAGAATTATTTCAATATACTTCTTAACCGCGACGTGAAAGTAAATGGCTATATCCTAGCTTTAGATTGCGCGACAGTTTGTATTGTAGTAAAGGTACTCGGCAAATCATGCGTGAGTGCTCTTACGACTCGTGATAACCCAGAACCTTCTACACTTAGTTTATTCTTAGTCACATTAAGCCAGTAACGACAAGCGAGGCCCACACTCAAATGAGCGCGCGCGGCTATGAAATTTATAAACTAATTACGAAGCAAATATAGGAATACCAGGCAGAAATTTAAGTAAAATAGAAAAAAAACATTGAATCGGCAACCTTTATGTTATGAGATAAGTGACTCTAATCGTTAAAACTCCCTTATCATTTCTTTTAACCGGCTGTGTCAACATTACAACGCAACACTAGTCAAATCTGAACAGTGGAAATGTCTCAACTTCGTCCGAAATCCAAGGCACTAAACTGGATTAATTTAACGTATGATCAAACATAAAGAAATGTAGGATTTCCCCCCACCTCTATCTCATCTTGTTTTGAAGATATTGCACTTCTTATGAGCTGGGTGTTGGACATCGACATACTAAACTTTTAAAAGTCGAGGTGATCTAAATCTTATACCTGCCATGCGAAGAATAACCTCCGAAAAAGGCAGTTCATTATTATACACTTAAAGATTGCAGCTCGTCAAATAATAGGGCACAACTCTTGGGGGTTTTGTTCCTTTTGAAAAATATGGTAAGCTACACCTTGTGTTAAGTCTTTTTTTAAATTCGGTGTGAGAGCTGTTTGAGAACCCTAAAACTGAGATTTCTAGAGATGCGAATCCAATTTTTACACACTCTCGTATCGTAGTACAGAATCACGATGTAATAAAGATGTGTTTTGTTTACCAAACACAAATCGTAAGAATAAATGAATAAAAACTTACTTCATTATCCTTGAAATTCCAAAGAGTGGTGTATGTGTGTTAGGACATTTTAAATGTTTTTCAAATATAAAAAAGATACGTTGTTTCTACGAGTATAAAAATACTGCCGAAAATAAAAACAACACAATCATTCGATATCAAACCGTAAAAAGTGAAGAAAAATCTGTTATTTTCATCTGCCGCTATTGTACATGTCGACCTATGACTAAAGCAAAAGTTATCTGCTGCGTTTCATATAATGGTCTTTTTTGTGCTCCACACTCTTAAACAAAATAGAAGATGTAACGTAGGTGCCGCTGAATACTGCAATGTTTTTAATACTTTCTTCTACTTGTAATAAAATGCTCTGTTCGCATTCCAATACAGAATTCGAACGATTATTCAATAATTGAAAGTATTCAATCGTTAAAACAGATATATTAGTATCCTATCACTATGATTGGCTGTTCGATTATAGAATATATTCCAGTTAAATGTGTCATTAGCTACGTGTTCCGTGACCTCCTCTGTTTCACAAATAATAGAAACAAAAAACACCAGCAGACCAAACTCGAGTTGGCACCCATTTGCAGCAGTCCCAGAGAACCCAACTAATGTTACAGAATAGGCTTATTGGTTTCAGATTTCGCTCTTGTGCTCGTTGACGTCTTTAAGTTGTTTTACACGTGAGCACGACTCTCTCATAAATGTCATTTCATAAATAATGTTCTCGTTTTTTAAACGAATCAAAGAACATGTCTGATGTTTTTGTTGCATTTCACCACTAAATCGGTGCTCTGTTGATCGCACATGTGTCCAAAACACCAAGATCATGATAATTAATTTGTATTGGCATTCGGTAACAAAATATCTGGGGTATTTGGTACTCGTTTTCCGACAAAAACGTGGGCGAACCTGTTGCATTACTACTTTTAGAATACGTACAGGCGACGACGGTACCGGTACCACTACGTAATATTTTTGTATGGTGCATACGAGAATTACCAGGACATCTGGTTAATTGTGTAAGAGATGCGATTGTTTTGAGTAGGTATGTGCCTTTATGGTACCGACTGAATTGAAATTACACCTGTCTACGATGTAGAGGTCAAGGAACCCAGTTCCGATCAAATCATAAATTGTGTTTATGTCCTAAAAGCTGCAATAAACCGACCTAGAATTCCGAACTGTAGAGCCCTCTGTCTGGTTAACTTCTCGAAGACGCCAGATTGATTATTATATTGTATCCCCTGTCTAGCCTCATCTTTTTTACGTCATAAAATTCGAAAATACTCGGTTAACACGCTCACGTAAAAATTCAGTAGATAATAATTGCTGGTACCTATAGCTGGTATCTCTGTCATTTACACGACGATTATCTTGTGACGCACACCAGCTCTAAACTATTCGAGATTTTTTTCTCTTTTCGAAATACCAGAGAACGTCTTTCCTCGAAAGCAAAAAGAGCAGTATTTACAGGGCCTTTTAGATAGTAAGATTGTATGTCCATGTACGGTAAGTCAGGTAGAGTCAAGGTATTATGGCGGCGCCATACTGCCGAAGACTCGTTTATAACGGTAGTGACGAAGAAAACGCGTGTTTGGGTTCGAGATGTTCAATTTTCTTAGCCGCCAGAATCAAAAAGTTTCTTAAATACCAAGATATTTTTTGACTGGTTGAAAATTGAAATTCGCTTTAGTTTGGTCGGCAAGTATGTGAGGCCTTCCCCGAACACACTTGATTAAAAACCGTTATTTTTTTGCCATTACTGATTAATTGTTTTTTGGAAATTGCTTTTCATTTTTCAGCTAAATCGGCGTGTCCTGTTGAACGTTGTAAATGCTTTATAAAAGAATTTGACAGATTCTTTCTTTGGCTTAGTCTTAGAAAAAAGTAAGTTTGTTTTATGCCTCAAAAATGCATCTCTCAGGCTCCAACACATTTATTTTAGTACGCCATCTCAGACAATCGCACCTAACCGTCTGAAACAAGCCATTCATCAACTTGTTTGTCCCTTTTATAATTCTTATAAATGATAATGTAGGAACTCGCTGTTTACATTACCACATCAATTCAAGGAACCCGAAACAACCCAAGTAAACCTGCTGATACACATTATTTTTTCCATTGGAATCTCTTGCGATTTCTTCAAGGGAAAACGTGACTGTTTATCTGAACAGCCTACGTGTAATATTAAGCAATTATTCGAACCATCCAAATCTAACAGCGATGTTATTTGTTTCAGTTTGTATCGGGACCAATGGACGAATGTCTGTGCCTTCGAACCGAGACCATCACTACAGGAACCTCAAGGATCGTTTCACCAATTGTACCTACGTGGATGGAAACCTGGAGCTGACTTGGTTACAAGACAACAATCTAGATTTGAGCTTCCTCCAGTACATCAGAGAAGTTACGGGCTACGTGTTAATTTCCCACGTCGACATGAAGAAGATTGTTTTACCGAAGTTGCAAATAATCAGAGGAAGAACTTTGTTTAACATGCACGAAGACGATTACGCCCTTGTGATAACTCTAAACAAGATGTTTACGGTGGAGCTTCCCGCATTGAGAGACATATTAAACGGTAGCGTCGGCATAATAAATAATTATAACCTCTGCCATATTAAAACTATTGACTGGAAGGAAATTATTTCAGACCCTAAAGCGAAAGATGTGTACGTTTACAATTTCACTTCAAACGAGCGAGATTGCACTCCTTGCCATAAGAGCTGCATGAGGGGATGTTGGGGAGATGGACCAGAAAACTGTCAAAAGTTTTCAAAAACCACTTGCAGCCCTCAGTGCGCAGAAGGTCGTTGTTACGGACCAAATCCTCGAGATTGTTGTCACCTCTTCTGCGCAGGTGGTTGCACTGGTCCCAGACAAAACGACTGCATCGCCTGTAAGAATTTTTATGATGACGGCGTGTGCACCAATGAATGCCCTTCCATGCGCATCTACAATCCCTCATCTTACTCTTGGGAGGTGAATCCGAATGGAAAATACGCATATGGGGCAACATGCGTCAAGAAATGTCCGGAACATTTGTTAAAAGATAATGGAGCATGCGTGAGAAGTTGTGCATCGGATAAGAAAGCGCAAGACGGAGAGTGCGTTCTTTGCGATGGGCCATGCCCCAAGACGTGCATGGGGGACACAACGGTGCATTCAGGAAATATAGAATCATTTAGAGGTTGCACTGTAATTGAAGGATACTTAAACATCCTAGAAAACAGTTTCAGAGGTTTCCAACAAGTGTACCCCAACTTCACTTTCGGGGTGCGTTACGTGGAAATGCACCCGGATCGATTGGAAGTTTTCAGCACTCTTAAGGAACTCACTGGGTACCTCAATATCCAAGCTTTTGACCCGGAATTCAAAAATCTCTCCTATTTCCGCAATCTCGAAATTATCCACGGGAGGGTGCTTCACGAGTACTCCTCTTCCTTATACATCGTCAAGACCTCTTTAGAGTCGTTGGAACTGAAATCCCTCAAAAAGATCAATATGGGCACAGTTGCTATCTTGGAGAATAAGTTCCTGTGCTTTGCTGAGGCCATCAATTGGGATCGCATCAGAAAAAGCCATGAGCATTCCTTAATGCTGTCCAATAACAGTGAACCTAAAACGTGCAGAGCAAAGGGATTGATCTGCGATGCCCAATGCAGCAAGGACGGCTGCTGGGGCCCTGGGTCTGACCATTGTCTTGCGTGTGCGCATTACAGGCTAGGGAACAAGTGCTTGCAGAACTGCAGCGTGGAACACGGGTAAGATATGTACAGACGATGCGACTGTAAAAACATCACGTAATTGTAAAAAAAAAAAGAGAAATTACTACGATTTATGTCATCCAAATGGCCGCCTTGAAGTTGAGGTTTTCTCCTTGTTATTATGGTTACCCGGGCTCTTGGTGTATCTTCATGCGGGTAAAAATCGTAGCGCAACTGTCGTTTTAACCGAAAGCGAGCCTCCCCACTGGTTTAGGAAATGTAACAACCATCAAACAGATACTTTTCATCAGTGGAATTACGTAACGTCTTGGTTGGTCTTTAAATTTTGTTAATATTAAGTGTGGTGATATTAGTGGTGCGATTTTCGTCAATCGCCACCATTAATACAGTTCATAAATAACTAATAACTATTCATTTCAATAACAATTAAATGTTTTGACAGTCGTAACAAATAATAGAGTAGGTATGTTTGAGAGGTAATTAACCCATTCAATTTTGAAATGTAGCATTTATCGGGCAAACCATCCCGACAATCGCGAATGCAAGCCTTGCCATCCACAATGCGGTTCTTCTTGTCATGGACCGGGTCCCGATAATTGCACCACCTGCAAGAACTTCAAAGATGGGCCGTTTTGCGTCCAAGAATGTCCCACCAACAAATACGTGGAAAATGGAATTTGCAAGCCGTGCCATAGCACTTGCGTTGATGGGTGAGTAAATTTGAATTTTCGGTGTACCAAAGGATTAACCCACAGAACTATCGTTTAGGCTTCGGTCGTTGAACTAGGAACAACGTCTCGATCTCATGAATCATTTTCTTACAAAATGGTCTTATTGCCCTCTCTTTACTTAACTTAACCATTGAGAAGCTGTTCTGTCGGAATTTACGTATACTACAAATTTAAATTAATGATTCTCTCCATTACTTCTATCTCTATAATTTTATGAAGAACCCTAGAATATGGCTCTTTCCATCCTCAATTCAATCACTATGTAAATAGTTACGTATACAAGGCGACGATATAAAAACAGATTTAATAAAATGGACAATCAATATCTTCTATTAATCATTTGTAGATGTACTGGACCTAAAAATACTGTAGGCCCGGGGGGATGCACCTCCTGCGAACTGGCCATAATGAATGAAAACGTCACTGTGGACGTTTGCCTTCACCAAAACGAAACGTGCCCAGACGGTTACTTTTTCGAATGGGTCGGTCCTCAAGTTCAAGAAGAATCCTCCTTGAAGACTTTGAGCGGAAAGGCCATTTGTCGAAAATGTCATCCGAGGTGTAAAAAATGTACTGGATACGGCTTTCACGAATTCATCTGCCAGGAGTGCACCAATTTCAAGAAGGGAGAACAATGCGAAGACGAATGCACTACAGATCATTATCCAGATATCGCTACTCACGTCTGCATCGCTTGTGATTCAGAGTGTCGGGGTTGTAATGGACCCGGGCCGGAAAACTGCGTTATTTGCCAGAATTTCAAACTCTATGACGAAGGCTGGATTGACCCCAACAATACTTTCAAGTAGGAATTTTTTTATGTGTGGCATTTGAGCTTGTTAAAAATAGGGCAGTAGCGTGGAAATCAATTGTTTTGTAATAACGTACAGTAACAGCATCCGAATTTGACGTACGAGTGAGACTAGAAACGATGAAAGAAGATATGTCAAATTTTCGTAGGCATGTGTTGCATTTCTAGCCTCACGCTTACAGCATTGTCCCAGAAATTCTGCCCACTAAAATTTGACAAATGTTAGATTTCTAACTTCACTGCTGCGTGAAAATCAGTTGCTGTCATTATTCGGAGGGAAAACAATTATAATAAGTTCCTCGAAGATTCGATTTTTAAAAATAATTTGAAATAGAATCGCTGGTGCTAACAACAGAATAGAACTAATCGGCATAAATTTCAGGTGTGTATTAACGTGTCCTCAAGATTTCCCCTACAGGATATTCCCAGAGAATGCAGAGTCGTATTGTTCAGATAAAGTGGAAAGTTTCCCCCTGATGGCGGCCAAGAGTCCCACTTACGTCGTAATTGTAGCAGTATGCATCGTCGCCGGAATTCTAGTGATCTTGGTGCTCATCGGGGTCTTAGTTTATTGTCAACGAAAAGAGAAAATGAGTGAAACCGCATTACGCATGACGATGGCCATGGCCCTTAATAACGAAGACAATGAACCCTTACGTCCAAGGTAGAGAACATCACCGCACAATTGTGACCCTGCATTCAACTAATTTTATCTTACAGTAACGTCTTGCCTAACGCTGCGCAACTCCGCATGATCAAAGAAACTGAGATCCGCAAAGCCAACAAACTAGGCTGCGGAGCCTTCGGGGTAGTGTATCAAGGCGTATGGGCTGTAGATGGGGAACACTCGACGAAAATCCCAGTGGCCATTAAAATACTACGAGACGATGCCAATTCCAATCTTAGCAAAGAGTTCTTGTCCGAGGCATATATAATGGCCAGTGTTGACCATCCAAATTTGTTGAAGCTGTTGGGAGTGTGCATGACTTCACAATTGATGCTCATCACCCAGCTGATGCCTCTGGGATGTTTGCTGGAATTCGTCAGGAAAAATCGCGATAAAATCGATTCCAAAAGGATGCTCAATTGGTGCACTCAGATCGCCAGAGGAATGGCTTACCTTGGTAAGACTAAACAATATCAGTTCGCTATGTTTTTCCCCTAAGACGATTTCGACTAGCGAATAGTTTGCGTTTGATATTTCAGATCGGTATGTTTTATCTATATAATAAAATTCGACATTCGCAAAATTTCTAACTCCGCTTATGTATTAAATTCGGCAACTGGCACGTATTTATACGGGGAAAAACATTTACTTTCCATGGAAACCGACGTTATATTTTACATTGCTAACTAGAAAACCCTTTTAGAGGAGAAACGGTTCGTACATCGCGACTTGGCAGCTAGAAACGTCTTGGTTCAAAAACCGAGTTGTGTGAAAATAACGGATTTTGGATTGGCAAAACTTTTGGACTACAACGAGGAGGAATATAGAGCGGATGGAGGAAAAATGCCCATCAAGTGGCTGGCACTCGAGTGCATCCAGCACAGGATATTCACCCATAAATCGGACGTTTGGGCATTTGGAGTTACCGTCTGGGAGTTGCTAACGTTCGGGGAGAAACCCTACGATAATGTTCCTGCGAGAGACGTACCTGAATTATTAGAAAGCGGTAAGTTTTCCGAATGATACATTCGTTCGAGAGTATAATCGGTTTGGCAATTTGATGATTTTTATGAATTAAATGGTTCCAGGCGAGCGTCTTCCGCAACCAAGCATCGCCACGATTGACGTGTACATGATAATGGTCAAATGCTGGATGCTGGACGCCGAAAGCCGGCCTTGCTTCAAGGAGCTCGAAGAGGACTTCTCGAAAATGTCTCTTGACCCTGGACGATACTTAATTATACCTGGAGATAGGTATATGAGGCTACAGGGAGGGCTAAGTACACCCATGGTAGGCTTTCCAAACAACAAAAATATTTCCCACATTCTTCAGTATTGACTTGTAGAGCGACCGAGATATGGTGAGATCGCTTGCTTCAGAGAATATAGATATATCCGAAACAGACGATTACCTTCACCAACCTAAATCCAGGATGCCGTTCCATGGTACCGGAACCACCAGTATGTCCGGCATGATGTCCGTGTCCCCTGTTCCCGATAAAAGGTGGTACTCTTCGCAACCAGTTACGTCGGACGGTAGCTCCATGTATCCAAATTCGCAAAACCAACTGAACCACAAATTGGTCAGGTACGTGAAATGCGAACTTTTAGCCGATTTTATAATCCTTGCACACTCACGAAGTCCCGCATTTGCAATCAATAATTATTTGTTTCTCGTTTCTAGGTACAATCAAGGCATGCATCATCGGCATTTCAACCCGAGCCTCCAAGGCACCCAATCAGACGTATCCTCGATCAAATACTGCGGAGACTCTCTTAAGTTCGGCGAACCGGACATCGGTTCCGACGAATACGATTCTAGTGGAAAATCGCAGGCCCAAGTGGGAAATCTCAAACTGGAACTACCACTAGACGAAGACGATTACTTGATGCCCTCCCCGCAACACAAACAAAACAGCACTTCCACCTACCTGGACCTCAAGAACGCTACGGATCACGTCAGCAATCCTAACCTTTTCCAGAACTATTCGGAACTGTTCCAGAATAACATCGACAATCCCGAATACCTTATGAGCAACGATGCGCCGGCACAAACTGTGGGCTTGCCCGACGTTTCGGACTTCACCGTTCCTCCATCGCCTGGAACAGGTGAAGTTCCTAAAAACGGTTTCCTCCCTCCGAAAAGTAGCGAAGAGGAGAGCGACCACGAATGCTACAACGACTTCGATCGGCTGAGGAGAGAGTTACAGCCGTTACAAAAGGGCAATGACGCGGCCATTGTTTGAAACGGATTATTTTGGGGATTTTTAGGTGATAAGATGTTTAAAGCTGTTGGATACTTTTTAGCGTTCTGACGACTGAGTGCTTAAGCTGCAGTACGTTGAACTGATACGACGTACAAACAAAATGGCCTTTTGTACTTTTGTGCCGAAAAGGCTGTGTGATGTGCATTTGCGCGATCGGGTTTTTAGCAATCGCACAAGCACTGCAATAAGTTTAGTACGTTGCGTGCTGCATTACCATCGGCAGGCATTAGCTTAAATCTCGGAAAAACCGCTAATATGTCTTAAGTATATGGATGCTTAGCACATAATATGCTAGTATGACTGAATAATTATTTACCTTTATGAATGCCCACCTGGTTTGGTTGGATACGCTACGTACGACTTGTTCTTCAGAATCACTTACATTCAGATTTGATGAAAATTGAAGCTACTTAACTAGTGTTTAGGGTTTAACTATCCAATTACAGGTCAATAGATGACAATAACTGAAAGGTGCCATTTTTTTTGTTTAAAAATGGACTAACTTTGTATAGAGACAATTTGACGGGTTTTTGTACGTTAATTTTAAAAAATTAAATTTTACAAAAACTTGTCTAATTATACAGATTAAATGTACATTGTTTTGGAAATTTTATTGTACATAATAACAAAGTGTGACGTAAAAAAGAGATCGATTCGGTAAAGGTTCTGCCAATCTATCAAAAAAAGTAATTTGATAGATTTTTCAGAAATCTGCTATTGACTCGTGATGTTTTTGATAGTTTTCAAGTGAATCTTCGAATAAACTATTGGGCGAGTTGTGAGGGAAAATAACTGAGCCATTCCTAAATTTTCTTGCCCAAAAGCCTCTGTCTGTGATAATATTTTACTGTACATTTTAAATAATAACAACTGGTTTTAATTTTTAGTTGATTCGTTTTTAGGTATCATTAATTATATTTTAGTCACTAATCTCAGATCAAATCTCATTTCTGTCTAATGTTTATTATTATTAAATTGTTATAGCTTTATTTTTACCTACATATTGTACTTACGTCCTACGCAAGAATGTGCGAAATTCAAATATAATTTGTCCCAGTATTGATTTTTAATACACGGCAAACGTCTCATTTCCTTTTATTGAATGACAATCAAGGATCGAATTTTTTCAAATGCGTAATTTTAGCGGCTTGTTAGTAGCACTTAAATCTGTGCCATTATTGTATATGAAAAAAAGTGCCTTTATTGTATATTGACTATTTTCACTCATTGAAATACATTTATACGGTTTTTAATTAAAACATATATTTAATTATATATTTAAGTGGTTTTTTTCCCATGAAACACTACACTTTACCTATCGATGTTTTGCCATTGAAAGAGCATATGAATAATGTCAGGTAGCGATTTCTTGTGGCGTAGCTGAATTTTATAGCAACTGTAATTCGCAGAGTTGGACAAATGGGCAGGGTCATTTTGACGTTATTCCCGTGGAACCTTTTTACTCCCCAGATTCGAAAATTTGGTTCGAAACGTATGTGAAGTTCTAAAGTTGTTTATTTAATGGGAAATTGACCAACAATAAGGATACGATTTCCAATTGGCTATTCTCAAATGTCAAACCATAACTGCTGTATCTGAATGCACGCACTAATTTGTTGAAAATATTACTGTAGATAGAGCAAATCGCTTTGTGACTAAGTTTGTGAAACAAAGTAACAGTGATGATAACGCAAAGTGTCTAAAACAAAAACTAAACCGAAACCCCAATTTCTAATCTGGTATTGGGTTATAAGCTCATTGTTGCATATTTCATGTGCCACAAAAAAGCAAATAATGAATTGCGCGACAAACTGCAAACTAACGAAGTCGAACTAACGAAATAAAAAGCTTCGACTTTTTTTTAATAGTATTACTCGTTATTAATTTAGTCATTACAAATATGATAACAGTTATGTAACGATTCGTTGATGTTAATGTAATCTGTTTAAGGGTCTAAAATGGGCAAAAATAAAAATGTCATAACTGAGTAACACAAATTTCAATGAAAATAATCACTTTTAGAAAAATGCACAAAATGCGTTAGAATTTTTTTGTCAGGGGCGGGGGAAATATGGAACATTAAATGTCAAGATAGGTCGGTGATACACCTCAGTTAGATTGCGGAAAAGACACTTTTCTCACTTGTTACGTAAATAACTATATGGAATAAAAATGTTGGTTTTCAAATTCCTAAAAAGAAATTTGTTACCTAAATGAAAGAAACTCTTACATATTTTGTAAACATTTTTCGAAAACGCTTTTTTCCGCCGCAGTTATAAAGGTGAAACACTTCTTGAAAATCAAAAGATACTTTGGTCAAAATATTGTTCTTAACATTCTTATTTGCTTTCTCATCTGCAAAATACTCTGTATATGATAGTTCCTGTTTTCTTCACAAAGGGTGATCTAATTTCTCTCCCTTTCTCGCCTCTTTCTCATAAATTCATCTAATTTTGTGCAATTTGCAAACAAAAGAGGTTTCACCAATAGTCAAATAATAATAATACATCATATGCCTCTTCTTTTATTGTATAATATGAACAACAATTTCTCTTTCGACGGCTCAGTCTGCAGCTCGACTTCTTCTCGACTGAAACCGCCGGCACGGTGTGTATCTTATTTCTTTTAACGCTCTAATTCCATTCGACAATATACGAGATCTCTCCACTAATTTAAGTCGAATTTTGTCATTTCGCTACTCAGTCATTCCGCGCTGTTCTCCGATAACCGATTCGAGAAGAGCCCAAAAAAGTTTTTTTGTGCGCTTTCGCCAGAACTCGACTAGAATATATGCCGATTTGTGGATGTTAAGGTCCTTGTTACGGATAATCCATAAGGTATTAATTATTATTTGTTTCTGTATCTAGCTCGTTTTAGGGTATCCGAATTTTTTTGTACGAGACTTCGAATGATTTTAGGAATACGTCATATTTTGAAACAATATTTAGATCAGTAATTCCGCATATAGTATAAAAAGAATTGTATTCCGTTCGTTTTCCAGCCGTTGATGGCTAGTTTTTAACATTTGGATATGTACCAGCAGAAGTGGATGTGGTTCCTATGGACACTTAGTATGGCAAACCTAACGAGATCCATTAGGTCACCCGAGGACGTCGAAATAATATTTGAGCCACCCGGTAAGATAATAAATAAAAGATATCATAACTGTCATGCGGATGAATGATGAAAATCAGGATGTAAAATTGAAAATTTTAAATGCAGAAGAAATGTGAAAAATAAAAATATTCAAGGGGGGGCAACTAAGGGAAAATGGCACTGTATCATACGACTCATATGGTATACCTCGTGTAAACATTAAAGCGATTGAAACGGTATTCTAGATTTCAAGTCTTAACACCAGGCGATTTAAATTGAATAGCGAGTAAAATTTTTTAAATAATAATTTAGTTATTTGTATGTATACCTGAAAAACATGCGGGTGTTAATGATTAAAGTGCTCATCAGCACATAATTTTTTAAGTCGATAATAATGCTATTTAATAATCTTTAAAAAAAAAGTGTGGGAACAACAATTGTAGGGCAAACCAGTGTAGCAGAAAATGAAAGTGTTAAAAAAAGGTCCTGTTATTCAGGTTAGTACAGGTTAGTGCAAAAATGCACTAACCTGAACTTAAATTAACCATCGACATCGTAACGCAATAACAATGAACAGGAATCCAATCAAGATCAGACTGTTCACCCACGTGAAAATTAAGGAAGTATTTTTGTTAAAAACAAAACCGAAATATAATCCTGAAAAAAATATCATTTGGAACCATTTTTAAAAATAAATATGTAATTTTATTATTCACACTGCTGCAAATGCTTCTCCAACATTATGGTAAGCAATTTCGTTTTAATTGTGAAGTAAATTTGGCATGAAATGAGGGGCACACTTAACATAAACAATGGACACGGAATCCTTTCACTACAAAATAAATTATTTGTTTCCCTGAATGCAGAGTAATTACGTAAAAGATCTAAATTTAAGGAATATCGAGGGATTATAAAAATGTTTATTATTTTTATAATTCAAGTTGAATACTTTTTAGCTGATATAGAGTCGCGTCAAAATGACAAATATCCACCGCCTCCACTATTCCCTCTTCCTCTGCAACCATCTACAGAAGACACCAACAACGTCTATCCTGCACCAGATTTTCGCGAAAGAGACAGGGAACCTTGGAGGGTGTGCAATGAAAAAATGGAAAAAGCTCTGGAAACTGTTAGACGAAGACAACTGGCAAAGGAACGCCTGTTAAGACTCAGTGGATACACTCTCCATAAACCCCTTCGAACTGCCCCACTAGACATGTACGTGACAGACATGAGGGTTCGTTTACCTCCCAATAAAAGTTGGGTAAGTGGTCTTTTTCTTTAGTTTATAGAAACTAAAAAATGTTTATATAGAGAAAAATTGATGTAGGTTCGGGTCGATAGGTGTTCGTTCAACCCTATCAATCACAGTTTGGAGACACGACTCCTCTTCAACGATCTAACAATAAGCGGGAGGGTGAATCTATTTAACGAGGATCAATTGCAGAGAGAACCATTATCTCCCAACCCTGAAGAAACCTGCAACATGATTCTCCGGCTCAGGAAAGCCGGAATTGGGTAAAAAAATTCCTCAAAATGCTATTCGATTGTATGAAGTGTGTGTGTATGATTGATTGCATAAATGCAGGATGTAATGGCTTAACTTTTATCGATGAAACTGCAAACATCGGCTATTGTCGATTTGGAAATGAGAATTCTTACGAACAAAAGACTGGGTGGATATGTAGCAACGATCAAAATGAAAAAAAAATGTTGACCCCGATGTTTATGCCGAAAAGATTTCAAGGAACGATTCAATGGACCATTTTCCAATAACTTCACACATGTCGATGTTTAAGGACTGTCAAGATTTGAAACCACGTTTGAATACCAAACCACATTTTTTGCTTAATCACTTCAATTATCTGCTTTATTTGCTTCATTTTCGTACTACTTCTGCGTAGAAATCCTAAACTTAAGAAATCTTCATTTCTTTCTCAAGCACAACTTGGAACTCAAAAGAATACCGTGTTAAAATCTGAAATATTATTAGTCATCAAAGGAAATATCAAAAACAAGATTTTTTTATTCGGTTTCAATTTTGAATACCTCCGGAAGTCATAGGAATTTTTCAAATTTCAACACGGCATATTATTGGAACCCCAAATTGAACAAAGTTGTCTATGGCAAATTTAACTAACCTTGCATCTTTTATGATTGCCTAGGCCTTTACGGTTGAGCTACAGAAACGAACATCCTGTGTACAAAACATATTAATTGATGTCACTGTTATCTTCAGCTTCCATACTGAACCGATCAGACGGGAAAGAGGTCAATTTAACGTGAAAACTGACAGTCATTTTCTTGAGCCGGGGTTCATTTCTGTCTATGCCTATGGATGTGAATCCGGAATAAAACGGAGGGACCAACCGCCGCTCGAAGAAGACGAAGAAATTAGTAGAGAAATGGAGGACATTTTCCTAAAGGGTTTGTATAACAAGAGATTATTGTAATTTTTAAAATCGACGAATCAAAGTCCTAGCAACTTGTTAACCTCTCAGCAAAGTAATCAGCATATTAATCTTTCGGCAATTAAATAAGATAATAAAATCTTTATTGCTCACAACGTCACAAAGTATTAACATTACTAGTGTCAGAAAGAAAGTCCAATACTAGCATTCGTCTAAGTAACTGATAACGTTCCTTTTCAGGAATTAGATCTTTGTTAACTTCATATATGCAACGAGAGCTGCAACCGGCCATTAAAGAAACACTAATGAAGAATATGGGATATACTGTGTCCTATGGATGAAGAGGTGTAATAATAGAATCTTTTAGGACAATGGATTAAACGGAAATATTGAAACAAGGGATTAAAATATTGTATGTATTTATGTTGAAATAATTTAATCGCCTAATAGCCCGTATTTGGCACGTGTTTACATATTCCCTTTATGTATACACATCATTATACTTTTCTACGCTCTATAGATACCTACAATACCTAGCAATAACTACTGTTAGGACTGTATAAGAATCTAGACAACATATAATTAAGTTGCATTTTTTTTTATTCAATGAACATAATCCTGATCTCAATGCTTGAAGATACTTCGAAATTAAACCCGAAATGTATTCTCAAAAGGTTAACACAGTCCGCGGCATGCAATATAGGAAAAATGGACGATTCCAGAAATATAACGTCACGGATATGGGAATGGATGGCAAAAGGAATCTCTAAAAGGATTGTATATGGGCCCAAATGAATGTACATTCACAATTTAAAAATAAGGAAGAATCAATCTACTTTTTGTTATATTTTGCCAACTAATTTTCTAAATTCGGAAACTAAAACCATTAACTAACCCACAAACTTCTCCGTCTTAAAATTTAAAATATGCAGCTGAAGTGTAGTACGTCTTCATAAAAATGTCCAGAAGAATCGAAGCAAAACGCTAATTGCGACCAAGATGAGAGGCATCCAAATCTGAAAAGAATGCTTGAAAAACTTTGCCACGCCAGAAACTATAACCGCAACCAACACACATATGCTTTCTCACTAAAGAAAAACAAGACCCAAAAATTGTCCAGTGTTACTAAAAGAGTAACCTCTCAGGGTTAATTATCTTTTTGAGATACTGTTGATTTTCCCAATTTCAAATTTACAGTGTTATCCATTATTATTTCAATCGATTTTGTAGCAAAAGACCGTATCCAATAACAATAATAAAATTTGCATGCATTACTTACCTTACTATCTGCTTTGTCTATTTTTACTCCGCTTACAACGCCCCTTTCCAAAGGCTTTACCAATCCTGGCATCACCACTTCATCCAAAGGTTCTGCCGACATCGAAAATTTCCCAGCGCTTTCTATTTTCACTTTCACCACTTTGCCCATAAATTCTTTCCGAATTGGAACAAGAACCTGTTCGTAGAATTTATTATGGCCGACATAATGTTTTTTATCGTGAGATACCTATAAGACCAATTAAAGATTCCCGAACGTTGATGAAAGAATTGTTTTTACCTCAGTAACCAAAACATCTTGGATTTCGCCCACTTTGTGGTCGTAGGGTTTGTAGGTGTAAAATAAGTCGGTTAAACTGAAAAAAAAAAATGATAATAGAGTTGGTCGCAAACGTGAATAAGGACGTTAGTACCGTTTAGTTCGCTTTTTCACAACTTGAGGATCTATTCTGGGCATTAAAGCCGCAGGTGTCCCAGGCCTTGGAAAAAATTGATTAATAAATAAACTAGGAAATTTATACTTTGCACACAGGCTCAAGGTTTCATCAAAATTTTCTTCACTTTCAGTAGGAAACCCGCAAATGATATCTGTCGCTATGGTTATCCCTGGAACTCTAACCAATTTAAAACACTTTAAAAAAAAAAGTATAGACGAACATCACCCTGCTTTAAAATTAACTGCGAGTAATATCCAGATTTCATTTTCCTATGTTCATATACACAACAGTTCTCACCTTTCTTGTAAAAATTGTACTACATGCTCGAAATCGGTTCTGCAATATTCACGTTTCATGTCGGTTAAAACTTGGTCACTGCCGCTTTGTACGGGAACATGTAAAAATCCATAAACTCGCGGATGGTGCATAATTTTGGCGATTTCGTTCAGATGTTCGAGAATGTATGGAGGATTGGTCATTCCCAGCCGTAATCGGCAACCATTTGGTATAACTTCCACTAATTTCCAGAGGAGCTCCGGCAGGGACGTTCCGATATCTCGTCCATACGTTCCTATTTCAAAAGAGTATTTTTGACGTTTTAGACAAAAATTCATAGACTTGGTACCTGTATCCTCTGAGGTCAACCAAATTTCAACTACGCCCTCTTCAAAGGCTTGTTTCGCTCTGGCGACAATTTCTTCTGGAGGATAACTACCCAGATCGCCTCTGGCATGTTTCGTTTTGCAATAAGTGCACTGATTCAGACATCCCGTATTTATAGCAATAATTTCTACAAAAAAACGGGCCAAAATCTAAATTCTATGCTTTCAATTCATGAACGCGAAAATATATCATTCTCAAATAAGAGCACTGTACCACCTATCTGTGAGAGGCTTCAGTGAACAAATGAAAAGCCAATATGGGTAAATCCAAATAAGTAAACTATTATGCAGCACTTACCAATTAATGGATTTCGTCTAACTTTTGGCAACAACAGTGAAGCCCCACCTTTCTTCTTTCCATTTACTTTCTTAGTTCCCAAAAGTTTCACTGTGTTACCCTTTAAAGTTTCTTCGACAACTAAACACAAAAATTACATTAGGTATAGAAACTTCCGGCGCGTTTTTGCAATCAAAATTCACTTACCTTCTACAACCCTGTCAATTTGCTGCACACCAACAATACTATATCCTTGAACAAAAGAAGATTTTGGAGCTCCTTGAGGCACACATCCTGCCAGAACTATGCGCTTATTAGATTTTTTTGCAGACTCAATTTCATTTCTAAATTGAAAGCCATTTAAAAGCAAAGAAAAGAAAATTTGATAGATAATCACCTAAAATGATCCTCTGCAGGATTCTTCACAGTGCAGCTATTTAAAAGCCACAAATCTGCTTTGGTTTTATCATCAGTTAAGTTATATCCATATGCACTGAGCTGGCCAGCCATATATTCAGAATCTGAACTGTTGTGGGCACAGCCCCATGTCTTGACATAAATGCTTTGAACTCCAGGAATATTATCACCAATTGGTGCAGATATGGTTTCCTCTGTCTATAAAATAACCAACTGAAAAATATTCAATAGAATTCTTATGTATAATAATTACATGTTTGATTCGAGCTTTTACTTTCACATTTTTCCTGAAACTATATCTATCCTTTGGAGTAATATCTTGAGCAGATATTAAATCTTCAATGTCTTCTATGATTTCCTTGCATGGCGGTTCCATGTTTGATCTACACGAATATAAAGCATTTTGTAAGTGATAATCTAGATTAAATTGACCATCATCGACTGAGTTTAAAGTAACTGGACTGATCTTTGATGATAGCCAACCAATCAACTGGTTGAAAATTAGGCAACATAAAGGTCATACGAAGTTATATTGTTATTTTAAAAAGCCACTTATTTTAACTATTAAATAATCTAATAATTTAAATAAAATGCATAGTTTCGTTGGAGTACATACAGATTTCAATAATAATTCTTGATACCTGCAACCCTCGTCTCTGCTGCGACACCATTTTTATTGAAATGTTAGCATTAGTAACCATTAGCAAAGGTAGAAGAAAGATGAAAAATTGTTGACTCCATTGTGGGTTTCCTACTTCACTATAATTCGGTTAAAAAAGAGGGTATACATATGTATTTACCCAGAATTTTCCACAAATTCCATTGTACAGTATAGTAATAGTCCAACCGTTATTTCTTTGACTTTTTATCGATGAAAGGTAGCTAAGTACGTGGTTTTTCGCTTTTCTATACTTCTTTTTCACCAAGCCAAGACAATAACCACAAATCAGTCGAAGAGTCTCTCACTACGAGCGTCTCCATGCCATCCACATTTATGTCTTTCATAATGGCCGCTGGGTTCATATCACGATAATTCAAAGTTACATATTTGTGTAAATTTTCGAACGATTCACGATTAGATGATGTTTTTTGACGTTGAAAAAATAGACCTTATCTAATAGTCGCAGAATTATTGCAAATTAACTATCCAAACGTCCAAATATTACCAAGGAAACATTGCTAATTTCGTTTGGTCTTTTTGTACCTCAGCAGCCATGTTGAATTCTCTCATAAATTTTCCGTTAAAGATATACCTTAACCTTAAATTTAAAAAATTGACATGATTTTATAGTTTTTGATGATTTTGTTATTTATACATTTTTAAATTTTCTATTTGGTTTTGTAGTGGTTTACTAAATCGAAAATGACACTAATTTAAGGTGACTTAAATGTTTTAACTAATTCCTAATAATATTGTACAATCATAAATATCCATCACTCTAACTTTTACAAAACAAAGTAATAAATATTAATTAATACAATTGCGTTTTAATTACACTTCAAGTCTATATCAAATAAATACATTTCCTACTTTAACTTCAGCTACAGCATCCACTTTACAATGGAATATTTTACAAGTAACTGCTCATAATTCTGGATCAACCATGCATTATTTCATGCAATCTATCATCTTAACTGCATGCTTTGCTTTAGGTAAGTTTGGTCTTAATTAAAAATGTTTATGAGAAGGAAATTATCACAAGGTTTTTAAATCAGGAATCAAAGGTCTCAGATGTTACATTTGTGGAACATCTGACGATACTAAAAATGAGCACAGTACATCATGTGTTGATTTCCAAGTTGATGATCCTCAGTTTAACAGAGAGTGTGGAACTGGCAGCAAAAGCTGCAGGTTGGCTCGGAAAGGTAAGTTGTACATGTAAATTATTTTTTAAACTGCTGAAATGGTTATCAGAGTCCATAAAAGGATGAGTGGAATAAAGCTCTACTTATTACACACAGCCATGTTAGATTTCCTGTCAATTTGCCAATAAATGTACCATTAAGTCAAAACTAAAATAATCGAATGAAATAACGTCAATGTATAACAAAAAAATAGTCAATGAAGACTCTTATAGAAAAAATAAAATATACTCTAATCTTATTACAGTAAGTGAAAATGTAATTCTCAGTCGATCATGTGAACAAATCCCTTTGAATGACTGCAAAGTGGCCAACTCAATTGAATATTGCTTTTGCACTAAAGATTTGTGCAACAAAATTAATACTCTAGATGACGAAGAAGGAGATGATGAGCATTTAGAAGGTAATTTTTCATTATTTATAGCAAATCGTCCCTAATTTGTGTTTGTAATATTAAAATTATTGGGAACACTTACAAGAAATTCTTTGATACATTTAATTTTTAGATTCAGCAGAAGGTAGTGGCACTGAAAAAATTAATTCAGACATCTTAGACTCAGATAGTATCAATAAACTTGCAACCACTATCAAAAATTTCAATGACAGTGTTATGAGCCAACATGACAATGTTAACAAAAACGCTATAGATGTAAATTCAAGTTGCTCAAAATGTCAATTTTACACATACTTAGTAGCAAGTACTTTATATGCTCTAGGATGAACACTCCTTACAGTATTAACTGCAACTTATTTTCTATGGTATCTTTCTATTGCCATTGTTCTGATAATAAATATTTTATTGTATTTCAAATAAATCTCCCAGGACGCTGACATTAATAAATATGTGCTTATTAACGTCTATTGTGATATGACGTGAATGTAGTGCAATATTTAAATGTAAAGACAAACTTAATATTCCTAGTTGGATTAAGGAACTACCGACTGATATATGCATGTATTATCAATTACGCCATATATGGATATGATACACTGTATAAAGACTGATATGTGCCGCTTTTCTTCTTAAAGTATATACAATTAAAATGTATATTTACTTAGAATTTTTTTTATTAATAAAAGCGTGGAAAAAAGGGGAGACAGCAAAAATAGATATAATTTTTAAGGCTTTATTTACGTAGTATGATAAAACCTCTAATAAAACTAATGTAATGAACGTATACTTCCTACTTTAATAAAAATTTATTCCATATTTAGAGGTACCTATTAATGTTATGTATTAAAACATTCCTCAATTAAGTGCTTTACTAGGTGTTGTAACCAGGATTAAACTTAAGTTTTTTCAGTTAACAATTATTTAGTTACCGAAATGTATACCAAAGTATAGTTTGGCTGTGCTTTCAGACCAAGTAACACACATAAACATACATACAACATACACAATATAGACATACATAAAAAGGAATTTAAAGCCAAAGGTAAATTAAGAAAAAGTCAATAAATAAACCCATTTTGAAACCACAAAATTTCGTATTTGATTATGAGCCTTTACTACCAACATAATACATACAGCTTTATATGTGTGTTTTCATTTCCATTTCCATCATCGGAAATTAAAGGAAACAAGTTCGAATAGAAAAACCATGCTCACATTATTTTTCGACATCCAAGATTCTATGAGCGTGTTCGAAATGGTCTTTTTTATTAATTGTCTCAAAAAATATAAATTATCTTTTTTATCGAGCCCCTGCAACTTACAGGTGGAAAATGATCCTGAAAAAGTGCATCAGTATGCCATCGTTTGTGACGTCATATCGTTTTTTTCTTGACTAATGGCGTCACCTAAATACCAAGAACAGCACTAACTTCTAAACGAGGACAGATTCCTTCTAGCACGCAATATTTAATATGACTACTCATTCCTAGATAACGCCACAGAAAACAACAGAAGATACCTAATAGAACGGCGTGCAAATAACACTACGTCAAGTTTCGAGCAACCCACAACACAAATGAGTGTTGTTCACGTGACCGCTCATAGGCGGTCTTTTTTTTTTAGTATCCATAATTTTTGTCACGGGCGAACGAAATACTGTTGTTCTAAATATATCATAGTTTTGAGAGTTAATTTTAAAAAAGAAGTAATTAACTTGACTACTGCTACACGATAACGTTTACGTTTAGGCTCTCGAACCGAAACGATTTTGAAATCAAAGTAATTAAAGTGTTTTTTGGTGTTAAATTTTTAAAAATGTTTACCACAAATTAGTCTTCGATAAACTATTGACGCTCATGACAATTTTACGTAAAAAATTGAAAATAGCTTGAGATGCCCCGAACTCAATGAGATTTGGCTCCGGTGTAGGCATACGATGCAGTTTTGATATGCCACGGTCAAAATTTAAATCAGATAACTTCAACAAATTTTTTGGTCCAGAAATTTTCATGATGTGTTTATGATATTCTTCGGATTCAAAAATCGAAATTGTCCGATTCTAGTTTTAACCGCAGCATATCAAAGTTCTGTCCTACGGCTGCCGCGGAATCCAATCTCGCCAAAATCGGAGCGTTCAATTTTGATTAATTTTTTTTAAAGGAAAATTGTCCTGTACGTCACTGATTTTGCGCACACCAAATTTTGTGGGGAAGTACACATTATGAATTTTTTTAGAGTTAAAAAATTTTTACCGACAAATTTTGGTTTTAGAAAATTGGAAAATAAATTAAATGTTTATATTAGAAGTAAAAACTCTTTCAAATAAGGTGTCACTCGACCTATACGGCGGTTTGAGATTCTAAAGTTAAACGCACTCCCGCGAAGGGGTTGTTTTGGTAAATCTGTATTTAACGCTAAAATGTGTCTCCCTCAAAAGAAAAATCGACATTTCGCGGCAATTTCTAATATTTTAAACTCAGTTCACAATAAGCCAGGTGTAACGTTTTCCATCGTACCCCTTGTAAATTAACTGTGTTAACCGTTGCCATTTTTAAGTAATTTAATTTTCCTAATATGCCTTACCTTGATTCTATGAGCGATTAACAAAAGTAACAATAAAATACATTGGAATGATCTAGACAAGTTTTGAATATTTATTGCATTCTTGGAAGTGGTAAGTTATCGGTCAGAGGAAGAACTAGCGATAATCTCCATGACATTACTCTGTTGTTCTCATGTTGTGATATTAATATTTTTATTTTGTGGTTTATTCTGTGGTTTTATGCTACTTATGATAAATAAAAGTGCCTTTTTTAATTATTTTTCTGTTACATCGCTGTAATAAATTTTCCAAATTTAGTTAACTTTATTTAATACACTATCGCATTTCCAAGATTTTTACACCTATTTATCTTGTTATTGTGATTTTGACCTTCTGGGTCAGTGCTATAAGACTAACCGTACGTTTATTTATGAGATCATAATGTAGCAGCCGGCAGTAATAATTTAAATTTTGCTAACGAGAAACATTTTCAAACGAGTATCGCGCAGTTTTTTAAAGTGATCTGACCAGTGAAATTGTTATTATTGTTTTGAGGTAAACATAAACAGAATAAAAAGGAGTTTATGTATAAATCGATAGGGAATAAGTTGTTAAAAAAGTATTTTATTCGATTTTGTGTATGTGAGGAAGTATGATTGATTTGAATTCTGTAAACTGTGGCGAGGCTATGTAAGTGTATATTTCACTCTCAAAATAGCGAAAAATCGGTTGAATCTCAAGTACTCCACGAATGGCTGAAAGAGCAGCGTTAAAATTCTTAATCGCCTTCGAACATATAAAGGTATGTCTACCAGTCCTTGCAAATTTTAGGAAAAATGAGAGAGCTAAAAGCAAGCCCTTCATTTATGTTGCTTTTGAGAAAAAATAAAAATATGTCTTGCTTCATATTCGTTCTTAGATAATCAGCAATTAATTCGAAAAATAAAGGATTAGTGACGTCCAACAAAAAAAAAGATTGGGGATGCAAATTGTGAATCCCGATCGTGTAACTGAAGAACCGCGAAGACAATTTGTTTGCAAGCATGAATTGGACTCCCTACATTGCAGATCCTCCTTCGTTAGCACGGCAAGATGATAGATATCAGGGGCGGCACAGCCTTGCGGCTTTTCCTGTTGGCGGCACTTGTAGTTGCCTCGGCGGCGGCAGTCGCGCGTTCCCAATCGCCACAAGCAACACGCACTGTCATGGAACCAGCTTTCGCGAATGCGGGCCAACAAGCCGGTTTGGAGATTTGGAGAGTTGAGGTCAGTAGTCCTTTTTTTCCATGACAATTACGAAAAGTTAACTGCAAAGAACGAGTCGAACCTTGGTTAAATTGGCGGAAATTTACTTTGAATAAAGAGTTTATAAAACTTTGTTGAAATGTCCCTCGCTCTTGATATAACGATTTAGTTTTAAAAAATCTTGAAATTGCTTCTATTTTCAGCAGCGTAAACTTATAACAATATGCCGTTTTTTTTCATCATATTTAAATTGTGAAACTCCAAGGAATGAAAGGCCAACCATTAACGTATACATACATATATACAATGTGAAACATGTTCTGCTGAAACAAGTACGAGGTAGTACTGCTCATTTCACCTTAACTGCAGATATTTATCAACCATAAAATAAACAAATAGCTACCTTGGCGGTTTGCCCTTGAAACTGAAATATTCGTATACAGTCAACCTTTTTGTGAAGTAGTTCGCTTCTGGTTTCACGTTTCATGGAACAATGATTCATAATCATTTTGAATTCATTAACGTATTTAGCAGATAATTACAGAAACCTTAGACACTGACATATCTGTGAGTATTCTACTTAAAGCCTGACATTCAGGTATTTCCTACTACACTTAATCATTACCCTGACTGCTCAAAGACTCTGTTTGAATTGAACCTTACTTCATTGTTTTTTTTTGTAAATACTGATATGTCGATAAAAACTTATTGAGTACGTATACGAAATAGTCAACCATACGTATATTACTCACACAGCATCGTTAACTCAACCGTTAACAACGTTGTCAAGCAATAAAAATATACCGATCTGGATTTAGTTTCAATAAAATTTTGATTTACAGAATTTATTGGATTGCTTTTTGTGAGATTACGAGCTTTTAATAGTTCTAGCAGGTTTTTTAAAAATAATAATTAGGTTTGAGCCGTTTTTACTGTCGACAAAACTAACTTTTCTCACATTTTGATACATACCAACCACTAATATCCGTTAGATCGATCAATATGTACTCCAACTAAATTTATGAATGTTGACATCGGGCTATTTCATGCAACGTTGTACGTGAAAATGTACCATTTACTTTATTTTTAAAGGCTTAACATGTTGAAATGAAATATGTAGCAGGTAATGTTTTTCGTTTAGTGTGGCACTGAGGAACAGATTATATTCTTCATCTACAGTCTTATTAACGACCATATTATATCAATGTCTTGGTAAATTTAACACGATGATATTTTCCACAGAAATAGAAGAATTGGCCAATGTTCTGTTCTGAATTAATCGTTTCTATAGAAATCACCTTTAATCTTTCGAAAATAATATTCGTCTTAGTACGTAATTCCCAAAAATATCTCAAGAATTACCAATATCTGATTCTAACCAGAAAAACCATTTAAAAGTTAAGAAATGAAAAGGAGTGTTGCTCACCATAGTTAGGTAGGGACATGCCATTTTTTGATTATTTATGTACATATTTATAGAATTATTTGTGAATTTTATACGTTACACTTTTCTCTAGATTTTTTCAAGATGTGATTTTTTTTTTATCTCGACTACTATAATTCAATGGTGTCATTTAACACAGCATAGCAGCAAATCTCCTTATTTTTAGAAGTGTTTTCGTTGTTTCTGATTCCAAAAATTTATCAATAACACGTGTTGGTCGGAATTTTCGGAAGTATATATTACTATTTCCACACAATCAGAGATAAGAGTGGTTGCTGTTTACCCAAGATATTGGTTTATTTACATAATTTTATTAATTGGGGCCCTGTCAATTCTGTCATTACCTCGTTTTAAAGCTGTTAAGACCCCAATTAAATTAAATTATCGTTTTCCAATATGGACTTAAACTGGAAAAAATTTAAATCAAAATTATCATTCAAATGTCTTAGAATGTGCCACATCGAATAGCACATGCTAGTGATTTTAAGGCGATAAATCTATTAAGGCACCCGATCCCTCGCGAATAGATTCAAACATTCTGGAAGCCAAATATACAAAGTGTCATTCAATTCTGTGTTTATTAACTCACGCATAATGTGGTTCATATTTTGATATCTATCATGCGAAGCATCCCACGCAAATCAAACATGTAGTTATGTCAATCAATCTCAATCGATTGTAGGAGATTGCAAATATTGAGTGCCCTCTTTTTCAAAGAACTTCTCACAACTAGTAAAACACATATGTAAATTGGGTTCGTGACACGAGTACGATTAATGAAGGCTTTCATTCTATTGAATCTTTTTATAACCGGAGCCAACAGCGGAGACATGTTGCTGACAAAACACTCCAGATTTATTAAGAACTCGAGAATTTGTTGTTCTCCTCTAAAAAACAATATGTCCTCCCACCATCCGCCATATCGTGGCGTATAATCGATTGTTTATAGGATGCGGCTTGTAAAACTTTTGATATTAGCATTCGTCGTTTAGCCAAGCAAATACCGTAAAGATATAATTTGTCGTTATCTCTTGGATTAATGTGTTTATGTTTTAATTTAGCGGGGATCGTACTTACTATTACTTACAATTTGTAGTAGCAAGGGACATCGTTACAGGGAAGACTTTACGAGTTATGTTCTAATTGGAAAATGTCAAGTTGCAAACTTTATACCTAATAATGTTATCTTCAACACTAAAAACGACTTGCTTAAGCTGCCCTTTAGAGGCCAAAAGGCTTATACGAACTATTGTTGTAGGTTGTTGAAAAGGTTAATGTCTCTAAAAGACTTTACTTGCTGTTTCAGGATTTCAAGCCAGTGGCGTACCCTAAAAACCAGTATGGCAAATTCTATTCTGGCGATTCATACATCGTTCTTAACGTAAGTATCCTACTACGTTAGCGGTATTCTTACAAAACGTCCTGTATTTCGGGAATGATACGATTTCAAACGTACGTCCTAGAAAACGCCCTGTATAATAAACATTTTATATTAAACACCCAACTCCTGAATAATGAAAACTATTAAGAAATATTTTTTTTTGGCAACACCTACCGATCCCCAATTTAAACGACGATAATCGAATTTTGCTGTCCTGATTTTAAACAACTTTCAAGTACCCGTAACAATAAATTTGCAGTGAAATATTAGTCGCATTTAGGAGAATCTCATTTACTTGAAGTTACATGACAGAATATGTTTGCCAATGATTAGTAATTAAGGCCGTCAGAGTAAATTGTGTTATTGGTTTATCTTTATTTTAGACGAAAGTAAACAAGAGAGGAGAAAAATCCTGGGACGTGCATTTTTGGCTTGGAGCGGACACTACTCAGGTGAGAAATTTAGCTTATACTACTTAGTGTTTTTCTGTTAAATGTTGAAATCTTGTCATTCAAACCGTAACAACAAAAATGACAAAACGTGTCGTCAATCACATATCCCCTGCCTTTATAACCATTAAACCAATGAAATTATTTAATTATTTAGTATAATGTGTTTTTTTCTATACCAAAAGTTATTTTTGGCACTGCTTCACTAACCAAACAATGAAACTATTTTCAAGGAGTATTTTGATTCGATGTGTGTGTGCTCTACAAAGTCATTAAAGTGAGTTTACTGCGCTGACAAATTGACTATTCTTGTATAAATTCAAATTGGAGGGTACGTTTGTACGTGTAAATAGAAAGTTCAATAGTGGAATATTTCATCCTCATTTTAATAGAAAAGTTTTCAGTTTGTCAGAAAAATGTTCATTTCTATTCGAGGGTGGAAAGGAAAGAAATGCGGGAAGGGATATTTCGTGCAACTAGCAACTTTTAAAAATAGAACGGTTTACTTTCATCTTGGTATTGTCAGAACTGCTGCAGTTTTTAAGAAAACACTGAAATTAAAACAATCCCAATTTCTATTGATTTTATGGGGTAGGTAGGATATGAAATTGCCAGAGTCACGAACGCTTTTTTTTTAATAACCACAGATCTAGTTTTATGTTTCCACGCTTTACTAAGTCAGATGATTCACCTGTTGGGTTATCTAATTTAATTAGGCGACTGCGCGACTAATTAAATTTATTGGCATAGCACATTAATTAAATATATTTTTAAATCTCCTTTACGCATAAGGATTTTTATATGTTTATGTGTCGGGCGTCTGTTTCCGGAGCTCTGTTTTTGGTAACTCGGTCAAATTGCGCATATACGGTTTAAAATTTGCAAAATGCTAATCATTTTCGAAAATATTCGAAAACACTGAAATTGCAATATAAAATATTATAATAAAATTGAGACAATGTTATTGCATAACATTGTCACAATTTTACCGACTTTGTATTTTTGTCGTTAACGAAATCTACACCATTGAACTCCAAAAACGGACGCACTGTATACCATAAAACAACTACAAACGTTTACATTGGGCAGGATGAGGCAGGAGCAGCAGCAATCCTTTCAGTCCAACTGGACGATTTATTGCGGGGCGAACCAGTTCAGCACAGGGAGACCCAAGAGCACGAATCTCAACTTTTTTTGTCCTATTTCAAATCGGGGGTTCGGTACCAACCAGGAGGCGTTTCTTCTGGTTTCCGACACGTGGACCGGAATCAAGCCGAGACCAGACTTTTTCAAGTCAAGGGATCCAGAAACATTAGAGTCAAAGAGGTAAATATTATAATGATTCAATTGGATGTTTATGGGGCTATTTCCATTTTTTTAATAGGTGGATCCTAATATATCATCCATGAATAAAGGAGATTGTTTTATCCTGGACATAGGTAAAACCATTTACGTATACGTGGGCACAGCCGCTAGACGAGTGGAAAAACTTAAAGCCACCGCTGCGGCAAATCAGATAAGAGATCAGGATCACGCGGGCAAATCTAAAGTCGTCATCGTCGGTAGGTCGATTTAAATCACCCCACTTTTTTGTCAAGCGAAAATATCCATTAAACTAGGATATTTCCATTTAAAAAACAAAAGTATGACGTAGAACCTTTATTATGAACCACCGTATAAAATGGAGTTTTAGTGAAGACACTTGTAAATCAAAATGAGCGCATGTAAGGAGTCATAAATAGGGGCACGACCTTTTTGTTAGACCACCCCGTATAATGTAACTGTGCACTTTACCAACACAAGAAATGTGTTATTTAGACGAATTCAGCCCTGAATCAGACTTCGAAACTTTCTTCGCTGCTCTTGGAGGGGGATCGCGCAGCGCTGTTCCTGAAGCTGCAGTTGGAGGTGATGACGCACAATTTGAGGCTTCTGAAGAACGTTCCGCATCATTGTATCGCGTGTCTGATGCCTCAGGTTAGACTCTATTATTGTTTGATACCAGTCCTTAGCTCCAATTTTAGGATCACTCCGTGTTGAACCGGTCGGCCAACGTCCCCTGGAACCCTCCCTCCTTGACGAAGGAGACGTGTTTATCCTGGACACCGGCACTGGCGATGTGTTCGTCTGGATCGGCCGTAGAGCCACAAGCCAGGAAAAGAGGGAATCCATGAAAAAGGCCGACGCCTATTTGGCAGAGCACAAACGTCCTTCATGGACCCACGTCGAGCGTGTTTCCCAAGTAAGTTTACAGTGAGAGACAACTTTGTACGAGACGATTGAGGTCTATTACTACTTGATACCTGACTTCAACTCCTGAGATTATTTGATTTTATTTTCATTACAATTTCATATTAGATTGTTTCTATCAAATTTATTAAACGTTGAATAGGGAGCAGAACCAGCCCCATTCACGCAATATTTCCGCACATGGCAAAATGTCGGCGAGGTCAGAACACGCATTGTCCGCTCTACTGTTCAACCTCGACTTTTCCATGCTCTTTTGCGTCCAGGTGCCTCCACATTCACCGTCGAAGAAGTACACAATTTGAATCAAGATGAATTAAACACAGACGACGTCATGTTTTTGGATGTTCTGGAGGATAACGTGGTGTATCTGTGGATCGGCGAAGGTGCTGATGCTGAAGAAAAAAGGATGAGTGGTGATTTAGTAAAGGTGAGTTTTTAAGCCTAGCAAGCAGGAACTGTTTCTTTTATGATTTGTCAAAATATTAAGTGACGGCTTAATATTTTAACACGAGCGTTACCAAGCAACATCTTGGTAAAAAATGAATGTGCTGCGGTGGAGAGTGTCTGATTCTATACAGTCATAAAGCATAACACGAACGTTAACATTTCCGATGCAGTCTTAGAATCAAGTAGCACATCTTTCCAGTTGTAAGAAAGGTGACATGCAAAGTTGCTACAACACTATTGAACGTCTTCTATTACTTATAATTTATTTCCCGAATATGACAAACGTGATTTTTTCAGAGATATCTTGGTAAACACGGTCGAGATGCGACCACCATTAAAATTCTCACTCAAGGCAAGGAAGATGACGGTTTCAAGGCGCTTTTTCCGTCCTGGAATACAAAGTTTTGGGAAAACCAAGTCGATGTCAGACAGTTGGCCAAAAACTTTGAAGACTGAAAGTTCCGCCGTTCATAACGTTGAAATTTGAAAATATTCTTTTGTTGGTGATCTATTGTTCTTTTTTTCGTAGTATGATTTGTATGTATATTTTAACTGTTAGATATATTGTAACAATTTTAATTTCCTGACAACACATAGTAATAGAGTTTTTTAGTTTTCTCCGAGTGAAGTTTATCAATCTACAGTAAGTTAAGTTCATGATTTAAATTATTTTACACGGTCGCAAACATCGAAGCATAAGAAAATAAAACAAAACGCTACTTGTATTAATACAATCGTCTATCTATCGTTTACAGGTTCTACTTACTTTTGATTTATAAATTAATTAATAATTATTACATATTATAAAAGTTACAAATAAAATCACAAACGGCTTTATAAAAAAACTATAGGTACATACTTAAAATAGCTGCTCTAAACAGTCGAACGTTCATTATAAATTCACAAATAAGTTACCTCAGGGAAATTGAGCACAAGTGACAATTATTATTAATCCTTATTATTCTATTACTATTACGTTATCAATAATGTGCAATCTGAAGGTATTATAGAACAAAAGTGGTCCCGAAAAGAAAAAGTGATTTAAATTTAATTGAAAAATTAGCGACTATTAATAGTTTCGCTAGTTTTTCGATGAAATTTACCAGAAATATACCATCTCCAGTTCAACAGTTTGATTTTGCGTTTGTACTACTTTCATATATTTAATTCCCTGTTTCTAAAATGTAAAGCTAGAAACGAAAAAATATATTAAAATTTGAAAAATTAAACATAATAAATTCGCGTCACGATTAAAAGATTTGCCAAGGCAAATTGAAAATTATTATCACATTTTAATGTGTTAGATTGGAGAGTAAATATTAATTAATATTTGGTTATAGTTTTTGTTCGAGATTCCTAAGAACAGAAGAAGAATCGAAGGAACAAATTAAAAGAAACCGCGACAGCCTGCAACAATGGAGGCTCGATAAGTTTATGTACAACTCTACAATATACACAGTACATTGGAACATATCTATAGTGTATAAGATTTATTTATTATGGCTAAAAGTGTACGCAGTGTACGATACTGCATACACGAGACTTTAACACATTCACATCATCTAGAGACCATCAAAAAACGAACATGGCAATCGCGCAGGGTGTCATTTATGACATACGATTTGATAATAATTAACAGGAAATCTTATTGTTTAATACGAAAAATTATACAAAGAGGCATTGAACTAAAAATCAGCGTTTAGAAATTAATAATAAAATACTTTGTAAATAACAACTTTATACCCTAATGAGAATGGGCAGAATTTTCAAGAAACTTTAATACAACACCTAAATTGAATCAGATGATAATCAGTCGCGATGCCTCTCCTCTTTTGTTACCAAATTTCTTTTTAATAGAAGAGACTTACGATAACAACATGATGCGGTATCTATGGTATGCACTTATTGCACTAAAAACCTTACAAAAGTGCAAGTAGGCTAGCTAGGGCAAATTTTTCGTTTTGGGAAAGAAGCGAAATCTGACTCTTCTAGAAACCATTTTTAACGAAAATTTAACAAAAAACAAAAATTATTCTTACCTAAACCCAAAAAAATTAGTTATGTGACCATGCGCAATCAATTTGGAAGTTGCGACTTTTAAAAGTGCAAAAAGTTCCAAATTTCAACAGTGGATACCTCGAAAACTGTCGAAAATTGGAATATTGTACTAGTGAAATCGCAGTCACGTTCCTTTGAAAACCCCTCCGACAATATGATACTGACGTGAATCGTCCTGTATATTGTGCAAGGCGATAATTCCATTAGGATCCTTCTGGAATTGTATAAAATGCTACACCGACTGTCGCCATAAAATTATCGGCATCACATTCTGTTCCGCTACACAATTCCCAGTTCAATTGTACGTACACGCTACGACTCTCACTTGTATACTCTTAAATCTAAAACCCTATTATATGGCCTTGATTTGGTATATTATTTAGCTTATTGATTAAAGTCAGAAATTAACTAAACTTTTGATCTGAGACATCAAACGGCTTTGACTCGAGTCCAAATACATATACAAATTTTAGGCCTGATAAAACCCCAACATTTCATTTCTTTTTACTCGCTTTCTCCGCTTTACGCAACTGCTTCTCCTTTTCTTTGCGATCCTTTTCCAGTTGTTTTCGCTCTTTCTCCGCTTGCGTTTTCAGTTCTTTGATTTTGCGCTTGAGCCGGTTCTTGTCGTCGCTGGTGATACCCAGGATTTTAAAGTCGGCAGAGGTAAGCAATAGTAAGGCGCTGCCTTTCACTTGCAGTTCCGCGAATTTCTGTATGTGTTGTTCTAAGCCAATTTGTAATAACCATTGACACACCTAAAATTAAAAGAAAATAAATTTGTACCTGATTTTGAGGTCGGAGAACTTCAATAATACTGAATATTTCGATGAAAACCTCCAATTTACATATTGAACCGATCAGAAACGTGCATTAGTTGTTTGTTGGCTTTGAACGTGAGCAGGCAAAGGAGACATTTGTAAGAATCTTTTGGAACCAGCCAAAATGTCCTATTTTTAAATATGTCGTGCAAACTATAGGATTTTATAAACGCAATACAAATTTTATTATTCATAGCGTCTAAAACGATGTTTTACTTCAAATTTCATTGTTTATTACTCTTTTATTATTTTCTTTTGGTTTTTTTTATAGACATTGGGAAGTTAAACAATTCGTCAAACTTTGAATAGATGAAATAAAACAGGTCCAGAATCAACGGGGGTAACAATGATCTCGGATTAAGAACTGACATGCGTGTATTATATCAAGTAACATATTTTGGTAGCTTACTTGATCTTTGTTCCACTCGTTAACGGGCGTAGTATGCCAAAAGTGAGAGCCCCGCTTTTCGCTTGCTATACTACAAGATGACATACTGAGATCGGTAGTGGCCCAGGAGGTGTCGTGCCTAGACGGCGATACTGAACCTGAGCTAAGACTAGAAGGAGAGGGGGGTTCCGGGGAGGTGTTTCCTTGGTGATGCCAAGGCGTGGTCCCGGGTGGCGACAACGTCACCGGAACGACTTTTTTGACTATCGCGACATGGATAAAATATTAAGAAAGAGAAATTTGGGAAAAATTGTCAACCTACCTTTAGCATTGGCTTCACTCACTGCTTGTCGAATTTCCTCGAGTAAATGATGGGCGGGATCGTCCTTCGACTTCTCGTTTAGTTCATCCGTCGAACTGGACACGCTATCGCTACCGAGTCTTTTCTCTCTCTCCGCCAGTACTTGCTTGAGTTGTTCCGCTAACGATGGTGGAGGTCCCACGGAAATTACGCCCTTCGTGCCGCCCCCTCCTTCCGACCACGTCACTTCGTCCGTCCGCGATTCTTTCTGCACCCGAGCGTAAACCACACCGGGAGGTTGGACGCTAGGGATGTTCTACAGGCAAGAAAGAAAAAAATTGCATAATGAATATGACCCACAGCAAGAAAGAAAACAAAAATGAGATGGCACAAGAGGGCATAATGTACCTGCGCCGAGTAGTGGGAGCTCGCTTTTTGCACTTCAGTGTACTGGACGGTGTACTGTTCGTACTGCGGCTGCTGGTGCAATCGTGACTGTGACTGCGTTTGGTGTTGAAGAGAAGTATATTGCTAAAAGTGAGTCACAAACATAGTTTGTAAAACGGTGCAAAAAATAGAAGTCCAGAAAAGTTAGCGCCGGTACTTGATTACATCCGCTCGCCAAAAGGCAGCAGATGCAACAGTAAATACGAGCTTTAGTAGCTGAATCGGAAGACCTCACCAGGGTACACAAGAGTGCTTAGAGACTAAGTATGGTTAATGCTGTGCATCTAGATAAAAGTGTATGTACAGGACAGTCATGAATTTACAATATTTTACAGATCGTCCAAGGAAGTATCAGTATCACTTTTGGTACGCTCATGGGTCCTCCGGTTAAGCAGGTCATTAGTGGCGAAGAAGGGAAACTTCAATAAATTAAGCTCAGAAAGGTATTTATTTAGTTCACGCGATCTCGTTTATCGCTGCCGCTTCTACGTCACTGACCGTTAGAAGACCACCTACCGGCTGAATGATATAATGAGGGTTAGTGTTTAGCGTCGTGGGGCGGTTGCTGGATGCAACGTTAGAAGCAACGGAATACGCATGGGTGGTATTAGGCTGCCTTGACTTGGGAGAGTACGCGGAATTGTCGGTGAGTTCGTCAGCAGAGTTGTAGCTCTCGTCCAGGCCGTAATCGGAGCTACTGTTGCTGAGCGAACCTTTTTTCGCGCCGCTCGGCAGCTGCCGATTCGCCAGCGAACCCCGCGTGGCCAGTTCTGCTTTGCTTTTAGTCGCGGTTATGTCGAGCAGCTCGTGAGGTGGTACCTGAAATGTTAGTCGGCTGCTTGTTAAGAGCCCCCTCAGGCTGGGTTCATTACAATGACAGTGACCCTAGGTTAGATGTGTTATTTTGACGTGAATATTGCTTTATTTTCTTGATTGCGCTAGACAAAAAAAAACTATAATACCAAAAGGTGCGGAATTGCCGCTATTTTTGTGATAGGTAAAACATTAATTAGTGCATCTACTTAATAAGTATAAACATGCAGAAAACGCTGAAATTATAATATACTCCCCAGAGTTATTAATCAAATTGCCAATAATTAATTATGTCCCGACGACCCCAATGCCCCCTCGTTAGAACCGCATCAGTCGTAAAGAATCAAAGTTGGCCAAACCTGTTACATACCGCACGATCCAGCTCTTCTTTGGTGGGAAGTTTACGCTCCACCGTTGCCGTTTTGTCCTCATCCGGACTCTGGTCAGACACCTCGGTGTCAGAAAAGTCCGGATTCAGGGACTGGAACAGCGGTTTGGGCGGCTGACGCCTGGACATTTGCGGTGTTAACTGTTTATTGTTACTGTCGTAGGGCAGGATCATTGGAAGGCCGGCTTTTCGTTGAGTGTCTACAAAGTGGATAAATTAGACGTAATACATTTTATTGGCAGATCGTTACCCACTATATTCTGACAGTTAAACATATAATAACTCTTGCGCTTTTTAGACAACATTCTTTCATGCAAAAATTATCGATAATTTAGATAGATGCGCTTGTACCATTGCTCCTGAAAAATATTTTAACCTCATACCCAATAAATCCTGTTCCAAAGCGATAATTCTGTCCTTCAAATTCTTCACCAGCTCATTATACTCCGTATCCTTCTCCTGCAGCAGCTGCTGATAGAAATCCTCCCTATGCAACAAGTCCAATTCTCTTTGTTGAAATTCCCGGACAAGTTGTTTCGCCTTGCTGTACTTCTTCTCCAAAGCTTGATACTGAGTCTGCGACTGTTCTAGCATATTCTGGAACGTCTGTGCCTCTTTCTTCATCGATCCTAGCTGCCGCTCTGCTTCTCTAAGCCTGCTGTTCACTTGCTCGAATTTCTCAGAATCGTCCGGTTTCAGACCGTTTTGTTCCATTATCTAAGAGCGAACGTTCCAGTAAATATCTAAAGTGGATCCGAATGTATGTACGTATTAAACACACATACTAATGAAGCACAATAGCTAGAGAATGGACGTTTGGCACCTACCTTGGACTTAAGACGCGCAACCTCATGCTCAGACAATCTTAGCTTGCGTTGCGTCTGCATAACATACAACACGTGTTACTTCACAAGAGTCTTACGCAAACAACAATTACAAAAGTGTACTAAGACAAGCATACACAATATACAAACAAACACCACAAACAGGCATCGACGGAGAAATATCGTTACCTCTTGTAAAAGATTCCTCAAAGATTCCGAGCTTTCCTGTTCGTTGTCGAAAAGACATTCCTGATTCACTGTTGGACTTACAGGACCGTCACTTACGCTTGTATTTGCCGAGCCTAAATAAAGAATAATCTTTCATATCCATTATTGAAATCTTAGCTCAAGTCAGCTTTGATGCAAATTTCAGATAGTTGACTTTGTGGAAAAAATTGATGATGTACCTGTAAGCTGAACAGTACTGGTATCGCTTTGTTGCTGCTCAACCTCAAGCATCCTTTGCCTTCGCTCCTCCCTCTCTTTATCTGCTTGCAGGGACTGTTTTATCAACTGTGCCACTTCGCTGTTTTCCGGATCGCGTTCCCTTCCTACAAATTTTAACTTTACAAGAATGATTATGCTTTAATATAAATGGTTCTGACCTATGCTAAATTTGACTAGGCCCGAGGTATTTCTTAACACACTTGCCGCGTAGGCCTGTGTCACCCCAACCAGGCTTTTGCCGTCGACCTCTATAATCTGATCGTTGACTTTGATTCGGCCATCTTTGGCTGCCGCCCCGTTTGCAGTAATCGTTTTCACAAAAATTCCTAAAAAATTAATATATATGCATATGTAAAGTTGGAACTAGAAACCTGATACCCACAAATTGTAAATACGATAGTTAGATCAATTTCCATATTTAAAATAAAAGTGTACTTACTGGTGCCAAAAGAATTTAACTGCTTTTATTTAATTATTGGTACGAATATTAAAACTTTAGGCAACAAACACATTGCTTGTTGAGAAATCGAACTTACCCAATTTTTCCAACCCAGCATCCGCACCGACACCCATTCCGATAATACTCAAGCCCAACCCTTCGGGCCCTTTAATTAGCTCGACGGGGAACACTTCCATCTTCTCTACCCGCTTCTCTAACTCGTATTCTGCAGAAGCCGCCACTGGATCCACGTCCTCGTTTCGTCTAAATGATAAAAAAAAAATTGAAACAATTTTTTACACCAAAACTCGAAAACTACCTGTCGTAATCCGATATACTGAAAGTCGAAAATACTCTTATCGGCTCAGTAGAAAAGATTACTTTGGTGGGCTTGGGAACGTAATGGTAATCGATATCGTCGTCTTCTTCCTCGGGCGGCAAACCCGGAACTTCCATCCAGAAGTGACCGTCCTCGTAATAATGAACTCCATGTTCTATACCTACCACACTAATGGGCTTTGGTACAAAATCGGTGACGTCTTCCAGGTTATTAGTGTCCGACATGCTGGTCACCGAATCTACTGAAAGTCAACTTAGTAAAAAAAGAAAAATCGAACCCAAAATAACTAACCAATTAAACCGGAATCTGAGGCGGAAACGCTGGCGTCGAACTTGGAATGATTGAGAAACTCCTCCTCATCCTGCGTGGACATGTCCAGGCTGGAAGTGGACTCGTAATACTGAGACAATGGTTCAACATCCTTTTTGTTATCTTGCAGACCTAAAATCTTATGCGCCTGCGACTCGTTTATATCTGGGATTGAATCTATTGCCGATTCTTCTTGCAGAGACGGAGGACCTGAAGTTATAGATTGAATAAAAAAACCTTATGGATTGCGATGCGGTTTTTAAACTTTAAAAATACCTAAACTATCGTTAAGTGAAACTGGACCAGAGGAGTCGTGCATTGAAGCCGTGATAGAGTCCTGCAGGAGTGAGTTAGTGCCTGGAGGCCATTTGTGGATTTTTTGATCTTTGGCGTGCAGCAACCTTGTAACCTCCTGCGCTTCCTCATCCGATAAGAGATCTGGTCTAGAAAATCGCACATTGTTTTCTCATTGTAAAAAAATGATTTTGATGAAAACGAAAGACAAGTGAAGACACCTTTCGGAAACAAAAAAGTATTTTATCATGTAGACAACTTGACTTTTTTCCAAAAGAGTCTTTAAGACCTAATAAGAAAAAATGATTTAGCCCAAATAGCGTTTTGTAAGGAGAATGTGCCTAACTTGAAGAAAGATTAGGTACGTGGACAGACTCACAATGGATGTTAAACAATGTTACAGTGTTAGCTTACAGTATTAAGTGTAAATCTAGAGTAAAGACTAGAAGTGTGTGTATGTATGTTAAACATTGACCACCGCCTCCCATGTCCATTAAATTCGGCTTTCACTCACCTAATAATTCTTTTCTCCATAATTCTACAGGCGAACAGCGCCATTATGAAAATAAAGTTCTAGTTAATATGATATTTTACTATTTATACAAAAATTACTAAAAATCTGATTCAACGTATCATTCCATGGTTTTCAAGATATGTGAATGACAAAAATGGTAATTTTTAGATTTTCTAAGACTTCAAATTCTGAAAAATTTAAAATAGAATGAAGTATTATTTACATTCAAATCATAATTTTGAAAAACCTACCTAATGGTTTGGTTTTTACAATCTGATATTTGATAAAAATTATGAATTCAATATCTGTAAATATTTTCCCGCCTTAAGAGTGGATCATCCTGTAAATAAAAGTTCTATTCACAAAATAACTCACTTTGTACTCAGAAGATTCTCCGCCTCCTCAGGAGTCATCGCATCGGTCTCTCCTTCCTGCTTGACAGCAGATTTCTCCGACTCAGCGACACTTAAATCCGCAAACTCCACGTCATTCGAGTCCAAAATTTTCGCCTCAAATCGCTGACCATCAGGACTTTTAGCCGGTTTGTCGTGGCTCTGTAATACTTCCCGACTAATCAAAAATGGCTCTGGTCTGACGCTATCTCTTTCGCTACTCTCCCGCTCTTTGTTTATAAATTGTTGGCAGTTCCTCTCGAAACTCTCTTGGCTTTCCAGCTGCGATAACACCGAGTTGGTTGAAGGGAGTTCTGCGTTGTACATCACATCCGAGTCTACCGATTTCTGAGCCGGCACTACTGTCACTTGGGACATATGGGATACGTCTGAGTCTGTGGAAGTTACAGATTTCTGGTGGAATATGGATGAGTGAGATGGTCGATATGGAACAGCATAGCCTGCATCGGAGTCTGTTGGTGACAGGGATTTGTCGTAATCTGCGCTCTTTGTTTCGGGCACCTTAATTTAATCAAGGTTAGTGAAAGGTTTCTTTTTAAATTTCTTCGACTTACCGAATACTGATGGCCCTCATCGGTCGCACTAGAATGAATAGCCCTATTTTTATTAGGTACTGCGTACAAAGCCTCGATTTCGGCCTGCGTCAGCCGCACCGGATTCTCCATCACAACGTCCCCTTCGGAGTATTCGTTCACGTCTTCTGGGGAGTTGTCGTTGTATTCCACGGGGATGTCTTCATTTATGGGAAAATCGTACAACGATTCCTCATGCGGCTTAAGTCTAGCCTCGACTTTCGGTGACGGTTCGTTAAAACCCCCTAATGAAGAACTCAATATTAGCATATTTTGCTAATTTTGAACATCATGGTACTTGTTCTTGTACCAAGGGCAAAAATTTCGACTTTTTCAGTCGAAACTCAAAATTATTTGGACAAAAGAGTAATTGTTAGTTAGCTCTCGTGTAATTTTTTTAAAATACCAAAACTTAAACTGATGAATTTTTGAGATTTTCTAAGACTCTATGCTAAGTAGTGTAAATGAAATGAATGGTGGATCCTATCTAATGACACCTATCTATGAAATATCTATACACACCTTCGTCTGAAGTGGTGACAATAGAGGAGGGTCTACTGCCCAATCCGGCGGCCGGAATGTTGAGTGATATACTGGAAACTTTCGTACGTCTTGGCACAACGAAGGTATCTTCAGTCTTATTCTCTTTGTGGTTCTCATTATTACCTGAAAAAATAATTAAAGGAATTTTATTTAGTGTGGGTGCTAAAAAATCGAACATTATGTCACGGAGATTCTAGCTCTAAGTCCGCTATGAAATTGAATAAGAAAATATTAGAATATATTCACCATTTACCGTCTAATTAGCATAGCGTTTGAAGTATCGATTGTATCAACACTTGATATTGTATTCTTAATAAACCGTGAGAAACTTTTATCCTGCGCAAAGTACTAATTTACAATCGTATAAATATTGCTCTTTTCCGTAATTATTGTAATGTTTAAACAATAACTGTGAATTAGAGCCATCTCCTGAAGTTGGTTTAAAACTTCTTAGATGACGTCAGACCGTAATGAATATGTTAGCGAGTTACTTATAAAACCCTAATACGTAATAGACAGATCGTTGCCTTCAGTCAGCTGGCATGCGGTTATTTATTTTTATTGTTGATTTCTTAATGAATTGTTGATATCATCGCCACTGTTTTAGATCAAGACTCCAGAATTTTAAATTGAATAGTTAACTGTCTAAAAGTTAAGCAACTTTGTATTAAAAAAAATATTTTTCACAAAGTTACTATTTAACGACAATTTTGAACCTCCAAAAAGTGCGTACTGAGTGCGGCAGTGGGGGTCGCCAAGTGCTATCTCAACCTGTCTACCATGTTACCACATTTCATAATAAAACTAAGATAGTTAAAGAAGTCGGTCATGTTGTCACATTAAACATTTGTGCAGGTACGTTAAGAGCATACCGTTGACAAAAAAATAACTTATTTTGCTTTGATGTCACTGAGATGCGATTTTAACATAATTACAACGTTACTTTTGCAATTTAAAAAAATGCGACCGAAACAACGAGCGACCAACGCCTTAAGAATCACACAAATTTCCATTTTATGGAAACCTCCCTTTGGAACCAGAGATTTCTAAACGATCATGAATTTAATGCATACAAATCAGTATTGCAGCTGATCATTGCGGTACTTATTCAAACGACTCTCGAACTCGATTTCCTCGATTTAAGAGTTCGTTATCCACATTAACCGTTTCACGTTGTAATCACAATAATATTTGTCACCGTCTGGTAGCCCGTCTCTGTCTGGGATTAAAAATGTGCATTTAAAAATACGCTTTTATGCTTATGGGAGCTCTTTCTAGTCGCAAGGCATAATCACCGATATTTATCATACAATCGGCAATCGGACCGACAAACGATCGACGCTTATTTGATGATATTGATATTGATTTGGCATTATGTTTCAAGGATGTGGCTTTATGGGTAGAAGATTTATGCGACAGAAACATATATTGATGGGTTAATCACTAAGATTCGTCAGAGAATGGATTACTGATTCTCGATAGATCGAGAGATGGATACTAATAACTGTGATGTAGGCCTTGCTGCCTGATTCTCGTGTAAAAATTTCAACAAAATCGTCATTTATAAAAAAGAATATAAGGAATTTTGAAATAAAAATCGCTTTTTATCATCTTTTTTTGTGTTGTGGAACGGGAATTTTCAATGGTAATTCAGTTGAACGCTCGACTCATTTGAAATAATGCGAAACGGAAAAGTATCGATTGCAGGTTGACTTCTTAAGATTGACATTGGTTTACTGCCAGACAGGAAATGTTTAATAAAATCGAAACCGTTCTGCGAAGCTCATTTCCTAGTGGGTCAAAAAAACAATCTCAAGAACAAATTCAAGATGTTCCGGGACCCGGAAAATATTCCGAGATTTTTCTTTAACCGTTTCTAACAAGTCTCCATTAATAAACTCAGGAAACGCCAAACATTTGTCAGTAAATATTGACAGTTATTAAGCGTAAAAGGCAACTTGTATGTGATTTGTAAATTTTGTTTGTAAGTATCAAGTACCATCAAAAACGAATCAATTAACGCTTGTAACCACAAAAAGTATGCACATTATATTTTCCTAATAACTTAATGCGAGTCAAACAGCGTACCGTAAGTACATGAATGAGGACATAAATATTCATATAACTGTTTTAAGAACACCTAAGTATTTGGTATTGCTAATTCAACCCACCAACCGAGAACAATTTTCTTGTCGATTCGTGTAATTCAATCACATGTGAGCCTATTAAGTGACTTAATTTCCGAAATGTTAGTATTTATTTATGAGACGCAAAACAAGTGGGAAACTATGTAATTAAAAGCCGTTGCAGGATAACAATGGGGAAAAAAGTTGTCCAAGTACGAGTGCAGTACAACAACAATTACGTGACTGTCTAGAATTATTGCGTTTTTTCATTAATTTTTGAGTTCCTGGATCAACCAAGCATGAACAAGGCTGCAGGCAAGTGAATTTTATGACAGGGTGGCGGTTTTCGTTCCTTCCTGGGGCTTAAAAGTTCACTCAGCAACTTAAGGGAAAGAGATCAAAGCGATCAAAGAGAAAATAGAAGCCAATTTTGCAATACAAGAATTGTGGCAATTGTTGGCATTTTAATTGAGTAAAATAATTTTTAAGCTTATACTGGGTAGGTATAGGTATCTATTCTCAATTGGTTTTAATCCCACATCGAAATTATGCATTTTTGAAAACTTATTCCGCACAAATCAACCTACCACTACCATTAATGGTACAATATAATTAATTTTATGATGGTCGTTATAAGCGTATTTTACGTTGAAAGTCACGGTTTTGCATTAAATGACAATATGTGTATCTATTACTGATAACCAACCAGTAATAAATAACACAATCATGAAATGACGAAAAAAACATGTATGTGTATATGCAATTATTTGCTCCTTTGTACGATTAACTATATATTATAGGGGTCTCATATTTTTATACTCGTATAAGTTAGGGATACTCGGGGACCGTTAAAATGAATTTAACCAACACTTTCTGATAAAGAAAATCCAAATTATGTACGGCCATTTAAATTGATGATAGACCTGCCAGATAATTTTCCTGAAGTAAAACTTGGTAATATTCCTTGACATAGCTACATTTCGCATCACTGTGCCCTAAGTACCTCATCGGTAAAATTTAACTAAAAAATAATCTGAAATCTACGCAAAGGGATATTTAAAGTCCCTATGAGTGACCCACTTCGTACACATGAGCACAACAGTGTGTTCCAGCAGATATAAATAGTAGAGGCCCAGTCGTATCATAAAACTTCGGGTTCCTCCTGACACGTAACAGTACAAGAATCGGATGCTTTTAGTGTGGAAATTGGAAAACGTCTTTACGTGCCGAATAAATAAATGTTCCATCTGATCGGGCAGGATTCAAAAGGAGACGACAATATTTTGATTACATAAACAGCGTTCCCAAACACAGTACCCACAAAAACAAACACCACAAGTGCAAGGGGGAGGGGGGGTCTACAAACCTGAGCAATCAATGCACAACAGTCTTATTCTTAGACACATTTCAGGGGCTGCAACTGGAGCAGCCACAGTTATTCAATAAAGGGGACAATAAAAGCGTGATGGGGGCAAAAACGAGCAAAATTATGCCAATACCTAATGAGATTCATTTTTGCGCCGTTTGGCGCACTCTTTAGTTCGCGATGTTGTGACTTAAAGGCGCGACTTGCGGAACAAATAGGCGACAATACCCGACGGGGACTGAGAACCGAGAAAGAAGCCTCGAATCTACAAAACACGGCCGATCTATAAATAAATTCCATCCGTTCCTGTTGTGTTCGTTTTGCTCCTTTTAAATTATAACTGCCCACATCTTGGACGGTTTCAATGACAAAAAACTTAACGCAGCCGCGAGTGACTCGTAAAACCGAGCAAGATGAAAATGTCAATGGCTAAAAAAATGTTTTAAATGCTCATTCACGTGGAGTGCTACGTGATTGAGGACAAGAGGCCAACAGTCCTCAGTTGGGTTATTATTGGTCAGCATACGGGGGTGATATTTTCGGAATATTAAATGTAAAAATCATATTAAGAGACGCTCTCCTGACCTTCAATGATGACATTTACGTAGTATCATCTGTTTGCCTAAAAACGTAGCTTATTTAAAAAAATGTAACACAGAAGTGAAAGCGGTAACTTTGCCCCCATCACCCGCGTTCCTGTTCTAGGCCATACTCATTCTCATTTGAGAATGAATGTGGACCGTCGAAGGGTGAGGAAATACCGTTCGGGAATGCAATAATTTCGAACAAGTCTGCTGGAGCAGAAAATTATGTATATGATTTGGATCATATTTCCGTGGAAATATGTCATTTTATCATATTATTTAATGGTATATCTTTTGAAGTCTTTCAGTATCTCATTAACATTTTATTTTAGAAGCGATAAGCGGTCTCTAAATAAATCATTCAAAGCACTAACCGCCAAAAAAATTCAAATCGCTTACCTACAAATAGCAGCGATTTCTCGTTGTCCTCATCCTCCTGCTTTTCCTGCTCCGATTTCAATTTGCTCGGACTGCTTGGAGGGCTCAAAGATGATAGACTGCCAGACGTGCCTGACAGGTTCTCCCTACTGGTCTCGTTGTCCTCTAACGGAGACTTCGCAGCATGGCAATGTCCTGGTAGCTGTAACTCCCTCTCATCCCTAAACAGAGGCTTGGGCGCAATATCCCTCTTTTCGTACTGAGTGACATCCTTAACTTCTGAAGAGGATTTGTGCCTTGGAGGGGAAACTCTAAAGCTCTCGTTTGTGTTCGGAGACAAAATAAGGCTGGATCGCTTGTCTTTGTTATTGTGGACATGGTTGTTGTTTGGAGAGGCAGCGGTGGAGTGTTCGGAGTTGAATTTGGCAACGCTCGAGCAAATATTGGGTAAAATTCCGCATGAAGCTGGTCTCTCCCTTCTGGCCACGTTACCCCGTTTTGAGGCCTCGGTCCTCACAGGCGGTTCCGGTGGAGGAGATGTAGGGGGGCTAATTATCCTGTTTCAAGAAATATAGAATAAAGAGGGGCTCAGTCTTGACTACCATAAGAGTACTTACCTGCAATTATTAAAAGAAGCACTCCTGGCCGCAGCGGCACCTCCCTTTGGAAGGCGACATTCCTGTACCAGCTCACCACTGCTAACCCCTAGTTTTCCTTCCGCGGCCTTATTAGGGTCGCTACTATAACGCGAACCCCTATTTTTTGAAAAATGAGAGGTCCAGTTCTTCTGCCTTTCAATAAGCTCTTTACTATTGAATTTCCTTTCGGGTTTCTCTGGCTTCTTCATCAGTATCGGTTTAGAAGTTCGTTCGGTTACATCGTTTCCGTTCGTTTTAATCGCCTCAGAATTTCCATTATTCATGGAAATTCCATTCGACTTTCGGTTTTCCTGTTCTCCAAGTGTCAGCACACTATTGCTAATTCTGTGTCTAGGCGGTGAGGGTGATCGAGAACCCTGAGACTTTGTCTCGCGAGTTTCACTATTTGCCGAACTGCTCCGTGAACAGTCCAGAATATTTGAAGCGCTCTTAGTCCCTTGTAAGGGGATGACTTTGCTACTCTTCTGGAGATTGTCCTCGGACCCCAACTTCTCGAACATAGCCCTGGCATTGTTGAACCGTGTTACGTGGGACTCAGTTCGCATCACCGACACCGCGGGAGAATCGGCATCAATTTTCTCCACAGACGCGTTCAACTTGTGCGTTTTTCTTGATACGTGGAAAATCTCCTCTTTTTCCTTGGGGTTTGGTGCGCGGTTCTGGAAAATGTTCGCGATCTCCGACACTTTTGAGCCCCCAAACCTGGGCGGGCCCCTCTTATCTTCCATCGCGCACCAGACCTGGAAATTAAACAGCAAATATTATGGGGTATATGCCATACTTTACTGGAAAACTGATAAGATAAAGCTGTTTAAAGATAATTAAACGGTAGGTAAGATAGGGAGACAGAGAAAATTAGGATTTATTATCTAGGCTTATGACTGCCTATTTGCAAATTCATTGGAGAGTGTCAACAACTTAATTAGTCAACCTTCAGTCTGTTTTATCAGCTTATACGGTGGTTTAATATACAGGATAGCCGTTTGAAAACGAAACAAGCGCAGTTCTGAACAGCTAAAAGAATTTAAGAAAAAACGCTCGGACACGTAAAACTTATTTTCAAGGGGGAAACATTTTAGGCTAATTCGGACTCCCCTATCTACAACCCCTTAAGCGGGAGGATGTTCATCCTTAAAATCTTAAATGGAAATGAGTGTCGAGTGACACCTCATTTTGAAGGTAATTTAAAGTACTTTATAACCCCCCGAGTTTCAAGTTTCTGCTGTCAAAAACACCAAGATGGCGGCTTCTCAAAGATATGCAAATTGAGTTATTTTACCTGTTTCACTTTACAACGACAACAAAAAATATTCCGATAAAACTTAAATAAAACAGTAGAAAACAATGATCTTTACGCATGTGCAATAAAAATTATTTAACAATTTACAACAATTTTACTTAGCTTTAATTGGATTCTAACGCAAAAATTAAAAATAGATCAGTTTCAAAAAGACCGCGTAAGATTAACATAAACAATTTAAATGCTTTAGTGGCTCTAAGACGGTAAAATCTGCACCTAGGATCTCGAAAATTGGTTAACAGATTTGTATATCCACAAAGATTAAAAGTGTGTCCATAAAGTGTCCGTATGTCACCGAAAAGACAAGATTACATATTAAAAAAACAAAAAAAAATCCCTGTAATGACCCCTTTACAAGAAAGGCAAGTAAGATTATATTTTTAAAAACGTTTTCGAGAAGATAATTTTAGTAATGCTTTTATACGTGACTCAAGTTGTTTCCAGCTTGATGCAAATCTCCTAAAAATCTTATCAAGAGAAAATATTACCGTTCAAATTTCCAAATTTCCCACTAAAATAACAGTTGAAGAAGCAATATACTAGTAGCGTGGTGCTACACATCTCTGTATAGTTAATGGCACCGTTAATAATGCACACCATTGAAATTCTAAATGGTTTTCTTCTTGAAACGGTTTACGCTTTATATCCATAGAGGTGGAGTTTTCAGCAGGATAATGCAAGATGCCATACTTCTGCCTATACTCAAACTTGGATGTAAGAACACTAATTGGCAACAATTCCATTGTCAGCAGCTTCATAAGATCTCAATTTCATTGAAAATATATGGAAACTAATGAAGATTTTATTTGGTCAGTTTTACAGGCCTGGATCACTATCACCGAACATTATCTCAGTGATTTAGTTTCATGTGTATCTGGACATTTAGTTAAGTATTTAGAGTGCAATAGAGGTTGTATAAGTAAATGAGATGAATTATTTATTGTAATTTTATAATTTAAGTAATAAAAATATTTACGAATAATTACAACTGAGCTTTCTTTTTTCCAAATATTTTCTATGCGGACTATATGTTATACAAATAAGACCCGATAGTACTCGAATCAACAGTTTACTTGAATCCTCCCAAAAAGGATTCTATTGCTCTCTTATTAAGTTTTTTTTTGGAAAAGTTTTATTTTCGACTGAAACATTATTCTTATTGGAAGATTCCAGTGAAGTAAACTTAATTAACTTGAGTTGTTGATAACATAACTTAAGCTTTGCAGAATTGATCTAAGTGGCGGTTAACACGCAGCATTGAAAACTTGATTGAAAAGAAAGAGAAAGGTGTTCAATCGTTACGAAATTACCCACCTTCCGTAGAAATATTATTGTACACTTACCTACCCAATTAACACAAAATCGCACCTGTGACCATTGGCCCAGTGGCCGACATTATTTAATCACTGTACTTACATATGTCTATGTTTTAATAGGAAGAGTAAATAATAGAAACAATTTGTTACGCTTTCTAACCAAGTAATCACAGAAGCTTCATAAAAACCTTATTAATCAGTAATATGAATTATTTAAGCGACTTATCATTTCTTCTCCCTTTAATTCTATATTTGCTTCTATATTTAACCTTTAGATAATTCACTTTAGTGAATTTCGAGGTAAATTCCTAATAAAAAAGTTAAGTTTCTATTACAGGCAAATGCACTCATGCACTCGTCTTTAGAAGCATTAGATAGTACCGAATAAATTGATCCAAGCACCGATAAAAATATGATTTTCAACATGATAAAAAACAGATTTTTTTCAGATAATATGACCAATTTTGTCATCTTCCAACATCTACTTTAACCTGACAACAAAGACTTATTTATTATCAATTCTATCAAATCCATAATGCCATAAAAATTTCATTTGAATATTAAATTAATAGCGATAAGATTAATCACCGTTTGTATTTCACTCTTTGATCAAATTTGTTCCGTGGGATGCTAGCTTTAGTTTACGTTTGATTTCTATAAAGCCGGCATCCCACGTCTCTCGGTCATATAACTATAGATTTTGTTCCAGTTGACTATTTGCCGAAATTATATATTTGAGATATTTTATTTAAGAATCGTTTGAGGAGCAGCGTTGTGTATTTTTAATTTATAGTTGTTATATGTTTTATACCTAGTTTTCTAAATGGACACATTGTATAATTCCTATAATATACTCTATTATTAACAAAAATAAAGTTTTTCTAAAGTAATTCTCTTTAGATCCTGCAAACACATTTTTCCCATTAACTACTCTGTATATTATCAATTATTGTCAACCTAACCGCTTATGAATTTTATTTAGTGCAATATGTGGATTCTACACTTTTACTAGGAGGAATGAACACAAGCAATGCAGGAATTGAAGTCGGACCACTGTAGAAAATATAATGCAAAATAATAAAGGATTGCAAGAAATAGCAGCTCAAACAAAAATGCAAGCAATACTTAATATTAACAAAAAAATACATGCAATGCAGCAACAATTTAGCAATAGTGCATGCATTTTTGAAGCACTACACAAATTATAACTGCAATATTCAGCAATATTGGTAATTATTGTATAAAATTCAAATCTGCCGTTTAATCTTCTAACAAAACCGAAATTCAAAATATTTAATTTTTTGCCGATATTAACTGATACTGAATCTCTTGAGACAGTGTCAATTGATTTCCAAGGATCACAATGTTGAAAATTGTAAAAATATAGGGGTAAGGTCAATCTCTGACAATAGGTCGAAAGTGAAGCACCTCAGTTGATTATGAAAATCTCACAAAAGTCGAAACAGTTCTGCGACGCATCTCTACTGAGCACCGCGTGCTATTTCAAAAATAGCTGATTTGCTGACGGAGATTAATCAAATTATGCACATGCGCCGTTATTTTTCTTACAGTATTTGTGGACGTCAATCGTCAGCTGTTTTAACCCTCATTTCTAGTATCTACATTATTTTTTTAATTCTTCCACGCAACTGTAGTTACATAGAGGCAAAACAACCGATTTCTTATACGTTGGAATAGTATATTACACACCGTATTCAAAACAAGAGCACAATCCATGTGTTTTTTAATTTTAAGTATCTTGAATATTTGAAGATTTATTTCAAAACTTTTAACATTTTTATAGACATTGTTTCCATACCCTAATTATCTAACTACTTTAATGAATTTTGACGTCATTAACCAAGGAGCATTTCCTTACCTTGGATATACTGTATATTTGCGCCATGAGGAGCTATGATCAGAATTCGAGTGTATAGAAGACACTTGCATGAATGAAAAATCTCACGTTACCTCAATACCTACGCTCCACTTAATACAAGAGTGAGAAAGATTTCCATAAACAAAAATATACAAGACCTTAGCACTGACATTTATGGCACAGAAGGTAGATGGCCTCCAGTCAGTCGGACAACAGCCCAATGCGACCGACCAGTCTAGTTACATGTTGGACCGTAATACTTGATTACGATTATAATTTAGTTAGTTTAATTTTAAATAGCTTGTTTATAGAAGGCTGTTAGAACAATACATATTTATCAACTAGTAAAGCAAGTGCCTACCCAGTGTAAAAGTGATTTAATGCAAAATTCTCAAATATTTAATCGAACGAATAGGAAGAACGAATCTTATAACTACGTCTAGATACCCTAGTTGCAATTAGATCATAACTTTTTAACCTAAAGACGAGACCACAGCAAACAATACATGATTTGCAGTAAATTAATTTATAAATTCAAAAACCGGAATGGCATATTGATCCAAAAACTCACCTCTTTAGGGCGTAATTCCACAATGCATAAAAGGCCTATGGAACGATCACTCGAGCTCTGGAAACGGAGGCCGTCGATAAGGGCTCGTCGGATAAACAAAGAGTGGATTTACACATTTTCGACAACCGAATTCCAGGAAAATTCCTGCTTTTCCAGATCGGTAAACTACCGGTGCTAAGTCGTCCCAATTTGATATTCGGCCAAGGCGATACCGGAATCGGGGACAATTACCGGAATGGATTCAACGTAGAAGAAACGAGAACGAAAACATTTCTCGGATTCTCGGACCGGACTGGTTTTCTTTTCCGAAGGAATCACACGAGATCAACAACCGGAGTTGTCGTGTGCTCGCTCGACTCGCATCGGGCTCGCGTTGCGCATGTCCTTCACGCCCGGGGTGTTGACGACCAATGGGGAAGATATGATTTAGCGGCCAATTTGAAGAATAAACTGGCTTCAAACACAATTCATTATTAACATTAATAATCTACAATTACCAACGTACTCGTGTCCCTTATTTTTTCTCTTCTCAATTGCCAAAACTTTTACTTAAATTTAATTTGTGTTCTATCCAAATTTTCGCTCTATGATCGTGTGAATTCGAAGATTTAAACGTAAACAATACAACATTCCCGGCACTGTAAAAGTAAATTGAATTTAGAAAGTGTGATTTCTACTTGTTTTCAACCGAACACAATCTCATATGAACACTAATTATTCCCATACCAACAAATTAATATTTAACTCCGTACAAATTTTTGCGCGGTATAATGAAAAAATGCGTAAAAAAATGTCTACAATGTCTACATAGTTGTTATGACGTTACAGATTTAATTTCCTAGTTGTAGTGTAATTTTGTGAATTAAAATTTTGAAGTTTAAGTTTGACGGATGTGGGTTGAGGTTGTTTCTGTGCCTATTATTGAATTAAAATTTGAGTTTAGAAATTTTAACTTTTTGCTGCAGAAAAATGTTTATACACTTGAAGAATTTCATCAGTTATTGGTATATGCGATACCTGCTCGTTACAGAGCTGTTTATGGTTGCCAAATGGGAAAGACACATGTTTCGTATCCTTTCAATCTAGTGAAAGTCAGCAGTGTTCATTCTAATTTTCCCCTTAAATTTATAGAAGACTCATACGGAAACTTCGATAAAGGAGCATGTCAATCACTTAAGTAAAGTGGTCAATAAATTTCAAATATTTCCTGAACGTACAATATCAGATATAATTGCCTTGATCCTTCTGTCAATATTAGGGGTTATTAATCAATCGCTTGTAGTTGGCAGCGTTAAATTTGTCAGGAAATTATATTACAGCTACAACATAAAAACCCTACACAGCAGTAATGACCAATTCCAATATTCATCAAACATTGCTACAGATTTGAATGATTTATAATAGAATAATTTGTTTACGCATTCCACACATCTCAGCATAATGCGTTTTAGTACTGTAATATTTGAAAAATTGAGCAGTGATTTGAAGTTGTATAGCACACAATTTGTAATTTTAGCCTTTTGTTACAATGTAAATAATTAATACAAAACACACATATATCTTCTGTCTCCATTTACCCCTTCGTTATTAGAAAGAGATGCAAGACGAATGTCTTAAGCCTTAATAAATAACATAACCTAAAACATAAAGCGTGGAACGTGCCTTGTTTTTGTTAAGTACCTTTGTGCCGATTAATGTTAAAAGTATCCTTTTTCATCGGTTTAACACATAATATCTGAACTGTATACATAATGCCTTATAATGTCGCTTTTTAAAGGTACTGTCACAATTTTTTGCTCATTTCATTCCGATCTAATCTAGTATATTTTAGCCCTTCTGCAAACCCTGGATAACCAGGAAGAACCACTGAAAAAACGCATTAAGCTGGCTGAAAGGGCCTTTAGTGTTCCCCGATTTGAATTTAGACATAAGGAATCTTTGTTACTAAAATGGATTTTAAGCATTCCAAATGAGCAGCTGGGTACGAATCATGTTACAGATCTTTTAGAAAAGTGGTTGTCATCAAAACAGTTTGCTGAATTTACCCAACATGATGTTACCAATGAGGATATCTTATTTATCATGCAGGCAAGTATCATTTGAGAAGCTGCAAAGCAAAACAGGATAAATAAATCCACTTTTTTTTATCAAGTTAACTATTAATATTGATTTATTATAAACACAATTGATTTATTTGGTTTTGCATAAAAGATTCTCATTTCAAATTTGCTGGTTGTTGTGGCTGCTTATAACCATTAGGAGATTTTAAATTATCAATCCATTCTTTTTTTTAGGCTCTTAAATCCAAGTTAGTCATCACTAACTACAAACCTGCAATTTTAAAATGTATTTCATTGCTATGTGCCAGTACATTTTTTCAACAGTTTTCAAAATTCAACATTGACATCTACTGTGAATTTATTGCAACCAGTATTGATGTAACTGATTCTCCAGTGGAGTACATCAATTTTATTGAAAGTTCATCTTTGTATCCTAAGGAAGTGTTGTCTCATGAGGATTTTCCAAAACATTTTTTAACTCATTTGTATCCAGTACTGATACAAAAAGTTTCAGATTTTTACTTGAATAAACAAAGTTTTTTGAAAACTGTTCTACTAATTGAAAGAGTAAGTTTAAACTGAAGTGACATATATCAAGCTATATCACTACTCTTTTCAGTGTGTGCTGCAAGGAAATACAAAGCATTTTATAACTTTTCTTAATAATCTGTTTTGTTCTGAAATTGAGTCAAATGAAAAAAACTCCATACCTAAACACATACTTAAGTTCCTGCATCGTACTTTGCCTGATCATAGAACTCTCAGCTATAAGCTGTTCTTCGCAGCTTTCTGTCATAGTTTCAAAGATCCCCAATATCCATTTAAATGCTTTGTCTTGATCACTCATCTTCTACAATTTGACATATCCAATGATTTTCAAATTAACATTCCATTCAAACTTAAGCAAAGTGCACTCAACTTCAGTACTGCTACCACCATTCTCTTGGATTTAACTGAAACTCTAAGTTTTCAGAATTTTCAAGATTCTTGTATTTCAAATCAGAATTCATTCACTGATTTCTTAAGAAATCTGTTGAAGACTCTTATAGGTTTGAGAGTTTTAAATTCTACTGTACTAGGAATCATCCTTAAATGTATGGCAATTAATCCCTTGGTTATTGAACCTATTGCCAGCAATTTATTGGTGTTTGTTATGATGACGAACCATGCAGAATTTACACAATGTTATGACAAGGTGGTAGTATCCATATTTGAAGTTTTTGAAAAGCTTCATCGAGTGGAGAACTTTATTGCGAAAATAGTTCCCGCCCTAAAAATGGCTTTTCTTGGAGAAAAGAGTAGCAATGAGAATATTATATACCCATTCAAAGGAGAATTCGACGTTGCAACTGACATTATTGATGAATTATCAGTAGAAAGCATGTTTACTAATACTATTTTAGAAAATTTGTCAAGGTGTCTTATTGGTTTGGCCAGTTGGCAGATTATTAACGTGTTTAAAACTTTGCTCCATCACTTAAAAAGCTCCATTCTTGAATACTCTGATGGCAGCTATGATGACAGTGGTGAGTTAAAATTGAACTTTAAGAATGACATCATGCAGGATTTTTCACTTGCAGACTCTAGAGGACTGGTATTTATAGAATTACTGGGCATTTTGATAACAAATTTGTTGCAGAGCATTAAAATTGCCGACCACACAATTCCTCAAAACGTCGTCGTCAAGTTTGTAGCAGGTTTGGAGGACTTAAAGGAATTGTTAAAGGATTTTGGTTCTGCAATACTAAAAAGACATCATGTAAGTCTTAGAGTATACATTTAGTGTTGGCAACATTATCTTTAGTAAAGCAATTCACCAACATGACAAATTTTTCTTCTAGAACCGTACCACGATGCGCACCTTTTTAAATCTAGCCTATATTTGGGCCGAAATATACATTACTCTGAGCTATTATTCAACAAATAATGATGTGCATATTACTACAATTAAGGACAAACATTATTTGGCCTCAAGTTTGACGTATTTACACTCATACATGACTGTTAAAGAGTGGCACCTAATTGTGCAACGGATCACGAACTTTGGCACATCTCCATGTTTCCAATTATTGGTAAGAAAAACATTGAAAGCATGCATTTGAAGTAGACAACATCCTGTATACCTTCATCCATTTGACTGCATTGTTTAATATATTTTTAGCAAAGGCTGTACGTACAAAAAGTGAAAGCCATGCTATTGTTGGAGAGACAAGTCAACGACGAAGCCATAAAAGGCATTCTTAAAGTTCTGCCGACGCATATTAGAGCATCTTGGCAGGACCTGCTCTCGGACAAATTCGTCTTAAGTGTTCTGCTTTGCAAAGTTGACAAATATTCGCTAATTCACTTGGCTGAGCATCTAATTCAAAACAACCACAAACTCGGTGATACTGCAATAAGAGATTCACAACTTCTTACCAATGTTACAGTGTATACTTTGATGAGTAAGATAAACAAACTCTTCCGTGTAAAAAGGAAACGCGATGCTGATGCAGTTCAGATGAGTCTCAGTGAAAACGTTTTCCGCTTGTTACCGGAAAAAGCGTTTATGAGCACTACACCATGTGATATGGGAGGGGTAATGGCACATTTAATTCAGCTGTTTGAGGAGTGGCAGGAAAACTGCGTTGATAGTATAAAGAGTAAAGAGGATAGATTGGCGAAATATCTTGGAATAATGAAAAAGCTTTCGTTTATTTATAGCGAGACGGATGTACAGAAACTGATTTTATTATATCTTCTGTCACTCAGCAAAGACCTTTCAGCTTGTTGTCAATCAGTGTACAGAGACGTGGAGGATTTGATAATCGGTAATAACTTAAGGGAAGCGTGCCAAGAAAAGTTGCATGTTTAACACAGAATGTGTTTCAGGAATCTTTCAAGCGTGTAAATTCTCACTGGCAGACACATTTGATCTGAAGGTTGTAGTCACAAGATTTATCGTCAATTTTAGCCGTCACAGTCTAGTGTTTTCCTTATTGTTGGACAACGTTTTCAAGAGTGATGAAGCGGTATCGCATTTGGAACCGCTGGTTTTGCATTTAATGGATGACTTGGATAATGAACAGAATCTCGCTTACAGCATTTTGTTGATTCAAATTATAAATCGGGTAAGGTATTTTACCTCAATATGTGTATATAATAAAAGAAAAAAGTGAATAATCCGCCTCAATCCTATTGAACATATCTCCAATTATTACTACAGACGAAAAAGAACAAACTCTCTACCTCTACAAAGAAGAAATCTGCCCTCTATAAAGAGCTCATCCTAATGAAAATGACCAAACTAGTCTGCAAATCTGATCTTCTAGTCGAGGCATATGCCCTGTGCTTGAAGCACCACTTAACTATGAATAAAAGCTCAGACTCGACTCAGATATTGCTATCAAAGCTGGATCGATATCTGGAACACTGTCTTGGGAACATTAACACCATGAACAAGAAAGACTGTGCCAAGTTATTTACAATAGTTTTGCAAAATCGCATGCAGATCAATTCATTGGACAGTGACATCGTTATCAAGATATGGAGCGCTTGTAAAGCCAGCGAATTAAACGAAGACTACTCACATCTTGTCAATTTGATCATTTGTGCTATTCCCAATGAGGAGTTTGCGTTACTGGTCCAAGATTTGTTGAATATGTCGGTAAATCTGCCTGATTTTCAAGGATTTAAGTTTTGTTTTGATATTAAAATAAGTTTTTTTCAGGTAAATTGCATTCAAACTCAGCATTGGTCGCAATTGGCAAAACAATTAAAGACGTGGGAATCTGTTTTGACATGTGATATAAATCCAGTTAAAATGCAGACATGGCAGGTTTCCCTAGAAACACTGCTATACCAGCTATCACTTATTTTGGGGAATTGCGATTCCGACCTAATGAAAAACATTGTTCATTTGGAGCAAAACGTTTTACAGGCCCAACACGTCAGTATTTTCCATTAGCTCTCGCTATTAAAAAAAAAAAAATTTTAGTTCATTCTGTCTCCACCAATAATCGACACGCTACTTTCAACTCCTTCCATAATAATGCTCCACCCATTCGATCCGAAGCAATTTGAATCAGCATTCGCGCTCGCAATATCCATTTTGGAGATGTTTCTAAAACACCGAAATCCCATTGTTATGGATAGACTTCCAGTTTTCCTGCAACAATACCGAGTAGTGCTAAAAACGGTCACTCTAAAGAGCAATTCGGACGGCGGTAAGGAGGAGTGTTTGGAGGTGAAAAAAGCGGCCGACTGCATGCATCGCCTAGAAAAGTTGACCAGAAACTTGGTCGCTTGCAAGAAGGATATGGGAAGGATTGTGGTGTTTCTTATCGCTGATATTTTAAAGCGATACGAACAGATTAATTTGTATCCTAATGTTAAGGTGAGCGTTAATTTTGGGAACAAAGATAGTTTACGTTTTCAACAAAATATTGTTTCAGTTGCATTTAAACAACTGCATCTATAGTTTAATGTCTCTTTGCGATCATCATGCTGTTTCCTATTTGTTGAGGGCGCTCTCGAAGGCATCCACCGAGATGTTTAAGGTCATGTACGAGCATTATAAGAAATATTATATGTTTACAGGAAAAGTGTAAATAAAATGTATTTGTAAATAGATAATAATACACATAATACATTTTTAAGGTGTTTACAAATTATTCACTGAGGTCCGGAAATAACTTTACTTAATACAGCATTATCATAGTTAATCAAACACCATAACCCATATTTTATAGCGGTAAACGAACACTGAAGTCATTCATGCAAGGAACCGGTAGATACATTATGTTAATGCTTGCCTTGAATTATCATTCTGAGGTACAATAGGTTTTTAATATTTATAATTATGGCGGACCTACACCATTCAACACCAAGTAGAGGTTATTCATTGACTAAAAGTATTTTTTGTTCAAATTGTCATTTACGCTACTGGTTTCTTGAAAATCAAATTCTTATACATGCCATAAAAATTTTGACCGCAAAAATGAATTTCGATTAAGAAAAATATTTCAAAATGCAAACGCCATGTATATACATATGTACAAGTTGTCGCATATATTTGACAGTCAGTATCTAAAAGCTTCTGTAAATAATCCATTACTTACATACATATACCCATAACCATTATAGTAGTGCTAAACATAATTCATTAAAGTAAACATCTATTTTGTTAAATATTTATTATTATATAATATACTTTATATAATACTATTATGTAATAAACAATATCTAATGAAATTTATAAAGTTTTGACGGAACAATCTTGAACAGTGTGATAATCATATGACTGTCTTTACCTGATGATGTTTCTAATAACATGAACACAATTGATCGTACTGAAACAATAGCTGTCATTTGCAATAATATCTGAGGCGCCACACTGGCCCTTGTCACGGTGTCGGCGTCGTCGTTGATTCCCTCGTCGCAAAGGTTGCCTGATCAATTTAATAGAAAGCTCGTAAAGATGTTTAATAAATATAATAAAATAAAAAGGCTATTTAATAATTCCCTTCGATAACTCATAGGTGTCTTATCATCGAAATGGACAGCATTGTCGATTATTTTCAAAATATCTATATTTGAAAGAAAAATGAAACGCTAGATAAGTTTTTATTTTCCGAAATAAAACTTGAAACAAATTCGAAAAACTTGACATTATGGTGAAAAAGGATTATCGTGCTTATTACATAGTTGCAGAGTATGTTAAACATCCGGGAATTCAGAGGCCGCTCCGAGAAATAAAATACATTTGGAGAAATATGGACTAGATCCGCTGCAGTTAAAAAAAAATGAAAACTGGTTGTTAATACACTCCCCGCAGTTAGATCACCTCAGGTTCCTTTTAAAAAAATTTACGTAAACAATTAAATTTCCACTGGAATGATATCTACGAAATAGGACCATATCAGAAGAGTTTGAAGAAACTTGTTTCAAGTAGAGACCGCTCTGTGGTACCTGACTTGAAAGTATATTCATACCAAATTTCCATGAATTGCTGTTCGACTCCACAACTCCATGTAGATGTAAGCTTTGATGAAGGGGATGAAATGTATTTATGTTGATTCGTTTTAATGTAAACATGTGCGCTCACAGTAACTATCACGAATTATATCGGGTGACACATTCCTTTCGCTATTCTTGAAAGTAAAGCAGTATTCCAGAAATTCACGTTTATTTTATTTATAAAAACTATCTGACATAAATGTTTCTATATAAAAAAAATTCGAAGGATTCGCGACATTACTCATACATTGCATTCTTACTGGGCCCACATCAGAACCACAATAGTTATCACCCCACGTCTTCAATTACATGAATAGAATTCTTCGGAAACATCCACATATGCAATCGCCTTTTCTTTTACTAACTAATGTAACCCACATAATCGCCTCTCGGTTTCAACTGAACCAGATCACCGAAGCTGTGGGTCAGCAGACGAATTTAGAAATGATGTATTGCCCAGTGCCCCCCCCCCCCCCCCTATTCGTTCCTCGTTCTCCACAAATCCCCCCCAATCCCAACTGGACCCATCAAATTGTGTGGTTCGATTTGAAAGAGCGCAAACGTTGAACATTTTATAAAGAGGCGTCGCACGTTGAAACGTTGACGTGTTCAGATTCAGATTCATTTACATCGTTGTTAAGAGTTACGTGAAGTTGTTTCAAGTTTTCTAGTTCTAACATATTGAAAATGAGTAATATTGGTGAGTATTTCACAGACTAAAAAAGAATGCACTTATCGCTTTTTTGTTTTAATAAGATGAGTTTTTTCTTTGGCAAATGCGCTGTTTTGGTATTGAAATTTAATTTCAGGTAAAATTTTTTTTAAATTTAACAATACTTTTCCTTTTTTCCAATCATCATGTCACGCTCACTAGATGCGGCTGAAGTAAAAGTTTCGAAACTTCAATAGCGCTTTATTTATAGTCGCTTTCTCATTTCAAACGACCGGCTTAAAGACAACACAGCAATCGCAATACAAGGCGTATAATCAAGACACCAATATTAATTAGTAATTGAAGAATTCGACCTTCTGGTGGGCCGGCAGTTGACCATAACCACCTACTGTTTATTATGGACATAATCGGCTATTTATAGACGTCCAGTCATAGCCTAAGGTCATCTTATTAGAAATAAGACGGAATGTTACAGAGATGGATTGAGAAACATTGAAAATATGCCCTATGAGGAGAGTACGGTGATTCCAACTTTATCAACTCATAATTCTATATACTATTTTTTCATACTATGGACCTGTGCAATGTCTTTTGTTGGAAAGTTTTATTGCATAATTCATATACTAATGAAGTCTGTTTGATAATTTTTCTGCTCGAATGTGTTTGTAAGTTTGAATGAAAGTATTTAACATGGTGAAAAACTAAAACTCTAATAATAGCAACTTATAATACAATGACGTATCATTTATTACATTATAAACGAACTCATACACCCAGTCCTATATAATTTTTACGTAAGCAATCTATTAGAAGTGGTTAATGTAATGATGAGCGAATTTGTTCCAAACACGATTTGTACGATTTTATTATCCATTTTGTTGTATTTAAATTTCGCTGAGTTTGTATAAGCAATAAAGTTATATGTATAGTTAACCTTGTATAAACAATGATAGTTATATGTAATTACTGATTATATTTGTGATGTACCTTTGATGGGATTGAGGGAATTAATAGTAACACACACATATTTTTTCGACAAAAATATATTTTTTTAATTCATGAGGAATTTCTGTTAAACGTTGTGAATCAGCGTTCTCGAACGTAGTTGACGACAAATTTATATTGTCGAGATAGAATCACTGTTATTTGTTTGAGGTGATTATGTTCGAAAATTCACTTTTGATATCACATTTATAAAATTAAATTTAATAAATTACGAAACTTTTTTATACCATGTAGTAGGAATATCAGACCAAATCAAATGATTAGGAAATAAATTCAATAGTAAAAAACTTACTTAGATACGAAAATATGCTTAGAAAACGAAAATAAACACGCAAAAAAATCTTATATGTAAAATTTATTGCAAATATGTTATAGCAATGATTAAAGCTGAAAATATTCGGTAATACAACCCTTATACACGATCAGATTTCGTGTCAGCAGCTTGAACTGTATATCGAAATTAGATCGCGTGCAGGGGCAAAATAAACACGCGACGAAAATCAAAACGTTAAAGAATGTGAAGTTAATATTTAAACAAGAAAATGAGTGTTTCTCATATACATCATCTATCGAAAGTAATTTTATAAAACTTCTAATTGATCGTACGTTCATCCACAATTTCTATAGAAATTTAAAGTTTATTCTGCGTTTTCATTTTGTCGTGCCTATATATCTATTCTCAACCTATTTTGCAAATCGGGGTGTATTATTTCCGAGGCTATTACCATTACATCCATGAACAATGGATAATCGTTTATAGCTGAGTGTAATGGCAACAGCTCGATTCCAACTTGCACACGACATAACGAAGGTTAGTGCTAGGCGCGGATAGAACATTCCAATGTTTACACATTAAAAAGTTTTTCTTAAGTAAACAGCTCTTTTGAAGATCGATCCCCGCCGCCTGGCCGGCTACAACCGTGCCTGACCTATTTTCAAAGCCATTTTCTATCTCACCAAAGCCGATTGTTGGCAAGAGCCACTTTTAGTATATTCTTCCTATAAATAAAACCGATCATTTATTAAATATTTCAATCCGCAGAGCTTTTCACCGAGGACAAACTTGAATACTGCTTCTTTCCCAACGCCTCCGGCTTTGTGCAGTTCAGGGTGAAAGCTCCACATGACGCACACATAGCCCTTAGCGCTCAGGCAGCCGAAGTTGACCCTATGTACGAAATTTTCATCGGGGGATGGGGCAACACCAAATCGGTGAGTACTCAACGATAACACCTATTGTATCAATTTACCAATTTATCTTTATAATTCTTTTTAGATCATCCGTAAAAACAGAACCAAACCTGACGTGGCCGAGGTACCGACACCTAATATTCTCAGCGATGGGGAGTCCCGAGGATTCTGGATCCGTTGGGACAACGGCACCATTGCAGTTGGTCGAGAGGGAGAACCGGCTCCCTTTTTGTCTTGGGCCGATGGGGAGAGAGTGGACATCGAATATGTCGGGGTGTGCACTGGATGGGGTGCTAACGGGAATTGGGTTATTCAACCTCCCTCTGATATTGGTGGTAAGTCAGTGTTGTAGTTTTTTGACAAAAAATTATCATATAAAAAAATTTGATAGGACTATCAGGTAGCAGGGGACCCAGAGGAGTAGCTGGAGGTCAATGTTGGGTGGCGGCCAGTTCGGGTCAGGTACCCCCAAGCGCTTTCGCGGGCGGAGAAGACAACGGGGAACCAATTTATGTCGTTCGGGCCAACTTCAACGGCGGCCTAATTCCCGGAAAACTACTCTCAAGTCATGGGCAAGCATACGTCGCCTGGGGTGGTACCGAAAACCCCGTCCAAGAATATGAGGTAATGGTTACATGTGTATGTCGTAAACCCAGTAGGGACACGAATTTCTTTTTTGGAAAATGTCAACAAGTACTATATAGCAAACGAACGAATTGTTTTAGGTAAAAATAAACAATGTTTTTAAAAAATATGGCGAACTTAATATTTACCTCTATTTAGCCGTCTTGAAACACCCGGCTCTATAGTGTTTGTATTTTCAGGTCCTTTGTGACTTCCCTGGTCAATGGTTGGCAACCTCCGGGGGAAACATACCACCAAACGCCGTCCCTGCTGGTCAATCTGAAGACGGAGAAACCCTGTATGTGGGCAGGGCTGTTCATGATGGAGCTTTGACCACTGGTAAGGTCCAGCCGAGCCATGGCGTGCTGTATATCCCGTATGCAGGTCAGGAATTGTCCTTTGCTGATTACGAGATTCTGTGTGCGTAATTTGAAGAACTGATAAAAGCTTTAAGGCTGCCTAAGTATAGTTCAAGTTTCGTTTCAAGTAAGAATATTATTTAAACGAATAAAAAAGCATTTAATTTTGTGTGAGTTGCTTTTAAATGGTTATTGAAACGTTTTGACCGGTTAAATTCATAATTTCTGAGGTGAAGTACGTAGATTGTGTAGTTTATATTATAAAATAACACGAATCTCAGGCTGCTTATTGAGGTGAACCTAAAACCGATTTTGAAGTATTTTTGCTATTTTTCTAAGGAAATAAATTGTATATTTATTATACTAAGTGTATAATATACATCATCAAACGAAATATTGTTGTTATATTCAACTTTGAGCAGTAATTAATATTTATTGGATTTTTGTATTAAGTTACAAGGATTTTGTAATACATATTATTAAGTTTTAAAAGTCTGGAAACATCAAGTTGATAATATATTATTAGTAAGGTTAGCCAAATTAAATTACTTTTATTTCACATTTTGTCCGTACAGATCTATTTATCCCGTGCTGATTTGTCGTCGGTAAATCGACAATCAGAGAACTTGAACTTGATTTAAATTAATGACGATCAGTATATTTTGCATCAAGGAGTCGTACTTGAAGAAGAGTAAGAAAAATAAGTAAATTGGTCAAGGTAAAATTGGCATTCGCCAGATTTTCAAGAAACATTGTTTCGACCCAGATCGCAAATCTCTTGTACATTAGGCGACAATATGAAATAAAATAATATACGATACACGTCCATTAGGTGTTGTTACAGTGCTCGTTGGCATTTTCCACACTCGTCTCGTGACAATCCTAAATTTTCAAATATTATCCTTTGACCTTTTATAGGGTGTTAAACCACGGTATTTGTCCTTCAAAATCAAAATAATTTAAAAAATGATATTTTAAGTAAAATTCGGTGCCAGTCAATTTTATTAGTAATATCTACCGGTTGAAATATTTGCCGTTTGATCTGGGGTCGCCCTAATATAAATTTCCTATTGCTTCTCAGGAAAGTAACCGTACTGGTTGTTTGTTAAACATTTTTTAATTAGGAAAAAATCGGCGTGCTGACTTTATTTGCAACGCACAAAACCCTCCAAGAAGCGAGAAATAAAGCGCTCTCACCCAATTTCGAACTCTATCATCAACTAAGAGCTGCGTTACGTCACTGCGGAGCCAGTATCGATCCCATCTGGACCGCGTGTACGTCCAGAGTCATCCGTATCCAGAATCCCCGCGGACGGAGACAAAAAAACTTGCATTTTCGTGTTAATTGAGACGAAAATCGGAAATCACTGAGGGTGTCCGGGAACATTATGGGCTTTTGGTGCGACGGTTAGTGTTCACCCGCACGTACAGTGTACCATCAGAGTTTTCCCATAGTGTTTCAATGCGGTGGTTATAAAGAAGTAAGTGAATTTTTGACAAGTCATGCAGTCAGTTTTACTGTCACTGCAGCAAGTTCAACGATTTCTGTTGTGTTGGGACAGAGATGCAGGTGGCTTTTTGGGTTTTAAGAAGTTTATATGTGATATTTGTTGGTTGCAATAAAGATAATTACTATTCTAGAGATTCTCTATTTCACGAAAAACACATACATATATTCTCTTAAGCTCATTTGTATCGTTAAAATAATTTTTATGAACTTCGTTTCAAATCGGTCTGTAATCTGTAAAAATCTAAAAAAGCTTACTTGACAAAATTTGCTTAACGTTTTCAATAATATACTTATTATACCGTCCTGACGAATTCAATATTTATCTAATTTTTTTGGGGCAACACGTGTTCTTTTATATTTTTTTTTGCTGATGAATTTTTCAATTCTTAAAACTTGAGACTAGAAAATTATGAAGCTGAAACAATGCACACTATGACACTACTTTAAGCATCTCATGTGAGAATCAAGTGTTCTTTAAAATCAACAAAATTTGCAATTTTATTCCTTGAAGAGCAGATGCGTACTGGCCAAATTCTTAATTTGTTTAAATATTATAGAATTTTTGAAATATTTATGTAATCAAATGATGATCCCTCATTAATACTTTGATGTAAACAGGTGGTCGTGTAATGCGGTGGCGGGCTTCAGGGGGGCCCGCGGGGGGCAGGTAGCGCTGCGGGACCCCCAGCTCCAGCATGCGGCGCGCTAGAGAATGAAGAAGCAAAACGTCCGCACCCTCTCTCTGATTGTGTGCACCTTCACGTACCTGCTCACGGGGGCGGCATTCTTCGACGCTCTCGAGTCCGAGACCGAGAGCAAACGCAAAACAGTGCTTCAAGGTGCCGATAAAAGTTCGCGTAGAATAACGCACCTCGCTGTCACTAATCCCATATCTCATTTTTTCCCCAGAAATTCAAGTAATAATTAGACGTAAGTACAACATAAGTGAAGAAGACTTCAGGATAATGGAGACAGTGGTCATGAAGTCGGAGCCCCATAGAGCGGGGCAACAATGGAAATTCACGGGGGCGTTCTATTACGCCACTACTGTGTTAACTACTATAGGGTAACTATTTCATATTGTCAAAATAGATTTCTTTAACCGCTATAGATGGGCAAATTTCGATGAGTACCTTTCGACAGAGTCAGAGATATATATTGCATCTGCCATATTATCAAAAATCATTGTTTGTTCTGACTTAAAACACAAATCCTTTGTAAATTAGACCACAGTGCGAGAACACTTTCATTGAGTATGCTTATAGTACTTGTTCATGTAACGTACGTAATACGTTAACGTAATAGTATTTACGTCACAAATTCAGTAGCAGGCTCGATGTAGCACTAGTTTTTTATGGACGAGGCAATGGCAAGAACCGAGTCTCAGACAAATACTCTAACATATTATTTTATTTCATAATGTTTCTTAATTTACAAAAAAATTACGTGTGTAGTTAAAACCAACAATGTTTCTTGAAAATATGGCGAATATCAAAATACCTAAAACTAAATTGTTAAATTCTGACTTCTTTAGATATGGTCACTCGACGCCAAGTACTATAGCCGGTAAGCTTTTCACAATGATGTACGCGATGATCGGCATCCCTTTGGGGCTGGTTATGTTCCAGAGTATCGGCGAAAGGGTCAATAAATTGAGTAGGTGAGGCTCAACCTTCTCTCAATGCCATGACCATCTCCACATAGGTTTATCTTTCCACCAGTGTTATAATTAGATCTGTAAGGTCTTCCTTGCATTGCAAGCAAACTAACGCGTCAGAATTGGATCTGATCTGCGTCGTCACCTTTTTGTCCTCGCTCACTATTTTGGGGGGCGCAGCAGCGTTTTCCCGTTACGAGGGTTGGAGTTACTTCGACTCCGTTTACTATTGTTTCATCACTCTCACCACTATCGGGTTCGGAGACATGGTGAGCCATAAAAAGTCGATGAATATCGTTAACAATTAAAATTATGTTTATCTCAGGTGGCTCTTCAAAAAGATAACGCTCTTAGCCAAAAACCCGAATATGTCATGTTCTCGTTGATTTTTATCCTCTTCGGTTTAGCCATTGTCGCAGCCTCTCTGAACCTCTTGGTGCTCCGCTTCGTGACAATGAACACTGAGGACGAACGACGAGATGAGGCACAGGCCATTCAGGTTTGTTTAACAGGTTTATTTTAGTTGCATCAAAGATCAATTGCTTCGTTTTTAGGCCTTGGCCGGAGCAGTAAGGCTAGACGGAGATGTTATCACAGCCAACGGATCCATTCTGAGTGGTCAATTAGGTCACCATTGTACAGAAACCACTTCCGTAGATATCGAAGATACCTCAGTGTGTTCCTGTCCTTGCGGCTGTATTCCCACAAATACCAGACATAGGTAAGCTATTCGTTCAGCAATAGCTGATCTTGATCGCTAAGTGATGGATTTAACTAAAGATTTACTGTAAGAAGATCGCCAACGCAGATAACGCATCTTTTGCCGGTTTTGCCGATGCATGAGCTTCACCTGCCCCAGGGCCCAGTTCCACCGCCCCCTGCCATTTATCCCAATCACAGGGCTTCGATTTGATCGTTGGCAGTGAAGAGATGGCTCATTGCGTCTACGTTGATCAATGTGATATTTAGGTTAACCCGGTAAATACTGATGGTTTTGTAAATTATTAATGTCAACCTTTACCTAAAATGCTCGAACTGGTGCATATTATACATATCTGTTACATTGCAAACTAGCTCATGCACCCCTGCTAACGCAACAAACCTACGAGTATCGCCTTTAAGAATAATTTATAATTTCTCTGAGAAGTCGCAGTAACCTGAAGAGTTAACTTTTACCAAAACGAATTATAAATAATGTAAAATAATCATATTTTAGGTCGGTCGCTGCAATACAAAACATCAGTGTGAAATCGTTTTTGTCTTCATTTGGAAGATTCCACATTTGACAAAAAATGCCGCTGAAACCTGCAACCAGTGCCAGATTGCTCATAGTATGAAAAGAGCGCTCTTAATCGCCTTACAGGTATGCAGGCCTGTTGCCTGCTTCGTCGCAAATTTCTGCATTGAACAATATATGTGAGGAGGCGCAACGAACGAATTTTAGAACTGATTTGTGTCGATTTATGGCTGCTAAAATATTCTTATGATAACAATAAATTATTGATAGGGATTATTAAGTACCTATACCTGAAGGGCCTCACGCACCTCGTTGTTCTTTGCCGACGCTCTCTGCTAAAACGAATGGTAATACAAGGATAGCACGTTTTTGCTATTTTTGAGATACATGGGATGTAGCTAAGTTATTGGAAGCTTATGCAATGCACAAATACATAAGGATATATTTTATTCATGACGAAACGCTCAAAACTGCAGTGTGCTCTTTTCAGTTTTACTCGCCGAGTAAACAAAAACTTTTGAAAAAGAATAAGGTGAGCGAGGCTCTTTACAGGCATTTTTCTGTTACATTGGACTCTTTTTTGCTCAACACATAACGATTTTCAACTCGTTTCTTACACATTATGATTTCAAATAGGTTGAATTAACAACATAACATTATTTGCATTTACTTAAGTCCGAATTTATACGAAAATTAGTTATGCTTATGCGGAAAATCGGTGCAAATATTATGTCTTCGCCGAATACTTAGTAATGCATATTTATCTATACCTTACTCGATTAAGGAACTTATAACTTTTAAAATTTTGGGATCAAGCTAACCTAGATGTGGATGACTCTTATCTATTCGTACCCACTCGAACAACTTCACTAATGGCGATCGAATTTGAAAATAGTATCTCGAGTGTTTTGCTCTTGTAATAAAATACCTATACATCTACTATGGGTTAGTCGCAAATTCTAAATTTAGCTAGTTCTGTAAAATTATCCAATTTTACCAAATAAATTTAAAACCTCCTTTGTACATACAAACCTCACCAATTTTACCCCATTTAGATAGGTAGCGTTTCGAAGTATTTAAACAAATGTGTTAACCATTTGAATATGATCATCCGTAGTAGTTTGTAAGAAGAACCAATTTGCTCTGGAATTTGCTTCAATATTAATTACTATTATTATAGTTTTGTTAAAATAATAAATTACTGTAATATGCCGTTTTTTGCTTCTATTAGAGAAAATCATCGTAACAACAAAAAAAATGGCTTTCAGCACTCCAAAATAATATATTCATTACAAACTTTATTAGTGTTGGTGAATTAGAGTGACAAAACGAAGTCTAAACACATTATTATTGTATTTCCATATGCTTATTTGTAAAAAATAATAGAAGTTCACTCTTAACTATATAAAGAGGATGGAAGTTATTACTGGTGAGAAATTATTTATCAGTATCAAATGATTTTCCATTTGTATATAGTCACATATAATTAAATGTTTGTCAAAAATAGCAATTTCATTAAATATGTTTTTTGTAATCTTGCATTATGTGTTTTTATTTGTATTTATATAAATTCACCCGATTGCGGAACGATGACTTGAAACTAGTGATGTATGTGAAAATTTGCGTCAAAATAATAAGTAAACTGACCCTGCAAAATTAGATATAATTGAAATTTGAACCTCTAAATTTCTACTTACTTTTCTTCATGTAATTGTCATACAAATCATAAGAATTTTAATCCGAAAAATATCAGTTACCCCGTTTCCAAAAATCTTTTGGCTTTGAAACGAAAACACGTACATCGTTTGGATACCATTTTTTACATGCATTTCGTCAGCCAAAAATTGAGATAATAAGCTTTATTCTCACTTATTTTTTTATCACACACTTTAATTTTATTGCTGCAAGATATTAGTATACATATACACTGAAAAATAGTTATCTTTAGAATTTACCTCTTAGCAATACTTTATTAAGTTCATGTAACGCATATATATAGGGTGTCCACCATAAGGACTTACTACCTTTGAAAAATATTTATTTATTAACGGATTTTAATAATTTTTTTTTGGTTGAAAGATCTTCAAAATGCTCATTTAAAATGAAGTTACTTGCGTTCCTCAATTGTAAGCTTCACCAACTATATTCAATTGTAGGGTTCCAAATTTCAAAAAATGGTATTAGGAATTAAAAAAAAATAATAATGACAGATAGTGAATTTGGTGGATTAATTGAAATGGACAACATTTAGATTAAAGAGAATATTTTTTTGTTAAAGGTTCAATATTTGTATAAAATTCATATGAATTTATTTACATTGATTTGCCACATTGTTGTAATAAACTAATAAAACTGGGAAAAATTTTGTTTACATACCCTATAATTCTAGAACAGCGAAATTCGGTACAGATAAGTTTTAGGCGATTCTAAAAAAGAATTCGTAGTTATTTTTTTTTAAATCCCTAATACCATTTTTTTCAAATTTGAGATCCTACAATTGAATATAGTTGGCAAAGCTTACAATTGAAGAACTCAAGTAACTCCATACGAAATGCGCATTTTGAAGATCTTTCGACGAAAAAAAATTATTAAAATCCGTTAATAAATAAAGATTTTTCAAAGGTAGTAAATTCTTATGGTGGACACCCTGTAGACATAACTTTGGAAGTTTTTTTTAAAGCTTTACGGTAATTGCATGAGAAAGCCGTTCTTTGTAATACGTAAATTCTGCAATATAGGTGCATACATTAATTTTTGATTTGTTTCGCACACTATGAAGCAAGGGAAGTACCAATGCTGAACGGAGGTAAATTTCTTTTATCCCCCAATATTCAATTTGACTATTAACGTCTAGATGGCACCACCAACAATACAAATTCGTTTACCTAGGAAAGATTTATTCGACGTTGCAATGTACAGAAAGTGGCATGTTGAGATGTTTTTGACAATATTGTGAATTTATTTTATATCTGGTTTTTCAAAAGTTTAATTTGCTATGACTATGACCTTACAAATTAAAAAAAAATTAATTTTTCAGCCCGTCTACACGCTAATAATATAGATAAATTCTGCACTTTGCTACATTATAGAGAATATTGAAATTGATCTCCAACATAACATCAAAATGATTTTTTGATATTTATTTAAAATACCATTATTAGCAATACATAATAAGTTACTTAGGTATTTTAATGACTAGAACAACTAAATTTTAACATAGCAACAAAATCAAGTATGCCTATAAGTACAAATATCTACTTTCTTGTTATTGTATCTACTTGTGGTTTATAATGTAACTATATAGCATATTGTTATCCGTATAAATATAATATGCGGAAAATATGGCGCACGTACTGATGGTAAATATGTTGTATCAGTACATTTAATTTAAAAACATTAGGCATTTGCCAAAAGACAGTAATTTTACGCAATGAAACTGCCAAGCATGCGCGTTAGTAATACATATTATTCAACGGAATACTACAAGTGTCTAAAATTGTGCTTGAAAATTGGAATAAATTGATTAAAAATATTAATTTTGATATTTTATGGTTTCCATTACTAACGATCACTTACTTCTGCGTTTGAATATACTTACAGTCAGTCAAAAAAGTCGACATATACTGATCTTTTTTTAAAATATTTTTGTAAATTTGCTTTTTTTATTTAAATTTAATTAGAAATATCCTTCAAGTCAATATCAACAAACAAAATTGCAAGCAAAAATATTGAAAAAAATGTTAGTATATGAAGACTTTTTTAACTGACTACGTAATTTCTCAAATTCTTCTAAAGACCGCACAATCTTCTCAAGCAAAATTGGATTTACATGTCACTTTAGTACTGAATGCTGGACCCACTGAAAACTTACACATTGAAAAAAAATGCTTATTTAACGCCAGCGAAAAATGAAATTAAAATGTAACTAAGATAACTGTTGGACTACCTATATAATTTGATCACATTGCTAGATCAGCTTGTATAATATGTAGTCTTGATTGAATGTCTTATAATGGATAATGAGATCAACAATAAGTATTTTTGTTAAGACGCCATCAATTACTTCCTTATAAAGTGAAAAAGTTATTTGATAGAACAGGATTAACACCTGGGTAACCTGAACTAACCTGAATGGCTTTAGCATTGAAAAGCAAATTGGTTTTGATTAAAAATCTCTAATGGTAGTTTGCGTCAAGCAACGTTTGTATACACTTAAAGTTACGGGACCCTTAAATCGAAAATTGTTTTATCTGTAGTGAAATGCAGCTAGTAAATCGAACATTACGGTACCTGATACTACAATGTTGATAAGCAAATTTACTGAACTCTTAGAAATCTCTCGTTTGAAAAATTTTAGATGTTTCTACAACTAGTCTCGGACTTAAATTTAAAATAGCGGACACTACCTTTAACGTAAAGATAATTTGAAGCATCGTACTATTTATTTTTTGAAACTAATTACGTTTGACTGTATTACAAAGACAAATTGCGTTCGCTATATTTTCAAGAAAAGTTACTTCTTTTTATCTAGGATTTAAAATTATTATAAACTATATAAAATAAAATAATGTACGATACAGGCGTTGTCACAGTAATCGTTGACGTTTTCCATCCGTAGAAATGTCGTACTGTAACAAGTCACCTACTGGACTTGAACTAATTTAGGTGCCCCGTGACTTTAAGCATATTTAAAAATTGCTTGATACAATCATTTGACTGTGATAGGTTTTAACATTGAGCTGACACCGTCATCGTATCAAAACATTTACCATGCTCCGCACGATGCGACTCGTAATAATGCTTAATAATGAACACTTTCTGACAGATATCGCACGTGTATGACGGTTCTTTATTGTGCGTTCGAATATGCTTGAGAAGATTGTCATGTCTAGAAAAACTTTTACTACAAATGTCACATGAAAAGTTCCTCTCGCCCGAATGTAACACTGTATGTCTCAATAAGTGCTCTTTTCGCACGAACGACTTGCTACATTCAGTACATTGATAAGGTCGAAAGCCCGTGTGTAATTTCATGTGCTGATACAAATGCTCTCGTCGTTTGAACGTTTTGGAGCACACTTCGCACGTGTGCACTTTGGGAGAGTTGTGAGTCAGTTTAGGGGAATTTTGAACAGGCGGGGTAGCTGAAAGGACTATTTCAGATGTGTGTAAGTCCTCCAAAGCATTAGACGATGGATTATTGACTCTGCAGTTTGAGGGAGCTACGCCATTATTATCATTACATATGACATTTATTACAGTAGGATCAACTGTGGTGTGATGTTGTGAATAGCTCTCAGTCACTGATAGTTCGGTTGAAAAATTGTTATCGCTCTGAAAAATATACTTCAATATATGTATTTTGGGATCAAGTGTTCATTGGTTTATTGTCTATTACATAATTAAAATATACTATCAGTTGTCAAAGTATATATATATCTTTGTTACACATCCATGTCATTTTTAAAAAAAATTAAATTTCGCAAATAAACATTGTAGTTTTTTTCTTCAAAATATAAATTTTACCTTACCTGATGTGACGGAACAGGGAATATTACTGACGGATTTTCAGGTGCCAACTGATTCTGTCCATTTTTATAGTATGAAATCCCATTATATCTGCGTGTAGATATTTGCTCTACATTATCATCATCAGTTAGATCGATTTTAATTACATCATTATACAAATCTTGAGACACACTCTTTCCTTTTCGTTTTTGAGTTCTACATCTATCATTTAATGCAGATTCGATCATTTCTGGTGTTGACAAGTGAATCACTTCTCCATTTGAATTGACCACAACTTTGCTCAAAACTTCTTTTGGCAGCTGTTGAACAACTTTCTTAAGTGCTGCATTTAAAGAATTAAAAGGCATTGGTAACTGGACATTCTGACTTTGAAAATCTTCTGAACTTAGGCTTCTAAGTTGGCAAGCTGATGGGTGTATCATTGCTTTCAAGCAAACATTTCGCTGAGAAGGTGTAATGGAGGAATGTAAAATTTTTAACTCACTCAACTGAACATTTTTTTCTTTTTGAGATATTATGTGATTTTTGGCTTTTTCCAATTTGGAGCTGTTGGTTTTGCAAGGTTGAGCTAATGCTTCATTAGATATTTCTGGTTTTGAAGTGTCTTTTATGTAAACCTTGGAAAGAGAGCCAAACGAAATGAAATTAATCTACAATAGAAAGTTGATAGATACCTTGCCAGATCTCTTAAATTCTTCAGTGTGTTTATAATTTTTAAAATAAGTTGACAACATCATTTCAGAGTTTAGGCATTCTTCTCGAAACAGCATGCACATTTCGAGTTGTTTGATGCATTTTGAACACACCACTTTAGGAAGACAATCGTCTTCTTTCACCTAAAATGCATTCATCTTCATTAGGTTAATACATCAACATAAACATTGGCATACATTAATACAGAGGTACTTTTTGATTTTGAATTGTAGCTGGTTTTTGCCACCTTCGTTTTCAAATATTTTAATTTTGTTTTTCTGGATGTTTTGAGCGCAAAGCCGACATAAATCGTAAAAGTTGACACGTTTGTAACAGTTGGACATTTTTTGCTAAGTTACATATCTTTATTTAGTTACTAATTTGTAATAATGTTGAAATTATCATAACTTCAAATTAAATTGTTTATTGTTATTGTTTAGTTTACGGGCGTCATTCAAATGTCAAATAAACAGCAGTGAAAGTTTCTACAAATTGACAATCACCTATATGGTTTTAAGTTTCCGATAACCAGACGTACATATCCATATTTTGGCTACAACCCACAAAACATCAATTTAAAAAAAATATTTTTATTAAATTATTATGAAGATTGACAATATCCCCAAAGCGTATGTCATTAAAGACATAATTAGTGCATTCTTCTTCAGAAAACTTTTTTTAGAAAATTTCAAGTTATTCGTTCCTTTTTTAGGACGGTATTTGCAGATCAAAAAAGTCCGTGTTTCGTTGTAGAAATAGTTATAAATTCTCAATATATTTGGACATCTGAAATGGTTCCGAATTTTTACTTCACTTCTCACTTGTTATTTGTTATTGAGTTCTTTGATGCAACTTTTAATTTAAACTTTTAAGATTACAACGAGCTTCGATCTCTAGTATGTGGCTAAGTATACCTTACCAAATTTTCTTTATCCTCGTAAAATGAGAGGAGAATGAAAAGCTAAGAAGAAGAAGTTAATAATTATCGGTGTAAAAATCAGAACTAATAGTTCCATTATGGTTTACCTGCTATTGCTTAAATGTAAGCGTCATCGTTTAAAAGTAAACTCCCACGAACAATCTCGGAAATAAATAGAATATCACAGGAAAAATTTAAGGACGAGGGAGGAAGTATACATCGCAATTCATATGTAAATAAATTTTAGACTCAACCATTCTTTCATGAGAAATGTGTACTGAAAATTCAGTTATTTTTTGATAAGAAACACTCACTGAGTCACAAAGGAATAAAATAAAATGCTTTAATCTAGGCTCTTTCTGACCGAAAAGCACTAAGATCTCTAGTTACGTATATAAATATGTCAGATTGGTATTCCTTAGGTAGAAAAAAACAAACACAACTCTAGACAGCACTTCTTTATTCCTTCAAAATCGGGAAATGAATTAATCCCCCATACAATGTGTGGGAGTCACCTCGAGTGCATTCATTTTTCTTCCAAAGAACAAATACCAAACCTTCTACGTTCTTCCCATGCTTGCATCCCTTAATTATTCTCTTCACACCTTCATATGTTTTCGATGAGATGATAACCAGACCCTCCTTATCTTTTACCACAAATGATCTATTTTAATTAGTACAAGTTTAGTACATTTCCAATATGCAACGGAACACCAGTGTGTTTGTGACATACTGCATATGCCCAGAAATAAGTCACAATACTATTATCTTTATGGGACATCATGATTTTTACACTTAGGTTAAATGATTTGATAATCAACCTCGCATCACTTTCTTTATGAAAGCTCACACATACAAGCTTCGAAAAATTTAATCACATATCAATTATTACATTATTAGACCATATTATTTACCTATGTAAATAATCGTCTTGTTATATGTATGAACAGACAACAAAACGGGAGCTTTATCACCTATATTAGAATCATTCAAATTCTCTTTAACTTCTGCTCCTAAGTCGGTGTTCCTATCTGGAGGTTGACCTTTTTTCCGGTAATTCGAAACATGCAGGAACTAGTAAACATGTAGGAACGGAGATGTTACTTATTCCTGCATATTCGAATTACCTAAGGCATTTTTAGAATTAGTAGATCTAACTGCCACGCTCAGTACCGGAATCTGCAGGAGTGTGAACTTTTTGTGAAGAAGTTTCGGTGCTTTGATTGATAACTTGGTTTTCTAATAAACAAAATGAAATTTCAAATAAATTACAAAAAATAATAATAATCCGCTTTAAAAGTACAGAACTTATTTATTGGCATTTATCGTTAAAATCTTATAAAGTCAATAATAAAATTTAGGAACCATCCTCTGATAAACATTCAAATTAAATCTAATATCCACCGGTGTATTTTAGGGAATTTCGCAGTTAATCAAATGACAGTAGGCGACTGTTGGTCATTGCCCCCTTACTTCTTCTCTTTGCTTTGTCCTTTTTCTTGGGAGTTGTGGAAGTCCCCCCTCCTTCTGTGGATGACGTGCTATTAGAACGCCGCTTCGACATATCTGCCACGTAAGAGCGCCGTCCCTGGTCCATTATATGACGAAAATTCTTAACTTCACCACAGCTCCCTAGAACATACTATACACGTACTCACTCATGATGGTCATTGATAAATATAAAGCTCACTGATTTATCAGATACAGCCCATAGATCTCCACACTGATATAATGTAATGACCAGGAAATAGCCGTTGTTTATCTTATTGCATTGAATGAAAAGTTTTGTAATTTTACTTAAATAATAGGCAGTTTAATCGTTTTTAAGCAATAATGATATAAAATTTATAATTTAAATTTGACAATATTACTTTTATTCCTATATACATATACATAGTAAATATGAATAGAGTAATTACAAGCTGTTTGTTTAATTCAATTTCTAACTACATATTCAGCTGCATAAAAACGGCATTACCTTAAAAATTTGTTAGGTGTTTATAACCCAAATGATTTATTCATAAATTAATTAGTTTATGAATGGTTTATAGCTTGGAGATTATTCTGTTATATTACTTTTGTTTTTCTTTTTAAGATTTAAATTCAAACGTTAGGGTACTCTAATTTAAATACCTCAATATAGAGTTCAATGATTCATCCAATAAAATAATTTTTAAAAATGGACAAATTTGAACTTACCCTTGATGTTGATGTTGAGTTGATCTAAAGCTTCCACTTCAGTTTTCTTTCTTGGAGGTCCTAGAGCACCCACACTAATAAAAAAAAACACTTTCAACTCTTCTTTTCATCTCTCACCCCTGATCTTCTTGTTGCCATTCTTGTCCTTCTTCTTGTTATTCCTTCGAGAGTTCCAATCTTCATCATCATCATCATCATCAGATGGAATACTTATGTAGGCTGAAGTATCTCCTTTATCTTTGTTAGTCACTGCCCTACGAGAGGCTATCCTCAATGAGCGACTAATATCCTTAATGCCTGAGAATCTCATATCACAATGAAGTTTATTTTTAATACAAACATTTACCCATGCATTTAGCTAAATGTCTGGCAAAGCCCAAAGGAGCCACAATCCGTTCGCAGTTAGGACAAGTGAATCTCTGATGGTTTTTCCCTGAGGTCTGTTGTAATCCCTTGGTTTTCTCTAGATCATCTTTTCCTTCACTATCTCGGATTTCCAAGCAATAAGCATTGGTCTTATACTTTCTGTGTATGTCGAAGATGATTCCCAAAGTGAATTCGTCCACCATGTTGTCGATGAATTTCTCAATACAAGCGCGAAGTATTGCCTTGTTTCCCATCAAGTTTTGGAAATCCTCAACTAAGTGTTCAAATAGGTTGTTTTCAGGATCATATTCAATTTCTAAGTCGCTAGAGTTTTCCTCGGAAGAGGGTTCTACATCTTCCTGCGGGGGCTGTGCCTGGCACTTCGACATGGTGAATATAGGACGAAAGTCTGAATTTTCCCGGGCAAGTAGTTTGACAACGAGATCTAACCTTAAAATGAGTAAGTCTCTAGATTATGGCACCGGTAAATTTTAAGGAAAATAGTTTAGAACAGTAACTGTGTAGTACTATTGAGATATGAAATATGATGATTTTTACTGGATTTTCACTTAAAGTAAATTTTTTTGGTTAAAATTGTTTTTGTAAAACACGAACGTCACTGTCAGATAATAATTGACATTGGCACAAGCAAAGCGTATTAGGCAATTTACGATATTAGACATATATTATATTCTATACTTTTTATGTCGATCGTTCATTTTTCTTTTGACTCAATTTGGGAAAAACGCCTCACAAACACAATTAGAGGTGTAATTACACACTATTCTCAGTTAAAACTAACCGACAATAACATTAATCTTTTACGTGATTTAACATAGAATTGATGAGTTTTATTAAAGACCAACCTTTACTAATTTGTCATATCATTAACAATTCTGTCCGTTTTTGTGTGTTATGGAATTACTAAAATGATTGTAAAAAGGTGTTGGCCAATGAAATAGATACCTTTCCATTTTATAAAATATTTAATATATCACAGTTTCTTCGTAGCTTGCTAAAACTTAGTTGTCTGGGTCCCACCAAGATAAAACTCCCAAGCCTGGCTCATTAATACTACCCTGTAAAATAATCACTTTTCAGTCCCCTTAAATTAACATTCTTAAATACTTACCAACAAACTATAAGGAATTTTATTTCCTGAGGACTCCTGTGTCTCCTGAATTAATCCTGGCTCTGCTGGGCAGGTTTCAGTGAATGTCTCTGTTGTTACTCTGAATTTGATTGGATTTCCTGGGTCCATAAACAAGTTGTGCTTGGTACCATCCCCAGTGTCATATTCCCAAACCCAAGCTTGTTCTGTTTCGTTAAACCTTGAGGGGTGTTGTAATGCCTTCGGAGGAATTAGAATGTCCTCAAAAAAGCCTAAGGTAACTGGAAGATGTTTAAGTTTTACTGATTTTCTCAACATAAATTATATAACTAGTGATAATGTTCACCATGTACTCCATCTTGGCTACAGCTTCTTATTTTTCCCACTATGATTTCTCCCATAAAAGGGCGAAAAACTATGTATCGGAAGTGAACAACAGTATGGGATGCACCATCACTAGGTATTATGAAAGAGTCTTTCAGATTTCTTATATCAAACAAAGCTATACAAAGGCCGACATTTAGAACCACCTAAAAATGGTTCACAGATCAGAACTTCATTAAAAGGTAAATAGATTAGTACCTTATTAGCTAACTTTTTGTTTAGTTCTATGGCAATTGCATCGTTGAGTTTCATGTTAAAAAATTCTGGTAGAATGCGAGTTACGTTCTTCATTTCGGCTAATATGAACATATTTGAACAAAATGCAATATCTAAAATAAAAATCCACAAACAAAAATAAATCTTTTGAATCACTAATTTGAACAGTTGTTTTAGTCCATTAATGCAAAAGTCAAATTAGAGTATGGCGATGTTTTGCTATTGTTATTAGAGAAAACGAGACAACTATGCACAACAGCATAAACTCAGATTAAAAAGTGACATTCCATTTCGTTGACATTTCTAACGACATCGACATTACCGATACCTTACCACATTAGTTTGTTTGCATAAACACCTACTTATTTATGTAAATAACTCGATAGTTAATCGATTAATAAATCTGAATATCTTGCAACAATGGAAAACCGAAAATTACGGTGAAATATTGCAGGGTGGCGGCAAATACAATAGCCACATTTCCCTAGTCGAAAGTATTGAAGTCACAAGATTCCGCAGGTGAGCACGTAAAACAATTCATTCGGCAGAATTACATTTGCATTTGCAGCTTCTATCTCTCTATTAAGCCCGCAAATTCGATGACAAATTAGTATATCCTCGAAATGTCGGAAGTATCAAATACAAAGATAACCTTCATCTTAAAGGTCCCTTTATATTTTCAAAATTCATTTTTTAGTGTCCTTGTTTGAGCGTAACTTCATTTTTTGTGGACTCAATTTTATTGTTACAAAAAATATTTCGCTTCTCTTGACCATTCATCTACATTAATTTAGGAAACAGTATCATTAATTCACATGACAAATTAAAAAAAAAAGTTATCTCAAAATCAGACCCTAGCCTAGCAAAAGGCAAAAAAAAAGGATACTTGAAAAGTCGCTTCACTACTAAAGATTTAGCCTTCAGGTCTTTGGTGTATAGGAGAGAATTTCTACATGCGGATTTGTTTGTTGGAAATAATAAATCAAAGTTTTAATATAAACAACCAGTTTTTTGAGTTATACTTAGATTGAAGCAAAAAAAAGCAGGTAGACAACAAACTGGAAAGGAACGAATTCCTCTGCAGAAACTTCAACAATCCCCACTTGGCCATTAATAAAAGCAGTTATTAATGGTTAAAGTTTCTTTTCCCTTAAAGAATTAATTAGACATTTAGGTAGAAAATTGTCACATCTTCCATTTAGATACTCACAGTTAACACTAAGGCACTCTTTTTTTGAAAACAATTCCAAGGTCTGCATGATTACAACGATTTCCGATTACTTTAAAATTAACTGGGAGAGAGTTGTGTTATTTCAGAAATTTGAAACAAACCTTAACGAGCACATATGGAACTTTGACTATTTCCATATGTGCTTGTTAAGGCTTCAGTGTAAGTTGCATGATTTTATCTATGCTAAGACACAGTAATGAAATAATTAAAATTCTGCAAAAGTACATGAGTCCAAGCTGAAGGGAACATTGTTACAAATGATATTCATCAATAAAATTAAATTATTGTATGGTGTTGAACTTGCTTTGCTACATATTTTGTGTCTGCACTTTTTAAGCGAGTTGATGCTGAGGGCTCCCAGGTCAGTATAACTTTTTAGTCATTGCTTAGATGTTTGTACAGTATTTTTTGACCTCAAAAATTGTACTTTCCCATAGTAGTACCGTTCTCAAATAAAACACAGATAAGAGAATTAAATTGAGGAAAATTTTAATAATGCATCAATTTTGAGACCATATGAAATATGAACAAAGATAAAATACGATTCGTAAAGGAACAAAAAGCATCAGATTAACGTAGATTTCATATTTGGACATGAGTTACGTGAATCATGGTTCATATTTTCAATTGACCACTGATTTAATTTCGACGTTAAGAGTTCCTTTTCTTTTGCACTGGCGAAAGAATATTCTACGGAATTTCTGCAAATGGTCCACAGATCCAATTTATTGAAATTAAATGTTTTTGCAGCAATTAAGAATTCCTGAGAAAGACATGTGTCAAAAACTCCTTTATCATCTGTCTGGAAAAAAATTAAGTAATTAATAATTCTATGACCTATCGTTATTATAAATTTAGTTATTGATAAGCTTTTTAACACTTTGTTGTATTTTTTTAGGTATTATTACATTAAATTACTTTAATAGCGCCCTCATCATTATAAGAGTGAGTTGCTTTAACTAAATTTAAAAAAAAATTGTTATCTTTTCTTACCCCCAGGCAGAATGGCAGAGATTCAGCAATCCATTCTAGAACATGGTGCTCTTCATATGATTTGGTGGTTAAACAGCGGACATTCGACGTTAAGCAACATTCTGAAACATTGAGGTCTGATTGCTATTTTATTATTATTCGATATTAATGCAAACCCTTAGAAAAGGATGTTATTCTCAGTCAGTTTTTACTGAGAATAGTGCATAAATCCACACAATTTTCACAATACAATATACAAAACAGCATTTATTATTGAAACTTTTAGATATGGGAACATGATACTTTGTTTTAAAGAAAATTAAACTGATTTCAACGCGGTGTTCTATTTAAAATAGTGCAATTTTTGCAGATCCAGTATTTTTTGCTATTTGTGAAATCACATTGCATTGTAATTTGAATTATAGTACAAGTAAAATTAAACACATGAAATTATCAAAATGAAATATTGTTAAAAAGGCTATTTTTGAATAGAGTGATTTATAAAACTACTGTCTGCTTGTGAGGACTTGAGTGAGCTAAGCAGTTGAGCATGTTGTCATTTAGTCTCCATTATCTTTACCCTTTGTAACTAATGTAATTAAACTTACCAACAGGAATTTGCAACTTCTTATAAATATCCCACAACTCTGATGAGTTGTCACAGTACTTGGGATGTAGAAATGTGCAATGGCCCAATCTATCTGGTAGAAAACTTAATATCTCTCTTGCTTCTTTAAAATTTTTTATTTCCCCACAGTGAATTGCTGTAATATTGTTGCTTTACATTCCTTAGTAAGAAATTATATACCTAATAGATATGGGTAGGTCTCCACTTACAGGATGTACAATATACCTACCAGTAAATAGGTCATTGTTTCGTGCCTTTTGAAAGAGTTCCTTGATAAATAATCCTTTACTGGGGTCTCCACTAAGATCCACTCCTTTTATTATGTTTGGATATTGTTTTTTAAATTTAATAATATTGTTTAAAGTAAAAAGCTGTTCATCATGAGTCTTCTTCCTGTCCAAGGATAAGATTAATTTGACCATTATTGTTCTAGGACTGTCCTTTGCCATAATTGCTCTTACTACAGTTTCAATGTATTCATCTTCAGACATATCTTTCCCACATCGAGGAGTTGTCCTTAACTCTAAGTAGATGACATTATCTTGAGCAAATTCTTTAATAACATTTTTTGTGGCAATATAAAGATTAGTAGGGTTATTGGTCAAACTATGAGCAACTTTAAATAAATCAAAAACTCTTTTTATGTCTGTGTTAGGGCAATCATATTTAAATATTTTTTGCTCCGTACAGCCCAACTGTTGTAAAGTTGACTTGCTCAGGGAACCATTCAGATGAGCATGTAATTCCTAATTAAAGAAAGTCCTAATTAATTGGTGTTAAGACATAGGTACAGGGTGTTTCAAGTAGGACTTAACTCAACCTTTCCTTTCAGTCATCCACTACTTATTTTTAAATTTTAAAAATGTCAGTTTTTATAATGGAAGGCCTTGTCGTATTGTGTTCTCTGTAGATATTGTATTTTCTCTTGAGTAAGCAACTTGAGTGACTTTCTAATAAACCTTTCTCCAAAGTTTCTGATAATACTTACGATTTTGGGTAATGCGTGGCAAAAAATTTCCATTTCCTTGTATTATGCTAGAAATAAGCACAAACAATAGTATACAAAATAGTTAACTACTCAGTAATCGAATTTCTATTTCCTCTCTATTTAGCAACACGAACGATGTTTTGATCCAATTTTGACAATTTTGACGCTAGAGATGCGTCAAAGTTGTCGTAACGCCTTTGATCTGATTTCGTCGCAGTGGATTAGCTAGTCCAATTAAGGACGGCAAACTAGTATTGTCGGCCAGTGCCATTGTAGTAGCACATGATCAAGTCACCGTTTCTGATAGGGATTTTACTTTTTAGTATAAAAAAAAATTCTGCGAAAAAAATATATTACAACTTGGTAATAATAATAATTCGAAGGGTATTCTAAAGCAATGAGGACCAAGAAAAAAGTATGGCATCTGCACAACGATATAAAATTACATATATGTAGCTACTAACTTAACAGATAAAAAAATAATTTAACGTCTATATTTACAAGTCGGTTATATCTGTTAGAGCCTTGAAATTGATTGAGTTTTTTTTGGTAAAAAATTAAATTAACTTGCTTAACACTGAGACCTCATGCGACCGTAACAATCACCTTGAAAAGTAACTTTCCTGACAATTCCTTTTCATATTTTTGAAAAATTCTGTTATATAACATTAAACCTTACATCAAATGCCAAGACTAAGACAGAATCTCCCATCTTGTTAATTGAAGGCACGTAAATGAATTATTAATTGTAAAAATTCCACTCAAGCATCTATTGGCTATAAGCAGTTATTTATTAATATCACTTCACGATTTACGTAATTATGCTTTATAGTTTGGTTTGTTTCTGCATTAAGCTTTAAGTACATTTATGGCACATCAAGAATATATACGTTATTATATGTAGATAAGTAGTAGATGTAAAATATGGCGTTTCAAGCAAAGAATATAATAACACAAAAAGGAAGTAGACACCTGATTATATAGAAATCGTTTTCTGGCAATGGCCAGTTGAGGTAACTCATGAAACTTATAGTCACCCAATTTTTGTCGATCAAACATTTACTTAAGTTGAAGGCGAAAATGGTAAATTTACGGAAGCGTTCTTAGACCCATTTCCTCCGGAGGAGGTCTTCCATTCGTGCCGGTCAGTTGAGTGTCTGCAGTAGAATAATTGGTACTCGAGTAGTGACTGGTACGAGTCTGGTTGCTTGTCACAGTATGGGCCAGATGCGGTTTGCCTATAAAATTGTAGTACCTGCAAGGGGTAGTTGTTTAGTGCGCTGTTTTGAATACAAAAGGAACGACACGTGCAACAGTAAAATAAGCGAACATTGTGGACAAATATAAAAAAAACACTGTATAACTGTATAACGCAGACATGGTTAGAACTAGGTTGGGAGCGCGTGAATTCTCTTGATTCTACGAGTATTTCTGTAGTCAGCGCTTTCCGCTTGGCAAATGCTTGTATGTTATATACTTTTTGAGGCTCTCACATATTTTACGTACGTCTTTCATAGTTCCGTTAATTTTCGTTATTTTGGCGTTATTCCCAAACAAAATAAAAGAAAAAATGTATACAGTGTTGGATGGGTGTTATTACGTTAAAGACATCTATAATAATACGTTTTTAATAAGTTCAAAATCCAACACCAGCGATTATTATTCATAGATCCACCCACCCTAATTACCTCTTCTAGACTTACGAATTTATCTGATGGGCGCAGTTTTAATGTTAAAGACTTGCGCTAGACAGGGACGAAGTACCTGTGAGCATCGTTTCCTCCGACTTTTTTCCATTAAATCTAAAATTCGGATAATAGAAATATGGATCGATAGCCTCTATGTGAATTTAGCGACAAGAATTGGCTCAAAATTTATAATTCTCAACTCTGAAACCCACCACCCATCACGTGTCACGGAGATATGTACAACATTGCTATAATCGCACCAATAATATCTCTTACCGTTTTTGCAACAAAGTCCAGATCTTTTTTTTGAACACGAAGATGAAGAATATGAATACCCCATAGACAGCGTTGAAGAAATCGGTGGCGTACCAGATGTACTGCACGTTACTGTCAGTCCTCCAATTTACGGCCCAGGAAATTACCTCCATACTCCAGTTTATGCCCATCGCGAACAGCAGCTTTACGTAGAGATTGAACCTGAAAGATTTCAAGGAATTATTTGAAACTCTGAAATACTATATATAGGGTGTCTTTTTATAATATTGTGCACTATTTCAATCTCTGAAATGGTGACAGTTACAAAATTAGTCACATGGGAAAAAGTGACCATGTTCGAGGCCCTTTTTTACCAAATTGTTTTTGGTTTCCAAGATTTTTCTCAATCGAAAATATTTCAAAAACTCTAAAAAAGATTTAATTTTTTTTTGTTAGTTTTTTCCTCTCTACAAAAAAAGACTCATTATTTTTTAGAAAATCTGGGAAACCAAAAAATAAAAACAAAATTTGACAACGCCTTTTATAGGACGTTTGAAATCCACAAATATAAAAACTTTTTCCTATTTACCACATGTCAAGCGATTTTGTAACTCTCACAGTTGCGAATTTCTAAAAAAAATTCACTATTGGCATCTAGCAGTAGTAGTGACCATCTTTAAAAAAAGACATCCTGTATAGCAAAAGAATTTAACAAAGGACATGAGAGCTACCATTGTAGATAAAATGATTTTTTTAGCTGCAATGGGACCAACAAGTAAAAACTTGCACAAATACGAACGTGTATATCACTTCTCCCTTTTTGGCATTTGTGCACTTACCCGAATATTGCACGTTGGTCTCTGGAAAAACAAGTTCACGAATTCTTCGATTAAAACTGGGAAATTCAAGTATTTTAATGAGTTTTGAAATGAGCATTGACCTACTTTTGTTTGTCCTTCTCGTAAGAATGTCGCTTGCTGTCGTTATGCTTCAACATCGATGTTTCCTTCTTGACTTTGCGAATTTTGAGGGCGGTGAAGGTGAAAAAAATTACATTAACTAGTACCAGGATGCCTGCCTCAAGGTAGAAGTACCATAAATTGGCCCAGCCATCTGTGAGTAGAGAAGATCTGTTATATTTATTATAAGTTAACTGTATTAATATGTTTTAAAAAATCTACGATAAATGAACATGCACTAAAATGTTTTTTTTTTTACTCAAAAACGGAGCATAGTACAATAAAATGTCAAGAGAGCTTTTTTTCTTCACAATTGAACAAGGAATGAAAAATATTTTTCATTTTTAGAGAAATCAGCGGCGTCCTATTTTTTTCTTTAAAAATAGTCAGTGACTGGTAAGACTAAAAAATCATTTTGTATTGCAAAGTATGCGTCTCCCACTGCTATTGACACGCCTAAAATTTCATTATAATATCTCAAGCGGTTTTTGGAAAAATCTAATTTTTACTGTATTTTCAATGAAAGATCAACACTCTGTAGATCGGTATCGAAGCGTTTGCGGACCTACGCTTATAGCAATTTTTTAAAATAAAATGACCTGGGCAATCTTCCCCTTAAATATTGCTTCATATTTTTTACACACTCTGCATAAAGTCCCTATAAATGGCAACTTTTTTCAAAAATTTAACACAGGATGTAACATGTCACTATCTTCTCATACCAGCGTCGTTACATTTTTTTATCTCCATTTTTGGGTCTGCCGATTACAACATGCGGATTATCTATAATTCATTATTACTTTCTTGTTGTGTAGTTTTATTTATTTTGGACTGTTTGCGCTGCGCGTTGATCGTTACACATCCCTAATGCGCCAGGCTGTACTTAAAGTACGCTTTGAACATCTGTTGTTTAATTAATAATAATTAATAGATTATCGGTAAATGAGCTCACCACCTAGGAAGCACTTTGTGACCCCGATATTCGGATTATGGTAGGAATCGTCGGGTAATACGGTCTGCATCAGACCAATTAATCCCAAAATCAATAGAGGACCCCCCAAGGCATAGATACTGTAGTAAATCAGTCTACGTCGTTCTGTGCTCCGTTTGCTCCCTACGAAGCCGCGCCCACCACTAGAACCGCAATGAAAACATAAACATTGATTATATAAAATTACAAGAAAAAGTATTAATTTGATTCTAATTAAACTACTATTTCTTGTAATGACTTGAATCCAAATCACAAAGTAACTTACCTGAAAGTGTACCAAATGTCGAAGCAAATGACGTTCATCCAGAAGAACGAGGACATGAAGGAGAATATGGTGGCGTAAGCTAGAAATCAAACACTGTGGTCTAAAAATTTATTTCAAAAATGCGCGGACAATACAATGTTTTTGAAATACAGGATATTCAAATTCAAATTTTAATTTAGTTTTTTGATCGAATTTTTGGACAATAAAATGACTTTCTGACGAAATATTACATATTTCGTTTTTATTTACCGATCGAGGGTGACGCTACATATTATGATTTACCTGATACATACCTACTATTGGCTTCATGTTTTTTTTATCCATTTCAACTTACCAATTACAGAACACCACGGCTGTTTGAAACTGCTAGATAAGTTAATGGTAACCAAAAGGATATACGCGATGAGGAGAGTGAGGACGTAGAACATCAATGCTTTCTGATGGAGATTCCTGTCAGGCAACAGGGCGTATACCACAAATGTAACCAGCAGGAATGGCATCGATATTATCATACCTAGAAATAAGATAGAAAATTAGCTGGTAGTTGTTCGGTATATTTTATATCTAGATTACAATTTTCAAGTGAAAATAGGTTGCCATCAATGGCTCTGTTTTTGTTCGGACCTGTATCTTATGAAACTCAAATCGACGTGAGAACATGGGGATGTGTCGTCAACCGTTAAGTTTAATATGTTTTGGTATCCGTTTTTAAGTACTAACCTAGCTAATAGCATTCGTCTCGAAAGTGGCTTATCGCTTGCTTTGTCCCGGCATTAGTCGTTTTTTTCAATATTACTTTAAAGCGTGTATTATGGTTCGGTACCAATAAACCTCAGCTATAATTAGAAAGGTTTTTTACACGAAACAGTGTCTCTGAGACTGTGAACTCAGAGTGATCTGAACATGAATATTCAGTCCATAGTTTAGCGTGTCATTTTATAAATTCTCAAATTTCAGTAACGTCTTCGAAATTCAACACTTAGTCTTTTTACCGGGTTCATATCAATTGTTATATGTATCTACGAACAGTAAGAGAAATCCCATATATTTTATGGACGTTTCTCAATTGATGGGGAAGATTATTCGCAATGAAAATGGTCGATAAGGCAATAATGCGACTACAATCAATTAAATAAATGTCTTATATACACTTCAGGCAACAAATTAACTAGATCTTTAAAAATGGTATATTAAATTAACTAATTAAATTATATTAATAATAAAAGCAAGTTTTTCCATGAAAATTGCTTTTATTATTGGTATTACTGTCATTTTAATTGATCACATTTTCCTGATCGAGACAATATAAATAAACTGGGACCTAAGCACCTGTCCACTAGTACCAATAATTAAATATACTATGTATTATATTATAGAGTACCCGAAAGTTCATGAAACAGATATCTTATTCTGTGTGTGAATAATTTAACTATTTTTTTCCGTCGCAACAATTTAGTATGACGGAAAAATGAATAATTGTGTGAATCCATCGAGCTTTAGTCGTTTAGTCTAAAACTTTTGAATTTTATTATACAAAACTAATTTTAACTCATTATCATCCGTTTAAACAAAAGTTGCAGTTTGTTTTCGCAAGGAAACGTAATCGGCTTACATCTGGTATCGAGGGAACGTTAATGTTAATATGTGAAGAATAGTCCAAAATTTGTAATAAGTATACAGAGTGTCTTTAAAATACGTTCACTATTGCTATCTTCATTTTGGGAAACAGTTGTCCTTAGCCTCAAAATATCAGGGTTTTATAATAAAAAAAACCTCAACATCAAGTTGAATATACATATGTATATATAAAACCCTACCCAATTGATAAATTTTCCTTTGGATGATCCGTGAGGCCTTCTCTTGCTGGAAACAAGCGAAAGCCGATACATCATCGAATTCATCGATACAATATTCTGAAATTTCATAGAAGAGGCCTTGGGAGGGCACCCACAACGAACCATCTTCCTGCACGAAAAACGAATCGTTGATATTCTCGTTGTCAAACTTGAAGTAGGGACAATTTAAGATTCCCACGCGGAATCCGTGATCGTTGTTCAATATTCTTGAAAAATACCATTTTTTTGTGTACACGGGCAACAGAAAGGACTTGTCGCTTCCTGGACGGTAGCGACAAGTTCGGTTCGAGGCGAGGAAAAATCCGGCCTTGCAACACTTGCTGATGCAAGAACTGGTCTCACACCCACAGTTTTGGATCTTCGAAGTCCGGTAAAAAGACACATTGGTATTATTATCATTACCACACAAGTCTAAACACTGATAAACACTAGTTAAACTACTTACGAACACCAAGAGAGCACTTAATCCATTCATGACTAGATCAAAAATATTAATCGAAATCTGTTTAGGTTTGAACGTGTTGTGTGGTCATATGTAATGAAAAAGGCGTCATGTTAATAGTTAGAGGAGCGACACGCGATTATTGTTCAAACACGTTAATCGAATAGATGTATCTTCGACTAAAGGTCGGAATTATTAAGTGCCGTGCAAACAAGTCGCTCGGTTCACTTGTCGTCTCCCTCCATCGTTATTTTGTCGGACTGCGGTATGGAAAAAACGCTCAATTAAAGGAGTGTTTAACAGAAACAGTGAAGGTTAGCCCTCATATACTTCATACGTAGGGCGTATTTTAATTTGAATCGATTTAATTGAAAACAGATGCAATGCCGCAAAACTTGAACCTGTCTCTCAAACATTCTTTCAAAGCAATGGTGGTATGGTATGTTGAATAATCAATTCACCGGTCCTTATTTTTTTAGACAACTGAAATTTTGAAGATTTCTTAAATTCTCGATAATATGCCTCTGGTTGTAAGGAATATTTGTGTGCATCTGTATGCAGACATAATTCAGAGGATGTTACAGAACGCGTTCGGCAAATGTTTTGAGGCAGATTTATTCAACCCGACACAGCAATTTTTGCTTCTTAGAACACTTGACTTAACCCCGCTGATTTTTTAAAGTTTTTTTTTAACGAAACGTTCATAAACAAATCTTTGAAACGTAAATATTACTAACCTGAAGAATATGCTGTAATGGATTCCTCACTATCAGGAACCACACATGCTACCACCATCTCAGACCCATTAACATTGTCAAGACAATATTTCTTATAAGGAAAACTCATACCGTTCGACCTCAAGTACCCCATTTTCACCTCCATCTTATCTGTTATGTCTAAAATAATTTTGACTTCATTCTCTGAGCAAATTTCGTTGTCTTTAACGTGAATGATGTTGGTCAGTTGGATTCCCTTTAAATTGGCGTAGCCTGAAGAACCACAGTCCAGGATGCAGTTCGAAACACTGCAAACGCATCCGAAAGTGCCACTCGAGTTTGTGATATAGTCGTTTGTGGTATAAGTGACGTCATCATGCGTTATATTAGTCCCATTTCTTGTTCCGTTGGTGATGTCCACTGTAAACTCACAAGCATCCACTACACGACAGTCGATCGTGGTTGATAAAGCGGTGAATAAGAAAATTAGTGAACGTCTCATAATGGTCACGCGAGTTTTAAATGTCACTCGGGCGTAAATTTTTTATATAAGATAACCGAACGAAATTTGCTAAATGGATCTGATTCAGTCATTGAGAGAGAGATAAAATATGAAAATATTTTCCAGCACAAAAGATAAGGAATCACTTTAAGTTTGTAGTTTTTAGCGTGTTTACTTAGAAATAAGTACAGGGAGTATGGGTGAGTAATTCAATTACAAAACGGAAATTTGCAAGGAAATCTGCTTTTTGGCCATTTGGATTTGAAAAATTTGACGGGAACTCGAACCAGGGTGGGATTGATTTTGGCTTTAATATTCCAATGTCCTTCATTCAGTTTGATCATTAAAATGTTCTTATGTAAAAGGGTTTTATGTTCTTTGGTCCCCTACATAATTTATGATAGAGTTGTGTCCATTTCTAGAACTCAACCACGAGGATCTCTTTGTAAAAACGAGATTTTTAATATTTGCGCCAAACTGTCAGGCTGAACCTTAACATTGTTTCATCACCGTAATCTGGGAAAAATCTATGCGAAATATAATATATTATTAATTAATATAATTAAATCGATTTAATTTCACTTTCATTTTTCATTTTCGTTTTTATCAAATAATATGCCGCATTTTGTTAAATGCTAAACTTACCAATGCAATACACGAGTTGATTAACCGACTTATCTGGAATCACACACAGTAACACCCCCAAGTGATCGTCGTAGCTCGAGGCACAGTACTCGTCAAATTGGTATCGCTCCCCATCCCAATTCAAATCTCCAGAAGGCTCAATTTGTACTTCATTATGGACGAAAGTTCTATATGTGCCTTCTTCTGTACACACATCCTTAACCGGCACTGCAATGATGTGAAACTGAGAGATGTTTTGACCAATTACCGTCTCCAGGTCTTTGACAATATCAATTTCCCGATCTGCAGCTTTGCATTCCGCCGTGCCAGTATCTGTGCCCACGAGGGTTTCATTGTAGTCACAACATCGTCTAAGGCACTTTGTTACCTGGCAGATGCATCCTTTGACGGCGTTGTCCTCTTGGAAATAATCGGCTGGGGTGTAAACTACCCTATCTTTGACAATATTGTCACCATCAAGGGTGCCATCGGAGAGGTCTACAGTTGTTTCACAGTTTTCACATAAAACAGCACTTAGTAGAAGTAGCAAAAAATACGTTTTACACCCTAAAAGATCCATCTCCCATCATTATGATTCAGCGAATGACAGTGTGACAATAGATAAATGAGCAGTTGTAAAGATAAATCTTTCACGATAATTATTCAAGTGATAAAATTGTTTAACGATCATCGTTTCGCGGTATTTGAAAGTGTAACGTTTAAGCGAATACGAGTATACGTATACTCGTGTATGTATGTGTATGTATAAATAAGCGGTGACTATTGTAAGTTGTGTATTGGATTGATTCGTTGATTTTTTTACATTATATTCGCGAATTTTTATCGTTTTTCAGCGAGTTCTATTAGATAGATGAAGTAAAGCATTCGGATAAAGAGTGACGCGTATGGTTAAAAGATTTAAAGTTTTCTTCAAATCTGCAAAACTGCACACTTTTATAATTAAAAAATAACACATTCACAAAATAGCTTCGCAATTAATTTAATTTTTAAGAAATGACATTCCTTTCTTAAATTTATCAAAAATTGATATTTTCAAAATTTTCGAAAATTCTACATCAGTTTGGCATTACTGCCAATGTTTTATGTCGTTCAAATTTTTCAATTTTTAGTGCAAAACAAACAGATTATGTTGAGAGTGTTGTTTATTCGCAAAGTTCTGAAATGTTTTACTTTTTTACATTTTACATTTTTCATTAAATTTCGGTTACCAGAAACAATTTGACGGAGAAGGCCTACAAAATTTAGAGAAAAAACTTTGCCACCCTAAAATGACCTTTTTTAACCATTTTTGATCGTAAAACCTGAAGCACATATGTACGTTGGCGTTCTTTAAGAGACACAAAATGCGAGTACAGCTAATTTTTTTGAAGTTAAATTAACACTTAACGGTGATTCTATCTATATAATTTGTGTTTATCAAATATATATACATATATATATATATATATATATATATTTTTTTTTTCTATTATAAAAACCCAATTAGAACCAATGCAGAACTTACCATAACTGTAGTGCAGCAAAATGTATTGTATTGAGTCAGGCATACACACTACCGAATTTATGAGTTCACCATAATTGAAATAGTCCAGACAATATGCGTGCACCTTCACGATCATCGTTTCGTTCTTGTCACTTGTTATCAGCAAGCTGCCGTTCTTTTCCAATCTTAGTCGTACAAACGCATCGTTGTACGAAATGAACACTCGACTGTTCGTCGCCGAACACTCGGTACCAAACACTAAATCATACTCATCAGAAATTCCATAATCTCTATGCAAATCCACTTTGAAATTTTTCGTGGTGTTGGCGCAATTTTCGTTGCCGTCTTCCATTCTGAGTTCTTGGTTCAATGGGCAACACTTACGAATCTTTGGGCACTCACTACCAGAATCCGCATCATCACAAGGCACTGTAGCACCCTCAACCAAAACAATCTCGAGGAGGAGAAGGAGGATGAGGAGGAGACTAAGAAGAGCCGCGTTGCGATGATGATGACGGTTCCACATGGCCATTGCGAACAATGCCGATAGGAATCTCGTTCGCAGTCATTTGCTTCGCCGCTCTGTTTGTTTGTTCAAAAAGTACAGGGAGAGCTGATAAAGTTATTTTTCAGTCGAGAGAACGAAAAGTTATAACGTGGGTCTGAATGTAAATTTTACTGTAAATCATCATTTAAACTTGAACAATTTCCCGACTGGAGATAAATTGTGCGAATATATGGACATTTATTAGACTTTTTTTTTCTTTATTGGGGCCGGCTACAGGTCCGAGCTAAAGTTAAAGTCCCACCAAACAGCCGAAGATATATATTTTTGCTTTTTAATAAACTCTCAAAGCTTATTTTCCATACATACTATAATGTTTTTATAGTGATTACGATTTGATTGCAGTTAAGTTTGTAAACTTAAAAAAGGAGAAAAGAGCTCAGAAGTTTTTTTAAATGATTTTTTGAAGGTTGCAGAAGCCGGTTTAGTTAGTGTTTGAGGCGCAGTTAGTGCATTTATTAATAGATGCAGTACCTGTTTACATATAAATTTTTTAAAATGACTCGATTGAAAATCTGAATGAAGAATTTAAAAAATACTTCTTTTTAATTTTTACTCCTTAAAAATTATATATAACGTTAATTCTTAGAGAATTAAGCCCAAAAAGAAATTTTATCTCTCATATAATATGTAGCAATACAAAAAAATGTCTTCTGTCTATACATATAAATGTGTTCACTATTGCGAAATAGCAACAGTACATTTTTTATTTTTGGAGATGGAAAAATGTGAGTGATTTTTAATATGTCGTGAACGGTGTTACCAAAAATATTTTTTTGTGTCTAAGATTTTATAGAAAATCTAGAATTGATCAAAACTCTCAATCGAATGGGTACTCGGAAAACTCAAATAAAATGAGTCAAAAATATATTATACTTTTTGTAATCGGAATGATAATTTTGAATTGTTTTCGATTAAGATTTTGGTAGAATCCAAGAGACCATTAACAGTTTCGCAACGCCGTTTACGTCAGATGATTACAAGTCTTAAAAATTTGTATCAAATTGATAAATTTCTGGTTCGACGACAGAATTAAATACACGCACTATACACACGAACGGAACTACCAATCCAGACACACGTCATTCACTATCCGGGTTTTTGCCATATGTTTCATTTCCGAGTGTGATATTTTTATAGTCCCCCACCTCCCAACAAAAAAAAAAGATTTTGATAAACAAACTCTCATTGAGATCCATCAAATGACGACTAATAACTTGTACGTACGATATGACACCGTTTAGTGTGAGCTTGGTTCATACACATTTCAAAGATAAACGCATAACATCTGATAAACATAGTACATAGTTTTAGATTACAACATTACACATTTGGAATTTGTTCCATTGCCAATTACGGTTCCTATTTTCACTAATTATGGCTATGGATAACCCTTGAATATTTACATATACATATCACAAATTAAATTAAGCTCGAACGAAGTCTCTAATAAAGGCTGTAATCCCTAATAAAATTTGTTTTAAGATTATTTTCATTATGTGTTGTTTGAGCCGATAAATTGATGAATAATAAGTAATGGATGGTTTGGGGGCACGTTGTTTCAAATGTGGTTGATTAATGTCACAAATATAGGAAAATTTAGCGTTTTTTAACGTTAAAAAAAAATCAAACTTGAACTATTTCTTGTAGAAACCTTTTATTCAATCAACGTCTTATCTCGACCTTTTTGGACCTGAGTAATTCTGAATAATCACACATCGGGTGAAATAATTTAGGAAAATTTCGCTCATTACAGAGAAATTGATTTTAAAGGAAAATATTTGTAAGACGTTCTTCACGACCGAAAAATTAAATAAACATCGGAACGTTGAAAAAATACTATTAATAATATACAGCTTTCTTGTGGTGTTCTCCTTTGAAGCTTTTATGTCGTTATAATATCCTGAACTATATATACATTTGGATGTGGGGGTTTTTGGGGAAATCTGAATTATGCAATATGAAAAAAATCCCGAAATGCCTGTATATTTTATCGCATTTAATAACCGGATGGAACAAATAATTATTTTTTCCAATTAAAAAAAGAAATAATCTTTTAGTTGCTCAAAACAGGCCGGGTGTGCGTCACTTTTTCGCTTTATCGGAAATTTGCGTGTTATGTATCATTAAATGGTCCCTTCCTTGTCAATCGGAAGAAATAGTTATTCGTTTTACAAAGCGTAAAAATAGCTAATTACTTTTATTTGAAAGCAAGGTAGTATTTTTTAATTTTATTTTATAATTTACAATAATTTGAAATATCATATGAAACCGCATATTGAGTGCACATTCAACACAAAAGTCTTCTACGTGTTAATGGTTGGATGCTGAAGACATGGATGATCCGACTTAAGGGTAACAATTTATGATGCCAAAATTGCTTATACATGTAAGCTCGCTTCTTTTATTTCGGGTGAAACAAGTACCCGTAAGTCGGATCACCCATGTTTTCAGCTTCCAACCATTGACACGTGGGAGACCCAACTATAAATTATATGTAAGGTTAATGAACCTAAAAGGGATTTTGCAGAAAAACGGGAACATTACAGTCGTCCAGTTATGCAATGGTTAAACTTTAACAATTTTTTTCGGAAAATTTTTAAGGATTTTCCAAAAAATTTTCTTACAAAATCGACTTAGTTTTTCATGACACACCTATTCCTAAAATTTTATAGATAAATTGTGAATCACCCTGCATACGGGGTGTTAGTGAAATAACTTTCGTAAATTTAACAGGTGATTACGAACATTATTTTGAACAAAAAAAAGTTCCTTACAAGAGGTGTCGTAAATACAACCATTTCTCCGGAAAATCAAAAAAACATTTTGTGAGCAACAATGAGCAACAATTAGCAACGTCGCGTCGTATTTATATATTTCATTTCTATACATACCTAAGTTTAATTAGCATAACATGTTATATTACACATTTTACACCACTCACATCACACTCAAAAACACAAATTTATTATTGTTTTTGGTACATTAAATGTTCTAAATGTTCACCATTTGAGTCCATGCATGCTCTAGTCCAGGTACTCCTTGTTGAACTCTTTTGAACAAGGTTTGAAATTTGTTCTTCGGCTTCAGAACCAACTTCTCGCTGTCGACCTCGTCCTTTATACGTAGGAATAACGCTACCTGTATCCAGAAGCTTTTGAGGAACTTGCATAAATGTTTGTCTAACTGGAAGTTTTCTTTTTGGATAACGATTACCGTAAATGCCCCTAGCTTCTTCAGAATTTTGTGACGCCTCTCCATAAATCAAAAGCATATCATGATACTCGCTTACAGAATATATTGTCACGTAGGTGCTGTTAATAAGTCGGAATAAAATCACTTAAAGCTCGCTCAAATTAACTTTGTGGATGATTTGTTGCGTGTACTGACAGAAGATGCATTCAGCGAGAAAGAAATCACACTAAAATATTAAAAGGATGGAAGAGCATGCAGTTCATGACAAATTTGAAAAATAAGAGTGGATTTTGTCTTGTCCCTTCTCGATGGTGCCTAATGGGCTCCCCATGTCCTTGACGCTAGGCGTCTTTGCCCAGAATCACGTATCACATAAAATGGGATAAAGTGCAGATGACCACGGTACAACTCAGATGGTTACATAACTCATGTACTATTAAGGTACTAAGTCAACCTGTTTACTGCGTATTCCAATGCCTTATCGCTTCACCCGCAAAGTGGGCGAGCGACCCTCATAAGGGCCATAAAAAACAACCATAATAAAAATAATCGGTCACGTTCAGTGCGGTGTTGCAGCTTACGTTTTTTTTTACCGCTTAAGTTATTAATTCAGTTTTTAAATGCTTTTAGCAATGTTATTGTTAAATAATTTAAAGTTTTTTTGTTACATGTCAAACAATCAACATGTGTCAAGTACGTTTTTCTACATTTTATTCAAATTTTAAAGCTTATCATAGCTTTTCGGTTACCAACTTTCACTTTTTTTAACTATTAGTTTTTCAGCCGTTGTTGTAAGAGACTTTTTTATTCAACATAATGTTCTTAATCGTTGGTTAAATTTACAAAAGTTATTTCACTTACACCTAACACACTAGTACATACATATGTATTTTACCTGGGACTCACGAGGTTTATTTGTATAGTAAATATCAAAATATGGCATATTTTCATTGATTGCAAGAATTTTTATGTGAATAGTTCTAATCTGTTAAAAAAAAACAGTAAATGACTGTTAGAAAAATACAGAAAATACGACAACTTGCATATTTAAGAAATGAAAAATATATTACCCTACAGGTATACAGGGTGTTACGAAAACTAGGACACTACATTAAAAGCGTATTCTAACTTAAATTAACGATAAAACATAAAAAATGTACATTTTTCTAAATCGTCTCTTAAGGAAACCATTCAGGGCGCCTTTATTAAGTTTGCGTTCACTAACTATACAAATACATACATATTTCCGAAACGGCGAATGTTTGAAAATCAATTTAAATGAGAAAAAAAGTTGGCATCTTTGTGGACTTTGGATCATTTATTGACGAGACGTTATTTGTTTCCCTAGGAATAAAAATCGTGCCATCGATTTTTCTCGTATTAATGGAAATTATAAATGTAATAGAATTGTTTCTTCAAAAGTTTGAAGCTTTGAAGAACGTCAGAAAAAAATCGTTGTTGTACAAACTTTTGAGCTGTCTACCCTGCATAGTCTCTATAAAATAATTAATATTTCTATTTACCAAACTTAATGGAATTCCTGCAATATCGGCCTCCGCAATAAGTTCTCCCATGAGACGCAATTTCCACGTAAAACTAACGACTAATTAAAGGCGTGGATTAAGGGTGTGGGTATTATTTAAAAAAAGCTTTTCTCCATTTTCAAGAGAAATCTCACCTGGTAAATTATAAACCACTGATTGCAGTTGCGATTCGGGTAGTTGACACGGCACTACAGTAACTGAGAACGATGTAACGTTCCTGTCCATCATCAGGTCAATGCAAAAAAATTCGGAAGACATAATTTTATAGACGTTATCGACCAAATAGCCGTTTTTGACATAGTGGCCATCGATGGTTGGGTCTAAAGGTGTATAAGTGGCGGGACAAAGCCCCTCATTGGACGCGTACCATTTGATGGAGGTGCCTTTGACCACCCATCTTTTATCATATAAATTTTCGTTGAGAAATTCTGTTGGCGCTCGGTGTAACGTACTCAGAGCACATGTGTTGTTCCATAGAAACACTTTGTCTTCTTCACAGCACTTTCTTAAATTGTCTACCTTCTCACCGGAAATCGCACTAAATACAATCGCGGAAAGTATAGTGGACAACATCATCATAATTAAATCTTAATCACACACACTAAGCAGTTCTAGTTTTCTTTTTCGTAGCCTAAACAACTTTCATATACATATATAATTTTATAAAGAGAGAATAAGTTTCATATAAAAAATTTCACATCTGGATGTGTGCTTGTATCCAGAACCGACTGCGACAAACTTTTTCGCGGACTTTATAGCGTTGAACGAGTGTTGAAGTAATTAGTTAAATGTAGATTAAGTCCATACGGGGGGTAATGTAAAGTAATTATATTTATTAGGGATGCGCCAAGGGTGTGTTACTACAGGAAGTGTTCTATTTATTACTGTTTATTAGTGTCTTATTCGCCAGGGACATATGTAGCTAATTGAATCAAAAATCAAAGTGATTGAGTGGCATTATGAATATATAGAGCTCATCGTGAAAATTAATTTAAGGTATTTAGTAAAAATTTTAGATGCGATTTTTAATTCGAGCCGATCGATATGGAAGGGAAAAAAATAAAAACGATTCCGCTTTTTGTCGTTTGGTCATGCATAATTGTGGAAGAGATACTTTCACCAAGTGTTAGGTATTGAATTTTTTTCTACAACCGTGTAGAAAAAACTACATTCAAAACCATTTAAATATAGAATGAAACGACGCCGATACCCCGTTTTTCCACTTACGAGATTCCCACACTGAGCACCCTTTTAAGCAGCTTTACCATAAAATCGAGAATGCGCCTTAAGGTTTGCAAAAAAATACTTAAAATAAAAATATAATAAGATTCAAGATATTATATATATAGATATATTCGTGATCAGTTTCGTTAATAAAATAGATGTAATATCACATGATGTCGTAATTAAAAAAAGTAGGTTAATTTCACATTCCAAATGCGAATTTGTTCATTTGTCGAAATATGGTCAGAGTAAATCTTTTATTTTTAATTAAACTTTGCTACAGAACTCTTCAATTTCAGAAATATTCAAATGGACGGAGCGAAAAATCTTGAAACTATTTGTTGGACCTGACCATTTCATTTTTTTGGCAATATCATCACTACCATTTGTAATGCCATTTTGACAAATATCGCAGAAAGAGAAAGGAATCGTCATCAAGAAAATCTATTTATTGAAATAAATAAATAAAAGTTGTCTCATTAATATAAATTTACTGTAATAAATTTAACTCGAAATCGACACAAACTTACCGCAATAGATGGTTATTTTGACGATTCCCTTTTCTTCTTCTGAGAAACAGGCAATCACTTCAATATCCTTGACGGTGACACTGTTATTACGATTGTTAACGAAAAATTCCAAGCAAAAGTCTTTGTAACTGCACTCCACTTTGACGTCCTTCAAATATATGCTCCCATTGTCCCAAAAGGACAGCGTGGAGGCATGGTACCTTACCGGCTTAGTGATCTCGTCTAGACACAACTTACGGGGTATTGCAGGAATCGACACGTAGGGATGATTTGGAAGGAAAGGGGCCTTTAAGATATTTGGCAAGATGGACGATACAGTTACGCACCGCTCGTCTACAAATATCTTCTGTTCGGGACAACATTTTCGAACGCACCAATTCCCGTTGTCACATTGAATCTCATTGTTTCCACAGACTAATAACAACAAAAACGACACGATTAATAGTGATGAAACAATGAAAAAAAAGACGTTCATTGTCTCTTCGTTCAATTAATGGTAATGGACAAGCGGATAATGTAAAGGGAGGTGGCGTTTTGCTCTGGGCGTCATCTCAATTTGAGGTGATCGACTATAGCTCTAAAGAGTGTCAATAATGACGTTTGATTGATACATTTAAGGGGGTCGTAAAGACGATCATAAAAATTGATGAGGTTGTTTTAGCGTTAATAAAGGCAGAAAAAAGTATGTAGTATCACTGGCACTGCGCACTGTCGAACGAACCTTCGGTACGGTAATAGCAGCAGAGCTTCTGGTACCATCATAATTAACACTATGTTTAACCGTTCGAAGTGTGTGTTTACATACGTAATTAAAAGATTTGTTAGGGTGACACTTGAACGCACTAAAAAAGAATTGTCTAGTAAACATTGATGCTAATTCAAATATACATGTATGTACGATATATGTGTATATGTATAGTATATATACGTATATGTATATATATATATGCGCGAACCAAATTGAAATGTCAAGATGTGTGTGGACTGGACCGTCTGGAAACTGAATAATTAGTGAATTTGATCATTTTGGTTTCACGGGGTACGACACTAAACCATAAAGATGATTCGAAACATTTCAATTGTTTACACGGCCAGATGGCACACTCGTATTTTATGGCCCTATAAAATAAAACATATCCGTTAATGCAAGTGTTAAGTGGGAATTCGCGCTGAAATTAATCAAGGCAAATAATGAGTCGAGTTCAAGATGTCAATACCAAATTATTTTTTCAAATACGTACTTGCAATTTTTATTTCGTATTACGAAAGCACATTTCATTCCTCAAAGGCCATTTTTTTTTTTTTTTGGTTTTGTCGACGACATGACTCGAATAGAATTTTCCATTTGGGGGAACTATCAAAAACCCATTTTAGAAAATGCAAGCAAAAAATATCGATGATTAAGGCGATATTGGTACAATCTTGGTTAACAGTTGTTTTAGTCCATTCTGTTCTAATGCCGTGGCAATCGGTTGACAACAGTAATTTTTGAGTCGTGCGTGCGGTGTATTTCCAAAAATATCAGGAAAAAAGTTATTTATTATTATTTTTTTAATTCAGTTCAAACGCTGGAACGAATTCAGATAGGAATTGCACTTACCGGATTCGATGGCTTTGGTGGGTGTCGGAATTTCGTCTTCGTAACAACTAACGGCACTAAATATGAATTCTTTCTCGGTTGTGGGTGATCGAAAGAACTCGAAACAGTGGTCCAAATAGCCGTGACTTTCGTCATCGGCATCAAAATCCGGCACGTGTAACCGATTCTCACCGAAAGTGGTACTCTTCAAATCTGGAACGAAGAGCGGCTTGGTGCCGTTGTTACACAAAACGCCATCAGAATGCAACACCAAAACGTCGCCTTCGATACCGTAAGCCGATTTGACATTTTCTGTAAAATTCCGGGCGTCGAGAGTAATGTTTTGAGTCTCGCAGCGGTCAAGCCTCAAAGACCACGCCTGATTTTGATTACTGCAGCATCTCCGAAAGCACACTTTCTTTGCGCAAACATCTTCTTCATAACTCGAGAGATTTAGGGTGGAAATTCCGACATTGAAGAGGAAAATTGAGACACACAAAAGAAAAAACATCTCGGTAGGGAGAGACGCGGACTCTCATTAAAACAATCGGCAGATCTGGAGAGTAACGCGGTCGTTTTTCTAAAATTAAAACCGCCGCTTTATGGTAAAATGTTTGAGATTATTAGTTCGACGATCCTGAACGATTTTCGTAAAGTTTACGTAGTCGATGGAATGATAGATCGCTAAGGCAAATATACAAAAGGTAGTTATTGTATCAAGTTGGAGTGACTTTCTCGTGACATATAGAGACTTGCAAGCAAATATGTATGGTTTATGCCCGGTTGCAATCGATTATTACAGAAAGTAAAGAAAAAGAAGTTGAACATAAATAGTGACAACATAAAACAGATAAGTGAGGAAATCAAACAAAAAATAACATTTGGTTTGGAAAAATGAGACAAAAAGAATATATGGAATAAATTGATTTTAAACAAAAAAAAACATTTTTGGATAAGGCGACTAGAAAATTGATCATTTTCTCAAGGTAAATAGTTACACTGAAAAATTGTGGAAATTTTTGAGAATTTTGCTAGTTATTAAAAATTTTGAGATTTATTGACAAACTATATTTAAACTCACGAATTACACTTAATCGATACACGGAAATATCGATACACACATTCAATGGTTACTCACCAACGGAAAGCCATTCGACGTATTTTTCATCAAGACCTACTTGTGTTTTGCTGACGCACACAAAACCCACCAAAAAATTGTCAGCGCTCAGCTGTCTCGTTTCCAAACAATACTTGGTCCAGTGCACATAACGTCTCTCACGGTTTTTAATCTCTATTAAAAGATATCCGCTTTCCTGCAGATAGATATCTTCATTGAATCTGTCAGTGACTAAACGTCTCTCTTGAGTACTACACGAATTGGTACTAAGCACATTGAAACTGAAGTTTCTGGTCGACATAACGTTGCCCCAATACACTTTCGGGGCGAACTTCGTATAGTTGCTATAAGTACAAATCCTTCCTTGAAGAATGTGATTTCGAGGACAACACTTTCGAATGCATCCACTATCACAAAAAGTGCCATTTTCGACAAATGTAAATGTCACTGCTGATCTACCTATGAAATAGTGGAAGATTGGAATTGTTAGCGATTACGCAGAAATAGGTATTCAATTTTTTTTGCTTGTGAATTTTCGTTTACAACATTTAACCGCTCATTTCATATTCACAGTACCTATTACTACATAGCAAAAAACAAAACATCAAAAATTACAAACCCACCTAATTTGAGAAGTTCCAGCAGGCACAAAACTGAAAGGAAAATTATGCGATACATGGCCACATTAGAGCGAAATGTGTGTTTGTTACAATGTAAAAAGAAGGATATCGAAAAAAATCCCACTCATAGGAGGATATAAATAATTTGCATAATTGTTATTGTTATCGGAATACTGGTTTTGTTTACTGTCACTTACGTAGGAAGAACGAAACTGTTAAAGGAAAAGCTCTTCTTTTACTATCAATTAATTAAGTTGAAATGTTTTCTAGTGCTTGATGAAGAGGCATGCAGATGATATACGTATAACGAATACGTAATTTATTATACAGTTGTTACACTCTATTTTATATCTAATTGGGTCTTGGTGTTGCTATTAGAAATAATTTTCAAATTCTAACAACTCCCGCATATTAAAAACACATAGACGAGCTTTCGTATTGTTCAAACGTTTACTATTTTTAAATCTCAAACAGATCTATTATTAAAGCTATGAAATTCCGTGTGTATCGATCCCGCAGGGATCAATATATACTTGTTATCGATTTAATGAGTACCAAACAAGAATCAAAGATATTTTCATTTGGTACACTGTATAATTCTTTAATAGGAAATAATTTGCCATTGCCATTAAATGGTGGTTTTTCAGGAACACATTACTCCCAGGGGAGGGAAGGGATAGTATGAAATATTATTGTAGGTGGATGTTTATTGTTTTTTGCCTCTTTTTCACAGTCACTGGAACGTGTGATTAATCAATTTATAAGACCTTAGATTCAAGGACTTAATTTTTTAAAAACTTAGTGTTTAACATTAATATGGAAAAAGTGACAAAAATAGGAAATTTTTAAAACAACTTTTTAATATGGATTTTTTTTGTAAATTTCAGCAGGAAAAGTGTTTCTTTTCACGTATCATGAAAATATCTCAAAAATCAAGGGAGATAAAGTATTCTAATTCCGCTTTCTTAACTGCTTAATTTGCAATAGGAAACATGTTTATGTAGATTCTCATAGGGTTACAGATTCTCATCAGACCTTTCGAAGCAAACCATCATCTCAGGTTGACCATCAAATTTTAAAAATTACCTATGTCGCTGTTTTTTTTCTGGAAGCAAATTCAAAGTATAATTTCTTTAAATTATTTTTTTTGTCAGGGCGTTATCAAATTTTCAATTATCAGAAATTAATTTACTAACAAATAATATTTCAATGGTAAAATCAAGATCATCAATAAGTTACCTCCCAGAACGTGTTTAGATTCGTATTCAATCACACTGTCTTTTTTTACACAAACTAAAATGCCCGGTTCTCCATTGAAATGATCCAGGCAGTATTCCTGCGGATTAAACACAAGTTCTGAATTGCTGGTGGAAATGTGAACGGATCCATTTTCAACGATATTCAATTTCTTAGACTCCATGGAAAAATATAGCGAGTATTCATTTTTTCCATCGCAGGATCTATTGAATATCAAATGAAAATTTCCGTTCATTAGAAGTGGGTGGATGACCGGCGGTTGGTTTGTGATGGGCACGCACAAAATATTACGATCATTTTTTAAGATAACGTTGTCCTCTAAACAGCATTTTCGTAGGTGAACTCTTGATTGAGTATCATTTTCACTTGCTTTCAGAGCGATTAAAAGTAGGCAGAGAAAGATTGTAAATGTAGTCATTTTCGCGAAGATACTAAATAAACTGTTCGGTTGGATAATGACTACTCGAATCGAATAGTGGTCGTTGGGATTGCTAAGCCACAAATGTAGATAAGTAGAAAAAAAAATGGTATAATATCGCACAAGTGTTCATGTGGTAACGTCATTTTATTGTTGACAGAAATGCATAACGGAAGTTATCCGAGACCACAAATATGAGCCATTTTATCACATAAGTAAGTAGTACACGTGAACTACAATAAAGAAAGTGATATGGGGTTGTTTATCAATTCGTTTAACGCAAATGTAAAAAATATGATGTCTTATAAAGATAGTGTTATAACTTATCCTTAGATATATGTATGTAGTACGTCACAGACACCTGTTAGTGTCCCATTGCATTTTGGAAATGAACTGTACTAGTTAAAATAGATCATTTGTGGTAAAAGATAAGAAGGGTCTGTTTATCATCTCGCCTAAAACATATGAAAGTATGACGAGAATGATTAAGGGATACAAGTATGGAAAGAATGTGGAAGGTTTGGTGTTTGTTCTTTGAAAAAAAAATGAATGCACTCGGGGTGACTTTCACATATTGTATGGGGGATTCATTCAATTTCTGATTTTTGGGAAGTAAAGAAGTGTTGTCTAAATTTGTGTTTTTTTTTCTACAAAAATAACAACCTTCCGACGAAAATATTGTGCCATTTAGAATTGAGAAGGAAAAAACAAGAAGGTTGTCATCCCAGTCGGTCGATAGAATATCTGTGGAACTAAGAACTAGAAGGAAAGAAAGAAAAGAAACCCATTGCCAAAAGAGTTTTCAATAATTCTCTATTTCCAATACCTATTCTAATACTTACAGGCCATACAAACTAAAATATATAATACAAACTAAACAAGTAATAAATTTCTCTTTTTTCTAATGCAATCAAAACTTATTTTTGATATCGTCGTAAAGCAGTTTTTTTAATAGAGATCATGTTGTTTTGACTCAACTTGTACTTGTAATTTGAGGTTGTCTAGTGTTGAGTTGCAAGATTGGTGAGATTCCAATACTCTTGTGTAGAATTAATGATATCAAATATTACATTCTTCGTGGAATGGTACGTACTATAGCTGTCTGTCTTCTTTTTAGCACAAAAACTGCAGCCAAAAGATATGAAATTGTCGTTCCAATCAGAACGCGGCGAAAAAGATTCTATCAGCCTCGATAGTGGAGGCATTTCTGAAGCTGATGTAAAAAGGTAAAAATTTGAATTTTTACAGTGCTAGACTTCAGTTAAAGTTATGCAACTGAAGAAACTTGTTATCGAATAAACAATTTATATATAAAATGAATTGAACCACTATTACAATACAGTATATCAATTTGAAAACGAACCTTTAGCGATTACAGAAAATACGTAAATATACCAAAACACGTCGATTTTATTTTCAAGGGGAATATTCTTTTAGGGTTCTTTAATAAATTGCATGCATCCACTAATGAAGTTTGAATTATACCCCACTTGAAAGGTGTTTTATTTACCTTTCCAAAAATATCTTTTCTTTCATTGAGAGATTTTAAAAAAATCACGTCCAAAGTATAAACAAGCTTTATTATCAATTGTATTGGAAAAGAATTGTTTATTAAGATCTTAATTATTCTAAATAGCGTTTATTATTTGTTAAATAAGAATAAAGTTAATCGCTTTTAAACTTTAATATTTATAGAAGCCTTTACTTAAATTTCCTTACACGCAGCTATAATTCTTCCAAGTACGTTCAGTTAAGGTTTAACATGAATTATTAAACAGATTTCACGTTCATTTGTTCTTTTACTTTCTTGTAGTAGAACTTTAACAGTGGATAGAATAATTATAAAATAATATAGGCCCATAAACGCATCGTTTTAAAGATACCGGTGATATATTATTTTTTAAGGGGAAAAATTAGATACATTTGTGTACGTATTGATATTTAAGTTTTTAGATGATTTTAATATGAATATAAGATAAGAACACATAGTGCAAAGGTACTAATGATTTTTATCACGATACAGGAGTTATGTGTATAAAATAGAATTGTAAATTTGGAATTGCTTAATGCATATGTTATGTGAAATAATTGCGTTAAGACAATGGGTATTCATAGCAGAACCAATTAGGATTAAATGGTGGATGCGAAAGAAGAGATTTTTATGTGTGGCGCCATCTGGGAGTCTGGTTTGCAAGTTTCTTCTTTGTGTGGTTTTGCAGATTTCTTTTTGGTGTGTTTTTGCAGATTTCTTCTTCGTGTAAACTTGTAGATTTCTTGTTTGTGGTAATTTTCTGTACATCGTGCGTGACAATAATGACATTTTTTTATAATTGTACTGTAAGAGTTTTTCGTTTGTTTATTTATATCGAAATGTGGAAATTAACAAATTAACTTAAAAGCGTGCGTTTGAAAAGAAACTGTGGAATTTAAAATTGAAAAGCACAACAATAAAAGTGGTGTCATCTTAGTCGATCCATAGAATATCCGTGGAATTAGAAATTAAGAGGTAATTAAGAAACTCATTGTCAAAGGAGTTTTTAGTAATTGTCAACTTTCAATAACTATTGTAGTATTCGCAGATTAGATAAATTTGACTTTTTCTAACGCAAGGAAAACTTATTTTGTGTACCGTCGTAAAGCAGCTTTTTGATAAAGATCATATTGTTTTGATTCAACTTGTACTTGTAATTTGAGGTTATCTAGCGTCGAGTTGCAAGATTGGTGAGATTCCAATATTCTTGTGCTTAACTAATGCTATTGAATATTATATTCTTCGTGTAAAACGTATGTACTATAGTTGCCTCTCTTTTCTTTTCAGGACAAGAACTGCAGCCAAAGATATGAAATTGTGGTTCCACCATGAATGCAGCGAAAAAGATTGTACCATATCTAGGAAAGTGCAAGTTGCCTGCTAGTGGAAGTATTCTTGACAGCGACAGAAAAAGGTAGGAATTTAAAATTTTTATAGTGTTAGATGTGAATGAGAGTCACCATGCAATTGATGAAAATAATTGTTATCAAAGAAACAATTTATATTCAAAATTAATCCAATGAATATTACAACAGTGGGTTAATTTGAAAACGCCCCACTTTTGATATTTCTGGGATTATAGAAAATGTGTTAACATACAAAAATAAGTGGATTTTATTTTCAAGAGGGATGTTTTTCTTTGGGATTTTTTTATTAAATTGGAAGTACTTTTTAGTAGGGGTGAAAAAAACCACTAAGATTTAAAATGGGTAGCAAAGTTGAGTGATACCTAATTTGAAAGGTTTTTTTAGGAAAAATAATGTTTAAAGCGTAAAGAAGCTTCATTATTAATGGTATCGAAGAAAAATTAGTTATTAAGATGTTAATTATTCTAAAGGGCGTTTATTATTTGTCAAATAAGAATAAAGTGAATTGTTTTTACACTTTGATATTTCTAGAAGCTTACACTTGAATTTGCTTGCATGTAGTGGTAAGTTTACTTAAGCTTTGTTGTGAATTATCATATGGACGTCACTTTTAATTTGTTTTTTTCCTTTTTTATAGTAAGACCTTAAAAGTGAATAGAATAATTACTTTTAAGAACGTTTCATATCAATATAGGTTCATAAACGTTTTGTTTTAAAGATATCGGGTGTGGAAAACTTTAGGAGAAATTTTAATTATTTTTCATAACTTTTTTAAAATAAATTTACCTAAGAACTATTAACGTTTTGTCGTAATTATTATTTATGTGTTATGGATCAGGAATATGTAGTAATTTAAGATAGAAAATGAACTATATATTATTTTTAAGGAGATTCGGTAGGTATTAATATTTAATTTTTTAGATGATTTTAATATGTATATAAGATAAGAAGACATAGTGCTAAGGTAATAATGATTTTTATCACGATACAGGAGTTATGTGTATAAAATAGAATTGTAAATTTGGAATTGTTTGATGCGTACGTTATGTGAAATAATCGTGTCAAGACAATGGGTATTCATAGTAGAACGAATTAGGATTAAATGGTGGATGCGAAAGAAGATATTTTTATGTGTGGCGCCATCTGAGAACCTAGGTTACAAGTTTCTTTGTGTGTTTTTGCAGATTTCTTTTGGGTGTTTTTTTGCAGATTTCTTTTTGGTGTGTTTTTGCAGATTTCTTCTTCGTGTAAACTTGTAGATTTCTTGTTTGTGGTAATTTTCTGTACATCGTGCATGACAATAATGACATTTTTTAAATAATTGTGCTGTAAGAGTTTTTCGTTTGTTTATTTATATCGAAATGTGGAAGTTAACAAATTAACTTAAAAGCGTGCGTTTGAAAAAAAAAATGTGGAATTTAAAATTGAAAAGCACAACAATAAAAGTGGTGTCATCTTAGTCGATCCATAGAATATCCGTGGAATTAGAAATTAAGAGGTAAGAAAGAAAAGAAACTCATTATCAAAGGAGTTTTTAGTAATTGTAGACTTTCAATAACTATTGTATAATTTACAGATTAAATAAATTTGTATTTTTTTTCTAACGCAATGAAAACTTATTTTGGGTACCGTCGTAAAGCAGCTTATTGATAAAGATCTAATTTGTTTTGATTCAACTTGTACTTGTATTTTGAGGTTATCTAGTGTGAATTGTAAGATTGATGAGATTTCAATGTTCTTGTGGTTAACTAATGATATTGAATATTATATTTTTTGTAGAAACGTATGTACTATAGTTGCCTCTCTTTTCTTTTCAGGACAAGAATTACAGCCAAAGGATGTGAAATTGTGTGTGTGTGTCCATCCCGAATGCAGTGAAATGATTGTGCCATCTCGGAAAGTGGAAACTGTGTGCTAGTGGAAGTATTGTAACGGCGGCAGAAAAAGGTAGGAATTTAAAATTTTTATGGTGCTAGATTTGAATGAGAGTTACCATGCAATTGATGAAAATAATTGTTATCAAAGAAGCAATTTATATTGAAAACGAATTGAATGAGTATTACAACAGTGTATTAATTTGGAAACGAACCACTTGATATTTCTGGGATTATAGAAAACGTGTTAATATACAAAAATAAGAGGATTTTATTTCCAAGGGGGACTTTCTTTTGGGGTTTGGTATTAAATTGCAAGTACTTTCTAGCAGGGGAGGAACAATCACTAAGATTTTAAATAGGTTGAGTGATACCTAATTTTTTTATTTATTTTTTTTCTTTTTATTAAAAGGTTTTGGGGAGAAATTATATTTAAACCGTAAATAAGCTTCGTTACTAAATGTTTTAGGAAAATTGATGTTTAAACTGTAAAGAAGTTTCGTTATGAAAGGTTTTTAGGAAAAATGATGTTTCCTTATTAAAGGTATTCAAGAAAAATTGTTTATTAAGATGTTAATTATTCCAAAGGGCCTTTATTATTTGTTGAATGAGAATAAAGTGAATTGTTTTTAAATTTTGATATTTATTGAAGCTTTTATTTGAGTTTGCTTGCACGTAGTTGTAATTTTTGCAGGTAAATTTGCTTAAGGTTTTTGTGATTTATCATACAGCTTTTATCTTGATTTGTTCTTTTACTTTTTTGTAGTAAGACTTTAAAAGTGAATAGAATAATTCCTTTTAAGAACGTTTCATACCAATATAGGTTCATAAACGTTTTGTTTAATGAATTGGGTGTGGAAAACTTTAGAAGAAATTTTAATTATTTTTCATACTTTCTTAAAATAAATTTACCTATGAAATATTAACGTTTTATCGTAATTATTATTTGAGTGTTATGGATCAGGAATATGTAGTAATTTAAGATAGAAAATAGACTATATATTATTTTTAAGGAGATTCGGTAGGTATTCATATTTAATTTTTTAGATGATTTTAATATGTATATAAGATAAGAACACATAGTGCAAAGGTACTAATGATTTTTATCACGATACAGGAGTTATGCGTATAAAATAGAATTGTAAATTTGGAATTGCTTAATGCATATGTTATGTGAAATAATTGCGTTAAGACAATGGGTATTCATAGCAGGACCAATTAGGATTAAATGGTGGATGCGAAAGAAGAGAGATTTTTCTGTGTGGTGCCATCTGGGAATCTGGGTTGCAAGTTTCTTCTTTGTGTGGTTTTGCAGATTTCTTTTTGGTGTGTTTTTGCAGATTTCTTCTTCGTGTAAACTTGTAGATTTCTTGTTTGTGGTAATTTTCTGTGCATCGTGCATGACAATAATGACATTTTTTTATAATTGTACTGTAAGAGTTTTTTGTTTGTTTATTTATATCGAAATGTGGAAATTAACAAATTAACTTAAAAGCGTGCGTTTGAAAAGAAAATGTGGAATTTAAAATTGAAAAGCACAACAATAAAAGTGGTGTCATCTTAGTCGATCCATAGAATATCCGTGGAATTAGAAATTAAGAGGTAAGAAAGAGAAGAAACTAATTGTCAAAGGAGTTTTTAGTAATTGTCAACTTTCAATAACTATTGTAGTATTCGCAGATTAGATAAATTTGACTTTTTTCTAACGCAAGGAAAACTTATTTTGGGTACCGCCTTAAAGCAGCTTTTTGATAAAGATCATACTGTTATGATTCAACTTGTACTTGTAATTTGAGGTTGTCTAGTGTTGAGTTGCAAGATTGGTGAGATCCCAATATTCTTGTGTTTAACTAATGCTATTGAATATTATATTCTTCGTGTAAAACGTATGTACTATAGTTTCCTCTCTTTTCTTTTCAGGACAAGAACCGCAGCAAAAGGATGTGAAATTGTGTGTGCGTGTGTGTGTCCACTCGGAATGCAGTGAAATGATTGTGTCATCTCAGAAAGTGGAAACTGTTTGCTGGTGGAAGTATTGCTGATGGCGACAGAAAAAGGTAGGAATTTAAAATTTTTATGGTGTTAGATTTGAAGGAGAGTTACTATGCAATGAAAGAAAATAATTGTTATCAAAGAAGTAATTTATATCGAAAAGAATTGAACGAGTATTACAACAGTGTATTAATTTGGAAACGAACCACTTGATATTTCTGGGATTATAGAAAAGGTGTTAATATACAAAAATAAGAGGATTTTATTTCCAAGGGGGACTTTCTTTTGGGGTTTGGTATTAAATTGCAAATACTTTCTTGTAGGGATGGGAACAATCACTAAGATTTTAAATAGGTTGAGTGATATCTAATTTTTTTATTTATTTTTTTTCGTTTTATTGAAAGGTTTTGGGAAAAATGATGTTTAAACCGTAAAGAAACTTCGTTACTAAATGTTTTGGGAAAAATGATGTTTCCTTATTAAAGGTATTCAAGAAAAATTATTTATTAAGATGTTAATTATTCCAAAGGGCCTTTATTATTTGTTGAATAAGAATAAAGTGAATTGTTTTTAAACTTTGATATTTATGGAAGCTTTTACTTGAATTTGTTTGCAAGTAGTTGTAATTTTTGCAGGTAAGTTTGCTTAAGGTTTTTGTGATTTATCATACAGCTTTTACCTCGATTTGTTCTTTTGCTTTTTTGTAGCAGGACTTTAAGAGTGCATAGAATAATTACTTGGAAGAACATTTCATACCAACATAGGCTCGTAAACGTTTGGTTTTGAAGATATCGGGTGTAGAAAATTTTAGAACAATGAGGTTATTTTCATAACGTTCTTAAATTAAAATTACCTATGTACTATTAACGTTTTGTTACAAAAAAGTGGGCCACGGTATTTAGTATTTCATGTTGTGTTTTATTATTGCAAGTTCTAAAATTGAAGGAATTCTAACCTAGATGAAGATTCGCGGTTTTTTTTGCGACGTTGCCAGTTCCTCCCTTTTCTCCCAAAACGAAAATGAATGATTTAATTTTCATTTGATCTTTGAATTTCACGGTGAAATAGCACATTTAACAAATTCATTGCTCAGGGAAATTATTTATCATCATATTTTAAATAGGAAAAACCATCCCAGAGGTGTTTCGGGCAGTTAATGTGTTAAAAAACACCTAAGAAACCGATGATGTATCAATTATTACTATTAGGTCATGAGTATTTGCATTTACTCGATTTAAATGGTTGTTTTAATAATTATTATGAAAATTTGGAAACAAAAACACGTGTAGTAAAGGATACCGAGGAAGGAATAGTAATAATTGATACATGATTGATTTATTAGTGGTTTTTTAACACATTTACTGCCCGAAACACCTGGGGTGGTTTTGTCTATTTGAGATATGATGATGAATGAATTTCCGGAACAGGGAATTTGGGGAAAGTGTGAAAATGATAATTTTTGAGAGAAAGGGGGGGAATGGGGGATATTTTTGCAGAGAAAACTGGGGATTTTCATCCGGGTTAGAATTTCTTGAGATTTTAGGATTTTTTGCACAAGCCGGCAACACTGTACGGCACCGGGCCCAAAGAGGGCCCGGACAAAGTGACGGACGCGACGCAAAGTTACGTGGAGGCGATTGGCCTCCAGGTAACTTGGCGAGGAGTCGGCCAGTTTGGCCGACCCCTCTTTGGGGGTCTTCAACCTCGTTTTTCGGATTCGGCAGAACGACAACGTCGACATATCGGAGTCATCCCCTTAGAGAGCGGGGGAACGCGGGAATTATTCATGGGGCCAGCATGAATAAGGCCTTTGTTCCCGGCGCTCTCCGAAAAGATGGCGGCGACATGCGCCGCTGCCGTTAACTGGTCTCGAATCCCGAGTAGATGAAGACGATGGGAATCGTCAAAAGCGCGAATGTCTATACACTTAATTTTCTGGAAGCGGTAGGGTTTTCGCGTGGCTCCATCTTTTAGTTGTCGGAAAAGGAAGTTAAAATTGTAAAAGACGAGAATGAGATAACCTCGTGGATTGTCAAGAGTGTCTGGAAAAAGTAAATGAAGATGTAAAATTTTGGAAGTTAATTATTAAAAAATAAAAGAATTGATTATCTACTGGATTCAAGATTAGAAGATTGCGATCCACAAATTTACAAAGTAAGAAGAAAGTAAAGAAATACTGGATTTTTCCATAAAATTTACTCTAACAGTGGAATTTGAAATGGTACCGTGGATGGAGAAATATTATAACAAAGAGGTAAATTAAGGATCTAAGAGCATACATTTCTAGGAAGCAAACGGAGGGACGTATTAAAAAAGGGAACACAGAAAGAGTGGGTCTGGAACAAGTACCTTTTTGGTTAGGTTTACGAGCACGAGATTAGTAGTGAGGATTTTCAAGAGAAAACCTAAAAGGATGGACCGAACGTTTAACCTACACATTAGGAAGAAAGAAGGTCGGTTGCTCCTCAGATTTGATATAAATAAGATTAAACCATTAAGATTATAGAGGATTTCCTCGACAGATCAACAATGACCAAGGAGCCAGAGGTAGACACACTTAACTTTATCCAAAATTTGTAAGGAAAGTTGGATTATTGTCCATATTCATCGATAGGAAAGGCACATTTTTGAGTGGAGGACCGAAAAGAATATAGGTTAAGAGCAAAAAGATACCAAGGTAGTACATTGTAGCTTTATCGAAGAATAGTGTTTTATTTATTTCTTCTTAGCGAAAAGGATATGATTTATAAGGGAAGGAAAGAGGGTGGTTACTTGGATACATGGAATTTTGAAAGACAAAAATAGGAAATTACAAGAACAGCAAAAGTGAAAATGATCGAATAAGCTGACTGGGGCCGAGTAAAGAGAAAAAGAAAGGCAGCCAAAGTATTTTTTCAGCAGGAAGGAGATATCGATATTTGGAGGATTGCAAGTAAGTGGATTATTAGGAGAATGCTTTTTGTCTTAAGAGGAATAGGAATTTCTTAGTTATTTTGATGCATCAGAAGGACATTTGATTAATTTAAAAGGAATTGTGTGAAAAATTGTACCATAACTTATGGATTATTTTGGAATTGAATATTTGAGAAAATAGAGTATTTAATTGGAGCACCGTACTACCGGAAAGGGTAATTTTATTTTGAATTTGTATGTGAGTATAGTAGGTAGGGTGTTTTATGGATATTTGGAAAATTCACCATTATAAGTATTATTTGTCTTATTGGAAATAATTTATTTAAAAGGTAAGAGACAACAAAAGGTATTACACATTGAAGATTAAAATTGATTTATGTAGAAATGGTGAAAATATATTGTTACATTAGTAGATATTATAGGAAATTAAATTGTGATTATTATTTAAGTGTTATAGGTAAGGAGGATGTAGTAATTTAAGATAGAAAATAGACTGTGTTTAGTTTTTTAAGGAGACAAAATAGATACATTTCTGTAGCTATTGATATTTAATTTTTTAGACGATTTTAATATTTATATAAGATAAGAAAATATGGTGCAAAGGTATTAGCAATTTTTGTCAAGATACAGGAATTACGTGTATAAAATAGAATTATAAATTTGAAATTGTAGATGTATATGCTATGTGAAGTAATTTTGTTAAGATGTTAGGTATTCATAGTAAGTAAAAGTAGGGATATAGTACAGGATTTCTCAGGGTATTTTTCTTTTGAGGGAGGTAAAAGATACGGAGGGGAGGTAGGTGGAAAAATGTACGAGAAACATGCATATAGAATGTAAAACTTTAAAGAAACACTGGGTAGGATAGCAATTAGGAGTAAACGGTGGATGCGAAAGAAGATGAGAGATTTAAACACAAAAATAGGACTTTATTTGTTATATGGAGGGATAATATAAAGACATGTAAGAAGAACGGGAGGGAATGCAAATAGCTGCATAAAAGAAGAGAGAAATTTGTTAGTAGATTATTTGTTAATAGCAAAGATTATTCCTCCTGGATTTCGAGGATAAGACTAAGAAAGAACATTTATTTTAGAGAGAAGTAAGAAGAGCTTTCAGAAGGAACAAATGAGCATGCATATTAAAATTAACGATATTAATGAAGGTATTAGGTAACTTATGGAAAACTTGTTTGGAAGGATAGAATAAGGAAAGTTACATTATTATATTTTATTAGTGTTAGTATGTAGTCATTGCCAACTAGGAGCTTCCTAAAATTGTAGAGGAACTTTAGGGCTTAGAAAAGCCATTCGGGCGATTTTTCTCGGAAGATCTTTGGAAAAACACCGTTTTTTCAGGATAACTTGGGGATTCTTGTACAAAATGGTGAACGAGATTTATTCACTGAAACCGTGAAGTTAGGAAAAGTAATTACAGGAAAAAACCGAAATTGTGAGGTCTAAGTGGAATTAGGGACGACGAATTTGGAAGGTTTAGCGATTTGGTGTTTTTGGAAATTTCTAAGCAGCTCAGGAAGGGCTGAAAAAAGACTTGGAAGAAAAAGCATTGGACAAGTCAAGTGAGAAGTAGAGATTGCACGGGGGTACAGTATTCATTGGAGAAGATAAAAGAGAGAAGGTGGAAAACAAGATTGGTTTATTTTGAGGAGGGTTTGAACAAGTGGAATTGTGTGTAAAATAAAGGGATGAATTTGGACGATATGGCAAATGAGGTTTTCTTTAAAAAATATTAAAAGGAAGATGGATTATAGAGCGTTATAGATTTGAAAGATTTTTAAAGAAATTATTTTAATTGTTTCTAAATTAACATTATGTATGATAATTTTTTATAGTGTTGTTTACGTATAAGTAGGATATTTATTAGTTTTTAACTTTTGTAATTGTAAACTAACGCAAAAGAGATAATAAGAGGGACAGAGGAGGGTAGGTTGACGTAGCCTTTTTAAGATAATAGGATGCTCCACATAATTTACACACAAGTGGGCCACGTGTACAAATTATTGGAGTAACATTAAACTGGCACCAACAGGTACTATCACGGTTCTAAAGGATTTATTAGAACTGGGAATTTGCTAGTCTGCTTTTTCGTGTTTTTACTTCATTTTATGATTGATTAGTATGTTATACCGTGTTTCTTGCAGGAGTAGGCTCTTTACGTAGTCTATATACTGTGCTGGTGAGATATAATTTGTATTATTTCAGAATTTTATTAGTGCTTTAGTCTTGTGTGAAATAGACTGTTAGGACGTAGGTTCTATTTTAATTGTACAGGGTATAGGGAAATAACTTTGTCAAATTTAATCGAAGATCGAGAACATTATTTGGAACGAAGAGTTCTTTTGAACAGGAAAGAGAAACGTTTGTAAATTGACGAATTTTTATTTAGAATTAGAAAATTAGAATGGCTAACCCGAACTAACCAGGATTAGAATGGGAAGTACGAAGGTAGCAAAGTTATTTCCCTAACACTGTATATTATATTTACGGCGGGTGCGTGTAATCCTCGGCGGCGAGTTGGGATTGACGAAGCTAGAAACGTAACGTTGCTTTCGTATTTAATGAGAAAGTAAAGCAAATGGGGAAATTACCGTGATATTTGAGGAGATTTAATTTTTGGACGTCGTCGTAAAGAAGGGAACTATTAAACTGAGTCATTTAAAATGGCCATTCGAAGTTGAATCATTAGTAGTCAGCTGTGGAATTTTACACGAGAGAAATAGAAGATGAAAAGTAGGTCGCAGCGGGATCGTACGAATTTGAACGACAGGGCAGAGTGAGGTTATATTGCTTTATTTATTACTACTTTTAACTTTGAAGATTTCGATTAAACATTTAAGCTATTTTTTAAGAAAAGAGGTCGAATTGTTTAAAAAATGAACAATAATTGTCGAAAATGTCGTCCATTCACTTGAACGTACAAATTTACCAGAACTTTGATACTTTGGAAGACACGGTCGAGAATTCGTGGGGTGATAACTGCACACTGCCCAAATTCGTCGTTTGAAACTTTGATTACGTGTATTTACGGTGTAAAAGTATTATAAAACTGGCAACAAGAAGCAACCCAGAGGTGTGATGTGCGGGGGCCAAGGTGGGTAGATATGCTTAGTGCACGAACTTATTAAACGATCGATTGACTTCTCGAAGGTAAACTAAGGTTATAAGAGCTGTGGTTATATTAAGTTGAACATAACCGTGTCTTAATTTGTCTAAAATGTAAAGCAGCCTTTTGATAAAGATCTGATTGTTTTGAGTCAACCGGTACTTGTACTATGAGGTTATTTAATGTGAGTTGCAAAGATTCCAACGTTCTGGTGTTTAACTAAGGATATCGAATATTATATTCTTCGGGGAAACGTAAGTACTATAGCTGCCTCTCTTTTTTTTCAGGACAAGAACTGCAGCCAAAGGATGTGAAATTGTGTGAGTGTGTGTCTGTGTTCATCCCAAATGCAGTGAAATGATTGTGCCATCTCCGAAAGTGGAAGCTGTTTGCTGGTGGAAGTATAGCTGACGGCGACAGAAAAAGGTAGGAATTTACAATTTTTATGCTGCTAGATTTGAGGGAGTGTTACTATGCAAAGGAAGAATATAATTGTTATCAAAGAAACAATTTATATTCAAAACGAATCGAAAGAGTATTAAAACAGTGAGTTAATTTGAGAACGAATCACATTTGATATTTCTGGGATTATAGAAAAAGTGTAAATATACAAAAATAAGGGGATTTTATTTTCAAGGGGGACATTCTTTTGGAGTTTTTTTTATTAAATTGCAAGTACTTTCTAGTACGAAGGGAAAGAACCAGTAAGAATAAAATTGAAAATTTTAAATAGGTAGCAAGATTGAGTGATACCTAATTGGAAAGGTTTTTGTTTTTAAATTTTTTTGGTTTTCTGGAAAGGTTTTGGGAAAATTGAAGTTTAAGCTGTAAAGAAGTTTCGTTAAGAAAGGTTTTTGGAAAAAATGATGTTTAAACCTTAAAGAATCTTCGTTACTAAATGTTTTGGGAAAAAGGATGTTTCCTTATTAAAGGTATCAAAGAAAAATTGTTTATTAAGAGGTTAATTATTCCAAAGGGTCTTTATTATTTGTCGAATAAGAATAAAGTGAATTGTTTTTAAACTTTGATATTTATCGAAGTTTTTACTTGAATTTGCTTGCATGCAGTTATAATTTTTGCAGGTAAGTTTGCTTAAGGTTTTTGTGATTTATGATACAGCTTTTACCTCGATTTGTTCTTTTGCTTTTTTGTAGGAGGACTTTAAGAGTACATAGAATAATTACTTGGAAGAACATTTCACACCAACATTGGCTCGTAAACGTTTGGTTTTGAAGATATTGAGTGTGTAAAATTTTAGAACAATGAGGTTATTTTCATAACGTTCATAAATTAAAATGACCTATGTACTATTAACGTTTTGTTACAAAAAGGTGGGCCAGTGTATTTAGTATTTCATGGTGTGTTTTATTATTGCAAGTTCTAAAATTGAAGGAATTCTAACCTAGATGAAGATTCGCGGTTTTTTTTGCAACGTTGCCAGTTCCTCCCTTTTCTCCGAAAACGAAAATGGATTATTTAATTTTCATTTTATCTTTGAATTTGACGGTTAAATAACACATTTAACAAATTGATTGCTCAGGGAAATTAATTATCATCCTATTTTAAATAGGAAAAACCATCCCCGAGGTGTTTCGGGCAGTAAATGTGTTAAAAAACACCTAAGAAACAGATGATGTATCAATTATTACTATTAGGTCATGAGTATTTGCATTTACTCGATTTAAATGGTTGTTTTAATAATGATTATGAAAATTTGGAAACAAAAACACGTGTAGTAAAGGATACCGAGGAAGGAATGGTAATAATTGATACATGATGGATTTATTAGTGGTTTTTTAACACATTTACTGTCCGAAACAACTCGGGGGTGATTTTGTCTAATGATGATGAATGAATTCCCGGTTTGGGGAAGGTGTGAAAATGATTTTGAGAGAAAAGGGGGAATTGGGAAATTTTTGCAGGGGAAACTGGGGATTTTGATCCGGGTTAGAATTTCTTAAATTTTTAGGATTTCTTGCACAAGCCGGCAACACTGTACGGCACCGGGCCCAAAGAGGGCCCGGACAAAGTGACGGACGCGACGCAAAGTTACGTGGAGGCGATTGGCCTCCAGGTAACTTGGCGAGGAGTCGGCCAGTTTGGCCGACCCCTCTTTGGGGGTCTTCAACCTCGTTTTTCGGATTCGGCAGAACGACAACGTCGACATATCGGAGTCATCCCCTTAGAGAACGGGGGAACGCGGGAATTATTCATGGGGCCAGCATGAATAAGGCCTTTGTTCCCGGCGCTCTCCGAAAAGATGGCGGCGACATGCGCCGCTGCCGTTAACTGGTCTCGAATCCCGAGTAGATGAAGACGGTGGGAATCGGCAAAAGCGCGAATGTCTATACACTTGTTTCTTTGGAAGCGGTGGGTTTTTCGCGTGGCTCCATCTTTTAAGGGTTCAGAAAGGTAGTTAAAACGGTAAAAGACGAGAATGGGATAACCTCTCAGATCATCACGAGTATTCCGAAAAAGTAAATAAAGATGTAAAATTTTGGACGTTAATTATTAAATAATAAGAAAATTGATTATCTGCGGGATTCAAGATCAGAAGATTGGGATCCAGAAATTTCCAGAGTGAGAAAAAGTAAAGAAATACTGGATTTTTGGATAATATTTACTCTAACAACGGAATTGGAATTGGTACCGTGGATGGGAAAATATTACAACAAAAAGGTAAATTAAGGACTTAAAAGCATACATTTCCAGAAAGCAAACAGAGGGAGTTATTAAAAAACAGAACACAGAAAGAAATGGTCTGGAACAAGTACCTTTTTGGTTAGGTTTACGAGCACGAGATTAGTAGTGAGGATTTTCAAGAGAAAACCTAAAAGGATGGACCGAACGTTTAACCTACAGATTAGGAAGAAAGAAGGTCGGTTGCTCCTCAGATTTGATATAAATAAGATTAAACCATTAAGATTATAGAGGATTTTCTCGACAGATCAACAATGACCAAGGAGCCAGAGGTAGACACACTTAACTTTATCCAAAATTTGTAAGGAAAGTTGGATTATTGCTCATATTCATCGATAGGAAAGACACATTTTTGAGTGGAGGACCGAAAAGAATATAGGTTAAGAGCAAAAAGATACCAAGGTAGTACATTGTAGCTTTATCGAAGAATAGTGTTTTATTTATTTCTTCTTAGCGAAAAGGATATGATTTATAAGGGAAGGAAAGAGGGTGGTTACTTGGATACATGGAATTTTGAAAGACAAAAATTGGAAATTACAGGAACAGCAAAAGTGAAAATGATCGAAAAAGCTGACTGGGGCCGAGTAAGGAGAAAAAGAAAGGCAGCCAAAGTATTTTTTCACAAGGAAGGAGATACCGAAATTTGGAGGATTGCAAGTAAGTGGATTATTAGGAGACCGCTTTTTGTCTTAAGAGGAATAGGAATTTCCCAGTTATTTTGATGCATCAGAAGGAAATTTGATTAATTTAAAAGGAATTGTGTGAAAAAGTGTACCATAAGTTATGGATTATTTTGGAATTGAATATTTGAGAAAATAGAGTTTTTAGTTGGAGCACCGTACTACCGTAAAGGGTAATTTTATTTTGAATTTGTATGTCAGTAAAGTAAGTAGGGTGCTTCATGGATATTTGGAAAATTCACCATTATAAGTATTATTTGACATAATTTGTTTAAAAGGTGAGAGAACAGGTGTTATTATAAATTGAAAATTAGAATTTATTTGTATACACATAGTGAAAGTATATTATTTTTGAATTAGTAAATATTGTAGGAATTGTGAATTACATTATGATTATTATTTAAGTGTTAAGGATAGAAAGTAAACTGGATATATTATTTTTTATAGGAAAAAACTAGGTACATTTTTGTAAGTGTTGATATTTAATTTTTTAGATGATTTGAATATTTATACAAGATAGGAAATGATAGTGGTAAGGTACTAATAATTTTTGTGAGCATATAGAAATTATGTGTATAAACTCGAATTGTAAATTTGAAATTGTAGATGTATATGCTAAGTGAAGTAATTGTATTAAAATATTAGGTATTCATAGTAAGTAAAGGTAGGGATATAGTACTGGATTTCTTAGGGTATTTTTCTTTTGAGGAAGTGGAAAAATGTACGAGAAACATGCATACAGAACGTAAAACTTCAAAGAAACTAGATAGGATAGCAATTAGGTGTGTAGGGTGGATGCGAAAGAAGAGTAGGGATTTAAACATAAGAATAGGACTTTATTTATTATATGGAAGGATAATACGAGCATTTGTAAGAAAAATGGGAATGAATGAGAAAGAATGTATATTAGAAAAGTAGAATTTGCCAGTAGGTCATTTATGTATTTATAGTTCATAAGAAAGTAAAGATTATTACTTTTGAATTGTAACAGTAGAGGTGAGGAAGAACTTATGTATATTTGAGAGGTAAATAAGAGGAGCTTTTAGAAGGAACAAATGAACACGTACATTAAAATTAGTGATATTTATAAGGGTAACTTATTTGGAATGATAGAATAAGGGAAGTTATTATTTTATTAGTATTAGTAAGCAGTCGTTGTCAATTAGGAGTTTTTTCAAATTTGAGAAGAAATTTGTAGGATTTAGAAAAGCCATTTGGGGAATTTTTCCTGGAAGATCTTTGGAAAAACACTGTTTTTTCAGGATAACTTGGGGATTCTTGGACAAAATGGTGAACAGGATTTATTGACTGAAATTGTGGAGTCAGGAAAATTGACTATGGGAAAAAACCGAGATTGTGGAGTCCTAAAAGGGGTCTAATTGGAACTAGGGATGATTAATTTAGAGGATTTAGGGATTCGGTGCTTTTAAAAATTTGTAAGAAGTTCAGGAAGGAAGGGAAATGGTCAGTGGAGATAAGATTTTTTCTGAAAGAAGAGAAGTGGAAAAGACTTGAAGGAAAAAAGCATTAGGCAAGTGAAGCAAGAAGTAGAGATTGCAGTAGTCATTGTATAAGAGATAAGAGAAAAGACAATTAACAAGATTGGTTTATTTCGAGGAGAGTGGGGAAAGAGGTCTTCTTAAGAAGACATTAAAAGGAAGATGGATTATAGAACATTAGAGATTTTAAGGATTTTTAAAGAAATGGTCTTAATTATTTCTAAATTAGAATACTATTTAGGGATAAGTAGGATATTTATTAGTTTTTAACTTTTGTAAATGTAACATTGAAAGAGACAGTTAAGGGGACAAAGAAGGGTAGGTCGACGTAGCCTTTTTAAAATAATAGGAGGCTCCACATAATTTGCACACAAGTGGGCCAAGTGTGCAAATTATTGGGGTAATATTAAACTGGCACTAGCAGGTACTTTCACGGTTCTAAAGGATTTATTAGAACTGGGAAAGTTGTGACGGTAGAGACAAAAACAGGTGGCGAATTTGCTAGTTTGTGTTTCTATGCTTTTTCTATATATTTGCTTTTGAAGAAACACGGAAAAGTATTTTATATTTGTGCGTTTTACACATTATTTTTAAATTGAAGAATTTTTCACGAGTGCTGTAGTCTTTCGTTAGAGAGACTATCATTTTATTTTAATTATACATCGTGTCGGGGAAATAACTTCGGAATAGGAAAGAGGAAGAAGATTCGTAAACGTAACTATTTTGATTTCTTTGGAAAAAGAGAGACACATTTGAAGAATTGGCAATGTGTCTTTTAGTTTGTTTCATTTGGATACTTCTTTAGAAAAGGAGAAATCAAAGTAGGAAAGTTATTTCCCTAACACTCCGTACAATTAGGATAAGTGGGTGTCATCGTTAGTTACTTGTGAAGGACGACGAAATTAATATTAAATTGCAACATTGCTTTTATAAGCATGGAGACGAGGAAGTAACGAAAAGAAAGAGGACGGGATGATTCCCGCGCATTTTCGGAAGTTATCGTACCGAGGGAACCATCAGAACCGACATCTGCACCGAAAATTGACGTTCGAAGTTTGCACGAGAGAAACGGAAGACGAAAAGTAGGTCGCGAGGAACGCATCGCGTAGCTCGACCATTTTCTGTCAAAAAGAACTTTTTGACAGAGCGGAGAGAGGTTACGTCGCCATATTTACTTTGTATTTCGAAGAAGTTAAGGCGTATGACTAATTTTTAACAAAATTAGTCTAATCGTTCGACAAATGAACAATAATTGTAGAAAATGTCGTCCATTCACTTGAACGTACAAATTTACCAGAACTCCGATACTTTCGAAGACATCGCGGAGAACCGGTGGGGTGATAACTGCACACTGCTCAAATTCGTCCTTTGAGACTTTGATTAGGTGTGCTTACGGTGTAAAAGTGTTATTTTATAAAACTGGGAACAAGAAGCAACCCACCCAGGGGCGTCAGGTGGGTAAATATGCTCGGTACAGGAACTTATTAAAGGAATGACTACATTCTCGAAGACAAATTAAGGTTATTCGAGCTGTGGATGAAGGAATTTGTCTAACAAGTAAAGCAGCTTTTTGATAAAGATCTAATTGTTTTGAGTCAAACGGTACTCGTATTCTGAGGTCATGTAGTGTGATTTGCCAAGATGAAATGTAAAGATTCCAAAGTTCTCATGTTTAAGGATATTGAATATTAAATTCTTGGTGGAAAGTATGTGCTACAGTAGCCTCTCTTTTCCTTCCAGGACAAGAACTGCAGCCAAAGGATGTGAAATTGTGTGTGTGTGTGTCTACCTCGAATGCAGCGATAAAGATGGTGTGATCTGGGAAAGTGCAAGGTGTCCAGTAAAGAAAGTATTCCCGAAGGCAACAGAAAAGGTAGGAATTTAAAATTTTTATTGTGTCAGATTTGAGGGTTAAGCAGTTGAAGAAAATAATATTGAAAAGAATTGGAAAGAGTATTCTAACAGGGTGTTAATATGAAAACGAACCACCTCTGATATTTCTGGGGTTATAGGAAAAGTGTAAATATACAAAAATAAGTGGATTTTATTTTCAAAAGGACTTTCTTTTGGGATTTTGTATTAAATTGCAAGTACTTTTTAGCAGAGGTGGAAACAACCACTAAGATTTTAAATAGGTGAAGTGATACCTAATTTTTTAAAGAATTTTTTGTCTTTTTATTAAAAGTTATGGGGAGAAATGATATTTAAACCGTAAAGAAGCTTCGTTACTAAATGTTTTAGGAAAATTGATGTTTAAACTGTAAAGAAGCTTCGTTACTAAATGTTTTGGGAAAAAGATGTTTTCTTATTAAGGGTATCCAAGAAAAATTGTTTATTAAGATGTTAATTATTCCAAAGGGCCTTTATTATTTGTGGAATAATGATAAAGTGAATAGTTTTTAAAGTTTGATATTTATCGAAGCTTTCACTCGAATTTGTTTGCATGCAGTTATAATTTTTGCAGGTAAGATTGCTTAAGGTTTTTGTGATTTATGATACAGCTTTTATCTGGATTTGTTCTTTTGCTTTTTTGTAGCAGGACTTTAAGAGTACATAGAATAATTACTGGGAAGAACATTTCAAATCAACATAGGCTCGTAAACGTTTTGTTTTGAAGATTTCGGGTGTGGAAAATTTTAGAACAATGAGGTTATTTTTATTTATAACCTTCTTAAATTAAAATTACCTAAGTATGCTTAAAGTTTTGTTACAAAAAAGTGGGCCACAGTATTTAGCTTAGTATTGCATGGATGTGTTTTTATTATTGCAAGTTCTAAAATTGAAGGAATTCTAACCTAGATGAGGATTCGCGGTTTTTTTTGCGACGTTGCCAGTTCCTCCCTTTTCTCCCAAAACGAAAATGAACGATTTAATTTTCATTTGATCTTTGAATTTCACGGTTAAATAGCACATTTAACAAATTAATTGCTCAGGGAAATTATTTATCATCATATTTTAAATAGGAAAAACCATCCCCGAGGTGTTTCGGGCAGTAAACGTGTTAAAAAACACCTAAAGAACCGACGGTGTATCAATTATTACTATTGGGTCATGAATATTTGGATTTACTCGATTTAAATAGATCTTTTGACAATTATTATGAAAATTTCGAAACAGAAACACGTGTAGTAAAGGATACCGATGAAGGAACGGTAATAATTGATACATGATGGATTTATTAGTGGTTTTTTAACTGCCCGAAACACCTGGGGTGGTTTTGTCTATTTGAGATATGATGATGAATGAATTTCCGGAACAGGGAATTTGTTGAATGTGCTATTTCACCGTGAATTTGGGGAAGGTGTGAAAATGATTTTGAGAGAAAAGGGGGGAGTTGGGAACTGTTGGCAGAGGAAACTGGGGATTTTGATCCGGGTTAGAATTTCTTAAAATTTTAGGATTTCTTGCACAAGCCGGCAACACTGTACGGCACCGGGCCCAAAGAGGGCCCGGCAAAGTGACAGACGCGACGCAAAGTTACGTGGAGGCGATTGGCCTCCAGGTAACCTGGCGAGGAGTCGGCCACTTTGGACCGACCCCTCTTTGGGGGTCTTCACCCTCGTTTTTCGGATTCGGCAGAACGACACCGTCGAGAACACATCGGAGCCATCCCCTAGAAAGCGGGGGAACGCGGGAATCTTTCATGGGGCCAGCATGAAAGATGCCTTAGTTCCCGGCACTTTCCGATAAGATGGCGGCGACATGCGTCGTTGCCGTTAACTGGTCTCGAATCCCGAGTAGATGAAGACGAAGGGAATCGTGAAAATCGCGAATGTCTATACGCTCGTTTCTTTGGAAGCGGTGGGTTTTTCGCGTGGCTCCATCTTTTAAGGGTTCGGAAAGGAAGTTAAAACGGTAAAAGACGAGAACGGGATAACCTCTCGGATCGTCACGAGTATTCCGAAAAAGTAAATAAAGATTGAAAATTTTGGACGTTAATTTATTAAAAAATAAAAGAATCGATGATCTACGGGATTCGAGATGAGAAGATTGGGATCCACAAATTTACAGCGTAAGAAAAAGTAAAGAAATACCGGAATTTTGGATAATATTTACTGGAACAGTGGAATTCGAAATGGAAACGTGGATGGGGAAATATTACAAAGAAAGAGGTAAATTAAAGACCTAAAAGCAAACATTTACAGGAAGCAAACGGAGGGGCTCACGGAAAAACAGAACACAGAAAGAAAGGGTCTGGAGCAAATACCTTTTAGGTTAGGTTTACGAGCACCAGATTAGTAGTGAGGTTCTTCAACAGAAAACCCAGCAGGAAGGATCGAACATTTAACCTACAAATTAGGAAGAAAGAAGGTGGGTTGCCCCACAGTTTTGACATAAAATGATGGAACCATTAAGATCATAGTGGATTTCCTCGACAGATCACCAATGACGGAGGGGCCAGAGATATAGACAAGGAACTTTACCAAAAACTGGTATCGAAAGTTGGATTATTGCTCACATTCAAGGATAGGAAAGATAGATTTTTCACCGGAGTAGTCGGATTCAAAAGAACTTAAGTTAAGGGCAAAAAGATAGCAAGGTAGTACTTTGTAGTTTTATCGAAGGACAGTGGTTTATTTATTTCCTCTTAGCAAAAAGAATAAGATTTATAAGGGAAGGAAAGAGGAAGCTCACCAGATGGATACATGGAACTTTGGCAAGAGAGAAGTAGGAAATTACGAGAACAGCAAAAGTGAAAATGATCGAAGAAGCTGACTGGGGCCCAGGAAAGGGAAAAAGATAAGGGCCAAAGTATTTTTTCACAAGGAAGGAGATTGTGAGATTTGGAGGATTGCAAGTAAGTGGATTATTACGAGATTGCTTTCTTATGTTAAGAAGAATAGGAATTTGCTTGTAGTTAATAAGTAATTTGTGAGTTTAATTTTGAAAGTTAATTAAGAATTTTCTAGTTTCTAGTTATTTTGATGTATCAGAAAGATATTTGATTAATTTAAAAGGAAATGTGTGAAAAATTGTACCATAACTTATGGATTATTGTGGAATTGTAATTTGAGAAAGTAGAGTATTTAATTATTTAATTGGGGCACCATATTACTGTAAAGGGTGATTTTATAAGTTAGTACAGTAGGTAGGGTGTTTGATTGGTATTTGGAAATGTAAGGTGAAATGTTCACCATTATAAGTATTATTAGAAATAATTGAGGATTAGATTTTATTTATATAAACATAGGAAAAGTATATTATTTTTAAATTAGTAGATATTGTAGGAATTGTGAATTACATTGTGATTATTATTTAAGTGTTAGGGATAAAGATGTAGTACTTTAGAATAGAAAGTAAATTGGATGTATTATTTTTTATAGGAAAAACTAGGTACATGATTTGTAATTGTTTAGAAGATTTGAATATTTATATCAGATAGGAAAGCATAGTGTAAAGGTACTGGTGATTTTTGTGAAGGTACAGGAATTATGTATTTGAAATTGTCGATGCATATGCTAGGTGAAGTAATTCGGTTAAGACATTAGGGGTATTCATAGTAAGTTTAAGTAGGTAGGGACATAGGAAAGGATTTTTTAGGCAATTTTTCTTTTGAGGGAGGAGATATAGGTGGAAAAATGTAACAGAAACATGCACATAGAATGTAAAACTGCCAAATTTGAGAGAAATTGGAAAAGATAGGAATTAGAAGTAAATGGTGGGTGCGAAAGAAGAGGAGGGATTTAAACATAAGAATAGGACATTATTTATTATATGGAAGGATAACTTGAGCATATGTAAGAAAAATGGGAAGGAATGTACATTGGAAAAGTAGAATTTGCCACTAGGTTATTTATGTATTTATAGTTAATAAGAAAGTAAAGATTATTTCTTGTGAATTTCAAGGATAAGAGTAAGAAAGTACATGTATTTCAGAGGGAAGTAATTAGAGCTTTTAGAAGGAACAAATGAATATGTAATATGTATATTAAAATTAGTGATATTTATAAGGGTATTAGGTAACTTGTGAGAAACACGTTTGGAGGGATAGAATAAGGGAAGTTGCATTATTATATTTCATTAGTGTTAGTATGTAGTCATTAGACATGTGTCAGCTAGGAGCTTCCTAAAATTGTAGAGGAACTTTAGGGCGTAGAAAAGCCATTTGAGGAATTTTTCCCGGAGGATATTTGGAAAAAAGTCTGTTTTTAAGCAATACTTGGGGATCCTTGGACAAAATGGTGAACGAAATTTATTCACCGAAATTGTGAGGTCTTAGAAAGGATGTAACCGGAACTAAGGACAAAGGGGAAGATTTGAAAGAGGCTTAGGAAGGGCCGGAACTGGTGAAAGGAGATAAGATTTATTTTGAAAGATGAGGAAAACTGGAAAAAGACTTGGAAGAAAAAAGCATTTCCAGCAGTGGACAAGTCAAGTGAGAAGTAGAGATTGGAGCACTGTGGTGCAGTATTCATTGGAGAAGAGAAGAGAAGAGATAAGAAAAAAGGTGTATAACAGGGTCGGTTTATTTTGAGGAGAGTTTGAATATGGTGGGCAAAGTGATAGGATGAATTTAAACGATATAGCGAATAAGGTCTTCTTAAGAAAGCATTGAAAGGAAGATGAATTTGAACGATTTTTAAATTAAGATATTATGTATATAGGATAATTTTTGTGAATGTAATATTAATAGAGAATAAGAGGGAAGAGGAGGGTAGGCTGAAGGGGCCTTTTTAGGATGCCTCACATAATTTGCACACAAGTGGGCCACGTGTGCAAATTATTGAGGTAACACTTAACTGGCACTACTAGTAGGTACTTTTACGGTTCTAAAGGATTTATTAGAACTGGGAAAGTTAAGAAAAAGAGAGGTAGGGAATTGCTCGTTTGCTCGTTTACTTTTCCAAATTTGTACTACATTTTATGATTGATTAGTATTTTATACTGCGTTTCCTATAGTAGTAGATTCTTTGTGTAGTTCACGTACTGTGTGGGTGAGATATAACTTGTATTATTTTAGAAATTTATTAGTGCTTTAGTCTTGTGTGAAATAGACTATTAGGACGTAGGTTCTATGTGAATTGTACAGGGTATAGGGAAATAACTTTGTCAAATTTAACCGACGATCGAGAACTTTATTTGGAAAGAAGAGAAAGGGAAAGAGAAAAGTTTGTAAATTGACGAATTATTATTTAGAATTAGAAAATTAGAAAGGCTAACCGGAACTAACCACGATTAAAATAGGTAGTAGAAAAGTAGCAAAGTTATTTCCCCAACACTGTACATTTACTGTACGTGTGTAATTCTTGGCGGGTTTCGATTGACGAATTTTAGGTTAGCATTAGGAGTCAGCCGTGGTAATTTACACGAGAGAAATAGAAGATGAGAAGTAAGTCGCAATTCGATCATGCGATTTGGAATGACAGAGTGGAGTGAGGTTATATTAATTTATTTATTACTATTTTTAAGTTTGAAGATTTCGATTGAAAATTTAGGCAATTTTTTAAGAAAAGAAGTGTAATTGTTTAAAACATTGATAATAATTGTGGAAAACGCGGTCCACTCATTTGAAAGTTGAAGTTTACCAGAACTTTGATACTTTTGAAGACATTGTCGAGAACTTGTGGGGTGACAATTGCACAATGCCCCAATTCGTTCCTTGGGGCTTTGATTACGTGTGTCGATTGTCTCGGAAGTAATTTTTGAAAACTGGGGACAAGAAGTAACCCAATGGTGTAAATTGGAATTGGTCGAAGGATTCCACATAACATTCTCGAAGATAAACTGAGGTTATAGGAGCCATGGCTCCATCACCTCGGACATAACCCCATCTTACTTTGTCAGGGTGTGGGGATGAAAGTATTTGTGGAACAAGTAATGGTGCTTTTCAAAGTATTTGAGGATTATTTGTATTTTAGATTTGCATAGTTTGAGAATTTGCACATTCCGAGCTATGAAAGTAGGTATTATGACTGAGGAGTGTTGGGAATGATGGATTCAGAAGATTATTATGTGTATTATGTGGTGTCTCATTGAACTAGGTGCAATGAATTGTCATTGTTTCAGATTCCGAAGGATGAAGTACTCGGAACACTTGCATTTTGTGATGGGTGCCACAAGATAAGTCGAGGGGACAATGTCTTCAAGAAAGCATTGAAGGTTTGAAGCTGCTTAATTAATTTTGTGAGAAAACAGATGAAATGCATAGAGCAACTGAGAAAGGAAAAGGGAGAAATGGAAGGAACCAATGGTAGGTAAGTGATAGAAATAAGAAGTAGTGATAGGTGGAGGGATTTGAGAAGAAGAGTATTTTGTGAGGAACGAAAAGTGAATTGTACTTTTTCCTCTAAATTTGAGAGTCGAGTAGATGTGTAATTGGTACTCGAGCAGTACAGTTTGTGATATTGTGTGGTTCTTTAGCATTGCTCATGACTCGTGTAACAAGAAATGGTGGATTCTTTTGAATTGTAAAAGGGGTTAAGGGATAAATAAATGGAAAGATTTGAAAGTACATTGAAGGGTATTAGTTTCTTAATGAATTTTTGAGAGAAACATATGAATTTAGTAAAAGTGCAACGAAACTTTTCGTTCCTAGATAGGAAATGAGTGTGTTTTCGATTTAATGATTATGAAAAGTGTTATTTTTGATAAAAGATGAAATTTAAAATTGAGACAACTAATTTTCTATGGTTTATGTATTATTTAACTGATTTTTGATAACATTTCTGTTTGTATTCTACTAACTGGATATTATATTTATTAAATTTGTGACTCTTTTTGTATTACTTTTGATGAGTCGAAAGAGTACTTGTCGAGGTGATACATTTAGAGTGGTGGTATATTTAGTAAGTGTATATTATTTATTATTATTATTATTATTATTATTTTTGAAGAAGCTTTTAGAACTAAAAGAAGGGTGTTTCTTCTGACTGCAACTAATAAAAGCAGAATTGAAGGATTTTGTGTGAGATTATTTCTAAACCTGTTACCCGATGAATAGGAAAGTGGTCTTTTGGGATTCGTGAGAGGATTGGGTTTACACTGTTTTTCTTACTTTAGGGAAAAGTAGTAACTTTTTATAGGTATTGTCTATATTTTTGGAAACATTCCCCGCAGTATTATGACTGATTTAGAGCTTGTAGTTTGTAAATTTAGTATATTTAGTATTTATTGATGAATATTATTGGTGTTTCTATGAATGAAGAAGAGATACATGGTCTGCATTATATTGAGAGATGAGTAAAATGTTTCTAAAGACATGTACTCTTATTTATTTATAAGTAGAGGATAGTTTAGATATTTAAAAAAAAGTGACACATTAAAGGGTGGTATATATTGATTATTAAATTGTATTGTGAGGGTCAGGATGCACTGTGGAAATTTGGGGATGTAGGGAAGATAGAGAAACTAAAGTAATTTGTATTCTGAAGATTTGACTGTCTATTGGGAAATTGAATAACTTTGAATTTTGAAGTAAAGGGGAGATTATTCTTTGACTTAGAGTGTGTAGTAGATTTAGGGGGACATTTCCAGTGTGATTTTGAATTTTTTAGATTTTCACGGGTGTTAGTATTAATTTGTAATTATTTAGATAGAACTATTGAGATTTCTTTATTTCCTAGATGATGTATTTTTTATTTATTTGTCAGATACTGCGGGGAAAGAGATTAGATGATTTGGGATAGTACTTAAAAAAGGGACATTCTTAGGGAGGATAAGATTTGAGAGGGGGAACTGAGGATTTTAGAAAAAAGGGAATAGAAGAAGATGGGGGATTAAGGGACATTATGAAGGGAAATTGGGGGTTTTACTTATAAAGGGGGATGAGGGATAAGGGACAGGAGTATTTGGATACTATAAAAAAAAGGATGAGGGACAGGAGTACGGGAACATTAAAAAAAAGGGATGAGGGAGAGGAGTATGGGAACATTATAAAAAGGGATGAGGGAGAGGAGTATTTGGATATTATAGAAGAGGGATAAGGGGCAGGAGTATGGGAACATTTTAGAAAAGGGATGAGGGATGGGAGTACACGGAATAAGGATGAAGGATAAGAGTGTACTAAAAGGGGATGGAAGAGATTAAGAGGAAGGATAAAGGGGGGACTAGAAAGGGATGAGAGATAAGGTGAGTATTATGAAGGAGCAGAGAGGATTGGCAGGATAGGAGAAGAAGAAGACGACGATGCTGAAGCAGAAAAGGGGGACTAGAGAGGATATAGATTTTAAGGAGGAGGGGGAATGGGGGCTTTTATGAGGGATGAAGGAAGGGGGGCTTTAAAGGAAAGGGAAGGAAGGCTAGAAGGTGAGTATTTTAGAAGGAAAAGGGAGGATAAGAGAGAGAGGGGGATTGAAGGCTTTTGGAAGGAAGGTGGGATTATGAAGGGGATGGAAAAGGAACGAGGAAAGGATGGGGGAATGGGATGAGAACTGGGGGACTAGGAAGGGAGCTAAGAAGGTGCGAGAGGGGAAAGGGGGACTATAGGGATGAGGGAAAGGAGTATTTGAATTGGGAAGGGAAAGGGATGAAGGATGGGAATTTGTGAACTCTGGAGAAGGGGGATGTGGGAAAGGAGTATTAGAACTTTCACGGGGAAGGGATGAAGGATAGGAATTCTTGAACATTAGGGAAAGAAGTATTGATATTACAGTGAGGGAAGAAAGTATTGATACAATGGGGGACGAACGATGAGGGACAGGAGTACTAGAACATTGGGGGAAAGAAGTATTGCTATTATTGGTGTGGGAAGAGAGTATTGATACAATGGGGGACGAACGATGAGGGAGCGGAGTATTCCAACGGGGGGAGCACAGGATGATGGATAGGAGTAAGCTAACTAGAGATTGAGAAAGGAAGGGATTAAGAAGTGAGCTGGGGGGACTAGGGATGAGGGACAGGAGTGTGTAGATATTATTAGAAGGGATGATGAATAGGGGACTAGTGAGAAGGGGATTATAGTGCTATAGCGGGGATAAGAGAAGGCACGGAAAAAGATGAGATGGAAAGGGTGAAGGGGAGAGATTGGAAAGAAGGGATGTGTCTTTTAGGGAAGGAAGTATTGATATTACTAGAGAACTGGGATGTAGTGGAAGGATTCGGAGATATTTCCAAGGGAACTCGCAAGCGGGGGATTGTAGGGATTAGAGAGAAGGGGAGAACTGATATTTGGGGAGATGAGAGAGTGAAGAGAACTAGGAAAGGGATGGATTAAGAGATATTAGAAGCTGTGAGAGAGAGAGATACTGAAGGAACTATTATTGTAGGGATAGGAGATGGGGATGAAGGAAGGAAGTAACTGAATTATGATCGAAAGGGAGCTATTTATGCAGGATTTAAAGGAGAGCTACTATGATTAACTTTGTGAGAAGACTATTTAGATGGGACTAGATGATTTACTGAGCATTGAGAGGATAGCTATGAGAGATATTTTAGGAAGAAGGGAACTAGATAAGGAATTTATAAGAACTGTAGAGAAGAGACACTGATGGGATATTATTATGAGATTATATTCCTGACGGATAGGGAACTTCTGAGAGACGGATGATTTAGGCATTCGGGGAGATAGGAAGCGGATGGATTATTAAAAGAACTGTGAGATTTATAGAGGATGGTGAAGTATTAGATAAATGAGAGAGAGATAAGAGTGTGTATTGATGGCTAGATGATGGATTATTAAGAGAACTATGAGAACATTGATATTTTACTAGATTAGAAGGATATATTGATGATTATCGAGAAGGATTATAGGTCCGATGACTATATTATAAGAAGACTGTAGATATTACAGCGTGGGGAATGAGGAGAATAGAGATACTAGTATTGAATTTGAGAGAGATATTAGGCGATGGGGATAACTAATCTAACTTATGAGAACATAGGGAAAGATGAACGAACTATGGATATTATAAGAAATGTAGGTACTATTTGGAAGTAGCTAGAGAGAAGTATTGATTAGAAAGGAAGGATGGATATCAGTGTATTTCTTTGGATTTGATGGAAAGGGGGGAAGTATCGAAACGTACAGAAGATATTATGAATGGATTAGATTGATATAGGATAGTGTGATATTACTGGAATATAAGGAAGATATGAGATGGTGGAAATAAGTACTAGTATTGATGATTGAATCGGACTTATTGAAATAGAAAGAAAACAAGGAGATTTGAACTAACTATCTAAAACAGTAACTTTTAGTGCTCTTAGGAATTAACAAGAAACTTGGGCAATTGTGTGACTTCTAGGATTATTGGAGAAACTGGAACTAATTGATTAAAACATTCCTTCGAAGGAATATACAGATACTTGAACATTTGTGTGATTTCTAGGACTTCTGAAGAAACTGCATAATTTGGAACTAGATGATTAAAATATCATTTCGAAGGAATTTACAAAAACTTGAGCTTTCTAGGATTCTGAAAAAGAAACACAATAAACCCTAACTAACCGATTATACAACTTTAGAAGATAACAGCTATTTTTGAAGAGTGTGAATCAACTGATTAAAACAAAGTAATTATAGGAACTTGCATAATTTAATGAAAACATAGAAAACTGAACTCACAAACTAAAACAACAAATTTTAATAGAAGATAGATTCGAACTATTTCTAGCATTTTAGGAATTTATAGTAACTTTGCTATTTTTCAGTATCTCTTCGTGATGACTTGATTTGAAACGAGATATGATTAATCGACTAAAACAACACTTTTAGGGAATTTCATAGTAACTTGTAACTGAATATTTTCTAGGAATTAACAGATACGTACAGGATTTGATTATTTAATTTATTTCTTTGTAATTTTAAGGGATTGATGATATTTCTTAGAAGAGACAAAATTGACTCGAAGTAAACAATTTACAGAAACATACTTTTTGTACAATTTAAGGGATGGATGGATTAAAGGATATTTTCTCGGGTTAGCTAGGATTAGATTATTTCTTCGTAACTCGATGATTTTCTAGGATTCTCAAAGGAAATTGAATTAACTGACTGAAACAGTACGACTAGGAATTTACAGGAACACACTTTTTGTACAATTTGAAGGAATTCTCAGGTTAGCTAGGATTTGCTTATTTTATTTCCGCGTGATTTTATAAGAACATAGGAATCGACTATTCTTGAGAAGAAGGGAGAAGAGACGAATTTGGAAGTTTTAAAAGAAAAGAAGGGAAACATAACTAACAACACTTTTCGAGTAACTTGATGATTTTCTAGGATTCTTCACACTTCTGATAAATTTGGAAGTATTGGAATATTTAGGGATTTTTCAGTATTTAGACGATTCTTCATAATTTTATTAACTTTAACACTTTTCTAGGATTCTTAAAGAGAACTGCACTTTTAGACATTTCTTAGGAATTCACAGTAACTTTGTCATTTCTTGTACTTTTCATAGATTCTAACATTTTTCACACTTTGTCGATTTAGCTAGGATAAGACACTTTTTTCGATTTTCGCGTATTTTTAAAAGAAACGAAACTAACCGGACTTGTAACAAAAGAATACTTTTCTGTGATTTTAGGAATTTACTATGATTTGGACATTTTACAGAGATTTGAACTTTATATGGATTTTGTAGGATTCATGGGAACTTTGTACTTTTTAAGGATTTCTAGAATTAGACTCTTTTTGCATTTTGTATGATTTTGATAGGAACTTGAACTTTTTAGACTTTTGTGATTATAAACGACTTTTCGGATAACTGTGCTTTTCACGGTACTTTTCAGATATATTCTATGATTTCCACTTTTTGCAATTTTAGATGCTTTTGAGACTTTCTATGTCTTTTGAGTAATTTTGAAGAGACAAAGGAAACCCGAACTAATTAACTAAAACAACACTTTTCTAGGATTCTTCACACTTCTTATAGATTTAGGAATTTTATAGCACTTTAGACATTTCCTATGATTCTTCGTACTTTTAAAAACTTAGTAATTTTTGAGACTTTTAGGGATTTTACGGTACTTGTAGAATTTCTACGATTCTTCGTAAATTTAGATCCTTTTCGTCTTTTGTAGAGAATTTCATATTTTCGTGATTCTTAGTAATCGAGATGATTTTCGGATTTGCTAGGATATTTAGACGCTTTCTTATATTTCTAGGAATTTACAGGAACTTGCACTTTTGTAACTTTTGATATTTTTTAAGGATTTCTAGAATTAGATACTTTTCGACATTTCGTGTGATTTCTTATAGAACAAAAGAAATCCTAACTAACTGGAACTAAAATAAAAAAGAGAACTTTTTGAATTCCTTGGGGATTTCACAGCTTCCGACTACTTCTATACTTTTCTGTGTTTCTTAGTGAATTGGGATTCTTATTGTCTTTTCTTGTATTTTAGTAAATTATGACACTTTACGAGATTTCTTGCGATTCTTCAAAGAACAAAAGAAACCCGAACTAACCGAGAATAAACAACTTTTGGAGTAATTGTACTTTTGATATTTTCTGTGATTAGTAATTTTAAACATTTTCAGTGCTTCTTCGTGATTTAGGATACTTTTTCGAGTAACTACATTTGTGCTCTTATGGGACTTGATGGATTTGCTGTGATTCTTCGAATATTTTGAATTTCTAGAGTAACTTTACAAGACAAGACTTTCTTTGGATTTTAGAAGGATTAAGATACTTTAGTATATTTGTACTTTTATGGGATAATTAGATATTTCTTGGATATTATAGGATATTTGCATACTCTTTGACATTTCTTGTGTTTCTTAAAGACTAGAAGAGATTTAAACTAACCAACTGTAAACAAAAGAACACTTTTCTGTGCTTCTTCGTGACTTTGTACTTTTACGTGATTTCTCGGATTCTTAGTAATTTAGATGCTTTGTGCTTTTATTGCATTTTACGTGTCAGCTAGGATATTTGGATTTCTTATAGAACACGCGAGATCTATACTAACCGACGATAAACACTATTTTTGATTCTTTGTGCATTTATAAGACTAGCAAACCTAACCGACTAAAACATACTTTTTCGTCTTTATTTAAAATTAGACACTGTGAAGTTTCTTGTATTATGGGATATTTGCATACTTTTTCACATTTCTTGTGTTTCCTAGGATTCTTAGATATTTCTAGATTTCTTGTGCTTTTTATAGAACAAGGGAAATCTGAACTAACCGAGTATAAACGACTTTTTACGGTATCTTCGTAAATTTGGATACTTAATTATATTTCTAGGAATTTCCAGAAACTTGCACTTTTGTAATTTTAGACGCTTTTCTTCGTACTTTTAGGAATTTCTAGGATTAGATACTTTTTGTCTTTTCTTGTATTTTAGTAAATTATGACTCTTTCGAGCGTTTCTTATAACTTCAGAGTCGGATTATACAGGATTAGGATATTTAGATACTCGGACATTGTTTGTGTTTCTTAAATATGACAAAGGAGACCTAAACTAACCGATTATAAACAAAAGAAAGAACTCTTTTGTGTGATTTGAGATACTTTCGTGTTTTCTATTATTTTACAGAAACTTATACTTATTATTATCTTGTGGATTTTACACGATCACACATTATTTTCGACATTTCTCGTATTTTCTTAAAGGACGACACTAACTGACTTGGATACTTTATTCACTTTTTCCAGTAACTTGTCAGGATTGTACTGATACTTTTCGTGTTTCCTCATATAATTAGAGTAGTTTTCTAGGATTTCTAGTGTACTTTACGGAACTTTCGATCGGATTTGCTAGGATATTGAGATACTTTTCACTTTCCTAGTGTTTTTTAAAAAATGACAAAGGAGATCCGAACTAACCGAGTACAAACACTTTTTTGTAATTTGAGATATTTCTTTGAGTAACTGTACTTTTAGACATTTTTGTGCTTTTCTTGGATTTGTAACGATTCGTGGAGACTTTTACATTTCTTGTGTTTTCTTAAAGACTAAAGAGAGATCTGAACTAATCGAGTAAAAACAACTTTTCTGTAACTTCGTAGATTTAGACACTTTTGTATGTTTCTTGTATTCTTATAGGATTTTTTTTTTTTTATGTTTCTTAAAGACTAAAGAGAAATCTGAACTAACCGAGTATAAACTAGAAAAAGGATTTAGGATACTTCGTACATTCTTTGTGCTTTTATATGACTTCGCGTTAGCTAGGATATTTAGAGATCATTTCGGATTAAGACAGACACTTTTGTGTTTTTTTTTTTTTTTACTTTTATGGAATTCGTAGTCTTCTACCGTTTCTAGATTATTTTTGACGTAACTTTCTGTCGGATTCGGAAGGATTGGGATATTTAAGTATTTCTTCGTACTTTTCGGTGTTTCTTTGTATAATTCTACGATTCGTAGGGACAATTTTTTATGACTTTTAGTAACTTCTCCAGTTTGCTCATATATATATATATATATATGGAGAGTAGGATTTGATTATTTCTAGTGCGTTTCACGAGACATTCTTATGATTTACAAAGAATGCGGATATTTAGATACTTTTCGGTGTTTCTTAGATTTTTATGTGATTTTCTCGGGTTTGCTAGGATATTGAGATACTTTTCACTTTTTCTTAGTTTCTTAAAAGAATGACAAAGGAGACCTAAACTAACCGAGTATAGACACTTGAAAAATTTTTTGTAGATTTCTTGTACTTTTCTATGCTTCTCGCTTCTCTCGGGTTTGTACTGATTTTGAGAGACTTGTCGAGTTTTCTAGTGATTTTTAACAACATAATTTAGTATTTCTTGAAGGATTAGGATACTTTTGTGTTTCCTCGTACTTTTCTAGGACTTGCTAGGATAATTAGATACTTAACTGTTTTTGACATTTTTTCTTAAAGAACAAAACTAACCGGTACTAACCGATTATAAACACTCTTTCTTTCTTCGTATGATTTTCCTGTGTTAGCTAGGATTCGTAGACTTTTTTTTTACTTTTTCTGGCGTCTCTCGGATTTTATATATTTCGAGTAGGATTTGGGTATTTCTAGTGTTTCTTAGAACTTCGGTGTCGGATTATTACGAATTAGGATATTTTTATGCGTCTTTGTACTTTTTTTTACGTCTTCTAGTATATCTCTCAAGTTAGCTAGGATTCTTATAACACTTTCTTGACGAATCGAGATACTTTACGGTGTTTCTTAGATTCTTACGATCCGTGGAGACTTTTTTCCCTTTTCTAGTAAGTCTCTCGGGTTTGCTTAGATTAGGAGAGACTATTTCTTATTTTTTCTAGTGTTTTCACAACATATTTAGGTATTTCATAAAGGATTAGGATATTTTGTAGGATTTGCTTATATTTTCACGGGTTTCCTATGAACTAAACTTCGTGAATTTAGATACTTTTCACTCTTTCTTAGTGTTTCTTATAGAACAAGAGAGATCTGAACTAACCGAGTATATACTTTTTTAGTAACTTTGTACTTTTCGGTGTTTCTTATATTCTTCTATGACTGATTTTGAGAGATAATTTCGAGTGGCTTAGGATATTTAAGTATGATTCGTAGGGCTTATTTCTTATTTTCTACTAACTTCTCGGGTTTGTTACTATTTGAGATTATTATTTCTTATAAGACAAAGGAGATCCGAACTAACCGAGTACAAACTTCGTAAATTTAGATGCTTTTGTACGTTTCTCGTATTCTTCTAGAATTTTGACATTTTGAATTATTTTAGAAGGATTAGGATATTTTCGTACTTTTCTATGCTTCTCTCGGGTTTGCTAGGATATTAAGACACACTTTTCACTTTTCCCTTTTCTAGCGTTTCTTATAGAACAAGGGAGATCTGAACTAACCGAGTACAAACAACTTTTCTGTTTCTTCGTATATTTCTTGTACTTTTCTATGCTTCTCTCGGGTGTGTTAGGATATTGAGATTATTTCGGATTAGACACTTTTGTGTTTCTTTGTACTTTTCTAGGATTTTGTAGATTTTCTCGAGTTTGCTTATATTTTCATAATTTCCTACTTTTCTTGTTTCTGAAAATGACAAAGGAGATCTGAACTAACCGGGTACAAACAACTTTTCTGTTTCTTCGTATATTTCTTGTACTATTCTATGCTTCTCTCGGGTGTGTTAGGATATTGAGATACTTTTCACTTTTTCTTGTTTTTTAAAAGAATGACAAAGGAGATCTGAACTAACCTAGTATAAACTTCGTAAATTTAGATACTTTTCGGTGTTTCTTTACTTTATACGATTCTCTCGGGTTTGTTAGGATACTTAAGACACTTTTCGAGTTTTCTAGTAATTTCAGAGTAGTTTTCTAGTGTTTTAGATACAACTTGAGAGTGTTTCATAAAGAATTAGGATATTTTTTGTAGAATTCTCTCGGGTTTGTTACTGATTCTAGAGATACTTCTCGGGTTTTCTCATACTTTCAAAGTAGTTTTCTAGTGTTTCTGATACAACTTGAGAGTATTTCATAAAGAATTAGGATATTTTGTAGGATTTGCTTATATTTTCATGGTTTCCTACTTTTCTTTTTTTCTGAAAAGGACAAAGGAGATCTGAACTAACCGAGTATAAACTTCGTAAATTTAGATACTTTTCGGTGTTTCTTTACTTTATACGATTCTCTCGGGTTTGTTAGGATACTTAAGACACTTTTCGAGTTTTCTAGTAATTTCAGAGTAGTTTTCTAGTGTTTTTAACAACATCATAGAGTATTTTTATAAAGAATTAGGATATTTTGTAGTATTCTCTCGGGTTTGTTACTGATTCTAGAGATACTTCTCGGGTTTTCTCATACTTTCAAAGTAGTTTTCTAGTGTTTCTGATACAACTTGAGAGTATTTCATAAAGAATTAGGATATTTTGTAGAATTCTCTCGGGTTTGTTACTGATTTCAGAGATACTTCTCGGGTTTTCTCATACTTTCAAAGTAGTTTTTCTAGTAATTTCAGAGTAGTTTCAGACTATTTCTCGGGTTTTCTGTAAATTTCACGGTGGTTTTGTAGTGTTTTTGATACAACTTGAGAGTATTTCATAAAGAATTAGGATATTTTGTAGAATTCTCTCGGGTTTGTTACTGATTTCAGAGATACTTCTCGGGTTTTCTAGGAATTTCAGAGTGGTTTTCTAGTGTTTTTAACAACATATTTCGGTATCATATAAAGGATTAGTTCAGGTTAGTTCAGGTTAGTTCAGGTTAGTTCAGGTTAGTTCAGGTTAGTTCAGGTTAGTTCAGGTTAGTTCAGGTTAGTTCAGGTTAGTTCAGGTTAGTTCAGGTTAGTTCAGGTTAGTTCAGGTTAGTTCAGGTTAGTTCAGGTTAGTTCAGGTTAGTTCAGGTTAGTTCAGGTTAGTTCAGGTTAGTTCAGGTTAGTTCAGGTTAGTTCAGGTTAGTTCAGGTTAGTTCAGGTTAGTTCAGGTTAGTTCAGGTTAGTTCAGGTTAGTTCAGGTTAGTTCAGGTTAGTTCAGGTTAGTTCAGGTTAGTTCAGGTTAGTTCAGGTTAGTTCAGGTTAGTTCAGGTTAGTTCAGGTTAGTTCAGGTTAGTTCAGGTTAGTTCAGGTTAGTTCAGGTTAGTTCAGGTTAGTTCAGGTTAGTTCAGGTTAGTTCAGGTTAGTTCAGGTTAGTTCAGGTTAGTTCAGGTTAGTTCAGGTTAGTTCAGGTTAGTTCAGGTTAGTTCAGGTTAGTTCAGGTTAGTTCAGGTTAGTTCAGGTTAGTTCAGGTTAGTTCAGGTTAGTTCAGGTTAGTTCAGGTTAGTTCAGGTTAGTTCAGGTTAGTTCAGGTTAGTTCAGGTTAGTTCAGGTTAGTTCAGGTTAGTTCAGGTTAGTTCAGGTTAGTTCAGGTTAGTTCAGGTTAGTTCAGGTTAGTTCAGGTTAGTTCAGGTTAGTTCAGGTTAGTTCAGGTTAGTTCAGGTTAGTTCAGGTTAGTTCAGGTTAGTTCAGGTTAGTTCAGGTTAGTTCAGGTTAGTTCAGGTTAGTTCAGGTTAGTTCAGGTTAGTTCAGGTTAGTTCAGGTTAGTTCAGGTTAGTTCAGGTTAGTTCAGGTTAGTTCAGGTTAGTTCAGGTTAGTTCAGGTTAGTTCAGGTTAGTTCAGGTTAGTTCAGGTTAGTTCAGGTTAGTTCAGGTTAGTTCAGGTTAGTTCAGGTTAGTTCAGGTTAGTTCAGGTTAGTTCAGGTTAGTTCAGGTTAGTTCAGGTTAGTTCAGGTTAGTTCAGGTTAGTTCAGGTTAGTTCAGGTTAGTTCAGGTTAGTTCAGGTTAGTTCAGGTTAGTTCAGGTTAGTTCAGGTTAGTTCAGGTTAGTTCAGGTTAGTTCAGGTTAGTTCAGGTTAGTTCAGGTTAGTTCAGGTTAGTTCAGGTTAGTTCAGGTTAGTTCAGGTTAGTTCAGGTTAGTTCAGGTTAGTTCAGGTTAGTTCAGGTTAGTTCAGGTTAGTTCAGGTTAGTTCAGGTTAGTTCAGGTTAGTTCAGGTTAGTTCAGGTTAGTTCAGGTTAGTTCAGGTTAGTTCAGGTTAGTTCAGGTTAGTTCAGGTTAGTTCAGGTTAGTTCAGGTTAGTTCAGGTTAGTTCAGGTTAGTTCAGGTTAGTTCAGGTTAGTTCAGGTTAGTTCAGGTTAGTTCAGGTTAGTTCAGGTTAGTTCAGGTTAGTTCAGGTTAGTTCAGGTTAGTTCAGGTTAGTTCAGGTTAGTTCAGGTTAGTTCAGGTTAGTTCAGGTTAGTTCAGGTTAGTTCAGGTTAGTTCAGGTTAGTTCAGGTTAGTTCAGGTTAGTTCAGGTTAGTTCAGGTTAGTTCAGGTTAGTTCAGGTTAGTTCAGGTTAGTTCAGGTTAGTTCAGGTTAGTTCAGGTTAGTTCAGGTTAGTTCAGGTTAGTTCAGGTTAGTTCAGGTTAGTTCAGGTTAGTTCAGGTTAGTTCAGGTTAGTTCAGGTTAGTTCAGGTTAGTTCAGGTTAGTTCAGGTTAGTTCAGGTTAGTTCAGGTTAGTTCAGGTTAGTTCAGGTTAGTTCAGGTTAGTTCAGGTTAGTTCAGGTTAGTTCAGGTTAGTTCAGGTTAGTTCAGGTTAGTTCAGGTTAGTTCAGGTTAGTTCAGGTTAGTTCAGGTTAGTTCAGGTTAGTTCAGGTTAGTTCAGGTTAGTTCAGGTTAGTTCAGGTTAGTTCAGGTTAGTTCAGGTTAGTTCAGGTTAGTTCAGGTTAGTTCAGGTTAGTTCAGGTTAGTTCAGGTTAGTTCAGGTTAGTTCAGGTTAGTTCAGGTTAGTTCAGGTTAGTTCAGGTTAGTTCAGGTTAGTTCAGGTTAGTTCAGGTTAGTTCAGGTTAGTTCAGGTTAGTTCAGGTTAGTTCAGGTTAGTTCAGGTTAGTTCAGGTTAGTTCAGGTTAGTTCAGGTTAGTTCAGGTTAGTTCAGGTTAGTTCAGGTTAGTTCAGGTTAGTTCAGGTTAGTTCAGGTTAGTTCAGGTTAGTTCAGGTTAGTTCAGGTTAGTTCAGGTTAGTTCAGGTTAGTTCAGGTTAGTTCAGGTTAGTTCAGGTTAGTTCAGGTTAGTTCAGGTTAGTTCAGGTTAGTTCAGGTTAGTTCAGGTTAGTTCAGGTTAGTTCAGGTTAGTTCAGGTTAGTTCAGGTTAGTTCAGGTTAGTTCAGGTTAGTTCAGGTTAGTTCAGGTTAGTTCAGGTTAGTTCAGGTTAGTTCAGGTTAGTTCAGGTTAGTTCAGGTTAGTTCAGGTTAGTTCAGGTTAGTTCAGGTTAGTTCAGGTTAGTTCAGGTTAGTTCAGGTTAGTTCAGGTTAGTTCAGGTTAGTTCAGGCGTTTCAGTGTTAGTTCAGGTTAGTTCAGGTTAGTTCAGGTTAGTTCAGGTTAGTTCAGGTTAGTTCAGGTTAGTTCAGGTTAGTTCAGGTTAGTTCAGGTTAGTTCAGGTTAGTTCAGGTTAGTTCAGGTTAGTTCAGGTTAGTTCAGGTTAGTTCAGGTTAGTTCAGGTTAGTTCAGGTTAGTTCAGGTA